>NW_024387040.1:1556316-3956316 GCF_900408965.1 Simochromis diagramma
GCTAGCATCAGACAGGACGCTTTCCACACCAAGGACTGGTAAAAGCTAACAAACCAACAAAAAGGATGGTCCAACAATACAACTGTACATAGATATTGCAACTGCACAGCAGCCAAAAAAGAAAAAAAAAAAAGAACTTTTTAAAAAAAATGGATGGATTGTGTCATGTTTATGGGGACAGCCTTCAAAAGGTTGAAATTGGAATTGTTCTTTTGGATGTCAAAGGGATTTTCATGGCGCAATCATATCCTACACAATATGTACTCTTCAACATCTGGGTTACATAGGAAATGCACCCTGAGGTTTTAATAAGAAGAAGCCCCTATGGCTAAAACTTTAAATAAACTAAACCAAAAATGTTATTGATGTTTTATATATAGAGAGTAGTCGCATTAGTTTTTGTTACTGTACTGTTTGAGGTCTCAACTGTACCGTATCACGGTAATAACATGGTTTTGAAACCTTTTTTTTATTTTGTCACAGACCTGTTGTCATAGTTGAAATGACGTTTATTGTAGATGGTATTTGAACAACTTCTGGAAATAGTTCATCAAGTATGTTTGTTGCTCATTGTTGTGATACATTAAAAACTGTATCTGCAAACCAGTTTGGTCTCATCAAATATTATTTCATCTTCACTAAGAACGCTTTTGTGGTTTTGTTGTGTTAATGTCGTCCCTTTAATTTTATTCAGTTACATTACACGTTTTTTAAACTGAACTCAAATGCAAAAAACAAAACGTCACGTGTTGCCAGACTAGAATTTCTTTAGTCTTCATCACTGTACTTGTGTCTTTTTTTTTTCAGTTGGATTATATTACAAAGGGATGTGTTGGGTTTGAATCCCCCATCCGTGTGGCGTTTGCACATGCTCTCCAGGTATTCAGACTAGGTTAATTGGTGATTCTAAAATGTCTACAGCTGTGGATGTGAGTGGATGGCGACCTATCCAGGGTGTACTCCATCTCTTGCCTCGTAGCAGCTGGGTATGTGCTCCATCCACCCTGCAACCCTGAACTGGATAAGAGGAAGCTGATGGATGGATATAGTGCTTTGAATATCATCAAATTAGCAATTTAGAACAAAACAACTGATTTACCACACATTTTGTAACAGGTTTGTAATCCAGGTTTCATAATATGTTAAAATACACCTTTCTCAAAACTCACCTGCACTTGCATTACATAGCATATATATATATATATATGCATTATTCATTTAACAAAAGCTAAGCCAAAATATAGGAGCATTGTGTTAAAAATTAAGTATACCCTTACTGCTTCCATAGGAATTAAGAGGTTATTTAGCAGCTGGGCACTTTTAATCTAATGAATGGAATCATCAGCATGTGTGGACATCTGTATAAGAGTTTTAGTAGTTTCTTGGTCTGAGGCATTTTGGCTGCACATCAACCTGGGAAGGGTTTTAAGCCCATTTTCGAAGTCCACTATTCTACAGTGACCCAGATTGAAAGCATTCAGACACTTGCCAATCTTTCCAGGAGTTTATATCCCAGGAATTTCACCACAGTGTCAACCACTGCAAGGCTCAAAGAATCGCACAAAAAAAAAGCACAAGAGCTAGATTTTAGACTCTGCAGGGCTCACTTACCATGTTGAATTTTCAAGTTCATGACAGCACAATTAGAGAAAACACTGAACAAATATTGCTTGTTTTGAAGGGTTTCCAGGAGAAAGGCTCTTTTGTCTAGAAAGAACATGGCAGCATGCTTGTGTTTGCAAAGTTGTCTCTGAACAAACCACAAGATTCCTTGAACAATTTCCTCTGGATGGATAAGACCAAAGTGGAGATGTTTGTCCATGATGCACAGCACTATTATAGCTGAAAACCAAACACAGCACAAAGACCTCATACCAACTGTCAGGCACAGTAGCAGGGGGGTGATGATTTGGCTTGTTTTGCAGCCACAGGACCTGGTTACCTGTCTGTCACTGGGTCGACCATGAACTTGTCAGTATTCTAGAGTCAAATGTGAGACCATCTCTCTGACAGCATGGCTGAAATTGGGTCATACAGCAGCAAATCTACAATCGCTGAAATGGCTATTTCAGCCATTTCAGAATGGCTAGAAAAGAGAGGAATCCAAGTTTTGAAATGGCCCGGTCAAAGTCCTGAACTAAACCTGATTGAAATGCTGTTTCGGCACCTTAAGAGAGCTGCGTATAAATAAATTCCTGCAAACCTCAGTGAACTGAAAAGTGGACCAAAATGCCTTCATAACAATGCAAGAGACTGATAAAGTCGTACAGACGGCAGTTACTTCAAGCTGTTGCTGCTAAACGTAGTTCTACAAGCCACTGAATCATGGGCGTGCACTTCATTTTTTAGACACTGTTTCTGCATTCTGGCTTAGTTTTTGTTAAATGAATAATGACACAGTGTGATATGTCATACACTGCTGTTCATCTGAATTTTAAGACTTGATGTGTTGCGTCACCATCCCAGCAAGAATCCTCATCATTCCAGTCACTGACCAAAATCCGAAATCATATCAAGGATATTTCCTGTCATTATGCTATTTGTTATAATCTGACTCTAAGCAGATGTGGGGGATTATACTGGAAGTGTCTGGTAATCTGGATTTGGTCAGGTGCTGTTCTCAAACTCCAATCATGACGATCGATTAAAAGATGTGCAGCCACAAAAGAATGCCAATTTTTTTTTTTTTACCTGGGGAGTTCAGGTTGATCCCCTTCAGTTTGAAACATTAACAATTAGAGAAGAGAATCTAAGAGAGACATTTTTTTAGCTTTGATGTCTGGGTGGGTGGATATATTCTTTTCTAAAATAATATTAAAAAGTAAAATGGATACCAGTGTCAGACTGGGTGCCTTTTTTTTTTTTTAGATGTGAGGTCAACAGAAGCTGTCATATTAAAAATTGCACCTCAGGAACACCTCAACACAATATATCACACCCTGCCAGCGAGACGTGTCGGCCATCAGTGTCAGGGTCACGGAGAAAGCCGACATTCACAAGTTGTTAAATCCACCTAATGAAATTTCACAAGGGCGGCAAAAATGAAGGGGGAAGATGGGGATCTTTTCAGTCAGAATCAGTTGTGGCCTCCATTGTTTCACTTCACACACTTCAGTGTGCAGTGAAAGAGCCGCAACATGTAAAAGCCTGAAAAACAGCGTTTCTCTCCCCCACCCTCCCTGTTCTCCCCCTTCTGACTTCACCCCTCGCCCTTGACGAATGTGCTCAGCTCACAGGGTGCAACTGTTCTGCTGAATGGCCCTTTCCTGTTGCTCACCCTTAAAGCGCAGGCGGTTGCCGATTTAGCCCACCCCGCTTCCATATTATGGGATTGAATTGCGTTTGACCTTTGTGGAGAACAATGGCTGAAGGCCTTTCATTTTTCTGGCCTTCTCAGCGCCTAGAAGAAGGACCTCTTTACATTGTGTTTTCACTGTAGTCTGCCAGTAATTCACAGGCAGGATGACAGGGTAATCTGTGCACAGTAACATGTGTGTGTGTGTGTGTGTTTGCAGTACTGAGGGTATACACAAGTGTGTTATTGTTTACTTTTTATAGGCCAAACAAAGCATAAAGCCTTAAAGCAGAATTTTGATGTGACCATAAAGGGGCCACCCAAACCGACTACCTAACTGCACTGTCCCAGAATGAAGAGGCCCACTGAATTGAAGAGTAGTTCAGAATAGTTTAGACACAGCTTTGCTAAAGAGGCCACAGCAGTGAGCGCTCTTGCAATGAATACACGATAAAAGGTTTACTGTAAATTCTAAATGGCGTTTTCTGAAACCCATACATCACTCATGACCATTAGGTTCCACCCTCACTGCACAGTGCACCCTTCTAGCCACAGCTTTCCAGATGATACAGTACAGAGGCTGCAGTGGAGGCAGATCTGGCTTTGAATAGCCTGCAGCCAATGGATTTTCTCTGGATAATACAATGTTTGGGACAGAGAGGCAGGGATTAGTCCAGACGGATACATCCACCACCCCCCACATGCCCAATCTAATTAGACTGGAATCAGTTTAAGATGAAAGCAAGCCCTAGCATCACCGCACTAAATACTGGAATTAGTATTCCCCGCATGGGAATTTAATGATGGAGACTGAAAATCCAATCACATTCAGTCGCAGTTTAGCCCCCTCATGCATTGGGCCTGGACAATGATGAAACGAAAGAACAACAACAATGATTTGTCTGTCAATAGATATTGACCAGCACCACATCTAAGGCCACTTGCACATTGGCGTTGCTATGTTGTCATCATTTAATGAGGATAAACAGCTTATAATCGGATATTTAGACAGTCTGTTTCTGATGTAAACCTTTGTGACATTTTGACTTTTCGAGAGATCATAACCAAAATGAAGACAGAGGGAGCGTGTTTTACAATAAACCCGTCAAATTTCGGTTTGTTTGTTGAATAAATATGTTCATGTAGCGTCTGTTGAATTCAAATCTATACCGCATGTGTACATTTCCACATTTTCCAAGTCCCTACGTTGCGTTTGGGCCTTCAAAAACAAGGAAAAGTTAACCTCTGTTGTTTGTCGTCTCTCATTTGTTCTTTTTCTCAGAAGACTGCATTTGCACATCAAATCCTTTAACAGGAATTTGTGAGGTTAACTATTAATCAGCTCCTTACATCAAAGCCCTGATTGTTGCATAGGAGTTGAACTATCAAGTTATTATAATGCAGACGGTTCTTTTTTAGTCCTTATTACGTTGCATACTTTGAGGCCAGACTTGCTGATAAAATAGAGCACATTTTGCAGCACACACATATGAAACATTCTCATAGTCTCTTGACTTTATCTTGCCCTTATTATTAGTATTTCCCTACCTAAGTACATGCAGTCAAGGGAACTCTATTTTAAAACCGCTAAAATGCAAGCCATATTTCAGCGTCAGGTTGGTGATTAACTGCACAGACTGGAAATAACTCCCGCACCTGGGTTCTATCCACCACACAATATCTCCTACACCTGCGATTCATCCACAGAAGCATTACACCTGAGAAATCAGGAAACCATTGTCCCCTGTGCACAAATACTCAACATGAAATCTTATTATTTATTGCTAGCTGTATTTCGGGGTATGCACCAAAACAAAAACTTGTTGTTTTCTCGGTAACAGGTGTAATACAACTTTTTAGACTTATTCAAAAACTGATTCTGCAAAACTTTGCTATGTTTAACCCACAGGGGGGTGGGATTCAGTGGGATGTTTTTTTTTTTTGCAAATAAACATATAAATGCTATTTATACAGTTGGCAGGGCTGCATCAGTGGGGAGGAGGACATTGAAAGAGGCGACAAAAGGCCCGATTCGTGTAGCAATGCATTCTTTAATGTAAAAAAAAAAACCATTAGCAGCATTTTGTCTGGATTTAGCCAGGTGTCAACAAAAGCCTCGCAGAAACTAACATATGAAAAAAAAAGGCAATCTAATCTTTTTTCTCTATATCTTTCCTTTGGCCTTGTTGCCTGTAGTGTTTACTGCTGCAATACCTTATTTCTGAGGTACAAAAGGGAAGAAAGAAGGTGAGGAAAATGGAGGGGGCAGGAGTACACCTGCCTTATTATTGCAATGTGGATGAAGGATACAATCACTGCTGGCATTTCTACAAAACGCGCAGCCAACTAACACGTTTTTTTTTTAAGCGAAAGAGAAGGAGAGGGAGGTGTGAGAGAAGACGTGAGGGAGGCCCAGGAGAAAAATAAAGAGACAGACAGGCCAACAGGTTGACAGAGACCGAGTGTCAGGGACAAAAGACGAACAGAGAGAATGGAAGAAAGAAAGTAGGTGATATAGACAGCGAAATGAGCAAGTGATAGAAGTAAACTGAGAGTGAGAGCAGGAGAGAAAGAAAAGGAGGGGCGACCTGAGAGAAATCAAACATGGGCTCAGTGCAACTGAGGTACGTCGGCAAACGAGCATGTTATGGCAGCCCGCTGGGACTTCCCCGGCAGATCGTGCCGTTTCCCAATCTGTTCTGAGGAGCTGCACAGCCCCACATGGGGATGTGTGAAGGCGTCAAGATGGGATTGCTTAAGACAGATGAAACAAGGTGTTTTTTGATGCCATCTCGAGCGGACAAAAGCCTGATTTCCTGTTTTGCCTGTGACACAAAGGGTGCTGTGTAGTTTGCTGAACAGTTCAAGGCTTTTTGTTGTCAGGGCTGTAAATAACTAAACACATGAGATGTGAAGTTATGGAGGGGTTGGATCCACATGCCAAAAACTGAAAAATATGTGACACATTTTCCTTTTTTTGGCACTTATAGTGCTTTAACACCTGTAACAAACAAACAGTATTACAGTCCTCTCATCGCATTTCTACATATTTTCATTCAGAGTGGTAATGTGAACATTGTGGCGCAGGCCTGCTTAATTTCAGACAGCCACGGCTCTCTTTGCATTCACCGGACCTCTAAAACAATAGCACAGTAATAGAGATCATTGTGTCAGGCTTTGTTATATTACTTTACATTTTAAAGGGTGCTGAGCTGCCAGGCTAAGGTTTTTACAAGGCACGCTGAGTCATTGGGGAAATAAGGGAGCAATGGAGGAGGGAATGAAGGAATTTTAAGGGGGTGATGGAATATGTCTCACTTTTTTTTGTTCACGGTCGCGCACAAACTGAAATCATAGCATGTGCAGTGGACGAGCTGGTGGTGAGGAAATAGAAGCTAAATGTGAAGTGACACCGTGCAATCCCCAGGTCATTCACATGCCCTGCTCTTAAAATCACAATGCACCACAGCTCGCAGAGTCGCACAAAGAAAATGATAAAACAACCAAATGAGAACGCCTTGTTATTTATGGAATCGCCACCAAACAGTTGAGGAGATGCGTTGACATCAAATTGGCTCAGATGCTGGCTATTATTAAGGCCCTCTTTGTGTATCAACTCAGCATCCTGGCAGGGACATTTGTAACAAAAAGCTTTTTTAATGTTTAAATGAAATTTTTAATGAGACCCTGTGTTGCTTTTCCTTTCGAGTCTTTAAGAGCCCTCTAAATCATTAAAACTTGCTCTTTCTTTGATTTCAAGGTCATTTGAAGAAATAAGGCAGTCTTAAGTGGCCCTCGGACCAAAAGTGGCCTATATGCCAAAGACCGCAAATGAATGTAGCCTAATGCTTTTTAATTTGCATTCATCTTTAAAAACACAGAAGAGCTATCTCCAAGTTATAATAGGCTGAGATGGCAGTTGGAGGCCCTCTAGTCATTAGTACCAATGCAGCTCCTCTAAAATGAAGGCCTTTCTCATCTTGTTTTAACTTAGGCCCATTACTGCAAAGATGCATTAGCCTGTTGTCCATTTCTTGTTTGGCTGCATGCGATACCTCCGACTATTCCCGCATTATGCCCACATATACATGTTCGCGTATGCGTATGGATTCACCGCCTTTTCCTTCCTGTGGGCGTAAAAACACGCATGCGACACAGCTATTCAACAAACACACGCATAAAGACAAAAGAGAAACGGGGACCTTAGGAGGAGACAAAATGCATTGTTTGCTTAATCACATGTTATGAGATGTCTCTCTGTAATTATGCTGTCATCTGCCCGCTTCAACACGGGGAAAACTGGGCCGCCAAAGCATGCCTTGTTCCCCGCTCATAATTCCACACTTCAAGCTCTCAAAGTCAAAAGCGAGGGATTTCTTTTTTTTTTTTTTTTGGTTGGATTTTTTTTTTTTTTTTTTTTTTGCAGTCTTTCGTCTTTTCTTTTGTGTATTATTATAACACAACTGTTTAGAAACTGAAACTGTGTCACTTTTTTCCTCCCGCAGCATTCATATAAAAATCTATTTGACAGGCACTATGTGTCAATTTCTAGTGCATATGAGTGTAGAGCAACAGATGAGCGGTTTAAACATACTATATTGAACTGATGAGAAGGCAAATACCAGGCTGTCCGATTAAACACATCGAGATGAGTCTTTCATATTTCCTTTCACTCCTCCATCTTTTCATTACAGTTTTGCTCAGTTCCTACCTCTTTTCCCTTTTTCATTTCCTCGCCATTCTTTTTCTTCTTTATCTGCCTCTACTCTGTGTATGTGAGTGTCCTTCTCTCATCCTCCCCCCCCTTTTTTTTGTCTCTCTGCGACGATAGGTGGTGTGTCGGAGAAAAACTGAACATCTCCAGTGAAATTGGTTTTCTGTGGAGAAACTGATGGATCACTCTGTGTTCCTGACGGGAGTATAAGGGATTGTTTATGCCGTGCAGACAAATGCATGAATACACACACACACACACACACACACACATATACACCCATACACATATGCAAGGGTGAGAGGACGAGGGGATTGTTTATGCTGAAGCAGAATGAATTTTTATGAGTCGTAGATTGCTGTTTATGGGGAAATACACTTTTAAGCTGCGAGAGATGTAATCTAGATTGTAGCATGACCAACAATGAATTACTGTTTTTTTTTTTGGAGGCAACAGCTGCAGCAGCCTTCCTCTCACCCTCCATTTCCTTAGCACATGCACAAACACTGGAACACACACGGCACAATTCAGCAGCGCTAATGTCACTGCTTTTAAATGGCTTGATGCATCCTGTAAATCAGACAAATTCACATACAAACATAGATTAAAACGTGAACCAGGGGTGGTGGAGGTGACAGACAGCTGATCTTCACAGACAAAAAAAAGGTTTCTCTTTGTCATATTGTTGTTATGTTAACCTATTTCAAAAATCCATAGACCTAGAAGTTAAACAAATGACTTCTTCCCATTTTCAGGCTGAACTTATCATAATTTCTCTAATACCAGCAGCCTCTATTGCAAGAAATGAGGAATTATTCCATTACCAGCCACCTCTCCCCTCCTCCTCCTTCGTTTCCTTCCACAAATATGTGCATGTAGTATTAGACACACACAGCCTGCGCATGAAAGAGGAAGACCTTGCTTCAAATATAAATTTCACACCAACGAGCGTCAGATGCCTCTTTTAATCGCACACACATGGACAAAGCCTATAAGACATCCTTAACATTAACATCAACAAGGCAAAAGACTTCGGCTTTACCATTTTCTCTGCTGGCCTCTTCACACCTTTGCAGCCCCCAAAATATTTTCTGTTATGTGAATGGCTACACTGTGGGCCTTGGAAACAGAAAATCTGCACAGACAAAAATCCAAAACTCTCTTATCTGTCTTGTTTGTGGTGAAACGTGACTGTAGAGATGACGATTTCACTATGCTTTACCAAAAAAGCACAATGATAAAAATTAGCAGCGCTAAATATGCAGCTTCTTGTGCAGTCAGCTCATATAAATGTGTGTTTAGAGGGAAAAAAAAGTCTTTATTCAGTGATCAAATTCATTCCCTGTGTCTTTTCTCTTTTTTTCCTCTTTGTCCTGAGTTTTTATCAGCACTCATGCAATAACTCGAGCGGAGAGATGGAGCAAATGTATTCCACCCATATGTATGAACGAATGAATGAATATGATTACCATGTCTTGGACCCTCTCAAGGACATAGTGCTATGCTTTCTGTGTGTGTGTTTGTGTGTGTGCATGTGTGCATGTTTTACTTCTGCATCTTTTTGCGCTGCTTGTAATGCAGCTAAACACAGTGTTTACCTTTGTCCATGTCTCACTTATTGCTTTGAGTGAGATTTTTGTTTTATTTGTGCCTGTCTTCATGTGCAGTTAAAGGCTCATGGTTGATGGGTGTCCTCTACGGACTCTGTGCTTTCTTTTTGTTGCATAATTACAATCTACTTCATCCCCCGGTGCACACGCAAGCAAAAAACCCATCTTTTCCTGCTCTCCTGCGCTGCCTCCTCAGAGGCGGTCACAATCAAATGTAACCATTTGCAGGTGACGTACCCGGGAAATGCTGTCCTGTAATTGTGTCACTCTGTCTTCCTGTGATGAGGTAGCTGGTGGCTTGCTGCCTACCAGCCTGCGACTCACCAGAATTACCAACTGAGGGGAGAGAGGGGCGGAAGAAGGAGGAGGGGGGGGGTACCATTAAAATGCAAAATCACCACTGCGGTGCAGTGCGGCGCCTTGCACCCTCACTTTTTCTCCAAGGCAGCCATCTTATGATGGAATGAGTATGTGTTTGATGGTGTGCAAATGTGTGTCCCTTGGACTCTGTGCATGTGATTGTGCGCGCTCATGCATCTATATGTCCATGCGTTTGATAGAGTGTAGATTTGAGCTGCGGCGAGGAATGGTGAGATGGTGTGGGGCTGGCAAGCGGGGTTTGTGTGTTTGTGTGCACGTGTGTGTCTGTGAGTGTGTGAGGCAGGGGTGATAAATCAGAACTAGGTAAAGGCTTTTTAATGCAGCGGACCCCTCTCCCAGCCTCCATCTTCTGTCAAGGCTCAGTAAAAGATGAGAGCCCCCTGGGGAACAGCACTAGCCATGCACCAGAGCAGGGCTATGCCTCAGGTCTCTCGTACACACGCACACATTCTCACACAAACACACACACACACGGTGACAAAAGCAAATCCACTGACTGGGCCTTGTGAATGAGTGAATACATGAATAACTGAATCTACAGAATACTTGAATATATAAATAAAACTTTCCACAGGAGCCACATTTATTGATGAACACCTCCCCCCGAATAAATGTGTTTTCCAAATGATTTCCAAATGAGTTCCTAAATGATTTATGGCTGGTGATATTGCATTTAGATCAGAGAAAATATTTTCGCAGAAAACAGAATGAATATTTGGTTCATTCCTGCCTGTGCTCCTAAGGTCAAACGCAGTCTTTGTCCATGATATGCCTTGAGTCTTAAAGCGGCCCCAAGTTTCAGGGGGCCGGATATGAAAAATATGTGGAATTTGCCAACATCTGACAATACTTAGTCGGCAATATATCTCCTGTCTGATAGAAAAATGTGTTCTGAATTGCAGATATGCTCTCTTTTCTGGCATACCTTTTTAATTTGACTTTGAGGGAAAACAAGCCAGGCTCCCAGATAGACAAGGAGAGATATGACTGCTGAACGTTGTGTAGGCCTTTGCAGATGGGGCAAAGAGGACTCCAGCAGCTTGGCTTAGAAGACGAACACAAACGCTTGAGAACATAATACTTGACAACAAGCCCAGAGTGTCTGTTAGGGGGCCTGCAGAGAAAAGTGTGCCGTGTTTGGGAAGCAACAGAAATGCTGTGATGCTGATTCTTAGCTGGAATTTTGGAAACCTGTGATCCTAATTTATGCCCCTTACTTTCATTTAAAAAAAATCTACTTATAAAGCAATCTAGTATTAGTAATCTGTTAGCGCTACAAAAAAACCACAAAAGTCTTATTTTTGGGAAGCCAACAATTTGTAAACACAAGTTTTATTTCAAGGATTCAGTTGAAGTTATTCAAACAAACAAATAAAACCCTACATTACAAGGTACAGACCAACAACCTTCTAGGTTTTTTGACCATTCAAGGTGTTTTTATATACAGTAAAGTCACACTGATTACTTTTTGGTACATATAACACACACACACACACACACACACACACACACACACACACACACACACACACACACACACACACACACACACACACACACAGGGTTCAGTATCTTGCCAGCAGACACACATATTAGAGAAGCCAGGGACTGAACCACCAACCTTCACATTAGTGGTCTTGCACTGCAACCTAACAGTCATGCCACCCCAGAATGAACTCTTGCTTTACAAGTATTTATAATGGAATAATAGCAGTACTTTATTTAGTTCACATAAGACTACTCTAAATTTAAAGCTAAAGCATAATACATGAACACATAACAATGATTAAATCATCAGTGCACTTCACCAAAAATTCAGGGAATGGTATGGCATGAAAGCCTGGCAGGTAAGAGTTATTACAGCGGTGAAAAACGAGCTAGACAACATCACACACAGAAACCCCTCCACAGCGGACGTTTGCACCTCATGTAGTACAACAGAACAGCATTACATGTGTTTCTTCTTCTGCTTACTGCTCCCTGCTCACTCAAGAGTATCTAGCACCAGACCGGCTCTGACAATGCACAGCTCTGCTCGCAGCCGTGTGCGCACGCCTAGCTGGCTGCAGTTCGCATTGTACTTTATGCTGAGATGAGGAACCTAATGCGCATGTTTGTGCGTGTTTATTATTCCGTCTTGTGCATGTGTGTCTCTGCGCATCTGTTGGACATAGCAGGTTAATGCTGGCTGACACATGCGGTTCACTGATCTCCACGAGGAGTCGGGACTCGCAGCAAAACCTTCATACGCAGGTATCCATGGCAACCACAAAAATTATATTTCCTTCTTCCCCCGGCAAGCTGGAGATTCCGAGATGCTGAAATGCACAAATACATTGTCATTACCTGGCTGCCTCATACTTAACAGGGCTAGGCTTTTTCTGCCTGCTGTTGTCTCATTGTTCAGTGTTGCCTACACATGTAATTTAGAAATTCCTCTTGTTACCTTCCCCCCAGACAGAAACTCCATACTATCTTTACATTATTTCTCTTTCCCCACATCAGACTCCTTTCCAGGAAAATGCTTATACTGTTGTGTTTTTGCATATTTTCCTCTTTAACTAGGCTCAAGATCTAGCCCAGTGACTTTAAATATCTAGTTAGGCTTGCAGGACATGATCAGATATTCATGCTGTTTTTGCACCATGTGTTTGGTGGTTCCTATTTAGGGCCTTGAGTATTAAATTTGATTGACATTTGAGGGGAAAGCTCTTTTTTCACCTCACCATGTTGTTTTATTGCTGACAGCTAACATCTGCAACTAAAACAAAAAACAAAAAACTAAAGAGGATATTAATGGAAACATATCTATAGTCTTAGTTTTAACAATCTCTACCAGAGATCAATCAAGTCTAAACATTATATCCATCTTATAATTAAAGGAATAGTTTTCAGTCCAACCTCAAAACCACACCACATACTCGACATCCTGCTGTAGAATTCCTTTTAAAAAGAGAAATATTGCACCAATAGGTGATCTAGTACTCGAAGTAAGCACATTCCCACTTTTTCATCCCTTTGAGGGGAAATTGGAATAAGCACAATGTGTCCTGCACCAAATTCCTGAAGAAGCAGAGGTTCAATCACATTTGCAGAAGTTATCGAGACTTCCAAAGAGCTCAGCTGGTGCCTTAAGCCACAGGAAATTCACTGGGACATCTGGAGGGATGTGTGCAGATTATTGCCCATTTAGTCTGTTCTAGACATCAGTAGGAGGACAGAGATGGCCCAAGCACGCATGGACAGCCTAGAAGATGTATACACACACACACACACACGCACACAAACATAAAAACGGGCTTGGTTTTGAAAGATGCTACCGCAGGCACACAACACACCAGAGTGTAATCCCCCATTATGAGACCCTCAGGTCATTTGTCCAGATCTCCGCTACACCTGTCCCAGCATCCAATCACAGGACAGGTACGGTAAGGTTGCTTTGATCTTTTTTTAAGTAAGTGGATGTAAAATATAATCCAGAAAATTCGAATTACTTGGTTGTTATATTTGAATCTCAAATATAAGTCTCTGATCGTTTTAAACCACTGCAGTTTAATATTTGTCCTTCAAAAGAAAAGAAAGAAAATACTGGCCTTGTAATGTATGCCAGAGCACAATTAGCTTGGAGAATATTTGAAAAAATATATTAATTACAGTATGAGCACAAAATGTCCAACTTTAAAAAAAGAAGAAGGTAGATTTTTTTTTTAAAAAAATAGATACGCAGTATATCAAAGCATGTAATATTGAGTTTACAAGAATACACCCACCACATCCCTGACTGTCTGCATGCATGCTCTGAGCGAGATGCGCATTTCTGATGCAGTGGAGGAGGATACAGCTTTTTAAAGTAATAAAGTAGCACAACCTTTATCGACATGCATCATAAGATAGAACACTTTTTTGTGTATTTTCTTGATCTTTGCATTTGCTCTTCTGTGCAGTAAGTATTGGTTTGTACATATACGTCATATATATATATATATATAAAACCCAAATTATCCTGGGTCTTCAGAACCAAAAACAAAAGGCCAATTTTATAAATATATATATATTCCCAAACCAGAGCTGCCTCGTCTTTCTTTAGGTGTGAAATGCAACCCGACAAAACCTCAACACCATGATAAAAGCTCAGGAAATTACTTCCTTATTTTAGGTGTGATTGATTGTCCCCCTGACCTGTTAGACTGAAGAGGTGGTTAAGAAGAAGAGGCAGACTAAGATAATTGGGCCCGGTGGTATCCAAAGCCCGGCAGGTGTTGAAAGAACTCTCATAATACAGGTACCTGCAGCGGCTGCAGCCCTGAACTTCAGCACACCTAGGATTTCACTACCTTGGAGGAATTTTGCTGTTTTATGTTTGGCATGTCTTTTATTGAATAGATGAAATATGAGATACTTGTAACTCCTATTGACATATTGGACATGCCACGAGAAAAAAACAACAACAAATAAAAAAAAAAAAAAACACAGGTGTCAAAAATCAAATAAATGCTGCAGCTTTGTTTCATCTTTTCTTGGCATGAAAATAATGTCATTCACTCTTTAAAAGCATTGTCAGTTGTTGGAAATATCTCCCAATACAAGAGGGATGTAATTCCCTTACCTGTTGAAAAGCAGGTAAAAGCTTTCACCAGCAGCAGCAGAGGGATCAGAGATGAAATTCAGCTGAAGTGAAAAAGCACATGTGTTTTTACTCTTTAATTTAATTAGCAATTCAGAGGGCTCGATGAGTCCTTCTAGCCATTTCAAATGAAGAGGTAAAAGCCAGACATAAGCTTAAATGATAACATTCTTTCTCAGAGAAAAATATGCATGTACTACCCTTATTATTATCTGCAAGCCAAGGGCTCTGTTCCAATTAAAGAATACCACAGATGGACCATTCAACAAGCATGCACACAAACGGACCTACAATAGGTAAAGTAAAGTACCCAGTATTACAGAGCCCAGAGAAGAGCTTTTTACTTTAAAAACTATTTAATCAGGAAAATCAACGCCTCACATCAAAGAAATGGAGATGAGGGACAGGCGGATGAAGAGGCTCATCAAAGGAGAAGATCTAGTTAGGGATTCAACGCCCTAATTCCCTTTCTCTTAAAACCATCGTCAGAGGGGGCACAGGGCCAATTTGCTCCCTAAATGGCTGCGTGTGAATGTGCAGATTGCTTTGCATAGCCGCTGGGAATCTGGGCTTCTTCCTCTTTTTCTTCTCCACATGGAGCCTGTGAATTAGAAGAGATCCAAAGACAGATAGGCTTAACTGAGCCCAAGCTACCTTCCGTAAGTCCAGAGCCCTGTTCCAACTTCCAACTAATGCAATCCATGGCCTAACTCAATTAATAGACTTTAATACAGTGTTTCTTCTTTATCTTTTCACTTTCCTGGGGATTGGGGGACTTCAATTAGAGTTGTAGAGTAATGTCAGTGAAAAGGTTGGGATTTTAAGTATGTCTGAATGTAAAGACAATGACCCGGTGTCCCAGTGGCATTAAGGTTGATCATATATGCATCCTTAATCTCAAACATCTCCTTAATCTCACTTCCTGGGACTTGCCGCACATTAATGTAATGCAGTGCATAAAATATTGACAACTCTCTCCTGTCCCTGACTTTATATGCATTAGTGTTGGATTCATTAGTCAAAATGTCCTTGATGTAAAGGAGGACTTTCAAGTATCCATGTGATGAGCCCTGTGTTTTTTACATAATGTCAAACTAATCATGTAGAACGTGCCCCCCCCCCTCCTCCCCCCCTCCTCCAAGGTGTACATTTTATTTTATTCTGGTGAAGGGCTACCTCAGTATTTCTGTAGGTGCTCTAAAAAAACCAAACCAAACCACACAAACACATACAAAAATAATTAATTTTGGCCTTGCATTACCACCAAGGACATATACTCTAAAGGCCTGCTGAAACACTGGGAGAAATCAAAATCACATTGGTCAGTAATAAATAATTTAAAATGAGCCCTTCCAGTGCAACCAGCTAGTATTCTTCAGCGAATTCATATACCACACAAGGACAGATATTTAAGTTTACCCTCTCTGTCCAAGGGAAACATTAACCTCATCTGAGTGCAAATGTCTTTCTGAGCTGGTAGATTTGAGACGAGCTCCTTGGCAATAGGCTTTCTATCACGCCTGCAGTTCCGATTGATCGTCTCAGCAATCAGCAATTAAGTACTAGTGATCAGAGCCTGGGAAGGGAGGAGGGGGTGGGAAGGAGAGTTAGGAGGTAGCCTCCCCACCCCGCTCCTGTCTTGTCAGCCCAGGAAAGGCTTCACTCAGCTGGGGTGAGTTTGGCCCGGGGCTGGGCTCACTGGTAGAGGTTAACTCCAGCATAAATAAGCATCTTTGGACTCATTACAGGGATTAGAGAGTAATTCGCCTGCGAGGAAGGAGACGACTGCCAGGGTTTTGGTACAGTTTACTACAGTCTTATAGGGGCGAGGGCCCTGGAGATTACAGAAAGAGAGAGATGGAAATGCAGCAAAAGAGAGAAAGGCCAAGGGAAAAGAGAGGCTGGCTGTCAAGTGTGTGTGCGTGAGTCAATCCAAGCCCCCGGCTGCCCCCTTGATCTTGAGCATGTTGGGGTGCTGTGAAAACGGATAATGGGAGTTAGAACGACCGGCCTGTCTAGAGAGAAGTGTGCTGATTGTTATAACTTTCCCTCATCTCTCTCTCCTCCACTTAACTAAATAAACACCCAAGAGGTAGCACTCTATCAATTTTAATGATGTTGAAATACAATTTAGGCACAAAATACACAACAAATGCTAATTTGGCCATGATGAGAGGCATCAGAAATTCCTCCCATTATTTATTCAGCTGACTTTTTGCATTTTTCATCAGAACAAATATTCCCATTTCAACAAACACACACACACTCATACATACACACATGTCAGCACAGAGCCAATTTGGAGCATAAATCAACACGTTCACTCATCAAATATATGCTCTGTGTCGTTCTCTGCAGTCTGTCCAGTGCACCAAAGACAAATAGTTCCTTCCAAAGTCCAGTTGGAAAAACAGAAGGGGCAGCAGACTGTCAATATGTGCACATATACATTAAACATCGCAGGCTGATGTGTGTTCAGAAAAGACATCATGGAGATAAGTCTAATTATAAACTTGTACATGACAAAACCTTTAAAAACAAAACCAAACAAAAGCCATCTGAAATTTCATAGCAACTTCATTTCATTTCTTCTGTGTGTGAGATGATTATCACCTGTCAGTCATCTCCACCTCCAGCTTGACCATCTTGGGCTGCCCTGCTTCTGCCCCGCACTTGGGACAAGTGAGATAAGGGTCGGCAATGCTGTGGCTTTTAATGCAGTAGTAGCAGAAAACGTGCTGGCATCCCACCGTATGAGGCATGGTTGGCCACTCTCCGCACAGTCCACACTCTTTCCACAACTCTTGCCCTTCCCTTGCTCCCTCCCCGCTTGCACTTTCCCCCCCAAACACAGCAGACAATATTGTTGCCTTCAGTTTCTTTGTATTGATCAGTGGGAACAGGAAGATGAGGAACTCTGCAAAGCCATGCCAAAGTAGTTCTCGGTTCATGTACTTGTAGTTTACCTCCCGGGCCACATTTGGCTTACTGAAAACAGTCTGAGCTCCTGTGATTCTTTCAGCGAGGATGGGATGCCGGCCATTCCTTAGGAACACAAGGAAGTTGATCAGATTTGTGAACTTAACAATACCAGCAACAAGCGTCAGCGCATTACGGAGACCCTGATGGAGCAAACCGCTCTCTCTTTCAGACACAGATCCTTGTGAACTCAAACCCAAGTACGGCAGCAGCCTGTGGGAACGCTCTTGGAGCCAGCGTGGCCCTGCAGTGAGCACGGCCAGACCTAACTTCTGCCTGGGGGATAAAGGCCTGTAACGGGGAGACAGGGAAAATTTGCTGTGGTAGCGCAGGCTCAGTAAAGATTGCCCCACCGTGGCACTGTTAGAATAGAGTGTGAACCTCCATAGGAGCAAATGAAGCAAAACCCTCAGTTCAGGCTCCAGAGGAGTGAGGAAGCCTGGGCGGCAGTTTTGGAAGCACAGCGAGAACTGAGTCCACACTAGCTGCTCAAGGGCTGAGTCTAGCTCGAGGGCATCCAGCTGACTGATACGCAGTACCGGGGTCTGTGGGTTCATATCAAAGTGGGGGCCGTGACCTCTAGCAGTCTTTTTCTGGTCATTCTCACTTCCCAACCCTGCTGAAAAAACACAAACACCCAAAAAACAGAAAACAGTAAGGACATATCAACATGTTCTTTTCAATATTTTAATCAGTAGAAAAAAAGACAAAGTGACTGGGCTCTTGTTGCAGCCTGAATGTAGTTTCTGTTCATTTTGGCCCATCCGTCTTAGATATTATGATACTATGATTCACCAAATATTACTCTGACAAAGCAAACTTTGTGAAAATGACATTTTCCTGGAGTGAACAAGGACAGCCACACGCAAATGGTTAGACATGCTTTAAAAACAGAAATGGAAGAATAAAAAAAGGACTGAATGTAATACAGGCCGAAATCAGATAAAAAGCCAAAAACCCCACAAAAAACAGTCGTTTATTAAGGCCATTTCCCCCCAACACTGATAAATGTTTAAAGCCTTTACATCAGTTAATACGTTATTAATGTATAAACAATAGCATATTTAATGTATTCAAATCATGAACATAATATACACCGAGGCTCAACCATTAAAAGGACAACTCGGTCATTGGGAGGGCTGAGGCTCCGGAGGTGAAGCCCATCCTGTTAGGAAGGTCATTTTGTCTTTATACACAGGAAGGGAAAATCACTTTTCACATGTAAAACCCGTCCTTAATGCAACCTTAGAGCCTCGCCATGCAGAGGAGCAGGGGGTCTTAGACTGCTTTCCCCTGCATATAAACACACAATCCCCCCTGCACACACACACACACAGGAGCAGAAGCCCAGGGGCTCCTGGTGCCCGCTCCCTCTAGAGATAGGGGTGTGTGTACAAATCACATCACTAGGGATTAGGCTAACGGCACAGTCTCTGGTACACCGTAAACATCTGCCAAATGTGGAACAATTTTCTCCCCCCTCGATTCGACTCCATATGGGATCTCGCCATTGTGACATCAGGGCTATTTAGTGCTGCATACGTTTCCAAACCGCTCACAGTTCTCCAGTTTTATCTGCCATTTCCTCAAATGAAATACTTAAAGAAGTGAAAGACTAACTAATGCAGGGAGAGACAGAGCAAGAAGGCCACAGAGAGAGAGAGGGAGAGAGAGACAGAGAGGCCTTTTTTTGACAGTGACTTTTGTGTCTTGCCGAACAGGATTTGTCACGAGGCTTTAAAAGAGATTTCAGCCGGGTAAATATGGCAGTTTTGACAGAAGGAGAGAGATGATGGTCACTTTAGACGTTTTGAGGAGGTAAAAAAAAATAAAATTCTAACGTGTGCAGGCAAAGCTTGGGTTTATTGTGGTGGTGCACACGACCATCTGTGTATTCAAGATGTTTCAATAGGGCTAGGATACACGGTCCAACTAAGTTAGAATTAGCAAATGAATGAAAGGAGTGAATTCACGCTAAAGTAAGCAGGTATGACAAATTCATTGAGCTGTATTTGAAATGCTGCCATGTTTGGTGACTAGAACCTCGCCTGTGACGGGAATAGAGTTTGGATTAAAAAAAGAAGAAGAAGAAAAAAGGGAAAGAGCAAGAGACGTAGTCTGAGTGTGTTTGCTAACCAGTAAACAGGCACTATTTGTTTAGCCTAATCTGAAAGTTTTTTCCCTTGATGGGAGAAAATGAGCAGATTATGTGTCCTCATGTGTGTGTGAGAGACTATGTATGTATGTCAAGCATAGCCTTGATCTATGCAGAGCTCTAATGCAGCGCAAACTTAATCTATCAGCCCACCGTTACACATATACACACACACACGCACGCAAATATACCGCCAGGTGGTGGAAATCCCCGTCACAGCAGCAGCTCTCTCAGGAGAGTAAACCCGGCCGGGTCCAATAGTCTTTTCAAAGCCTTCTATCGAGCAGTTTACAAGTTATGAATGAATATGTTTTATTTGGGGAAACACAGTATTGACAACCACCTATCAATAGTAATGTGACTATTGTCAAGGGTCTGTCAATATTAATGTAATTATGATGTAGAGGGATCAGAGGGATGCTGGAGTTGGGGGCCAAGTAACATCTCCTGCCCACTGCCATATCAATAGCTGGGATTGCTATTGACAGCTTCCCTTCAGACTTGCAGCACTTGCCAAATATATAACAAGCAGACACTTCAGTCAATGCCGGGCTGCCTATAAAAATTAAGCATTTGAATTTACAGGGCTTTTACCGCGGACAGCTGGAAATCCATGTTCCTTATGTAATAGTCAAAAGTCACAGTCAATGCCAGTGTTTACAGAGTAATGACACGGTGTGGGTGCGAGGACAGACAGCGCAGCATTTGCACGCACAAGGAAAAAATATACAAGGATATGAGCAAAGAGACTCCTTCCATGATGTATTCACACACACACACACACACACACACACACACACACACACACACACACACACACACACACACGATATATTGACTTTATAATTCTCTTGTGGGTCAGCCATCCAACTAACTATGAGACAAAATGCCCTCTTTTGGAGAGTTGATAACTGACAACCAAGAGAGTCAGAAGGCAAGTTAGAAGAGGTCGTTGAAAAAAAAACAACAGAAAAAAAAAAAATTTAATTTAAAAAAAATCACCTGATATTTCTGAGGTCTTGCTGTTCTATCAGAGCAGTGAAAAATGTTTTCAAAACATTTTCCAGGGTATGTTAAAGGGTATTTTGATTCAGGTCATATGAGCGTTTATTTTATTTTTTCCCTTCCCCTTGTTTCCATAGCTTGTGCATCTTGTTCAGACAAAGATAGCGCACTGACTCAAGGCTGACTGCCATAGCTTACAGACAACCACAACAACAACAACAACAATATCCAATCTAACACGGAACACAGTGCAACACCGCTTCAAGGCAAAAGGGGCCATGACCAGTGTGAGGAAGGAGAGATGAGGCAACAAAAGCATACAGCGCATCAGTCTGAAGCCTTGCAGCTGCACTGGGTCCTCTGAAAACTAGACAATGGGCTGTAATGACAGCTACCCAACGAAAAAAAGACGGATAGGCAAAGACACAGACAAAGATGGATACGTCAGACAAAGCGTCATGAAACCGCCAACTGGGAACTGTGAGCTAATGTCTACTGATATAGTGAAAGAAAAAAAAAACTTGGGGAAACGATAGCCAAAGAGGGAAAATAAAGCGTGGGTAGGTGGGCAGATAAGCTCAAACCTCTCCCTAGGAGCTGACCTTGAGACAGACACAATCATGGAGGAGGGAACATTTCTGAAGCATACGTGGTTCAGCCCTACTGAGGTGTGGGCATCCAGGGAATACCCTATAGACAGAGGAAGGCCTCACTTTCTTCTTGACCTTGGCTTTGGTGTCTAGGGAGGTGTGAGACTGTTTAGGACAAGGGGACCAAAGGCTGTGGGGGGGATGCTGGGAAGGTGAACGTCTCTTGGGGATTGCACTTTGCTTTTTCTGTGCTCATTGCACACCGGTTGGAAAATGCACAGCTAGAAGTCTGGATGTAGCCCCTCATGTGGTGTAGCGCTGAGATTCCTAACCACTTAGCTGTGGTTGTTAGTATAATGTATTTGCTGAAATAATGCATAAATGTTCACTTGGCTTTCTATGATGCTTGTAGCGAGAAATAGGCTATGCATTGGCAAAGCATGCTGGATTACAACTTTACATTTTATTCTCTCGCTCATGTAAATTAATTTGTGTAAAAGCTCTGGTGGATAAAACCTATTTCTCTGAGCGCTCCAGTCAGTCAGTCCCCCCCCCTTCTCGTTCCCGCTCCCTCGCTTTATTGCCCTTCTTTCGCCAGAAACAAGTGCGGGGCCTATTAGCCGAGGCTTGCTAATGTCCTCACTATGAAAACGGATGAGAATGTCAGATTTAGAACTTTTAAGAGAGTGATGTCATACAGCAGACCACAGGCATTACGGGGACACTAAGATTACCCAGGCGGTAACCAGACTAATTGTTATGAGTCTGTTTCATGAAAAATGAATGTGTGCAGATGCACAGAGGGGTCTTAGGGCTGTGTGTGCGTCACACACTAATGCTTTATCAAGGCTCTCCTCTTTCTCTAATCACCCAAAACTCCAAGCCATTGGGGTAGGAGCCAAGTTAATGCTTGAATACAAAAAAAAAGGAGAGGAAAAAAAAAATAAAAAATTACACATCAGTTAGAACACCACATCTGACACACAAAAAATGCGCTCCGCTTAATCTGGTTTGCTCAGAAGGTGAATTATTTAAGAGAATTAATTGATTTCATGAGTACAAGGTTGAGTATGCTAAGGCTGTATGAGTAATAAGTTCAAGGGTTTGCAGAAAAACAACTTAAAAAGTCATGAAACATTTAGAGCGCAGAGAGAGGCACAATGAATGCGAAAAAAAAAAAAAAAGCAGAATGGCTAATAAATGAGAGAACCAAAGTTGTGTCTTTCAGAGGAGTCAATGAGAGAGCAACTCATGCAAATAAAAAGTGTTATCCTCAGGAATATTTGATCTGCACATTTCTTGACCTCTCTTTATGCATGAAAAAACACAAACAATAAAAGAGTAAACATTTTAGCTTTTTAAAAAAACAAAAAGGAAAAAAAATGTGATGGTTAACTGAGGACAAGCCAATAAAATCTACAGGAATGCGAGGGCTACTGCAGGATGTGTTTGTCAATCAAACTCATGGTGCTGGGGCTACATGTAAGAGTTCATTCAGCATGTCTAATTCAAAGTGTGATTGGTTGATTTCCTTCAAAAGTAACACAAAATACCTTCTAGTACTTTACACATTATATATTATTATCAGACAACTAAACATGAAATATAGACTATATTATAGTTAGATTAGCATGCTGGAGCTCCAGCAACACATATGTAAAAAATGCAAATCTTTGTGCCTTCCAGTTCCTTTTAGTCTATTTGACCTTGTAAAATTTAGATTGAACAGTAGTGCTAATCTTTTATTACTTTAAATTGCAAATATGAACATTCTTTTTCCAAAATTCATTAAAAGGATTGACACTATACATTGTAGCTTTTAGACTGTGGAATAAATTAATGTTGGATTGATTTTTTCCCCCCCTCCAAATATGCACTGATAATTATAGTGCCTTTAAGACTTGCCTTCATCTGGAAACTGTATAAAATAACCTTATGACCCCAGAGTGAGATCACAGCCTAGTTTAACTTGTGTGACTGCCTTAAAAAACACACTCATCAAAGTAAGTGTTTGGCTCCAGAGGCACACACACCACATCACACCACAATCTCATGCAATCAGCCGGTCCACATTCTCCTCATAATAGCGTTGTCTGCTTAATTTTTTTAAACATTTTTTTAAGCTTGAGCCCATCAGTCTTTAACAACAACAACAAAACCCAAATCTGCTCCATTTTGATAATAAGGCAAGAGCATTATGTGATAATCACAGGAGGGATTAGGTTTTGGCAGAGAGTGTGAGAGCCATACAGTCAAAGCCACTGGAAAAGAGAGATATAACCAAGAGACAGATAAGAGTAGAGCAGTGATGATTGGGATGAGAGAAATGAAGTGAGTAGTCTCCTGAAAATCAATAAGATCAACTTTGCCTTGAATCTCAATGTGGAAGGTTTTGATCTCTGGCACTGATTATTTAGGGGAATAATGGAATTATGTGCGGAGTTGCACAACATACTCTTGAAGGTGCACACAGTCACAAGGTTACCATCCAAAGTTTCAGCTGGTATACACACCTGAACCAGACTCCCGATGAATACTAATTCAAAAACGGCTGGCTGATTGAACACTATGCAGTGGTCACTATACTCATCAACAGCCATCAACAATCGATACGATTTTAAATGAAAGCGTGCAGGAAAAGAGGGGGGACAAGCAAGCAGCTAACACAGAGACAAAATACTGGTACAGCAGCGAGGAGCTGATAACATGTGACTACGAGCCTTAACAGCTCGGGGAAAAAAGCAGACATGCCGCTATTGAGCTTCATGTGGGCATAGAAGAAAATAATGCAGGCTTATGTTTTTTCAGCAGGGTAATGAAGTCATATATTCATATATTTACCCATCGCTTTTCGGGGTCGAACTCAATGTAACCCAGTCTTCCCTGAAATGTCAACAGCACTTGTATTTCCGGGTTGTACATCGTTATCCCGCCTCCTAAAGAAAACTCACCAGTAGCGGGTGTGTACGTCACGTTTAAGAAACCCGTGATCAAAATGAGCCAATCGCACAGCGTAGCGCCAAAGCACTGGTTAAAACCTGCATACCGTCTGGGGAAAAATAATTCAAACTCCTCAGTTGTAGCAACGATACATAGCGACCAACTTGTTAAGAAAAGCCACGGCAATTATTTACTCAGTCTTAAATGTCAAGTTCATTCAAAGTGCCGGGATCTTGATTTGATTTGTTTTTTCCAGGTTACCGTGTACTTGCTTAAACTATAAGATTTTACCAAACCGAGATTATGACTGTTTTTAGCTAGCTTTTTGCAAGCCTTTATGCAGTTGACTTAGGAAATAGGTTGCAGGAACTTCTTGGAGCAATGCGTGCAGCTTGCGCACAGCCAAGGAAAAGCTCAACATTGTCGGAAACGCTTAGTCACGCTTCTCACCTGTCTTCTTGCTCAGGTGAAAAAGAGCTCATAGTGGCCAATCAGAGTCCCGAAACAGAGTTAAACATTATTAAAGAACTACTAAACGAGTTCAGAGGGCTTCACGAGCTGAAGTTAAGATGCTTGGAGGAGGACACCAGTAGAAGGGGAGAACTACCACAGGTGAGTAGTTGTTGTGCCACATGTGAAATGCACGTTGTGGGTAGCGTGGCCGAGCGGTCTAAGGCGCTGGATTTAGGCTCCAGTCTCTCTGGAGGCGTGGGTTCGAATCCCACCGCTGCCATTATTGTTAGTCCTGGCGTAACATCCGGTTTAACTTCAGGACAAAGTTAAGAAGTGTAGCATCAGATTTCTTGAGGGAAATAATAAATCCAGACTTTCTGTTCGCACTTTATACAGCTACGTTGAAACACACGAATCCAACCCATTTATTTAAATAAAGAGCTCCTTAATAGTATCGTGTTTTTTCCTATTAACATTGTAAACAAATGCTAGTCGTCTTAATGACGATTCTGCACACGCCCTTCCAGTAGTCTGGACCCTGGATTGTGAAAGATTGTTTTTATGGGTTCAGACAATTGCATAAAGTACGGGTTAGCAGACACAGTCTCTAGAGCATGTTTAGATTTAGGCTAACATCTATTGTCATTAGGCTATAATCCATCCATTACAAATCATACAGCATCCTGTCCACCTTGACTCTAACATCAGAAGATGACCTCTGTCTTGTCAGACAAATGACAGGAGGAAGCGCAGCGGTGCTTTCATAAAGCCGCAGCACTTGTAACAGGTGGCAAATTGCATTATGTTTCCATCTGAGCGGCAGAGATCAGGAACACAGAGCCACACTCATATTTAAAAAAGAGAGGTTTCTAATCATCGGGATCGTCATGTAACATCTTTTAGCAACAGAATGTAGCTCGTGTGAGCTGGACTGTGCATCAAAGCAAAAATAACAAGGTTTCAGAATAGGTTATGGTCAGCCGGCCCCAGTCGAGGGCCAGCTTAACAAGGTTATGATGTTCAGAACCCAGGAGCTCCCAAGTCCTAAAGGTTGATGGGGACACTTAATCATAAAGCGTGTCCGCTGAAAATACAACATCCATTATTGCATGAACCCATTGTAGGTTTATGATGTTTCTTAAAATGTTGAAATGTTTGAGCAACCTGCCAGTTCAAGAATTCATTTTTTTTCTTATGCTTTAGGGCACTTATCACAGCTAGCTTTTCCAAAAGTGAAAAGTAAGTAAGAAACAACAACAACAACAACAAACAAACAATGTCAACCCTAGAATGTTACCGTACTGTCACATTTGCCATCTTTGTAAAGTTACTTTCCCTGAAGCTAAACATCAGTATAATGTTATGCATCAGGGGACAGTATAAACTGCTTATTTACTTTTGGCTGTAGGGGACAGATGTTTTTCAGCACAGATGTACAGGTGGTCCTCTAAGGCAATATACTTCTTAGGTTTGTGGCACTTCCTTTTATCAGAGGGACAATCATTGTATGTGTAGGGTATCTGGAAAACTGAAAAAGCTCCTTAAGCTAAGTGCACAGGCTTCTTTTTTTTTGTTTTTTAACCTGGAATAAGAAAATAAAGAATACGGTTAGGTTATCAGTTTTTGTAAGTAATAAAATCTGAACATTGAAATGCCTTCTTGAGTCTTCCCTACACTTTGAGTGCATGATCACTAAGTATTCCTTTTCCTATGATAGAGGGCAGAGGTCATCTATTGTGAATCTTAGGTGGGCTTCTGTGTGAAAGCCAGAAGGATCTGGCCTCTTTGTCTGGCATATTCAGCATTATATAAAGGTTTTGGAAAATGAAAAAGAAAAAAAAAGTTTTAAATGTCACAACCAGTTCAGTGAATAAAATATGTCAAGGATTTAGATACTCAAACAGTGCCATAATAACAATAAGGCTTACTGACTTAATGTAAGTAGAATCAACATAGTCACTGGTGGCTTTTGACAATCTCTCTGTTTCTTATTCTCTTTTATAAGCTGTTGTATTTTGGCTCGTTCTTCGACTGTTTTATATGTCTCGGGTACTTGTTGGGATAGAATGAGAGCCTGTGGACATCTCACCACCAACATGTTTTGCACTTGTTGTCTTTAGATGTATTTGTTTCAGTTTGTCAGAAAGTTACAGAGACCCCCAACCTGCCCAGCCATACAATTGATCATCATTTAATGTGTTTCAATGCTAAATCAGATTCTTCATCTGCTCTAAAGACGGGTAAGATGCAACTAAATAAGAAACACATTATTATTTTGTGTTTGCCTGGACCTCTTGCCTTTCCTGTGAGGTGTCACTGGGGATATAGTCCCTGTTTTAACATCAAGAAGGAGTACTACATTTATAAGTGACATGCTGGATTGAGGGGATATATGTTGCTTAACTGCACTGTGGTTAGTGTTTGTGCACACTCCCATATTGGGATTCATCATTTTGACTTTTAATGAACTTTTTATTATTGGATATTTTAATAATAATCTTACTCTGCCCTGTTTATGGCCACCAACTCAGGCCAGCCACTCACTAATCTGTTACAGTATTCACATTGTCCCAGAGAGTCTCTAGGCCTGTATGACCGGGGCCTAACAATGACCATAATCTGTACTCAGCAACTAATTAAACATATAAACTGTCATCTTATTAAACCACAATAATTAACCACTATCTTATCCTGTTGTACTGTTGCTCTTACAGAAGAAAGTGGACTTCCTGCAGTCTTACGTGAATGACCTCACAGACCACATCCAGGTGCTTGTTCAGACCATTGAGGATTTGCAAAGGGGAGCTGGACAGAACCATGATCGTGTTTTGGCTGTAAGATTTTTATAAATGGCTTCATCTTGACACAGATGTAACTGCGCCCAGCGCTTTTTTTTTTCCTGGCTCAGAATGGGCTTACAAGAGGTGACTAGCCATGGCAGTAAGCATGACTGATCTGCGTACTCTGAAGGCAAAGTTACCTTGTTACCTTATTTGACAAAAATCGATGCATTTTTCTCTTATTTCTGTTCATTCGATCAACAAAAATGCTATTATGCCTGACTAAAAAAGACCAAAAACCTCTCAGAAAATAATTTTATTACATGATCAAGGGTTGGAGGGCTCTTTTTGTGGCTGACTTAAACCTCCTCAGGTTGCCAAAAATTCCTCTGCGCATGAAAAGGTCTCTTGTCTTTGTTTTTAATATATATCTTCTGTAATTTTAGCGATTTTACAGTGTTCTTTTCTTCCTTAATGTGTATTAGAATCTATCCTTGAGACAGATAATGAACTATTGCTTTTGGGTCTTTGGAAAAACTGCCTAAAAAAGGAAAACTTTATTATAGGAGGAACTAACAACATCACCACCACTTGATGTAGTGACCTTAAGTCATTGTTCCATTTTAGTTACGGCCAGGCTTCTATCAATATTCTCTCCTCTGAGTGGATTTTACACACAGAAAAGTAATTATGGCTTATTATACATCGAAGTACTTATCTGCCATTATGTAGAAGGTCAGAGGGCTAGCTTTGTGTGCTCTCTACACCGTTACTACAAAGGTCACGCTAACATAATGCTTTGCATTTTTGAGCATTCAAAGCTGTCCAATTTTAACTTTCATCATTTTAAAACTTAATTCTCTTCACTGACATTGCTTAAGCAACACAAATACCGGCATCTCTGCCGTTTTTCTTCCATAGCACTTTCTCAGATTCCTTTATTGAATAAGTTCTACAATATATGTCTTTCTTGTATATTATAGCACAATACATGCCTACAGGGTAGTTTGAAAAGCAAAGACATTTGTTAATTTTCACATTTATTATCAGTAATGGAATTTTAGGAACTTTACTAATTTATTTTTCCATTTCTCAAGCTGATTAAAAACATACAGCTTAAAGGGAAAAGGTGAAGAACAATTCGTAAAATTTATTAAAGTGACATTCACTTAGTTGCTGAGAGTCCTTCAGTCCATCCAGTCGTAGTTTTGCTATTGTTTGTGACAACAGCAGCTTCGTTTGGCAGCCAAAGAGACACGCTGTGAGGGAACATAATAGTTTGTTGCCGCTATCGACCCATCTTCTGAGCCTTTGAATCTCCATTTTCACCCGTCTTACACGATGCTCTCACTGTCTGTTTATGCTACTTTGTATGTTTTCAGGGTCTACATCAGTAAACAAATACAAACAAATGGAGCGTCTCACTCAACAGTCTATTAGGATAGTCAGGGGACAGGATAGTCAGTGTGTTTCTGCTCTGATGTCCATAATGCGAAATCCAATCAAATGAAGAGCATTTAGAGCTACTTATGGACCGTTCCACAATGTAAACGATGCAATGAGCTCTGTAATAGGAGCTTGGCTAACGTCTGATTGAATCGTAGTGTATGGTCTTGTTGATACACAATAGGGCTGAACTCTAATGGACACTAAACAGAGTTTGTTTTGTGGCCATAATATCATAAAATTCAAGGATTGTATTCTGGGTTCTAGACTGTTACAATTAGCCTTTGGTCTGTGCCATCTACAGACAGATGGACATGTCCCTTGCATGCAATACAAACTTGTACTGTACTTGAACACCTGCTTTAACTGAAGGGGTTATAGGACAACCCAGGATTTTAGATAAAGAAGAAATAGTCTTTTTTTTAATGTTTTGAACCTTACTTAAACAAGTTAAACTGTACTAGGAAAACATCTGCAGTGACAGACATGTCTTTAATTTGAGACATGTATTTGTTAGTAAGTACAGATCAGAAGAGGTAAATTGGAATCAGCTGGCCTCTATTTGATCCACTCAGCTCGTCATGACAAAATTTGAACACCGTCGCCCCCAAAATGTTCCTACAATCATAGATAAAAAAAACACCCACATGATAGGACAAACAGTTCAATAGCCTGCATTGGAACCCCTGCAGTCTTCTTTTGCGGTTGCCTAAACTGGAAGTCTCCCATTGGCCATGCTTGTTAATCTTTATAAACGGTGGTTGACAAAGGATTTTCTTTGTGTTATTTGTATCGGAGGAGAGAGCAAAATCAGTTACAACAAGTGATGACAACAAATTTGCTCACTGAATGCCAGCAATGTCTCCAGCTGTGATGAGGCTCCAATTTTTGTGTGTGTGTGTGTGTGTGTGTGTATGTGATTCACAAAGCGACTATTTATGACATTCCCATAAACCACAGAACAGGGGCTATTAAAATCTTAAAGCCTGGGAACCAAATGATAAAATTGGTCTCATGACTTAATTCTTGCTAATGAGAGCACAATTTTTCTTGTCATGTGGAGCTTTCTTCATAGCAGGACTCTCAAGGCCCAGTTTTCTTCCTGGGTTGTAGTTACATGTAAATGAAACATGTAAGTATGCAGGCTACAGCGCATATCAGCCCTGCATTAAGGATGACCACAACTTTAGAGTTCTGACATCTGGTCTACTTGAAAATACATACATACCGGTGCATTAAGACTATCTGTCAAAAATATGTTGAAGAAAATGATTGTAATAGAAGTACTGATGTAGCGTGCTTCCTAACTGATTAAGCTGTGGTTAGCTTGTATATGATTCATGCTGCGAACTTGGTGCAGTAGAAGCGTTTCAAAGAACACCTGTCCAACCCTACATAGCAATGAAACCTAATTCAGGTTAGCATTAAAAACAGTCTATGATCTCTGTGACCTTTATCAACCCCCCCAAACTCCACTTCCCCCAACAAATACACGCACACATGCACGCAACTCACACACGCTTCAGCATTCGCGTTTGTGGCAGGTGCTCTGAGGGAACAAGGCAGTGAAAGTGAGAAAGACAGAGCAGGGGAGGTCACGGGGGTCACGGTGGTTGACTATGCTAATGCTGTTGTTAATGACTTTGCTGTGAGTGATAATTTATTGTCTTCATTACCATATTAACTCCATAGCACCCCTCCACACCCAAGAGCCCTAAGTCTCTCTTTCTCTCTGTCTATGCAGTAATGGATGCCCCTGTTTGATCCTTGGAATAATGAACTAATTAGCTTAATTAAAATCAATATAGGTGCCAATACCAGGTTAGACCTTTCAGGGACGCCATCTCTATCTGCAGGAGAAGGGGTTTTCAGAAAGAGAGGGTGAAACAGGATGGATGGCAGGGGGGTAGAGGGGCCACACATAATAAATAAAGAGATGATGATGAGGAGGACTGACAGGTAGACAGATACACAGTATAAGGCCATATGCACACTACATCAATACTGTTATGTTTACACCTGTAGACCTGCACTGCTTTGGTATTTTAGGACCCATAAAACAGATCCGCAATGACCCAGTTTTAGTTTACAGATGGAGTTTTGGAAACAGCGATGTCAACGCCCATGTTTGCAGCCTGCAGTCACCGTGTGTCCATCCTTTGTGTCATGCACAAAGCACACAATCCTTGCCCATAAGAAGACAAAGACTTCAGCTTTAACTAGAAGTGTTAAATTAAACTTGGATAACAAATTATATGCGTCTGTTTGGTCAAGGAATATGCGTTTATTTAAGCGTTTTTCAAATGGTGTTGTCAACTTTGCCAGTGTGGATGTAGTTAAAAGGAAGAAGAATGAAAAACATTGAATTTGAATGAGAATGAGTGACAGGTTTGAAAAGGTAAATTGTAAAAATAAAAAAAAATGCATGCAAGAAGGGGCAGAAAATATCGGAGGAGTGGAGGGAGCCACAGAGAAGGGGGACTAAACGAGAGAGAGAAGGCGAAAGAGGTTCCTAATGCTGATTTATGAGTGCTTGACGGTCGTTAGCTGGAATAAATGGCTTGTAGGAGTGGCTGCAGCATTACTCCCTGTACAGGATACTAAGTGCATTGTAAGGTCAGCCATAAGGCCAAACTTACATATGTAGTGCTCTGCCCTTGTAAACCTTTGTTAATATATCAGCCACGGGATGGAACTGTAACAAGTCCGTCTGATGCAGGGAGACGACAGTGGCTTTCTGAACTGTGTAGAAATGATTCTACTTGGGTTTTACTTTAAGAGCAACCGGTAAGTTTAGTCAACGCAACTTTCATGGTTGGGCAAGCCAAAATTAAAATCAGCAACTTTTTGTATGAATGTGATTTGCTACAGTTTAGTCTTCTTCCATTGGGCAGAGGGAAGGTTTACAACAGTGCCACTTCACTAATTAGGAATAAAGCTTACTCTCCCAGTCTTTTTGCAACAAATTGGCAAAATAGGACATTTTATATTTGAAAGATTATAGAATTGAAGGCAAAATCTTATAAAGGGACGTCTCGGCACATACAGTATATTGGATAGGCTCTGCCAGTACGTTTGATGCCACACTGTATCTCGTCAATAACATGTTCAGTAAGGCAGCAGACATGTGCTTTTGCCTGTATGCTGTAGTTGCATCATTTGAATTAGGCTCAAGCGAAATTAAAGTAAACTTTTTCTTTCTTTCTTTTTGTCCACGCTCATTCTGAACATGCAGGTCGTGACGTAGCAGAACTAGATGCTGGCGTGCTCCTTCCAGTCATAATTGGCTTGAGTTGCTTGATTCTATTTTATTCAGCCTTCGCTTTGTGTTGTGATCTGGTGACTCACGAGCACACGTTCCCGCTTTGTTTGTTTCTTGTCTTTTTTCTCCTCTGTTGCTTTTAGTTGACAAAGCTCGGGAGAAAATTGATGACTATTTTCAGACAGAAAAGGAAACAAGAAAGGGGAAGTGTGTGTGTGTGTTGGGGGGGGGGGGGGAGTATGTTAGGGGCAAATGATTGAGACAGGAGGGGACAAGAGACTGTGATGAGGTTTGAGGCTGAAAACAAAGAAAAAGAAATGAAGGAAAATTGAGGCAAAAAGAGGAAGAGTGACAGTGGAGAAGAAGGAAATCAGTCTGCGAATGACTGTTGCTATTTTGCGCTTTCCTTGTATTTCTTACAGTAGAAGTCCTACTGTTGACCATTTTTGGTACTTACCAGCCATACTGCAACTACAAGTGCAATCTCTTTACATCGTATCTAATACAATTTTTCCCTGTGCATAACAAGGAAAGGACCTGTAGTGATGATAGGACGTTTGCCTTCCTAATAAGAAATTGTGACACAACATTTGAAGTTAGTTTTGCTTGTTATGCCAAGGACACCTTGCAGAAGAATATATTGTATAAGTCCTCTCTGTGTTTTTAATAACTGGCCAAGGAAGCTAATTGATGTGATGCAACATCTGTGTAATGTGCTCTCTTTTTCTTTCCTGCTTGCCTCTTTTTCTCTCACTCCCCGTCTCTGATGATTTTCACCAATACTTTAAAAGTATTTTTCCTCGCCACTCCTTTATGACATTGCTATATTATACATAAAACAGCCAGCCAGCCAGCCAGCCAGACACACACATATATACCTACTGCTAACAAATGAGTTTACTGTGGTCATAACCTTCACAGGGCTCATTATCATAGATTGCAGGCCTTTTCATAAAGCTGAGACCACAGGTGACGGATTACTAACGATGGACACACACACACACACACCGTGATCTGTAATGAGACCTTATTCCGGACACCCAGCCCAGCTGCCTGTAAATTTCAGCCGTCACTCTGCCATACATACTTAATCAGCTAATGTTGTTTTATTTCTTATTATTAATTTCCTCCTGTTTCTGATTTATCTAAAGCCCCCTGCATCGCACCAATATTTTGTCTCCTTTACAGTTCAGAGAGGCAGAGAAAAGGAGAAAGCCGCACGCTTATTCATGTACTTAGGGGATTGCATCAGTAATGAATTGACTGGCTTTTTAGGCATACATAACACAGCCTACTACTCACCTTAATAATGTAAGCAGGTCGTAACTCCTGCTAACCCAAGGGTATATATAAGGCCTGCACGCACAGTCGCACACACTCCTAAACACACGTAGCCTACCTATATTAGCCGCTGACCTCTACGTTTTCCAGGTCCTCTCATTGTCACATTGCAGGTGCATTAGAATATGAATATTTTATGATCGTGTGTGGCTTTTGTGTGTGTGTGTGTGTTTAAATGTATATTTTTATAGATGTGGTTTGGTAAACAGATTGATTACTTAGAGGACGGACAGCTTGGCTTTTTATATTACTTTCTTATAGACCAGTAATGCTATGCTGGTATTATACAACATAATATTCAAACGTGCCATCACACAGGAGGAGTCCCCATACATAAATACTGCCAGCAGGTTAAATTGCACTAATATGTGAGTGAACACCTTTTCTGTAATCATCATTCACCAATCAATGTCCTTAATTTAAAGTTTTCTTCAAGTTCATAGTAAAGTGGTGGCAAAAATGAGGAAGATCCAGACTCTGTGTGTTATTTAATGATTAGTCTCCTTTAAAACAGCAAAGGCGACCTGTATAATTGTCTTTTACCATTAGGCCTTAAATACTACACATTAAATGAACTGAATCTTATCTTTACACATGCTTCAGATCCTTTTTTTAGATGGTTTAACTTGATATTTTATGCACTCCATATGTGCTCTACTGCTCCATATCTTATCTCGCGTGCACACAAACGCATGGTTATACACATAAACACACTTAACATATGCATAATTGAAAAACACACATGCACGCACACACTCATGGCCAAAAGCAAACGAACAGACACACATTAACTCACACACGGGGGATATGTGTTGACCTGTGAGTCATTGCTGTCAGCATTGATTTCCTTTTCCCGGAGTGACCCCTGTCACCACGGCGATAGAGTGGCCGATATTTTACCAGCGGTGCCGGGCCTCTCTGTTTCTGTGGAGCCTCCTGCCGCTCTCTCCTTCTCTGGCAGTCTTTTTCATGTCTCTTTTTCTTTGCTCTTTTCAGCTGTTGCTTATTGCCCTTGTTAATTTGGCCCTGTCCTGTCTATTTCTTCCCTCTTTTTAATAGTCTGGCCTAATAAAAAACGCTGGACAATCAGAACTATTTACTTTTCTTTTGAACTCAGTTAATTCCTTTGCCCCCCTTCTATGCTGTTCTCTTTTTTGCACAGTGTGAATTGACCTCACAATAACTGTGCTGACACATTTTTCACTCGTCCTTACAAATTTTCATTTGAAAAAAAGAGACATGCAGACAGGATAATGGCAAGGGGTATTTTGAATTGAAACTATATCTGAGAATTGTGTGTGTCTGTCTGTGTTTGTGCATAAGCTTTTGTCTGCATATGCTCTGTCTTGCTTTCTCTGTCCTCCTTTCAATGCACTTGACTTCCCACACTACTGTATTGCTTTAAAGATGTTCTTTTAAAAAAAAAATCTCTCAGGAGGGAAGTCGAATTATTAAATCAGTTCTATCTCCATTTTAATCTTGGATTCTGGGTTTGAAAATGAGGAATGATTGTTTTCCTTCAATTTTATTTATGCAGTTGCTGTATATTAATGTCTTCTTTCCTCATGATAATATTATCATGCTGCTGCGGTCAACAAGATGCAAATTCTTAGCAATTAGTCAGGGGTGACACACTTCACACCTTTACCCCTGGGCGCTGTCAGACTTCATCATGGTTTACACCCGAGAAAATCAATTTCTACAAAACTATTTTCCTTTATTTAGCAGTGTATATCTAATAAACAGAAATTGAGGTTGTACTGAAGTGAATATTGAACTATTTGGATATGTTAGAGTTCAGAGAGAACGTATTATTTCTTGGGTGTACTACTTTAGCATTAAAATTCATTTCAAGGTGTATGGTACTGCATTATAATGCTGCAGTTACTACAAATACACTAAACAGAAATAAATAATCAGGATGTCATTTTCTGTGTATCCTAGGTGTCTGAGGCTGGGTTGAAGCCTTTGTTGCTGGATGAGGTCACTGGACCTGTGGCTCACATCCCACGCAGGTTTGTATTACCTTCGCTTCTCATCAGCTAGGCAGTTTTTTTTCCTTCGGAGAAGTTTACTTTTGACTGAAATAATGATTAATTTCATGATTCGACCACACAAACTCACTCACACACATGCACAGGTACCCCACTGTTGAGAAAGGTAGCAGAGCTGGCCTCAGGGACTGTGTCTATCCTGAGGGAGCTTGAACTCTTTAGGGAGTCACTGCAACACCACTGTCCCCATGGCAATATGCAAATCCCTATATGATATTTCCCACCATGCAATGCTCCAAAGCCCCTAAAGACGTGTTCTGTTTTGACGTTAGATCTTCCCAGAGAGACAGATTTTTATTTTTACATTCTGACAAAACTAATGAAAGTAGCATTTTTGAATCTTTGTGCTCATACATATTTATCTAGTTCACACTTTTTCATTGCCAGCTAGGCACATGGACTCACTTGACCAGTAAGAAGTTTGATAAGAAAATCAATTGAGAAGCATTTGGATACAATGTAAACAACCATCCAAATAAAAACTCATTCAAATTACACCTTGTCTCGTGCTGTACATATCATTGTTTTGTTCTTTGCCTTTATAAAACAGCTGCTGTAGCATCACACAGCTGTTTGATGCTACAATACAACTCAATCTCTCGATGTCCCGACACTAAGAGATTGGCCGTCTGCAAGTTACGCAGGTGGCACAGCAGCAGCAGTAATTTCATCAATTATTTATATCTTCTGACATGCCATTGTGATCTTAGGTATTAACCCAAATGCTTTTCTCCAAGCAAGCAGCTGAGCTGCTGTGCACAAATTCATAGTTACCCTTTGGCAACAGAGCAGTTATGCTTAGAATGAAGTCAGCATTTTTATCCGCAGCAGAAGAGTCAAAATATAGGTTAGTTTCATCTAGAGAATGCCAATATGTTTTCATGGTGTATCAAGTGATTATTGCAGGAAGTGGTCTGATTTTAAAAAGCAATGATGTATGCTGTAGAGTTATTGAAATGTATTGATTATGTTATTGAAATTACAAAAACAAAGTGAATAATCTGCCCAAATTTTAACTAAAGACATTGTCCCCGTTTCTACTGCCTGCAGTAGATCATGTGTTCCTGACCTCACTACACAAGAGCTCCTCCTCATCTCAAACTCCAGTACAACCCCTGCTGACAAGTAATGCCTTTGTCATCAAAGGTGACATTATAATATTTACTGACCTAAAAGAAAAACAGTTAATTTCCAAACACATGGGTATTACTGCAGTTGATATTTATTTTTCACAAGCTGTCATATAATAGCTAAAAAAACACATCCAAATATGGTCAAAAGTGACAGTCGGTGGTTTGACAGCCTGCAGCGCAGCCAATTAAAGCACCCAGCTAAGCAGGAATCAGTGGTCTGGCACAATGTGGCACAGCCGAGTTTGTGGCTATACGGGGTTTCTATGCCATTCCTGTAAAAGGCACTGAAGGGTGTGATGGATCCTCAGTCAGCGTACTTGCTGTCAGAGATGTGGGGCTTTGCATCACACCTTAAGCGTTTTAAATGGCTGCACATATAATAATAATAAAAAAAATTAAATAAATGAAATGAGTAAATCAGGTCTCCTGAAATGAAATGACAGGCAGGTTGAAACAGCGGGTGAGTGTGTGTGTTTCTTGCCACCAGCGTCAACATTAAACGCATCAGATTGAAGCCACCCTCCAGGGTAGCATCACTCAGCCAGGTGTGTGTGTGTGTGTGTGTGTGTGTGTGTGTTTGTGTATGTATGCGTGTGCGTGGTGAAACCTAAGTCTTTTATCTACTTTTCCATTTTCTCTTTTTTTTTTGTTTATCTACAAATTTATTTATATATTTCAGTTGAAATGGTGTACATAACACACACACAGACACCCCCGACACACATACCCACCCACACACACACACACACACACACCCATAAACCCCCACACACATTGATCTATCGGTGTATTAATGTGTGAGTGAGTGTCAGTTTTTATCCCAATTATTTTTTAAATTATTTCCCCTTAGTATAATCTCCAGCAGAGTTTTTTCTTACACAGGAGTTAACTTGAGTGCTGTTTTCCTTTGCCAAAAGCAGTCAAATGCTGAAAGTTAGTTAGGAAAGAGAGAGGAAAAAAGCTCTGACAGAATATCCTGATTCTCATTTGGGAAAGGTAGGAACTTCACTTATGTGAAACTTAGGCGGTATCCCTCAGTGAGACTGTTCTAATTCAAAACTCAAACTTTTCTCTGTTAACAGAGTGATGAGATACATGGGCTTCAAGAGACTAGGGGGGTGGGTTCATCATTGTTATATTATTATTTTCTTCTGGCGCTGGTTGTTTTTCTGTTGTCCAGCTGGTTTTCCAAAAAGCTACACACTCTTCACCATTTTCTTCAGCACTGACAGTGTACAGTAGACTCTCTACCTCTGTATCTATCTCTTCTCTTGCGTTCTCTCTCTCTCCCACTTCTCTCTCAGGACGGGAGGAGGATATGTCTCTTTTTCTCCATATTGACTTTCCCAGGTCAGGCTCCTCTTCTCCTATTAGGCCAAGCTAACTGATCAATACGAAGGCCTGGTGGGCTGCTGTACGGACATGCAGACATGCACACACAGCGGGCCGTGCCGCGGCCAAGTGCCACGCTAATTAACAAACAAACACACAAAGCAGAACACGCGCAGCGCTCGTATCTACCCATTTCCAAATATAAGCACACGCACCTCTTAACGATACGGCTGATTATTAAAGCCACGGCTAACATTTCTACATGTATGAAAAAGTCGCCGACATTAACAAAAGTCACGAAACGAGCACATTGATTAGTCAGTCGTGCGCGAATATATAAAACTTCATCCAGTTGGTTGCTTTTCTGTCAGATACTGAGATGCAAGAAAACTCCTCCTCTCCTCTAAAAAAATCTTCTCTCTTCTCCTCCCCTGCTGTTCTCCCAGCTGATGAGTTGTGACATCTGCAGCGCTGCGACATGGATAAGCAGCTGCCAGAGATGGAGCTAGGGAGGAATGATGGAGAGAAGACAATGCAGGAGATGGGTGAAGAAGGGGGGGTGGGGAAGGGGTGAGGGATGCTGACAAGCAGCAACAGTTAGATGTACAGTGGGGTGGGGCGGTGGGGGGCATGATTGCATTGCGTGTGCATGTTCCTAAATGCGTATATGCGCATGTCTCTGGGTGTGTATGTGTGTGTGTGTGTGTGAATGAAGCTGTGTGGGCACATGAGCATATGTGTCTTTGCATGGCAGCGTGCCAGGCAGTGCCATCTGGCTGCTTGACAGAACTCCTCTCATTAACGGGGGAGGTTAATTGCTGTGGCAGCGCCCAGGCTGTGTCAAACACCACCCTGGGGACACGGAGGCAACAGACTATCTACATGTTGGTGTGTGTACATGCACCGACACGTGCGCGCTTGTGTCTCAAGCATAAAACGCGGAGCGGGAAACCCCCAGCCTTTTTTTCCCCACAACATAAAAAGGTTAAAGCGAACCCGCTGTACTATATGTGAACCCCATCGTGTGAAGAGAGTCTCAAGGAGGACTTGTGTCCTTTTTTTGCGTGCCAGGTTACATAGATGTTCAGATTATTCTTATGAATTATGCCTTGTTGCTGTAATGATGTAGAAAGAATTGGGTTTACAGAGCCAATGTCTATAGCCCTGGGGGCAAACACATATGTATACACGCTCACACACCCACATGCACAGCGTGTTGGGGGGGAGTGGTGGCAATTTGCATTTGTTATTACTGCATATTCATGACTAATTTTGTTAGCCTTGCTTAATAGGGCTGAATGACAGGTTGAGAAATCGAGAGCCTGCTTTAATATCACATACAGTCACAGTAATACACACACACACACACACGCACACGCACAATTCAGTCACATTCACTCAACCTGCTCACTCTGTCCACACAGTAATCATAACAACACTTAATGCTTTTAATAGGAATTCTCTGTTCCTCTGGTGGTGTGACATTGTGTTATTTGTTTACCACAAGTACTTATTGTATATTGCAATATAACAAGCCGTGCAGCCTTATTTGTTGCATGCATAATAATGACCTGCAATATTATGCACACACGCACGCAGATACGTACGCACTTGAATGGCATGAATAAATTTGCATGTTGACTTGTTGCAGATCAGGATTTGCTGCGTGTTTTCATTTTGATTTTCCCAAAAGAAGCAAAACTGTTGGAAATGAAGGATCCTCCTCTCCTTAATAAATTCAGTTCCATCCATTAATGGTGCAGAAAATAGAGGCTTATGTGTCGTTAAGTAACACAAATTATAGTTATTTTATTATTTTTTGTTTTTTTTAATCCTTTGACTCTGCATTAGTTGTGTGTTTATGAGTTCTTGGACAAGATAAGAACAGTGTGGTTTTAAAAAAAATCTTTGTTTTTGCAGCGAGCATATGCTTGCACGCACTCACATCCATTTTCTAAGTGTCTTCCTTCTATAGGAAAACAGGTTTTAAATTAGCTTGTTTTTACACCAAAGTTTTGCACCTCTGACTAAAAGGACCTAAAGAAGTCATCTTATAATAAATGTTAGCATTTCTTTTCCTTTTGGTCTTAAATGACATGTTTTGGGCCAAAAACCATCCTTCTACACATACCTATGTGTTACTTAGGCTTCTATATCACGGGTTGTGTGTTGTAAATTATCACCTTAGCTCGGTGATTATTTACAACAGAGGAAAACTCTACTTACGATTAAATAAAAAGACATCAAGTGGATTAATAACAGCAGAACATACACGTTCCCATTCTCCTATCGAGGCAGAACCAGACTATAATCTAAAGTCAGCTTTCACTGTTTCCTCTGTGGCTTTTACTCCATTTGACTGAAAAGTTTTTTTTTTTTGTTTTTTTTTTTGCCAAAGTGAAAGATTTAACTCTCAGCGCTCTCTATCCACTCACATGTCACTTTTGTCAAATCTTGCCTTTCCTTCTCCACTTGGTGTGAAAGTGTAGACACGCTTGATCAAATGTGAGTTTAACATTTTTAATCTGTGCAAAGTTTCATCAGAATAGCTCATCTCATGAGGCTGGTAAATATGAAACTGTGTGTGCGTGCGTGTGCCTGCGTGTGTCTTTGTACGTGCCCGTGTGTTTGTGAACAGTACCACACAGTGCCGTATGATCTGGGGTTTTTTTCTCTCTCTTTCCATCTTGGGTGTGTGACAGCTGTCACTGGTGACTCAGAAAGGTGTCTGGGCAGAGTTAACGTATTTTCACCGCTGGGAGACACACAGACTCATACACACGCATGCACACGCGTGCGCACACACACACACACACACTGACGGAGAGAAACACATATCAGCTCTGGTTGCTGTCATCTAGCACAAATTTCAACAGGCTCAGCATCTCTTTGCTGCTTTTGAATGAGATGTTTTTGAATTTTACACCTTATACATGTGCTGCATGTTGCTTACACATTCCTGTTTTATCCTGCATCAGTTGTTAAAACAATCTGATTAAGGATCAAAGCTTATACATTGTGATGGAAACAATTATATACACTGCCATATGCTGTGGCTTTCATCTCTGTAATTCACATCACTTAATAATGCACTCTGTACTCACTATAAACCTGAAAAGAGATATTTTCCTTCTATGTTTTACATCTATCTGCTTGTTCAGTAGTTCACGATTTCCTTCCTCTTCCTTATGCCTTTCCGCTATAGCAGTGATTCCGTGGACCAGATGACGTCTGAGACGGAAGATGTGAAAATCCAGCTGCAAACCAAGGACATGATCATCTCGGATCTGGAGAGGGAGCTCGCAGAGAATATACAAGGAAAGCAAAAGGTAACCGACTTGACTTGACTTGATTTTTGCACATTCCAAAGAATGAGCTACCGGGATCACGCCACAAAAATGCAAACAAGACATTCTGTCGTTTGCACGTAATTGTCTGGACTCAAGATAGTTCCCCAAAAAAAGCAAGACAATGTAAACAAATCTCTTTTTTTTTTTCTCATAGCAATTGTAAGGTTGAAACAATTAAATGACTTGCTAAGAAATTGTTTCTTTTTTTTGCAGCATTTGTTCAGAAGGCTGTTTAAAAGGTGGAGGAGTCTTTTTTTAATTTTTTTTTACGATATTGGTTTGGCAGCTGTGCTACAAGCGCTCCATGTGCAGTCAGGTTTAACAGGAAGCCATGGCGTGTGTGATGAATTACCAGCATATCTCAGAGCCCTGGGTAACAAACATGGCATCGCCGGTCGGGATTAAAAGGGAGAGATTTTTACAACCTTCCCACACCTCCTTACAGGGTGTCACTAAATTATACCCACTGCTGTTTTACTGTCTTCTGTGGCTTATGGTTAAGGCACACGTAAACACACACAGGCTTGCAGAAATACACACATGCATTTGTGCTTGTGGTAAACCCAGGCTTGTTGGTTGTTTATGTGTGTGTTGGCTGGTTACTGTTTGTTTATGCTGCTTGTGAGTTGACTCATTTGCACTGCCGCTAATTAGTGGTTTGTGTGATTACAGACAGATCCGTAGAGAAACAAGTAGAGTAACTGGAGCTTGTTCTGTTAATCACATTTTCAACAAATGGCTATATATTTTCTATTCCACTTGTGTTTCTGTTTAGCTGGTGCTTCTGCAATGCAGATGCGCAAACAGATCTACAGGACACACAAACACACATGGAGCCTTGGTACATGTGAGCGCCATAACACTGTTAGCACGACGACACTATCAAATGAACAGCTTTCTAGAACACGTGGCCAAATTAAGTGTATCCTCATAAAACTATAAATGATATATATTTACAGTATACGTTGTATTTTAATCTGCAATATGTGAACTTCTAACTATGAATTTGTCTTACACAACCCAGGCAATTATCGCTCGGGCTCTTACAGTTGTAATTACATGGACTTCTATTTTAAAATGAGACATTAAGAATTGATATAAAAATGTAATTTTATTCATTCCAATTCATTTCAGATTATTGCGAGACATTTATGAAAAAGTAATCAAAAGCAATTTGGAAAAATTGTATGAGGAGTATTAGCCAGTGAATAATTCTCAATGAAAATAAACCTTTGTCTCTTTTTTGGGGGGGGGGGGGGAATCAAATTTTAATTCCTTTCTGGCGAAGACTGCGACGCAGGTGCTGGAAAGCGGTGAGAGGCTGGTGCACCTGCAGAGCGAGCTGTCTTGTCTGCGGCGGATCCACGAAGACAACATGAAGGAGATTGCTGAGAAAGACATCTGCATCACCAAACTGCAAGCTAACATTCAGCTCCTGCAACAGGAGGGGGCTGACACGCTTGCTCAGGTGTGCAAAGGCTTACACGTGTACTATTCGGGACTGCTGTTTGCACACATACACATGCATGTGCCACGCATATTGCACATGCAACAGCTATTAATGTGTGGTGTAATAAAACATACATTCGCTCACTTAGTGCCAGTCAATTTAGCCATCTTTTTTGCATGACCCACTTTTTCTTTTACTGCCTTGCAGGATGTTGTCTTGCGATGGGTCTCTTGATGTTTCAGATTAGTTTTTTTAGATTATGTGACTGGTACCTCATTTGTTCCACAGATTGCAGAGATGTGACTGCCTGCACATTTCTTTTTTTCTTTTCTTCTCCTGTCTGACTTCAGCTCTCCAAGCTGAATGTAAGAACAAATGAGCTGCAGGAGGAGTTAAAGAAGAAAAGAGGTGCTATGGAGGTAGAGGGAGGATGAGGAGAAAATAAAAGATAAAAAAGGAGCGTTAAGAAAAACAGATGAGAGGAGAAGGCAGGAGCAACTGAAGACAGAGGAGTGGATAAAGAGTGGAAGAGGGGGTTTGAGGAAGATGGAAAAGACTATATCCGGGCTGTTTAAAAGTGTGCTAAGAAGGCAGCTGTTTTGAATTCTGAGGTGAGTGTATTAATGCACTCTGTAACTTAACAAGAACTACTCATCAGCGGGTAAAACTGCAAACTGGGTTGCCAATAAGAAGTTACACACCTTCATCAAGTTTCAGGATGATTAGATTCTTTTGATCATTGATATGATTTACATGAAGTTTCTCTCTTTACAATTTTATACACGTTTATATCAAAATCCTAACTTAGTGTTTCAATGTTAAGACTTTTTTTTGGATGATGGACATCCCTTTATTGAGCAGACTTAATATGTTTACCAAAAACAGTACAGCAGATAGCATATTTACGCGTATGCACATACACACACTTACACAGTCCTAGAAAAAAAAACCCAACAAAACACTTCACCTTAATTCAGACCTCAGACACTCTCTCCTCCGCCCCCCCCTCTCCTTCCATCCTGCCATCTCGCCACAACCGCTCCAAATTAATCTGCAAAATATTGATTTGAGGACCAAGGGGGTGGGGGGGTGGAGGCGCACGATTGCGGCCGCATATTAATACGAACAAGCCGCTCTTCGTCTCTCCTCTATACTTTAAGATCCTCATATCTTCATAATTGATTAATGTTCCTTTGTGAAGTGGGGATGAATAATACATTAGTGGGCCTGCTGCACCCTCAGGCTGATGAGAAAATGTTTAATTTCAGTAAATGTAGCGCTCCTTCTCTCTTTCTCTCTGTTTCATTTCCCTCTCTCTGGTTATTTGTGAGTGCTGGATTGTGTTTGTGAGTTTTCACTTGCTGACGACCGGAGGAGTGCTGTTGATTTGCTTCTTCTGTGTTTACTGTCGGCTTTAAGCGCATGTTGAGCATCACAAACAAAAGACAGCATCTGCATTTGCAAACACGAATGAATAAATTGGTGGTATGAGCTCAGCATTGTTCTATTAACTGATATAACTTCAAGAGCTGTGTCACTTTTACAGGGCTGCTTGCCTTGAGAGAGAAATCATCCCCCTCTGACTTTTTTTTTAATGTGTGTGTGTGTGTGTGTGTGTGTGCACATTGCATCAAAATGTGCTGGAAAGACCATTTGTTATCAGTTAGCAATCACTAAGGGTATGGAAATGTGCCATAAACCCACCTGATGAGGAACAAGTAGCCCCCTCCGCAACCTGGAAAAGTGCGAGGAGCTTGACATTTGTCAGCTGCCCCGACTGGCACAGCCTGGCTCCACTCAAGCTCATCTGGTTAACAGTGCTAATTATGCTAATCAGAATCCTAATGATGATGATGAGGGGGTTTAAGAGCCACAGCATAGCAAGCTTGGAGTGTTTGTGTGTGTTGGTGGGGGTGGTAGTGAGGGGTGGGGGGGCTGGTGGGGCTGAAGTGCCTGGCACCTGATGGTGAGCATCTGTGTGTCGAACAGATAAATGATGAAATCAACACGCGCACAGGCGCCCACAGGTCTCCCTTCATGCCTACTTAGCTTTGCCTCGTTTTCATTTGAACTTATACCAGCGATGAAGGGGATCCATACACACAGAGCGCTAATTGAATAAATAGCACTCCTCCGTTAACAAGGATCCTAATTAGTTATGCTAATCAGACTAGATAACCCAATTAACCCCACAGCGAGGCAGGGTGGGCTCCTCTCTGTGTGTGTTTATGTGTGGGTGTGGATTTATGTGCCTGAGAGCATATCAGAGACACTTAAGAAAACACGTTTGCCTAATTACTTTTCAGAGACGAGCGTTTATGCTTTTTTCATGTCCTTATTGTTCTGCAGTTAAATGCAGGTTATTGAGCTTTCCAAACTAAAGAAAAGAAGGATTGAACAGTGTTTGTTTTTGGGCTTTCATATATGGGGGATATCTGCATTTATATGTATTTCTCTTTGCCTTCTGCCAGCCTGTCTCTCAGTTAGATCTACATTGACATGTATATTTTTACAACTATTATGGTTGTTTAAACAGAGTGTGTATTTGTTCAGAGAATGTCTGGCTGTTCCATTAGTTTATGTCCTTGGAAATACAATTTGGCCTCAAGTTCTCTCCGTTTATTTAAAACCTTCAGTCAGCGTTCCCCTCCTAATAGTGAGCCGTGTTTCCTCTCGTTTAGCTCCACCACTCATTATCCGGGCCATGTGGAAGAGACAATGTTTAGAGAGAAGAGAGAGGGGGACTTGGAGAAGGACAGCAAGAAATGGAGGGAGAGGGAGAAAAGGGCTAAAAATAAGAGCGAACCGGAGAGAAAAAGACAGAGGGAATTAATGAGTGACTGAAAGAGAGAGAATGTAGATTGTCTCTGAACCTGGCCGCAGCTGCTTGTGCTTCTAATGAATGGATGGGGGGGGGGGGGGGGGGGACCCGGACAAGACTGTCTTTGTTGTGCCTGTGCCATAGAGAGAGTGAGAGCACAACAGATTTATGTCTTACAGGAAGTCTCCTAGATTTGTGGTGTCACAAACCGCCTACCCCAAGTCAACTTCATGCTCTGGCTTTTAATTAATAGGCAGCATTCATGTATATGTATCTGTTTGCCTCTGTGGCATGTGCCTGTTTTTGAACATTTAGCCATGTAGTTGATCATGTGTGGTTTGGAAATGACTATTAGTTTTGACAGAACAGTACTCATCCTGTCTTCCAGTTTGGCCTCTGCATCTGACATTGGGAGACGTTTAATTAGAACAACAGCTTCCGAATAATTTTGCATTAGATTTATACTTTGTTTAGGGCCCTTAGAAGAGTGGCAACAATGACATTTTCACATATACAGGCCTGTCTTTTGGATTAGCCTTGCTTTTAGTTTTAAGAACAGTTTCAGGGCTACCCTCACATTTGACTTAAGCTGCTTTAGAGAACAAATACTGTAAGGTCTTAAATGCGGCACCCAACCTCAGCATTAGGTCGTGGCACCTTTGCTAATGTGCTAATGGAATTCACTGCGGTGCGCTTAACTGCTGGTCTTAATGTCCAAAACGTGCACTTTTGTAATGGGAAGCCCAAACAGTAGAAGCTACTCCGTGCATTGCAGGACTAGAACGGGGGGCGAGATGCTAATATTAGCTCGGGCTCACATCAGCTGAGTCATCTCCTCTGTGTCCTTGGCTTATTAACTGATTTAAGACTGATTAGATCAGTCATGCACAGACGTGCACAGGCACACATGCGCACCAAATTTGAATATCAAAATGGAATTGCTTGACCAGTGAAAACTAGATTAATTCAAAATGTTTGCATCAAGGTGTAGGTAAAACAGATGACTGTGCATATTTTTAATGCACCTTGCAGCATTTAGAGCCATTTATGACATTAACTAAAGCTCATGTTATGCAAACACATTTTGCAAGTCAAAGCCACTTATGTTGAGAATGCATGATGCTCCTTTTTTCCCTCCTTCGCCTTGATTTGACATCATGAGATCATCAGCATAAGTATTGATTTTGCACTCCATTAAATGGAGTTTGAGTTTGCTACAATGTGTCTCGTCTTTTCACAATACCATGCCTCAGTAACAAGAGAGTGTTGTTGAGCTGTTTTACAGCATTGTTATATCTGGGCCTTTTTTAAATCACTAGCTGCAGAGATACTTCAAATAGCTTGATAATAAGAAAAAAAAAAGATGATTAATTTCTGCACGGACACATTGTGGACCCTATACACCAGAGCAGCATTAGCTTAAATCCCTATTTATCACCTGTAATTGTTCCTTGATCTCACTTCATCAAGGTTATGTAAACAGATTAGATGTTGCTTCGCTCCCAAGAAATTACCACAAATAGCTTTACTTCTCTCCAGTCTCCAGAAAGCATCAAGAACTTGCACTGTTTCTGCCTGGTCAAATCTCCTGACAACCTAACAGCATGGGTGGCGGTGCACATTTGGCACAGAAACCTCCCTCGTTCTCAGTCTTAATTTGAACAAAATAATTTCTGTTGTTGTGGTTGATGTGAGAAACTACTGAAGTTTTCCACCTACTTGATCAGCCCTGAACACGATGTTACAGTTACACAGCTGTCCTGGTAAATAAGAGAAAGTTGTCTGTTAGAGTTGGTTGAGTCAGCCAGTGTTAAATGTGTATGCCTGTGTGTGCTCTCGCACAGGACTGATTGTTTCTACTTCTCTCTGTATATGTGGCAGTTTCCTCTCGAGATGTTAATTCCTCTCCTCCCTGTTGTTGTCATGCTTCCACCAGCAGTGTCTGCACCGGGGAGACGAAGACATATTGGTGTTAATGAAAAGCCCTCCTAAACTATCCTCCCCGCATGAATGTTTAAACATGCTTGTCATAACATTCATTCGCTCACACATGACAGCTAGCATCTGCAGCTGCCTTGCTCGCCCTCAATATTTTATCATACCATCTCCCCTAACCCCACACTAGCACAATGCCTGTGTGTTAGCAAACTGAATTATAATGACTGAAAACAGGCTGTGTTCAGACCCACTGCCAGCACAGGCCATGCATAATGGATTCAGTAACACCAAAAGTCTCATAATGGTACAATTAGTCAATCTTAAATATGAAAGTAATAAAGAAAGGCAAAACAAGAAGCCTTTTTGTTTTTTTCAAGTAGCAAAAGAAAAAAAAGAAAAGGAGGAATGTACACAAAGATAATGAGAGTGAAAAAAATGCAAAGTAAGGACAAAATGTGTAAAGAAGGAAAGAAAGAGAGAAATCCTTGTGTCCATTTACAGTATGCTATTCCAAAGTCCCATAACGCTGCAGGTCAGCAGTTGTGACCTTGGTGGTTTTGACAGAAATGATTCACCATGGTAACGGTTGGTCTGCAACCCTCAGTACACCCCCGCACCCCTTATCATTCCCCAACCTTCCTTACCGCCTCTTTTCCAATTTGATTGGATGCACAATTGAAATGTCATGCCTCAGCAAAACGCATGCACACGCACCCGATCAACCACAGTGAAAAAGTGGGAGGGATAAAAGAACTGGTCATGTTATACACTTCAAATTATAAATTAAGAGACAGGTCCAGTGCACGCTGGAAGAAAAGAGGGGTTTTGGTCGAGCATCGAATCGCTTGCATTTCAGGTAGCAAGGATAAATATGCATATATGGCTGAAATCATAATCAGAGCTATAGGGTTAATGTTGTGTGATGTACCAGGGGACATAGGCACAGTGCATCAAACCAGTGAAGCCATAGTCACTAAATGCAAAGTCAAATGAATATTAATGCAGAACCAATTACCTCAGAGAAATGTTGTCTGTAGGTTAACTTTGCTAACGCGTGTGTCTCACCTTTACCGCAGTAGAAGCATTGGGGGATGGGTTGTTGAGGGGCAGCGCTGATGTGTTAGTTTTCTTCCTAACAAGCTTCTCTGTCCCTGCTAAAATAGAATTGTTAAGCAAACAGCTACTCCTCTCCACTTATCTTATTTCAATACGATGCAAGATCCAATTTTTAAAGAGAGGGAAAGTGCAAAGTGAGGGTTACAATTAGGGTGTTACTTGACTGTGGCATTTCTTTAAAATACTTCATAAGCAGCAAAAAAAAAGAAAGTATTTTGCATGTCATACAGCAATGCTAAGTCTCCTCTTTCTCTTTATTTCAGTCTTTAGAGGTGAGCCACATACTTTCTTGTTGTATGAGCAGCTTAGCACAGAGCAGCACTGATCTATGCAGGTGCTGATCTGCACAAGTGACTGTGCCACACTTAAAGCCCCTTCTAAATCAGTGTTAAAGCCTTGATAATAGACCTCACTGACCAATTGATTGGCCTTCATATGTTTACAGCTCACTTTAATTGCCTCAAAAATACCATTTATCAGCCAAGTGTGTCCGCATATGCATGTATGTGTGAGTGCAAGCATGCCCGTCCATTGACAAAAAGGCTTATTGATTTATCAGCATCAGGATTTGTCCCGTTCACCATACATAAAACCCCTGCGTATGTGCTGTTCAAAATGGGAAATGGCCCCATTGATTCCCTTAAGTTGGAGCCCAAATGCTAAAGATTTTTGGATAAGCTTTCTCATTACTTAAGCTGAAATCAATAGGGGAGAGCATGGGTCTAATGAATGAACGGGCCACAGATCAGATGGGGTGTGCTCATCCCTGGCCTGTCCGGGTCGATCCGAGTATGTGTGTGTGAGTGCGTGTGTGGGAGAAAGAGAGAGAAAGAGACATCCGCATGCACTCACACAAAAACGAGCGGACTATTTGGACATCACAAATCTTTTTGTCTGCCTCAGAAAATTCACATTTTAGATCCATTTGTGTCTTTAGGTCTTTCTGCTCACTTGACCCACTTCTGTGCCTTTAGCTTCCACTGCTTCTCGATCCACATTAATGTGCCAAAAATATGTTCTTTTCAGAACCGGAACCATGTGTTAAAATCATGCAAGACACCAAACCCTTATCCATGTATGGTTTGGAAATAGTTTAAGCCTCAAAAGTCTGCGTATGGAATTTCAAATATTTGTTATTAATTATTATTTGAATCGTTCTACTTTCCCTTTGCACACTTTCTTTCCCTCTGTAGTTGGAGGCCAGCAGGAAGCAGGTGGAACGTCAGAGGAGGGAGTTATCAGAGCTTCACCAGAAGGAGGAGACACTTTTGTGTGAGGTACAAAGATAAATCATAAACAGACACACACATGCATGCACGTGCACACAACACATACACACACATACACACACACACACACAGAGGAACTAACTCGGGATTTAAGATTTAAATACTCAGCATCTACAAATAAAATCTAGATTAGTCATAAATCTTCATGGGAATGTACAGTAATATCGAGTGCATGTGGATGTGTGTCAGCCAGCCAGCTGGTGGAACCAAGAATGTAGCTCACACACGCACACGCGGAAACTACTACCCCTCTTAGTCGCAGCCCCTTTGGCTAACCATTTGGTTTTTCCACTTTCCACTCTTTCCACCCTTTGAAATATCAAAACAGCACAGAGTGGTGTATCTCTTGAAAATTGTTTTTGGCTGAGTGTGCAGACGCTTCCTCTCAGAGTACATTTACCAGACAACTTCTAACAGTTTCACTTTGTGACTTGGCCAATTTATGGAATTAACTCGATAAGCCGATATTACAAACAGTTGTCACTGCGATTAGTTAAACCAAGGAGTTGCTCGCTAAAAATTAGAAACCTGCAGACACCTAACGCTGATGAAAAATTAATTAAATCATTAATTAAATAGATTTAATTAGTAATATTGCAGTTATTAAATATCACATACACATGAAGCAGGAAACTTAGGAGGTATTTGGTGGATTTATAAACTGTGGCTTTAAGTTGGATGAGCAGTCAATAAATTGTGCATATGAGCACTATCAACAAAGAACTCTGGATTATCACCACTAACCCAGCCCACTTTTCAAACAGTCAACTCCCTATCCCTTCCCCTACTCTCCACCAAGGTGTCCCGCCTTTTCAACTCATAAATATGGAAGGCAAAAGATGATGAGATTCAGGGACAAGAAAGGAATCAAAATCTATTGTAGCGTGTCCTTTTCCCCGTGTAAAGTTTGGATTAAATGTCACACATTAGCATGTGAACTTTTAAATGAGCTTGTTTGCTCTCCACGGTGTGGGGCATGTAAATACCCATCTTGAGAATGGAATGGGGATTTCGTAGTGGAGGGGGTGGTGCTGGTGGAGGTTCTCAAGAGTTGCGGAGTGTAGGACACATTTGAGGGTTGCAATGGGCAATTAGACCCCACCAAGGGACGGGTGTACCAAACAGGTCTATTGACTGCAACCTGAAGTGACAGACATTAGCAGATGGGAAATCTCACTAAGGGATGTGGCTTCTAGTGATTTATGTGAGACAGATGATTGACATGAGAAGACTGACACACACTGTCATGTTTATTTCTGGGCAAAATCCGGTCAGAGTGAAAAGAAATATGTAAATGTTTAGAAAACCATTGTAAGTTTGTTTGATCAAAAAAATTAACTGTTGAAATTTTTATGTACTTTTTACTTTTGCATTTTCATTCTATAACACGTTTAATATGCACTGCTCAAAAAATTAAAGGAACACTTTGAAAACACATCAGATCTCAATGGGAAAAATCATGCTGGTTATCTATACTGATATGGACTGGGTAATGTGTTATGAATGAAAGAATCAATTGTTTGATGGAAATAAAAATGATCAACATACAGAGGGCTGAATTCAAAAACATCTGGAAAATCAAAGTGAAAAAATGATGCAGTGAGTTAGTCGATTTTGTTGAAATTTCTTGGGAGCAACTCAAAATGGTACTCAGTAATTGGTGCTTGTATTCATGTCTGACAAAACTGGACCATGCTCCTATTGAAAGGACAGATGCTGTCCTGAGGGATCTTCTCCCAGATCTGGACCAGGGCATCACTGAGCTCCTTGACAGTCGGAGGTACAACCTGACAGCGTTGGATGGACCAAAACATAATATCCCAGAGGTGCTGCATTTAGCTCAGGTGAGGGTATCAGTTCCTTCATCCTCCAGGAACTGCCTGCATATTCTTGCCACATAATGCTGGGCATCGTGAACTAGGAGGAACCCAGAACCCACTGCACCAGCATGTCTGACAGTGAGTCTAAGGATTTCATCCCGATACCCAATGGCAGACAGTGTGCTGTTGTCTAACCTGTAGATATCTGTGCGTTCATCCATTCCTTCACCACCAAACCGCTCATACTGAACGATGAACAGGCAGCATAACGTTCTCCACGACTTCTCCAGAGCCTTTCACGTCTATCACATGTATTCAGTGCTTCGATCTGTGAAAATTAGAGGGTGCCAGTGGTGGACTTGCCAATTCTGGTATTCTATGGCAAATGCCAATCGTGTTCCACGGTGCCAGCCAGTGAGCACAGGACCTACTAAAGGACATTGGACCCCCAGGCCACCCTCATGAGGTCTGTTTCTGATTGTTTGGTCAGAGACATTTACACCAGTGGGCTGCTGGAGGTTCTTTGTTGCTCCGTCAGTGCTCATCCTGTTCCTCATTGTACAAAAGGAGCAGATACCGGTCCTGCTGATGGGCTAAGCACCTTCTAAAGCTTTACAGCGCTCCTAAAGTAACTGCCTGTGTCCTGGAATCTCCTACATGCGTTTTGGAAGACACAACAAGCCTTGTGGCTATGACACATATTGACGTGCCATCCTGGAGGAATTGGACTACCTGTGCAAGCTCTGTAGGGTCCAGGCACCAACTCATGTTACCAGTAGTGACACTGACGTTAGCCAAAAGTAGTGAAAAAACAGTCAGAAAAGATGCAGGAAAAAAATGTCAATGACTTGGACCTTTAAAAACTATTTGTGGTTTAAGGGTTGTCTCATTTCCTAGACTAACTTCCTCTAACTGCACATGTTGTTAATTGTATTTACACCAAACTGGTTAACAACCGCCTCTGCTACTTAACTGACCAGATCAATATCCCAGAAGTTTTACTGACTCTGATTAAAAAGTGTTCCTTTCATGTTTTCTGAGCAGTCTACAGGGAGTGCAGAATTATTAGGCAAATGAGTATTTTGTCCACATCATCTTCTTCATGCATGTTGTCTTACTCCAAGCTGTATAGGCTCGAAAGCCTACTACCAATTAAGCATATTAGGTGATGTGCATCTCTGTAATGAGAAGGGGTGTGGTCTAATGACATCAACACCCTATATCAGGTGTGCATAATTATTAGGCAACGTCCTTTCCTTTGGCAAAATGGGTCAAAAGAAGGACTTGACAGGCTCAGAAAAGTCAAAAATAGTGAGATATCTTGTAGAGGGATGCAGCAGTCTCAAAATTGCAAAGCTTCTGAAGCGTGATCATCGAACAATCAAGCGTTTCATTTAAAATAGTCAACAGGGTCGCAAGAAGCGTGTGGAAAAACCAAGGCGCAAAATAACTGCCCATGAACTGAGAAAAGTCAAGCGTGCAGCTGCCAAGATGCCACTTGCCACCAGTTTGGCCATATTTCAGAGCTGCAACATCACTGGAGTGCCCAAAAGCACAAGGTGTGCAATACTCAGAGACATGGCCAAGGTAAGAAAGACGACCACCACTGAACAAGACACACAAGCTGAAACGTCAAGACTGGGCCAAGAAATATCTCAAGACTGGTTTTTCTAAGGTTTTATGGACTGATGAAATGAGAGTGAGTCTTGATGGGCCAGATGGATGGGCCCGTGGCTGGATTGGTAAAGGGCAGAGAGCTCCAGTCCGACTCAGACGCCAGCAAGGTGGAGGTGGAGTACTGGTTTGGGCTGGTATCATCAAAGATGAGCTTGTGGGGCCTTTTCGGGTTGAGGATGGAGTCAAGCTCAACTCCCAGTCCTACTGCCAGTTTCTGGAAGACACCTTCTTCAAGCAGTGGTACAGGAAGAAGTCTGCATCCTTCAAGAAAAACATGATTTTCATGCAGGACAATGCTCCATCACACGCGTCCAAGTACTCCACAGCGTGGCTGGCAAGAAAGGGTATAAAAGAAGAAAAACTAATGACATGGCCTCCTTGTTCACCTGATCTGAACCCCATTGAGAACCTGTGGTCCATCATCAAATGTGATATTTACAAGGAGGGAAAACAGTACACCTCTCTGAACAGTGTCTGGGAGGCTGTGGTTGCTGCTGCACGCAATGTTGATGGTGAACAGATCAAAACACTGACAGAATCCATGGATGGCAGGCTTTTGAGTGTCCTTGCAAAGAAAGGTGGCTATATTGGTCGCTGATTTGTTTTTGTTTTGTTTTTGAATGTCAGAAATGTATATTTGTGAATGTGGAGATGTTATATTGGTTTCACTGGTAAAAATAAATAATTGAAATGGGTATATATTTGTTTTTTGTTAAGTTGCCTAATAATTATGCACAGTAATAGTCACCTGCACACACAGATATCCCCCTAAAATAGCTAAAACTAAAAACAAACTAAAAACTACTTCCAAAAACATTCAGCTTTGATATTAATGAGTTTTTTGGGTTCATTGAGAACATGGTTGTTGTTCAATAATAAAATTATTCCTCAAAAATACAACTTGCCTAATAATTCTGCACTCCCTGTATAAGTTCGAATTGAAGCTATAGAAATAGCAAACATATGGTAAAGACCATAAAAAACAAGCATGTGTCACTAACACTCACAGAACCTCAGGGTTGAGAGCTCACCAAGTACTACTGTCAGAATATGTGTGTGTGTGTTGACGCATGACCGTATTGTGTATCATATTTGATAACCAAACACCATAATATATGTGCACATATTTCACTGACTATGATTCCCTTTGTTTTAAAATGTGAGTCTGCTTATTTATTGACATAATTTCCTCTCACTGAAGGGCTTGTGTCTATAAAACACATTAAAATCATATTGCAATCTTTGGTTACCCAGGAGTAGCGTCATAGTTCTATTATACTCACTGAACAACAGCATCACAGCCTGTTTATCAATCCAATATCTCATAATGTGCTCTCTGCCTGGTCATTTTGAATATAAAAAGATCTCATACTCCCATTGTACCATATTTCCTATATTTAGTATTAATCTCTTGTACTGACATGAATCTGACACATCCAATATGGCATTTGATTAGTTGTTTTTGTTTTTTGTTTGTTTTATTTATTTTCTTCTGAGTCTCCAGGTGATATTAGATACATGTGCCGAGCTAGTATTATGTTGGTTGTTTCATCTGAGTATAAAAATGATTTAGTGTGTACTCAGCAGGCAGTGTCATTGACTAGCTTTAATTTCACTGCAAGGGTGGGCTTTATTACCGTGCTACTCTCTAAATATGTGCATGTGAGTGCATGTGAGAGAAAGTGTGTGTGTGTGTGCGCGTGTGCATGTGTGTGTGTGTGTGTGTGGGGGGGGGGGGTACAAAGAAAAAATAGAAAGTGCAAATGAATGTTTCTGTGGACATACATTCTGGCTCTTTTCATGCTTATTATCTTTGCAGCATGCAACGTCTGTGCACACATGTGCTGAGACTCTTTTTCGCTTGTGTGAGATGTAGTTATGACCTATAGCTAGATTTAAAAGTTTAATGATCATAAGTGCTTATCTTATCCAGTCCAGTCCAGAATAAGTCCAGGCAAAATGCCATGATGTCGTTAGTTTTTGATGAGCAGAGCTTTCCTAAACCTAACCAAGTAGTTTTCAATGCCCAAAGCTAGCAAAGGTAAGACAATAAACTGCAAGTAAATATGAAACCTGCACCCAGAGAAAACTCAATTTTCAGTCTCAGTGGTCAAAAATCAGGTGTGTCTGAAATGTGTCTGATCTTGTTACTCTTGGAGTGGACTCCGAGTCGAAACACCCCCAAAGCCACGTGGAAAAGTTTTCACAGTACTCTATGAAGTCCTGGGAAGAGTCACCGTTATCAGATGTATCTTGAATGAATGTTTTTTTGTGTTACTTAATTAGTCTCTCACATCATTGTGTATGAATTTTGGCCCATTCATCTTTGCAATGTTGCTTCAGTCCATTTGCGGCTCAGTTTTGGTCCTGCCACAGCATTATAGTCAGGTTGACGACTTTGACTGGGCCTTTTTTCTGCCAATTTGTGTAGATTTGCTGCTGTCACTGTTCTGTTGCATGACTCAATTTCACCCGAGTTTAGCTATTAAACAAAAGGCTTAACATTTGCCTATAGAATACATTGCAATACAGAGGAGTTTATAGTTACCACCTGCAAGGTGCCCAGATCATGTGGTTCCAAAACAAGCCCAAAGCCTGTGGTCACCCCTATTAGGTGTTTGGCCTGATAGGCTGATTGCTTTTGGCCAAACATGGCACTGTGTACAACTCCACTTGGATCTCATCTGTCCAAAACACATTGTTCCAGAAGTCTGGTGATTTGTTGAGATGTAACTTTGCAAACCTACTGCCATGTTTTGCCATGGAAGGACTGCCAGGAGAAGAGGCTTTCTCCTGGCAGTCCTTCTAAACAAGCCATACTTGTTCAATCTTTTTATTGTACTGAAATGAACATTATCATTTCACATGTTAAATGGGGCCTGTAGAGAAGTAGCTTTTGGTTTTTTTTGCTGTTTTCCAGAGTGTTGCATGGTTTGACATTGGGGTGATTTTGCTGGGAGGTCCACTGCTGGGAGGATTATAGCTTTGTGTTAACATGCATCTGAGTGCTCCAGACCAGCAAACTTCCCAAATATATGTTTTTATTAAGCAGCTGATAATCAGTTAATCAAATGGTAAATGGTAAATGAACTACATCTTATGTAGTGCTTTTTTACTTTACTGGAGTACTAAAAGCACTGATGCACCTGGCTACTATTTACCCCCGAAAACTTTTTTTTTCACATGACTGTACATTTCCAAAAGACTTTAATGGATTTTAGACAGTAGGAACATGCATCCATCCAGGTCCAAGTCTCTGGTGCAGCAGTCTGAGATGCTCCAATCTCAGTCTCTACCTCACCTGTTTTTCTTGAGGGAGACAAAGAAGCATTCCCAGTCCAGCTGAGAGACATTACCTCTCAAGTTTGTCCTGGGTCTGTCCTATCTGAAGCATGATAGGAGCATTAGCAACAAATATTGATATTCCATATTAATCTTTATTTGGAGGACATCTTACATGCACTTTTGTGCAGTGACAATGAACAGTGAACCCTTTGAAATGGGCTGGCTTTCGTTAAAAAAACATTTCAAAAAATGTGACATGAATCTCATTTGAACCAAAAGAACACAAACCAAATGTGCTAAACACATGCTAACACACAAACAATTATACTGGTTCTCATCTTTAAACTCATCCCTGATGGGCATGTTTAATAAATACAAATCAAGCTACACTGTAAATAAGGAAAATTTAATAAAAAAATTTAATAACCAGTTCAACTTCCAAGTACAGCAATAGCCACAAAAAACAGGGTTTGGGGTCCCACACAACATTTGGACTATTTACCGTATGCTTCACCTCAGCCATTTTCTTGTCCAATGTGACCAGATTACTTGAAGTTGTCCACAATATTGTTCAAGGCTTTGGTTCTGAGTGGGCTGCTCAGAAACTGAGCTGTTAAGTTGCCTATTTATTTCCTTGTCCTTTTGCCTCACCCAGCATCTAGCTTGAGCTTTAACTGTTGAGCAGCTCTATCCTGTAACATATTGTGATAGACCTGGACTTCCTTCATTTTCCCCTCAGTAATGAAAAGTTCTGTAGTACTCGAGGCAGCAAAACAGCCTAAAATTATACTTCACATGCTTCACATTTGGGATAGAACAATGAAACTTTCTTGAGTTCAAGGATTTTTTGCATTTCTAAGACAGAGTTATTCATAAATCCTGCTGTATATCTTTGTATATCTCCAAACATGCTGTTTATTCATCGTCTTCTGCATGCAATTAGCATTCACTGGACGAATCGGTACTTGGAGCCGTTCTCACATAACACTCTGGCCAAACTGGTGGTCCCGGTGCAAGAAACAGAGGAGCTCCACTTTGACGTGACAAACCTTACTTCTGATCAAATGCTACAGAGCTATAATCATGTTTGTGCCACTGAATTCCTTAACCTTTCCATGACCTCGTTGAATGCCAGCGGCCCAATCACAGAACCTAATTGAATCTGCTCGGCGGCGCCCCCCTCACACCCCTCCCCACCATACCCCAACCCAAATAAAATTGGAGGTGAAAAATGAATACAGCAGTATTCGGTAAGAGAGAAGAAGAAGGCAGGTGACACCAGTGGTGGTGGAGTTGGTGGGGTGGGATTGGGGCGGTGGATCATACTGCGGCTTTATAAATACACAGACGTGCTCACAAACACACACCCAGACACGTACACGCAGTCACACCTTTTTCAATCCTGCAAGAGAATGGGGAGTGGGAAATGACAAAGAGAGAGAGAAGGCGGGAGCGAGGGAGAGGTTGGGCCTAGGTTTCTCATTACCCCCCTGGCCTATTTGGAGGATATTCCTATAAGATAATCTGATTTATTTGCAATTTTCCTTTAAGCGGCTTAGTGTTTACCTCCAAGATTAATATTTTTCTCTGTTATTAATATCAGACTGTAATTAGGAGTGATGTGTCTCGCTAGGCACGGTTCTGTGGCCGCCAGGCAGCTGGCTGGATGAAACTCTTGTTGCGACTCACTTGTTGTGATCCTTTTTCACGAGAGGCGTAAAAGAACAGAGATGGAAGTTTTAAAAGAAGAGACTGCAGGGTAGGGATGCAGAATTACAATTGGGGCATACCTGTCTCTATGTCGAAGTGTATGCGTAGGTGAGTGCGGGTGCAGGACCGTACAAATATGGGAGTTTATGTGCGCGCGCGTGAGTGTGACAGTGTGATGGCCCCCTCTGATTGATAAGGTGTCTGTGCCGGCTGCAGATTGCTCTTGCTGATTGCTTCTGAGAGCTCCAGCTGATTTATAATCAGAGCAGGATGAAGGATTGTGCTGTGGATTGCTTATCTGTTTACCCCCTCACAACATAAACTGACAAATTATCATGTTGAACACCCCCCTCACCCACCCACCCACCCACACACACACACACACACGTGAAAGGGGAAAAAAAACACATAATAATGTTGACCTTCTTATTAAATATAAAGGGAAAGAGAGAAAGCATGCGAGAGAGAGAGAGACACTGTCATATAATTTCACAGACACACACTGGCCATACGGAACATAAACAGCTCTACTCTTCAGCACATATTTTCATGATTGCACAAAGGAGTGCAATCAGTCTCAGTTGTTTATATACAAAAATGTCAACATGTCAACATCACATATCAAGTTACGTTGCAATTAGCATGTTTCAGGCACTTCGATTTTTTTTTATTCGCTTCAATCAAAAAAAGAAAGTATTCAAGTATTATTTGGAAGCTTCTTAGCCAGTGATCTCAAATATCGATTTGTATTCATTTATGGCCTTTTGTTTCATTTGTGCATTTTTCTATTCCTTGTTGCTTAACGTGCCTCTACTGTGTGCAACGGCATTTCTTATATGCACAATCAAATTCTTAATCTCTGAACCATGCGAAAACTGACTCGGGAAATAACAAATATGCCGACTTTTATGGTACTTAGTGAAGTGATTCTGATTGTATTTAAACTGTTGTGTTTAGTTGTAGTAAGAATAAAATAGCTGTTGCTTTTGACAAAGAAACTGGCATATGATGTGAGACTAATTCCAATTGGCAAGGCAGGGTACAAGCCGGTAGTTTTAAACGCTGACAGGTTTTGTATGCCCTATGGCACTGTGACAGCTCTGTGTGTGTGTGTGTGTGTCTGCCTCTGTATCTTTCTGTCTTTCTCCCTTTCTCTTTTCCCAGTCTTACCTGTCTGTCTGATGATGCTACTTTCTCTCTTTTCACCGTGCTTGTTTGTAAAGGCACACAGACAAAATTATGAAGGGAACACAAAAAACACAAAGTACAGGATTGTATGAATTCAGACGCGCACACACACACACATGTGCACACACACAAAACACACGCACACACACTGACGAATGGCAGCAATTAGATGGGGAAACCAAGCATGTGAGGACAGAGGAGCGCTGAGGGGCTGCAGCCTGCTGTATGGAACGTGCGTTTGTGTATGTGTGTGTGTGTGCACATGTTATATGTTTGTGTGCATTTGATAGGTTTTTATCCCTCTATTTATACCATCCATCTGTCTAAATATCAACACTGTCTCATATGTCACTGGACAGCAGCTGTAGTAAGGTGTAGTCGAATTTTAGCATTTGCAATCAAGGACCAAATGTGAAAAGGCCCGGACTGCAACAATATAACTTTACAGGAGATAATTAGTCATTGTATAAAAGGTGAGAAAGAAATGTTTGAGTATTTGACAGCAGGCACATGAGGTAAAGAATTCTATTTTTTTAAGTTAAAAAAAGAAATAAATATGAAATATTTGTCATCTCTGTCTTCCTCCGGTTTCATGTCAGCCTACTGAATTGATCAACCCACTGACACTGAGACCTTGGGCTTCCTTAGTTCTTCTTTTCTCTCCCATTTGGAAGAATAGCCTTCTCGCTTCAGTCAGAGCAGCAGTCACTTCTCATATTCTCTTTAAATGTGAGGATTCATCTTTTCAGGAAATTCCTCAATGCAGCCTTCCCTCTTCAAATTAATCACATCTCTACCCACTCCCGTTGCTATCTAATAAACACTCCCCCCCTCGCCTAGATCCGTAACTGTCCCAGGATTTCTCTGATTTTTCATCGCCAGGTTGCATGTGGAAGTCAGTGTTAATTAGCTGCAGCGGTTAAGTAATAAAAGAGCTTCAAGGCAATTCAATTTCAGCTGTTTAAAAAGATTTGAGACGCACTGTTTAACTTGTTTGGGACTAACTTTTAGTGCTGACACTGGTGACTTGTTTCCCAAGCATTACAGCTGTTAGGTAAAAAATATAATATAATATTAAAAAAAACACCATCAAATGTTATCAAAACACATCATATGTCTGTCTTTTTGTGTTAGTTTCTGTATGTGTGTGTGTGAGAGAGAGAGTAAGAGAGAGTAGTCATATTTGAAAGGAGAGCAGAGGTATGATAGACACAGCTGAACGATTTACTTCTTGCTTACATCACAAATCATCCCCATATTATAAGGCTTTACATGCAAATATGAGGCAGAGTAAATGTGTGTGTGTGTGTGTGTGTGTGTGTGTGTGTGTGTGTGTGTGTGTGTGTCTGTGTGTGTGCACATGTGGGAGAGAGGGACTGCACACTGGTCTGCAAAATAAAGCAAACTCTTATTTGCATATAAACTGAATGCATTGTGTGACTTCATATATGTAACCCATGTTTAGTATCAATGTATATCATGAATGAGTGAGTAAGTGTATGCGCCTCTGTGTGTGTGTGTGTGTGTGTGTGTGTGTGTGTGTGTGTGTGTGTGTGGTAACCCTGTATCACTGGCAAGCTCATTTCTCTCAGAAATCAAAGTTAAATGGGTCATCTATCATGAGAATATGTGACTGGGTCTCTTGTCTCTGCTCTGTGTGTGTGTGTGTGTGTGCGTGTGTTTCATGCACACATATGCAAGGTGTGTGGTGCGAGAGCAGTCTGCGTGCACCGCTGCAGCTGCTCACACGTGTGTATGCGGCGGCCACTTGTCTTTGCCTATGCTATGATTAATGGTTTACATTGGGCTGTTCAGCCATGCATGTTTCTTGGTTTATCGTTTTATGCTGTCTCCAATTAAAGCTCCATAACTTGAGTGATGGCTTCACGCCAGTGTCCATCAATAGAGGCCATCAGCAGCTCATGCATTCAGGATATGGAAGCCACACACTAACTAATATCCTTTTGTGTCAGAGCCAGTGGGCATCCTTTTTGTGTGACTGTACAAATATATACACGTGCGCATGCTGTGCACATGGAATAAAAACAGTAATTAAATTTGAAGTGATCTATTTTTCCTGATAAATTTGGTTTTACTGTTTAAAATCTTGAAAAATGAATTACCAGTGGGATAAAATAATATTATAATTGTGTTTTTTTTAATGTAATCAATGAAAACCATCAGGTGATCAATTAATGAATCATCCTGAAATTGTTTTTTCGATAAGGACAGTCTTTTGCGCCATGTCTGCATTCATGCACGATTTTGCATCTTTGTGTCTTTTTGTGCCAAAGAAGTGCTGGGGGCTACATACATCTGGACGTGGGAGCTAGTTCATGTGTGCGCCGCACAGACACGCGTGCGCCGCACAATATCATTTCACGCAATATTATTTCTCATATAGCTGTAATGACATTAGGCCGATATGTTGATTATACTGTCGGCAAACAGCAGCCTGCTGATTGGGTTAGCATATAACCTTATATCACATCTCTCCATTCATCCCTGTGCTTTTTTTTTTATTGCCCTCATTTTTCCAAATCACTTCCCACTTCTCCAGTTTCCAGGGCGAGGTTCCAGGCTATGCAAGCAGGTGATGAGAAGTAATATGATGACAGGAAGACACAACAACTTAAGAGAAGAAAACCCAGAACCTTAGAGCAGCCCAAGTTCTCTGAGTGCAGGACAAAGAAGCCTAGTGGTAGGATAGAAAAGCGTTGTCGACAAACATAAGAATAAATGAATATTTATTCGCGCTGACAAAACCCAGTGAGCACGCACAAATTGTGCATGTTACGGTTTCTGCTCAGCTTTTGTTGTTTTGATTTTTAACAGTTGTATGGATTGATGATGAAGAAGAAGAAGAACAAAAAGGGAGATTTTTTTGGTGTGGGCTACTGAGATTGTTAAAGAGAATGAGATTTTATTTGCAGTTACACATGGACACTTTAGTATCTGCACACACAAAACAAGGTTTTTCATGCATTAAGGAAGTTTTAATCCCCCCCATAGAGGTTTTAGCCAAAGCTAAGATGCTAAGATCACTGCTCATTGGGATTTTATATACTCAGGGATAATAGGAATATTCATTACTGTACATAGACGAATCTTGTTTACATTTGTGGTATAAACTTCAAGCTGTGTTTGGAGTTCACTGTGTAGCAGCTACAGCTTTAATATGTGTCCATGAGCAGCAGAACACAATGGCAAAAATCAGCAGAAAACACACTGTAGCTGTATACAATCACCTCTATTTCCCTTCTCCCTAGCTAACATGTACACACAAACATACATATGGTGTACTCTCAAACACAGACTTCATTATTATCTACAAGAAACAAACATTACACAAAATACCTCTGGCGATATTTGTGCTTTGACGAAAAGAACACTTTTGGTGCTGTTTGGTTCTTAAACACAGCTGTGTTAGCACGTCGAACTGTCAAGATTTTACTGCAAATTACTAATGGTGGGAATCAATATCTGTACCACATGCACAGGTAATGATTTAGCCATGCATAGCATACAGCTGGACAGACAAGCAGCAAATGGAAAAAAGATAACAATAGCAATAAATTCACATCAGCCATACCTAACGCATAAGATGCTATGCTATGTCAAGGCTAAATGACACAAGGAGAAAAATGAAACTAGGTTGTGTGGAAATTAAAAAAAAAAAAAAGGGGGGGGGGGTCTGATTTAGTATTCAGTAATGGCTGAAGGGGATTGGGGGGAGGGAGAGAAAGCAGACTTATGTATAGGGAAAAGGGGTGGATATGATGAAGCTGGAGAAAATTAATCAGTGGTATCATCTCCCGGCAAGTTTAGTTAACACTATTTCTGCCAGTTACAAAATATTCCAGCAATTAGTGATTTCCCATCGTGTGGTAGTGTAAAGAAATCAAACTTTCTGCTCTTTCTTTTCATGTATGGATTAAATATTGAATGATTAGCAATGCATTAGTGACTGGTAAGTTCAGAACCGTACTCTGGCTTGAATCTTAGTGCTTTAGTCTTCCTGTGAGGGAACTTCTGTTGTATCTGTGTAACAACCCATTAAATCAGCGTGCATATACACTGCACACACACAAGAAAAGCACAGTCGCTTGTTGACCTCACATTAGATAAGCCCAGTGTCATCAGTCCAGCTCTCCAATGTTTGTTTGCATTTGTGCATGAGCTTAGCCTTGAGGCAGTCTCAATGCTTGCATGTACATTATAATGTAATCTAAGTGTATAAACATATTAATGTGTGTGCAGAGCAAGAAAATCACTGTGACGAAATCATAGTGTGACATTTTGCAGGAATCTAAAACTTTATTTTGATTCTTTTTAAAAAATCTACAACACTTTTGCTCATAACTGCTTCTCTCTATCAATTTTAACAACGATAGAAGCAACGTTAAAAGTAAACTGACTAACACTTTGACTCCAGTTTATGACAATGACTAAATAATACTGTTCTTTCTGCTCCAGACCAAGGCCAAAATGGTGCATTTGAAAGACAAGCTCCGCGATCGTTTCAAGAGAATGGCGGAGGAGAAAGAGACGAGGATTAAGCAACTAACTGACGAGCTGAATGGAACGAGGCAAAAGGTAAAATGCACGCAAAGGGTACACAAGCACATACTTCAAATGCTTCTTTTATGTTTGTATAAAATTTAAAGACATTTTACAGATTCTTCAATGAATGAGTCCTATTTATCTATAATGAATTGCTGCTTCGCAGTAAGAGCATTTGTGAGCGAAGGCTGCCAAGAAATGGGAAAGAGTAACTTCAAGAGAAGACATGCTTAGTGTTTTTAACACGCGGGTCATAGTCTTTTTTGGTCAAACACATAAGTACACAAATAAACATACAGTACTGAAAAGCTTTTGAGTAAATGAATTGTATTGCACTTTGAACCCTTGGCTAACATTATTGGTTGACCCCTGGGATTCTGTTAGCTAATTTAACTACGCCATCCTAGCGCTTCAATCACTTTTCCACCCACTTATTTTATACCCTTTCAATTATACAGATTACCATTGCTAGTAGAGCTTATTGAGCTGTACTTCTGATTCAAAGGAACACCGGCCCATTGAGGCACAAGCACTGACTGACGTACACACACACACACACAAGTACACACCACTTGATCTGCATATCATTATGCTTTTGATCGAATGCCAAGGTTTTCGCTGAGAAAGACGTCAGAGTCAAATGAAGCGAGCATGTACACAACACCTGTAGGATTTGTGTGTGTGTGTGTGTGTGTGCGCTCGTGTGCGTTCATGCTCATGAGAGAGGCAGCTGTGAAATCTGCACCTGTTTAATTGAATTAGCCTCGTTAATGTATTCACACAGGCTGCCAAAAAAAGCGTGGCATTAACAAGCTCATTAGACCAATTAGTTAATTAATTGTCTGTATGGCAGAAGCTTCCCAAAGAGCTGCGTCTTCATTATCTGATAGCTGCTGCCTGTTGGATCACTGCTTGAGAGCTGATAATGCACTCTGTGTGTGCGCCCGCTTGTACGTCTCATCAAATGTCGTATATTCCTGCATATATGTGTGTATATATACTGTATGTACTGTGTGTGTGTGTGTGGTTATTTCAGGTAAAAAATGTGCGTGTGCGCGCGTGGATGCTCATGTATTCGTCTGTCTGTGTGTAGCATGCTCATAATATGGTGGCCAATATCAGTGTGCATATTGCAGCGAAAGGTTATGTGGGGGCCGTCACTCCCACAGGTAAAGACAGAGCAGTCCTCCCAGCCACTTTCTAATCTCTCTTTTATTAGAAGTTAATATCTCGCCTGCTCTTTCTCACTCCACACTCCCACCTGCTTAGAAATGGCCCCGCTCCATCTTTTTAATTCAATTATATTAGCCACCCTCTCTCTCTCTCTCTCTCTCTGTCTTTCTCTGTGCCCATAACTCTGCAACTCACATCTCTCCCTAACACACTATCTATCTCCTTCTTCCTTCTCTGTCTCTTCCCATCTTACCCCTCCTTCCTTTGTCCTCAAATGTTCCATTTCTATTTGTAATCCTAGATGGAGGATAGACTTTGGCCAATCAAGGATTTGCGCAAGCCATTCTCCCTTTCTCTTCTTCTCTGCCTTGGTGGCAGAAATGTATGATGGCGAGCAGAGGGGGAGAAAAAAAAAAAGGACAGACGGGAGGAGGTGGGAGGCAGGAGTTGAGGGGAGGACCCCAGGGGCGAAACTTTGATTGCTAAAGTAATGAGACTTGATCAGATTGAGGTTTCTCTCTCAATAGGAGCTCTACTAATATGAAAGTCCAGGGCTTAAGCACTCATTTGAAATAAAATCACAAATCTGATATTCTTTCTTCCGGACTCTCAGCCAAGGTCCTATACTCCTCTGCTGGAGAATTAAGACTTCACAGAGACCACATGGGAACTTTTAATCATCTCTGATGGTGGCAGATTTGGAGATGGGGAAAAAATGACCCTAATGTATTAATTATGTAACAATATTATGGAGAAAGTCAGACCTGTAAAGACCTTGAGCTATAGGAGGGATTTTGGCAGACACTGAGATCTTTAACTAGCTGGATCAACAGGCCTGACCCGCAGTGAGTGGGAATAAGAAAATGTCAACATCCTGTTATACAGACTCATAACAAATTAGATGTGACAACATAGGCTTTTTGAATTACCTTGTTTGTAGCCCTGTGAGTAACTCAAATTTGGATGTTTTTCCAAGGTAAATGTGACTTTGTTTCCAAGAAAGGCTTGATTGCTGCTGCAAAAATAATACTCAGTCTCTACTTGTTCACAAGAGCAAAAAACACCATGATGTTGGCACTAGATAACAGGAATAAAGACTATCAGTCACTTTACATCGCTCTTCCTTTTGGCTCCTGGGCACTTTACCATGAATCCAAGCTTCTTTTGCGCCCTATCACCGGTATATAAGCCTTTAAAACGTTATATTTCTCGAGTTTTAATATTGGATATTAGCGAAGACTTTGTCTAGTAACTAAGCTGACACAGAACACTGCCTTTAATTGTGTCTTGCATGTGAAATATGGCTATTGTCGTACAGTCCGGATTGCAGTCATAAGTAAGTATAGTAAAACATTTACAGAAGCTGACTTTTAATTAGATCTTATTGCTTTTACTTGGTTTAACATTGATGGCAATAATATTTAAAATGTGTAAAAATGTGCTCTTTTGCCAAATGTCCATTTTTCATTTGAAATCCCTCTTGCGCTGTAGATGGTTTAACATAAAGAACTTTTGCTCTCTGGTGTAATATGTTGAACTTGGTTGAAGCGATGAAATGAACACGTTATTGTCCTAGTTTTTGTAAAACTTATTTCCCAATAGTCACACAAAAAACTGGGGCGAATAATCCAGATAAAAGAGAGATTTTAATTCATTATTGCAATAATACTGGGTGGCCCATTGCTTATAATTGTTACCATCCATTAGCAAAGCTGTAGATAATTTAACTGCATTGATGACCACCTTTAACTCACTGTTGCGCTGTGTTGGGTGGGACATATTAATGCTAGGAAGTGTTTCTGGGAGGCTCACTTAAGGAGGCAGAGGTAGGTTGTGACTGCGCCAAGACACATGCCCCTAACCACAGTCTACTCCTGGTGGCCGTGTTCACTTTGAGTGTGTCTTTAGCTCCATATTTTTTTTTGTGGTTATATCTGCATCTTGTTATGACCTGATCTTAAATCATCCAGTTTGATAGAAATAAAAATATGCAGGCGTTTCGACTAGTGCGTGCACGTGCATTGTATGGTATCTCAAAGTGTGTTTGCTGTGACTCTCTGCGGAGCTTCCTTGCTAATCTAACACAGGACCATTTAACAGAGTCCCAATGAATAGAGGCTTTGATTTAAGTGGGATCTGAACCACGGCCCACACACACTCACATTCATGTTTGGGGTGAGGAGTTCACCCACTGTCTGCGTCCTCTGAAATTATTGGTCTTTTTGTATCAGTAATTGCTCAAGCGCAAATTCATGTGCAGTAACGCACACCGCACACACCAACAGTTACTTAGAGCGGCACTGTGGTGCAGTGACTAGCAGTTTTGCTTCTCATGGTCTCCACGAACATGCAAACTCTATGTGGAGTTTGCATGTTCTCCTGGTGCTTGCCAAGGTTTCTCAGATTCAGATTTTTCCCACAGTCAAAAAGACATGCATGCTAGGTAAGTTAGCTGAATCCTAAATTGGCTGTCCGTATGAATGAAATCATAAATTGCTGGTAAAGAGACAGTTCACCCCAAGTTCAAGTTGATGAAATTCCTTCGTGCTACAATAGGCTATGGATTGTAGTGTGAAGGTAAATGGTAAATGGTAAATGGCCTGTATTTGTATAGCGCTTTACTAGTCCCTAAGGACCCCAAAGCGCTTTACACAACCAGTCATCCACCCATTCACACACACATTCACACACTGGTGATGGCAAGCTACATTGTAGCCACAGCCACCCTGGGGCGCACTGACAGAGGCGAGGCTGCCGGACACTGGCGCCACCGGGTCCTCTGACCAGATCCAAGGTGGATCCAAGGTGGCAGATCCAAATGCAAAAGACTAATAAAAGCTGATAAAAGCCCAAACCTGCTACTAGACATCCAAACAAAAACATAACCCAGAGAACTACAACAACACAAGAAAACACAAGGAAGCAGAAGAGCACACGCTGAAGGCACATCAGAGAATAGCCAAAGAAGACCAATACTAATCTGAATATTACTACTTAACAAGATGAACAGAACAAGGCAACACAAGGGGACCAAGGCATAAACACAGAGCAAGACAGAGGGACAACTGAAAAATATGAAATACAGAAAGAACTAAAACCATAAAGTAACGGAAAAGCCTGCCATTAATCTATAACTTAAGAATTCACAACCCCAAAACTAAACACAAAGAAACACACAACGTTCTACATTAGACAGTGTGGGAACTAAGCACAAATGCTAACTAATGAGCTAAAACATAAATATACATAGAACAAAAATGAGGAAATCATAACTCAAAATGTAGGCGCTTAAGTAGAGTAAAGAAGCCCAACTAAATAATAAACCAGAAGACGCAACTCAAAAACCTGGCACAAAAAGCCAGGGATCATGACATCTCTGGCCCGTACTGCTATTTATATGGTGTAAGTTACCAATCACTGGGAATATTGGCTGTAGAAATGCCTGCCCTCTCTTGAATGTAATGAATGCAAACAGCACTTAAAAGTCGTGCTTAAAGAGCCAAAAAATACATTACAGAAATACAACTCAGCACAATCTTTCCAGAAATCCTGACCCGGTTGCTCAAACAAATATAAAATAAAAATAAAAATCCACAAAGTGTCAGCACTACTTGAAACGAACATCTTGTTTATCTTCTGTAACTGAAACCACCACATCTTGTTGGTAGTTTCGCAAACGCTACGGGAAATCTTCGATTGAGGCGAAAGGGTGCCTCTGAGCACTTTTTTATTTGCAGGTAGAAAACCTCCAAGCTGAGGAGGCTCATGCGAAGCCCCTCGCCCAGGATGTGGTTAGTTTGCGAGTCACATAGAAGTCTCTGAAGAGAACATTTGTCATAAAGGAGAAAACTAGAATGCCATCCTCAAAGACAGCCCAGCCACACGGCAGAGCACAGTGGGTAAGCGCGCTCTGTCTTTCACACGCTCGCACGCAGAGGAGAGGAGATCTTCTTAAACAAGGAGCAGAACTGGGCACCGTTCTCTAAATCAAATCCAGCGAGGTACATCGGGGAATTCTCCTCATTTTTTACTTCCTTCACAGTTAATCATCAGTCCTTCTTCCCCTCCTCCTCCGCCTTTCCTCTCTTGCCCTCTCTCCATATTTAATAACTCATCCCCACCATCTTAGCTCCGCAGAGGGTAGCCTCGTACATTAAAGAAGCATGTTTGTGTGAATATCACTTAGCCATTAGAAGGAACAAGATGGGGGGAGGGGTTAAATGCTGGCTTGATTTTCTTTTCTATTAATTATTTTTCTTCAGATCATTCTTTTTTTTTGCTTCCTTTGTTGTCTTTTTCCTCTCTCATCTCCCTTGTCCAGCCTCTCTCTCTCTTTTGCCCCAATGAGAATCAGTGGTAATGAATGTGAACATTAAAGAGTCGTACGCATGATGAATGGAATGGCCTTTAGGTTTCTCTCACTGTCCTCTCTCTCCCTCTCTTTATTTTTATTCTCGCTCCCTCTCTGTTTCATTCTCTCTTCTTCTTTTCCTCCTCCTCCTCTCACCCCTCTAGGTATATCAGAGTGGCGCGTGGCAGTGATGTGTTTTAGGCTTAAATTAACCTATTTACTGTGTCCTTGGCCAAACCAAGTCATTTGTCTGCTCCTTAGTGTTTTAGCATGGTGGGTGCCTGTCAGCCAGCTAAATGAAATACATTCGACATAAAAGCAGCGGGCCCTTAGATGCCGACTTTATGCCCTTACTTTTCTAACACTAACTTAATTTCCTTATTACCTTTTTGACATCACTGGTGTATTCAGAAGGCGCCAGCAGCTTAAATGCGATAAGTGTAACACTGTATTTTCATTTCATCATGTTACTGATGTTCTGGGGCCGAGTTTGAAAATTTGCGGTGTCAAAGGTTTAAGTAAGGGTCTGAAAATAAACAGGTTGCTTTCTGTTGCCGGCGTGATTTTGTATGTTACAAAGAAAAGGGGCCGTGGCCCAGCTAAACATCATGTGATGCTTTTTTCTTTTAATGAAAAGCTTTTTGATGCATCTGATGTAGAGGAGATACAAAAGGATCACAACACAGTGAGAGCTCTGCCTCCAGGTTTTAGAAGCACTGCTCCGGTTAGCGTCCTACAACTTTATGACGAGTAGTCAAGCAGTTTTATTGGTCCCGAGTCAAAGCGGTAATTGTAGGGGTCCCTAGCCTGGCACAAAGCCTTTATGATGTTCCCTTTCACTTGTACGGAGAAAAAAACAGAGGCAAACGTCTCTAAATTTTACTTTCATCTCCCACCTCTCTTATTTGTATTTTCTTGCAATGGGTCGCTCATTCTTCTCCTTGCGTTTTGGTCCACCACAGCTTTCTTTTTGTCTGTCGGTGGGCTTAAAGGTCCTAACCTCAAACAGTACTTTCAGATCATCATCCTTGCCTTTCTTCCTGTCTCTGCTAACCTTGCAGTTACGAATAAGTGAAGGTATGTTAAGTGATATCACGAATGCCCTGAATCAGACCACCACCAACCTGAATGCAGACAGACAGCAGATCTTAGGCCAGCTGCACCATGCGAGCAAAGAGGTTGGACGTCTACAGCTGGAATTAGCTCTCGAGCGTCGCACCAGTGAAAAGAAGGTAATCAGCTTCGTCTCCAAGGTCTTAATTCAAATATTAAAATGTGAATTCTTGTAAAATCTTTGCTTTGTTTGACTTTGTCGTTTTACAATTAAACCGAAGCGTGTGCGTGTTTTCCCCCCCTCAAATTGTTGACAATTGGTACGTTAAAGGCGAGTTTTCCACCTCACCATTAAAGCAAGAGTTTCTACAGAAAGCGGGCACGTTGGAAGAAAAATAGTTAATCTAGAGATACGAAATTTCTACTGGATGGGAGATTAAATATAATATTCACTTTAATGTAATGCATTGTCTTTCCCCACAATGGGACTGATAAGATGGGTCGCGTAGGTGAGGGATTCATTTAAATATGAAATTTTCAAATGTAATATTCACTGTGACAGGCATTGTCTATTTCTACAATAGTGCTGATAATAAGGTTTTAGATAATGGGTAATAGGATGTTCTGATATTTAGAGCCTTATTAAAAACACATACTTTTGATGAAGACAGACTTGGCAAAAATTTTGATTGTTCCGCTAAAATGGGATTTCAGCTTCACTACTGCTGGGATTGTGGCGAAGCTGGGAAATCACGTGGTTACGTCCTACATTGCTTCTTAGACCGGTTTTTTTTTTTGTCCTGCTCTGCCCTTTATGCGATACACCAAAAGCATATGTTAGTGCTTAGTGGTTTGTGTTTAACCTTCAATTAACCAGGTTGCAAAGATACCTTTCCCAAAGCCGTTGGGAAATTTCAAGGGCTCGGAATTGTAAAAAACAGAACACAGCACATGAGGTTTGGTCCTTGTCACTGGGATGCCTCTTCACTGACAATACGCTTTTTCAACGTATTTTTTAGGGTGAAGGTTAAGTTCAGAATTTTGCTGGCTATCCGCGAGTCTATTGTTACAGTAGTCAGCCATTTATTAGAGTGCCCATTTAAAAATGCTCCTCTGTAGCTCATGTTATATGGGAGTTTGGGTAAATTTAAGAAATTTAATTAGGGGGTGCACAGGAGTTCATTTTCACGATGAAAGCAGCTGCACTGAAGTTCAGCTCCTTAAAAACAAGTCACCGAAGCTAAGCTGTCACATACAGGAGAGTTTTAAACAATTTCTAAAACGGTTTTGTGCTCATGTGTTTTGTCGCGCACATACATTTCATGCAGTTACCTGTGCACGTGCAACTGTGTGCACATGTATACGTGTGGGTGTGTTTAAGTCTTTTATGTTTGTGCTGGTTAAGTCAAAGGATGGACCACAGCTCTCAGGGATCTGGTTTCTGCTTCACATCTGGCCTTGCTTTATGCACAAAAACTGGTTTTCTCTGATGTATTACAAGCCCTCTCTCGCACACCCACACAAGGGCGCACACACTTGCAGCTTTGCATTCCCTCATGCACACTTCATTCCGTCGTTGTGTGGACGGTGGCTGCAGTAGGTGTGCGGGAACGCGAGCGAGCGCGCCTGCTCCCTCTCAAATCTAAATGAAACGGAGAACTTTGCATTAAGTGTTTTTTTTTTTTCTTTTCGCCGCGGCTCTAAATGTCCAAACATTAGCACAGCTGAACAAATACTGTCAACACTCTCTCCTTCATCTTAAATGTACTCTGCTGATTCACTCTCTCTTGCACTCGCTCGCCCTCTCACTTACAGTTGCACTTCTTTCCTTCGAATAAAAAGAGAACGCAGTCTGCTCTCGCTGCAGAGAACAAGTACTCTAGTCACTTTAAAATCGTAATTATCCGAAATTCTTGGGAAGTCAGCGTGGACACGGCATTTATATTAGATTTATATAAGAAACCACTGAAACATCTGTTTAAATCTTTTTTCCTCTCCCTGCGGTATCATTTTTTTTCTGTTAAAACAACATTTCACCAAACACCGATACTGATGTTTGCAGGACAGCTACGGTTTGCTGTTGACATTTTTTTACTGTATTTTTTTTTATTTTTTTGTGACTAACACGACATACATGACACAGGAAATTTGTCAAATAAAAGCAGATGTGTGCCCTTTTTTATGTAAATGTCCAGTCTTAAATTTAGAGCCTTATTAAAAACACACCCTTTTGATGAAGCCAGGCTTGTCAGGAATTGGACGGGCACAACTTCCTCCTTAATCCCTTTAATTTCCTACCTTTTTAATCCCGAATCCTTTTTTTCTAACTAACTCGCACATCATCATCAACATCATGTGAACAGCCACATGTTGTTGCGACTGAGACATGAGGTTGAAGTCTTGTCTTTCCCTCCCCCTCCCCACCCACATTCACCACCACCTTGTGTCAATAATAAAATCATTAACATCACAAGCGGCTTTTTTTGTAGAAATGATCTACTTCACCTTCCCAGGACCAAAAGACACACACGCACACAAACTCTTCTTTAGAGATCACAGATCACAAATGTGCACAGGAAGCAGAACGGGGGATTTCTTGACTTGAGGATTCATGTTCAATTTTGCTGGACAGTAAAAGCCACAAAATCTCGCCATAGAGCTATATGTGAGGCACGACCTTTCAGACCCTTTACCGTAAATCTTAAAATATCTCACTCTATGTGCGCGGAGACTAAAGAACAGTAAATGGAGCTGTGTTTCAAAACAGATGTGTGCACTATAATCCTTGCATGTGGCTATTTATTTTTAATCTGCTGCTAACTCTCCTGCCTAGTGTGTCCTCAGCTTCCTCACTTGGACTTTAGTTTAAAATGCAAGGACGCACACGTTGTGTATGAAGCACTTTTGGAAAACTAATTCAGATGCCCTCCTATTTAAAGTGGAAAAAGAGGTGAAAGCAAACACAAAAGAATGGAGTGGGAGCAGTACAGTGGAAGGTAAGCGGCGTTGACTAAAGTTGTTCGAGCCTTCAAGGTTGGACAGGGACAGACGTGGGTCCTGGTCACAGCGCTTTACAACTGTCAGAAAAGCTTACAGATTTTTTTCTCCCTCTCTCTCGCCTTGCTTTCTCCCTTGATCTCACTTATTGCTCATTTCTTTTCTTGCCTTGCCACATCTCTGTTTCATCCCCACCACCCTCTTCACTACCCCACCCACCCCCAACTGTTCAAATATTATTTCTCCCCCTCCTGTCGTTGTCCCCCCCCCCACCTGCGCACCTCTTTTTTTTCCTCCCTCTCTTTATCTTGTCATTGCCTGTCAGTGGGGATTCTATCTACGCCGAGTGTTGTGTGCGTGCGTTATGTGTGAACACATTGAGACTGGGATGCACTTAAGAGCTCATTGATTTAAAAATACCTTCGATATTGGAGGTCCCCTCCTGCAGATTCGTTCAGGAGCTTATCACACACACATAGACATCCAGGTAGAGATATGCATAAACCAAAGCTCCACTCCAAAGTTTCTCCTTAAACTTTGTGATTGACCTAGTTAGCGTGTCGTTTTGACAAGTTGTCTGTTTTGACACGACGTCCTCCGGTGTTTATCAACATCCATTCTGCCTATCACACGCTCGCATTGGGAATTCATGCACGCGCACGCACTCAAAGATAAATCAAGCTACGGTTTAACAATTGGCAGGAAGAGAGTGTGCAGTGTTTGCTATGGGTAAGTGGAATGACTTGTATTTGTAAGATGAATAAAAGCTTTGGTCAGTTTTTTTTTTTCTTCTTCTGTGTGCACATGTTTTTTTTATCTGATGTCTGTGGAATGCAAAACACCATCGGTATCACTCCGGTACCAGGGTACTACCTATTTGTATGAGTCGAAGTGTTTACATGAATGCTCCTGTGTGATTTAACTGGTGCGTGGATAGCGGTGTGTATACACAGGGCTTTTTTTCTTCCTTCTTCTTCTTCACTTGCCATAGCTCAGGTTTAGTGCGTCTGGTGAGCCTGGCCACCGACAGCCAGAGGTGAGAGGCCAAAGAGCCAAGTTAACTCCATCAATCCCCCTGGACAGTTACAAACAAGCCCTCAACTCTGGTCAAAACGATCCCTAGATCATGGATGACAGACAGCAGGTGGGGAGGGAAAGAGAAACGGAGAGCGAGCATTTGACTCAATTCCAAAAGAAAGGCTCTTACAAATTGGAAGTGAAAACTTGTCTGCTTCAACTATAACAAATAAGCTGTTAAAATTAGATCGAGACATAGCATTTCTTCTTTCTTATTGTTATTGTCAGCATTGTCAGTGATATTGTGGTAAAATCACTCACAAGACAGGATTAGATATGAAGTAATACAATCTTGCCTTCATGTCAATATATAAAAGGTTAACTAATTTAGAGCATCCTATTCCTCTCGGTCTTCAACTCCCAAATACTGGCCGCTGATTTTGTTTTTTGTTTTGGAGATGATCAGATTCACGTTTCAGTCGTAGAAAGGTTAAAAGAACAACTTAACATCTTTAAAATGTTAATAAGCCATCGCAAAAATATCCCAGAGTTAAAAAGAAACTTTTTTGGCTCGACACCCAAACCTGGCCGTTCTCACCAACCTCAATGAGAAAAAGACCGTGGCGAGGTAGGAAGTCGGTGAACACGTACAGAAGAGAAATGAGAACAAAAACTGTCCAAAACATTTCCCCGAGGCAAACTTGTAAGGAATCACACCCACATGAAAGCGCACACAGACATGCAGACGCACACGCTCACGCACTCATTTGGCATCGAGCAGAAGTGGGTAATTAGGGAAGGTCACCAAGGAAACAGACAAACACAAGCTACTGTGAGACGTAGCGTATACTCAAGAGAAGCATCAACAACCGTTTCCCTGTATGCAGTGTCATTCACCCATCACCGCCACCATTACCTGAAACACACAAATATGAAAACAACAACTCGAATATTTTATCTCGAGTTCAGTAAACGGTGACAGAGTCGCCAGCGAATGTTCTTAACACGACGTTCCCTTGTCCGAATCTCATGAGATCAGCTGTGGCTTTGCGATTTAAAAAACAAAAGCAACAAAAAAATGGGTGTTTGATGTGTGATTAAATGCTTTCATCTTACAGATGCAGAAGAGGGAGGTTAAGATTTGTACACTGATGAAGGAGCTCACAGAAAGTAAGGGACAACACTCAGAGTGTCAAAAAGAGGTAAAAAAAAACATCAGTTTCATTTTTCATGATTATTGTTAACCACACTGAAATTTGATAATGGAATCACTTTTTAAAACATCCTGTTTTTAATTGTTTGTTGGATAATGTTGAGTGGGTTTATAATTAATATTGTTTCCTTACATGTTTATCTTTGGACATTTAAAGCTTTTTCCCCTGGTGCGGATGCTAATTTATGTGCAAATGTAACAGTTGCTTCGAAAAGACAGGTCTTTGGAGAAGCTCCGTGAGGAGAGGGATGAGCTGAGAGTCCTGATGGAGGACCGAAGCAAAGAGTGCGCCCACCTCGACCGGAGCAAAGCCAAACTGGAGGCTGACTTGGCTCTGAGCCACAAACTCCACACCTCACACCTTGAGGTCCATCTCTCTCTGTCTGTTTAATTAAAGGAACTGGAGAGGCTAAAACGCCAGGACGTGCAACTTATTTAAATGCACGTTTTTATTAATTTTGTTAATTTTCTCTGTTTTCAGGTTCGAAGTAGAGATGAGTTAATTCTGCAGCTCAGAGCCGAAATGAAGACAGCTGAACAGAAGCATCGAGGAACACAGAAGCAGGTGCGGTGGCTCGTCTGCGTTCACTTTTCAGGTTGTGTCATGCAGTTTTTAGAGATTAAAAAATACAATTTGGAGAAATGGAAACTCCATGTTTTTCCCTTTAAAACTGCATATTTGGCCGTTTTTAAGCAGTATTTTATGAAAAAGGCGCTTTCTTTTTTATATTATGTTTTGGTTTTTGGGTTTGAAATTTGTCTTAGGGCTTTCAATTCTCTCCTACAGTTTTTTTTATTTTTCTTTCATATGCCGAGGCTAGGTTCAGTGATCACCCCTATTTTTTCAACACTTCCTTGCTTTACACCCACAGAGTTGCACACATCTACTCAAGGGAAGTGCCCAAACCAGCAGCAGTCTTCTACTGTTGGCTACCGAGCAGCTCCATCAGAGCAATGGGAGGTGTAGCACCTTGCTCAAAGGCTCTGCGAAAGTTGGAGCTAAGGAAAAGGGAATCGTTACTCATTCATGCTGTGCCTACATTTTCCCAGCTGGTCCTGAGACTAAACTGGGAAACTCTCTGACTCAAACCTGACACTCACTTTTTGGTTACTGCCACCCCCTCACTGTCTCTTCTGTCTGTCTGGGTGTGCATAGTATCCCAGCGTAAAGCTTTCCTCGTCTCCATCCTTTTCAATTTTCATCTTTTTTTCTCTTTCTTTTGGCTCAGGTGACAGCTCTGGAGGAAGAGGTAAGACACTTAAACTGCACGATTAGAGCGCACAAGGAAGAGGCCTGTCAGTTAAGCGAAAAGGTCAGCGATATCGAGCACCTTAGAGAGCAGAAGGAGAAAGAACAACAGCAGCTACAAGAGCAGCTCCGTATTAAGGAGCAACAGGTAAAGAGAAACTCTCTCCTCTCCTCTTCACCTTTGCTCACTTCTTGTGAAATCTATGGATCAGTTGAACTCTGACCGGGAAGTCGTGAAACAGGCTCACAAAATTGAAGCGTAACCCGGAGGGGGGACCGGCTCCGTGCTTCACAGCCGACTGAAGCAGAACAACTCTGAGCTCGGCCAAATGCACAGCAGGCTGAAAGACCGAGAGCCGGAGGTCACAAAGCTCAAGGACGGTTTAAGTCGGAGGTCCATAACGGCGCAGAAGTCGACTCTTTTGTGTGCTCACTTGTCTGTCGGCTGAGACATAATCCAACAGAAAAGCCATCTACTGCGATAATCCAATGAGGAACATAAAAGGAAAAATCGGATGCACTTGTGCTTTTGAGTGCGACCGCTCTAAATCACGGTAGACAATCAAGTAGTCAGAGTTTTCTGCCAGGAACGGCAAACCGACTCGCTTGCGGCAGACAAGCTTTATTTTGTAGTCATCTTACATATATTCCAATCTACATCATCTGAATTACTAAACAAGACACGATGACTCTACTGTTTGTGAAACTCTCACATCTAATTGGAACTAAGCATGAATACAGACAGGGAAATGTAGACCAAGAATAAAGTTATTATCAACTTAGGGTCAACTTGGGTAGTCATGTGACGGCAGTGAATACTCAAACATCAGGCCAAATGAGGCTTGTCAGGTCATGAGGGTCAGATGTGTTTTCCATCATGTTTAATGAGGGTTGTTTGTTTCCCCAAAGCACACGCTCCTGATTATGGTCACAAGAAAGCCATAGTGTCCCCATTAAGTCTTGTTATGAGGCCTTTCATCCAGTAACAGAGAGAAATGCAAAGTCCACCATTAGTGTTTGGCCTGTAGGATAGTGAATTCATTAAAGGAGAGAAATACAGTGACACAAGTAGAGCAAGTAATAAATACAGCTTTGATATGTAAAGCCGACGTACGACGTCTCACTTTATAGCGTGTGGTTCTTCTGCGTGTGATTATTTTTAAAACTGTTACCTCAGACAACCTCGTCAAACATTCACCATTCACCACCATCACGCTCAGATAAAACAGAGGCTGCATGGGCTGAGTCAATGCTTTTAAGCAGTCCACGCACGCGGCCGTACACCTACACAGGTTGTTCAGTCTTTCCACTCTAAAACAGAGAGTAAGAGTCGATGACTCCTCTCCTCTGGTTTGTCTCTTTCTTCCTTTTGCATGAGCAAGTTCTCTCTCGTGCCACCTTCAATCCAGTGTTAGTCCTGCGGGCCCAGTTAATCCCTGGTTAAACCGAGCTGCAGTGAACCGCTGAAATCTAACTAGTTGGCTGTCATTAGTCGTAAAACCCTCGTGTTCTGATCCAGATTACAGCGGGATTAATGTGGATGAACTCAAGCTGAGTGTTAGAGCGGGTTTAACTTTCTCAACCTCTCCCCTTGAAAGGTGAGCTACGGTAGGATTCCTAGTGTAACGGCAGGATTAAGCCCGGTTTCACTTCCTGAGTTCCCCTTTCATTATGACAGAGGTTACTGTAGAGCAGTGCAGTAAATTACACCATGTTAAACAAACTAGCATGGGTCTGTTCAAGTAGCTTTTTAAGGCACGTTTAGTCACGAAGCATTGAGTAATGACTTTGGTTTCACTGTTTGAATTTTAGCATAATGATAATGATGATGATGGTTGCTGCTGTAATAGTTTATGTAATATAAAAGTTTACGTTTTGCAAGATTATTTATTGCTTCCTACTTCATATTGCTTTTTTTTCACACATTCACACGTGCCACTGTGTCTTTTTAAATTTGACTGCTTTCATCGTCTTTATTGAAAAACAAAGGTCAACATCAGCATCTGTACTCTGTTTGATTTTGCTCTCAGGCTGATACAGTTGAAAAGAAGCTGAATAAGGAGAAGGAGGAGGTGGAACTTCTTAATCAGCAGCTGAAAGAATCCAAGGATGAGCTCAAAGAGGCCAATTTGCACACCCAGGAGCAGAAAGAAACGGCTGCGATTTTTAAGCAGAAATACACGGCAGCAATAGAGAAGGCGCGCAGGGTGCAAGAGCATGTGGAACGTCTGGAGGAGGAACTACAATATTCACAGGAAAAGGTTAATAATGGCCGATATAGCCTTTAAATACGTACATACGTTTTGTCTAATATGCCTTTAATTTTGAGTCTGACTACCTGTTTTAATGGCAGCTAAGAGAGTCGCAGTTAGCAGCTTCTTCGCTGAAGGAAGAGCTAGCTGAGCTGGAGCGCCGGTATCAGGAAAAGGTTGGCCAGTGGGAGAATTCACAGGAGGCTCTTGACCAACTAACAGATGAACTTCAGGCCAGTCACAACCTGCTAAGAGAGAGTGAACAAAAACTGGAGCACTTCAAAAACCTGATGAGATCCCTTCAGGAGCAGATGGACACACTCAATCAGCAGGTTCAGGAAAACATTTACGTAATGCAGACACAGCAATAACAAAAGGATAAATCCAGACACAAACACACGTACAAATACATGAACATAGTTAATCCTTTATATCTATGTGGACAACCTGATTTGCTTGCATAACAAATAGTATTAACCTTTCTTGCAAAAGAGTTGTTTTCCTTTCACTTAATGAAACATCTGAAAACAGTGTGATTCATTGTATAGACTAATTCTGTGTAATCATGTCACGTAACAAATGAGGTTGACTGTGAGATCAGTGGAAAACTCGGTCATAAACCAGTTCAGCCTTTCATTTCAAACTAAGAAACTAATGCTGTTGCACACTTTACTGTCTCACTATGTATTTTTTCATGGATGCACCCACCTCCTTAAAAACTAGGTTTTGAATACATGCCTTGTTTTTTTGGGGTTAACTCAGATGGGTGTCTCTCTATTTTCGCAAGTGCACCCAGGTGCTCGCCAGCTCCAATCATGCTGTACAAGTGCATGCATGGATATATTGCTCTGTGTGCTTGTGTCATTATACGCACGCATGTATATGTGTGTGTGTGTGTGTGTACTAGTGCGCATTTGTGCATCTGTGCACTGGCGTGTGTCACTTAATCTTTTCTTCTTCTTTTTTTCCCCCTTTCTGTTTTATATTTACTACGTCAGGCAACAAATGAATCATCTTTATTACGGAGAAATTTAATTTGGATGAACTTAACTGCTGCCGCCAAGGTCAGACGGGCAGAATGTCATTTTAATCCAATCAACTTTAATCTGTTGGTTATAAAAGAGTTAGGCTGTTGAAGAATGGCTGTATCTCAGGCCCTTTATTACACTGGCTAATGACTTTGATTGTAAGGCGCCTATCAAGAGGTTAGGAGTTCTTATGGAGCTTCACGTCCTGCTAATGCGCTACCTCATGTCACTGTTGGGCTTAGCTAACCCTAAAATCACCATTGCCTTTATTCCCTGTTTACGAAGAAATACAGTGTGGAAAACATGAAACAGTTTTAAATGAAAGAAAACATGACTATAAAAGCAGTTTAGAAGTTATAGCGTTTCACATTTGAGGGATAAATGGGGAAGAAAACCATGGACTGGCTCAAATTGTGAGTGTAGTATCTTAATTCTATCTCTACTGGTCAATTTATATTCGACTAGAGAATATTTCACTATAACATAAAGATGGACAGTTGAAGATAAGTAAGATTTCTTACTTTTCCTATAAAGATGTCTACTTTTGAATTACTTACATAATTTGCCTGTATAAAGGACAGCAGCTAATAGGGTAAGATTGAGGGTAGTGATACATTAAGCAATTTATGAAAAAAAAGCGAGAGCATTACTCCTGGTGATGCTCTCGGGAGTAAAAAACAAAGTGTAACACTTTCACTGTTTTCCAAAGAGATATACATTTGTAATTAAGAGAACAATGCAGATGTTCATGAGCGCGATTGCTCGTAGTACTATGAGCTAGAGTCACGTGCTAAGTTCGAACTTGTTGTTTTACAGTTTGTATAATGTGCTTGAAACACCAAGGTCATGTTTCTCTGTGCAAATCAATACACAAATGAGTGTAACACAAAATAATGTGCTTCCTTAATGGCCCATCAATGCCACTGCCATTTATTAGTAAACCAAAATGAGTGTAATCTGTTGAAATGCAATTCATTCAATTCATTCGCCCTTTTGTGTCTTGACTTGGTGGTTTGTTTCTATTTAAGTTTCTGTTTAGGTGTGTTTTGGGTTAAAGAACCGATTAAAATAAGATTTAAACAAGCGGGATGTTCTTAAAAAATATGTTTTTTCTAACTATCTATATCACTTACTCTCCCTCTCTCTCGTTACTTATAGAAACTTGCTGTGGAGTGTGACCTGCAGCTCTATCGTCGGAGCCATTCTCATTCTGATGAGGAGTATTTGAGTCTAGGAAGACTCAGACAGCAGCTGCAGAAGGTAATATCCTGCATGGCACTGCTGGGATTACGCATTCTGTGTATTATCATCACAATGAAACATTAAAATATATCTGCCACAGTTTCAATACTTACAGTTATGTTCAGTGATAACAGCTGAGAGATAAGATTTGTTGACATTCCAGTATTCAGAAGTAACGCTGATAAATGTAAATGTGGGCTTATATTTAAAGTTTGTTTTATATTTACATGGACAAACAGTTTTTGCTACATTCCAGCACTCATTTTTTTCTTTGTGTGTGTGTGTGTTTCAGCGCTGTGCGGCACAGGTTGAACACCTTGCGGTGTGTGAAAACACTATTCTTCAGATGAAGTCAGAGCTAGAGAGACAGTAATAACAGAGTCTATAAAACTCTCATTCTCCTCTGCTGCTCGGTTTCTGTCCTTGTCTCTCCTTTCATGCCCTTCTCATCAGTCTCCACCCCCAACTCGCTCTCATTTTCACAACAGTCTGCTTACTAAATGGCACACAGTAGATATATTATGTTACTTGGCAAATGTAAAAATCTATTGAAATCTTTTTTTTTTAATTTCAGTAATCATTAATATGCTATCTGGTCTACATATTATTACGCTGTGTTAACTTCGGCAGCACATTTTTTACAGACCGGTTTGCTCAGGCAATTATCTTTTGCTCTCCTTACCTTAGAGTCCAGGAAAAGGTGGGTCTGAAACCAAGTCTCGCTGCTTCCCAGCAAACTCACCGGAGCAATCAAAAACAGCTGGAGCAGGAAGTGATTCGTTCAAAACAGGAAGTGGCATCCTTAGAGCTTGAACTGGCGAACGCCCAAAAGGTATTAAAATAATGCATATCTGCTGACCTGTCCTCTAATTTAGTGAGAGCTATATTAATTTGACCTTTGTCCCGTGTGCTTTTAAATTCAGACGCATCTGCCATTGTCCTTAAATGTTCGCGATGCAGTCATTTCAATCTAAGGACATGTTTGAGTTCCCAAAGAGGAGTACTTCAACCACCTCCACGGGCACCACACACCCACCACTCATGTGATTGTCCTGCGATTGTCTGGCAGAAACAAATTGCCTCGCCATTAATTAAAGCACCAAACGGTGCCAAGGCTGGTGAAATTGACTCCAATTAAGAGCTCAATGGGACACTAAATATTCAAATTACTCAAAGTGGTGACTGTAGCCTGGCAGAACGCCAGCATTCCTGGCAGTCTTGGACACATCATTTGTATGTGTGTGAGTGTGTGTGTGAGTGTGTGTGTGAGTGTCTATGTTTGCGCGTGTTTGTGTGTACGCTTGCTTAGCCGTGTATGGGTAGGTGGAAACGGTAATATTTGATTTCGCACGTTAATTTGTGTTTGTCACATATTAGCAAAACACGTGTTACTCTTACCAAAATCATATGCTCGCACACTTACAATTACTCCCACAAACACACACAGCGGCAGGTTCTCTTGCTGTCAGGTCTTGCCCATTCATTCACACAACTTCCCTGTGGAATACCACATAATGAGTCCGTGTCATGTAGGTACACATATCTTGAAGTATACATCTACATTCATCACATGCATAATGCATGTACACATTATTAACTTTTATCATTATGCATATATACATAATTATACAAGAGTCTAATCCTTTACATGAGTGATCAGTCATACATACAAGGGCTGAGTTCAGAGCCATTAACACTAAAAACATTTTTTTTAAGGAAATTGTATTTGACAATGTATTTTTTGTTTTTTTTACAGAAACACAGACTTTATATTGGTTCATAATGTTTTTCTGTTTTATTATTATTATTATTATTATTATTACTATTATTATTATTATTATTATATCCACCATCATTTCCACCACCTTCTGTCTTTTCCAGCTTTAGATTAAATGGAAATATATATATATATCTTTTATCTTCGGTTTTTATTCAGGACCATACAATATGATGCGATACCATTTTGGAAATTCTTTAAATGTAAGCAGCAAGCAAAGCAAATAATAAGTGATTTCTGATGATATATTTAGAGGTCTATTGATGGCAACTGTTACATGGCAACAGCACATTATAAACACAACTGTGCAACATATTTAAACCGAACAGACGCTGGATGTTTGGCCCGTACGCTGCAGGTACAGGTGACACTCCTCAGGCAGTCAGATGAGGAACTGAAGGAGGCCAGACAAGAGTCTGCAAGAAAGAGCCGAGAGGTGGATGCGGAGAGAAGAAAGGCCCAGATGCTTCAGGAGGCGTTACACAAGGAGCAGCAGAAGCTGCAGAGTGCTATCAGAGAGAATGAGACCCTGAGCACTCTCATCGGAAAGCTGAGGAAAGAGCTGGAGGAGCTGCACAGCAGTCACCAAGTTACAGGTAGCAATCAGTCCATAAACTGATAAGCTGCCGTTGGTCCTGATCCATGTATGCAGTTAGTCATAAAGTAATAATTTTCCGTCAACCGTATATTCATGTTGATAACATATACATATTTCAGTTAGGACTAATATATTTATAAGAAGAACGCTATTAATATTCAGTATTATGTCACTGTTCAGGGACTTCTCTGCTGTTCGGCGCGCATTCGTGGATGTCTGTAGTCAGAGAGAGCAAGAGCCAGACCCCAACATAAAACAGAGTAGGGTTCAATGACAGTGTTATTGCACGCATTATATGAATCTGTCAGCATAGCATGAAAAGGAAGAGTGGGGATGAAGGTGGGTTGCAATGTGGCATGTAGATGAGAAGAAGCCGTAGGTTCCTAAAGACACTTACACAGTGTGGCCTTTATGAGATTTGCCAGCTAGATGCATTAGTTGAGCCTCCAGCTGTGGGTAAGCATGGAGATCAATTGATCTGACAGGAATATGGCTATGCTTGACTTTGTGGCCTGCCTGAACTAACACTATACTCAGTATCATGTGAAAATTAACCTGTATTTCGCCAGTGCTTGATTCAGCATCCACATTTTTTTAACAAGCAAGTCAACATGACCAAAAGCAAAGATTTTATGTCAGTTCACTGCTTGATCCATTCATCACCCTGCCTTTATTATTAGCACTCTATGAACATTTCCCCGCTGCTAAGGTTTTGGACATTATTGGCGATCAGAAGCCCATCACATACCAGAGGAGCTACAGTACGCAGCCTGTCCTGTCTTTTGTTGCAGAACCACCCGCACTGCTGTTAGCTCAATCAGTTAGCTCAAATTAGCCAGCAGTGTGGTGATTTTGTAGCTAGCTGTCTGCACACCATGTTAACTCAGACACACACACACACGCTGTAGGTAGAGGTTTGATTTAATGGTGCACTGCTTTAGCTGTATGGTAATGATCTGGTTTCTGTGTGTGTCTGTACATGTGTGCGTGTGGCCAATGGTGGCCTTTGTAGTAGTGCGTCAGTGTAGGAATGGTGATGGCTGGGTCTCTCTGGGCACAGAAATGTCTCATTAAGAATTAACGTACACATCGACGGTCACGCCAGGCAAACACCTCACATGCAGCCATTTCTTCCAACTCCCACTGCTTTAATTAGCACATACACACTGGCTCTCCAAGGTACAAACACACATACACACACACAATCACCTATTGTCCGCAGAGAGATGAATCTGAGGTCTCTCTCTGTGGCAGACAGTGGCTGGCTTGCTCACTGAACACTGCTCATTAACAAGATAGAGACAGAAGGACAACGCTGTGTAGCCTGGCCTTTGTCTGTGATCAAAACGCATTCCCTCAACTCTACTCTACACACAAAACCACATATTATTCAGCTTTTACCTTCAGCAAATACAATCCAGCAATGCAGAGCCTATTGTAATGACTTAAGAAGAATAAAGATGCATTATTATAACAAAGGGGGCATTGTTTACCTGGATATAGCAGTGGTCTGAATAAACTGGGTGAGGAGTCAGCTTGAGAAATTACTGTCATGAACAAAGGGCCTTTTTATTAACATGAAGCCCTCGTCGAGGTTCTTTCTGTATTATGAAAACATTTCATTGAGTGGTGATGATTTTGTTTGTTGCTTAATAACAGCAGACCTCATCTAAGATGGACTGGACTGTGAACGTGAACAGGTTTGAATGATAAGAAAAATATGGACAGGCAGAAACAGGTATACAATTATGAGTTAACAAGAAAATGTATGCTAGAGGTGACTCTAACCAGAATAATTTAATCAGGAATGCATATTTAAGATGCTTTAAATTAATTACTCTACATAACTTATTAGCCTTTTATAACCCAGTCGTCTGTAAATTGTTATGTAAAATTACAAAATTACTCATCTGGTAAATTAAAAATCAATGAATTATCAACACAGTAGCTGCCAGTATCAGGTTTTCAGAAGTAATAATCATATCAGTCCAAAGTCATTTTTGATGTTGCTATTTAGACAGTTAACGAGATAAACTGCCATTTTTGGTGTTTTTAACAAAGCATTTTTACCTCTAATGCTGTTGATATGCTTTCTACAGTTTAAGATATAAATGTAGTTTGGGAGTAATGGATATTATATAAAGGTCTCTGTGGCCAGACAGAAGGAAAGAAGCAGGAAAAGAGAATGAGTTGGAAACCAGGGAAGTGTCACATGGATTAGATTGAAGTGTCTGAAGGCAGCTGGATTCAATCAGACTGTGTCAGGATAGGATGAAGAGACTGGAAAGAAAGGAGTGATTAAAAAGGATAGAAAAAAGTCCTTAAACTTGGCGTATGGGTGCTTGTGTCAAATTTACTGTCATTCTGTCACTTATGGCTCTCGGAATAGGCTGGGGCGTGTGTGATACATGCGGAAAATTGCACTATTTCGAACATACAGTGCACACGAGCCATTACAGAAAATGCACATAAAGGTGTACCGAAGGGACGATTGTATTCGTAATCTGTTTTCCAGGAAAATCAGATGTGGCGTACTCTTAAGTAGGTGTTTTCATAGCATCTGCTCGTGAAACACGGGCGGGGATGGATCTTTAAAATATTCAAACCCGACTAGTAGAGTCATCTTACATCTTAAATAAGATGTGTTGTAAGGTTGGTTATAATGCAAAATAAATGTGATGCCGTGTGACAACAAATGAAATAACGGCATAAACAAAAACACTATATCCTTATTTCCACACTTCCACCAAAACAGAAATGTGATATTACCACCCCTCTGTGCTGCTGATGTGCATCTGCCTAAAGATGATGAAATCATTATTGCACGTTTGTGCGTGCACTCGTTTGTACGTGTGAATGTGTGTGCGTGCATGTGTGTGTGTGTGTGTGTGCGCTGCTGCTATCCAGTCTGGATCCCCGGACACACACGTGCACAGGCCTCTCTCCTCCAATTCACCTCTATTACTAGCTATAATCCCATTTCACACTCTATCGATCCCCAAAACTGTTGTTCACCGGAACCAGCAGCAAACACTGGCATTTCTCCCCATCATTTCACCACTATTGTTCTTTATTACACAAAGAAGCATACCCCCCCCCCCCCCCCCCCCCACCCCTTACTCCCCCCCTCCCTCTTTGTCTCAGAGCAAACTCAGCCCCGCTGAAATATGAATTATAAATGTATGGCTAATAAAAGAGAAGGGGGGGGGGGCGAAAAGGAGAGAGAGTTAGAGATAGAGAGAAGTGGTTGGTAGAAACATCAGAGAAAATGACTCCTTTACAAGAGTCTATTGATCAGTTTCTATCAAAGGGGGATGTCAGACATGAGATTACCTGGCAGTTTGAGCATTAGGTGCCGTGTGTTATAGCCCCGGGCCCTTGTACCGCTGCCAGAGGATTGTAAATAAAGCGAAGAGGAGAGAGCAAGAGGGGAGTGTGTTGGGGTGTACGCGTGTGTGTTTGTGTGTGTTAGTCTTTGTCTTTGTGAGTGTTCACTGTTGTGTGCATACGAGGTGTGTTTTTTTTTTTTTTTTTTGGTCTTCTTGTGGTGTATTTGTGTGCATGACAGTGTGCGGCTGTGTGTCTGCACCTTTTGGCTTATACCCAAAAGCAGTGTTGCAAGCCCATGAAACTTCAGAAAGAGAGAGAAAGAGTCTTGGGAGGCTTTGGGACATCTCTCGGGAGCACCTTAGCCGGCTCCGAATCCCCCAACAAAGCCAAAGGAAGCTCCCATGAAGCCTTATGAAGCTTTTATGAGGGCCAGGCAGGGCCGGGCCTAGCCCCAACCACTGATTCAGGGTTAGCAAGGTTTTCATCCTTCTCATGTTAAAGGTTAGCGGTGAGAGCAGGGTAATCTGACCGCAGATCTGTGATTATAGGCTGATGCTGCATGATGGGCTTTGAAGCTCCTACGAAGGCACTGAGAAGGAGAGATCGGGAGAGAGTTACATTGTGGCCTAATGTCACACCGTAAGTTGTGAAGACAAGAATCAAAGAGCTAAGAAAGAGAAGGACTGAAGATCTTAAATTGTGAACTACGGACACAGCTCATGAAGCCACTCAAAACAGTTTGCTAAGGGCCTCAGACCTCAGGATATGGATCGCAGTTCTGCTTTTACTAAGATAAAGAGAGAAGTGTCAAAATCCACACCCTCTCTGCAGATCCTCATTTTATGCGGAAAAAAATAGTCAGTATTTGGTCATCAAGTCTTGCCAAGCTAAATATATACCACATTTAAGTAAGGACTTGTATGTGTTTGGACCAGCTTCCTTTGTGCCCATTTTTTCCCCTAGTATTTCTACAAATTTGTTTTTCACTTAATTTTCAGTGTGTATTTCAGTTGCGTGCGCATCTTTATTTATGCGAGCTCGGGCACAAATAAGAGAGTTTGTGTAAACGGTCAGCGCATGCAGTTAATTGCTCTCTCTGTGGCTTCCCCTGGTGGAAGGTGTCACTGAGGTCACCTGAAAAGCGAATGCCTTGAATACGAATTTGATCCCCATCTCAAGTTTTCACATCTGCCACTTTATTGATTATTGAGATTCATAGCAAAACTTTCACCTTGAGGTTCGGTAAAATAGCCAAGGCAGGGCACATGCATGCACATAGATACACAAATAAAAGCGCATCGTTAAATATTTAGCAATTCCAGTTGCAGCTTCAATTTTCCTAGGGCTTTAGTTTAAACAGTTTTGATGCAACAAAACCATAAATTAGTCATAGTTTTATTAAATGTGGATTTTCTTTTCTGTATTGTTTCCTTTATGGTATTGGTTTTGGCTTCCTCCTCTTCAGTCTTTCCCACCACTTCTATCCTAGCATTCTGTGTGGCCTTAAAAAGCTTACAGAAATACACATTTCCTATATTTCTATTTCACACACCCAAATACACACTCAGAAAGTCAAGGTCCGCTCCGTAAATATTCAACAAACACCCGCACACACACGTGCACACATAAACACAGACTCAGGAGCGCACACACCTCTTCATATTCAGCGCACAGACCTTCTCAATATTCACTAGCCTTGGTCACCGATGGCTGACAGTTTATGTTATATTCAATGAATACTGAATTTAGTGAAAAGGTTTTAAGAGCTATGAAGAAACATTGACTCACAAAACAGCATACAGAACAAAAAAAAGAGGGGAGTGCGGGGGCAAATCCTAAATTTTAAATTCAAACTGAACAGGGCCTGCAAAGCAAACCTAGCTGAGAAACCTGACTAGTGGTTTATTATGCATCCCTCAATGTGCTAAACTACTAAGTGTAGGACAATGGGGTTTTATTGCATGTAGATGGAAGAGACGGCTGAAAAGGGTATGTGATTGAAGGGCTGCAGTCAGGGGTATGAGCTCAAGTGGCCTGCTCAAGGTAAAGAGTGCCATCTATTGACGAAACCAGGGAGCACCCCTTTTGTCTCTCAACAAAAGGTTGCTTCGCCGACCAACTGTAAGCAGTGCACTGTGTTCATTCCTCCCTTCCCTCTCCGCCTCTGAAAGGCATTCAGTGCCTCTTCTGTGGCAGAGTTCTTGGTTCACTTTGAAGGTGACTCGCAGTTCATGTTTTCCCACTCGTGCTGAACTTGACAAGAATCAATAAAGACCTCCGTATGCAGGTTTTGTAAATCATCCAGTTAACGTTTGCCTGCTAGGAGATGTAAAGTGTCGTGCAAGTGTGTAGTCATCTCGGAGAGTTATTTCTTTAATCCAGTTCAAAAAACAAAATCATCTCTGCATCGAGAGCTATCTGAGGCAATTTTATGACTATTTTTTTGCATTTTTTGTGGTTGTGTGATTATTTGAATAAGGCCTGTTCTCTAATGAATCCCAACTAAGTGTGTCTGAAATGAACTGTTGCTCTTTATCGCACACTTTTCTTCTTCCTCTGTCTCCCCTCTCTCTCTCTCCTGCTCAGTGGAGGAGTTGGCAGCCCGTGCAGAGGAGGTGAGGCGGATGGAGGGGTGTCTGAATGAAGGCAAGCTAGCAGAGGAGAAAATAAGGTAAGAAGCAAAGAGAAGGAAAAAGGGAAAGCGGCTTCCGTTCTCATCCCATTTCCCGCCGTCCCTCGCGTAAGCTCGGTAATCAAAAACATTTAGACTTTTTTACGTGCGACGCACAGTAGGCTTTTTTTGTTTTTTTTTTAACCGAACATGTGTTGAACAGAACAGCCCTGAGCTCTAAATGCATACATTGTTTGAGCCTGCAAAGCAAAATGTTACATTGTTCCTGAACATGTGAACTGCTTTCCCTTTTATCTGCTCCTGGATTAATGCGAGAGAAAATATATACAAACATGTATTGATGGGAGAAGGTGAGCAAGCAGATGTTGGGTCACAGAGTTCAGAGGTGAGACCTCTGGTTGACCTCTCTGTTTCACCAGAGCTGCGGTGATGACATCAGCAAGCATGTATCACCCAGTCGAGTGTGTGTTTGTGTGTTGCTGTTTGTGCACGCATAGTTGTGGTTGCGGCTTTGGCTTCGACATGACCTCACCGCTACGGTCTCCGTCTCGGGGAGTTTCTTGGTTAAGTTGAGCCATGGAACATTTTGCTCGTCAACTGACAATTTAAAACTCAGTATGGAGACTTTATAGGTTACATTCTGAATTATTACATTTTATTAGATTTTAACCAATTTTAGATGCTGTATGGTAAAACAATCGCTGTGCCTGCATATTATATCCATTTGCAGAATCATGCTGTTTACTGTTAACCGGGTATTATCTAATAACTGCAAAGACATGAAAGGTTTTTAAGCAACAGCACCATGCTAATGGCTTCCATCTGTGCTGTGGGAAATCCCCCTTCTTTCTCCACAGGACGCCTCCTCTCTTTCTTTCCTTCTCTCTCCCACTCTGTTCATCCTATCATATGTTCTCTCTACGGACCGATCTGTCAGACATTTTCTCTTCCTTTTGTTTTGGCTGTACGGCTTTTGCTTCAACTTTTGCTACCAATGAGTTGCTTTATTAGTCTCAGCTTTAAAGTTGCTGAGGAACATTTAGCGAGGGATCCTGAGTGTAGTCGGCTACGATTTCCTTTCATTATACAAACGTATACGGATTTTTATTCTTCATTTTATCGCCTTCTAATCATCTGAGAAGAAAATTAATTAAAATTGCCCAGCTCTTGCTGGTGTGCCTTCATAACTATCAAGGTTTCATATTTCATAATTTTTTTGATCATTACTTTTTCATCATTCACTTCTTACCCAAGGAAAACTGTAGGATCTAAGGAGAGCACTGGTGGCCTAGAGATATCGCCTTCTTGTTTCTCTCTTATTTTTGTCACCCTTCTGCTATCGGCCATCTGTTAATGCAACAGCTATCCGTGACATTTTTTATGAAGTAATCAAATATAATCTGAAATGACAAAACAAGTTTCCCCAGCCTTTCAAATCTAAAAATTTGATCTTCTATCATTTGGGGTTTGTCTTTCTGAGAGGATAAAACCTATAATCATGTGAAGACACTTTAGGTTTTGGGTCCTTGGGAACTGCTCTAGACATTGTAAATAATTAAAAATGAAAGATAATTGGCAGATTAAACGATAATGAAAATAATAAGTTGTAGACAGAACAGACAAAAGTGGTAGTAAGTTAAAGTTGCATTTTTTTTAGCACTTAATAGACTGATTAATGAACTTAAGTATGAAGTATAAATCACATTTATCACCAGTGTTAGAAAGATTTAGTTGGGTAAATACTGGGCTTTCTATTAAGGTTTTGATATTTTTGGATGAGTCGTTTTAACACAGAAGCCAATAAAAACTAATAGACAGATGCTGACTTTGTGGTCTTTCCCTGCCTAGTCATTCTTTTTTTTAACTGTAAAATCAATAATATGCTAACTTCAGATTATGGTCAAAAAACTTTTGGCCGTAAAAGGCCCAGATGCTTTTACTATTCATAAAGTTGTAATTTCTCATTTTTATATCGGCTTTTTAGAGGTATGGGTCAAGAGTGGAGGGAAAGGGGGTTGTTTATGTGTGTGTGTATATATAGATATAAATATATATATATAAATATATATGTGTGTCTGTGTGGAGTGTTGGCGGAGGGGTGTCGAGGCCCGAGAGCGGCCGAAGTGAGGCTGTGGAGGGAGGTTTGTGGAAATGGTAATCATTTGTCGTATTGATTCGGCTGTAGCCAGGGCAGCCGGCACACACAGGCTCGCTCGCATACACGTGCACACACACTCGTAGACACTGACTGACTCGCGCACGCACGGACGCACGGTGCGTGGCAGGAATAGACCCCTTCATATTGATCCCCTTCACATTCCCTTAGCTCGGCTGCCACACACACACATACTCACACTTCACGGGGCCTGCGTTAAACACTAACACGGATCGGGATTTTCTGTCTCTGTTTGTTTTTGCGCTAATGGAAATAATGTATTTGTAAAATACATTTGAATAATGAAATCAGTTTAACCAAAAACGAATTACTCACTTAAGCTGTGTTTTTGTTTTGTTTTTCGTTGATAAGCCTCGTCTTAGGATGATACTAAGCTCGGCTGTTTTGTTTTCGCTCGCAGGTCAATGGCTGCGGGGCTGAAGAAGGAGCTGACAGAGGCTGTCCATCAGAAACTCACAGCAGAGAGAGAGAAACAGGATGCATTGGACCAGGTGAAGAAATACGCACCAAACCTCAGTGACGCAGTCTTCCCAAATAATTTCAGGTGTTTGTTTAAAAAGGGCTCGGGGCACAATGCAGGTGAGGTGTTTGCTGAGAAGAAAATGAATTGATACTGTGTGTACATAAATTACAGCTATGCCAGGTTTTACCGCTACATTATTTAAATGTGATTATCTAACTCTTCTACCAGTCAGCCTATTGATTTTTCTCGCTGACCCATCTGGATGAAACATTTAAGCCAGGTGTACTGTACTACATAAACATGAATACTAATACTCATGATCTCCTCTATTCTCCCTTTCCCTTGAAGATCTTCCTTGCTGTTCCTTCTCTCCCTGCAACCCCCCCACCCCTTGCCTTTTTGATGATTAGTGGCATATATCCGGTGCTAGAGCCAGGATTATCTTGTCCAAGAAAGGGAGGGGTATATGCGGGACCTAAACCTAGCAAGGTGATTTGGAGCGTTAATTCCTAGGTGTAATATTCCCTGATATTCCCTAATGTTCTAGCTGGGAGCTGGGGGGAATCTCAAGGGAGAGCAGTTGTCAGAGCTGAGCTGCTGCTGTACAAAGGCAGAATGGATAATTAAGGCCATAGCCAGTGTAGGGAAGTGATGTTCATTTAGATTTGACAAACTCTGAATCCAGCCGTAAGCTTCCCCACACCACGGTGCTCTCTCATGCCTTGATTATGTGTTTTGTTCCCTTTTTTTACCTTCAAGTTTCTTCCTTTATGTATTTCATTTTCTCTTCCATGCCTTCTTTTCTTTCCCACTCTTGTTTTTCTGTCCTCTCTCACTCATGTGCTCTGTTGTTTTCTTCTCTTTTCGTTTTGTTCCCCTTCACTCACTTTCCTTCACCTTACTCCGTTTTTTTCCTCCACTCTGTCCTTGTGAATAATGCAGTCCACATAACACGGCTCTCCTTTCTTCTGTTTAGTGCACCATGGCTTGACAATTGTGATAGCCCAGGGCCAGTAAGACACCAACTAAGGCCAGCTGATTGGTCAGTCACAAGCCATGTCAGCGCTCGCGAAGAGTTCTTCATCTATTTCACGAGTGTTGAAAACTCTTTCATGTCTGCCTTTGCTGCGTGGCTGGCTCTCTTTTCTCTGTTGTCTGTGATCAAAAATTTTGCATGACATTTGTCAGAGGTATGTCAGACTATTGATTGAAGCAGACGTGCCAATGACTGCTAGTGCAAGAATTATCAAGAAAAAAAAAAGGTCTCTTTCTTCTATAATAAAAGTTGCAATATTAAAGGATTTTTTTTCCTCATGCTGACACGTTTCGGGAAATTCCTCAAAAATATGGAAACATCTTATAAGATAAATAAGTTGTTTTTCTTCTCCCAGTCCCCATGGTTTTAATTTTATCTGCACTTAATCCATCAAGATGAAGTTTTCTTATTCTTATGGAAAAATTTAGCAATTAAATGTTCACAAATAAATACAGTAAATTCCTTTTCTTTCTATCATTAAAAAATACAGTTTCAAAAATAGACTGCTGTCTCACCGTAAGACGGCTCTGGGTTTGAATGCGGCGGCTGGGGCTTTTATGTGCAGGTTGCTGCATGTTCTCCCTGTGCCTGCATGGGTTCTCATCAGGTAGTCCAAAGACATGCATGTTAAGTTAACTGGGCTTCCAAATTAGCCGTAGGAGTGTAAGTGTGTGTCCGTGGTTGTCTGCTTCTCTGTGTAACCCCTGTGATGTGACTGGCAACCTGTTCAAGGTGTTCTCTTCCTCTCACCCTATGACAGCTGGGAGAAGTTCCAGATCCCTGTGACTAAATTGAATAAGCGGTTAAGAAAATGGAGGCATGAATGGAACATTTTAGGGGTTTTTTCTTGCTCATTGTGATTTATACTAAGCTGAAACATCTAGTGTTTGTTCTGCAAGTCTTGCAAAGTCAAGTTTAGTGTACTACTAAAGGTTTTTCTTCAGTTTACACTCTTGCAGTGGGGGCTGTTCACCAGCTGATAGTGCTGACAGTTCTATTGCCCAGTGCAGGGCCTGTAATCCTGGAGGACCCACGCAGGAAACTTTGGGGTTTCAATGATGGAGCTGTTCCAGCGATCATCAAGGGGTATTTGATGCGTTTAGACAATGATACAGATGAGCTTGGCGAGCTGATTAAGACCATTCTCTGAGGAAAAGCACAGAGTGTTGTGCCATGTACTATTTGTAGCATTGCAGTGAGATGTTGGTGCACATACTTAGTGGACCACAGTGTGACCGTACCTGGCTTCAAGACTTTTTGTGTGGACAGAGACATTAATCTTAGCGGTTAGAAGAAACGTGGAGGGATTGATATGCTACCTAAGAAGGAAAGTTTCTGTGGCTTGGATAGTGAACTGCTAGCTGTTGGAATGCATCCATAATACTTGCCAAGGGAATTCATCAGCGCTGTAATTGTTTGAATCTCATTGGAATCAACACACCGTTTGGATTTTTGGGTTCCTCGATGAGCTTATGCAGAGGTCATCAAAATGACTGTGGCTGTAGTGAATAGCTGTGGATAATTAATGGAAAGTACAACGCTTACTGGATATGCAGCTGAAAACTTTCTCTAACATCTGTTTCAGCTTCGCTGCCACAGGGACAGCTAGCAAAGCACCTTATATGACCGTACCCACGTTGATTTTTGATTAAAGTTCCTTATTTTATCATGTTTACTTTTGATTGATTCCCTTTTTTATCTATACAGTAATTTTTCAAGATACTTTTCTTTGTGATGTTTATTTATTTATTGAGCTAAGCGAGCTTTCATGTTTTAGCTGTTTGTTTAGCTAGGTCCCATTGCCTGGGAATAGAGGCCTCTGAGACCATTATCTAACTCATGTTGTAATCTGTGCCTGAGTTTGCAGTCTTCACACAGATTTTTGGACTAGTTGAACTGTAGGTTACTAAACTGCCTCAAATTGAAGCTTTTGTTTTTGGCATGAAGTACACATTAAACACACAATGAAAGCTGTGAAATGTCAACTCCTTGATTTTACTGTTAAGATTTCTTAAAGTGGACTTACTTGGCTGATCCAATCCCAAACTCCAGTTCCTTTTTTGTTTTTCTTTTATCCCACAACTTCGTGGATACAGGATTGCAAAACTGTGGGCACACTTTACAAGCTAGCCTGACTCTACAGGGCCTCCAAAGAACTGGGCTAGCTGTTTCCCTCTGTTTCCATACTTCATGCTAAGCTGAGCAAACAGGCTATAGCCCTATATTTAATGGATTAATATGAAAGTGTAAGAAATGTTCTCATCCAGCTCTTACCCATCGCATCATAGTATTTCATCACAGCCTTTCAAGGAGCAACAGCCATGAGCATCTAATGACTAAGATAGTAAAGCAGACACTGCAAACCCCTATCAGGTGACCTTAATGGACTGACAAGTTAGATGAGTTCAGAATCTTGCCAATATCAATAATGGACTTCCTCTCTGGCCTTTTAGTATTAGGAGAAACAGAGTAGAGCCTTCTGGCATGGAACCTAAAGTCTGCTTTCCGCTTTAGTAACTGAAGTGGTAAAAGTTCATGCAGCCTAAGTAGTATGTGCATGTTTTGGCTTGTGGCTGAAACACATTGCTCAGCTAATAAAAATGCTCCCAATACTACCGGTGTTGTTGTAACTGTAACTGTAATGTTTCAGTAACCTTTGGGTTTAAGTTCAAGATACTGTATGAGCAAGTACAATGATTACATCTGGTTGTAAATGATTCAGTTAATCACTCTAATACTTTTTTATTGTATGTATCAAAAAGTATGTATTTGTATATGTTATGCGCTCACTGACCCACCTTTGTACACAGTCCTTTGCATTTTTCCTTTGCATGCTTCGTGTCCTCCATCATTTCAAAAACCAATGAGCTTTTCAGTGAATTTGACTCCAAACTGTGTTTAAACACCTGTGTGATGGCCGTTGTGACTATGACTCCTTCATTAGGTCCCAATCTCGGTTATTGAGCGGCAGAAGATGAATTATCCAATGGTGAAAAAAAATCAAAGGGTTTGAAATGGTAAATGGTACTCTACAGTGGCTTATAGAGGAAATCTATATTACAAATTGCCTTGGTGCACAGAAGCTGAACCTCAGATAGCTCTGTCTTTTTCTCTATGTATGTCTTTGTATGCACAGTGTATACTACGTAGGTGTGCGCGAAAGAGTCTTGTTTGCGTTTTCTGGGTTTGTTTAGTATCTTTTTTCTGGTATCAAGTTAACGATTCGCATGTTAGTCAGTTTTGCGCTTCCATGCATGCTGCTCAGGACATACACACACTGATACACACACACACACACGCACACACACACACACACGAAGAGATACATGCACACTTTGCTTAGTCCTGTCCCTCTGCATGAGTCCAGTTCAAATACCAATCAGGGTAAAAATAAGGCATGTTTTTGTGATTGATCAGATCATCCCTCTTTCCCTCTCCCTCACATTTACTCAGCCATACACACAACACACACAATCATAGTCATTAGTGTGTTTACCTCAACTTCTTTGAGCATGAAGTTAAAGATTTCAAGCAGTTTTAATGAGAATTTGCAGAGAAGTTTTCAGATAGCAAAGTTTATAAGCATGTTTTCATGTTCTTAAACTTTTTTAGTTGCCCAAATATCTTTACAACTATTGATGTCATCTGTACAAATACAATTAGACAGTAGATTTTAATCACTCTGAGTCAGCGGGGCGCTTGCCTAGTGATTACAGAGAGAAGTCTGGTCCCTTGTTAATATCCTTGAGAAAAACATAGAACTGCCAAAAAAAAAAAAAGGGAACAAAGAGTCATCCTGCTACCTCCTGTTACCACCTTTTCCCACAATGAATCATTAGGCAGTATTTAACTGCATACAAATTCTGTTATGAAGTATTTTTTTTCTTTGGGGGGGTAAAATACAAAGTTGCATCTGAATGTGCAAAAATACTTTGTAGATTTGTACCAATCAGTGTGTGAATGCACAATATAAATTTAAGTTGCGCAAGGGTGTGTTGAATGTCACTATAATGTGCAGTTAGGTCCACGTAATATTGGAATTTCCCTAAACATAATCTTTTAATAGTTGTATGACTAAAGTCAGCATGAACTGCATTAACCAATGAGGATGTGTCACAGGGTGAGAGGTGGGCGCAGTCCTTCATAGAGCTAACTCAGAGAGACGGACCACCATTCATGCTCACATTTACACCTACAGCCAATTTATAATTACCAATTAACCTCACAATCATGTCTTTGGAGTGTGGGAGCTGACAGTGCTAAACACTGCATCAACCAAGCTGATATTGCACTGAAAATAAAAGCCACACCAGCTCTGCAACAACATTATTTTGGAGATGAAGTTATATGGAAATGGCAGGAAAATGAGTATGAAGAAGGCTTGGAAGCATACAACTTCATCTGTAAAGTGTGGTGGAAGCAGTGTGACACACTGACATACATATCTTCCAGCAGCGCTGGATCACTGCTGTTTATCGATGATGTGACAGAAGACGGAACTGTATAGGAATACACTATCTGCTTGGTTTCAGCTGTACTGGAGCGAAGTTGACTAGATGGCATTTCAAAGGAGAGATGGACAGTGGCCCAAAACACAATCTAAAAGCAACCCGGGAGTTTTTAAAGGTAAAGAACTGGAATAATCTGCATTAGCAGAGTCAGTCATGTGATCTAAATCCAGTTGAGGTACATTTTATAGGATAACTGTAATGAAGGTCTGGGAAGTTTTTCCCCCAAAAGCCATCGTTTTGTCTTTTTATGTCAATCCGGCCATCATTGTCTGCAATATAATATTTTAAAACATATTTAAATTAAGGCTTTTAATTATTAATATATGGTTTTGGTTGATTTATATGTGATTTATACATCAGTGAGAACAAACAACCCCTGGATTAACACGGAAGAGCTTTATGCAAATGTACAGTTTATAAGGTTGGGAAACCTGCAGTCAGCTGAGACTGAAGAAGTCACTTGGATGAGTAACGAAACGTTGAAAACGCTACGTCCAGATGAACAGAATCAACTGTCTGGGACTCGACTGCTAGAATTAGGGCCTTATTCATTTGTTTTGCCAATATGTTTTTGTAAATTTGTGGTCCTAACTGCGTAATAGAAATTTTCCATCAAATCATGTCATCCAGTACTCGTGCGTTCTCACCCCAGGGCAACAAATACTGCTATTCTGTTGCTGGCACAGAAATGCAGACAGGTATCTTTGGCAGTGCCTTGACACGTCAGCCATAGCAACACCGGACGGACATGGATAAGTAATGTTTCTCTTTTAAAAAGTCCACATTTGAAGGTCTAGGCACCAAAGACTGGTTGTTTAGATTCATGGCTTCACAAAACACCCATATTTGAAATCCTGGAAATGAGAAAAAATATTTTTTAAAGCAATATGGAAAGATTTTCTCATTTGAGCCAGAAAAAGTCACAATAGGACCACTCAAACTAGTTTCAACTGCGTAACTTTTTGTTTGCAGATTTTTGTAAAAAAAACAAAAAACAGCATGTTGTATGTGCAAGCCTGTAAATATCTTTGTGGTTTTTGTTTGCAATCTGGCTAAGTGGACGCAAAACAAACGTGTTGTATTTCAAATTTTAGAGACACTTGAGATGTCGGTTCGCCGTAACGGTTGTAGCTGTTCACTGATCTCACTCATTATACCCGATAGAAGCCCCCAAGCCTGGACTAATTAGCTAAGAACGACCTGTGCTTGATCACCATTTTCACACACAAACATACACACACATGGCGAAATGAGGACAGACAAATGAAGCTCATTTGTTTAGTTGATGAATAAAGAGAAGTTGCCCAATTGTCTGACTGTTAAACCATGGAATGGACTTTGTATTTGCACAGTGTGTGTGCATGTGTGTCCCATCACCATCCCACACAGCTCATTAAGCTACACTGCTGTAATTCATTTGAGAGATGGAAAGGACAGTCAAGCAGGAAAACGAACCATGTTTTTTCCCCTCGCATGTTGTTTCTATAACTTTTCACGTCCTTCTTAGCTGTCACCCAATATCCTTCTTTACCAAAGAAGGCTGTACATTTGTGTTTCTATCTCAGTACAAAACCATGAAAAGTTCCTGTACAGACGGGTTCATAGAGGTGACATATGGCAGGAAGAATTTAGTCTCAGACTGGAAGGAAGAGGCGATAAGAAAAAGGTGTATTGAAAGGGGTTTTTTTTCTCCTCTTTGCTGTCACCTTTGGTTTTTGTTTTATTGATAATGTTTTGGATTTCTTAAGCTTTTCGTTCAAGCACAAAATAGGCAGACTCACATCAGTCATAGCTCTTTTATTTTATTTCATGTTTTACTTTATAAACAGTTTGTCACCTTGGTCAAGATTTACAACACTTTTAAAACGAGTGGAAATTAGTTTGGTTTTTTTTAATAAATCAAACATGAGAGTGTTTAATTAATCAAATAAAAGTAAGGGAAAATACTAATACTGTAATTATTCAAGGTTAACATCTAATTATTTCACCTTGGCAACAAGGTTTAGCTCTGCTAAATTCGCCCTCACAGATTCCAAGAGTTGTGTTGTGTCACTCTATTACAAGCTGTGTTGTGTGATAGCCCTACGTCGCTGAGTTTTCAGCTACCGCACTGGACTAAGAGCATCCATGAGGAGATTGACCTTGGCACATTTTTATTTATTTATTTTATTTGTATTTATTAGTCATCGTGTGTGGATCTGTGTGTGTGTTTGCGTGTGCAGGAGAACATAATGAATTATGTATAAATGCCTTGCAGTTAAAAAGCAAACCACGTACTGCAATGTATGCTATATTTATCCATCCATCCATTTTCTGCTGATTATCTGGGTGCAGATCATGGCGGCAGCGGCCTAAGTAGAGACACACACCTTTGGCAGCATGTTCCAGCTCTTCCAGTTTCCACACCAGCTGTGAGATGTAATCTCTCCAGCATGGCCTCGGTCTTCCCCGCGGCTTCCAAGCAATCACCTAGGAGGCATTCAGGAAGCATCCTAGCCTGTTGACCGGACCACCTTAACAGTTTCCTTTCGATGTGAACGAGTTATGCTGAGGTTCTTAGAATATTTTTAAGGGAGATCCCAACCACCCCTTGGAGGAAGCTTATTACCGCCATGATCTCATTCTCTCGGTCACTACCTAGAGCTCACGTGCGTAGGTTTGGGTAGAAATGTAGATCGAGTGGTAAATCAACAGCTTCGCTTTTTTGCTCAGCTCTCTCTTCGCCACAATGGACCGCTACAGCATCTGCATCACTGCAGACTTCACACCAACCCGTCTGTCAATCTCCCGCTCCCCTCTCCCCCAAGATGCTTTGGGGCAGCGCCTCCTCCCCGTAACTCTGTGCTTTGCCAAACTCATCACTGAAACAAAACAGCACGGATGCACCTCAGACCCTAAAATTGCTCTTTTGTTTTGCTGCTGTTATTTAAGCACTTGCGCGACCCGGTCAGCCGGACAGCTAAACATCACTCATTGTGCTATTGCGAATCCCTTCAATCCATAACGCATTTAAAGTTTTCTGTTGTTTGACTTTTTCATCAAACGTAGACTTTTTTCTTTTCTTTTTTAGACGCTGCACGACAATATTTGCACATTTCTTTTTCTTTTTTTTGTCAGTAATCCTGTTACGCCTCAAGGACTAGCTTACCCTCCTTTATACAGGATCTGTGGAATAAAAGTGCAAAATTGAATTATTTCTAAGGTTGGATGTTGTTTGATATTATATTAGTGCTGGCGTATTGACTGAACTTGGTAAAATATTTCCATTGTATGCCTTACAAGTTTAAACTTATTTTCTACTGATTCCTGAAGGGGCTTGTGAAACTTCAACCAAGGCTGGTTATGTAGCTGTGCACACACAGGCTAGATGCAAGACAGAGGATTTCAGTAATGGCAACCACTGATAAACAACCCAGCAGCATGCGTAGGAGAGTGTGTGATGAAAGGAATCGGGGAAAAGGAGTCAGGCCACGCAGCAGCAGACGAAGGTAATTAAAGAAGCCATCATCAGCATCATTAATATGCTAGATCTGCTGTGGCCCACTGACTAGTCTAATGGAGAACATGTCATCATCGTCACCATTAGGGAGAGTGGGACACACATAAACACACGCACACACTGTCTTAATGTTGGGTCACGCCACGATTACCACCATTAAGCCTAGAGTGAGAAGGCCTGCTTAGGAAGCCTCATTCTCTTTTACCATCATACATGCACGCATACAGTGCACACACAGAGCCCCGCACGCACTTGTGGATCTTTAATTCAGACCATGTGAGTGATAAGTATGCATATTTAAGTGATGTCAGGCCTGTTGGGTCTTTTAATTAGACAGAATGAATGAATGTTTTATAAAAACGTGTTTAACAATAAATGTGTTCATTAATTTGATGAGAGGATGTGCTCTGATGAGCTGAGTGGAACAGAGTAATGGCTCATATTCGGCTCTAGCGGTTTGATGGTTGTAGAAGCAACAACTAGGCTATCTGTTTCTGATTTTATACTCATTTTTATGTTCCTCTCATTACCAAGAAAAGTCTGCTTTGACGCATGTTTATCCCCTGACCTTGGACGGTTTGGTGGCTTTTAGTGAAAATACACTTTTGTCCAATGCGCAATGTGATACCGGTCCACAGCTCCATGGAGAATAGAAAAGATGGAAAATCTATTAACTTCTAAAGTCTCTACAATCATTCGCTCTCTTTCTTTTCTTTCTTCCTTTTATATTTTCCATCTGCAGGTATGCTTTCAGGTTTGTCATGAAAGTTCATTCAGATGTATAGGTTCAGAAAAAAATGTTGGAGTCCAGCAAAGTCTAGCTTGCATCTATTGAAAAGCGTAGGCTGGAACGACTCGGGCTTTTTTTTTCTTCTTCTTCTTTTTTCTTTTTGGTAGGATAAATAAAAAAAATAATTAATTAAAAAAGAAATGGTACAGCAGCTGTAAAGATTTGAAATCTTTCACCAGCGCAGGAGTAGTCAACTCATATTCTGGAGCATAAAGCTGAAAGGACAAGAGGTATCACCAAACTTGGTTATAAATGCATTTTGTTGCCCCTTTTAGCCCCCATCATCTGCTAAAATATTTGTGCAACAAAACCAATCTAAATGTTAAGCAGGTGTGCTGACTTACTCCTCCCCACTGTTGCAGTGGCACCTCCTTGTCTCCCCCCTCCCACACCATCCGTTTTCTACAAATGTCCCTCCCTCTTTCTCACAAACCCTTCTCTCTGCCTCCCTTGACACTGCTGGAAACAGAGTGATGATGTGTAATTTAGACCTAATCGCAACATCAGACTTGTGCTGCGATTTACATCCCTCCACTAGCTGAGCCAGTCAGACAGTCAGGAGGGAGATGTTAATGTGAGACCGCAGGTAATTACTGTCATTACAGCATGCCGCAGATCCTGCCAGTGTACGCGCGCCCATGTGTTGCGTGGGTGGGTGTTATTTGATCTTTTGAATGGTATAGCTTGATATATTTGCGCTTATAATTAATATGGGTGTGTTAATATGCGGGGGTTTTGCCAAGACGGCTTAAACAGAACTTTTTTCATGTGAATATGCGTCAGAGCACGAGACAAAACACAAGATGAAGTCACAAACAGTGACAATATTTACTCCACTGTTAATGTAATTACAATCGATAGCCTGACTCAGTTTATTCTTCAAAATTGAATGATTTGCTTGATGTAATTTCACCGATCCCACGGTTTCTCTTCAGCGCTTATTTGCTGAAATGCAACCCTTCCTTAATCCAATCCTAATTAAAAGCGCAATTTTTCATCATGTTACGCAAACTGAATTATTAATTATGTGTCACTGGCGTCTTCACAGCCTCATTGCTTACTCTTATGCATGTCAGTTCTGTTTTTTTCAGTGGATGCATAAGGTATTAAACAAATGAGTGTCTCATGCATTTCCTTGTGTTGCAACAGATTTGAATTTTTACAGTGAAAGAAAAACAAAACCCGATGTGTTGTCTGCTGCTTCGTATTTTCTTGTGCAGGTGAAAAATTCATCAGCTTTAGAGGTTGTAAACTTTTGAACTGGTGCCTCTGTTTGTAGCCCTGGGCTGACTGACTTCTGTCAGATAAACTCGTTAATATTTTAAAAACCTTGACCTCAGGCAACTAAAAGTGTGGGTTTTTTTCTGTTTTCCTGCAGCCCATCTGGATATGGGCAAAACATATTTAATGGATGCTCAATCATCAGGAAACAGATGCCGAGTTCTGAAAGTTTTTGGACGCTACAGACAATAATCTCTTTTATTTTTAATGCTGATAGTTTTTTGTTGGCTAGCCATTGCCTCCTTCACTTTTCACTACCGTTATTTGTCCTGTTATGCTCACTTGAAGTCACTGGATGATAAAATGAATTATAATGATTCTTAATCACTTTTCTTTGTTTGATTGCTCAGGAATACAATTTCTTTCGCAGCAACAGAATCAGTCTTATCTATGTGTTAAATTTAAATCTTCTTTAACTTTCTGGAAACACGTTGGCAATATAAAATAATAAAATATATATTTTGTGCACGTGTGAGATTGAAAATACACATGCAGATATACACACAGATGCACACCGTGCTTGATTCATCTCATACCTGCAGTTGATATTTTGACATTTCGGGTTAATCATTTGACATTTTTATAAACTTAAATCACGGCCCACATATTGGAAACTTTTTCTGTGTTTGCTCAAGTCTTTGTGGGAAGATGGTATGGCATATCAAGGTGTTTCTATGGCGATAAGGGTAATATGTCAGGGTCCCCAGAGTTTAGGCCTGGAAAGGTCCTGACTGATAAGCAGAATGAAAAAGTCAGCAGTTTGGCCAGTGCCATCCAGTCCCTGTTCACCCCACACCCATCTTTTCCCTTTCTCCAATCTCGCCTCCAGTCTGCTTCTGCCCCTCCACCCACCCACCAAATCCTCCATCTCCCCTCCCGCCTGCTTAATACCTCACCTTGCTATTTATACCTGTGTCTGCAAATGCCATCTCTTTCATCCTCCATTATTCTCCATTTACCTAATTTTTCTCTTGTGTTGCCATTATGCTCTATTTTTGACATTTAGTCTCACCCTTTTTGCACCCCCTCTATTTAAAGCATTACTTACCCCTGCTTTTTAGCTTTTCTTTAATCACACCTTTGCTCCCCTCCACCCCACATTTATATTTAATATGATGTTTGCATCTGAGCGTGTGCACAGGCGTGTCTGTTTACAAGACAGAGACATGCAGTCCATAAATGTGTGAAGCTGCAGGATGTTAATATTTTTAAAAAATACTTTAAGCTGCTAACCTGTTTAAATTACTTGGGATTTGGTTAGCGTGAATATCGGTGTGTACTTCACTAATCTGCTGGGTAAAGTATAGAAAAGGGGGCAGTATATCTGCAATAAGGAAATGCTGAAAAGATTGCAACTGCTTAAGTTTTGATGGATAATTCTTGGCTACTGTATCGACTGTAGGTGATCACGCTCCGGTCAGAGCTGGAGGGGACGCGGTCTGACAATGCAAAGCTTCTGCACGAGAGCCAGCTGGTCATGACTAATGTCAACCTTTGGATCACTGAGCAAAAGTATGGACACTCCCAACATGTTTTTTGTGAATTTAAAAAATAAAAACAGAGGATTTAAGGAAATAAAAGGAAGTTATTAATGTTTTCGTAGTTGGCACATGCTATAAAATATGTGTGTATCATATAGTGTACTGTTATGTGTAGCTACAGTTCAAGGTCAATCTACAAAATACTTTATGTTGTAGAAAATATTGATTTTATATATTTAAACCTGTTTAATGGTGCATTTTGATCTATTTGTTTATATTCAAACAACTAAAGGACAGCCAAAAACTGTTGATGTGTTAGTTTGTGTAGAATTACATTAAAAAAATGTGTCTTCCTTACTAAGGGCTTCCAGTGAGAGCATTATTGCCCAGATTAAAGCCCAAAACAAAGCTCTGCTTGTCATCACTAAAGAGAAAGAGTAAGTATATTTGGCACAGCGATATTTTTCAGTAGCTAGATTTGTTTGCGTTTGTAGACAAGTATGTTCGAATGAATGCGTTTCAACCCTGTACATCGCTTTATTTAGGGAATATGACTGAAGATGGTCGGCGGTGGTTTGGAAGTGAGGCAGCATGAAGTGTGTCTGTGTACGTGTGTGTGTGTGTGCATATGCTGAGGTGATTCAGGTAGACTCCCTGACATACTCACACCTGACAGTGTTTCTGTTTAGTCATGTCTCATAAATACACGCATACATGGGCGTGACATATTCTTCATGCCAGAGATCAAAGCTGTCTAGCTACAGTGCCATACGTTCATAATCCCCACCCAGCACCACCGTAACCATGTTCTCCTCTGTCTGGACTCACACGTGTCCTTGTTCATGTGTGCTCGTGTGTGCTTATGTTTTTGTCATGTTACCATGTGGCTCTTGTGCATAACAGACTCCATACACCTTTGTCGAAATCACATCTCCCTCAATGGTTCCTTTTCATAATGAACACAGTCCTTCAATATTCCCTAACCGGAAAATGTCTGCTTCCCGCCCCCCCTGCAAATAAAACAATTTCAGAATTCTTAATAGGTCTGAAATTGGTGGGCACAGCAAGATACTGAAATAGATAGTCACTAGGGTAAGTGATAAATGCTGTGCAAAAAGAATTGTGTTATAATGGACTACAGTATATGCGTGTATGCGATGATGTCTGAACTGCTAGTTAAAGGCTGCTCTGGAAAAGAGAGAAACGCGGTCATCACTGGTGTTGCTTGAAAGACTATTTTGTCAGCAATGTTAACAAGAGTCTCTTGATGATAATAGGTGTCTGCTATTCTTCCTCTCTATGTATATTTCTCTGTTTAACGCGTCGCTCTGCTTTTGTCAGATGCCTTCAGGAGGCTAATGACACACTGAAGGCGGAGGTAAAGAGACTGAAAGAAGCGGTGGATGAGAAGGAGAAAGACATGGAACTCTTCAAGGTGAACAGGGGCAGAGTGGAAAAGCAATGAACTACAAATAAGGAGATACAAGAGCGAGTCAATCATAAACAGGTTTGTTTTTTATAATTGTTTGCAGGCCCATCTCCGGGACTGGGGAGTACAGCAAGACAGGAAAACGTGAGTCATCTACATTTATGTGGGCACGTGTATGTGTGTGTGTGTGACCACACATTTAAAGGCATACGTTTGTTTGCATTCAGCAGCTGATCAAAGTTTAGCATGTAACAAAAGCCACCACGTTTGGCTCTTTCGCACACAATCTGGTCGGAACAAAGCTGATGATGATAGTAACAGCAGGAGTGCCAAGTTGTGAATGAAACGCCCCGCGGGCCCGGCCACCTGTGCGTAGCAGTGCCCGTGTGTGCGCACGTGCTGCTGTTTTATTTCTTCTTCTTCAATCTGAATATGTTATTCATGCTGGGCCTTTAACAATGATTACACTTCAATCAAGTGCCCATCCTCTCCTGCTTGCCACCCCCGTGGCTGCCAAATAGCATTCATCAATAGAGAGGAGATATATTTATTATGTTCATTAAGCCAATGAAAATGAACGTGGCACAGATGGGATTGGGTGTAGGATGGAAGTGAGAAAAGAGGGTGCGCGCGTACGGGAGAGGGGGTGTTTGTGGGGGCACCTGCCTGCAGCGCTACTCCCCATACCCCAAGTGTGAGCCCCCCTAAGGTACCCCTCATTAACAGCTCCCCCGCCCACGCCCCATTCTAACCTCACCCCATTTTTTTTTAACATGTGCTCATGTTGCACCCCTCCCCTAACAAACCACCAGACTCTGTTTCCAAAACGGATCAGATTTGTTTTGACTGGGGTAGGTTTCCAGTGCTATTCAAAGCTGTCAGTCATTTTAATGATATCATTAAGGGGCCGCGACAGAAAGATGAATCGCTTTTCTTTGTCTTTCCCTCATAATTGCGAATGAGCAAGTGAGAGGGACAGAGTGAGAGAGGCAGTTCATATAGATGTATGCATAAGAGAGGGTTTTGATTGAGCGAATATAATAACACGGAACGAGATAAAAACAGTGAATGAAAGCCTCTTCCATTGTGTCACCCCCATCCAGCCCCTCTTCCTCCTTTGCCCCCCTTTTTTATTCCATTCCTTCATTATGTTGATTCCTAATTTATTTTATTTCATTAGTATGCCCACACCTTCCCCCACACTCGCACCTACCAAAAAATGCCATATGTGTTAAAATTGCACTTCTATAAAGCAATAGATAATGTCATGATTGCAAGGCAGCCGTATACATTCAGAGTGTAAATTTCATTACTGGTGGGACAGGGGGTATCTTAACAATGTCTGTCTGCTGTCACTATCACTGACAGCAGTCAACACGGGGTGAAGGTTTTGTCATTAGATATGCCTTTATTAAAGAAATTTATTATGATTACCTGACCTACTGTTATAAAGCTGCTTGAATGAGAAGGCCTTTCATTGCATTTGTTATTTTGTGAAAAAGTAAAGCCCACAGGGAGGCGCGGAGAGGCCTGATGGAGGGGACCGCAATTGTGTTAGCTCGGTAAACGAAATTTTCTGCATTTCTCAACCTCAACAAATTACGTAAAACTCAACAAATTACGCAAAACTGAAGCTTTTTTACATGCAAATATAAATCTTAAGAGTCAAAAATGATATTGGCATATTTATTTGCATTTTCTGCTCAAAATCCACCTAGTGGATGAAGGATAAGGAAATCTCCAAGCATCAGCCAACTCGTAGCTCAATTTGCTGCCATAACGGACGGGAAAACTTAGATTTAGACACGCAGATCTAATAAGCGCTTGTTAATAAGGTGATGTTTTGACAAAAAGCATGTCTGTCTGAGCAGACATTTTTGTGTAACGGTGTTTACACTACATCGTGTCTATCCAAATCCATTTAGTAGCCGTTTCTGTAATTCTCGTCAGCAGCTGTTTTCCAGATGTTGTAGAATTGTAGATGTTCAAATATATATTTTTCTTGCACTGTAATCCCTTAAAAGCCTACTAGGAGTAACGCTTCTGAACCGAGCTGTTTCTGTTATATTTCAGGCCTCCCATAGGACAAAATGACTGGGTGTGCATTGAAAGTTAGTGAGCGTGGTCTCTGCCTATGCAGCTACTCTTGCAAAAACTCTAATGGTCGTCAAATTATTCATCTGAGGTGCCAAAAGTTGTCTTGGTGGGTACAGGGAAGGCCACATTTTTCTGGGGGAAAGAGTTAAAAAGTAGGCAAAACTTTATCTGTTTACCTTAGAAACCTTGTTATGAGGACAGTGATATCAATGCAGGGGTGTGGCTCTGGACATAGAACAGATTGTAGAGTTTGATCCTAAACAATGTACAATCTACAGTCCATATGTCAAAGGTTTTTGGCCACGGAGACCAAATTACATCTCTTATCAAACTAACACCTTGCCTTTCATTTCCACTGTGTAAATAAGTAGCCGAGTGGCAAAGTAAAAGGCTATTTTGCCATTACGGGTAAAAGCGATATTGCTCAAACTAAAAACCAATGATAGGAGTTGTTATGTGCACAATTAATGCCCTGGATCGGTGATACTAAAAAAGTTTGTTACACTCTTGTTGCGCAGTAACATCATAGTGTCAATTAACAATCTCATTAAAGCCCCTCATGATAATCACTTATACAAGTGTCTTGTACCTCCCTCTAAAGTGCTGCGTGTGGCCTGATGGGTTTCGATGCCGCTTGCCCCTCCTTTCCCTCCCACCTCTCTCCTGCAGAAATGCTTATTAAGAAGAAAAAGAAGAAGGATAAACTCTGACAACAGACATTACAACCCAAAAATGATTTCTGCTAATATCTGAAAATATGATACCAGTACACATTGATATGCAGTGAGTGGCGGAAACAGAGATTGATGCTGTTTGCCTCTGGCAGCACTGACTCAGTGGCTGCCTGACACAACCCATGTGGGGGAAGCGCTCATAAAGCATCAGGCTTCATCAGTTGCACCGCTAACGATGTGCTTCCAATTAAGAGCACCCAGTGATCACAGCAGAGGATTTGTACAAACAAGGAGAACCAAAGTGACAGAGAAGCAGAAAGCGGCGATGAGAGGGAGGCTGTGTGAAAAGAGAGCCGAGCCTTGCATAAAATTTACAGCAAAAATGAGGACAGTAAATAAGAAAGATGAGTGAGACTGGAGCAGGAGAGGAACCACGTAGTTTATTGCCTGGTTTAGAGAGCATGGCCGCTTGGCTTTGACACTAATGACTGTAATTATACACACACTGATTGGATTAGGCTGCTAATTACACACATCTGTGTTTGCGTGTAAACACAGGAACACATGTTTACACGGGCGCCAAGCCAAGCGCTCGGCACTTCGCCGGTTTCTCACATCGAGTGCATAAATCTCACACAGTTGTCTCAGCAGCGGAGATGATTCATGATCTGCTGAAGACCACATTACCGCGTAGGAAAGCGTTTAAATCATTTGAGGAAAATGTGTAGATGTGGCGCTTTGGATTTTATGGAATTGGCTTGTGGTTAAAGTTTGTGTCTTCTGTTATTTTTTTTTTCTCCCCCTTCGCTGTAGCAATGGAAACTCATGGAACTCGTCTTTCAAGCGGCATTCGAAATTTGAAAGATCAAAGGAAATTTCTGCATTTCTCTTATTAATGTTCTTTGTATCATCATTAGGGTGTGAAATTAAAAGATCTGCAAGGGTCAGTGGCAATTATGTTCAGTTTATAAATGTCATTTTCAGGAAATTAGGTTTTCTTACTTATATTGGCCAAGCTAAATTAGTTAGTTGGCTAATATGCAGGGACTCAGATTATATTTTGTCAGCTGGGGAATGTATGGATTGGTTTTTTTTGTGTTTCTCTTGCACATATTTGGGGGAACTTATCAAAAATATTCATGTTATCTAGATATATTTATAATTGTAGTTTGTTTTTTGCCATTAAAAAATTGTGTCGTTTTTTTGGAGCAACCATTTCTTTTGTTCAGTCTCTAAGCTACATGCTATAACTCAGAGTTGTATGATGATCCATAGAAATGCAAAATAATATTACATCCATATAAATGATTCAAAAATCAGAGAAGGAAATAGTCAAGAGATTGCTGGGTACCGTTTTTAAGCAGCGTTATAACTATCTACTGTTTTTGTTGTTGCCTTTGTTAGCTGCAAATGCACGGGAGCCGAAAACAATGTCAATTCAAATATTTGTGTCTTCCTCAAGTGTCTTCCACATCTTAAATGGTTTCAGTTGCGACTAATAAGGGCAAAAGTTTATGACTGCGTGTGTGTGAGCGTGCGCATGCATCTACAGGAACAATGGGACTATTTATTAGCGTTTCAATGAGTGCGCGCATCTTCTCAGCTGAGGCAAAATGGGACCGTCTTCCCGTCCGCTGCTCTGATAGAAAATCCCAGCTTGCTCTTTTACAAGAAAATTAACATTGGGGAGGTACAGTGGTACTTTAATGGGCTAAGAACTCTTCAATAAAGTATTTAGAAGGTTTTTTTTTTTCCAAATGCTAACTGGACAGGTTCACTGGGGCATGAAAGAAAGAGCGTAAAGCGGGGGCAGCAAGCTCTTCAGCCCGTACAGAGCACCATTATCCACCGTCGTTAATTTAATAGACATTCCTTAGACAGCCCTCGGTCTGAAGATAGGAGACCCTAACATTTGTTTGTCATTTCCCAAAACGGTTTTAATAAACAGTTAAAATCTTAAATGGCTTCTTGTACTCTTAATGTTCCCTGGCTGCGCTTGCGTTTGTTTTGTTTTTGTTTTTTGCTGCTTTGTTTTTTTTCCCCAGCTTTATATGCACTTTTTTATATAATTTAATGATTTCTGGAACCCATTTGCTCACCCATCTTTGAGTTTAGTAATAAGTTATAATGAAGATAGTTATAATGAAGATGATGCACGCCAACTTCTTTATGCCCCAGATTTCCGAGGACATTTGACTGAAACTGTTCAGTCAGGCAAATGCATGTCATTGTGCAAGAATAGGTAGAAGCAAGTGTAAACTTAATGTGCTTTTTAAGCTAAACTACAGACAAGGCAGTTAAAGGAGCTGCAAGAAGGAAAGAGTTTTATTATTCTGTTTTTTCTCTCAGACCGCTAAACTCCCTGCACTGTTTTAAAGAGTTTATTTTTCATGTATGTTTGTTTGCCTGTGTGCATACACTTGTGTTGCAGCATGGAAAAGAAGGGCTGCGTCGCTCTAAACCTCAGCAAAATCGAGGACATGCAGACCAGACTGCAAAGCAACCTGGAGGCCATCGGAATGCTAAATCAACAAGTAAGCGCTCGTCCACACGCGCGCACACAGACACACACAAGAACACGTACACACCGGGTCCTGACAGTCCTTTTACCCGACAGATACAAACACACACCCACACACCGGCCCACCTGCTGTTGAGCTCACACAGAAGAGGAAGCTTTCATGCGTCCAACTTCAAACACACAAGCGCACTTACACAGAGGCGCACGCAGACATCCATTTCCTCTTCCTACGATAAAAGTGAAAAATCGGCAGCGGGGTGGGGTGCGGGATGTAGGGGGGTGTACGTGGTGTGGGGAAGTGGGGTGTGTGTGTGCGGGGGGGGGGGACAAATCGTATCGGGAAAAGGCAGTGACGTTCCTTTCCACTGGTAAATGATTTCCCTTTCATGAAACTGAGAGAGAGATGTATATCAATACAGCCGTGCTGATCTCTCCATGACAGCATAGGGAAATGGCCCGCTGTGATAAAACAATGTGGGGGAAAAAACACAGAGGAATATTCTTGGGAAATGCTGACATTTTTTACTGTGTTGAGCTTCACAAGAGTCAACAAATCACCAAAGAAGAGACAAATCAAAAGTACTCCTCAGCCCCCTCAGTTCTCCAAAACTCCAGGGCCTAGGGAGCGGCTCACCCGACTTTTGTTAGTTTGTGAAGTGGCCTGCTGATTGACGGGGTATGACAAAAGCTGGTACTTGTTGAAGTTTTAATGCAGTGTTGTTTCAGTGAAGAGCAAATGACATTAGCTGTGGGTTTAGGATAGAGGAACATGGAGAAACGCAGAGGAGAACTCAGACAAGAGAGAAACAGAGAGGTGTTGTTTAACAGGTCAGGTGTGTAATAGCACCTCTTAATCTCTAGTGTGAATCATTACACACATCGATCCAACATGGACAGTATACACACACACATACACGCAGGCAGTCAGGAAAGGAGAGGATGTAAACATCTCACTCTGCAGTGAACACACTTGCGCGCGCACACAGAGCTATCAGTAAAGAAGTTGAATGGAATGACTCAGATTATGAAAGGCGTCGGGTTACAAATCAGGTCTGTGTCTCCTTGAATCAGTCGTATTTACTCATAGTAACAAACTGGTTTGACGCCGTCGCTTTCTCACTCGCCGAAAGGCATTATACGGAGCACATATGCATGATTTCCATCCGACTGTCAAGCCAATTTCATGCAAACTTTTGAAACGTCACAGAAAATTAACAGAGATGAAGACGAACACGAGAGGACTAAAAATCGAGATTCTTTTCGAGACTCGATCAGCAGCAGGGTATCGTTCTTCTGATGATATCCAGGTTGTCTCGTGGCTACACGCGACAATTAAAACAGGCATTAGGCAGCTGAACAGTTTTTATGCAACTCTTTTATAGTTCTGTAATTGCCATAATTTGCATTAAAACTATACAAACTGTGGAAAAATACGCACGCACACATGCTTAACTCCCTTCTCCCCTACTTATACGCATCCTTGTGTCCTTTTCATCCACATATATGCACACCAATTCACCCACGGAAAGTTAAGGTTGAGGAGACAAGCTGTGATTTTTAATTTCAACCCCCCCGCCTTACAATTAGAAAAGCATCCAGAGCCACAAAAGATGAGGAAAAATTAAACCGGTCGCGTGCAGTTAATTATAAATGTCAGACTCTGTGTTTTTCATCTAGAATTGTTATTGCTTTTGGCATGACTGAAAATGGACGTGTTGCAGGAGGTTTGCCTGTTGAGGATAGTAAATACCTTTTAAGCATCTTATGATCGTTTGACACGTCGACATGCCATTGGTTCTTCGAGGGTTAAGCCTAAGACCCGTGCTCAGAGTTTATTGAGCATGTGTGTGTCTCTCTGTGTCTGTGTGCATGCGTACGATGTCTGGACGGGTAATATTAGCAGAACCATCCGGAAATGTGTCTGTCTCATCTCCGTTTGTGTTTTTCTCTCTCCTTCACGCACACACACACGCAGACTCACACATGGCCAGACATGTTAATGTGACATCATTCTTTAACCACAGTTTTTACACGCACACACACACTTAAAAACAGATGTGGATGAGTGCAACTGTCATTACCCGATGAGTCTTTTTTGTCTTTACATCCTTTAATTTCTTATTTTACTCGTACTCACAGCTAAAAATACATTATTTCATATCTTTTGCTCTCTTTTATCTACCTTATTACAATTTTTAGACTGGCATATTTTGCATATAATTACCGAGCTTTTACAACAAACATAAATGCTTTTATTTTTTGTATTAAAAGCCATGTTTTAACTCACACTCCACGCTGCCTTTACCCAAATGTCCTTGTCACACACACACACAAATAAAACAAAAAATCCTCAATTTAGCTAGTCTATAATTGTGTTTCAGGGAGCCCAATCATGTCCTGACGATGTGCGATTTGTTTTGTGTCACGGATGATTTTGTGTCAAATCGACCTCTAATGATCGCTCAAATTGGCTGTTTTCATGTAGAAATTTACACTGTCGCATGACTCCCACTTGCAACCATTTCAAACTGTGAACACAATACAATCCTGAACCCCACCCCCCCACCCCCTTGCAATTTTCCATTTGCATTTCTGTTTCAACAGGCATGAAAGCGACTGTGAAAGATGATGAATTAATCACATAATGGAATGTCAGTTACTTGATGAGCACGATAGCTGTTCACTTTTGATGGTTGATATTTATTACTAACTTTGATTCGAGTTGTGTGATTCCACTGCTTCGGCTAAAGGAGAGCCGTGTTTTTTGGAAACTTCTCAAAAATTTGCCACTGTTCCTTTGGCTACACAAACATATTAATCTCTTTGTCTGCACATGTGCTTCTCTGTGTAATTTTCTTTCTTTTTTTCTCTGTAGTTAGGCAATCTCAGTCAGGAGAATAAGCGGTTGCGTAGGCAGCTGGAAGAAGAGAGGTCCATGCATAGACAAGTGGAGAGGAGTGGGCCCCTTCCTCCTCCCCCTACAACCACCATCCACCTCCCACTCTCTCTCAGTGTCAGCCCTCCTATCTGTGCCTCCCTTCCCTCATCCCTGGGCCTGCCTCGTCTTCTGAGTATAGTCCCAGTGACAGGGGACACTAATGGGACTCAAACCAAGCCGACTACAGTCAGAGTAGAGAGACCAGGTGAGTCCAAGGCTTCGGATAAAGCGTCCTTGATTAGGCCGTCTTCCAAGTGCGCTTTCTCCGCCTCTGTGGAAGATGCCGGGTCTAAGGGGACAAGCAGGAATCCGGCAAAATGAAGCCCCCTGAAGACTTTGACCTGCCATGGCTTTTGACCTTCAGCTTCTCGCTGGGGAGCATACCCAGGATGAGGTTAATGTCCTGCAGGTCAAAGTCAAGTCCCATAGTTCTTTGTGCCTAAGGGGGCGCTCAGAAACAGAAAATAATGGAATTTCTTCAGCCATATTTATATGGGTACTGCTGTTCCATGCAACGATTTATGCCAAGAAAACGTTCACATTGACAGATTACTTAGATAGACTTAAAATTATGATAACTGACTGTGTCCTCAAAAATGTTTCAGTGCTTCAAGCAATTACATCTTCAATTAATAATATTATTCTGCAGCAAAACTGCAGCAGTGAGCACAAAATCTCAAATGCACTTATTTGAAAATTCCCAACAGTTCACTTGAGCTATAACCAGATTTTTGCACCTTAAATGCACAAATGAACTAATCAAAACAAGAAACTTAATGTAGATAGAGTTAAACAGTAGATCTGAAGATGAGTGCCGCTTGGATAAATGAGAAACAGCACATGATCCATCCACAGGCGTGGTTCAGACGTTGATGTAAATGGCAGTAACGCAGCCTCTGATTATGCTCCAGCTGTGCACCACGTGTCCCGCGTCTGCTGCGGTGAATGTGGCCGTGCGTCTCTATGTTTGAGTACATTATGTGTCTGTGTACTCGTGTCTCTCTTTGAGCGACTGTGGGCGAGCGCGTGCTCGCGTGATTGGGTGTATTAGCTGTCTGATATTATGTTTTATACTTTCAAAACTGTTTATTGATTTTTTTTCTGTGCCCCGTATTGTGACGGTAGCAAAATAAAAACACATATTTGCAAGCGTCTTTATATTCCTCCCCACTTTTGTTTTGCATGTCAGTGTGCCAAAAATATATTATTTCTGCCAGTTGGATGCTTGTACTGTAACAATAACTGGCAGTGGTACTCGTTAATTAGGCTTTTGTAAAAAAAATTATACGACTGCTGAGTCAGGCATCGATGCTGATACGGGTAAGTACCTTTCTAGGAAGTAAAATCGTTCCATTGAAAGATCTAAAATGAGTTTGGGACCTGGGATAACATGTAGCTCTATAGGGCACGCGTTCCTCTATTCATGTTTCAAGTGTTTGAATAAGAGCAACTCTCATTCGCACAAATAAAGACTCGCAGAGGAAGCATGTGCATATCCAAAGTTATAAAGAGGGAACACTGTGATAATGAGAATTCTAGGAAAAGCAGGTCTCAGGCCACAACTAGCTTCTTCATCTTGCCTTTCTCTGTCACCGTGTCCACCTTCCTGTCTTCCAAACCCACTTTTTCTTTTTTTTTTTATCCTTCATTGGTTCTTTATATTTATACATATATAGCGGTTGTATAGCTGGTCAGGATGTCATACATTTTAATGATTTCGAGCGGAGCTGCATGTCCTTGTTAGCTTTGTTTTCCTCATTTGCCATGTCACACTCAAAAATATCCTTTTTTTATGTGCAAACACACACGCGTGCACCTACCCACACATCCACACACGCATATTCTTTTCACAAACACACACTCACACACACTTTCACAAATGGCACAGTCATTAAAAATGAAACCACAGGCTTTTTGAAAACTCCCAGGACTGAGGGAAAAGTCAGCAGCGCGGCGGTGAAAAGAGTCCCCCTGGAAACAATGAGGAGAATGATCATTTGTTGTTCTTGAAAACCCGGTGAGGTTTCACAGAGGTTAAGCTTCCCTTTGATGTGTTTTTAACTCGTTTCAGCTCTGTGGAGGGATTAGTCAGCCTCTCTCACACACACACAAACACAAATGCACACATTTACGCACACAACTACATGCAGGCTCTTAATTTCCACACCATGAGCTCTTCTCTCACAAAGACAGAAAAGCACACTACGGTCTCCTTCCTAACCTAATTTTATCAAATGAGCATGTGTGGTACTTCACTGCTGTGTGTGTGGTCCCTTGGAAATCTGTGGTAAACCAGCAAAATATTGCATGTCAGTATTTTTTTTTTTTATCCCAAATTAGCGTCGGGCTGTTAGTGAACAGTATGGGCCCTCAACCGCAAGAGAGATTTTAAAACAAAAAACAGAGAAGTTGAAGAAAATCATAGCACTCATTACAGTGTTTACGACTTATTATTTGATCCCCATTTCAAGATACAAATGATTGGGATGCTAGTGCCCATGACATTTGTGTGTGTATGCTCTATCAGCTCCAGTCTGGGCTTCCCTGTAGGTCTCTGCATGGTTGCCTGTGCTAATAATCATACGCAAATATTGTGTTCAAAGCTTGTCTGGTAAGCATTTGTGGTACAAGAAGCTTTTGCAAAGGATTTTAAGAATTTATTTCAGCCAACTTGGAGCAATAAATGGGTGTAGATAGACCACACCTGAGCAACTCAGATAGAGCCTTAGCTCTGCTAATAAACTCAACAGGAAAGGTTATTAGTTGCCACAACAACACGTCTGGTATGGTACTGGTTTGTGTTACAGCAAAAACCTGCTGTAGCAGAAATCACGAAAGAGATGGTGCAAACTATGTTCACGAGTGTTTCTTTGTAAGCTGACATTTTGTCAAAATTCATTCAATAACATTTACAGATGCGTTCCCCTTGAATAACTTGATCCTGGAGAAAATGGTAACATTTTTAAATGAGGGATTTTCATTTCACTCTTTACTTCAACAAAATGCATAAATGTTATTCCGTTTCACTTGATTCGTTCGATAAAAAGTGTCTCTCCTTAAGAGGAATGGCTTGAACAGTAGTGGCATCTGTGCCCGACCCTCTCTGATGTCTTTAAGCACATAGTCGGTTAATTGAACCACTGTCTGCTGATGAGCTATTTAGCCGATCACTCATTGTCATTCAAGCCAAATTTGTTCCATGTCTAAATATCATCTCATCAAGTGACTCATTAAGCCCCGCCCTGAGTCACTGTCAGGACTGTGGATTCACTGTGGTAGTGTAGTGTAGGCCAGGCATACTGCACCCCATCTGAGTTGAACAAAAGTCCGAATGACCTCCCAGGATTCATCAGGCTTCTTTTTGTATTCTTTTGCAAAGTTTAACATTATCGTTTGAATCAAAGAGCACAAAAGCGTTTTTTCTTTGTCGTCTATTATTTAATGTCCTTCGAACTGTCTAAGCTGTCACTGAAACTCAGATTTCCATTGATCCTATACTAAGTCTGAAGTCCTTGCTCTTGTCTTGTCTGGTTTTCACTGCTAGTTTGTACATGCAGCACATTCTCCAAAGGTTTATTTTAGGAGGAAACCACTGTGGCCGTGATCGTTGGTACTGTGGCCCATTCTGTACCTCCTAATTACTGCTGTAGATGTGTGCTTTAACTCATTGTTAATTGATCGTGTGTCTTTCTGTATGACCTCCACACTTAAAGCCAATCAGAGCAGATTTTTGGCAGTTCTTTCAATTCATGTAGATGCATTGCACAGATTTAATACAACTATGGTGTTTACATGACAGTTTGTAATAATCAGGCTTATATGAAATATATTTTCTTACATGCGAAAGTTACCATAGTGTATTAGCTTTAGTTTCACTGAATTTATAAACTGTGGTGTTTGAGTATTCTAAATATAGTCTTGTTTTAGTCATTTATAAATGAAAATATTCTACTTGTCAGCTTAGAAATAATCCACTTATTGAGAGGTGATACAGCTTTAAATGAGTCAACATTTAAGTGACAGTGCACAGCGATGTACTCGCTTATTTTGCATACTAAATATGTATGACTTGTAGACTATAAAATGGCAATAAGCCTACATTCAAACTCTAACTCTTGCTTAAATGAAAGTATTCCTTGGTATTCCTTATTCCTTGCAAAAAGGGAAAAACCCGTGTTCCCTTTTTCTAAGGACTAATTACAGTCATGTAAAAAATATCTATTTTGTCCGATGCAAGAAAAACAGAAAAGAGAATAAAGCTTCCACAAAGATGCAGTTGTGATGCAAAACTGTCCAATAAAAACTTGCATGTGTAAGATATTTCTGTACTCAGCAGCTAAGATAATAAACATTAAACCATACTTATTTCAGCGCTGGATTCGGATTTTATTCACATCATGTGTGGCACTATTGGGAACTGAGGCTTTTGCATTGCCAACATCATGCTTTTATGTTTTCTGTTGGACAACAGAAGACCACAAACATCGATTTTACAGTCAGCTGTTAACTCAAGTATCCCAATGCTACTTGTTGTCAGGAAAAATAAAACAACAGTTTTCTGACTAGAGAACTTTTCAAATTAGGCAATACTGAGTGTTCCCAGATTGTCGAGCTAATCTGGGATGGGCGGGGTCAGTGGGGATGGGGTTTACAACATATTGGAGTCCAGTAACCATTTGTCTCTTCTTTACAGTGTGTGTTAAATTGTATAATTAGCGCACAGTTTCTTAAATCATGGCCACAAATCTGTTTTGTAAGGTTCCTTTTTGAGTACAAATGAATCACTGTGTCAAATTTCAAAGAAGCCCCTCAAGGTGTGGGAACAAAATTCGTTTTCATCATCGTCAGTTCATCCTTGAGTCCAAGTGAACGTTTGTATAATAAAATTCCCCGCAGGCGTCTGATATATCACCTTCACGAAAGCGGGACAGATGTGAGGTGACCCTGAACTAAGACCTACAAAATGCAATCAGTTCATCCTTGAGTCCAAGTGAACCGTTTTGTCGAGTTTGAAAAAATTTTCTTGAGGAGTTTAAGAAATATCATGTTTACATGAATGGCATGGACAGCTTGAAGACGTAATACCTCTGGCCACAGCTGTTTGTGGAATAATATGTTTATTAAATTTATTGAACTACCAGAGACGTGTAACCTTGAGGTGTACAGCTTAGTGGCCATGATATAGGTACAATTATTATTGCGTAGCAAATAGCAGACAGCTTACAAAATAAATTAATGAAACTGAAATGAAAACTGGTGCATCTTCCATTATCTACTTGGTTGCCTGGAGAAATGTATCTTACAATCATTAATTAAGCTCACAAATGAAGAGGATCATGAATGTTGTGCGTATGCTATTAGTCAATGAAAGTGAAAAGCTGCCCTGTTTACCGAATGCACAACTAACTAAGAAAAAGAACCAATATTTTGACCACAAATGGCCAAGTTGACAATATGAGCAATGTCTCAAAAAGTTTTACCCAAAAGTGAAAGAAGTGGTAAGAGGAAATGGAGGAATGTGCGACAGTAGGAGCCCTAGCAGGAAGGAGAGATTACAAGGTAATATGAGGCGAGGAAGCATTAAGGACTACAAGGAAAGGAAAAAGGAAGTGTAAGAGTAGTGAAAGAGGGATGCATGAGGGAAGAGACTGAAAGAATGTAGCTGGGGATTTGGGGAGTAAGTTTGGGACTGCTGGGGGAAACCAGAGTGAACGATGGATGCAGAGGGAGACTGACAAAGGAGGCAAGGAAAGGAGGTGCTGGGTGTGATTTAGAGAGCAGAGAGGTTGGGATGGGGGAAAGAGGAGAGAAAAGAAGAGGCAGAGGAGGAGTAATGGGACGGAGGAGTAATGGGACATTTAGAAAGAAAAGTGAAAAGTGAGAGAAACCTGTGACAAGAAGTATGAGAGATGAAGGAATGAAGAGACGCTGGAGACTGAGCGAGGGGGAAAGATGGGAAGGGAGCAGAGGGAGAGAAAAAGAAAGAAAGTGAGTAGTGTGAGATTTGGGGGTATATATGGAAGAGAGAGTGCCAAAGAAGAGCATATTGTCCTTATCGGCCTGCTCCAGAAAGCCTTCTCCCTAATGGGGCTGGTGTGAAGGGGAAATGAGGACTAGGCCTGATGCTACCTGATTAGCTATGGGCTCAAACACACATCAAAGGCTGGGAGGAGAGGAAGGAGTGCAAGGTGTGTATGAGTGTGTGTGTGTGTGTGTGTGTGGTGGTTTGTGGCTGAAGGTGAGTCACCATCACCTCCTTCAGCAGGACCATGAATGAAAATCACTCCCACTTTCCGCACACACACACACATGCAGACACATGGCCATTTTCTTCAACCTTGAAAGGAAACGCTGCTCTGAATAAGGAGATCCTCTGAATGAGGAGGGGACAGAAGAGGAGGAGAGGGAGGATGGGGGATGAGAGACAGGAGGGGTAAATAGATAAAAAGGCAGCGGGAGGCGTGGATGGGGTGGGGAAAGAGAGGGAGCAGGTAGGAAAGGGGAAAAAGAAAGGGGGGGGGGGGGTTGGAAGGAGACATCAAAAAGAGTCATCACGCTCCACATTAGCGAAATAATGAAATTTGCCTTTTAGCTAATGACATCTCACGACAGCTCTGTTTTCACATAAATTACAGAAGGCCGGATCGTGTCTTACACCTGCTACCTTGGCGCAAAGCTCACAGACAAACACGCACCTACGCCCGGACACAAGGAAGCCAACCGGAATGATCAGTGCCAAGGCGGCGAGCAGTCAGCGTCCCTGTTTGAAATTCAACACTCTCGGAGACCTATATCCCATTTCTATCCCACACCCTGAATTCATTACTGCCACACACACTCACACAACTATAATCATATTCATCACACTCACCTCCCCTACCTCTCTCCCTAAATTCTATCCAAGGGAGCCCCCAATATAGAATCAGCAGCCGATGACCTTCATTAGTCTCCTTTTTCCCTCCCCTCTCTTTCTCTCTCCCCCACATTCTATATTTTTTATCTCTCCCTTTCGCTGTGTACGTTCACACATGTGGCCTCCCTTTCGGTGACTCCTCTTTACAAACACTTTGGGTCATGTTTCTAATTCTCTCAATTCTCTCATGTATTCTTCTACACACTGTTTCCTATTCCTTTTTCTATATTCCCCCACTCATTTTTTTATCTGTCACTCTTTTCTCATTACTCCCGCTCTCTGTTTCATTAGCATACAGAGTAAGAAGATGGCGCTGGGGGTAATCTGCGTGAGTCACCAGTGACAAAATGGAGGGCGTCATCAGAGGTCGCGGCGCTGTCATCAGCCGCCAAACCTCCGCTGATGCCTGCCTGTCACACGCTCACGCTCGCGCGGGCATCACGCGTATTTGCAGCGCGCGACACAGAGAGAAGGAAACATGTATCTGTAATCAGGTGTGACAGATCACAGTGTAAATGCTACAATCTCACCTGACAGCCACGTACACACGTGCGGCGTTTGCGTCGCGGTGCCCCCCCGATGCAAACAGGCATTGACAGGTATCTGAGTGTATTCGGAGACTCACACAATAGCGGCTTTAATGAACACAGCCGGTTTGTTTTGTTTCAGTTTCTTCTAGTTGTTGGATGTATCGGGGGTTTTAAAGGAGGTGCTGTGCAGAGATGGACTGTGATTCCCTTTCAGACTGTCAGGAAGAGTTTTTTTTGTGTGTGTATGTGTGTTCTGTTATTGCTAATCAGTTGAGTGGACTGACAGTCAAAATCTGCCTCTAATCAGTTTAATGTAACATCATCCAAAGAGAGATTTGTATCATTGGGACGTCTTTTGCAATCAACAGCCCTCTGTCTATCTGTCTCTTCAACTTAACATATCTACAAATATTTGCTATTTCCTCACAGATCATGTTAGAGTTACAGTACAGATTACAGATTAGGTATTTACTGTATTCTTGAGTATGCTTAGTTAATAAAGCCTGAATCACTAAAGGAGCCACTGCATCGACAAGTGGCTGATACCAACTGGTAAAATGCAGTTAACTTTGCCCATAACTCCGATAAGCGAATCTACGTTTCATACCAAAGCAAAGTAGGGCTACACCATCATTAGACAATAGACACGGCTCCCTTGACATCTTCCATTGGGTTCTGAAGTCCTATTTTGAAGCCCCAAGATGAACTTTTTGGTAACTGGGTGTGACGAGGAGGGGTGGATCTGACCTTCAAACTGATGTTTCACCCAGATGAGTGACTGAGACCACGAACTCGGCAGGAAATCTATTTACAGAGTCAAGTGAGAAAGTTGTTTCCCCATAGACTTATATACAGGGTGGGCCATTTATATGGATACACCGTAATAACATGGGAATGGTTGGTGATATTAAAGTCCTGTTTGTGGCACATTAGTATATGTGAGGGGGCAAACTCCTCAAGATGGGTGGTGACCATGGTGGCCATTTAGAAGTCGGCCATCTTGGATACAACTTTTGTTTTTTCAATAGGAAGAGGGCCATGTGACACATCAAACTTATTGGTAATGTCACAAGAAAAACAATGATGTGCTTGGTTTCAACGTAACTTCATTCTTTCATGAGTTATTTAAAAGTTTCTGACCACTTATAAAATGTGTTCAATGTGCTGCCCATTGTGTGTTGGATTGTCAATGCAACCCTCTTCTCCCACTCTTCACACACTGATAGCAACACCGCAGGAGAAATGCCAGCACAGGCATCCAGTATCCGTAGTTTCAGGTGCTGCACATCTCGTATCTTCACACCATAGACAATTGCCTTCAGATGACCCCAAAGATAAAAGTCTAAGGGGGTCAGATCGGGAGACCTTGGGGGCCATTCAACTGGCCCACGACGACCAATCCACTTTCCAGGAAACTGTTCATCTAGGAATGCTCTGACCTGGCACCCATAATGTGGTGGTGCACCATCCTGCTGGAAAAACTCAGGGAACGTGCCAGCTTCAGTGCATAAAGAGGGAAACACATCATCATGTAGCAATTTCAAATATCCAGTGGCCTTGAGGTTTCCATTGATGAAGAATGGACCCACTATCGTTGTACCCCATATACCACACCAAACCATCACTTTTGTTGTACCAACAGTCTTGGAGGGATCCATCCAATGTGGGTTAGTGTCAGACCAATAGCGGTGGTTTTGTTTGTTAACTTCACCATTTACATAAAAGTTTGCTTCATCACTGAACAAAATCTTCTGCGTGAACTGAGGGTCCTGTTCCAATTTTTGTTTTGCCCATTCTGCAAATTCTGTCCGCCGATCTGTGTCATCCTCGTTGAGATGCTGCAGTAGCTGGAGTTTGTAAGGGTGCCATTTGTGAGTAGCTAATATCCGCTGAAGAGATGTTCGACTAATGCCACTCTCCAGTGACATGCGACGAGTGCTCCGCTGTGGGCTCTTGCTGAATGAAGCTAGGACAGCCACTGATGTTTCTTCATTGGTGACAGTTTTCTTGCGTCCACATTTTGGCAAATCCAACACTGAACCAGTTTCACGAAACTTAGCAAGCAGTTTGCCAACTGTAGCATGGGAGATGGGTGGTCTCGTAGGGTGTCTTGCATTGAAATCTGCTGCAATGACCCGGTTACTCCGTTCACCAGATATTAACACAATTTTGATCCGCTCCTCACGTGTTAACCTCTTCGACTGTGGCTGTGAACAAAGAGAAACTTGTAAATAACTCATGAAAGAATGAAGTTACGTTGAAACCAAGCACACCATTGTTTTTCTTGTGACATTACCAATAAGTTTGATGTGTCACATGGCCCTCTTCCTATTGAAAAAACAAAAGTTGTATCCAAGATGGCCGACTTCTAAATGGCCATCATGGTCACCACCCATCTTGAGGAGTTTGCCCCCTCACATATACTAATGTGCCACAAACAGGACTTTAATATCACCAACCATTCCCATGTTATTACGGTGTATCCATATAAATGGCCCACCCTATAGAACCGGAAGGGTTTTTGCAACCACAGCTATCGCCCTCTGGTGGCCTTCAGACACAATGCAGGCTTAAAGCGCTTCCTCATTGGCTTCATTATTCTGACCTGGAATCTACGTCCATGTTTTATACTGTCTGTGGATGTCACTCATTTGTATTCCCTGTAAAGCATTATAGCTGTCACTATTTATTTACCTATCTAGAAGCAAGAAAGTATTCATCCTATTTGGATGAAAAGGGTTGAACAGTAAGTTGTAAGCTAAGGTTAGCATGGTTCAGTTGATAGGGACTGACTCACTGATGAACTGCAGTCTTCCAGACATTTAAAGAACATCAGCTGTTTCATATTGAATTTATTTATTTACTGTCTGCATCTGCTGATGAAAAGTCAAACTGAATCATTTTCAGCAATAACATCCTAGTTTATATAATTAACATAATCATCTGGTGCCTGTTTTTGAGGCTTTTAGCATCTTTCCATCACATTCAGTATCGGTTGTTAAAAAAGTTTGTAAGTATTGTTTTTGAGGTCTTTGTTGTTTTTATTTGGGGTTTTTTAGTCACGCAGTGCTGCAACCTTTACAAATAATTCTTTTACAACAATGTGTGAAAACTATGTGAAATGTGGTGTTTTGCACTGGTCGCATATGTAGTCAGCATTTCTGGAGCGCAGCTGTTGTTAAACAAGGCTCGAGTTGTAAGCAGAATAATGCAGAACTGACATATCTCCGTTTTATTGTGCAAATCTGTCTGCGCATACTTTACCTGGAATAGATTAAAGCCATAAAAAAAATTAGTGTAAGTAGAAAAAGAACTAAATTCACCATCTGACCTTCACAGACAGCGTGATTTTCATTTACACATCCTGTCATGTTTTTTTTCTCCTTTCTTTCTCACCAAAGGAGAAGCTGCAGTGTACTAATGACAGTATAGCAGAACTGTAATCATGTGTCTGTGCTGATCACTAGATGCCCCTTCTGCTCTGATCTTGATTAGAGATTATACACTTATTAATATCTGCTGTTGCTTGACAAGCCAAGTGTGTATCAACAAAATAAATCACGCAGGGTTTTGAGAGTGGGAAAGAGAGTGGTAGTGTTATAATGAGATAGAAGAGAGGAAATAGAATGAAAAAAAGAGTGGTAGCTAAGGAAAGAAAGAGAAAGACAAAACAAGAGGCAAAAGAAAGAGAGGAGACAGAAAGTAAAGGATAAATTCCCAGGAGACTATGTTAAGTTGTATTGGTGTGTGAGCTTGTCACTAATAGTGTCGCTGCCATGGTTATGAGAGCTGGAAATACTTTGGTGCTAATAGACAGATTATGGAAAGAAACGAAGCATGTCCTGAAATCCTCTTAGCAAGGCTTCACCTTTTTATTTATTTATTTCCTGCCATATTCCTTTCTTTCTTTCTCCCTTTCTCTCTCTACTCTGCTGGCCTTGGCATTGTCTCGCTGAACGTGTTTCATGTTTTGTTGGCGCTTGGCGGGTAGTGTCGTCTCTCTCCCTCATTCTCACTCGATCTTTTTTCTGTCTCGCACATTTTCAAAAGGCACTTTATTTATTGTCCCTGGGGAGCACTACATTATGCATTAACCTGTTCAATTATGCATTCATTTATGCAGCCATTGCCTTATGTAAATGCACTTTATGATTAAACAAATTGTTTCGCTGTTTGGCCGTGTGTTCCCCACGTCGAGTGTTTGCCAGTGACATCATGCAGCAGTAGCAAGAGACTCCATGCTGAAAGTACATATGTGCGAGTCTCGGTCCTTTTTGGCCTGCTATACCGGTGAAGGGGCCTTGGAGATTGCAAAAGCGCTGTACGGGTTTCACAAACTGACACTGAAGTGAAAGTTTCCTCACTGAAGGCCACTAAAAAGGCCAATTCCTGCAATAAAGGCATCTGCTGGTCGTGTCGAAACCCGTCTAATCGTAATGTAACACTTGGCCAGACATTCCATATTATATTAAAACCCAAGAAAGGAAGTATCGCAATATCTGAAGTTTGCAAGTAGTTACAAAAACTGACCCGCAGCAAGAGCTGTTTAATTTTTTTTCTTTGTTTTTTGACTAAGTGAAGAATCTTCCAAATAACTTCATTTGAATTAAAATATTTAACCTTTTAAATATATGCTCACAGAGAGATGAAGAGTCTCTCTGTGAGCAGAGGTTTTACCCATATTAGGCTATTTTTCCTTCTCAGTTTACCAAAAAACATTCTGCCTTATTTCCAAAACAAAGATTTAAATGGCATGTATTAATATAAAATGATATAAATGCATTGCTTATCATATTGTTGAAACATTTAGAAAATGTAATGTGAGTGAGTTCTGTGAGAATTCTGTTGCTGCAAGACAAAATAAATAAAGTGTAGGAATTTAATGAAAGCCAACAGAGAAATTCGCATTGACCATTGTCGCATGGAATAAGCTTTTAGCGTTCTTTCACACTTGGTACTCACACCATTCTCAAGCACGAACCTTTCACACTATACCAGCACTGATACGGCAGTTTGTGCCATTTCATTAGGCACAAAATTAGTACATCCCCCCTAGTGCAGGATGAGTTATCAACTTTTTAGAAAACAGTTTTTCCGGGAAATGACAGACGCTACTATCAGATCTGACAAAATGACTTAGTTGGATGGGACATTGGTGTATACAGTAAGCGAAGTATAACATAAGACATAAACCACTTAAGCTTCAAATTACTCTTAAAGGTGACTTAAAAAAACCCATATATCTTCATCTTAAGGTATCAGCATGTTGTCAGGGTCATCGTAGCTCTGCAAATGGATAAAAACACATCTTGCAGTTCGGTGCCAGAAGTTTTACTTTTCTTGGCTTCATCTTGGTTGAAAAGCAAACAGTGAAATCACCATGCGTACCTCAGCCAGCATAATATTTGTACTTTAACAAGATCAGCTAAGTAGATGTGTGCCATAATGAAAGCGTATACCGCGGCTATATCACTGTGTCAGAAAGTATAGAACCCTGAAACAACAGCTAATTTAAAACAAATACCCTTTCAGTGCTAGCAGAGGCCTTGGAAGTCTCCTGTTGACTAAAGACTACGAGAGTTGCTTCAGACATCTTAATCACTGCTATATATAGCATTACCCCTATCTGACAAGAGAAATGAGCAGCCATTTAAGACAGATGAACTGTGTCTGGATGGTGGGTAGACTTATCTAAGCCACAGCCACACCTTTTGATCTACTCCAGGATCTCCCACTGGTTTCCATCTGATATAGGCTATCTGATTTCCCTCCCGCCATTGAGGAATGAGAAATTTTAGAGGAGAAAAGATGAGTGGAATATGCATTAAGACACCTCGACTATACAGCCGCTCTATTTTTCCACCTCGCTTTTCCCCTTTTCTCCCCCCCCCCCTTCATATGCAGCCATTCCTCAATCACGCGGTCGCAACACTGTGACTGTACTCTCTCTATTTCCTCCTTCTCTCCCCCTCTCCCTTCACCTCTATCACTCTCTTACCCTGCCTTCTCCCTCGATGGGTCTTGCTCTCGCTCCATCTCTCCGTCTCCACCAGGGTGTGAGTGAGTGATGGAGTTTTAGTGGACCCTGAGAGTGGTCCTGTGGTTTTTCAGTGCCACACATCAGAGGCAGAGCATTAGCCCTCTGCATGCTTCAGGAGTTTAGCTTGGCAGAGAACCAGGCCCTAACTACCTCCTCTGTAGCGCTCGCTGCCGCCAGAGCAGTCCAGACAAACTAACTTAGCCCCGCTCACAATATACGCGAAATTATGCCGATGTCCCACTGTTTATACTTATATTCATTAACTTTTATAAGGACATATGTGTGTTTTTATTGCATTAATTTTCTGACTAGACCCTGACACAGAACGACTTGAAGTAAGTTTTTATTGGCTGTCTTGAAGGGAAAAAAGGGTCTCTATCTGCATAATATACAGTAAATCTTCATTATACAAACCTCAGACTGAATGGTTGAAGGAACAAGCGTAATGAAGAGAATATGCACAGCAATGCAAAGTTATAGTCTGGTAATTTTGTGAATTAATAATAAAGCTACCTGGGACTTGTGTCTTAAAGGTAAAAAAAAAAGAAGAAAAGAATTATGTGCACTTTATAATAAACTTGGTCCAGGCGGAGATAATCGAGGCAAAGGAAGCATGAGAAGTACAAAGACAGGAAAACGGGTGTATGATTCATATAGCTTTACATATGTATATGCCGGTGTGCAGCATATTATGTGCAAGAGAGTAAAACCTTTTCGAGACGCCTGCAGCCCCCCCTGTGCAGTGCTTGAAATTCCACACACAGTAAGCGTAATTAAAAACAGGTGAACATTGGGTAATCTGATTTTAAAACACTGCAGGGTCATGTAGTACATGAGGCTCGGATATGATCAAACATAAACATTCTTTCGTTATTTGCTATATATTACCAAAACTGCTGTATCAAAACTGTGGCTTTGGCACTTTTGGCATTCAGCGGATGTATCTGAAAGCACTCTTGTCATATGGGTAATACTGAATCCTTTTTAGGGCTTCTCTTCACAGCTTTTGCCTGTGAAGCAAAGAAACATTTATTCCTGCCCTCGGACCCTGGGTCATTAAAGCAAACTCTCGGTCGTTACAGAACCAGAAGCAAACAAGTGACTTTTTTTTTTTTTTTTTCTTAAATTTTTCTTTTTTTTTCACTACGGCTGATGGTCTGACAGAAATAGAAGGGGCGTCAAGAGTCACCGCAGCAGACAGATCGCTTCAGGCTGTGGCACACACCACCTGAACTGCCTGCGCATGTATGCTTGTGTGTATGTGTATGTGTGTGAGCATGCATGATTTTGTTGTACATGATCTGCAGCCATTAAAGCATACTATCAATTAAAAAACATCATTAAAGTTTGTATTTTAAATAAATGATTTTATTAAAACATAATTACTGAAGCACTGGTGTAATATATATTATTTCCAGTAAAGGACAAGAGGGTGTGCGCTCGCCACACATCATGGTCCAGCTAATTCTGGGAGATTACATTTGGGTCATTTTGAAACAGCTCTCTTGTGGTAGTTTTGTAGCAGAATAATTTATCAGAACATTTTATGCTGTCCCCCAATTGATTGTGACCAGCACTAAAAGATGCAATACTTAGGCACGCAGTATGCATGAAATTATGCTAATGCATAACACTAGCGTTCATATGCATCTGCATATTGATACATACAGTATCTTTTACCTGATTACATCAAATCTAATAAATGTAGGCAAACACCGAGTGATTCAAAATAGACATAAAATACAGAGCACCAGCCTTTTCCTTATTGCACTTTTTAATATAATAAAGTATATATGCGATATATAGTATAAAAGTACCAGACATACGTTGGAGCGCTCCAAATTCAATTTCTGCAAATGTCCACATGAGTTAAATGGTTTAAGGTGGAAGTAAATGCAGCCATGTATGCCATATATGCTGAAACACAATATTGTGACTCCTTAAACTTCCAATTGTACTTCACCAAGATTTTGAATATTTCCACGTGATTCTTTTGTGAATTTTGAATCAAATAAGTATCATTACATGCCATTTTCAAGCGTAGGCTTATAATTTCAGTCGCTTTTAGTATGATTTTTTTTTAATGCTACGAACCCTAATGGTAATTTAAAATTTTGCTTTATACATTGGAGTTAGTCATTTCAACTGATGAATCAGATGTGTTTCGTAATATAACAGAAATTGATTTTTGAATAGTTAGGCCATTTGCCAGAGGAGCGTTGGAGTATCGTATTAAGCTAAAAGCTATAGCTGTAGGTTAATGCTGCTTAACTGGATGTTTAGTTGCACACACAGACACACACATGCACAAGTTGCGAACGTTCAGTTTGCTGGTGACACCTCAGTAGTCACATGCTTGGCCATATATCTATGATAATGGTTGCTATGCTGATGATCAGAGCTATTTACTTTAAATGGGTCATTATCAGTCGAAGACTCTACCGTGTGATGGTGATGAGGGCTTTGACAGATATATTGCTAAACGGGAATAGGTGGTGATGATGAGCCACAGAAGTGTGCCACTAGTCTGTGCTTCCATTCGCTCCTTGCGTCTCTCCACTTCATTGTCGCTTCACCTCTTTGTCCTTTAGCTCAATTTTCGAATCACAAGTCAGGAGCAGTCAAGTGCTGCCATTCCGGCGCACAACAGCGTGTCTCGGGACTCTGGAAAAAAAAAAAGATTATAGAAAAGACAATGGAAATGTATTAGTAACACAAAGTCTGCGCTCTGTTTTTATTGAATTATGAAGAATTTATGATAGCAATTTGATCTGGGGTATCACTTTCAGCTAGGCTCTTGTTCTGCATGTTTAAGATATAGTGCAGCGCTTGGATATCTGTCTCTTTGGGGAGTTGGCAAGGAGCAAAGCATGCTGTGTGATGCTCCGCTCATCCCAATCACAGCTTTGAGTCTTCAAAGAAAATATGACGACTCAAATTCATATTTGACACGGTAATAATAAAACTACTTAAAACTATAAAGTCTCTCCCAATTCCCCCATTTTCATAAGCCCATGTTTATCTCCCCATTTTAATTAGCAAGTGGCATTAATTTCTGCTTTTGCTTTTATCACCTATAATTTACAAGCACAAGGATGATCGTGTGAAAATTACCAAATTATGGAATACATTCCCTAGGTTAATTAGGTTGTTCTTTTTAATTAGAATGTAATTGTGTGAATTGGTGTCTTTTCAAGGGGAAAGACAGGCCATCAGACAGCACAGGCAGGCCAGACTTTCACCAAGTCTGACACTGTAGGCAACAGTGCCCTCTACGTGTCAACAATGGGACCACATTATTGTGCCGGGACTGGCCTTCTCAGTGTTAGAAGGCTGGTTTGTGTGTGAATGTTTGTGTGTCAGGGTGCACATGTGTTTGTGTAACAGGCCTACATGGAAAAAAATCGTGAAAAATGGTCTGATTCATAATGATTCATGGCTGAGTCATAAATTAAACTGAACACTCATGGAAGAATATCTATTTTCAGGCGTTTATGCTCGGACATACTTATGATGTTAGGTAACAGATTTTTTTTCCATCTAAAGCTGATCTTTTGGACTTGCAATCGGTTTTCCATGAAGCATGAATGTGTTGCAGAAGAACCTTTTGAGCTGAGCCACCAGAACTCTCGATTTGGGCGCGTTTCTTTGGGAAAAAAAAGGTTGGAATTTAAATATATGAAAGCCACCATAAATGCAACTACTCAAGGGCCTCACGAAAGTGTTGCGTCTGCGCATGTGTGGATGTTATTCTCCTCTTTTGTCTATCTGTACATATACTGCTGTGTATTTGCCTACAGCATATACACCAGCGCCTCCAGCTTAATCATTCAGCGCAGTCCCTCGGCCTCCATCACGCCCACAAACAACAAACATAGTGGACCGCAGGTAAACAGCACTATCTCTAGGCCAATCCCTCACATGGGGTAAGGCAATTACAAACTCTGCATGTCACCACACCATGCCACCTACATTGCACACACTTCCACACACACATTTGTGCACGTACCTGAAGACACACCCCCCTGTTTCGAACCACCCTGCACACTTTCTCAGCATTTCATCCCTCTCTCATTCCTTCTCCCTCCCGCTCTGCGTGTCATTCTCTGTCACTCGCCTTGTGCAAAATTGCACCGAGGCGAGCTGCCACAGTATTGAGGAATAGTGTCATATACTGGCAATTTCCTCCCTAGGTGTCAGGCATACTTTACCTTAATATGTCTGCAGCGACTCTTAATAAAACAGTCTTGTCTATATACATATCTCTACCGCAGCCTGGCCTGTGCCACACTGCACACGGCACTCAATAGCATGCTGTTAAATATTTACCTCCGCTGAATGTCAATGGAGGAGGACTAGCTGGAGAGGAGAGGAGACAGAGGAAAGAAATGGAAAAATGTGTCCCCGGTTGGTGTTTTAGCTGTCTGGATCTATTGCATGGAGAAATTCCATATCAGCCAGCAGAATGTTTTAGGATCTTGTGACGCCATATCAGTGTAGCCTGCCTGCTTGAGAAGGGGGGCGGAATAAAAAAATAAAAAATAAAGTAAAAAAAAGGCAACAACTGGAAATTGAAAAATAGTGGGATATTTGCGATTCAGACAGAAAAGAGGAAGTATTTGGATGCAGAGAAATTTACTGCGCCTATCTGCCTTGCATTCACGATCTTAAAGTCACGCACAACGTGCCAGAACTCTATGTGCTGACAAGCCTTTGACTTAAAAAAAGAACAGTAGGTCCTTACGGAGAGCCCGGGCAACACTTATCAACGCTAACTAAGACAGCCTATTGTGGTTTTGGATCAAGCCGTGCATTGGGCGATTTCACTGCTAACCCTGCATCTTGCGACAAACTTCATTTTTACACCCCACATATTCACTTCTCACTCATGCTCAGTTGCTGAGGGGTAGTTGGGAAAGGGATGGAGAACAAAAACAGACATGTGACATTTGACCTTAATTTTCAAGGTAATGACAGGGATATTGGATGTCACAGAGCGCAGATATGTCTTGGTTTATGGCTTGTCGTAGCTCGACTCTGGCTTCTTTCAAAGTCGTCACATGTGGAGAGCTAAAAATAATGCAATATAGCATGTGCATTGTATTCGGCAAGATAGCACAAGAAGTGCTGGGAACGTGTCCTAGCTTTCAAAGCCAGTGGTAAGCTGAAATAATCCTGCTGCACATGCAGTAGTTGCCCTGAATAATCACTAATACTGTGGCTTATCAATCCACTCAGAGCACGCACCCTCGACGGCTTCATGTGGAAATGAAAAAAAATGCACTGTCCAACCCCACGAACTTTATCACTTAGCAGTGGCATTCATTTGAGCGAAAGTTAGAAAAGTATCTCCTGGATGTTAACTATGTGGCAGGTGATCCTGATAATAATCATGAGCTTGAAGGAAGGAAAGCTAACATCTCCTTTAAGTGCAGATTTTCCAGCTCAGACTTAGAGTCAGAAATATTCTCTGCGAGGGAAACTGAAAAAAAAAGAGGAAGAAAAACGGCAGCAGGGTTTTTAATGACTTTCTGCACATTAGAATAATCTGTCATTTCAATTAGCGGGATTGTCATCTATGAGATGTCTCCCGCTGCACCCATACATAGACACACCCACGCGCTCACATGCACACACACAGGCATACCACACATACCTATACCTTGAGGTTGTCATCTGTGTACCCCTCATGGGAGAGAAGCAGGGGTGTCAAAGCATCCCCCTCCACTCTGCCGCCACCCACCTCCCTCCCCCAACACCGCCACCACCACCACCGCCGCCGCCATCACCACACACGCAGACACACCACCAACACCGCCACCACCGCAACTACACACACCATCCTTAAAAAACAAAGCAAGGTTTCAAGGGAAATTGCTTGACAGCAGCTTAAAAGCCAGTCAGGAATAACTTATCAGGCAAGGGCTGCCATCGTGCCTCGCGGGGTCATTTCATTACGATTACTTTACCCTCCTTAACTCAAAGAGAGTGAAGAGAGAGAGAATGAGTAAGAGAGAGAAGGGGGGGGGGGGGGTACAGGTGGTAGTGGTGGTGACGGCAGGGAGGGGGTAAACTCTTCAAGAAAGATAGATAGAAAGGAAGCTGAAGTTTCAGGAAGTGCTTAACTTTTACTTTTCTTCTTTTTTTTCTCCACTCTCTGGTTTTAAAACTTGTCTCAGTAATGAGCTTACATCTTTTTTCCCCCTGCTCCTCAGTATATCATCTGCTGTTTCCTCCCTCCTGCACGTGGGGTGTTTTAAGCCGTAGAAAATGAAAGGTGAACAGTTTAGATATTTCTTTCAGTTGTTTCTGTTTTGGGGTTTTTTTTTTTTTTTTTTGAAGGACAACATTTTTGTACAGTGGAACATGTTTGACCCCAGACCTCATTTGCCCAAAGGGCTGTTGCTGCCTTCAATACCGTGTGTGTGTGTGTGTGTGTGTGTGTGTGTGTGTTTGTGTTTGTGTGTGTGGGGGATTTCAAGCAGAGGAAAATAGCTTGCCCTCATGTCCAGTGGAGTAATTTCATTAAACTTTTTTTGTTTATTCAGGATTACTTGACCCACTTTTAAGCTGTTATTCCTGCTATCTAATTATGTTCTCTAGGTTAAGGAAATAGATATTTCTTTATTTTTTTTGTTTGTACCTCAAGGCAATTAAGAAGCTTCTAGAGAATAAGACTGCATGGCATGTAGGGATGATGTTATGATTGCTAATTATGCTCTGATGCGGCCCTGAGAAATGCTCTGCGTTCTGGCTTTTGTCCGGCCAGCTTTGCCAGGCCCAGATAATATTTATGAAATGTAGACATTCTTGGGGCTAAAGCAGAGTCTTTATAATGGGAGACAGATGGGGTCTGCTTCGGATTAAGAACATCGAGTCCACTATCTGTGGGAACACCTTCTCTCTCCGTATGTGTGCACTTAAATGTGTGTGCATGTTTGCCTCAGTGGGCTTGCATCTGTGCGTATGTGCGCCTAAGTGCTCACTCATGTGTGGATGCGTGCGCGTGTGTAAATGCAATTGTCTTTGACAGCCGCAGCGTAGTTATTTTTTAATGCATTTCTGAGTTATGATAACCATCGTGCATTCTGCCCTTCCAATGGCTTATATATCTGACAGTGGAAATGGGAGTAATTGTACAAAAACGCTTCTCAATAACAACAAAAAATCCCTTACAATTACATAGCTAGAGTTCATTTGGGCCAGAACTTTGTTATTGCCAACAACCAAGGCAATGTTTCGGAGTAAATGTTTCTTCATTCCTGATTCATCAGAAGCAATGAACCTCCAGTACCTCACTGAGAGGGAGAGATATGCAATATGAAGGCAAATTGCAGATAATATTCCCCTGACAAGCAACAATATAGTATATGGTGTATTGTTTACACCACTAGCATGTCATCTTAATGCCATCTGCTGACGCACTACTGATAAATCCAAAAGCACAGAGGTTAGCTCAGCGGGCATGATGTACTGCTGTCTGTTATTTGCACTTATTGAGATTTAACTATGTCAGTGTGACTTCCAGAAAGGGTGAGATCAAGTAATGGCACGTTGTTATGTGTGGTGCCATGGCAGAACTGTATTATGTTCATTAGATTCCAGAAAACAAGATGAGATTTCAAAATTCACATTAAAGATATGACACCAGGATATAACCTACATGACTGCCTATCGCCCTTTCTTCATTCCTTCTTTCCTCTTCTTTATCTCCCGTTTTCTGTCCTCCTTTTTTCCTTCTCCCACTCTCCATCTTATCATTTATCTCTTCTCTCTTTTCTGTTTTCCTCTTCCCCTTCCTCTCTTGCTTCTTCTCTATGCTCTCCTTCTTTTAATCTTCCCTCTTTTTATTTCTCCTTCTCAAACATCCTGTACTGAGAAAAAAAAAAGTCATAGTTTTTTGCATATTTGTCACACTTAAATGTTTCGGATCATCAATCAGTTTCTAAAATTAGACAATGATAACCTGAGTAAAATATAGTTACTAAATGATGATTTCATTTATTATGGGGCAAAAAAAGAGCTATCCAAACCCTACTGGCCCTATGTGGAACAAGTTCTTGATTTCATTTCCACAGCTAGATCCAGGCCTAATTTTTGAATCAGGAAATCACTTCAACAAAACCTGTCTGTCAAAGTGCAGTAGGCTAAACGATCTCAAAAAGCAGCACATCATGCCAAAATTCAAAGCAACAGCTGACAAATAAATTCTTTGACATCTTTGGTATTCCAGCAAAAATGGTGAGAGCCGTTATCTACAAATGGAGAAATGTGGCTGGCCTTTGGAAATTACTCCAGGACCACATCAACGACTCATCCAGGAGGTCACAGAACAACATCTAAAGAAGTGCAGGGCCTCACCTTACTCAGTTAAGGTCAAAGTTCATGATTCAACATTAGAAAAAAGCCTGGCCAAAAATGGCAGCCAACTTGTGACATCCGGCATAAAACGGTATTTCGTAAAAGAACGTCATACCATAAGTCAAACGTGGTGGTGGTGACTGATGGCCTGGGGCTGCTTTGCTGCTTCGGGACCTCGACGACTGATTGATGGAACCATAAATTCTGCTTTCTAACAGAAAATGCTGAAGGAGAACGTCTGGTCATCAGTTTGTGCTCTGAAGCTTAAGATCAAGTGAATTATGCAGCAGGTCAATGATCTAACCACACCAGCAAATCCACCTCTGAAGGGCTCAAAACAACAAAATGAAGGTTTTGGAGTGGCCTAGTCAAAGTCTGGACTCACATCCTACTGAGATCCTATTAAGATGTTTCGGCATGACCGAAACAGGCTGTTCATGTTGGAAAACCAGTGTAGCTGTATTAAAAAACTGTTCTGCAAATAAGAGGGGATCAAAATTCTTCCGCGGTGATGTGAAAGACTCGTCGCCAGTTATTGCAAACACTTCACTGTAGTTCTTGCTGCCAAGACTGGCACAACCAGATATTAGGTTTAGGAAGCGGTTGCTTTTTATTTCAAAAATTGGTTTGTATTTGCTCAGGTTTTTGTTTTTTTGATGATAAGAAACAGTTTCTGTCAAAAACGTGTTTAAAACCATGCACGTAAATGATGGTAATTTGGTATCTTATTCAGCAACCACATATATAAGATTCTGTGTTTTTAATCTGTATTTTTTTCATGCATATGTCTCAGCTGCACACTCTGGTCCTCTGGTCTTTGAGCTAGAAGAGACAGAAAATGGAGTAAAAACTCAGATGATTGCATTACTATTGAACACGGCTCAGATTTAACCAGCAAAACACTGCTTCTATGAAATACATTGGCTGAAATTTATAAAGACACTAAAACTCTACTGAGGCAAAAGAAAGCCGATGTTTTGTTTCAACTGCTTTGAGATTGTTGGGCTTCACTTTTCCTTCTCTACAAGATCCTAAGATATTATGGCATGTTTGGATAAAATACATAAGCTTTTTCAAGTGTCTTCCACTCTGTAAATACTATTTTTGAAGGTGGAAATGTCCCCGCTTTGGTTGCAGAAGAAGCAAGAGAAAGGAAGGATGAATCAAGCCTCTTTTGCCACATATTCATACTCATCCTTCACCAAATTGAGCAGATGGAAATTAAGTGAATCTGGTGAGGCCATATTAGTCCCATTTGGGTAAATGTCATTGAAAAGATAGTGAACAGAGCTAAGTCGAATAACGCTTTGAGCCCAGTGAATTAGGCACAGTTAGGGATTAGCCCACAATGGGGGTCAATTGATTAACAGTGTTAAATACAGTGTTAAATGTTGGAGTTTGAATAAAGAGAACAGAGAGGGGAAAAAAGAGGAAGGTTCACATGGAAACTTGGAAGCAGGCTTTTTTTTTTTTCATTTTTGTTGTTTTTACCTCACAGGTCAGTTTATGCATGATCTTATTTTACCAGTTGATATGGTTTCTTTCCCGTTGAGCTGTGATTCCCTGGAATATCAAACACTTGGATCTCCCTTCTTTTATCCTTTCTTCCCTCTCTCCTCCCAGTCTTTTATTCTTTTCTCCCTCTGCCGTATCTCTTCTGTCATATCCCATCTTTTGTCGTTTGCCTGGTTTCATCCCCCAACAATGGGGGTGAAAATTACATTTCAGCTGGAACGTTTCATGTTGCAAAGCGCCAGCCGGTGTAATCTTTTTTTTGCAGAGGTGAAAACATCAGGCTGCATTTGCTGCACTTCACGTATGTAAATCAGAACGGTGATGCACACCTTCTGAGGCCAGCTAGACGATGCATTTAGACTGCTTAGGGAGACTGATACAATGTAAGCTCTCGGTGTTTGTGTGTGTGAGTATGTCGTTCTAACTGTGCATGAGTGAGTGTGGGTACACGTCTGTGTAGGCCTATGTTTATACCCTTTAGTGACAGCCTCAACATAATCTGAGCTTGCTCTACAGGCATGGTGGGATGATACTTCAAAGTAAGTACCTGCTAACAGACATTAGTCCATGTAAACAGGGCATACTCAACCTAAGCTGGGTGCGCAGTACAACATGCATGTACAAATATTTCTTGTTTGTGCAGTGTCACATTAATGCAATAAGACACTGTTGCGTGGTGTGGGTTTTTTTTTTTTTCTCTGTGTGTAAAGTTACATTACGCCATGCTGGACAATTCAGCATGTACACGCGAGTGTGTGAGAGTGAATGTACGGGTGTGCGTGGTATAAACAGGAGCCTGGAATAATGGAGGCAGAGAGAGAGAATCGGTTCAGCTTCTTGAAGCAGAGAAATAAAGAAGGACCGAGCTTTCAGGTGTGTAACAGTTTACCACATTGTACTGCAATGAAAAAACCCCAAATTTTGTACACCTTTAGAAGGGTTCTGCTGGATAATGCAATCTTGTAACTAAAAAGGTCAGGATAAAAAGACCATATAAAATGAATAAAATTATCAAATTTACACCATGTCTTATCCATCTTGTTTTCAACCATACATACATTTTGTTTCTGGGAGGAAAAATGAAACTACATGAAATATATATACGGGCAGCATCAGGCCACCGTGGCACGGTGATTAGCACTGTTGCTGCAAAGCAAGAAGGTCTTGAGTTCAATTCCACCATCAGGCTGGGGTCTTTCTGTGTGGAGTTTGCATGTTCTCCCTGTGTTTGTGTGGGTTCTCCCCAGGGTACTCCAGCTTCCTCCCACAGTCCAAAGACATGCAGTTAGTGGGGATAGGTTACTTGATTCATCTAAATTGCCCATAGGTTTGCGAATAGTTGTCTGTGTCTCTATGTGTTAGACTGGTGATCTGTCCAGGGTGTACCCTGCCTCTCCCCCTATAACAACTGGGATAGGCTCCAGCGACCCTGGAAAGGATAAGTGGAAGCAAATGGATGAAATATATTACCACTAAATACTCATATTCACTGGGCTCTTTATTAGTTACACTTTGCTAGGTGAGCTCTATTTTCCTTCAGAGCAGCCTTACTTTTCGTAACTTAGATTCAACAAACTGCTGGAAACATTCCTCAGAGATTTTGGTCCATATTGATATCGTAGCATCATTCGGCAGATTTTTCAGCTGTACACCCATGATGCAAATCTCCCATTCAACCACATCCCAAAGGTGCTCTAATGGATTGAGATCTGATGACTTGTTTACACTACATTCTGACCCTACTGTCCAAATGCTGCAGTAGAAATCGGGATTCATCAGACCAGGCAGTCTTCATGGTGTGATCTTCTGCTGCTGGAGCCCATTTGCTTCAAGGTTTAATGTGTTGTGCCTTCAGAAATGCTCTAATGCTAATAGTTTCTTTTTTTGGACCACTCTGTAACTCTTTAGATGGTTGTGTTGGAAAATCCCAGCAGATCAGCAGGTTCTAAAAGACCAGCCCGCCTAGCATCATCAACCACAGCACGTTCAAAGTCACTTAAATCAGATAGGTAGATATAAATAATAAACAGGTGACGCTGGATTAGAAACAAATCAAGACATCTCATCCTTCTGTTATTTATTTGCACTTTTTTGTAAGAGAAAAATTGGATTTAGGGCACAATATGATTCACTGACTTACATTATCTGTTAGGACAGATCACCTCCAAGCCCAGCACCTTTGCCCTGTAGTTCACAATGCTGCTGACAGGATATATATCAAGTGCACTTATCAAACACCATTATCACACCTTCCGATGCATTGATGGTCGTCCAGAACGTGCCCAAACCAGTCAGTCCATCCCTCACAGTGTGTTTTTTTCCATTGATAGAAATGAGAGAATAGATGTGAAGAAGGTGTAAGAAAATCACCCTGGCAGACATCATTGCCACGCCGAGACCTTTTTCTGTGATTTGCCTTTGTGTGACTTCCATCCAACATACTTTTGCACTTTCTCCTTTGAATCCCTCCCCTGTTCTCCTTTTCTGTCACTTCTCGCTTCCTCCCATGTCCCGGCTCGTCCCTTATCACTGCATGTTCAACACAGGCTGAGGGACTCCTCTCCCTTTCTCTGTCCTTGCTCTCTCTTTGCCCTCCTCTTTCCTGCAAAGACAATAGGCAAAGAGGATAACCCCTTACTCTAGAATTAATTATCTGCCCCTTTAATTCTGGGCCACGCTGATTAGCTCTGTATGTAAAATGGAGTCCATATTAACATAATATTTGGCTATCTTCTCTAAGCTGAGGTCCCCTGACCTTTTCCACCTCCTAAGTCTCTCTGTCTCTCTCTCTCTCTCTCCCTCATCTTTTACTCTCAGGAGGTCCCTGACAGTCCCAGCCTATGAATGTGATTTGAAGGGGTAAATTAGATTTTGCTTCTCTCTCCCTTTCTCTCACGTTTCCCCTCCCTCCTTCTGTATGTTTATGAAACTAACGACAGTTCATTTCGAGGCCCCCGGTATAATTATGTGTGCTTTTTTTCTCTATCATTGACTGCTCTGATGGCAAGGCTGATATGCTGTGTTAATATAAACGTTTAGCTCAGTTATTATGAGCCCTGAGAGTCATAAAGGACAGCCAACCTGCGCGCCGATTGCCTCCCATACAGGATGTCCACCTTCACTCTCTGCTGCTATTCTTCCCTTTATCACTGTCCCCTGTCTCTCAGTTTCTATATTTATTGCTATGTTGTGTCTTTTCTAACATTGCCCGTGCCCAGTGTAATGTCTGCCTCGCAGAATTGCAGACACCGGAGATTGCTTTCAAATCAACTTTCTTGAATAGCCATGAATGGATGGCACACTTAAGATGGCTGCTGTAAGAATGGTGATAATGTCATTTGTGGAAATGAACATTGGTATGGTGCCTTAGATCAGAAGAGCTGACTTGCCATTGCAATCATGGCAGATTTCTCTTCAAAAAATCTTTAACTGGTATTGTTTTCTTTTGCCTTGGTATTATTGGGCTGCAGCCAACAATGTTAATGATACACTGAAAAATCTGGATGGTTTTTGACTCAAAGTTTGCACCACTTACTCGCAGATTCCAGATTTTTCTTTATTTTTTTTGCTTCTTTTGGCGTAACAGAAAGATCAGTTTGTTCTGAACTCAAAGTCGGATTTCAAATGTGCAGATTTTTGGTAGTTTTAATCTACATTTCTTTAAGTACACTTTTTGTCAATGGACTAACTGTTTGATTCTTAGTGCTAGCTAAAAACAAAACCTAAACGCCCTTGACAGTTTGGATGGACCGCCCTTTTTTTGCCACACCTTGGCATGATATTATCTGAAATCCCCAATCAATACAAAGCAACTTAACTAACTAGCCTAGCCAGTATTGCCCATTCCTGGGTCAGTACTTGAATATTGTATACAAGCCTTTTATCAATATGTACAACACCAGCTATATACTAGCCCACTTTTACAATGGCGATTCCAGTTGTTATACCCTAATGTAAAAGTAATTCCACAAAACTGTCTTTGAACTGAACACTTAAAATGCATTATATCCACTTCCACTAGACTTTATAACCATTTTCAGTGATTTAAAAAAGTTCAGTATAACATTTTAGATATTTATAATCACACATCTTCAAGAAATATTGCAAGTTCGTGGCAGGAGGGGGTAAGGGAGAGGGAGCAGGTGTCCAAAAGGAACCAGAAATCCAGGGGGACTCATTTATCTCCAGAAACTGAGCAGGTGAGTTCAGAGTAGAGTGTAAGATTTGTGAGACGACATTTACATAAACACTGACTGGGTAGAAAACAAGAAAATCCTAATTTTAGACATCTGGTGAATGACAATTAGATGTGAGCGCTTCACAACTGTTGAAAAGCTAGGTCCTTATTTCCTTATTTCTATATCTGATCTCACATTCTCCCCATCAGAAACAAGAAAATGTTCATATTCTGTTCCTGAAAATTAAAGAAACGCCTCTAGCAACAAAGGTATTTACAGTGGCTTTTCTGATCTGAAGGTCAGGAGTTTGTAAGAATGTTCAACGGGACTTTTTTTGTTGTACTGTACATAGTCACAAATGAGGAGTTCTCAGGCAGCTTGCATCAAACTGTGCACATGCAAAAACAAACACACTCGAGGCCTTTCCACCACCACTCAGTCACAGAGAATTAGCAAGCCGTTACAACTTTCACAATCTTGGCTGAGGAAGGTTTTTAATTGCCCAGCAGTGTGTAGGAGAGAATGTGTGTGGCTGCGCTTTCTTCATCCTACTCCTCAGCTCATTAGATATGGTGTGTGTAGTTCCAGCCCTGGGCAGGTAAACAGTCAGAAGGACATTAGCTTCCAATCAGCCTCCACTATATCACCTAGAAGTTTAATTAATTCCAATCCATAGGGCACGCAGTGTATGGAAAGTCTGTAATTCTACGTATGTGTGTGAGCGTGTATGTGCATCTGTGTGTGTCTGTTTCCATTTAGACTTCCTTATAACCCTTTCACGGACACGGTGTCTAAAACTGCTGGAAAGGTCAGCACATAATCACTCTCTTTAGCCTGCCTCACATTTTAATTGACTATCTTTCCCCCTGCTCCCCTTCCCACACACACACACACACACATACTGTACACACTCCCCCATCATTACAGCCGGTATAGATCCCAGTATGAATTGATGATCTCCTATCTAAAGCCTAATCACTGTGCAGGACCTTAGGGAGACTCAGTGATCCGTTTCCTCTTCTACTACACCACAGGAATCTCACATTCGCATGCTGAGCCTTTTGATGGGTAGAAAATGAGCATTCTACCTGGTTTAATATTGTAGTTCATCACAAGTCCTGTGAAAAATGGAAACGGACATAAAATGGTTCTCTGAGACGGGCATTAAGATTGGAGAGATTGGCTGAAGTAAATGATTAACTGTGTAATGCAAGGGGGCAAATTTAGATAGAAAAATCAGGATGATTTGCCTTGTATTGCAGGGTAACCATACATAATGGTTGCATATAGATGTAAGATGTGTGAGGTAAGATGACAGATCTTGGCTTTGTTAAAGAAGCTGTTTTTTCTTTTTATTAAACACATTGCAACACATGCTGAATGCTCCATGTTTTCTAGAACACCTAGAGGAAGAAAAGTTGTGTCTACTGATGCTAACGGGGATTCTTACTGTACAACAGCCTATTTAGTACAGCAAGCATCACTGCAGTACAGAACCGAGTGGCTATGGTGTTTAATCATTGGCTTCCATGCTTTAATATTAACAACGGGAAAAAACAATTAGAGAAAAAGTAAAGTGGGAAAATAGTAAAAGCAGAAGTCAATTGAACATTTTGTCATGACTTCTTTTAAAGTTCTGAAAAATCACTTTTAAGACGCACTTAAGCAGAATAGCAGAAATAATTATGTAATTAGTCTCATAAGGCTAAGACGTCATATTTGTCTCGGGAAAAGAAGGAAAAACCATTAAGAAAATATAAAACACTGCTTTGTAAAGCCGTGTTGCAAAAAGAACATTTTTTTTCTTTCGTGATCATTTCTACTTTCTTTCTTAAAATAAAGAAAGGTGCAGACAAAATTATGGCGACCCCCGATAGACCCTGAACAGCAGCTATTCAAGCATCTACATAATGCTCTTTGATGCACCATTTCCTGAAGGAGCAAGAAAGGACCTCTACATACACACACAAACACACACACACACACACACGCAAGCTCACGCACACACTCGCAAACAAAGTGGCGATAACACAGGCCTGCTTTTGTCTCAGCCTTTTGGAAGTGGAGAAAAGGGGAGTGTGAAAATGAGTGCGCGAGAGAAAAGAAGCCCAGGATGAGGTGTGTTATTCAGCCTCGCCGCAGGGGGTTAGGACAACTAGGAGACCAGGAGAGTCTGCCCATTGTCTACACATCCCACACACAAGCACACACACCGGACAGAAAGCAGGCTCTGCTGAAGCAAAACCCAATATGTTGCAACATTTGCCAAAGAAATGTGAAAATGAGTGTAAATTGAGGTTATTTTCTCCACCTCTCCCTCACTACCTCACACTTGTTATCCAGTCACCCTGCAAGAGGGGGGTGGGTCATTCTACACCCCTTTCTATGGCTGAGCGCAGCCACCATATGCAGGTGCTTCCAGAAATGTAAATAGCAAACAAGGAGCCGAGATTACTTTTTGCTCAACTTCTTCCTAACACAGAGAGTTCTCCATCCGTGTCTAAGATATTGGACGAAACAGCTTGTATGCAGCTCATGATCATCCATGAGGATAATATTGATGGTCACTCTTATCCTCAGTGAGTCTTAACTATATCTACTGAACTCCCAACACCTCCCTTACTGCTTTCTGAGAACCTGCAGCTGCTACTACTTAAGATACACATTATCATGAATCAGAGATCACTGCTCCTTCTTGGAAATTTTAATCATAGGTTAAAATTCAGCTACATTTGCACTGATGATGCAACTTTGAATGTTTGCACATCACGCAATCAAATCTGACTGTGGGAATTCACCTTCAGCACTTGTTCATTTATAAGCATTTGCTGTAGCCCTACATTAAGATCTCCCCCCATGCTGTGGAAGCCAATATATTTCCACTGAATTTGGAAAATGCCTCCAAAGCACTGCTTGTCAGCTCGGTGCTAACTTTAATATGATTATATTAATACGATGTAGTTGGAATAGATTTTTTAAAATATTATTATTTGTGGCAAATTTATTTCTTTTTTTCACACTTTTGAATGTTTAACACAGACCTCCCGCAGTGTCATTGTCTCCGCTGTTTAGACACAACACAGCCAAAGTGTTTGTGGCAGCCTTTTATTCCACTATTAACGCAGTCAAGTGAACCCTTTTCTCACAGTAACCTGTCAGATTTTAGACAATGATAGAAATGTTTATTTTGAAAAATTCAAATTGATCTGACCAGGAGTAGGTGCACGATCAATCATGGTTCCCTGCCCTGAACCGCTTTGATATATGACTCGCTTCAGTTTGCTTTTAACTTTTTAGAACAACGTGCGAGACTTGTATCAAGGCTAATAAACATCAACACATATCAGTTAATACAGCATCCCTTCCTGTGCGGGCTGTACAGAAAGAAAAAAATCCCTTTGTGCTCCATCACCACTGAAAATCCTTCTTTGTGCCTCCAAATAGCTTTCTTTCTTGTACATATTGAGTTTGTTTATTGGTCAAAAAGAATATTAAAGAAGCTCATGCGTAGTTGTTTCTGGTACATAAATATCAGCAGCAGTGTACCTATCTAGGTCTGAGCATACTGAATAATGTATTCGATGTACTGGATTTTTTTTCTGCGTGTCATTAATAGTTATCAGTCTTGATGGTCTTTAAAACATGCCCCGTCAAATTCAACTGTGAAAAACATTGGGAATGTGTACTTTTTTTTGCCAGAGACAGCCTGATCAAGGGAGTCCACATGAAAGCCTTGATTCTTTATTGATTTCACCTTTTTTTAAGCCTCAGCTCCCCCGAGGGTGAGTTTCAGATTATGAGAGGTTAAAAAAGGCTTCACAAATTGACACACTGATTGCAACCAATCGGATGGAGCTCATTATTAAAATGCCATTCCTAATATTTTGTACACTCCGTGTTTATTAGCACAGCTGAGTTCCTAATTTTAACTGTCTTCACACATACATCATATTAGAAGATGCTCGTTGTTTTTTTTTCCTTGACTTGCAAGATACCCAGTACAAAGTGGGCACATGCAACACATCTGGTTGCTTTGAAAACAAAAGCTGATAAGGGTTGATAATGATATAGAGAACTACAGTAGAAACTGTCATCATTTGTTCTTTGCATAGCATCTTCCAGTCATGCAAATCAAAACTCCAAACCAGAGGCTCTCCGTTTGTCTCCAACTATTTTTGATCATTCTGCTTTATCAGTTTCAAAGAAAAAATTGCAAAAAAGAAAGAAAAAAAATATGTCACAAGAGCTAGACAACTACGACATGTGGGAGAGAAAAGATGGAGCTTCGATAAAGGTATTCATTGTTGTTACGCACCAAACACTCCTGTGTTCTTATTTTGTGCTTTGCTTTTGCTTTTGGCTTCTTTCAGCTGATCCACTGCTTTAAGCAGGTGAATGTGTTTTGTAAATGTTGACTTCTGTCAGGTAAGTTTCTGTCACTCGTGGAGTAAAAGAAAGAACTGTCTTTGCGTTGCAGCTATGCAAGTTCCCTAAAAAAAAATCCCTAAATTAATTCATTTTAAATACAGTTATTATCATTATTGTTGAAATGTCTATTATTTTGTGTCTAGTGTCACCATTACTTCTCTCAACGCATCAGAGTGGTTAGCTCGTAACGTGTTAGCGCCGCGCAGCCCCATGCACGGTGCGATCCACGTTAACTCGCTAAGGAGATTTGCCATAACCGCGTTAATGCGGTTATTTTTACGAGATTAACACTGACAGCACTAATTTTATTATTAAAGTGTACACTTGAACTTAAATACATTTCCCAGTTAAATTACGCTAAAGTATTAGCCGCTAAAGTACCAGCAGCTGCTAGCTAGGTTTGCCAGCATAATACTGTTATTTTACAGCAACGTCAGTGTAATGTGTAGACAAAAATATAACATACAAGCATTGCCATGCAGTACTGTCAGGTTGGAAATTTGATGTATCTGGCTCTGTTTAGTGTTATTAGTATTATTACAGACAAGAACTCTTGGACAAAACTAGAGGAATGCTGCCGTGTTCAACATTTTATCAATCACCTTGAAGATAAACGATAGCCGACCAGATAAATATCTACAAGAGTCTTGCACATGGTGGCCCTTGTTGGCTAAACTGCTACTGCAAGCCACACAAACACTGGAAATCACATTGCACATTCACAACAATCAAAGGCTAAGCACGCCATACCTAAAAAGTCCATAACAACACGACTAAATTAATCATTTAGTGTAGTAGGACGTGAGGAGAGGAATGTATGTCCAGAGAGAGCTGAGATGGTTAAGAAGAGAAAAAAAAATTTTTTTTCTTTAATTGTCAGGAATCAAGAGGTGTGTGCGTGCATGTTGATTCATTCACACCTGTGTTGCGTGCTGTATGTTTATGAGTGCTCTGTAATGATAGATTGACAAGCTGCTCCCGCTGGGCTGCGGCACCTCTGACCCTTGACCTTGAAATCTCCAGTCTGGTTTAATGATCCAGTCCTCTCACACCCATCCAAGAATATGTTACCGTGGAAACATAGCCTTTTTCCCCCACTCATAATGCAGGAGAGTTCGCCATCCGTGTCTAATTCAGTCTCAAGCCAAGTCGGTGACCTCTGAAGAGATGTTTGCAGTCTGATCAGTATATCCACAGATGCACTGCTTGTGTCCCAGAAGCTGCTGTCAGGATTTCAGGTTAAATACTACAGTTAATATTGGCGGGAATGATCTATGCAGAGATAATCTCATGCCATCCAGCACAATCCTTCAGAAAACATCTGGATTACATTGTTAAAATAACTCAGATACACGACATAAATAATTCTCATTACTCCATAAAAGGTTGTTTCCACCTTTCTTGTGAATCAAAGTGGAATTTTCTTTGAATACATCGACTGACTTTGAATATTATGCGATTCTTAAAGTGAGCATTTCTTTTCTGCCTTGCATTCATATTATTCAAAAATGCTGCTTATGTTTTAGACATTCACATGTAAAACAGTTTTATCATGTTTATCATATAACTATGTGACTTTCAATCTGCACGTTACATGTTGATGGCACCATATAGCAAGCTAATTGTTTGCCAGATAAGGTTTACAGCATATAGTTTATAGATTCTTAATGTCCAGCTATTGGGAAGGAGAAAGAAATGGTTGCTTTTAATCAAGGCAGTATTTGTGTCTGCGAGCTGGGAACCAGCCACATTATCATGTCAAGTTACAAATTAAAATGCCTGGCCGCTAACAGACTGGGGATATAAATGGGCCATCATGGCCATCTAAGTGTTGTAATGACATTTTTTTGCCTGCCAGACAATTAATTCTATCAATCTGCATAACCTTTCCCAAAGCTTGGAAAACAATGGCATTTTTATGGCTTGAAATGAATGGAGTCCAAGTGAAAAGTATGCTTAGGCAATCATTACATTATTTAACAAATGGATTTAATTGGATTTTGATGCCTGGGTGTCTGTTTCTGGAGCGCTGCGGCCAGTGTGCTGACTCCAGCTCTGGCTAATTCAATAGGCTAAATGGAATCAGTGGAAAAACTCTGCAATCATCACTGCATTAGGACACCCATTCCCATCATGTAAACATTGCTTTGAGCTCCTGCCATTTATCTTATGGTCTGTCTGTCTCTGTTTCCTCTTTATTTCCACCACTTCTCAAGACATTCTTTCATCCTCCGTTTAATGAAAGTTGAGGTTGAGTTCCGTTTTGGACTCAAGTGAATTCAGAAAAAGCAATTTACCAAAAAGCTGGTACTTCTAGACGCATGAACTGCTTAGCTCCTCACTTTTCATAAATTAGGGGGGGAAGGCTTCCATCAGACAGGGTCTCAGAGGGATTGGGAAGGTGCTAAGCATGTCTGCCTTTAACGGAGGTGAAAAACAGACTAATTCATTAAGCATTGATCACCCCAAATGACAGCAAAGTGCTTCAACATTTAGCGGGCAAATAACTGGCAAATTGGCACACAATTTTTGTACATTTCCAACTCTTTAATGGGTAAAGTATGGAGCAAAAAGGCAATAAAAATGTTAGCAGACAACCCGATGAACCCACACCCAGCCCATTATGTTCACCACTCCTTATGGCTAAACGCCCTTAATGTCTTAAACTGTGGGCAAGGGCTGTCCTAATGATGCATTTTGGTGAGTGTTTCTTACTTTTTGATCAAAATTACATGTTTTATTTGATTCTTTTAAATGCAGTTTGTAACAGGATCCCCATTATGCAGTGGGTGAATGGACCCATTACGAAGGGTTAGGCTTAAAGTACCTGAGTATGTATTTGAGGAAAAGTGCTTAATCTTGGATGGTCTAATATAATTTCTATCAACACTTCACCCTGTTCCGGCCTGTGAGATGAATACTGATATGACCTTATTATTGTATTATCATTGGTTGTGCAGTAGGCCTTTGCAGTCACATACATACTTTAACGTAAAGTCTTATAACAAAAAATGGAGCATGTAGACATATCAAATATCAAAATTTGGCAGCGCACACACTGTATCCAGACACGTAAATGGCCACAGATGTAACAAATTCTGCATTTTTAACAGATTCAGCCTTTGGCATGGCTCCATCTGAAAAAACAATTAAAAGAGTCTAGGGCATGTCAGTCAACACAGGAAAGCTGGGAGACGGCACCAAATGTGCGAGAGTGCGCAAGGCTGGAGCAGTGCTGGATGAGCAGAGAGCTGACCTGAGCCCCAGCCAGACTTTATTAATCAAGGCAGGAAACGTGTGCAACCTCTCAAGCTTGACTTTACTCGCTGTCTTCCTGTGCTGTCTGCTTCTCCATCTCAATGCTCTTTTCTGTTTGTGCTGTTGGCCTTTTCCCCCCCTTCTTCCTCTTTTCTTTCCATACTGGAAATGCCTTCTTTACCATCCGTGAGTCTCTCTATCTCCTGTGCATGTTTTGCAGATAAATTTTGTCTCTTAGAGCATCAGATAGCAGCAAAGGGATTTTGAAACAATACCTCTTCAAGCAGTGACTCCGAAAGGTGGTAATGATTTACAGCATTATACCTGCAGAGACTCAAGAACCCCTGTGTCTCTGTGATTCATCTGTTTCATCTTCTCATTTCATAGCCGCGGATGGATTGATGTCTCGTCCCCATTTCTCCCCTTAAAACTTTGTTGTTTGTGGTGCTGGAGAAGATGCTCTTCTCATTTCCAGTGTTTTGTGGATGTGATTGAATTTTTTTCATTTTCTTTTTGGCTATCTGTGGCTATTTTTTGCGTATAGATGCTGGTTTGTGTAAAGGGCTCATCTGGTAGACTTTCAACATAAACCTAGTTCTAGTTACACACAGATTCAGGGTAAAATCCACCAGTGACTGTCATTCCCTGTTCTGTCAATGTGTCAAGCGTACGCGATGGATCTCCTCCGCTGTGTCAAAATGTCAAACCTTTCAAATTAAATTTCAATTTTTTTGGAAAGAAGACGAAAGAGGCTGAAGACAAATAAGAGAATGGAATAACAGGGAACCAAATCTAGTGAATAAGGCAACACTTTTGTTGGTGTGGCAAAATAAGTTGCTTGTTTTTAGCGCACCGTTCTCATGTTCTCATATAAACGCCTCGGGATGTAACCGAAGAACTCAGAGTTAAGAGTCGGAGCGGAGTGGAAGGATTCATGGTACAGTAGCCGTAGACCAAACTCTCGTCATCAGTGATGATCATCAAAATTAAGGTTAGGTCATCCTCGGCTTGTTGACAGGCTTCTGCTTCATAGTGCAAATCATAAGTGCTGACTTGGAAGTGATCGTGCAATACACAACACAGGTCTCTATACTGGTTGCATCACATCACACCCTCCAGCACTTGGTTCATGCACAACGGGCAAAGTCTTAGGAACTTTTTCACTCCACCTTGCCAACTAAATTTTAAACACTTTCAAGTGCCAGACCCTTCTCCATCTTTTATTACTTTCATTTCTATTACTCTCCCCTTTGTCTTTGCCTCCTACCTGACAACAGGGTCAGGGGGGAAACAAAAGCATGTCCTTGTTCCCCATTTAACCGAAGCTCATAGAGAACAGCTCCCGATGTATTCTGTAGCCAGTGTACGTTTTACCCTCAAAATTCAAATCAAAATATCAGTTTGTTGTGACTTTATTGTTCAAGATAAATTTAAGTTTCAGCCTTGTTACTTAACACAAGATTCTCAACTACTCCTCAACTTTGTTTAAAAAGAAACCTCATTGTTCACCCAGTGAAAATATACAGAATAAAGGAGAAAATAGTCTTGAAAAGGCGTTTTGTTTGAAATTCTGAGAAATCCAATGCCAGTTGTCAGTGACTATTGCTCTTACCGAATATTGCTGACGTGGTTTGAGGAGTATGCTGTCAAAGGTATATAAAGAAGCAGAAGTAACTGTGAAGTATATTCCACTTGGGGTCTGAACATTCTTATCCAAAATGACGCAAATAAGGCAGAGAAGAATGATTAATGTGATTGCATGAGTGATTGCAGGACTGATTGATGGTTGGCCCCTTTTAATGAAAAAAAAAAGTTTGTGACAAATAATGTATTTTTCGTCACAAGGAAAAGAGCAGAACTGTAGCAGAGACTGGGGGGAAAGTACTCAGACAAGTTGGTGCAATATTGACTGTGCCATCTGTGATGTGTGTGACTTCAAAGGTACAATTACTTTGAGCGGTTTTAAGACTGATACCTGCTCATGTTAAGAGGCAGCCTCTCACCTCCGGAGAGCTGCCTGCCAGACGAGAAATAATTCATTTTTAAGAAACTTAGGCAAGGGCAAATTCTGCCGTGCAGCTCTCTTCACATCCATCTTCAAAGAGAACCAAGTTCCTATATGAAACAATAGAATATTTGGCTTCTTATTCATGTCATGGGGCTTTTTTTTTTTTTTGCCAGTGCAGGGTCCTTTAATTCCTCTATTGTTACTGACAGGCCCTATTGGGAAGGCCTAAGAGGCTTTTTGGACCCCACTGGACACTCTTAAACAGAGACCAATCAGAATGCACAATAACAATTGAACATTCATTCCAGAACTGCAGGGATTTTAGTATCAGGATGATCTCCATCTTTAGAGAGACAATAAAAAGTCCCAAAGACATCCTGGGTGTTTCCACGAGAGGCCATTTTGTTCGCTGCAGCTGTTTCCTCGTTTCTCTTAAATGACAGCTTTGCTGCAGCCATTAACATGCATGCCACTGAAACAAGTATTATAGTTTAATTCCTACCATGAAAAGCTTCCAGAGGCATAAAAATGGAGCCGCGATGCGGAGGATGGTGCAAAGGCAGACAAGCTCCAGAGGCCTCGTTGCTTGTGTGTTGCATTGACTTAATGGCAAATGGATGTCATTGGAATTTCGAGCGAGGCAGCAAGATCTTATCACTCAGATAAATGAATTAATATTTTACACTTCAGCTGAATATTTTTTTCTGTTACAAGAGGGCTAGATTTGGGGGGGGGTTCAAGTAAATTAAGAAAAAAAAGAGAGAATGAGACAGAGTAAGAGAGAAATAAGAGCCTGGGATGTGAACTCTCCTAATGTTATTCAGAGGCAGTGAGTCATGTAAGAGAAAAGGATCTTTTCTTGTACCAGTCAAGGACATTATCTTCTCCTGCTAGCAGTTATTAGCATTAGCATTTATATATTCAATGCAATTTTGAGGTCTGGTGATACTCAGAGGGGTCAGGAGAGAAAAACGAAATGAGGGAGGAAGGATAAAAAAGGTCTTTTCTCTGTGCGCAATTGGTGCTAACCAGCACAGAATAACCAATGAGGTAAGACACAAGGACATTTCATGCTGGAATTTAATCTGTGATCAGAACTCAAATTCTCTCCATCAACAGGAGAAAGCCATACCTCGGAACAAAGCAGAAATTATATGGATAATTTCAGTCTGATTGAGAAATGAATGATTTGATCGCTTAAGATTCTGAGCCAGCGCTTGAATCGCAGACTAGCATATCTATTTGTTGATTTAAACAATGCATTTACATGCATTTATTTTGTAAAAGGTATTAATATTATACATTACATTTAGATGGGTTAAAGCCATCCAAGATCGACTGTCTAGAGATGTGCGATAACATTTGTGGGTCAGATTGCATTCGAAGCAAATGGTTTGAATAATTGAAGATTGGGTGTTAAATTGTGTTTTCTATGAAGGAAAAGTGGGGGAGGAGATCCACTTGATAGACACGCACGCACACACTCACACACACAGCCATGCGTGCACATACACACACAAAGTGGCTCGACGTTCTCATCTAATGGTTTATCCCTGCAGCCCCGGAGGGTCAAAGATCACGAGCTAAAGCACTCAGATGGTTTGACACAGTTAGATGCATCACCTGTTCAGTGTAAAGACAATAAAAGGGACACAAATTGTTTCATACTTTGCTTTTAATAGTGAAAATTGCGCCAAAATTATGGCAAAGCCTAATTCTGAACTCTATAATTGCTTTTAATCATATATAGCTCGAGTTACAATTTCATTCTAGATTAGCAAAGAGTGGCGTGTGATTGACAGCTACAGCCTGTATGTTGCATTTGACAAATAGAAATGCACTTAGTATTCATGTATTCATCAACCAACCACTTTGTTTAATTCTGCAAAAAGCATATATTTGAAGTGTTTTCTTTTTTTATTCTAGTTTTTTTGAGAAGGCATCCTATTTCTTAATAAACCTCATGCTGAAAATGTTTTCCACTTGAGCCGTTGTCCAAAGAACCAAGCGTACACTGGATTTTCTTTAACTTGAAAGACAATAGGTGCTCCCACTTCAGCGACACCTCTTCATCTCATGCACCTCTCATCATTTTGAAGGCAGATGGGGCGTAATGCCCATCATTTCCACAGGCGATGTGAATTATAGAATGAAAAGAGGCGGATACAAGCTTCGAAAACAATGTGGGCTTTTTTCCTGCAGAGACAACAGAGCTGAAGAAAGAACGACGGCAGTTCTTCACTTCTGTGTGGAGCTGAGATGGAGAGAAAGAGAGCCACGGTCCATGAATCTTTTCTCAACATTCATATTTCATTGTAGCTTTAAATCCCACCTATGAGAAATGTGATCTTTACATAAATTCACCCCCTTTGTGTGTCCACTAAAGTCGTCTAATCTCACATATAATGAGTCTCTTTATACTCGCCATCATTGTGTTTGTTCCAGGAGTAATTTTGGAGGCCCTAAGTGTCACAATTTGCTCCCTCCCCCAACACCACCACCCCCTCCCCTCCTCACACTAACACACACACACCCACAGCCCACCTTGTCCTAGACAGTCATTGTGCAGTTGTATTAAGTGGTAGGGGGCAGAAGAGGAGGGGATGGGGCACAGTGAGAGGGGTGGTGGTGGTTTGGTGGGTGTGTGTGGGGGGGCACATTCTCTTCTGAGGCTGACTTTGAGATTGTTATTATCATTTTCAAAGCATCAAAGCTTTCTCTCTCGCTTTCTCTCACTCTCTCTCCATCCAAGCTTAAAGAGATGAAAGTTTGCCTTTGTTCCATCCCCTGCTACATTACCTCTATGCATTAGGCCTCCTCTTTATCCGTGAAATTACCTTTTAGCTTTCTCATTCAGCGCAGGCAGTCTGCATGCGACGAGATGGCTCGCACTTTTTCACCACATCATATCCCCCCTGCACACCTCTCTCTCTCTCTCTCTCTCCTAAAAAGATTGTTGCATTTGCAGTTTGATTTTGTCTACACCTCTCTCTGTCTCTCTCTCCTCCCATTTTGCTGTAGTTCTCTCTGTCTCTCTCCACTTCATATAAGGTCCATCTGTCCCTTCATTATATGGTTAGTGCTGTTCTTTGATCGTTCTATCTCCAAAGCAAACACAGGGGTCTGTGTTGTTCTCCCCATAACGCAGATGGCTGAGAGATGATGGCTGAGATGCTTCTGTTCTCGCTGCTGTTCAGAGAGCCACTTTCCCAGCCTCTTAAAGCACTCTTTGAAGCTGACAGGGAGCACTCTAAGAGAGAAAAGTTGCTTGATAGTCATGCAAAAACATTTTCATCTCCCCCTTTTTTTGTTATGCATGTTTTCCCCTTTGATTGAGCTAATCTTTCCATGTCTGCCTGTGTTTTTCCTCTATCTATCTATCTATCTATCTATCTATCTATCTATCTATCTATCTATCTATCTATCTATCTATGCAAGATTTACAAAATCTGAAACTCGTCAACCGCATTACAAGCAATGAACGGAAAACCATGTAAAGCTCAATGTCTGTGCAACCTGTGCCAAGTCAATAGATGTGATAAATGTTCCCCTGTCCATAAAATGCTCATATAGGAGTGGCCGTGTGTTTACTTTGCAAAGCAATAGATGAGAGTAAAAGTCCTTTCCACACTCATAAACTCATCTCTGGAGAAGCACTTACCGGCTATTGTTTGGCCGCAAGACAGCATTAATATACAAATGAGCAAAAGTGTATACAGTATAAGGATGAGAGATATACACAGACAGAGATACACACACACACACACACACACATTCTACACAGCTGGAATGACTCTCTGCAGACTAATGTAATTAATAGCTTTTTATCCATGTAGAATTTGAAATGAAGATGTAAATTGTTCGTTTAACATAGCCATAGGACATGGAGGCTTCTGCTGTCAAAGTCAATTACAGACTCAGCATAGTCCCAGACTTTATGAAAACCTAATCAAGATGTGGTCTGTGTGTGTGCATGTGTGCTTGTGTGCATATTAGCATGTCTGGACACAATATGAGACATGGAGCGCGAGACTGCACGTGCGTTTGTATGTGTGTACATGTGAGTGTAAGCAGAAAGCCTTATTCTGGGAAATACAGCATCTACAACTCGAATCTTATCAACTGAGGGAAAAGTTCTGTGTTAGCTACTGTATCAAAAGTGGAGTATAGTCTTCATTATTATTATTATTGTTATTTTACAGATTATTTCAATTGCTTTGGCTCATTTTTCCAATATGTCTTCAGAGTTCTTAGCGCTGAAGGTGCAGTCGTCAAAACAGCTCTTACATTCAGCAAAACACTATGGTTGATGTGCATGGGGCTTTAAAGTTTTTGATCCTCATCTTCTAATTTCCAGTCTTGCCCTACTTTTTTTTTAAGCAGCAGTGAATGCCTGCTGTACCAGACTATTATCTTTCTGAGGATAAGTAACAGCTATTATGTATGAAAAGTGAAAATTCCTCACATTTTAGGAACGCGAGGTTTTTCCATTCCACTTTGTGAAGCAAAAGCACACTTGTATTTACATTTAATCTGATTTTTTTCCCCTATCTCTATATCTAAAGTACAATAAACAGAGAAAGAAAAGTAATGTAAATAGAACGAAACAGAACAAAAGCATGTTGACCATCAATTTAAAGAAGAACATGTCATTTAGAAATAAAGCAGGTCTGCAATGTGCAATATTATACCACAGTGAAAAGGACGAGAAAATATGTTGTGAATGCTTTTGCTGCAGTCCTTGGCCACAGATTCTCATCAGCCTGACATCTAATGCTCTCCCTTGCAATGTATGGGGGGAAAACTGCCCGAGTCATCCTCTCAACTTTTCGGCATTTTCATATATTCTTTTTGTCTGTTCTTGACTACAAAGTGATATATCTGTAGTCTTCTTCCTCTTCTGGCTCTGAACAGGCTCCTGCAGTGTTTCCAAACTGTTGTAACTCTGGTGGTCTTGGCAGATTTTGACATTTAAATTGACTATTTTTCATGCAGCGACTTACACAATGAAACGATTCTAACACACTTTGGAGGATAAAACTATTCAACTGAGACGAGACTATCTGTTTTGATCACAACACATATAAAACCACAGTATTGCTCAAATTGCAGACAGTTGAGCAGTTTCTTAAATGTGCCGAAGTGTGTGCAAATGCTAACATAACTTTAGCTATCATTAAAAAAAAAACAGAGCTAAATGGTGTTGCATGGTGTTTTAGCAAAGGGAAGACAAAAAAATTATAGGAAGATTCAGAATGACATGGAGGATGTTTGGGGGAAGCTTATCACCATTCTTTAAATTGCAAATGAGAAAAAAAATTGCATTTCCACTGCTTTCTTATCAAGAAAACCAACACGATTGAAAGACTTTTGAAACCTGATCCATCCAAATTCATTTTGGCAGTAAGACCTAAAACATACAGCAAGAGTCATAAACTGCCCTAAACTTTTATAGCCACAATCTCGAGATGATTGTATTTCTTATATTAATGTTATTTATTTTGTCATAAACAGGATATGACAAGTGACAAAAACTACTCTGTGTTTATCAGGGCTGTAATGTGTGTTTTTAACATGTTTTAGTGCTTTGTATCTTGTTCTATTTAATCTGAACAAGCACCTAAAAGAGGCTTTGATCACTGTCGGCCTCTCTCATTTTTTTTTTTACCACTCTTCATTTTACAGTTCCGTTTTTAAAACCTTACGATGTAACTACAGCTCAGCCTATGCAGCAGTATATTAATGACTAACCTCGTAATGTGGATGGATTATCTCAGTTGTTCTCTTGACTGAAGTTTGGTCCGTTTACAGCATCCTGCCATGCGATTGCATTTGTCCCAAAACATCGGGAACCCTCACGGTAACTTTTAACGAGTGGAAAAAGTTAGCGTTCATCCTCCAGCTTCACTGTGTTTATATTATGCTAACATAGCTGTGTAGCTAGCCACCATGTAGCACATCATTATATACCGGCTAGCCAAACTTCAGTAACCCTACGAACATCACTGCTGTTTAGTTCCCTGTCTTACAGAACTCAAGAAGTGATAGCAGAGCTATACGTTTTAATTTTTCAGAAATCCCTCAGCCTTAACATGGTATATTATTTAATCTGGAGACTTCCCACATACCACTAGATGGAGCCCAAGTACCACGAGTGGTATGCGTACCACAGTTTGCGAACCAGAACCACTGGTATAAACCATTATGGTACCACATCTCTAACAGTCGGGACAACCTACCTGTCAAGTCCCTTTTTTTATTGTGAAAGTAAAAACTGAAATATAGTTTTTACTCTTTGTGGTATTTTACTTATTATTATTTTTACTTACAAATTATTTAATTTAGATTAATTGATAAGCAGAAAATCTATCATTACAAAACAATTTTTTAAGCAAAAATATCCAAAGCTAGCTTATTAAATAATAATGTTTACTATTATTATTGTTATTTATTCTTCAACAATAGAAAACTTAATCAACTAACTATTTTGTGATTATTTTGACCAATGACTGTTTTCCACGGTCATTGTTTTTGACTGTCAAACTAAACCAGCAGTCTGAACATGTAAACTTTGATGGCCGTTTTCTTTTCCAGTCTATACCATCTGTGACCACATTTATGACACTGAATCTATAAAAATACGGTAAACTTTAGATGTTTTTATAATCATATTCATTTTTCTGGATGACTATGCAGTGATACTACATTCATTAGTGTATTTCTGTATAAGCTACCAAACAGTGCATAACAACAAAACCATTAACATTTCATGTAAGACCTAAGACTCTTTTTAGTTTCTCACCTGCTGATCATCGACTGGAGATCTTTTTTTTTTTTTATGCACATTTCTGTTTACCCACGCAGTGCTATTTATCACTCAAAAAGTCAAAAACAGTAGTGAAAAATCTTGTCAAACTTTTTAATGCAACTTGTCATGCCAGTGGACGACTGACACAAATTCTGTTGACAGACCTCAAATACCCAAATGAGCAGTTGAGTAAGCCATGCAGGCGAAGGTTTGCTTGTGTGGAAAGTCATTTATAAACGCCAAGGGTAGCCATTCATGCTCAATGATTTAGGACTTTCAAAACACATTTCTAGCTCATTTGAATAATAATGGTCATAAAAAACACTGCCTCGGGCGCAGCAAGCATACATCAAGCAACAACAAATGCCTTCTGAAGTTGTCGAAAGACCCACAAACACGAAAACAATTAGGACACACAACTTAATTTGCAAAGAGTATATTTCCCAGTTACGCCTTGCTCATTTTAATGAGTTTGAAGGCAGGAGTGTCTTGTAGTTCGTGCTGCTGATTAATTTACTGTTGCAGACATACAGTGAAGTCTCAGACAGACCTCCATTAAACTTCAGCATGTTTATGCAGATGTGCACGCTCAGGCCTGCTCGCACAGCACACATACAAAAACATATTGTGCTCTACCTGGTTTCTTAATCGCAATAGGTAGCTGGTGATAAGGCACTCAAACACCCACATGCACAAACTCAACACAAAGATGGATCAAACAAACCTACCCACTTCAAACAGATGACCTCGCGATTGCCTTACATCAAAACTGCATGCAATTAAGGCTGAGTAGTGTTCATCAGCCTGGCCTCGCTTTGTCCAGAGGCTTTTCATTGTCCAGCACACTCAGCAGCAAACATCAGCGTGGGGAATCAAAAGATGAGTGCAATTACATTTTACCAGTGTGTGTAAAAAAATAATATATTGACCTTTAACATCTGAATAAAAAGAATTTTTGGATTTCAGCGTACATTCTTGACACGTTCGCAGGCTTACAAAATTTAAATTTGCACTACACAGATTTGAAACATCCTAACAAGATAAGATCAAAGATATAGGTCTATAGGTAAGCATACTAAATAAGTTAAATATTTGTATCTTTTTATTAAATGCCTATAATGCAACCATTACATACAATAATCAAGTATATCTTTGAAGTATTGCCACTACTAGAAGGTATGGATTACCTAGACACTGAATTTTTGATAATGCCTTCTCTTGCAGTGCTGCTTATTTTAATGATATAAAAATACACATGATCTTTTTGGACATTTAAGTTTAAAAAACCGATAAAAAAATCGCTAAAGACATGTCAGTGTGTTGTAGGGAAGCAAACCATTATAGCAACAGAAAAAAAGCTCTTCATCTGATCATGTCATGAGGCTTAAAAATGCAGTGGCAACACAGTGGTGCTGAGATTAGCACTGTTGCATAACAGCAAGAAGGTGCAGGGTTTGGCTGGAGCCTGTCTGTGTGGGGTTTGCATGTTCTGTCTTTGCCTGTGTGGGTTCTCTCCAGGTCCTCTGGCTTATTCTCACAGTTCAAAGGGATGCTTGTTAGGTTCTAAATTGGCTGCGATGGGTTTCATGGATGGGCCCTGAATTGGATAAGCAGAAGAAATGTAGGAGCTTAAAACATTTAAGTTACAGCTTTTTTTGCATCTTCGTCTGCAGTAAATGCGATTTAGTCTTCTGTTTGGGAAGTTGTTCAGTTTTTGGTTTGGTACAGTTAAACCATCCAATTTCACTTGTTTCACATTTTCTGAGCCCACTTTGTGACATGTAACTATGACACATGAATTTACGCTCGAGATTTTACATGCTGTTCGTCACATGTTTTCCCTAGTCTGGGTCACTCTTTGTTTACCCTTATTGCACTGAGTGATAACCATTGTTAGCCTTGTGATAATGCAATGTAACTGAGAGCATATCATTTACTGATGTAGCCAAGTGAGACTTTTATTGTCAGACAGATACAGAGGTCATGTCTGTTCATTTTAGATGTTTTCAACATTTTTAAGAGAAGTTGTTAACTTATTATCAAAGTTTGGCAAATATGTATATAAGATACATACTATAAATGGAATAATGTATATAAAATAACAATAAAACAGCCTGTCAAACAGTGGTCTAGATACAGTTTCTTTGACAAATGGAAAGCTGCACACTCTGACTGACTTTTCCCTTTCCGCCGCTTGTCATACACAGTCGCCTCACTGATTGGCTTTTATTGTCTTTGTTGAGTGAGAATAGCACATTGCCTGTCTCCACTGGAGACCATATATACGCATCCAGACAGCACATGCTTCCACACATGAAACAACATGCTGAGATACACGTACGCTCTTTAGGCAAAGAGGACAATACCCACTGCAGCCTAGGTGGAAGTGACACAAACAAATGCACACAGCTCACTGACTAAAAAAGTGACTAGCAAACAATGCAAAGTGGAAGCATATTAATATTTAAATAGATCATTTGCAAGATTGGTATAATTAGCAGCTCATATTCATGTATTCACTTCAGGGATATCACATCGAGACATGTCTACTTATTCAAATAAGATGCAACATGTCACAGGGTGCATATATGCAAATGCACATATGCCACTAATTACACATTGCCTGTCACAAAGAGAGAGAGGCTTTCAGCAAAAATGTTCAAAGTTCTCTATGAACTGCTCAACCAGGCTGCTCAGGTCTAATTAAAACATGCATGTCCCCAAGGCCTTATCAAAGCACTGTAGAAATATGTACATCTCAAATAGAGGAGAATTAGCTAAATAAAGGACCTCCCTGGTGCTTTTGTCCTGCTCACATTCCAGGCACTGCGCTAACAAACTTTATTTCTGATTGATACTGATCGTCCACCGCAGGGATTTGAGAATATTTTGACCTGAGGCGGGGGACTTTTATTTTGACATCTTTTCCCCTGGCACCATCCCAGATTTGATACCGTACTTGACACCAGCTGTATTGAAGGCTGTTGTGATGGAGATTGTTATTTTAATGAGGTGGAAATGAGATGTAAACCTTCTAGGAAGTGTTTTCTAATTAACCAAATGATTTGGCCTATGGGGTTGGCTACTGACAAATCATGCATTGTGTACCACACGAGGCTGATAACAGGATTTATTTTAAGGCTTCAAAGAGCCAAAGATTCAAGAAGTGCTTTACTTTTTGCCACAACTTCTGACTGATTCTTGCTATAACGTAATTTTGTGGCTTGATTTGATGAAGAGTAACAGAGAAACATTTATGAAGTAATTAACTGTAAATAATGAAAAACACTGACATTTTCACAGAAAAGCTCTTTTCAACTTTTAGAAAGGTCATGTTATGACATGCAGATTGAAGTGAATAACTTAAAGCTGACATACTGTAATTCACTGCTGAGCAGGAGAGACAACCTCATTAATGTTTCCTCTATTGTGCATGCAGTTTGACCAGCAAATGAACATTAATTATTTTTCAAGTTCTGTGCATTAATGTGTATTTCTCCAAAAGAATTTTACAACCAAATAGATAAACAGAATTGCATCTTTCTAAAAAAAATTGATCTGACCACTCACAGTACACCTGTGTGTACACACACACACATATATATACATTCATTCTAACATATACTTGCATTTATACACACAATGCATCCATTCTGCAGAGCTCAGAGGTGTCCAGAAGCCTGTCTGTGTGAGGAAAATGTATGCAGCTCAAATCAAAGTGATGTTGCGCACAGTAATCTTTCTCTATTAAGGCTGTCACTTTTTGCAATCTTTTTGCAATTGCGGTCTAATATCCTTTACCACTCCACTGCTGGGTTGGTGAGCTTCTGCAAGGCTGCATACACACATGCACTCGCTGTCTCATCACACACTTCCACGGCGTGCGGGTATCCCACTGAAGGAGTCAGTCATGTGTGTCTTTCAGATAGGAGCTGAGAAAGCTCTTGATTAGGACAGGAAGTCATGTGTGTAAAATTTACACTTCTTTACCACCGCCATCTTTCTATACACGGTGAATGTAACGTGTAATGCGAGGCTGTGTGTGTCCGCGTGTGGAGCGCACATCTATAGAAGCCATAATTAACTGACGTAAAAGTAAATAGTAATATAAAATTAATTACACGCTTACAGTGGATTCCTTTGTACCTTTTAAAGCGAGCTCAGTTCTAATTTCGAGGTAAAATAATTAGATCCAGAGCTGTTTGGGAAATGAGACGCCTTGCCTCCTCTATGAAATACAAATTATTTACACTTGGTTTGTTTCTGATGATAAAAATTCAAAATGAAGACTCAACAGTCTTGTGAACTGCCGATAAAGTGACTATTGTCTAATTCCACTGATCTTTCTCAGGTGTGTTTAATTTTTTTCTTTCTCTGTCTCTTTTGATTAAACTCCATTTACTGTGAAAATACTGTAATTTATACTGACAGCTGCACAAATTTCCCTCAATATGCACGGGTTGACCAGAGTTTACCTCTGTTGAAGCATTCATGCATTTAAAAAAAAATCTATTCATGCATTTTAAACACTAATTTGTAAAAACTGATGTTTTTTTTCTTCTTTTTTGGTTTGCGTACTGTTAAAATTGTCTCATCTATGTTTAATTCTGTTGGAAACCTACTACATTTCCCAGAATCCCTCCTGAAAACATCCAGAAAACGTACTTAAACTTGTCAGCTGTTTTGGGAGTAGGGAGCAGTGAAAACGCCAACCAAGTGAGTAAGCTTTCCCAGGAGAGAGAAAGCGAGGGTCACAATTAATCAAGACACAACTTGTCTTATGACAGCAATATCACATTATGGACTATTGATGCAAGTGTCACAGGAGAAATTGCCATCTCTTGGAATGGAATTTTCCCATACTGCCGAACATAAAATTGGTTAAAATCCTATGCTGCTTGGTTCTCAGAGGCGGAAACAACCATCTAAGAGCCGCAGATATTTTAGATATAGATGCAGTATAGATGAAGTTACCTGACATTTCTTTTTTCTTTCTTTCTTTCTTTCTCACTTATTTACTTACTTATTTATTTTAAAGGTTTGCATTTATAGCATGTACCCAACACTGGATTGCTGGGAGGAAACTTTGTGCTGAAGCTCTAACATAATTAGAGATAAACATGTTAAAAACTTGTTAATTACTACAACTGCTAATGCCAACACTCTGTGTTATATTAAATTCAAATCAATTCAGTTTAATTCAGTTTTAATTCAGCTTTATATTAGAAAGATGCTATAATAATCGAGGGGAAATCTCCAAAAATCATAAGACTCCATATAAGCAAGCATTTGGTAACAATAGGAAGGAAAAACTCCCTTTTAACAGGAAGAAACTTGTGGGAAAACCAGGCTCAGGCAGCCATCTGCTGCATCAGGTTGGGGTGAGGGGAGGAAGACATGGCAAAAGAGCCTGTGGAAGAGAGGGGGAGATTAAAAATAACTAATAATTAAATTCAGAGTGGTGTACAAACACATAGTGGGTGAAAAAGGTGACTGAAGAAGAAACACCCATCCGCCTAGGCCTGTTGCAGGGTAACTAAAGGAGGGTTCAGGGTCTGATGTAGCACTAACTATATGCTTCATCAAAAAGGAAAGTTTTAAGCGTAATCTTAAAGGTAAAGATGGTATCTATCTCCTGAATCCAAACTAAGAACTGATTTCATAGAAGAGGGAAAGCTGAAGGCTCTGCCTCACATTCTACTTTTAAATGTCCTACAAACCACAAGTAAACCAGCAGTCTGAGAGCAAAGTGCTCCACTGGGGTGATATAGTACTAGATAAGATGGGGCCTGATTATTCAAGACCTTGTGTGTGAGGAGAATGATTTCTCTAAGCTAATATGTGAGAAACATGGTCTCTTAATATTCAGGCCTGCCACATTAAAACCGTTGGTTCTGCAAGGCAGTGTTCTTAGAAGGGCTTCTATTGGTCCCAAAATCATCTCATTTAACTGAAAGCACCTAATGAAAAAGTGGAAAGCAAAATCATCTGCTTGTTTGGTAGGAATGAAAATGTGCAGATTCGTTGGCCTGCAAGGTTAAAACATATTTCAGTGATGACATCAAAGAGAGCCATACTTGGCTTTGGTTCCATGCCACATTGTGTATAAATAAGGGCAGTATTCCTGCACCTTTATTACCGTTTCATATTACCTCTTATTGTGCAAAACATAGCCCACCTACATGCTACAATTTGCAGTACATTTAGTATTATTGACCAAGGTCCATAGGCCCCTATAATTTAAGATACCAAGCGCAGACTTCTGCTGCGCTTCACTACAGGGTCCCTAATATCCTTTGGATTGAAGGCGCTTTAGTTTCCGCTCCAAGCCCGGGACAACATTAGATGGGTAAAAAGGTAAGAATTTCCTAAATGCATATGGAGTTATCTGAAATCATGGCTCTAGTATTCAGTCCTCTCCCCTCCTCCTCCCTTTTCTTCTCCTTTTTCTCTCTCGCCCCTTCTTTCTCAATTGTGTCCCTCGCCTCTGGCAAATGGGAGTCATTTGTTTGTGTGAACTTCCCATAACCCGCAGTGTGTGAGACACTTATCATTCAGAGTGGGGCTGCTTCGTCCCGAGTTGTAATACCTCTTCTCTTCTCTTCTCTTCTCTTCTCTTTGCCATGTCTGTCCCATTTGACACTTACCATGGTTCATCATAAACAAGTCTCCATATTTCTCTATTCTTTCATTCTCTTCATAATCCCTGCTACCTTTTTTCTCCCTCTACAGTACACCCCCTGCACTCTCATTCTCTCTCTCTCTCCAATCTCATTTCCTATGTAATCTCAGGCTACAGAGGACCATTTTCATTCCTGCTCTACTCATCTTATCATCCACCCTGTCACCTCCTCTGTCTGCTGTCCTTTTTTATATTCCTTTATTCTAACAAGTCTGCATCTGAGAACCCATCAATAGTCCACCCCTTTTCATTTCCCTAATGTAACCCCACACTTGCACACACATACACACAGCACTGTGTGGCCCTAACCCTTAATTTCATCACCGTAACCTGTTCCCCCATCATTGCAATGTGGTGGACCCCGCTCCCTACAACTATATAATTGACTGTGTGTGTGTGTGTAGCCAGCAGTGCACTATTTTAAATCTGCGTGTGGATTATCTCTGCAGGTCAAAATGAACAGCAACAAGACAAAGCAGATAACTTAAAGAAGGAAGAAGATGTAAAGGGGTGAAAAAATTGTGAGACAAAAATAAATATGAAGGTGACAAAAGGAGGGTGAGACTGGGAGGGACAGGCAAAGAGGAAAAGAGTGATTTCAAGGAGGGAAAGCTGTCACCGAAGGCCGAGGTGAACCCTCACCCTCATGCTTGCTTTAATCCCTCATTTATGTGAACTCAGCTTTGGAAATGAAGCTGTCTCTGTATTTTTCTTCCCTTCACCCATCCTGTGGTATAATCAGAAACCACACATGCATTCAACACACACACACACACACATATACACAGTTGCAGGACAGAGACACAGAAAATCACTCAGGAGAGGTTTTAAATTCATTCCAGAGTTAGAGGCAGAGATTCATACCGCCTCACCTTGTCTCCTAGAGGAGAAATCATCGGATATGTTAGAGACAGAGGGGAATTATGGGTAAATGCACTGGTGAGGAATGATAGTCTGCAATCTCCGGCTGTAATCTCGGATCGCTGACACATGCCATTCATTTCAGACTGTACCAATATTCTCCTGCGTGGTCTGGAGCCAAAGTGTGTGACTTTGCAATTTTTTTTAGCCATTTTCCATAAAAAAAATAAATCACAGTTTTAAATCACAAATGCAAAGTTACATTTAAAAAAAGAAAGAAAGAAACGCTGAAAACTCCTCTCTTTAAAAATCTTTATTGCTTAACTAATCCTGAAGCTTTGATCTTTAATTAGTTTGGGAAAACCACAGATGAAGAATAAATGGTAAAAAGAAACATGTCAGTGTGTTTCACGCTTTAAACACGTTAAATAAAATGACTGATATAGGCACTGTGACATCTTAAATGTTGCAGCTAAATGAAGGTGGCTTGTTGCATTTGTTAATCTGGTTCAGATTTTTTCATTCTTTTATTATTGAAATTATGATTATTTTAATCTTTTATTTGGCTTAGGATGGCAGAAGAAGAAGGAAATATATATATACACGCAACCAATAAAATGCAACACGTCCCTGTGGAAACAACAGGACTGTACAGCCATCTAGTGGTCATGACAGAAAAAGGCAGTGTGGATTGTTATTTGATGAACAGATCAGAAAAGGGGGATTAACTTTTTGCAGCCCAGCTCTCAGTACTTATACAACAAATAATAATATTGCAGTTTGAAATCAGTTTTTCTCCAAAGCAAGTTAATCGATGCCCTATCAGCTTAGCCACTCTAGAAGCAATGGCCACTTTAGAACTTCTCAATCTTAAGTGTGAAATTAAAACATGCAAACCTAAGATCCAGCTAAGGAAGACCAAAACATTTCACAGTTGCATCCTTCTTTTGTTCCTCCTTCTGTCTGTCTCCTCATCCCTTTGTTTCACCTTCCTCAGGTGGAGTGAGTATCATACTGGTTTGTAATAGCGTGCTGTCAGTGTGGGCCGCTGTGAGGTGAGGTGTGGGGAGGAGAGCAGTGCGTCTCAGATGAGATATGTGACTGGCATGCTAACACGCAGTTTTATCTGAGCAAAAAGAGAGAGAGACAGGGCCCCCACATCTCCTCACTATAGGCCTTTGATTAAAGCTCCCCAGGTACGCACACATACTCACAATTCCAATAACACACACAGGAGTGTACACACACTCACCCGCTCGGATTCTAAATAAATTGCAGCTGGGAGAACACACACACACACACCTACTGTATGTGCACATACACACATCTTTCCGTTGCAGGTGGTGTTGTTCTGACCTAAGCCAGGTAGCTTGTCCATTATGGAGTTGATAGGAGGATTTGGCCATGTTGATTCTAGACAACATCATCTCCTCCGCCATAAATAACCTGAATGTTTTCTCTGAGTCACACCACAATATATAGACAATAAGAGCTCTCAGCTTTATCCCTGGGTTGCATCCACTGCACGCAAACAATCACACATACACATAAACCTCCATAAAATGATTGCGTGTGGACGGACGTAAGCAGAATCACAGATTTAAAAGTACAGTTGGCCCCTGCTCAGCTTAGTTTTATTGTAAATTACAGCTTTGCATTCGAGTTTGGCTTCAATGTTTGTCTCAAAAATGTGTTTTCCTCAGATGGACCACGGGGGGAAGCTGGTTTGCTTTTAGATGAGCAGCGTCGTCCGGCGCTGTGGTCTCAATAGCTTGCCAATAAAGCTTTGAATACAAACTGTATACCCCTGACCAGTGGAACTATGGGGGAGTGTGATGACTTCCATGAGGGAAGTAATAGACAAGCCACACTCACTATTACTGAATGTGGGTAAACCATATTGAAATATATTTCTGCCAATTTGTCATTATCTGTGTCTATATTGTCTTCCTTTCCAAATATGGAAAAAGAGTCAATTTTACCTTTTTTCCATATAGCAAAAAAACCCTATCCTGAAATTACTTTTTATGGTTGTAGAAACAGATAAATTGGAAAGTAATCATCTTTTTTTCCAGACATTTTTTTATTTGTTTTATAAAACACAAAAATGAATGAATGCATAGACATATAATATTTCATATATTACATATACAACAAGTAGTACACCTGGCACGCTGTTGTATTTCACCTCTTGACAGCTAGAGGGTAGTACTGTGCTACAGCATAATGTACTGAATGGCAAGGTCATTACAGTTAATCCAAATTGACAAATTCATTCACAAGCACTTCTTAAAGATTGTCTTTTAATCAACATATAAATTCAGAAATGTACACATCATCAGTACAAACCAACCAAAATATACAGCTGATTCAAGAAACTGAATGGATTTATATTTTCTGTAATTTTGAATATATACAGCAAGTTAAATATTATCCACATTCCTTTCTGCATTTATCATGAATTTCATTACTGCAACGCTGATCTTTATTATATTAATATATGTATGTATATCAGGCAAGTCTCATTGTGTAAGCTATGTGTATTATAACTCAGTATCAAATATTAACTACAAATTTAAATATATATATAATTTTGTTGCATAACTGTCATTTACTTCCTGTGTACATACTGTAGTTCAGAGGTGAGCACAGTTTTAGATGTATTAGGCCCAAAAGAACAGTATTATTTTTGTGATAGCCAGCTTTTTTTCCTGAGTATCTTTAATTTTTTTTATATTTATTTTTTTGCAATAGCTTTTTTTCCTATAATGAATAAAAGCAATTTTTGTACATTCACATATTTTTAGATAAGTTATAAACTGTACAGTTTAGTACATTAGGATTGATCTACAGTAGATATATGTTTTATATATATGTATAACCAATCAAGTAAGAAATTTAAGACAAGAAAGAAAGTTAAAAAAAAACCATTTTCATTTCACTAAGCAAGAAGGGTGCCTTACTGACTTGAATACCATCAGTCAGTTAATGGGTTTAAGTGACCACATAGATGCACAACTTCCTTCATTAATCCCAGTTTTGCAGCAGAATATTAAACTCTGAGGGCTCAATTTTCTTGAGACCGAACACAGATGGAGGCTCAGACACAAAAGCAGCAACAGGTGAAACAGAAAGCACACAAATTTCAAAATAAAAATCAAGCTACATCACCTTAAATAGGCTGCCAGCAGTGCTTATTTAAACAGACCCATTTATGTCTTAAAAGTAAAGTCAGCATTCTAAATATAAAAGAGTGTCTCTGCAAAATACCAGTTTAAAATACTCATCAAACAAAATAAACGGTCTTCAGGTCACTTAGAGATAATTTTGTTAAACAAACGGTCAGACTGAAATTCAGCGAAACCATGAAGAGAGCTCCTGCCGCCACCATCTGGACTTTTTTTCTTGCTTCCGGTGTGCTGCAAGCTTTTATCTTCCTTACTCAGCACAGCGAAATTAAAGGCTACTGGACCCCTGCGGGAGTCTATCCCTGATATTTAAAAATAAATTTGGAAGGCATGCATTTGAGCTTGTTTTAAAATGTTTTCACCAACATGTTTACTTGTTTAACATTCAGGTTGGATGAAAGTCATGTGAGCAAATATTTATGAATATGATTCCAGTGGTCAAAATGAAATATTATACAAATGTAATGTGAATATATATAAGTTTAGATAGAGTCTGGACTTTGTATTACACATAATATATATATGTGTGTGTGTGTGTGTGTGTGTGTGTGTGTGTGCACGTATTTTGATGGAGCTCGGAACTCATCCTGGGGACAGCTGCATTACTCCAGATGATTTCACTGTTAAATCTCTGAGAAATAGCTTTCTAGTGTGATGCTCAGAAAAACAGAGAACATGCCTTTAGTTGACGGATCCTGCTGCCAAGTCTGGAGATTTAAATGAATAATAAAGTTGCTGCTGTGCCATCATCGCAACTTAAATACAATCCCTCTTTCATATCAGTGACTACAGTGGAAGCACACGTATCATTCTTGCTGCGGTGTGATGACTATGGGTAAGACATGGTCTGAGCGTGTTTTAAGGCAAATACAATTTTGTGCTAAAATGAGCACCAATGTTTGACTGCGCCGCCTGATCAGGATACCCAGAGTCTGCGCTGCCAAACACTCTGGTGCCAGGAAACAAGCAAATAAGCATAGACACACACGCAGACACACACAGACAGGGTTGTACCTGAAAAAGACTGCATAAAAATTGTGCTTTTCTTTTGTGAGTTTTGCCACTGTAAGAAAATAAAACCTTGAAATGTGGTGCACATAACCGGTTAGGATATTGTATCAGGAGCTCCAGGAGTCATGGGGTAGGAAAGTCTAACTGTTGACACTGAACAGAGATTTCTGTCATAATTTTCATACCATGCCTGGATAATGAACAGGGGGCAAGGAAACTGATCTGCTGTCAGATTCGTTGACATAATGCAGGAAAGAGTCAGGGGTCTGTCTGTGCAGAAGGTGAAGGGCTCGCTGGAGGACAAACAGGCTGGGGAAAATGTTTGTACATTTCCGGTGCAGGACCCTGCGGGGGCGATGGGATGGGAGTGTCTGGAGAGGCTGCAGGAAAAGAGACAGGGACAAAGCAACATTTGTAGGATTGTGTGATATACATACATATATATTACAGATTTTAATTACTTTGTTGAAGCATAATTTTAAAAAAAAAACATTTTGTTTTTGGACACACTCTTTAGATAAGATAAAGTTTGTGTTTGTTTGTGTGTATGTGTGTGTCACGTTTTCTCCAGTGTTACTGAATGCACTTTACATGACTGCATGCATTTTTGTTTGTGTGTGTGTTAACTGATAGCATCCAGAAACTTACCTATTTGTGGAGTGTGATTGACAGGCATGGTACTGATGACCAATGTGTGTCCAGTCACAGGGTCCTGGGCCAGCTGGGTGTGTGCTGAATGGTGCAGGTGTGTGGGTTCTGTTGCAAGCCCTTAAAACATAACACAGGTGCAAATAAACTTCAACACACAGTGATGAAGTTGTAACCAGAGTAATTTTGCAGATTTCTTCCTACTTTGTTTCATGCTCTACTTCATGTTCAGGGGTGTGGATAAAGGGGGCACCTGGGGTGCCACTACCTCCTTGAAATTTGATTGCCACTCCTTGTTGCGCCCTTAAAGCTGTGTTGCCATGTCAGATAAATGTATAATTATGTAGTGCTAAATAACCTTACATGCAGTGATAAAATTTTGAAAGTTGGACCCCCTCTCATCTACCTCAGTAGCCTGGGCTACTTCCTACCATCCCCTGTAAATGTAGAGACTATGTTATTTATGTATACCACTCAGTAAAATTAAACAAATTTAAAATTAAACTGTTGTAACCAGACTAACTTTTATTCAGCTTTTACCATATTACAGTTGCAAAGCGGTTAGGGTTTTGAGTGTTTCTACAGGTGAGAGGTCTGTTCACATTAAAATATATTAACTCACTGAATTTTCAGCTAGTTTGTTTGTATGTGTGTAGATATCCTATTTCCTTTTAAAAAGATGGGCCAACCTGAATGAAACTTTGTACAGACATTGTCACATATACAGTTACTGTCACCAGCGATATGTTTAAAAAATGCTCATAATAAATCCCAGTTCTTTTGATTTTGGTGTATCATGTTCACTTCATCATTCCCCTGAGGATGCCATGTTATGTTCTCCGATATGTGTATGTCGCCCGTATGTGATTTCACGGTCACGAAAATTTGAATCAATGAGAGAGTTCTGTTCGAGTCACCACTGAATACAGATTAAAGAATAAGAAATACGGTCCTTAAATATCACAGCTGTAGAACTTAACAGGTGACATTTCATTCCAGTAAAGCTAAAGAAGCTGTAAGTACTGCAAAAAGTTTTTATGTAAAACTTAATTTTTCATTTTGGTTATGTGGGTGTTGTTAATGATTCCTGTATTATATACACAATATTTCTTTAAAATATAAATGAATTACTATGAAGGCAGCAGTTTGAGGTTAAAAGACCAAAGGCAGGATGTGAAACCATGAGGCTACAATTGTGATCTTAAATTATTGTAGAAAAGAATATTTTACACATTTACTATCTCCTAAAGCCCTCTTTTTTTTAAATTACAGGTTACATTTTTGTCTGTTTTTGGTGATTATTACCAGACATACTAACATAACCTGTAAGCCGTCTTTCTTTCTGTTTAAACAAGTTCATATATACATATATGTCTGTGCCATTCATGAGTAAAGCTAAAAAAATTACTTATGATATGAGAAGACACATTGTTTTTTATAGATGTTTATAAGCTATACAGGATCTTTCCTTTTGTCTTTGAGTTTTGCTTGATCATACTCATTGCTAAATATAATGTCATCTTAACAGAATTTGAATAGCCTGAGAGTTTTTATTACTGCGTTTTGTGTGTGGTTTCGTTCTACGTTCTGACAAGATGCTGGCAAATGCAACAAATGCAGCTATTTCTGTGCTCTTTCTTTTAAGTCGGGTTGTCATATCATGGAGGGTTTTTTTAAGCATATATGGTGAAAACTGGAAAACATTTTTGGAGATGACTTTTTAGTTTATGTCTCAAGCTTCAATTGTCTGTCATGGCCCTCCTGAGAATATATTTGATGCACTGTAGCTTTAACTTCAGATTTCCCGTATTTATATACATTTAGATGTGTTTGCAGATGTCCCTAGCAGCATCTTATGTACCCGGTTTATTCTATTTCAGCTTAACGTAATATAAATATAAATGCGTATTGTACAAAGTTATTGTGTAAAATCTTTAACTTTTTGCCTCCTGTATATAAACTAGAAAACTTTCGAGCAAGTATTCTTTTCGTTTTCCGCAGTGCTTCATAATTCTGCACTGAGGAATTTCAGCAGAGGATTTGGTAGTAGTGCTCAAGGTCAAATTTGTTTTTTCTGCAGATTTACAAGCACAGACATCAGCCAATCTCACCTCCTAGAAGCATTTCATGCAACAGGTTGTCTATCTTGGCCAGGCCGCAAAACTTAATGAACTGGAGCTGTTCGATCATCTGCCAGGTGATGCTCTGCAGGGTGGGCAGCAGGAGTAACAGCTCTCCAAAACGACCCCTGGAGTCATACTGACGATCATTAATGTAGTCTTCCAGACTCATCTGAACCTGTGCGCACGCACAAACACAGAGTCCCTATGTGGTCACATGTCACTGTCATTATAAGCAAAATCCATTTTTCTTTAATTTTGCTGACATATTGAAAGAAGATGTGCATAAATTAAAAGAAAAATACATGATGACATTGAGGTTGACATTGACAGGATGGTTGCTTTTGAAATCAAAATCATTTACATGACTGAAAATTTAAAAAAAAAAAAAAAAAAAAGATAAAAATATCCTAGAACGACCAGATGTCCCGCAACAATCTAGAAAGGTCAAATGCTTGACCTACCTGCAGTCGCATGGTCTTAATCTTCGAAGGATCCCGCAAAGACTTTGCATCTGCAGAATGGAAGGTAAAGCAAGGAAGGGGGGTTGCGTTAAGGCGGGCAAGGGATATAGGACAGGATTGAGGGACGGGGCAGCACAGGATAAATAAATAAATAAAAATGGAAAGATCATGGATGGAATTGCGGATATGAGTGGAATTGATGGAATGATTATGGTCAAACTTTGGCATGAAGTGCAAAATGAAGGATTTAGTGAAGGGGATAGAAAAGGGAGGGAGTAACAAAACATGGGGGCAGGGATTGTGGTCACACTAGGGTAAAGTAAAGAGGCAAGAGAGGGATTGGGACCTAACTTTGAAGGGAAATCTAGCCGGGACATGTTGGGAAAGATGGATATGGGCAGAAAAGGCAATGCAGACAAGATAAAATCGTCTGTTCGAATTGATTGTGATGTCTGTCATCATCTGTGGTTTACTATTTTTACTGGTTCTGGGGTTAAATGCCACTTTTTATTCATTACCTGGGTCAAAAAAGACAATAGCCTTGAGTGCTGCAAACTCGTTGTCATCTATTTGTATTTCCTGGAAGGGCCGCACCAGCTCATCCAGGACTCTGTTGGCTACCCTACAGATCTCTGGTTCAGGACTGTCTCTGTGGATCACACAGCCATTACCTGCAGGCACAGTGAGTAAAGTTAGCGGCAGTGTTGAGATGAAGTAGGTACTGAACATGGGTGTGTATGAGGTGGAGCGCTGTGGTATGTGCTTTTGGAGCCAGGTGGATTTTTGTTTCCTTCAGAGAAACTTGTAGACTCTCTTTTAGGCAGGGCAATGGGCTATGGAAAATAGGTGTGGAGATCTTAAGAAGTATAAAAGTGCCTGATTGTTTGTAGTTGCTTACAGTATGATGTACCGATAATGAATAATGTAATTTACAAGAAAAACTTTTGAAGTCACAGAGAAACAGAAAGCTTTAGTTAATCATTCTAAGTCCACATGACTTCACCACACATAAGGAAGAGGCCTTTCTAGTCATTGGTTTCTACCTAAAAGCAGGAAGTCCTTGAATGGCATTGACCTTTTGGCAACCCCAAGCAAGAGGTGTTCACCAGCATGAGCCCGAAGCAAGCTCACCTATGAACAAACACACACAGGTAAACAAAGAACAGAAACAATGTAACAATGCCTCAACAATGCCCTAGTGGTCTGTGTATGCTAATTTAAAATAGCATTTAATCATTACCTTCAAATATTCTGTTTTCAAACCTCGCACATCAACAAGTGCTGAAAATTAGTTTCCAAAACCAGACATGAGATAATAAGTACAGTATTGTACAAATGTCCTGAGTCCACCCTCATTTCTCTATATTTTGGTTCCAAGTGCTTGCTTCTAATTTTTTAAAGTGGTCTTAATCAATAGTTCTCCAGGATGTCTGAAGGGCTTTGTACCTGACTGTTTTCAGAGGAATGTTTATTTGTTTTGTTTCGCTCTGCTTTTTGTTAAGCTATTTCAAACGGACCTATGAATCATTCAAGCATAAAAAAGTAGTGTAACTCAAGGGATTAACCAATGTTCTGTCTACACATAACAACTCTGGAAAAGAAACCATTTTAAATTGTATCTCTGAGCACTTTGTTGCTAGCAAACTAAAAACCCCCACAATTTCTTCCCCTTTCCTTAGTTGAATTTATGGCAAATGCCAAAGATAACACAGTTTCACAGGCATAAAATATATAATTTTTTTGCACCTGCAAGGGGATTCTCAAAAAGCTGTTACTTGAAAATTTGGCATATCTCAGCAATGTGTGTAAAAACATAGAGAATCTGTACAGGTGGAGGACAAAAGACGATGCGGCAAGCCTAAACAGTATGTGCAGAAGATGAAGAGTAACTGAAGTCACGTCGTTAAGAAATAGGAAAACTCCAGCAAGGACCTCAGCAACTAAAATGTGCATCTGGCTAGGGATGGGTATCCGGTGCGCACATTTCGGTGCTTTATTTCGGTGCTTTTTTTTCCTGAGATGTCATACACTTTGGATTCTAGCCAATCATTTTACCTTTGCAAGCGTAGTAGGCGGGCCCAAGTACATACGTTCTTTTAGAGCAGAGCTACAGATTAAAAATGCCCAAGGCGAAGCGGTCAAATTCTGGCTGCACTTCACAGCAAAAGATGCAAACTCAGCAGCCTGCAACATGTGCTTTAAGGTTATATTGTGCAAAGGAGGTAACACCTCGAATCTGATGAAACACCTGGCGACGTATAGCATTTTGTTAAAAGCCGAGAAATGCGCCATATTTGATAGCTTGCTGCAAGACCTCACACCGTGCACATGTACTGCGGGTGTGGTGCCTGTTATCTGACCTGGATTTAGCAACATCCCCCAAGAACCCGAAGAGTAGAGTCCTGGCCCGTAGCCCTGCCAGTGTAGCAGAAATGATGAGGGATGATGATGGCAGCAGCAGCCGTTCTTCTCTGCGTGAGTAGCTTAATGTTGTTCGTGTGTAAGCTAACCACGTTATTGAATTAATGCATGTAAGGTGAACTAGCAAACACCGTCGTAGTTACATGCGGCTGTCTTCTTGTTTGATGGCAGATACTCCCTTCACCCTGGCCAAAAAGGCTAAAATGACCAAAGAAAAAGTGGGAAACAGCTAAACATGAGAGGTTTTTGGACAAAGTTTGTGTTTTTTCCACTGATTAAGCACTGCTTCCATCCAAGAGTGATACCATAAATCCCCTATAGCTGCAGAAAAGGCTAACATTGTTATCTTTTTACAAAAAAAAACAGCTGAACATGAGAGGTTTTTGGACCAATTTTGTGTTCTCCATTCTTTAAGCACCGGTTCGAGCACCATTTAAGCACCGGCACCGTTTCAAAAGTACCGGTTTGGTACTGGTATTGGATAAAACCTAAACGATACCCATCCCTACATCTGGCCCTTCAGCTGTTCACCAAGCCTTAGTAGAAATAGCCTCAGTGCAAAGGTGGCTGTCAAGAAGCCATGGGCAAGAACTGGACTGTGTCATCAATATATACAAAGGAGATCAGGAGAGAGGCACAGCAGTGATTGTCCACAGAAACCTGTAAATTATGGTGGAGGCTCTCAGCCAGTGGTGCTGTGAATCTTGTCAAACATGGATTGGCCTTGCAAGAGCCTGGACCTTAACATTATTGAAGCAGTGTGACTTAATTGGGACTGAGAACATAACATTCAAAGAATAGCTTTAGAATGGCCTTTAAGACTACCTCAAGAAATGGCAAGAAATTTTAGGTTGAATTGGATATTAAAGGCAGTCATACCAAACTTCAAGTTCCTTAGGATTGTCCAAACTCTGTACATAGTCTTTCCATGTATGTTTTTAGATGTTACAGTACATTGCTATAGCCATTTGCTATCATATATTAGGAAGTGAGGGGCAGCTCAAGACTTTTGCGCAGTACTGTATGCATGACACTCATTACATGCAAAGAAGAAATGTCACAGTCACAGATTGCAAATCAGGCAGAACAGCCAGTTACCTGGTCATCCAGTGGAAGTTCTCCAAAAGTAGGAATATATTTGGCCCATTCCACCAACACCAATAACTGCTGTCTCATAGAATCACATATGTCCCCTACAGTGGCTGACTTCTGCTCTGACAAGTCTGCTATTCCAACCGGAGTAGTGCTCTGCCGGAGAAGAGGAATTGAACAGCTTGCAGGTTACAGGTCACTCATGTTACTGATAAAGTTCATCAACTAACATACAAACATAAAAGAGATTTAAAATAAGAAATTTATAAAGGGATTATCACCTGGTGGGACAATGATTCTGCTTGGGCCAAAATAGTAATGGTTGGAAGGTCTTGGGAGTCGGAGATACTTCTTCGGGAACTGATCCGATCCCTCTCATTCTGCACAGCTAATATATCACAGCCATAATTATGTTTGTGTGTATGCATGAAAGAGGAAGCAATCTAAAAAAGGGAACAGTGAAGAAGCAACATCTCCAACACTTTACCAGTCAAATAGCCCCCCCCCCAAAAAAAAGAGTAACAAAGTAACAATAATGAAGCTTTATTCCTGGTTTTCCAGTTTTGAGGCTTTAAATTTTAAGTAATTTATGAGTGTTAAGAGATGCCTGCATACACTACGACAGTTAATAATTAGGAAAAATAGCACTACAGCCTCTCATCAACAAAAGGAGTCAAACGTTAACCTGATACAATCCAGAACAACATGTTTAAATAACACATGATTAGGGGTTGTAAAACTCTGAACCAAGGTTATACCCCTCATAAATACAAACACACACTAAGTAAACACCTGTTTTATGGCAGAGCCCATTTCATCCATCTTGAAGCAGTTGTCGGTTTCTCTGACAGAAGTAATTTCTTCTCTCATTTTAATTTTCCACTTTGTCATTAAACTTCACTAAGAAAGGCACTTCTCCTTCATAGTGTGTATATAATGTACATACAGTGCTGTGAAAAGGGATTGGCCCTCTTCATGATGCCTTATCTTTTTGCATATTTGCCACATTTACATGTTTCAGATGATGGAACCAATTTTAATATTAGACAAAGATAACTCGGGTAAATACTGGTTGACAGTTATCTAAACCCACTTGGCCCTACGTGGAAAAGTAAATGGCCCCTAAACTTAATAACTGGTTGTGCAATGAGTCATTCACATCGCGGTGGAAAAACTTTGGCCCACTTTGGAAAACTATTTTTATTCCATTTCATTTTGAGCATGAACAGCCTCTTTAAGGTCACGCCGAAGCATCTCAGTAGAATTTGAGTCCAGACTTCGACTAGACCACTCCAAACACTTCCGGAGTGTTTTGGATCATTGTTCTGCTGCATAACTTGAGAACACTTAAGCTTGACTGATAACGGATGGTCTTCTTTATGTAAAGAGCAGAATTCATGGTTCCATCAGTTATGGCAAGTCATTCAAGTCCTGAAGTAGCAGAGCAGGACCAGATCATCATTGCCAAGTCGCTTTCTTATTGTTGAATCATGAACTCTGACCGTAATTGAGGAAAGTGACCTTTCAGCCTACTTCATTTCTCGCTTTCTTGATTTATCTGATCTGGCAGATGAATGAAATCATTGTTTAAAAAATGCATTTTGTATTTACTCAGGTTATCTTTGTCTAATATTAAAATTTGTTTGACAATTTTGTGCGACATATATGCAGAAACGTAAAAGATCAGGAAGACTCTATCTCTATTCTCTGCATGTAGGTGTAACAATTTCACTTCGCGTCTCATTCAAAAGAGGTTTCACTACCTTCTTTTTTCATGCCAGCTCTGAAGCATTTGTTGAGTCTGCAGAAACGACACTGGTTCCTCTTATCTTTATCCACGACGCACTGTCTGCTGAACCTTCAGAACATGCAAAGTTATCAGAGCAAGAAAATTGTGACATATCATTCGACAATAAAGTATGCAACCCTGAAACAAAAAGCAAATTATCACTATTTTTGGCAAATTATCTTAAGGGTGCATGAGTATAAAAGCACATTTGTGATGATATTTATGACAATTGCATGAACTATTTCTTATATTTCCCACATGCATACACACATTATGCATTTCATGCTTGCACAGTGTATCTTTGCAAACTGTACCTGCAGGTATAGACGTGGCTCTTGCGTATCGAGCGTCTGAAGAAGCCTTTGCAGCCATCACAGCTGGAGGCTCCATAGTGTTTCCCTGTGGCTTTATCTCCACAGATTGCACAGTTACTAATGATCCCATCTGGACCAGGCAGGCTTGGCTCTGTCGGCATGCTGTCTGGAGCACCAAAAAAACAAAATAAAACACTCACACAGGTAAATACAAATACATATGCATTATGCACACGTCATTCTTTCAAAAGTGATTCACTTTGTGCATTTTATGATGATGATGGAGATTTTGACACTTTGGTCCCCAATCTCCAATAACCATGTGGTGATATGAAAGACCGTAGCATACAGTTCACATTATTTTCACACATTTCAAGCTATTCAGTGACCCCTAAAGCCCTGTGGGTGGGGGCTTTTGGATCACGAAAGAGGCCACTCTGATCAGGAAATGATCATAGGATTAAAGGTGATTTTGTAATGACTTTTATCCCCAAAGGAACTCAAAAGTCCCACTCGGTTTTTTCAGCAAAATGCCCCTTCACCATTAGACCCGCTACATCCTCTGGGGGGTTAGATTTTTTCCTTTAACTTCTCAGTGTAGTGCCTCTGTGGGAGCAATTAAGGTATAAAATGTTTTGTTAATTAGTCACTGTGTGAAGCCTTACTCCAGAAATAACAAATATCAAAATGTCCCCAAAAAACAACCATTTATCACTGAAGGACACTGCTGATACTTCTCTGGTAAATGTGTTGTGCATTGTGTTGGAGGATGTCTGGTATTACCAGACATTGCTGTTAATGACAAAACATGATTGTCATTGTCTTTATTTCTATTTTTATGTCTTTATTGTCATCATCAACATAATCTCTACCATTATCACCAGCATCGTCACTGTAATAGAAACCATCACCATCATCGCTGCCTCCATCTAAGTTGTTCTGTTAAAGTCTACTAAATGGAACCTGCTGTCGATCGAGTAAAAACTCAAGATGCATCGAACACATACATGTTTAAATTTCTACTGCGCACAACTCATTTGGTCTCACACGGGCCAGTGCCATTGTTAAATGAGTCAATGAGTGTCTACAGTAAATGTTTGACTAATTTTCCTTCCATGCTGAGGTAACGCCCGTGTATCACAGAGATTTGTGCTTGCTGTCCAGTAAAATATCTTTATGACACATTCCTGCAGTTTCTGCCTAAACTCTTTGGTTATCATTCATTTAGTCCCCCTCAAACTTTGACACAGCCCTTTTATTTCCTTCACAACACACACTTCCTTTCATGATGCATACACACATACACACACATACACAGGCAACAACAGGCAAATGGGATTTACTATACATAATGGTGTCAAGCAAGACACACATACACACTGGCAGTCAGTATTAAAACATCAGTCAGAGTTTCCCAAGCAGTGCACTTGAGCATATCAAACACATCAAACACATTTCCCCTCTTTCTGCAAATAGCAACTCATTTGCGTTCAGCTGCTGTCACTAAACTTCATCAGTGACTGTCTTATTTAACAAACAACCACAACTCCTCATCCAGTACTCTGGCTGATGACCCAATCAGATCATTCTAAAGGCCCTGATAAGTATGTGAGAGAGTGGCCTATCTTTCAATGTATGTCTTTCTGTGTGCTTGACTTGTTTGTGTTTTGGTGTGAATCTGTCTGTATTTGCACACACTTACCTCGTCCTACATAGAGTACCTCTGCATGCTCAAAGCCCAGCGTGTTGTACGAAGGATCCAGGCCTTCACAGTAGTTGGCTACTTCCATATCTAACAGAGTTTTACTCTGAGGAGTAGGAGGATACTTCATTCCTGTTTGAGCCTGGTTTTCTGTCTCTTCTCTTCTCTTCTTTTTTCCTATAGTCCTGCCTCTGTTTCATCTATTTCTTTCAGAAATAACAAGGGAGATCCCTGTCATAAAAGACCCATAATCTGATCTGATTGGGTCTTGAACAATAAGGAGGGGAGGAGCTGGGGTTCTTCTCACCTTATTACACTTCACTTATCTACCCTTCTCTCATACACTTATCACAGGGATGAATAGATAGTGAGAAAAGAGACATTTCCTTTCCCTCCTCTGTCTTTCATTGCTCTTTTATTTATTTATTTGGAGAACGCTTGCACACTATGTGCATAATTTAGGCGTTTGTTCTTACAGAGAGTAACATGTATGAATGTGCATCTGACGTGTGTGTGTGTGTGTGTGTGTGTGTGTGTGTGTGTGTGTGTGTGTGTGTGTGTGAGTGACTGTGCGTGTCCTTCCCAGGTTTCCTAATCTAATCAATGGTGAAGTAATAGCACCACCACCTCAGCAGATATAATCTATAAGGACACGCAGTGAAGTAGAAAACACTGATAACTCCCATTAAGGCATCCACATACACACCATGGGTTCACCCAACCCACTGTTTTTAACTCTTTATTTACTCTTTTTCTACTACAAGTTTCTAAATAATCTGACTGCTACTTTAAACATCACCAACAACACTTCTTTTAATTTCTTCTTCTTTCATAGTTTTTTAGCTCAGTCATCAATGTCTATGGTTTCATATCAGTTAGAATAATTATTTGCAAAAAAAACCAAACAAGATTAGTAAGTACAAATTGACTCTAAAGTGCAAATTAGAACAGGTGTTACCCTCCTATTTTGAGTCAGGGATGTTAAAAACATAATATGACCACCTTTGCATGAATCCATCAACATGTGCCTAACCCACCCATTTAAATCAGGGGTTTCATTACACTAACTCTTATCGTGTGGGTTAAAGGTAATCAGCTTGAGGCATTGTGCTGTGAAGCCTGTAAATGATAAGAGGCAGTGTCATAGGAGATTTGATGCCCTAAATCAGCAGTGAATGGCCCAGTCTGAGGGGTTCATCATATATGTGCAGGTATGGTGTGGTCAGTTTAGGCAACAATATTGCACACATGACAGAAAACGCTATTAGCACTTGGCTGCATGGTAATAACAGATATATTCTATAATATTGGAAGCGTAGGGACTAAGAGACAGAGGCGATAGAGAGAGAGAGAGCGATGTGATAGAGAGACTATAGAGAGATTACATTTTAACCAGGTAGTAACGTTAGGACTCCTGACTCATCACATTTGTGGAAAGGGAAGATGAAGAATTGCATCCTTACGGTCACATTTAGTCTGTAGTAGCATTACGGTAGAATCAGAAAGTGTAATATCAGGTTGTAAGTATAAAGGCATGAGGGTAAATGCAGATGCTCCATGTTAGTTTCTAATAAAGGTTCTTATGTGATTACAGTTTAATAGACAACAAAGAATCGTGCTTTTAGGCTTGTAGATAGAAAGAAAAATCAATGTTCACTCAAAAGTAAAAAAATCTTTAATCCAGAACAGCCTAAACGCTCTAAAAGGCTTTTTTTAAAGCTTCACCTTCCACTCTTAAGAGCAAGGACAGAAAGCACAGCAATTGAGGTCTTTATTTCTGTAATGATGAGTGCCTTTGATCTTTCCCCTCTTTTTCATTTTGAATACATAAGAAAGCACTTTCTGATTTGCACTAAGGAAGCTACAACATTTGGAACAGCGAGGGTGATCAGCTGCTTGTGTTGTTTTACAGTAGGTTGTTAATTTTGTTGATCTCTCAGATACATTGAAAGCCTATCCTGCCACCTGGCAAAAAAAGAAAATATAATATAGAAGCAGTTCAGCCTAGACGTAAATTTAAATTTAAAAGATTTTCATGTATGAGAATCACATTCATAGAAACAGTTGTAATACTAAAAAGGTATTGTGGCTTGTTGCAGGACATGTATGAGAAAGCTTGCATCTGCCTAGCAACCAAAAGCCTTTTGTGGCCATAAAACCCATAGCTAAGAGGCTATATCTGTGTGAACTGGCCATAATACTGTCGCTTCTATTTAGACTAGGTTTTAATAGTCACAGATGAGAATCAGCCTCGATTACTGACTCTAGTAAACCCTTACTTCCTGATACTCTGGAAACAGTTAAGTCCGCAGTTCAGTAGTATTCACTCCTAAAACTGTACAACTTTAACACAGTATTTCTTTTTTATGTGTTGCAAAAGAGAGGAAGAGAACATGCAAGAGACTAGATGCATGAAATAAATAGTTAACTATGGTTTTGCAACTCACTCTTCACAGTGAAAAGTTAGCGTTACTGTATATGCAAGCTGAAAAAAAAAAGTTAAAAAAATACAAATCATTAATTCAGCTGAAGTGCATCCTGTGGGTTTAGACATTATAGTTAAGTTTAAGTCTAACAGAACAGCAGAACAGTAAAGGGCAGACCGATATGCACAGCCTCAAAAGTCAATCAACAACTCTGGGAATGCCTCAGCAAAACAATCCCATTGCAATCTGGGCTAAAAAATTAACTAAGGGTTGTTTCTTTTTTCTCAATATGTGTATACTTCATGTATTGTCAAGGTTTGTGCAAAAAACAAGTAGTTTTGTTCACACAGGCGTTGCATGTTCTTGTAAATAGTAAAAAAATAAAGAGCAAAACTTCCGCCTCCTTCAGATCAATTCATTATAGAACTGCATTATAGAAATGGAATCGTCCTATTGGACATTAAATGCAGTGATAGTAGAAGAAAAACACCACATGAACAGATTACCATCTTTCTGCAGATGAAATGGGTTATCGCCTGATCAGCGCAAGCCCATGTTGCAAAGTTAGTATTTCTTATCTGCTTTTTACAAAATGCCTGCAGATACAGAGTACTGGCTACAGGACATAGCAGCAGGTGCCGTTTGTGCGAACAAGGAGTCCAACCATTGCCACCATAATACAGAAACCACGTGATTTAAGGGATCGCATTCACAAACTTCCTTGAAAAACTACCAAAGGTAACCTTCACTCCCACTACAGCAAAAACAACACTTCTTCTACTCTTCTTAGTCTGATGTGAACCATTTGAATTTCAGCGACAGTGTACTTAAAAAGAAATGTTTGGCTTACCTGTGTTTCTGTTTCTGTCCGGGATGTGCATTTATCCAGGTGTACCGTTGTTCTCCGACAGCTAGCAGCCCTGAGCCCCTCAGTGTGTCATTGGACTAAGTCACACTGAGCATGGGAAAATGGTAAAGGTGTTCAACCACGTTAAAAGGGAAGGTTGGAGAGCTGAGCGGCCTATAATTCAGAAAGCGACACATTGGATGGCGCCACCATAGCCCTGTCATTAGATCGATTTACTAAACAAACTCAAACTAGGGTGGGGATGTTAAACAGTAACCCAGGACCATAAAACTGAAAAGGAAAAGATCACCAGGTGTGAGTCTGTGTGTGTGTGTGTGTAGGTGTGTGTGCCCTCTGAGGGCAGAAAGTATGAGACCCAAAAAAGGTTTGAGATAATGTTTCACAAAATAATGGGGGAGACATAACAATTTACAGCATTTATTTCTCTTCTTCACATCGGCTATGTACACAGGATTTAACTGTTAAGTGCAAATACAGTTAAAAAGTATTCACTTCCACTTAGAGTCCTTGTACACAGATTTACAGAAACAATATCCTGAGATCTCCAATTTCATAGTCTAACATTATAAATTCCAAGTATGAAGCCTTTCTATTATAAGCACAAACCAGCAAATTGCAAGAGCGCCTGCATTAGGAAATAAAATCAAAAGACAGTTTTAAAGTCCTTAAATGTTCTCATGAATAAAAACACGGCTTGCTGTGACACAGTACACATATATAGTAATAACAACAGTAAAAGTTAAAAAAAGCACAGCTTGAAAAGTGTGTGTGTGTGTGTGTGTGTGTGTGTCAGTCAATGGTACAAAAATTGTAAAACTGCAAAAGCATAACTAAGGACATCATCAGGGGTCTGTCAATTTTATTTTTTGAAACTCTGTATATATTAAATTATGTTCAAATGTAAAGTGATCTGAAAGACTTGAAGCCAAATAAGCCACTAAGGGAATGTTTTGTCTGACTAAGGTCAATATTTATTGTTAGAAACTGAAAGTCGAACCTAAGCTTATAATCAGAACCAGTGTTTATGCGTCATTCGCAGTTGTCTGCACAGTCTTTTTTTTTTTCATGTGCAATTTTTATGATAAAATTTGTTTTTTAATAATTTTTTATGCTATTTCAAACACTTCAAAAGCAATAAGATTAAATTGTTTAAATTTATGGAACTGTACCAGAACCCTGACAGGCATAAAAAAAAAGCGAAGCAAACACAGTACCAGCCGCTTTTAAGCAGCTTTTCCTACAAAGCACATGTTACAGGACCTCCTCCCCAGGAAAGTAAGCATGTCCAAACAGTTAAAAGTGGTTATGCTCAGAAATATTTCATTTGTGCCCTCTAATTCTTTTATATTGTTTAAGTAGGACAGTCGAAAAATGTGGTAGGGAATGAAGCAGATGACCATGATTAGCGCAAAGCACAGGCTCTTCAGCTGAGCTCCGAACTCCTGCTGAAAGGTGCATCCCTCCCGATGCTTCTTGTATAAAACCCATAGGACATTGGCCTGGAAGGCTGTCAACACAATGGCAATGACTATAATCAATATGCTTGTCAGGTAGTTCAAAATCAGAACAGATTCTATAAATTTTCCAAACTGGAAGCAACGAGTGTCATTTTTGTCATGGTCTTTGCCATAATTAAAATGGATGATGCAAGGGACAGCGATCAGCACAATAATCCACACCAGAAAACTGATAAGGATCGCATGCATCCTGTGAAAGGACGCCACCTGGCAAGCTTTCTTGTAGAACGTCAACAGACGGGTGATGAGGATAATCACATACAGGACAAAAGACATGTACATGTGGATGTGGATCATGCTGCTGGTTATTTTACACCATTCATAGCCCAACTCCCATTGATGAACTGCGTAATAGTAGATTCTGAAGGGAACCGTTAGCAGGAAGATGAAGTGAGTGAAGATCAGGTTGAGTACGGCAATTGACGTGGTGGAAGTTGTGGTGGATTTCATGATGCGCATCATCATGGTAAGGCTAATTGTACCACTGATCAGGACCACAGTGTAGATGACCAAGAGGACTGTGTGGTACTCTTCTAGTTCATCTTTCTCTAAACCTGAGGGTGTGGTCATTGTTGAACTTTGGTTTGGAGATAGTGTGGCCCCATTTGATGTCGAATTCATCCTAAACAGAAGAGGAAATTGAGTAAGAAAGAGTAAGAGACATTAGAACAGGAAGACAGGCAGGTGTGAAGAGTTAGTGGAAATGAAGTGTATCCAAAAATGATTAAAAACGGGTGTTATAAAAAGAGAAAGAAAACACAAGGCTGTATTGAAAAAAATAAGAATGACTAATTTAATGTATTTTAAGGGCTTGTTTGTCTTCGGGTGATGAAACAAGACTAAAAACATCTGGCTATGTCACACACCAAACATGTTAGTAAGACTAACTAAAAAAGGTATCTCAAGAATTAAGAAATACAGATAGACCATTTAACCAATAATGGAACCACTGAAGGACACCATATGGCTCACATTAACCATTAAAGGAGCACCACAACACTGGAAAGAACATGATGAGAAAACACAAAGTCCAAGCCAGAGATACTATCGTTTATCAGTGAACTTACTTGCGCTTCGGTCAGTGAAGAACTGTATGCCGAGTACTCTTCTGTGTGTGCGTGTGTCCTCTGGAGTAGATCACATTATATCCAGCAGCGGTATGTTCACAGTGTCGCGGAGGAAGAGAAAAGCTGAGAAAAAACGGATTCTGGTTGAGTGCATTCACGCATGTGCCTTTGAATGCGCGCATGTGTGTGAGAGAGAGAGTAAGAGTGGAAGTTTGCCAACGTTCGGTGGAAGTTAAGGTTCTGAAAATGAAGCCTTTGTGAGCCTGCGTATGAGTGTTGTAAGAAACCACCATCTACTTTGCATACTGTGTCAGAAACAGGAGGTTGCTGTAAACACATGTCAGCACACAGGAACACAGGGCTGCTTACTTCCTCATTTTTCTCTAAATGCACTCTTCACTTTGACATTTAAAGTGAAATATAGACGATAAGAAGTTGTAGTAGTTAAAAGCACTGTGAAATGATTAGAGTATTCGCAAAAGCAACAGATTAATGCAACATATTAGGCATGCATGTCAAACAAAAAAGTTTATACTTTTTCACTTTAATGTTCTTCCATCTCTTACACCTTAGATAACAACTTGTTGTCGATTGCAAGAACACAGTTAAGTCCACTAGTATTTGGAGTGTGGCACAGTTTTTTGTTTTTTTTCTAAATTCTGCCTCTGTACACTAACATAGTGGATTTTATATCAAACAATCAAGATGTGATTATAGTGCAGACTTTCAGCTTTTTTCCAGAAAAGTTTAGCCAAAGTATTACATTAATATTTTAGGAATTACAGCCATTTTTATACACAGCGAACCATTTTCAGAAGCTTTAAAAGTATGTGCACACTTGACTGGTAAGTAATTTTGTGGTCAAGTGAGGTCTGCTTTATTCCATCAAATGTTAAACAGAAAAATGACCTAGCACTGAAATTTCATTTGGTAGGCATTCACTGGAATTCTTTATATAAGGGTCATCATTAGGATGAAAAAACAAAATAAAAAGATCGGAGAGAAAGTAGAAAAACTTTGGGAGTGGACAAATCAACAGTGCGCTACGTTCTTTAAAATAAGGAATTCTCTGGTGAGCTCAAGATACCAAAAAGGCCTCAAAGATCGAAGACATCGGTTGGTGTGGCTGAACTGTCTAAGTTCAGAAAAAACTTTCACAAGGGTGAAAACACAAAACAAGCAGAAGCTGAAGGTGACTGCAAAATCTCAAGGGAGGGGTGATGGCATGTGGCAATGTCTGGGTGGGGTGTTCTAGAGTTCAGAACAGTTAATGGTTTGTAAATAATTATTTTTTGAAACCAGTTATTAAACAAAGCTGAAAGTCTGCACTCACATCCTAACACCACTCTGCTGTAGAGAGGCAGTATTTGGCATCATCCAAATACTTTTGAACCCGGTTACAACTTTGAAACATTTGCTTTTGCGCTTGCTAGACAAAGTCATCTACTTGCTTATTCAAAAGAGAAGTTAGTCAGGATGTGGTAATGCTAGCTGTGATGTTGACAGATTTGTTTAGTAACAACAAAGTGCAAAGACAAGTTACAAGTCATGTGATATATACAGCACATTGTATATTGTGATTCCAACTAATATCATAGGAATTTATAAGCTTTTGACTTTGCACCACAGTTGCAAAGATGTCAACATAAAAGATCCAATTAACACCACAGTCCACTTTACTAAACAGGAAAACACCTTCGCATCACTCCGACCACAAGCTTAGTGTGCATGCTGCAAACATTTACCTACCAACGCTGTCCAACATCGATGGTTTTTTATAGGTTGGTTTATTTGATCCTGCGTATAACCACACACAGTAAACATAGAATTTGCTCAGTTACACTTTTGCCACAATTAATACTGTTATATTCTGATTTAGGTTTGCGCTTATTTTAAGAACATTTACCTCATCTTTTACTTTTCTAGTTAGCTTTAAGTCCAACTGATGTCTATTTTTGAACAAATGAAGCTCTACTGCACTACTAGTGCATAGAGGGCCAAATATTAAAGTGTTCAATCATTTGTTTTCATTGCAAAAAGAACCCTTGTCCTAAAAACTGTTGCCCCAGCCTTTTTGCACAATTACCCACCAACTTCTGCACCTTCCTGGCCCTGATTCTGCCAGAGATGTTGACACCACACTCCATTAGATGTTAAAGAACCTCTCGTCACTCCTTAAGAATTCCCTGTCAGTTTGATTTTTGATTTTGTTTAAATAGGTCATCTTTACTAATATGCACTGTTGCGAAGACAACCAAATGTCTAAAATGATGGAAAAAGTCAACAATTTGCAACTCAAGTTTTCACGCGACAATTAAATTCTCTTAAACACACGTTTGCACTCCAATCCTTCAGTTTTATTGATACACACGTAGTCAAAATAAGTTAAAACATCCCTTTTCACACTAAAGAAACATACATTTTAGGCAGCGTTATGAAGTCTCATGTTACATACTTTCACCAGACCATTTATCGTAGCAGCATGAAATCATGAAAAAGCAGAATAACACACACAAAAGCATTTGTTTGCTTTTTGCATGCGTTTCATAAATCAATTATTATTACTAATGCTTTTCCTCATTTGTTTACACGATTTAACCCTTTCAGAGAAACATGTACAGAGTAAAATATTTAAATGTGGCCAAAGTTTTTTCTTACTGAGGTACAGTCCCATTATATTATGTTGCAAATCAACACCCTCATCAAAAACCCAATTCACAGTCATATTTGCAGCAGCCTATTACAAATTCACAAATGAAACTAAGACTGAGTGCATTTGTACCAAAGAACACAACACAGTACTGTGCAAAGGTCTTAGGCCACTCTGCAAAAAAGGTATCGCATTATTTAGGTTCCTAAGATTATTTTCCATTTTGTCTATAAAAAAAATTAAAACAATATGACAAAACATAAAACATATCTGAAATAAGACAGTTAAATAGGTACACTGATAAATATCGTGTTTAAGACACATGGTAACATTTACTAGAGGAAGTGCATCTTGCGTTGCCTCCACAGGACGAGTCTTTGTGAAGTGAGAACATGTGTAACCACACTCAGCAACATGAGAAAGATCGTCATTGACATCACTATCACATAGTGACTAATGCTGCAAAAGACAGAGGAAGCTTAGCATGTTTTCGATGCATCGCAGACACCCAAACAAGAGATTGATAAGACATGGTTTTAAATGCATGTCCAAGTTTCATTACCTTGTGCCAATGTCCAACCAGCTGCCATAGTCCTGCACCATGAAGAAAAAATGCTGAGGAGAGCAAGAGTGAGTTAAAATCTATTTGAGCCTCATGTGCAGTTTGCTTAACAGTGGACGAGAGAAAGTCTTTTATAAAAGATCAACATTAAACCTGCATTACCAGAGCCATCAAGTCAGAGATAACCAGGACGATGAGGAACAAACTGCAAAATAAAAATAAGAGAGATTTAAACATTAAGGAGCACACATTGGTCAGTGCATTTAAACCTTTTCATGCACAATGAAGGAGGAACTAGAAGATCCTGGGCCATTTACTATAGTTATTTTAGATGCCTCAAGGTTTAAGAGTCATGTCTGCCCTGGTTTGTCTAACAAAGCAAACAGAACGTACTTTAACTCTACAGACAGAATCAGATCAGTGATTCAACGTTTCCAACAAATTCAAAGAGTTAATTCAAGAATTAAAAGACTAAATTTATAATTTTAGATGAGGAAGCAAAGTGTTACCTCCTTGATGATAGCTGTGTTGCAACTTGGATGGTCTCAAATGTACACATCACTATGATGAATGGAATGATAACCTGGAAGAACAGATGACAATTTAAGGAAATGCAGGATTCTATTAAATGACTCGAAATAAACACATTATTATATAAACTCGTTTAGACGTATGATGCTAAAATTTCTATTACAAATCTGTCTGCCTAAATTCTCCGTACAATAAATGTAAAAAAGATACAGAAATTAATGGGCTAGGTCATGGCTGTTAAAACAAATTAACATGAGCGAAAAAGAAAGGCAGGTTAGACCGTATTTAAGCTTACTTCTCAAGCAGAATATGAATAGATCATGACTTGTCATAATGTGCAAGACTCCTTCCCCTTTTTGGGAAGCACAATACATATCACAAAAAGGAAATGTTTAAGAGTACAGTACCTTCCACATCATCAACCCTCCCATTATGAAAGGGTTGAAAACAGTGAGGAAACAATAAACAGATGCTGGGTCAAAACTAGGCAAAGGGAAACAGAAGTACACAAAGTGACTACAGACACCAGACTAGAATCTTTAACTTTTCAGAGAAGAAAATGGACCTCGTGTTGTAGAATATACACACTAACGTACTCTATGTTTGGTGCAAAACATATAGTGCATAGAAAAGAAATTTGTCAGAACTGACTTTTTTTTTTCTTATCTCCTTCCTGTATGACACTCTCACACTCACACAAAAATACTATGATGCATATACCTGTTTATGGACGCAATGTTTCCTGTGCCAAAAAATGCTGTTATTATAAAAAATACCTGAAGAAAAGGTGAAGTCAAGGTAATGCCCAATGTGAGAATGAACCAAGTTGATTTTTTTTGTCCGATTGTACACTTTAAACATAAAAAACTTTTATATTACATTTTTAATGTAATATAAAATATTTGATCAAATCCAGCCTGAACATCACCCACAGACTCTAATGAACCCAATGCACTTCTGTGCTTCGGCGAACCAACATTGTTGCGACTGCTCTTAACAAGGATACAAAAAAATAGGACCTTCGGATGTCATCCAGCTTCAGCTGTCGAATCTTGGTGATGTCGATGTTTGCAGAGAAATCGATGGTGGATAACTGGAGGAAAAAGACAAAAAACATGCATGTCTGTAAACTAGTGGTGCAAAGGATCAAAAATGTCACGGTTCGGATCGGATCACGGTTTTAAGTCACGGATCGGATCAATTTTCGGATCAGCAAAAATAGAAAAAAAAAAAAGACAAAAATTCAACTCGCCATTTACTTTGCCTATTAAAAAACATTCAAGTGAAGACTCATTCCACGCACTTATATAAAAACAAATTAAGGTGCAATATGGACATTATGGACCATGCTGGGCATCCTCTGCATCCTCTGCACACGGCCATAAACAACCAGAGGAGTCTGCTCAGTGACAGGTTGCTTCTCCCGAAGTCAAGGACCAGCAGACTTAAAAAGTCCTTTGTCCCACACGCCAACAAACTGTTTAACTCCTCGCTGGAGGGGAGAGGGAGGGGAAACGGGGACAAAGGAGGGGGGGGACAAGTAAGCTGTAGTGCCTTCTCACTGTGCAATAGTTTTTTGTTAATAACAAACGGTGTAATAGACTCACAATACTTGAAATGTGCCGTTCCCTTGTATTCTTATTCCTATTTATTCTATTTATCCCTTTTGTATTCTCTGTGTTTATATATATGGTATATTTCTGCTCACATTCTGCAACTTCTGTGGGTGCTGTGCTACTGGAAATTGAATTTCCCGGAGGAACCCACCCGAGGGATAAATAAAGTTTCATCTAATCTAATGTGATCTATAGGGCAGTACAGGGCCACTCCGCTGTGATATAACGAGCGGTCACGGTCACGTGGCTTTCCGTTGCCCTGGAGGTCCACCCATTTGTAGTTTGAGCAACAGAAGATGCCTGGGACAGTTCAGCCATAACGTTAAACTTCTCCTGCTCATACATGCTTGGAACGATCTTGTCACACTGAAGTGGACGCGCAACGAGATATCATAGCGTGGCTCAAGCACGTTCATCACAGTTTAAACCCCTTGTTTTGCACAACTAAACACCCCAGTAGCTTTTGTAATAGCTTTAGTCCGGTCGGATTGGTCAGCAAAGGGCTGCTTAAATGCCGCAAACTCCTCTGCTCTGCCACTTGGACCGCTAGCGCTGGCCATAACTACCGCTTGACAGACTGACCACGCGCACCATACACATACTTTTTTTTTTTCTTTTTCGAATCTTTGGATCACGTGCGTACCGAACCGTGGAGTGGGATCGGTTCGGATTTCGGATCAACCGTGATCCGTTGCACCTCTACTGTAAACCCGGCCACAATGAGACATGGACTTTAAGACCTGTGTCTTTTCTTTCCTGCAATTTGAATTTTCTGTGTTCTCTCTAAGCTCTGTTCATTCTCATCTCTTTCCCCTCATCCTCAAACCGCAAACAGCCTCTCCCTTAGCCTGGTTCTGCCGGACATCTCTTCCTGTTAAAAGGGGGTTCTTGCTTTCCACGATTACTGAGTGCTTCCTCATGTCAGTTGACTGCTGAGGTTTTCTTTCTGAGATTGTATGGTTTTTACCTTACAATATAAAGCTCTGTGAAGTGGCTGTCGTTGTGAATTTGAGTTATATCAGTAAAACGGAAAATATGACCTTCACAATTAAATACATACATAAATGATAGCTTCCCAAAGCTTTTGGTTTGCAAAAGTTTTCTATTACAAAGGGAAAAACAATGGCTCTACCTCTTGCCTACCAGACATGCCCTGAGCAAGCAAGGCTTCCTGTTCGATGTTAATCCACACAAACATTAACCAGGATAACACAGGGGGGAACAAAGCCTCTGACCTGTGAGGGAGACAAAAATAGAAATATCATTTTACAGCTTTGCTGCGGTGGTGCAACTCTGCACAAGACACAACTAAAGCATCAATGTGTTGTCCTACCCAGTGCTAAGCAGCAGGTAGGTGGAAGTGAGAGACAAGAATATGCTGAGGAGTCGATGAAAAAGTCGTGTTGAGCTCAGCAAAGGAACAAATATAGAAGATGCTGTAGAGAGAAGAGTTGTCAGAGGTTACTTGGGTGTCAGCGATATGATGTTTTAACGTCTTTTGAGGTATAGCTTACGTATGCGATCAATATTTAAAAAGTAAACCATTCTAGATCCCAAGTATCTTGTGGCCACTTGCAACCAACCCACCTAATGTGCTCCAACTTATGATCTGATTAAGAAGGGGTAGGCCCTGTTTCTGTTGCAGGCTGGAGTGTGTGAGGGATGGCACGTATGCACACACAGCAACAAGGAGCATCTGCCGGGTTTGACAGGTAATTAATCAGTATTAGCAAATGCAGTGACACACACAAAAACACATATGCCCACAGTGACATGTACTGTGGTCACCTGTATGACAAACTGTGGTCTGTCACCGAGGGGCAGCGGTGTCCTCCGTCGAGATGACCAGAGGTAGCAAGCTGAGGTGAAAAGAGCGAGCAGACCTGCACAGGTACTGAGAAACAGGATGTGTTACTGTACTTTCAAAAACATGGATAGTTTGTACACACAGCTCGTTGTGGAAAGACGGTATTGTGTAGCAGTTTAATCATTCCTCGTTTTCAAATGTACCACTTTCAAATTTCCCGTCTGTTTATATATAGAGAAAGTAACCATCGTGGGACTTTAACTTTTAATAGTAAGTCTATTCAGTTTCCTTTAACTGGGGGTGGATGCTCATGGCTCCACAGTTTTTTGGGGTTTTATATTTGAATATTGTGATGGATATTTGCATCACTAATATGATGCCGATTCCAGTCACATTTTATCTTCCTGATCTGTTCTGCAGATGTTCTAATTTACTGAAACTCACCTACCTAACCTGGCATGAAATGGGCTCTCAGTTTTTTCTGTGATAGGATATTGCGGTAAATATTCAGATAAATATATACAAATAAAGGAAGTACTCACACCAGATGTATGTTAGGTTCTCTACCCACAACAGGCATGAGGGGGAAAGCAGCTAGACATAGACAGCCCACAAGCCAGCTCAGTGAGCGTGACTGCACCGAAACAGAGACAAAAAGAAATGCTGTCTTCCACTTTGACATATTTACCATTGTGTATCTATATTTAATAATTACCTTTATAATTATCTACTGTTTTAGGCAAGCAGTACCAATAACACTCTAGTTATAGACACATAAGAAGAATTAGAATGGCTAGACATTTCTTATTAATGATTAGGCATTTTTTGTAACTCTGTTTACTCATAATATATATATATATATATATATATATATATATATATATATATATATATATATATATATATATATATATATATATATATATATATATATATATATATATATACACACATATATATATATATGGATATATATATTATTGGAGAAACAGTGCTTTCCATAACCAAAACAGGGATGGATATTAAAAACAGCTATAACACACATTTTCCTGCTTTTATCTGGCTAATCTGTAAATTACCTTAGCCTTGCCAAAAAGCCCCGACAAGAAGGGCCAGAGAGAGAGAACAGCCAGCCCTACAGTCAGCATGGCGCGATGGAAGAAGCTCACCACCTGGGGGCAGCAAAAATAAACAGCCATGCAGCATCCAGGTTTATTTCTTACAGTTAATGATACACAAGTGAAATTTTGTGCACTTATGCAGAAGGATGCCTTTAACACAGCAGATTTAAAGACACCTACCAGCAGCTCAATCCCAAACGCCACCAGCACAAAATAGCCCAGACATTTCCACAGTGGGAGAGAAGGGGCTGTCTGAATCAAATCTCTCAGAGTTCCAGACCTAAAAATAGATCATTGAGGGGATTACTTTTTCCTGTCATAAAAGGATGAGATGAAGAATAAAACATCTCTTTATCCCTTTTACATAGGAGAACCATGAATGCATAAAACGCCAGTTCAAAGGATCTAATTAGCACTTCACTCCACCTGAGCCAGATGTGCGTACAAGCCTGTGTGAGGCTAATTAGATCCAGTGAAAAGCTGCTGTATTCACTGACTGATGTGATCCTTTTGCGTGTGTTTTAATATCAGGGTTCTGTGACTATAGTAAATATACAAATTATTGTAAATTGACTGAATGCATCTGAACAAACATGTTTTGTACATTTTTTAAATCCAGTTTGCATTATTTTGAATGTGTCTTTTACTTACTCTTTCAGAACAGAATACCACACAGGGATAGGCAGCAGGCAGTAAATATAGTAGGTTATGGGGCTTCTTTGAATAAGCAGGAAGAGTGTGATCACCACTGCCACACACGTGCACAGCCTTGCCAAGTTACGGCCAGGAATCTGGACACAGGAGAAAAATACCAACTTAACAAGACATTCAGGTTGTGCAGACTTGTTTGGGTGGAAGGCATCTTGAGGGATTGCAATCTACTGTATATCCTAACCTGTTTAGTGAGATTAGGGTGTCTGTTGAGACTCGCGTGAGTCTTCAGTATGACTAAGACGACATATGAGGTCCAGCCTACAAATCCCAGCACCACACTGCAACCGAGGAAGAATCGGTCGTAGGTGTGGTAGTAAACCAAGCCTTCCAGAGAGCGAGATATCAGAGACTGGCACAAAGAGATCTGACAAGAGACAACACAGGGGGACAAAAACCTAATTTGTTGCTTAAGCGGAAGAAAACATACGATGGAGAAAGTAGCGATAATGTAGAATGCATTTACTGTAGTTCATTTAAGTTAGACTTTAGTTTATGAACACAGGTTCAGTAAATGTTTAAATAATTCATCAAAGTATCAAAATAAATCTAGAAATTGGCTTTACACGTATTGTAAAAGTATGATTAGATTTAAAAGCCACAGACCCCCCCATACTCACAGCATCCTCGTACTTCTCCAGCTGAATGAGTATTCGGGCCTTCTGGGTGAATTCTGCTTGTTTTGACTCAGTCAGGAGTCTGGGAAGAAAGAGGGTGCAAGATGGTGCAAAACAGATGAAGTGTGTGAAAGTGTGCAATTTAAACACGGCCATGAATATGTGGTTTGGTTAGTGGACACATTCTTGGCCTTCGTGCTGCATAACCTCAGAAGTTAATCTAAATGTCACATTGACTGATTTTTAATGGGTCAGCAAAAGAATTTACTGAGAAAGTACAAACCCCGTCTCCAGAAATGTTGGGATTTTTTCCAAAATGCAATAAAACCCCCCAAAACTTTATATCTTCAGAGGAACCAGATTAAGCAGGGTAACTGATTGGGTAAAGGTAAATTTAGAAATCACCACAAACTCGGTCTTTGTGGGTTGTGGTTCATCCCTTATTTCTTTAATTCATGAGAGAATTGCTCCAGATTTCAAAAGAAAAGATTTCTCAGTGCACTATTGCAAAGAAATTTCTTCAGACATCTATAGTATGTACCACTATGAAAAGATTAAGAGAATTCAAACCATTTCTCACACTAAGGTCAAGACTGAAACCAGCTTGAGCCCTCAGGCTACACCGCCTTAGAAACAGTCACGCTGCAGTGAACTAAATATATAAATATAAATATAGCCACCGGGGCTCAGAAGTACTTCAGAAAACCACTGTCACTTAACATAGTCCCACATCCACTAATGCAACTTGAAACTGTATTATGATTGAAGGAGGAAGTCATATGTCAGTTGCATAGAGCTCTCTATGCCAGGGTTCACCTCAGAAGGACAGAAAGACTGTGTCATTGTGTGCCATGCACAGATAAATCCACATTTCCGTGTTTTTGGAAAACAGCGCTGAGTTCTCTTTGCCAATGATGAAAACAACTATCCAGATTGCTATCAGCGAAAAATGCAAAAGGATCTGTGATGATACAGGGGAGCATCAGTGACCACAGCAGGGCGAGCTGCATCTGTAGATACCACTGATTGAGGCACAGAGCGCTGCCTGTTAGGATCTATTTCCTACAGACAACATGACCGCAGGTTAAACCAAGTAAAAATGAACAAAATTTCTAACTGGAAAACTACAACACTCAGTTCAAAAAAAAAAAATTTAAAACTGCAATTAAAAGAAACACAACAGTAAATATGTCTCAGTCCCAACTTTTGTGTTTAGTGTGTTGCACCTGTCAAATTCAAATTTTGGTACATTTACAAAAAACAATTAAGTAGGTCAGGAAAATCTTCCAACATCTTTGTACTTTGGTCACTTGAATATATGTTCACGTGAATTAACATATCACAGATTTGTATTTTTTAACTTCCTAGGACCTGGCATCCACATATGTGGACATCACATTTTGGGTTGTCTAGACAAAAATACTAAATTTTGCTCTACAAGGGCCTGATATCCACTTACGAGGACGTTATACTGCTACTGTTCTATCAAAATTTAAAACAAATGTCTTCATATGTGGATCTAATTTTTCTCAGAAACAAAAATCAGTAAAAAAAAAAAAAAAATAATAGATTGGTAATTCTTTGTTTTTACATTCATCAGGTCCCAAACAGCCCAAATAGCAAAGAGAAATTAAAAATGCATGCCATGAAAGAGTTTGGAGGTTAAAAACATTTTAGAACATATCCCAACTTTTCTGGAAATGGGATTGATATAAAAACACAGCATTTACGTTACAAATACTTTTGTTTCTGCCAATTAATTCTTTGCAAATGACTCTTTTAGTCTATTCTCTTTACACTATCTATGAGGTCACAGTAAACACAACAGGCCACGGTGAAAAGCAAATTCATGTTCTTCTGATTGGATTTTTGTTAGAAAAACACATCAGTTAGTTACTGTACGTACTGGTATGGGGTGAAGAGAAAAGATAAGGTTGTCTCCTTTTTCTGCATCATTTTCATCTACAAATAAACACACACAGTAAAAACACAGCTTTACCATCAGTTTAGATCACAGTGTCATATAGAATAATAAAAGACATGACAGATAGTTGATAAGCATTTTGTTAGCCAAAGCAGATGCTGTTATACCTTGAACTGCTCCAGTACTTGAATAGCATTAGTGTACATGCTCTCAGCCATGAACCGCTCACTGTTGTTGAGGTAGAGAAGAGGTAACACGCCCTGAAAAACAAATACAGACAAAACATGTAACAAAGACTTGAAAAATTATTGAACATTTCCCATTAAATGGCTGATTTTGTCTCTGACTTACAACAGAGTTAACAGGAATAGGCACACCAATGAGGGAAGCCATGAGCGGAGCAATGTCAGCCTGCCAAAAAAACCCAAACAAACAACGAAGACACACAAATATTACACTTTAATACAACTGATGACAGGAAATTGTTAAAAAGTTTAAATTTCCATGAGCTTTACCTGACTGACGTCGACTCTACGAAGATGCTCCAGTTTCCAGTCTAAAAGAAACAAACCAGGACAATCATTTAGACAAAGTAAAACAGACAAACTGGAGGGTATCGGTTGTAAATTTAAATCTTAAAAAAAAAAGTGTTTGAACGTACCTTGTAGGAACCCATCATTGTATGGTTGGGGTTCTGTGACTCCCTTGGCTTTCTGAACCCCAGCTCCCCACGCCACTAAAGGGGTTAGCGTTTCAGAAGGATGGCCCGCACCGTGGGAACCTGGAGACAAACGCACACAAACATGCCAAAATAGAAAACTGTAATAGAAAACTCGCTAGCAGGCAGCAAAACATTTAGATACACAAACAAGTTTACCCCAGTTTGTCATGCCGTGGTCAGAGGTAAACACATAGGCTGTTCTGCCATCATTGTCGAAGAAGTCCTCTATTATAGACACCACTTCAGCTACACCTGCATCTACTAGACCAATATTGTCTAGGTATTCTCTGGGGGAAAAAAGACAAAATAGAAGACAAAGATGCAGCTGGATGAGAGAATGCTTATTTGGATGAATTTGTTAACACGACTAAGAACCACTGCACAACTGCCCAAAGGTTAAAAAATAAAAATAAAACAAAATCAGCAGCTCTTAATACAAGGTTAACTACTTACTGCGACATTGGTCTGTGAGCATGTCCATTAGTGTCAATTCCAAGCAGATGCAGGAAGAAGACATTTTTATCCTCCCATAGGCTGGCCTTCAGAGTGGAGTTAGACTCTGCAGACTTAAAGAAGGACTGTTGAAAAATATTAAATAATTTTAGGCTTATTCAGGAAATCCATGTGGATCAATTCTGTAAATGAAATTCTGGAATGACTCCAAGTTGGGTTATATTTCACTGCATGACACATGACACACCTAATACACATAAAACACAGTCTTTATAAAATGTGTTTTTGTGGGTAAACCTGTAGTTAATATCAATAGATCAATCATAAAATATTTTTTTATGCTAATACTTCCACTACATACTTTGACTTGAGTGAACACCCAGCTGTCTAGCTTGGATGCATCTGTGGAGGCAAAGTCCTCCTCCACTGCCGGGTATGTGTGGGTATACACATGGTCCCCACTAGCGCCTGAAATAACCAAAGGAAACATGTTTGCTCAGATATGTGATTTAATGTTTTTTTTCTATTGTGTAGATTAATGGTTCTGTTTGTGATGCTTGTGTACCTTTGGCAAACATAGGTAGGATATCAGGGCTGCCCCAGCACCAGGTGTGTCTGCTCTCATTAAACACAGAGTCAAATTCTACAGGATTTTCCTTCCAGCCTGAAAACAAGCACATAAATGGTCACAGTAGAATGCCACAGAGAAACACATACAATAGAGAGTAATCGCTCCAAGTCGCTGAGCATTTCTCTTCCTACCATGTAAAAAAAACAAAAACAAAAAAAAAAAACATCATGCACACACCTTTAGCAACTGCACTAACATCCTCATAGAAGCCAGCAATGAGAGCAACGTGACCGGGCCGAGACTCGGTAGGCACACGTGTGTGTGACACACCCCAGGTCCCCTTGTCCTCTATTATACTCCTGAAATATGGAAACAGAAGCACATATGCTTATGCAAACAGGGGGAAGGAAAAGACATGCTGTAAAAATGGCATCACCTTACAAGAATAATTAAACAGACCCAAACTCAACATCAAAGTTTATTTCTTTGTATTGGTTTCCTGACCTCAGGTATGGTGTCCTGGATGAGCCATTAGGGAGCAGGGTGAAGAGACTGTCTGCTCTGAGACCATCGGCCACCACTAACACCAGTCTGGAAGCAGGGGGTTCCAGGGGTGTGGAGTGGGGTGTCATGCCATGGACCAGAGGAGAGGTGAAGTAGATATCAAAGATAGAGATGAAGAAGACCACGTGGACTGTCAGCCCAATCACAAAGAAGGTGATCATCCTCATTTTGGGTGCCAAAGCCACACCGAAGAACAACTGAGGGTTTACTTGAGGACAAGCAGGGTAGATTTAATTCGCTTGGAAGTGAAAAGAGGTGACTAGAAGAAGGTAAAATAAAAAAATTTGGAATAGAATGAAGACAACTCACAGCCTGCATTTGCAATCAGGATTAAGAAGTTAAAGCCAATAGAAGGGGCATTAGAAGGTTTCAGAATAATATAGGCTTGTTAAGCCAAAGTATGCGGTCTTAAGAGCAGCTTAATCCTTCGTTCACCATATGCCATTAAGCAAGGTTAAAAAAAAAAGGCTTTAATGTTTAATTCGGAATATTTTAATGGTCCAGCCAACTTACCACTGGTAACAAGAAAGTAACTTAGAAAAACAGGCCATGAAAAGAGTCTTACCTGCATGTAACGTCAGCGGATTTTGATCATAAAAACGGGAATAATGTTCCGTTAAAGAATGAATGAGTGAGTGACCAACCTATCTACTACTACTATTACTACTACTACAAGTTCATAGATTCACTTGTTAAACACTGCTTTAGCTTCCATTGTCACTTCGTAGATCGCCAAGAACATGCTCAGAGAACCAGACAGATCCACCTACAAAAAGATCAACCTAAAACCAAATGTCTCCCTGTTTAAGAAGATTACTACAAGAAATTCAGGCAGCATGAGCATTCACTTCCTTGTTGTCACTCGTTTTTGACGTTGTGTGTTGACGTAGTGGTTTGTAGCTGCATTGTGGGTAGTGTAGTTTAAATTAAACGATTCACTTCAAGTTTACCTATTACGAAATGTAATAAAAAAAAAAGCAGCCCTTATTTATTTGTTTTGTTTGCAGTGAAGTGCATTTTTAATAGAAATGGTTTGAGCGCAGCTTTTTTTTGACAGCATAGTAGCTAGCAATTGCTATCAGCTGTCAAATGTGCCCTGCCTAGTTTTCCTCTCTACATCAAATGTACCCAATACTTTTCCAGTATTCCATAAAAGGGGCGGGCTTTGGGAGTAGCGTCTCTTACATTTGACCAATCGTAGCTTCGCATTTCTTCTTCTTCCTCCTCTTCCACCTACCAAACCTTAGCTAACCTAATATCCATTCAGGAAGCAGCGGGTGTGATTAGCTTAGCTAGCTTAGATTGCTTAAAAAAAAAAATCTCTTTAGGGCAAAAATGGCGTCGGTGAACCCATTTAATCTCAGTGATTCTGAAGAAGAGGCCGAACGGCGCCCTAACGACACAGTTGACACAGAGCGGAGTCCGAGTGACGGGGCGCCAGGACCACCACCAGGCAATCCTTTCTCTCCGCCTGCAGACACAGAGCCTCCGTCGCTCCTGCTGTCTAGCAACCGGACGAGCCCCAGCGGTGAGGGCATCTCTGCGTCGGCCGCCGCCACCTCCGCTATGGCAGGCAGCAGCGCCGAGACGCGGGTATCTGTAGATGTCATCGCTGCCCAGTTATTGCGGGACCAATACATCCTCACGGCCTTGGAGTTTCACACCGAACTGCTGGAAGCAGGCAGAGAGCTCCCCCGACTGAGGGATTATTTCTCCAACCCTGGCAACTTCGAACGACAGAGCGGTACTCCACCTGCCAAAGACCAGGTACTCGGACCTGGAGGACCACTGAGTAAGTGTCGTTAGCTGCTCTCTTAGTGCTACATATGTAGCTGTTCGCTAGCTCTGTATTGATGTTGTATGAAACAGAGTTAGCCCACCAGCTGGCTAACGTTAGCTTTAATCATTGGCTACGATAGCTTGAGATCTGTTTGCTGCACCTGCTCTTCAGCTCCAGGGCCGCAGCCAGCTATTGGGTTTTGTGGGTCAGTCGTGAGATGACAGACTAACACAGTTGTGACAAGGCATTAAACATTAACTACTCACTGAAAGATAAATACTGGTAGCGTAATAATGCTGGTGACCTGTAGTGATCGCCCAAGTGTAATTTAGCCCTGTAGGAAAACACCCGTCAGAGGTCAGAGGTCAATATCGGCTATAGAAAACAAAAGAGAGGAAGGAGAAGAAGCGGGTGCCTGTACGAACAGCTTTTGCCTTTCCCTGAACCACAGTATTGCTCAAATAGCACATTTGAACGAAGGAGAATTCTACAGTCTTGTAATAATGATAAAACAGGCTTAAGGCTTCCTGAATTAGTTTGAAGCTGTATCATCTGGTCCAGGAGCAAAGTGTCTTGTAAATGGTTGTGTTGCTCTACACAGGTTGCGTCTACCCAGCTAGGGAGATAAAATGCTGTAAATGTTATTATGTAAAATGTGTACATCTGTTGCACCCTAATCCATTTACAAGACTCATTTTCATTAATCACCATGCACCAACACAGCAGTTGAAGAGTCTGGCAGCAAGGACCTTAGGCAGACCTGCTATGCAAATGGTACCCATGGTCACAGCCTCATCCACAAATAAACAGCACCTGCTATAGTAGAAGCAGTAACTAAAGAGTTAAAATCTTGTTAAATAGCAGCAAAAACATTTGTTGTGGCCCCATTTCATACCAGTGAGTCAAGCGAGTCAGCATAATGTCTTGACATTAAAGGATTAGCAAATTGGCTACAATGATAGACCATTAGCATTAAAAAATGACCAGATGAAAATATATTGGTCTAACATTTAGAAATGTGTTGACTCAACATTTATTATTGTATTTACTTCATGAATTCATTGTAGACTTCATTAATAGAATTTATAATCTTATAATTCTATAATTTTAGATGTGTGATAGATTAGGAAACTTATAGGTAGTAAATTGAATTATGTTACACATACATTCATTGTTCACCACACTAATTTAACAGAAATAAATCTCCCTTCCACTGAAAATGAGGTGTTTTTTTTCTGTTAGTGTGTTTTGGTGAAAACAGATTGTATCTTGAATAGAAAGTGCCATGTCACACCAGTGGGTGTGTTTGTCTACTTGACTGTTTGAAATTAGCGGGGGGGAGCCTTATCTATTTGGCAGTGAAACATGCACTCAAAATCAAGGCTGACTGATTTTATATCACGGTTTTAAGATGTTTTGTAGGGTGAGTTTGGTCATTCATTTGAGACATTGCCCTCACGAATGAAAGGATTTTTATCAGTGTGCCAGACTGTGAATGGCTATGGCTTTTTGCAGCATGTCATTGAAGCTGCACTGCAAATGTAATTTTGACTTTTTCAAATTCTGGAACAAGGCTAAATTATGTATTTTTACTGTAGAAGCATTTGGCAGTTTTCCAGCTGAGGGATTCATATAAATAAATGTTAAAACCAGACACAACTATTTTTGTATGCAGTGGCAATGAACATTACCTAAGATCTCAGAAAACCGGAGTATAGTTTTAGGCGTGTGTCTTGGTAGCTGGCCTCAGTCTGGCTTTTCCAGATTGCAAACGGCAGCTAGTCAGATTCCTTGTCTTTTTTTTCAATCTGTTAAACCCAACCTTTATAATTAAATTCTGCCCTTGTATCTATGCCTTAAGGCTACAGCAGTAAACACAAACCACTATAGGATGTGTGTCTTTTAGTATCTCCTATTTCCCAAAAGGTTTGGAACACGGTAAGACCATGAGTTTGAAAGGACCTGACACCTCCCCTGTTGTGCTTGTGACAGGAACATCATAGAGAAGTGGTGTAATCTACAAGCCTGTAGCCTGTAACAATGAGTTGATATGAGGGACAGACTTTGCTGAAGGCCATGTCATTTTTCATCCTAGCATAGCTGATAGTCCAGACCTCATGTGATCTCTGCAATTATCTTTCTTTTCATGTGCGAAGAATTTCTCTGCCACATTGCAACATTAGGATTTACTTAAGTTGCTCTTGTTGCTAAAGAAGGAGGGATACTGTTTGGATGTCTGCTTTCTTTTTCTACATTGACAGAACAGCTTGCTAATTCAACAGCCAATTTCTCGTGTGTGTTTTGTTTGTTTTGTTTTTGTTTGTTTTTAAGCAAATCCCCTTCAGTGGTTTCTGACTTTGTGATCTTTATGATTGTAAACACTATAAATAAAATAATGTCTAGTTTATGATGACTTATTGCGTTGAAATAAATTTGGTCCATAGATTCTGATGCCTGTTATCAAGTCTGAAGTTAATGAAAAGATGGATATTGTACCTGCAGCATACAGTCTAGAGAGTGTGATAGTTTACTTGGATAGGTTTCATCCATATAGTGCTATAAATAATACTTTTTTTCTTTTTTTTTAAAGATATGTGATACAGGCTAGAATTTAAAACAAAATCTCTCTGACGAAGTAACAAATCTCTGATGAATCTGAAATGTAATTGGTGTGGTGATTGCAAATAAAAAAAAAAACAACTTGTGACTGTGAATCAGCAGTGAGCATGTGTGTAGATAATGACTGTGTTACAAGCTGCATCTGCAGCTGTTGCTCTAGGGCACATGACACAGCATGCCATCTCCCACCACCTTGCTAATTTGCTGCAATGAATTTTGCAGGATTCTCTCTTCACCTCTTGCTAGACAGGCAACTGTTTATTTGTAATCGTTGCAGGAACTTTTGTATTCTTTAAATAGGTTAAATAGAAGCTTCACATTATCAGTTCTAGATCATTTGTGACCACAATTTATGTGCTGTCCTAGTCTGAAATCTCCAAGCTACATTTTCAGTGTGCTGCACTCTAATGTAACCTGTCAATAGGAGTATATTGCTGTACTGTATGAATTCACACAGTAAACATGAACATATATTTGATTTTTTTTTTTTTTCTAATACTATGCAAAGCAATTGAAATGATAACATGCTTAGGAATAGAAAATCCTGAATTGACATAGTAATTTTGTACTGGAAACTGCCTCAAATGGCTTTATTCTGTTAGTTTGAGTTGACAATATTAAGATAAACAGAATCAGTGGTAAAATCTCAATAAGAAATCATCATCATTTATTCACATACATGCATACAGACATACATACACACTGACGTAAATAAAATGATCTACCATCTGCTGCCAGACAAAAAAGGCTTATTTTCTTAAGACCTAAGATATTTGATCTTGTGTAGGTTTGTGTGCTTGTCTGTGATTCACTTATAATTTGTGCTCCACTTTTTCATCCCATATTTATAACCACAGTTTAAATCAGTCTTGCCAAAAACCTTCCCATTAAATTAAAAGTGCCTGTTGGCTTCCTCCTGACCATTCATCAATATCAGCTCCTAGGCCCTGATGTAAACTCGTGTACCTTAGCTTTCAGTTTATATCTTTTAGCGTTTTGTGTTTTGGCAAGTAGAAAGACAATCATCTGTGTGCGCTTATGTGTTGTATAATCAGCTGGGGTTGAATAAAGGGAGGTGGTGACAGACTGAAGTGCCAAATCTGTCAAGGAAATGAAAGGTCAACCAGGCTTGTTGTGTGGTTTTTTTTTTTTTTTTTTTTTTTTTTTTTTTTTTGTACATCAGACATGTACACAAAGGACATCTGCAAATGCCCCCTCACATTATCAAATTACTTTTTTGTTTTTTCTTTTGCTCCGTTCATGCACGCACACCTGCAAACTCTATCACTCACTGTTTTGCCAGATGGATTGCAGCTACTAACAACAAATGTCCTCACACATCATCAGGAAGTAAACATGTTTGGAAGCTTTCTATGCAGGAAAATTAGTTTGCCTGACATCAGCTTGGCAGAACAATGACACTTGTGTAGACAGACAATGGAGAAACACTGTCACTATATCATAAAGTTGCATGGTCATGAATTTGAACATGACATAAAATATTGTATATGCTTATATAGACAAACCTTATATGTAACAGAAAAAGAAATATTAGTGAAATACATTACTTGTCTACAAAGGGAAATACATGCTGTTTTTTTTCCTTTGATATCTAAGTTTTCCTCAGTCTTTTTTAAACTCCAGAGGATTTTAACAATCCAAAGTAGTAATATGATCAAAGTTTATAATACAAGTTATAACTTAATGAGTGGAAATGATTTGCTAATTCAGTTAAATTACTCACAGTTTTTTTAAATTTTTATTTTTTTAATTTTTTTAAAAACATGTCTTTCAGGCCAACAAGGTCACATATGACTTGACATTGTACTGTATCTTGATATCAGAGAACAAACAGGCCAATCTCACACTTGCATTGCTGTGGAAAGAAAGCCAACACCATTGACTTAGCTATCAGAGCAGCCTAGCCCAGTGAAATATGAGCAAAGAGTGTGCTTATTTATCACCTTTATGTTCCTTCTCTTAGCACCTGCCTACCCCTGTGTATAGTTGGTGGAATTAATAGTTTGGAAGTGGGTTTTACCACACTGAAGCCGATCCTATTATTTCATAGAGAAGAATCTATAGAGCACCATGTAGGCTGCACAGTTAAATTTTTCAACTGTCAGCTCTTGGGGAGTGCAATCATTTAGCTGTATGGTTATGCAGGTGTATACTTGTCTCACTTCTGTCTCTGTGTCTGTGTTTTTGTTCAGATCGAGCAGGCAGCATCAGCACCTTAGACTCTCTGGACTTTGCCCGTTACTCAGATGACGGTAACCGAGAGACAGACGAACGGGTGGCAGGTAAGATGAACCATACGGTCAGGGCTCAAAACAAGAGGCCTAGCTTACACTGGGGATAAAAGATCGGGAGAGTAGACAATGACTGAATGGGAGCGCCGTGGAATATGGGAAAATGAAATCTAAAAGCTGCTTTAATAACAACAATGACCAGTAATAAATAAACTCTGCTTAATAACACAAATGTGTTTCTGTCAGTCCTGCTTTATTTGGGATAAATTAGTCACATTTTTCTCTTTTTAAGTTCATTGAGGTCTTTGTGCCTCCTCTCACGAACCGTCACACTGCAAAACCAGTCTGTGGTATTTTTGGTACCAAACATGTATCAGCATTATTTAAAAAGCGCACTCTCCCCCGCCCTCCCCCCTCAATGGCTCATTCGCGACACACAGTCTGATAGTTTTAGCTAAACACATTAACAGCTCCTCCTGACGCCAATGATGTGTCATCACACCACTGGGTTTAAGAACAGGTGTTCATTTACTGGCATATTGCCTTTTTTCAGGTGTTGCGTGGTGAGCATTTTTATGCCGTGGACTAAAGGAAAAAACAAATGAGTAAGCCTTTGATATTTATGTAGAATGCCGAAAGCAAAATGGGATCAGGCAGGGACTATGTGTATTAACCAAATCCCCTACTGGTTTTAATTTTGTAGTTTCACAATCCTCAAGATGAAGACATAAATGTTTAGCCATGAGAAGTCTGCTAGATTATAAGGGTTAAAGCTAGTAACAGTTTTCTGCAGCCATCCACACATTTTAAAAGTAAGTGTGTGTAAGTGTGTGTCCCAAAACTGTGCCTAAGCTGTTAAAGTGGTGGATTATGTTGTGTATTTTTGTTTGTTTTTTTTGTTTTTTTTACATTAAATTTGTTTTCCCTTCCACTGTACATGAATATTAAGGGTGAGAAATAGATTGTAGAGCATGATGGGATGGGGGATGGGATATAGATTGTCCTATGAATATAAATGTCATTTAATTTAAATGTGTATGTTGCATTCTGATGGTAAACTCTTGGGTAACGCCAGTTAATGCACCAATAATGTAAACGCGGGAAACGCTTGCTTCTGGTTTGGGGCTTTTATCAGTTGAGAAAAACGATGACATGAAGTAAGGGCCCAGTTAAAACCATGCAGCAGAGATGTTGGTTCTACCTCACACCTCCAAATTATGCATCATTTTTAAAAATGACTATTCACACACTGCCCTTTCTACCAAATTGCCATGTTTCCCTTCCTCTCTCTTTACTTTTGAAACATCCCCACTCTCATTCCGCTCAACTTGTTCTTCTTGTAAGAGCCCTGCCCCCAGCTGTCTGACTCTGGGTTTTCTGGCTTTCTCCGTTGACGTTGATCAAACCCCAGTAAAATACTGGACAAGTCACTCCATCCAGTCTAGCTTTTTGCTTTTATTTATTTATTTTTCCTTCTCTTCCCGTTATTCAGTTCTTGGTTTTCCATTTTGTTGCGTTTGCATCCTGTGCACTTGATCTGCTAGGAAGGTCTGAATGGTAACTCAGTTTCCTCTGGCAGAAATTTACTATTTTTTAATGCTCAGAAATTGGCTTTGACCTTTATATGGAAATTCAGACTGTTTCCTGAAAATGTTTTTCGGCTTTTTGTTGGGTTTTTTTTTTTTTTTTTTAAGCTCTTCTTTATAGCGTGAAACCTGCTGTTGGTTTCACGCTATAAAGAAGTGTGAAACCAACAGCAGCTTTAAACCTTAAGTGACACATGTTGGGGAAACAAGAGACAGACCAAATTGCAGATTTTTCAGTGCACAGCTATGCAACATAGTTTTCCTGCTTCATTGCTTATTACTTTTTGCGTGTGTTTTTAATCTAACATGTCTTAAGACCTTGTGTGTTCTTTAAAGAAGAAATCAGTATGAATCTAGCATTTACCATTTTTACTTATAGATTAAAAATAAACATTTTTATAAATAATACCTTCTGCTCCTTCTGATAGTATATAAGATGCCAGAAACGGCTTCCTCGTGTTTCTATGATTGGCTTGATCGTGTTATGTTTTTTGTTTTTTGATTTGTTTTGCAAAGTCAAGAAAGACTAGTCTAAATCGGTAACCTAGCAAAGAATGCCAAACTCACGTTTTGTCTGTTAGCTGAAATAGCTTTATGTTGTGGTGTTCATAGTGTGATGGTCTTATCTCTTAAGAACAAAACATTTGAGCATTGGCTGTCCCTTGAGTGGCTTGAATTAAAATGTGTAAATTACTTATTACTTATAAAAACCTGTGTCAGACAGCTCCTAGTTTATCAAGGATACATTTTAGTAGCCTGAATGGATTTGCTTGCCTCAGCTACAATTTAGGTAAATTTGGACTTCCATTTGTTAAGTATTAATGAGAGGAAAACAAGGGCAGGAAATTCTATCATCGAGCTGCGTCTCAATGCAGAAAACACACCTGTCCAAGAAACATCTTGCCAGCTTTACCATAGTCCTCTGCTGCATGCGTTCCTTAGACCCATGATTTGCATGCATCCTTTTTTGTTTTGTTTTTATGACTTTTTAATCTTTTGTGTCATTGTTTGGTTTTTCATACCCATCTGTTTTATTTGTTTGTTCCCTGTCTTTGGTTGGATGCACTTCCTGTGTGTGTTGTCACTTCCTGTCCAGTGCTGGAGTTTGAGCTACGGAAAGCAAAGGAGACCATTCAGGCTCTGCGCGCCAACTTGACTCAGGCAGCAGGTGTGGCGCACTTTTAACTTCTTCTCCACCTGAACCCTTTTTGTTACAGCTTTCTCTCTTTTTGTCAGAGAATTCCTTTTGGTGAGTGATGCTCAGCATCCTTTCAAATTTATCTCATATATTCTCAATTTCTCAGAGAGCGAAGTGCCCTCTCAGGAGAGAAAAAACTACAAGTCAAGCCCTGAAATTCAGGTGGGGGATTTACAAGCTTTCTAATTTTCCTTTGTGGTGAAATGAGTGAAGAATGAACGAATGTGTCCCTTTAAACCTTTGTGAGAACATTGCCGTGATCGACCTTGTTCTTCTCTGCCTCAGGAGCCTATCCGCCCACTGGAGAAAAGAGCCTTAAACTTCCTTGTGAATGAGTATTTATTGAAAAATGAATACAAACTCTCATCCATCACCTTCTCTGATGAAAATGATGATCAGGTAAAGGATGGTAAATGCCTAACTGGAGTTAGTCTTTTATTTTTAAAATTAGGTCTGTCTCCTTTTCAACAAAAAAAACAAAACAAAACATCCTAATTCATAAGAAAGTACTGAAGGTAGTATGAATAATTTAAACTTGTACTTGCACATAATTGTGTAATGCAAAGGAAGAGCCCATGCCTGACACAAATGACAATTGCTAAACTATTTTGCTTTATGTTTCTTCCCAGGACTTTGAGTTGTGGGATGATGTTGGCCTCAACATTCCCAAACCCCCCGACCTGTTGCAGCTCTACAGAAGCTGTGGCACCCCCCTCCCTTCTCCTCGGGACACAGCTGATGTGTCAGTTGGAGTGGATTTTGTCGATCTTCCTGGAAACTGCATTGCCCAAGATCCACTAAAGAAGCCTGACCTTTCACAACAGGTGTGTGTACGCTGAGTTGAACCTGTTTTATTGCTTTGTATTCCTTCTAGTACCAGAGAGATTCATTGAGAAAAGGCTGTGAAACTAAACGCAAAGTGATTTTTCTCTTTCAGTTAAATCTGAAGAAGTTGTGACTTCAGAGCTCTGGCTCTTGAGCTGAATTTGTAATTTGTCTGCATTATGTTTTTTTTCTTCTCTTTAGCAGCAGACAGAAGTCGTGCAAGAGTTGGAGTACCAGATAAGCCTCCTCAATAATGAGAAGCAGAACCTAGCAGAGCAGATAAAGAAACTGCAATGGTGTGTGCTTGAGTGCATGTCTGTGCTCGTATACTATTCTTTTTGAAAAACTCTGAAGTCTTTGATCCTGACAAGGTTTCCAACATTCATAGCTCTTTCACTGCATGTCATTTCAGCAAGAACATTTACCCCTTCTACTGCTGAGCAAAGAGTCAGCAGAAGTATTCATTAAAAAAAAAAAAAGTCTCAGAAGTTTTCAGTTTCTATAACCGTGACCAAAACTGGCCATGGTGTAAAACCAGATTGGAAATTTCTCCCAAGCACCACAGCTGCATGAAATTACAGAGGAAACTTTGGTCTGATGAAAAAGTGGAACTTAATTTTCTTGTCATGTGAAGTCTTTAATTGACACCATCAGGATTCTGACCAATTTTACTGAACAGTTCAAGCATGACTTTGATGGTAGGGGTGAAACAGTCGATTGTCTCGTTCACTTGCTGCTTGATTAAGTATGTAGTATTTTTTGACTTATGTTATGTTACCTCTGCCCCACAGTGAGATTCAAACACTGAAGAGGACCGTTTCCTCCCCGCCTCCAACCACTTTGGACCTGGGCTCTCAGAATACACCTAACACTTCTTCCTCTTCTGCTACCACTGCTTGCTCCGCTGACCCTCTTTCTGTGGTATGTGGTAATTTTGAATATGTAAAGCACAGGCTTATTTAAATGACTTCCAGTCACACAGTTTTCTATAGTAAATTTTAAAAAAAAGCAAGAAGAAAAGAAAATCATTCAGTCTGTATGACGGTTTCTCTGTAGTTTGTCACAAGCCCAAATATTTGACCCTATAATGCTAACGTCTTGTAGTCTTATCCTCAGCCTCCCATGGATAATGGCAAGTATCTGGACATCCGAGGGGTTTCAGAGCCTGACAATAACGCAGACAACCTCTCTACTCAGAACACATCACAATTCCACCCACAGACTCACAGCAAGCTGAAGAATAAGCCACCTGTCCAGTTTGATCAGCCAAACAGGTGAGTGAAAATTTCAGGCATGAAAAAAAACTTGCAAAACAAAGACCCAACTTTCCTAACATCAAGGAATGCAAATATGATGCTCAAATGTAAACAAAAAATATAGAGCTTTTTTTAATACCCGTGTGACATATGTAAATCCACTAACTGCCTGAGTCTAAAACCTGTGGACATCCCTTGAGATGTCCTGCCAGGCCTTTAGTGCAGCCAAATTCAGTTGCTGATTGTGTATCTTTGTGCTTTCAGTTTTATCTTCAATAACAGCAGCTTTGCAGCATTTGTCTGAGTATGACAGGGTATAGCCCTGTACAGTTCACAGTTCATCATGTTACTGTTATCAACAGTCACATCAATAATTGAAACTACAGGGTGGGCCATTTACTGTATATGGATACACCGTAATAACATGGGAATGGTTGGTGATATTAAAGTCCTGTTTGTGGCACATTAGTATATGTGAGGGGGCAAACTCCTCAAGATGGGTGGTGACCAAGGTGGCCAATTAGAAGTCGGCCATCTTGGATACAACTTTTGTCTTTTCAATAGGAAGAGGGCCATGTGACACATCAAACTTATTGGTAATGTTACAAGAAAAACAATGATGTGCTTGGTTTCAACGTAAGTTTATTCTTTCATGAGTTATTTACAAGTTTCTGACCACTTATAAAATGTGTTCAATGTGCTGCCCATTGTGTTGGATTGTCAATGCAACCCTCTTCTCCCACTCTTCACACACTGATAGCAACACCGCAGGAGAAATGCCAGCACAGGCATCCAGTATCCGTAGTTTCAGGTGCTGCACATCTCGTATCTTCACACCATAGACAATTGCCTTCAGATGACCCCAAAGATAAAAGTTTAAGGGGGTCAGATCGGGAGACCTTGGGGGCCATTCAACTGGCCCACGACGACCAATCCACTTTCCAGGAAACTGTTCATCTAGGAATGCTCGGACCTGGCACCCATAATGTGGTGGTGCACCATCCTGCTGGAAAAACTCAGGGAACGTGCCAGCTTCAGTGCATAAAGAGGGAAACACATCATCATGTAGCAATTTCAAATATCCAGTGGCCTTGAGGTTTCCATTGATGAAGAATGGACCCACTATCGTTGTACCCTATATACCACACCAAACCATCACTTTTGTTGTTCCAACAGTCTTGGAGGGATCCATCCAATGTGGGTTAGTGTCAGACCAATAGCGGTGGTTTTGTTGGTTAACTTCACCATTCACAATAAAGTTTGCCTCATCACTGAACAAAATCTTCTGCGTGAACTGAGGGTCCTGTTCCAATTTTTGTTTTGCCCATTCTGCAAATTCTGTGCGCCGATCTGGGTCATCCTCGTTGAGATGCTGCAGTAGCTGGAGTTTGTAAGGGTGCCATTTGTGAGTAGCTAATATCCGCTGAAGAGATGTTCGACTAATGCCACTCTCCAGTGACATGCGACAAGTGCTACGCTGTGGGCTCTTGCTGAATGAAGCTAGGACAGCCACTGATGTTTCTTCATTAGTGACAGTTTTCTTGCGTCCACATTTTGGCAAATCCAACACTGAACCAGTTTCACAAAACTTAGCAAGCAGTTTGCTAACTGTAGTATGGGAGATGGGTGGTCTCGTAGGGTGTCTTGCATTAAAATCTGCTGCAATGACCCGGTTACTCCGTTCACCAGATATCAACACAATTTCGATCCGCTCCTCACGTGTTAACCTCTTTGACATGTCAATGGCTGTGAACAAAGAGAAACTTGTAAATAATTCATGAAAGAATAAACTTACGTTGAAACCAAGCACGACCCATCTTGAGGAGTTTTCCCCCTCACATATACTAATGTGCCACAAACAGGACTTTAATATCACCAACCATTCCCATGTTATTACGGTGTATCCATTTAAATGGCCCACCCTGTAGAGAGCTGGTTCAACTGGCAGCCATATGTGTTCACGCTGCCTCTGCCATGTTAGACAGATAATGTGGTATGCTCAAAACTTTTCTCACCATTTTGATACAAGATAAACCTGGTTTCATTTGTTCAGATAGGTGCAGGCTCTTTTAGTCTGGCAAAGTTCAATATAGCCATCTGTTCTTCAGAGTGTGCCTTCCTCTAAGCCCTGCATTTGCCTTCATAAAAGGTGTGTCTTGATTGTAGACTTTGACAGTGATAGAACTACTTAAGACAGTGTTATTGACTCAGATTGTTAATTTGGCCACTCCTAAAGTTTTTGCCGTTTGCCTGAGAGGTATGTTTTACTTTTTCAGCCTAAGGATGGCCTCTTTCATTTACATTGACATCTCTTTGGACGTCATTGGAAAGTTCCAGTCAAGTTCCAGCTATCAAATTAGACGCTCAATACTTGGAATCAACTCCAGATATTTCGTCTGCTTAAATTTTAATGGAATAACAAATGAAGAGGCCTCACTGGGCATGAACTGCTCATCAGTCAATTGTCCAGTGACCTGACGCTTTTTAAAATGGGGGGACTAAACTTAAAAGTGGCTGTAAATTCTAAGCAGTTAATGTAATATCTGTTAAAAGCTAAAGCTGAATAAAAGCTAAAAATTCTGCACTTTTACGGTTAGATTTTTTTGTTTATTTATTTAATTTAAAATGTAAAATTCTCTGTGGGGGTTTGAAGGCCAAAAAGAAAAAAAATGTATACTTGTAAAAATTATTAGAACCAACCGTGTCTACTACAGCCACGTTGGCCATTTTTGTGTAGTCAGTAAATGTAGCCACTAGATGGAGGTAGTTATTCGTCTTTGTCTAAAACCAGGTATTAGGTTGTGTGGCTGCCCTCTTGAGTAAGAAAGTGTATTGTGCTTTAAACTAGTCATCACTGAAACTGAGCTTTCATTCATTTAATATTTTTTTTTTTTTTTTTTTTTTTTTTTTTTCTTATTTGTGTCCCACCTATGATGTATTATTTTTAATGATATTTTTTTGATCTTTCATTATTTTTATCATTTAAATATGTGTTCCCTTAAAAAGACAAAAACAAAATCTGATTTATGTGGTGCTAAAAGAAAAAAGTGAGTGGTGCGTTACTGTTAGTCAGCCACCCGCTATTCTTAGTACTGTGGTAATGTCACGTTACATGGGAGAGTGGCAGCACTAACCTCAGTGGCAGGGTAACCTATTCCAGTCCTCAATCATTCAACGGTCAGGACATTCTCCAGAGCACTTGTGGTGTACAGATTAAGTGTTGCAGACTGTAGTGACTGTTTTTGGTCTTTTGTTTTTTGTGGTGTCTCAGGAAGTTATCTCCGGCCTTCCAGCAAGCCTTGTTGTCCTTCTGCAGAATGTGCTCCGACAGCCGCCTAGGAGCAGAGGTCAGGAGCACACATTTCATATACAGATTAAAAAAAAAAAAGAAAGAAAAGAAGTAAATTTAGGAAAAACAGAATATAATGTCCCTCCTGTTCCCAGGTGTCTCGTATAGCAGACAGCGAGGAGAGTGTGATGCTAATGCTGGGTCGCTGTCTCCCTCACATCGTCCCTAATGTCCTTCTTGCTAAACGAGAGGTAAACCTGCTTGTGCTGGTCATCCTGCCCTCTTCTTCTCCTCCCTGTTTCCCCATTCATTGTCACCATCACAGGCTTCTTGTTTTAATAACCAATAGATACACACAGAGCAGCAAGGATGAGAATAGGTTAAAAAAAGTAGTTGGTCATTCACAACTACTAAAGTTTCCTCTAAACTGTGTATTTATAATGTAGAGGGGAAACGACTCTAAACAGCTTAATGTGGTTATTGTCAGTAGTTTTGGTAGTAATGGTGCCAATTTGACAACTTTGCAAACATATTATTCCATTGGTGATTCATCCACTTCACCATCTGCTGTTATGTGAAATATTTACTGCTTTAAAGGAACATTACCCCCCCTTTTTTTTTTTTTTTCTCTTTTGTGCCTAAGCTGTTCTCACAATATGAATATGAACTGTAGAGTTACACATTGTGCAAAGGCTGTTTTCTTGGCAATAGTGGGATTTGTGTGATTGCTGTTTTTTTTTTTGAGATAATTAAATCAATGTCTCAAACTTGATGATGCACAAAGCACCTTTGTCCTTGTGTTGCCTTTTTGTCGTTCCCCAAGCGATACGAATATAGAGTTGGAGACATTTTTACCTGCCAGATCCTGCTGACTTGTGTCTTATCTATCGATATGTAGGGTCACCTTCTTTTGTCATGGCATTTGTTTTTCAGAAGTCCTCATCATTTTTCCTCTGCATTTTTTCCTCTCATATTTGCTGTCCCTTTGCCTTCACGGTTTTTTTTTCTTCTCTTTTCGTCTCACTCATTCTCTCACTCTCATGCATGCCTCTCTTCTAGAGAATGGTTGCGCATCTTTGCCAGGTGAGTCTTTCACGCACTCATTTGCATGATTCTCACATGTAGATCAGAAAAGTGTAACTAATGCCAATTCCTTCTGCTGCAAAACCGCTGTCACTAAATACATTTTCACACATGCGCTGCAGCCCTGAACTTTTTCTTACCTGAGAGAAATGAATGAGATAACAAATGTCCAACTCAGTTGGATCAGACAATAGCTTCACTTAAGCACAGGTGAAGTGGAATTATTTCCTGTGAGAACAGACAACAGTGGGAAAATATCCTGGCATAACGCTCTTGAAGTTGTTTGAAATCCATGTGTGAAAACAGTATAAGCTCTGATTTTCCATATTTATTATTTTTTGCAAATACAGTCTGCAATCCTGTAACGGTGACACTGAAAAATAGTGTGTACCCAAAAAGTAAGTTGCGTTGCAGTTTTGGGGCCAAATTTATTAACAGAACATGCCAGAGCAAATCACACTCCTTGGGGGTTGCTATCTACTCGTTAAGAGGTATAACGGCAATTTTGTAACTGTGAGGTGTGGCTGTTGTTTAGCTAATGTGGCTGCCATTCCCACTAGGAGTGTTCTTTATTTGAAATGCCAGGGGGAGGTTTTTGTCAGAATGAGTGTGTAATTAACACAGGTGAACGGTTTAGAGCTGAGCACAGTGCCATAGCTATGAGCTATAGCTGTTCACTGTGCCCTCGCCCTATATAGAGCAGACCTTAAATGATTTGCACAGTTTCATTTTTATTCATGTTTCTAAACAGAGATTTGTTCATGAAAAAACTAAGAGCACCTGCTCGTCTTTTTCTCAGCAGTGTGCACATCACACAGAGCAATGTAACATTACGAACACTGCTGTGAAAAAGTATTTGCCGCCCTACCTGAGTCCTCATTTTTTTGCATATTTGCATCAGTTACATGCAAATTTGAGGAAAAAGGCAAAGGTTAAAATATCAATACTACAGTCTAAATATCAGGAGAGCAAATCAATTTGCTTTCAGATGTGTAGCTGGTTTGATCACTAAACAAATTTCAATATTAATCAAAGATAACCCAAGTAAATACAAAATGCAGCTTTGTCATTTGTGTGACAAATAATCAAAAATATAAGAAATTAATAAGGGGGCAAATACTTTTTCACTCTACTTTAATTTGGTTTCTTTTATGGTTTTGTTTGATTTTAAATGTGTCCAGTACCGAGTCTGTTACATATCATATTAAAATGTCTCGCTGTCAAAATTAAATTTATGTGACTAAGACACATCTGCAGTGTACTAAATTAATGTCTGTCTTTGTGCAAAAGAACAATGACTCCATTTACACACAGCTGGAGTAACTTCAGTAACATGCAAATCTCTCAACGTCTGATCTTATATAACGTTTAGTGTTCTATATGTCCTGCAGGACCCACACATTTTATGTTTATATAGCAGTCTTGATTAAAGAAGCCCTTCTCTGGATAAATAGGGATAAATAATAGTGTTATTTATCCTGAGAATTGCTGCCTGAACCTCTTAGACCCCACAAAGTCTCAATCAGTATGAGTTGAATTCCCCTTCAGCTGCCTGAGTCTGAATTACCATACTGTTTCTGAAGAGAAAGTGTTTATACTGTAATTTCTCTATTTTTTTTTTTTTTTTTTTTTTTTCCATTTAGCAGAAAGTAGCAGAACGATCACTCGCTTATCTGATCTGCTTGGTTTTTTGGGGTTTTTTTGGGGTTTTTTTCCATTAAATTGTGTTGGTCTCTTATAGAAATGAGCCGCCTACATCTGTTTGTACATTAGTGTGTTGTTAGTAGATCAGCTGCTGTTTCAGCTCCTTACAGCACATTCTTGCAGTTGCAACCTCACACTGATTTGCCCTGTTTAGTAAATCAGGCCCTTAGTCTTAATATGTCATGCTGTACGATATGTCTCTTCAATTCGCTCACCTTTGATTTATTAAGCTCATCAGACATGGGCCCAATCAGTCTAATCTCTTTAAGTGTCTAAATGCCAAAGATTTTGAAACTGTTTTGATAAATATCAGTTTAGCAACTGTTTGATAAATGGGGTTATGCTCTATTTTTAAATCTGAAAACCCGGAGAAAAAAGGTTTTAAAATCCCAGATCTTGATGATTAGGTGACTTAACGAAATGCAGCCAGCTTTCTTCCTGCAACTGTTTGGTTTTAAGTGCTTTTGTTTCCACAAACAAAAGTGTTTTTTTGTTTTGTTTTGTTTTTATTACTGAGAAGAGTAGGAAACGAGATTTGAAAAAACAATAAAAAAAAATGTTGCATTAACAAGAAATTACTCTTTAAAAGCTGACACCTGCACAGGTGTTCTATAGAATCTGCTTGTGTGCACTTTTTGTCCATGCGTGTCCATGCGTAACATAAGTACAGCGCATGAAAGTTTATACAAGGAACTGAAACTTGATCGGAAACCAAATGGATATACTGAAAGAGGTAAATCTAGTTGGAGTAGTCTTTGGTCGGGCTGCTTTGCATATCACCATGGTTATGAGGTTTTAATCAACCCCCAGGCAGTTATGGAGAACTTAATCTCTTTTAAAAATCAAGATAAACAAACTGAAGGGAGAAAAGGCTGGCAGGGAAAAAAAAAATGTAAATACAGCAGCGCATTAAGACTTCTTGAATAGTTGGACTTTGTACAATATCCGTTAGATTCACAGACCATGACTGTGTGTGTGTGTGTGCGCGCACGCGCACACACACACACACACACACACACACACACACACACACACACACACACACACACACACACACACACAGATACAGATAAAGCTGCCCGTGCTTCCGTATTGCGGGCTTGACCCTTCTAACCACCACGACCCTGGAGACACGCCTTTACTTGTTTGAATGTGAAACCCTCTTAAGGACAAAAGGTGTTTGACTTAAAACGATAGTATGAAACACTGCCTGCCACCTGGCTGTATTAGCAGATGCTGTAAATCATTAAACCCTGTGTTTTTCTTAAATTTAAAGGATTGCATTGCAACACTTTTGTTTTTGTCAAAAACATTATTTTGTAGTAATTTGCTACAGTACTATTTTTATATAGACTTTCCAGGCATCATTAAGGCAAAGATGGTATCTAAAAACTGCAATTATAGACTTCCTGTTTTTAGTGGGTAGATTATCTGTAATCTTTAACGGACCTAGACATGACACAGAAGGTTGATAGTTTTACTGGAACGGTTTCTTTGACAGACAATTTCTGGTAATGTACTATTAAATGCAGGTGTTTGAATTCAAAACAGACCTGTGTCAGGAATTCTGTGTTGGAATATTTCATACCTAAGACATTATGCCTAAACTTTGGCGTGTAATGAAGTCCACTTTTGGCTGATGTAATTTTCAGTAGTTGTGCATCAACCCAAGTGCTGGAATTTTTTTTATTTATTTATTTATTTATTTATTTATTTTATTTTGGCCTGATGTTGGTGTTTGATGATTGCTCGGGGAGCTACTAAAATGATTAGACTTCACATTGTGATGTGCATGCATACCACGTTAAGGTGCCAAAGGAAAGGTCAGGGCATTTTAAAAAGCCATCTATACCAAGTGATCAGATAATCCAGTTTGTAGATGCTGACAACTTTAAAAACTAGTGGAAAGAGTAATAAGTTACTTTAAATTCTTCTGATGCCTAAACCTAACCACAAAGCGAGAAAAAACAAAACTAAAAAGTCCAGTCATCTTAAAGTATTGAGACAGCCTTAACATTTAAACCACGTGCATAATATGTGTAGTTTGTGCAGTAAGGGTATCCTGTGGTGTCTGGCACCAACACGTTGGCACTGGGTCTTCAGTTTCTGTGAATTAGGTGGGGCCTTTTTGGATTGGAATTATTTCAACGCGCTGTTCTTCAAACAACTTCTGTGAGGTTTAGAGGCTGGGTCGATGCTTTCATTTGGCCTTGTAGTCCTGGAGGCATTCCTGGGCAGTTTATGCAGTTTGGCACACAACTTTATCCTGCTGCCATCAGGAAATGCCTGGAAAAAGAAGTGCAGTGTTGTTCACGTGTTCACGTCACCTGTTAGTGGTTTAAATGAGTGTGCATCTTCTGGAAACTATGGATGAGTCAGTGTGTAGTATTAAGAGAGAGATGTTCATTACTGTTTATTTATTTTTTTTTGTTTTTGTTTTTTTTGTTTTTTTTGTTGGAGATAAGACACATTACAGGTATACCCAATAATGAGCATCTGGGTCAAGAAACTACATAAGGCAGTCTGTCATTGAGAGCTGCTGAGATGTTGCAGCCTGGATGAAAGTTGTAAGCCATCATGTGAGTGGTAAAGCAGACATTGGTCTTTCCATAGCCTCATAGTTAAAATAACCGAAAAGACTGAAAGGAATAGTCACATGGAAGGGAGTTGTTGCTTTCCTTTACTGAATGCAGGCTCTTCTACATTGGTCCTTAAATTAAAAGGAGTAGTTGCCCTGAATCTGGCCCCTGGTCCATGGTCCCTGGCGTCATTCTGTCCACTCTACCTGCCCACAGTGTTGACACAGGACCGGTCAGTTATGAAGGAGATTTCACATCATAGGAGTCCACACTGAAATAGAACAGGGTCAGCGTGGTTTCTGGCTTTTTAGATGTGTGCTGTTTATGAATTCCTCTATTTGCTTTATCAGCCCAGTGCTGTTGACTCTCCAAAATGTGTCCCGTGAAAATGTGTAGCCTTGTAATAGACTGCAGGAGAAGATTATTCAATGTGACTGTTAAAGTTGGCTGAATTTGCTTAATTTGTCATTTTAAGCTGTTTTTTTTTTTTTTTTTGTTTTTTTTTTTTCTAATGCTGAAATTGACTTCAACTATATTGGACTAGTCATGTAACCACTTAAAATGACCCTTTTGATAGTCGAATGTTATATTTTTGCTTTTCTAAAATATAGCCAACATGGCAGTGACTTCAGAGGGTTGGTCCAGCATTGAACGCGTGACTCATCACAGCCTATCTTTACCCAAGTTTCTCTGTTAGGTCCTTTTGTCCATCCAGCGTTGGGGTTTAGCTTGTTCTTCCAGTACTTGGCAGGGAAAACATCATATCTTCCTGGAAAAAAAACAGACTTTGAAAAAAAATATATTTTTAACTTTGTGTGCACTCTCTAATTTCGGTGTGTGTGGCGGGAATGCAGGGCTGACCACAGTTTGGCCATGGAGGCCCTGTATCAAGGGCAGCTGAGTGCTCTCCCCTCTGGCTGGAAGGCCCATGAACTTTGTCTGAACTCTGAAGTAGGAATCATTTATAGGAGGAGAACTAGTGCATTAGGTTTGTGTTTATCTGTCTATATGCCGCCGTGTGCATGCACTATTAAGCTTCTACAGTATGTGGCCATAACTTTCTGTGCCTCAAAGTCCAAAGAAGAGTAGATATGAAACCAGCAAGGGATTTACCGTAAGCATGTTTGCAGGAGTGTTGAAAAACTGCTGTTGGTTTTTAAGAGTGACCCCCTGTGTATTTTTCTCCTTGTGACTTTCCCATTTTCTGTCTTCATAATAAGCCCCCTCTTCCCGGTTGCTGTTCCTGCTACTCCATAGAATTACGGGCCTGCTTGAGTGCTACAAACCATCCTTTCCACCCCTGTGTGTTGTAACCATAACCACACACTTTTTTAAAAATGTATTTGCAGAGTAATCTAAACTGATCCTAGCCTTTTCTGTCTCTGTGTCTTCTTTAATTCAGGAGTTGATTCCACTCATCTTATGTACTGCCTGCCTTCACCCAGAGCCTAAAGAGAGAGACCAGCTTCTCCACATCCTCTTTAACCTAATCAAGCGACCGGATGATGAGCAGAGGTGCTAACACTTTGTGTCAACAGCCTGTGGTTAAAAAAACTCTGCCTGCATCCAGTATTTTCTCAAATGTGTGTTTTTGTCTCCAAAGACAAATGATTTTGACAGGCTGCGTTGCGTTTGCGAGGCATGTGGGGCCCACACGTGTCGAGGCTGAGCTACTCCCTCAGTGCTGGGAACAGGTAGAGTACATGCCTACAGGGGTTATTAAATATACTCCTACTGAATTTCACAGCTTTGAGATCATATTACTGATTTATAAATGGTCTCTAATTCTGTTTTCTTTTTAAACATCTGAAGTTTATTTGAAATTCATGAATAATGCTAAAGTGATCAGGTGTGTAAATATTTAGATTTAATTAGCATACAGTCTGTTTGCTGAGATTTACTTGGCATTGTGATGTGAACCTTTCTGTAGCACTTGAATTTATAAGACACGTCTCTGTTTTTGTTTTTTAATTTCAGTTCAAAGATGGGACGTATACGTATTAATGATTTGCGTTTTCTCCGTATTTTTGTTTTGCTTTTTGTTGTTTTCCCACTTTTTCTCTCATAAAAACACTCAAAGGTTAGAAATGCAAACATGTCAGAACTTTCTGATTTGGGAATCTGTTAGCAATACCTCCATAGGCGTCCTTGAGTTAAATGGGTTAGCGGTTTGGTCTTCATTGCCACCTGTGTCACCACATGCAACACATGTGTGATAAACAAAATCTGCTCCCATGACAACGGCCGCTGCCACCAGTTTGGAGTCTGAGAATCTGCGCAGAAAGACAAATAGTGGTTTCCACAGGGTCAGGATGTTGCTGATACTCGAGTTGTTTCCATTCCACGGTGGCTGCACTGCCGTCTGCCTCTCCTTTTCTTTCAATTTCTATTGCTCTTTCTTTAAACACTTCAATTCCTCTAAACTTGTCTTCTCCAGATTAACCACAAATATCCAGAGAGGAGATTGTTGGTGGCAGAGTCCTGTGGAGCCTTAGCACCTTACCTGCCTGTAAGAACACATTATGTATGCAACATATTCAAGTTACAGTATATGATGAATATGGGCCTAAAGTGCAGACTAAGCTTTCATTTGTGAAGCATTAATCTATTGCAATAACTGTTGAGAAATGTTTATACTTTATAGACAATCCCCTATTTTCAAGGGCTTAAGTGTAATTGGACACTCCCTATTATTTCTTCATCAATTGAGTGGGCTGTGAGTTAATTCCAGGTGTGGCATTTTCATTTGGAAGGGGTTGCGAGGAAAGTAAACTATCAGAAGGGCTCATAATCCAAATGCAACCCACACCCTGGTATAGCTTCCTGCTTCCAGTGGAAGTGGTTTTACTAATTAAATCTGAAGAGCACGGGGATTCACGGTGTGCTCAGACTGAGCCAGGTGCAGCTACGTTGATTGGATGGTGCTTTAAAGAGAAGAAGTATAAGAAGAAGAATGATCCAGAACAAATTTTAAAAGCGACGTGGGAGTTCTTGAAAGCAAAAATGTCAACTCAGTCGCCTAATGTCAACCCGATCATAAATCTTTTTCCAATTTCCAAACAAGAACAACTGAAAACAGCTGTTTTAAAGACCTGGCAAAGCATCACAATAGAGGAAACCCATTGTTTAGTGATGTTCATCAGTTCCAGACATCAGGCAGTCGTTGCCTACAAAGGATTCTTCTAAATATAGACTGTATAAAAAATGAGTGAAATTTCTTGAGAGTTAATAAATATGTTTGCTCACCCACAATTCGGAAATAATCCATTTAAGCCCATACTCATCATGTACTAAATTTAGAATTATAAAATATGACCTGAATGAATTCTCAGTCTTTTTTTGCTGTCACTGTTTGTCTCTGTAGAAGGAGATTCGCAGCTCCCTGGTGCTGTCCATGTTGCAACAGATGCTTGCTGAGGATAAGGCGGACATGGTCAGGGAGGCTGTGGTCAAGAGCCTGGGTATAATTATGGGTTACATAGATGACCCAGATAAGTATTCCCAGGTGTGTATCTTTGTAGATGAACATGTATGAGAGTGATTTATGTTTTAATGATGTCCACAACTGCTATTCTGCATTGTATGTATTACGCCAGGATTTTACAACTGCTTTTGTGGGTGAGACTGAGTGTTGCTCTATTGTTTGTCTGTTTTCATTCCAGGGTTTTGAGCTGATGCTGCTGTCTCTTGGAGACCCATCAGAGCGGGTGGTCAATGCGGTCCACCAGGTCTTCATCCCTGCCTTTGCTGCCTGGACCACAGAGCTGGGCACCCTGCACACTTCACTCATTCCTTCTCTACTGACACGTATAGAGAAACTACATACAGTAAGTGTCTTTCATTTCAGTCTTGGCATAGTGCATATATAAAATTGCACTGTCTCACTTTCCATAATATGTGCTGCTTCTTTCTCTAGCAAGGAGAACATGGTCTAGATGAACACAAGCTGCATGTTTTCCTGTCAGCCCTTCAGTCTCTTATCCCTCCTCTGTTCGCTGTGGTGCTGCAGAATGCACCCTTCACCAGCAGAGTCAAACTCCATGGCGACATACCTGCAATTGAAGGTAGGATGTTTACAAACGCACACAGGTCAATTGTAAAAAAAAAAACCTAAGCAGAAGTAGAGGTTTGTATTTTAGTGTGACTAAAATGCAACTTTCAAACATTTTGTTCATTCACATATATTCTACTGGTGCTAGTGTGGCCTTTAAGCCTTTGACATTTATTATTCAGTTTCTGCCTTGGTCCTCTATCTTTGGATTTGCAGTGACTCGATTTCCCCGGCCAGCTTCTCCCCTCCAAGATGTGGCAACCATCATCGGCAGCAGGGAGATGCTGAGTGCCCTGCTGCAACTCTATGACCACCAGCTGGAGCATGAAGGAACCACTGGATGGGAGAGCCTGCTATGGGTGGTCAACCAGCTGTAAGAAACACACGCACACACATACACTCAAACCCATGAAGCTAGGTTTTGATCACTTCAGTGACTTAAAATAACTCATCGTAACCTAAACCAAGGCTTACTATAACCTTAAGCTATCGTGGTAAAATGCAGTGACTAATGTTATGAGGATGTGGTTGTTATCCTCAGAGGGAAGAGGGACCTTATAATGTGAGGTTAAACACATTAAAGACATTCTAGATTTCCTCACAACACAAGTAACACAAGTGTAATCGGCACATGTCTACTAACATCGGTCGGCAAGGTCTGTCATCTCGGTTGTGGGCAAAAGACCTGCAACTGACAAATAAAGGCTATCTCATCTCATCTCTCTCAACATACTTTAAAAAAAAAAAAGATGTATGAAAGAATGCCCATTGTCATTAACAACAAGGACTCAGACTACTAATTTCTATTTTTTTTTTCCTTTCTTCTGTTTTTTTTAAACAGCCTACCGCAGCTCATAGAGATTGTGGGTCGCATAAATGTGACATCATCAACTTGTGTTCATGAATTTTCTCGCTTTTTCTGGAGATTCTGCCGCACCTTTGGCAAGATCTTCACCAACACTAAGGTAAACCTGTGATAACTGAGTAAACCATGACAGTTTAGTCTTAATAAGCATTCTTAAAGTTTCCACCCACCTTGTTTACCTGAGCACACTTGTTTTTAGAATACTGAATGGTGTTTAGAGCTGAGGCCACTAAAAAAATCTATTCTGTCATGTCATATACACAGTGCAACTACAATAAATGTGTCAGTTTACTGTGTATACGTTCATTCTTAGTTTGATATTTAAAGATATCTTTAAAGTTCATATGGGGGGGTGTGTGTGTGTGTGTGTGTGTGTGTGTGTGTGTGTGTGTGTGTGTGTGTGTGTGTGTGTGTGTGTGTGTGTGTGTGTGTGTGTGTGTGTGTGTGTGTGTGTGTGTGTGTGTGTGTGTGTACAGTAAATACCAATATTTATAAGTATTATGCTGGCATTTTATCATTGTGACTTTTGCAGGTTAAACCACAGTTCCAGGAGATTCTCCGACTGTCTGAAGAGAACGTTGGTAAGGGCAGCTTTAGCCTAGACGCAGATGTGCAAGTGTAAGGTTTTCTCAGCTCTCTCAAGAAACTGTTGATAGGTGGAGTTCAGACGCTGACACTGTTGATGTAAACAAGCTATTTGGAGTCTGTTATGGGTGTTTCCATCTCCTTTTTTATAAATTCCAAACATGTTTATATAATTATAAAGAGGTGCTTGGTCTTATGTGGCTGCCAAGTGTTTTAGTTTTGGTATTGTGGCCGCTGATGAAATGTGTTTTGTATGGAGACCCAGGCTGTGTTGAGGTCATCGGGACCTTTTCTGACATTTTTATAAAACCACAACAGTATAACATGCATGGTGAGGCCACAGTGTCACACATATACTCATGTTAACAAATGCGAAGCCAGTACGTTGGGTTGAAAATAACCTCGTCATGTCATTTTTGTTTGTGTCTCGGCTCATTTCTAATCTTCTTGATTAACTGAATTTATTGCGTTCATTGTTATGATCGGCTTTTGTTCTCCTGTCAGATGCTTCAGCAGGGAATGGTATTCTCACCAAAGCCACAGTTCCTATTTATGCCACTGGAGTGCTGACATGTTATAACCAGGTAAATTAACAGCTGCTCAGAAACTAACAATCGTGATCAGACTTTTTGATAGTTTGTAGATTTCTTCAAGATTTAGGTAATCTGAATGATGGAATAAATGTTATACTACCATTTTATTAAAAAGAAAATGGCTAAGTCTTTATCTGGGTTGGTTTGAGTTTTCTAGGGAGACAATTTTTTGATTAATTAGACAATTTGTGACAGAATCACTTTATTTTACAAATCTGGTGTATGCAATCTAAATATACACGTATTTGCAAGTTGGAACTGGATCCAGCAGCCACAATTTGCAAATACATGTGTTTGCAAGTTCAAATACATGTATAAAATTGGATGATCTGATATCCTCGTGTTGGTGTTGTTCCCAGACCATCATGAAAATGTTGTTCCAGGTTCAACATTGCAAGTGACCAATCACATTGTTGTGACGTTATTCTTTTGCGCGCCAAGCCATTCGTGCATTTATGAAATTCCAATGTTGCAAGGACAATATCAATTCTGCTTACTGTTTATTAAAGGGTTAGGTTAGGGTCAGGGTCCGTTGATCGGCGGACAGAGGCGGTTTCACGCAGCTTTAGTACAGTTTTTTGTTTTACGCCGGTTTTTCCCGAAGTCGCAAAAGTATGACGTCACAACATTCTGATTGGTCACTTGCAATGTTGATCCTGGAACAACATTTAGTATGATGATCTGGGAACAACACCAACACGAGGATATCAGATCAACTGTATAAAATTCACTCCTAATGCCTGAGGTTAGCTGTCTAAGTGCAGTGTTTTGCATCAACTTTTAACACAGTGTCAATGTTCAGAGCGGCCAGACTAAAAAGAGAATAAAATTAACCGCACTCTTATAAATTACATACAGGTGTTACAGTGAAATACATGAAATTGTCACAAGTATGCTGTCATCTCTCAAAAGGAGGAGGATCGCAAGCTGTTGGTGGGTTTCCTAGAAGATGTTATGACAACCCTGTCTCTGTCCCATGCACCTCTTGACAGCCTGAAAGCCTCCTTTGTAGAGCTGGGGTAAGCTGAAACACACATGCACATGAATATTTTGTGTGTGTGTGTGTGTGTGTGTGTGCGTGTGTGTGTGCACACCCATTTATAAGAATGTGGCAGGTTCTTTTATACAGTTACTCGTTTGTTGTTTTAACTTGACAGTTTGAAAGTTAATGATTACTTAATCGGGTTGCTTTGTGTTTTTTCAGTGCCAACCCAGTGTACCATGAACTGCTGCTAACTGTTCTGTGGTATGGGGTGGTCCACACGTCTGCTCTTGTCCGGTGTACGGCAGCACGGATGTTTGAGGTACAAACACACAAGCACAAAAGGGTTTTTTGGAAAAAAAAACAAACAAAACTGTACCACAGTTGAAACATTGCACTAAAACGTATTTTAGTAAAATATAGACTAATGAAGCTGCACAATTATGGATAAAATCCTAATAATTTTTAATGCATTGTAGACATTTTTATTATGTAGTTATTGTTGTTGCATTGTGTTAAAGAATCTAAGTTGGTAGATAATGATTATCAACACATGTATAGTTTCACTGAGCTAAAAATGGTCAGTTGTGCAGTTATAAACAATATAGACTCAATATTCACATTTCCATATTTGCTATACATGTGCTAGCTTTGCTTGCTGTTGCTGCTCTTGAACATTTGTTATTAAGCTGTTCTGCCCTTTAAATGTGAGTAAAGACTGTAGCATTTAGCTTATCAGTGCTCTGGTTCCAACCTTATGACTAGACCCTCAGACCTTTGACTGCACACTCATCCCAGTAGCGACAACATAAATATCTGCTACATGTCAGAAAAAACCTGAGGTCAGTACCCTGAAAGTACGGCATAGTTGAAGGAGCTGAAGGCCTGTTCCCTTTCAGTGTTGTTGGAAAATATAATTTAATCAGAAATGTTTTTTTGTGAATTTTTTTTTTTTTTTTTAATGTTTTCAGAATTTCAGATCCTGTGGAAACATAATACTGCTGTTATTTTGTAAAGGGAGACAATACCTTCTCTGTTTTCTTCAGCTGATTGGATCCATATTAAACCAGCCTCCCAAGGCAAAAGTCCTGGCCAAAGCCATAAGAGACATGAGATCTCGTTTGTCCACACTTTAGGTCAAATACTGGGATGAGAATCTAGGCATAGCATTGGAACCTGGCCTTTGTTGATCTGAACTGGGGGAGGAGGAGTGGTAGGCCGTATTCATTCCCCCCTGTTTTGTGAATGACTCGTTCTTTCCCAGAACACCTCACTGTCACCATTTCATAGTGTGTAGCTGTCCACCATTACCAAAACTGTGGATCAAAAAGTGGCCCTTTACCACAGATGCCAGATCAAATTACTCTCAGCTATTTTATAATCTGGCGTGTGTGGAAAGAGCCCGCTGTTTTATGCTCACTGTATTGTAACAATACTTGTGCAATTTTAGCTATGTTGGCTTTGCCATGTGTGCATACCTGAGATTGCATGTGTGTGCGTGCGTGTGTGAACGAGTGTGTGTGTGTGTGTGTGTGTACACACTTGCTTGAAACATACAGTGCTGTTCCGTGTCTTGCAGCTATTGTTCTTGTCATTGTATATCACTTTCTTCCTATCTTTTTGTGTTTGTTTTCTTTTCCCTTCCTTCTTTATTTTGCTTTTTCCCCCTTTTTTTTTTTTTTTTTTTTTTTTTCTTTCTCTATTTATTGCCGGTGTTGCTCGCTCTTGTCCCAAATGCCCCGCCCACCTCTGTGACATCACGGCTGGCTCTGTCCAATCCGATCAGCTGCTGGTGAAGGGGGTGAATGAGACGCTGGTAGCTCAGAGAGTGGTGCCGGCTCTCATCACACTGTCTTCTGACCCTGAAATGTAAGTGAAACAACAACAGCAAACTGCGCCGCGTCTCTCTCCCCCTTCTCTTTGCTGCCTGAGAACTATCACATTTGGACCAGTCTTTACCTGCCAGGAGCAAATTCAGCAGAAAATAAGACAGTATGAACATTGAAATAACCTATTTGTCCAATACATTTTCATTCATTCTTCAAATATAACTCACTCATGTGCATTAGTTTAGAGCGGCTCCTGTTTAGGTTTAGGCTGTGCCATGGGGTAATTCTTCAGCATAACCACGGTGAACCCTTTTATGCATGTACACATCATCAGTCTGCATCACCAACTCATGCCAGCTCTCATTGCCTCATCAGTCTACAACTAATAAGTCCTTTGCCAGAAATGTGGTTGCATATTTCCCATGTGTCAACAGCACAATCCCTGCATGCCTGCGTGTAACCTGCCCCACCTCCTCCTCTTCCTCTCTATCCCACTCTGTGAGAGCAGGGCCCCTTCTGATTGACTCCAAATAGTAGTTGGCAATCCCTTTTTTTTTTTTTTTCTTTCTTTCTCTTCCATTTTATATATTCTACCTTTACCTCTTTCTTTCACCTCGCTTTCTTCTTTATACATTTCCCTCCTTCCTGCTGTCTCTGTCCCCTCCCATGGCACCCCTCCCTCTCTCTCATCCTGCTGTGTGGTGGGTTTGCAGTTGATTCTCCGAGGCATGAGTGAAGCATTAGTAGATCGCCGGGCGGCTCCAGCCCTTATAACTCTGTGCAGTGGGCCTGAATTGTGAGTCAATCAACACAGAAAAATCTCTCTGTAAACACTGTCCTTTTGTGGGCTGCATCCTTGCAGTGGTGCGTTCGTATAAAAAGAAGAAGAAGAAGAAATTTCTTGAATCGGTCTTGCTGAGCTGGCATCAATATGATGCCAGAAGTCTAAGTCTTATTTCGCTAACACAGCAGTTTTTCTAACCACAACAAAATCCAGTGAACGAGGAAGTAAGAGCCTGAGTTCGCTGGCTTCTTTCTTACCTCCCGTATTCAATAACCACTGATGTCAACCCAGTGACTCACACTGACTAACAACATCTGTGCTTGGATAAATAGTTAAGTCTCCACTCTCTAGTCCAACAGGAAAATGTTTATGCATATTCATTCTGGTGATCTTTAGATTAATTAGCAAACAAATTTGATTCAGCCCTGTGTCACGCTATAAGCTGGTAAACACATAGCACACTATAAACAACAGCCTGTCTTCTGAGCCATGTCGTGACAATAATTCAAAGGGGTTTTTTGGCATGGATCTATCAAACTCGACACTAATGAAATTTGTGGCATCACTGCTGGAATGCAGCCCCATTCATCTCATGGTTCTCTGTAATGAAATACATTTTTGGGTGCATATGCTTGTCCCCAAATTGTACTGTGAACACAAATTGATTTAACTTTTAATGCATGTTTTTTTTCCTTTTTCTTTGTCGCCTTAAAACATTGGCTTCGCGTATTTTGCCGTATCTACAATTAGCAGTTTATAAATTAAAAATTAATGTTAAGAGAAATGATGAAAAACGTTCTTTTTTTCCTCCAATGATCTCTCAGATGACCTCTGGCTTTTCTAGTCCTACTGACTGTGAAATGATTATTTAACATCATTCTAACGCCCCCCTCCCCATTAACCTTGCTTAATTCCATTCATCACAGTCATTAAATCAAGTGATTAATGTCAGATATTCTTATTATTGTTTTGTATTTTTACAGCAGATTTAAGATTTTCATTTGTTCAAGAAAGATATAAATATATATAACTGTACCTTATCTTATAGTCCACTGATTTCTAAATATAGATGTGGGTCAAATAATATTCACAAAGATTTAGCATTTTGGTGCTCTGTAAAGTCAGATGAGCTCCCAGATCTTGGCTAAATTGATCATTACTGCTCAGATGATCACCATTTCAGATGCTCAGTCCAAACACAAACTCTCTATATAGCAGCTCTGTCATTCAAGTACTCAAAGCACTGATGGGTCATGCACTTGACACTTTACTTGACACATGTAAATTTCACTGTTTATGGACATGTAATAACTTGAGCATAATGTAGATTCTGATCTGGCACTACAGTAACCATCTCAGTCATCATTGTGGTTACCAGTGTGTCATTACACTGTAATCACTATATTTATGCAAAACCTAGAACATGTGTTAGCCACAGTAGTCCTAATTCTTTGACTTGTTGTGGGTTTTAGTATAAATGCTTGCTTGACACTGGATGTGGCACTGTAATAAAAAAATGTACACAAATGAAAAAATTTTAAGTCAATTCTGGAATCCGTTAGCTGCACTGTTTAAAAATCCCTTACGTGCCTTTCATCTTATGACATACCCTGAACACATCTCACTTCTTTTAATGTGGTTAACCCAATAATCTGGTGTTTCCCACATTATGAAATGAATCCGAAAACCTTTTTCCAGATAATGTTTGACTCATTCTAATTCTGCCATAATGGCACGCTAATAGAGAGTTAGAATGCCTGAAATAGTGATTAACTGACTATCCATGGTCAAAGCATTTTCTTGCATTCTTGCTGTTTGTAGCTCAGTGAGGATCTCTACTATTCCTGCCTTTGGTACCATAATGGAGACTGTCACTCAAAAAGAGGTGGGGAACTGTCAAAATACACAGTGATGAAATTAATTGAAAGCATTTTTAAAATCATCATCATTCTAAAATGTATAAAAATACTTTTGCTTGCGTGTGTTTAGCTGCTGGAGCGTGTAAAGATGCAGCTGGCGTCATTCCTGGAAGACCCTCAGTACCAAGACCAGCACTCTTTGCACATGGAGATCATCAGGACATTCGGAAGGGTTGGGCCCAACGCAGAGCCACGCTTCAGAGACGAGTGTATGAAAATGACTAACTGTTTAAAAGGGGACTTTATGCTCAAATTTCCAGCTCAGTATGTTTGTTCTTGGACTCCAATTGAGGAGCTTTGCAGGATTCACTGCTTAAGAAAATTCCTGTTTACCTTAAACTGGGCTTGAGTGCAGACTCTCAGCTCATGCTCTGTAACGAGGCGTTTTAAGTTTCTTTCCCTTAAAGGCCACACTTCCTTTAAGCCAACTTTTTTCTGGTTGGCTTCCCCTCACAATCAAAATATTTGAACAACTGGTGGATTGAGCTTTGTTGTCTGGGATTACCATATAGTGGGTATCCGCTCCTACTGTCATCATTGAGAGCTACGCGTAGGAAAAAGCTTCTGAAACTGACCACTTTTTTCATTTTGCTATCTCACCTATGCCAAACCTTGGCCATGTTTGACATGAGCATGCTCCAAAAAATACCAAAAAATAAGGACATCTCTTTTTTTTTTTTTTTTTAAATATGCTTTTTAATCTCTTCATTGTTTTGTTTAATTCTGCTTTTTCTGTGCTCTAACCATTTGCCCCTGTCTTTGCTATTCTCCTAGTTGTGCTGCCACACCTTCACAAGCTTGCTCTAGCTAACAACAGCCAGAGCGTTGAAAACAAGAGGATTGACATTGCCACTCAGCTGTTTGAGGCCTACAGCGCCCTCTCCTGCTGCTGTATCCTTTTAAAGGTCATGGTTCACAGTCCATGTAAGCTGGTTAGAAATGGATTTCCATTCTTAAATGAAAAAGCAATTTAACTGTCACTCTTCGTGATAAGACCTAATAGCTTAAAACTACCTTACTCCAAGAGGAAATATGAGTCCACTCGTCCTTTTAATACTCCTGTACTTATGTGTTTCCAAATGATTTACCAGAAGTCAGTGTCAAGTTTGGTTAGGGTTCAGGGTTAGATGTTGTAACTGTAAGTCAGTAAGAAGAACCTAAGCGTTACCAGTTATTTCCTAGCTATCCTTGTGAGATGTGCTGGTATGTATCAGTGTGGTCTCGGTGCCTCTGTGTATGGTTCACTGTGTGTATTGGCAGGATTTAACTATCATTTGGCAGAAGGAGAAAGGAAAAATAAGCTGCCTCCATTTTGGGGCCAGATGTAATTACAGGGTTGGTTAAGCAGAGGAAAGGATGAGAGAGGGAGAAAGTGTGTGAGTGGAGGGAAAGGACTGAACATCAGCTCCAATCCTTAGGAACAGTTCCCAGGACAGAACTCACGTTTATATCATCTCTGCCGTTTCTGTCATCCCTCTTTTCTCTGATTCTTTTTCTTCTATTTCTCTTTTACTCTTTTTTTTTTTTTTTTTTTTTTTTCCCCTCTTCTCTTTTTCATCTTTACTGACAACCCAACCCCACCCCACCCAGGTCCAACACACACACACACACACACACACACACACACACACACACACACACACACACGGCAGCTGTTGAGGTTCATTCCTGTGGATTTTTGTCAGGCTGTGATTTTATAGTGCAGTAGTGTCCAGGAGGTATAGCCCTGACCTCAGAGCCTCTACCTCCCACTGCACTTCTTTCTCCTGTAATCAGTGCGACAAGCTCTGAAAGTGTACATTTCCATCCCTAAAAATAAAGACGTGCTCACCACTGGTCCCATATAGTTTCACTGGGTTTGATGGGTGGCAGAACACATGCAGTCCAGGATGAAGGAACATGGAGTAAAGTTTGTGTGAACCTATTTTCATTCTCAGATGGGTGGAGTGTGCCCTGTAGCTATAAAGTAATGAAGTGACTTTCTCATGAATTTTTAATCGTAATTACCATTGATTTCATCAGCAGCAAAATATTTTAAATTGTCCTGAAGTAAACCCCTCCCATCTGGTGATTCCCGGAAACACTGTTATTGCTCAGTAGTATTACTAACTGTCTGACCTTGGAATCACCAGTTCTTTAGTTTACATGTCTATACAAGTAGCAACAAAAACAAGATAGTCTGGAAGGATGAATATTGGGATATGATAACATAGGAGGATTTTTACAATTTACTAAGTGCATTTTGCAACTTTTCTTTTTTTATAAAAAGCAAAAATCTTTCAAATTTGTTTACTGTATTAAGTTTAAAAGTTCAAATTGCATGTATTGTTTTAAGAAATAGATTGCATTTATTCTTTTTTTCCCTTTCTTTTCTGTTTTACTGTATTTGATCTAATTTAGTAGTTGTGATTTGTGGAGAACCAAGTAGTTTTAAAAGGACTTTAAACTGAACACTTGCATTTGAGTTTCTGATGGCTGCATTACTTCAGTTAAGCCCTTAACTTTCAGTCCAGTCATTTCCGAGGAGGTGATGGTCAACCATTTCCTGCCTGGTCTCAGGTGTCTGCGTGCTGACATGGAGCAACTCTCTCCAGAGCATGAGGTCAGGAGAAAACACAAAGACATGCTTGCACATTCATATAAGCCTGACTGATATATTGATATTGGCATTCATAACAACCAATAAGTTAAAATGAAAAATTAAAGAAGACAGCCTTGAACCATGAATGTAGATGTAGCATAGCTTAGCCATCAGAGGAGTATACAGTGGTCCCTCGCTATAACGCGGTTCACCTTTTGAGGTGTCGCTGTTTCGCGTAATTTTTTTTTTTTTTTTTTTTTTTTTTGGTGCAATTTTGCATACGTTTTTTTTTTTTTTAAGTGCGCACTGTGTTCTGCTTTCTGATTGGCTGTAGACCATTGTCAATCAATCTTGTGCCCTATCTCTTGTCCAGTACAGAATGCGTTCAGCTTGTCAAATTTGCATAAATCTTCCATTGCTAGCAGTGTGGCTCTGAAGTGCTGTACTGTATGTTTGTAAGTTTTGTCCAACAAACACAAAAATGTCGATGAAACATTTTTGCACCGCCATAGGCAAGAGAGAAAAGTGTGGAAATGTTCGAGCATGTCGGAGAAAAGTGTATGAAGTGTGTAATGAGGGGTTTTACAGCCATAAAACATCATAACAATAAAAATCAAGTTAGCTACTCTGCGAATTTCACCTATCACCTGCTATTTTTAGAATGTAACTACCGCGATAAACGAGGGACCACTGTACTATAACGGAATTGTAACACCAGCAGGATTTCTTTACATTTGCTTGCTTGTAAAAATCTACAATCCCAGTGAGAGAGGGTGTATCATGGGGATGGTTATCGACTGTTATGCCGGGCTTTCTGCTTCAGGCTCTGTGTGTGATCACATAAAATTTTAAATAAGACAGCAGCATATTAGTGCTCTGAAATTTTAAGTTCATTCATTTAAACATTAAAGGTAAATGTTCTGCATCCAAATACAGCAGATGTGAAATCTGCTGTTTAACTCTAGTCCTGTGTTCTAGTAGCTGCAGTTCCAGTAAATTATAAAAACACGTATAAATTTTCTTCATTATCAAACATACACATTCCAGCAACAATGTGATGCACAGTTTGTGCTGCTATAATTTGTACGGTGGCAGGGATTAACAGCTTGCACATAGAAAACATATACCCCAGCAGAGAATCTTTCCTACACTCCATGGTCTGTAATGCATGCTGTAAATACAAGAATCATTGAAAACATGGTCAACATAAACTCCTCCTGACCAGGTTATGTGTTCAGCAATAGTTACCATGGTGATTTAGCCAGTTAAATGGAGAGCAGCTTTCGTGTTACAGAAAACTCTGACTTCAAGCCCAGCGTTGCTTGGTAAACCATTAATCTTGCTTTTTTGTGATGATCAAACAAGATTGTTTTTAAGATGCATTGTGATGCAGGACTCGTAATTAACTACATGTAATAAATGTTAAGGAGATCTGAAGCCTGAAAGGAAAGACATATTGGCCTATGTGAAAGAGTTGCATAAACAAATATTGGTGTCAGTCTTTAAAATTCTATATTGTTTGGGCTCTAAACTCTACACATCATATTCGTGCGTGCATACACATGTGTTTGCATGCTTTTATGTTCCTTTGGGGTTGCTAATTCAAACATGTGGACCTATCCAATGTGCTGACTGCTTGGGAATAAGTGAACAGCTGAAAGCTGTTTCTATTGATGAGCCACATCGTCTACCTTTTTTTTTTTTTTTTTGTTACTGATCTGTGATCTCGCACAAATAAGAAAAAAAAAGACAGTCTTTCTCAGACACACTCATACACACCCCTCTCATATATATTTGTGTCTTGGAATCTCACGCGATCCGTTTCATGTGAACATTTAGCCAAGGTGACTAATGATCAGCTGACTCTTTCATTCATAAGACATCGACTCTTGACTGTAAGCTGTGCATACCAGACTCTAACAGATAAAAAAGGTTTCACGCTGTGAAACATATGAACTCTAAAGGCCTTTATAGGACTAACCCAGCCCAAATAAATACACGAAAATAACAGGAACTAGTTTCAAAAATTTGACAAAATAATTTCCTTTTATTTGCGTCTGTGTTAATTTACTTCACTATTAAATAATTATTATGTTTCCATTTTGCAAGTTCCTCTGCTTCTATTCAACAGATTGATAGAAAACAGTCGTTTCTGTTGTTAGCCTGGCTTTGATTAAGCAAAAGACATGAAAGTTAATCCCATAACACAGCCAGTGAATGACAGCCAAGTCCTTTCAACACTCAAGACACACATAGAGAAATATAGAAGAAAAGACACACTAAAAACCAGCATGCCAAAATAAAGTGGTTGGGATTGGTTGGGTAAAACACAGTGATGTGAATTAATGTAAAGGTAAAAATCACCTGAACAAAACGGAAACATGGAGAAACGTTTGGGGTTCTTTTTTTTTTTTTAGCTGAATCTGTTTCTTTCATTCGCAGGTGATTCTTAGCTCAATGATCAAAGAGTGTGAAATCAAGGTGGAAAACAGAGCGATGTCAGACCCACAAGGGTAAGGCTCAACGCACCCCCATTCACACCAGTACTTTGCTCTGAAAGGAATGTCAAAATATGGGCTTTTATTGCATAAGACTCTGACAAATGAAGACAGAATGAAGTAGCGAAGGATCCTTACCACATGGCGAGCGTGAAAGACAGAGCCCATATAGTGGGAGTTTTGGGTTTTTCTGTATCCCCCGTTACGAGTATTTTTAAGTGTCAAAGCCACACGAAAGGAAGATTTTTGATCATGTGTATTTGGAGCTCATTAAAAAGAGGGGCGATTAAAAAGTGTATGTTTGTGAGCATGTAGATGCAGGAAGTGTGTATAAGTCTGTGCAAGTAGATTGTGTAAAAGTGTGTTCCCCTGAGGTTACAGCCGTTAAAGTCGCTGCGCTCACGCTGAGAGATTTTTCTTACCTTTTCATTTTGTTCTGCCAAGTCTGGCTTCAACTTCTCTCCCCATAACTGGTAACACGGAGTGTTACTTTTTAAGGAGATCTGACCTCTGAGAAAAGAGGTTTGGAAAGTTTTGTACATTTTTAAGCCTCATTTAATTTTACTGTAAAAACCATGTGATTCTGCGCTCAGTGAATTCTTTACCAAAATAATTGTTGAAGTAGGATCGCCTAACATGGATCCAATTCCTTACCACTGAGATTACATATTAGAGTTTCTAACTCAAGTCTATGAAGTTTGATGTGATATTAAATGCTCATGAACTACAGGTGGTACACAAAAGCATGGACTAAAATGGTTCGCAGGTCATAAAGTGCTTTGAGTTGGTGTTATGTTTGTGCTGGTATTGAGCAATGCAGCTCTTTGGCACCAACTTGTTCTCTGTATCATTCTGAGTCCGAACAAACTCAAAAGAGGAACTTGAGGAGCCGTTAGACTGTAAAAAATCAGGAGGGGCTGAATTGGCAAACAGTATTTCCCTTCTAAAGAAGTGGAGTAGAGGGTGATGTGAGCTCAGACAGATTGCAGAGGGATTTTTGGCATAGTTTTGATTTGATTTTGATTTTAATACATTCATATCGAAAATGGCTAAAGTTCACTGCTGCGTCATGTCCACCTCCTAACGTTGTCTTTTTTTTTTCTTTTTTTTTTTTTTGCATAGCTCCATGTCAATTGCATCCAGTTTGGTGGGTGAGGATGCCAAGACCAAGTTTCTAAGTAAGATGGGTCAGCTGACTACCTCTGGCGCCATGCTGGCCAACGTCTTCCAGAGAAAAAAGTAATCCCAACACTGACCGATTCATCATCTCGAATAACTGACCAAACGCTGCACTCATTGGGAGCATTTCGTTTTACTGGGAGTAAACAAAAAAAAAAAGCATATGTTCAGCTTCGAGCAGACGGAAGTCAAGTGTATAGTTGAGTTGATTTCAAGCAATTTTGCTTGAAGTTGTATTGATTTTAAAATCTGTGCAGCAGGACTACTTGTTAAACAGGGATGGTTTTCGCAGCGAAAGCTTCTGAGGTTTTCCTCTGCTCGTATTTTCCTCTCCTCAACTATTAATCACGACAGATGCATCATCAAGGACTAGGATTTGCTTTCATTAGTCAGTGTTAGAATTGTCATGTCACAACAGAAAGAGAGGAGAGACGAGAAGAAACTCTACAGTATCGAGACTAACCCACAGCGATAACGAGGAACTCGTTACCTGGACATTTCCGGACTTGAAAGGTATCACTGAGTTTGTTTTAAGTTTTAGTGCAGTACTTCTTGTATCAGAAGAGCCTCACTCGTTTTTGAGAAGCAGAACTCTGAGCGCAGCCTGCGGGGGTTTCATTTACGATGTTAATGGGCGCCATTTTGGATCAAAAGGTTCGAAAGCAGTCACATTAATTACACTGAAGGTCTGAACCACCAAAAGGCTGCGCGGATTATTTAGAATGCCTTGTACAGTGTCTCTGTACGGCTCTGAAGTATCGCCTACTTGAAACTATTAAAAAGAAAAGTGTCTTGCCTTTATTTCTTCAGTTTCTGGTTTTTGTTTTGATAGCTTCTATTTTATAACTTATTTATGTCTTAATGAAGAAAAACATACTTTATTCCAACTTCCAAAGAAATTTGCACTTCACTTTACTATTACGTTCTTTATTATCTATATTGCTTTTGTTTAATTCAGTCTTACACACGGAGATTGGGGCCGTGTGTTGTTAATGATTGTTAATGATCTTTTTTTTTTTATCCATTATGGCAATGTGAAGTTGAAGAGAACACTGATCATAATTATTCCTTCTCTGTCTGTTGCATCTTGTCTCTCAGTGTTGCAGTGTCTCTGATAATTGTACTTTGTTTTTTTCTAACGTGGGGATTTGGTTCTTTTTTTTCTTTGTCGTTCGTTCAATTTGGACATGCTCTAAGAGAAACCGTAAATAAATGTATCATACACTGAACTGAAGAACACGGTACTCATTGTGTATATTTGAAATTCGTGTCTTGGTGTAATAAAAGATGGAGATCAGTTGTGTACTTAAATTTACTTCTGGAAGGTTCATTGAATGCCTGCATGTACCGGGACTTTTTTTTTGTTTTTGTCCGCCGCAGTGATTAAGGAGCTCAAAGTGTCGGCAGGTGTTAGAAGGCTGTAAAACAAAGTCATTTAACAGGAGAAACGCACACCGCTCCTGCCCGTGTGCTTCAACTTCAAACGTTTCAAGTCTATTGTCTCCTTAGTACAACAAACCAAAGTCCATCTTATGGGACATTCCCAACAACTTAACACCCCCCAAAAAACAGTAATAAAAGCCCAGATCTGCCATCTAGATTACACTATCTCTCAATCCCTGCATGTTTTGGAAAAATGACTTTGTAATGATATGGTCAACTTTGGCCTTAATCTATAAAAGAGCACGATTGAACTCAAAGAAGTGTGGACTCTAACTTTCAAATGGGTTTTTGACAGCCCTGACTGGCCTGTAGTGGAGTCCAGTACATTGATTTGTGATTGCAAGATCTTATTTAGCGGTCGAACATAAAGCGAGTTGGCCAACACTCTGATAAAGAGCATTTGCATATTCAAGCTAATATTCAACCACCATCACTGATAACTCGCCAGGTGGATAAATAATTGTTACACACTGTTAAGGCATGGCATCGTGGCTTTGTGGGCGTGCCTGTTGTTCTACGTGTGTGGGTAAGTGCATGCTGTGGTATTTATGATTTGCATTCATAGTGAATAGTGTTGTCCAAACTTGTGTATCCAGACAGGTGTAGTCTTACACACAGCCGAGTATTTTCTGTTCATGAAAAATCTCCTGGTATTTGTAGGAATTGTCTGAGAGGAGCTCTTACTCACATTAGTGGTGACTCACGGATCACATCTGTTTCCAAAGGCAGATGAAGCGATGTAGATCCAGTCCTAAAACCACTGGAACACGATGGCTTTAGGTTTTAAAACTGATTTCCTTTTTTGCCCGTTGCACTTTTCACCGTTTTCAAGTGAGACCATGCCTAACCCATGAAGATTCCTCCAAAATCTTGGTTTCAAACAAGACTGGCTGTTTTGTTCTGTGGAACAAGTGTGTGTGTGTGTGTGTGTGTGTGTGTTACATTAAACAAAACCTTTCAGTGACTTATGTGACTTTAAGGATGCATTTTTATTTTTTGTGCCGTCTAAAATAGTTCTGCTCGGTGAACTTTGACTTGTTATAAGTGATGCTAAGCAACGCAGCCCACATGCTTGCAGAACAGTCTGTGCTCTGACCCAGGTCATTAGAAGTATAATGCTTGTAAACCAGCGTGGTGTTTGCCTGCAAGCAGAGCTCCATTTTTATACATCAAAACAAGCCACGATGCAAGTGTTTTTGAAGTGGGGGGACTAACGAGGACTTCTGTGATAATAATGTAGTTTTGTTGTCGGGGTCAACCTAATGTGGATGTTTGATGCTTTAAAAGTCAAGTTTAGGCCGTTGATTGCTAAGAGCCCAATCTTAATTGCTACTGTAACAGCTGCAGAGGCCCCACCACAAAACAGCTTCTCTCAGCATGTTTCTTTCTCCATTTTTTTGTTTGTTTGTAGACAATATGTGCTGTACATTCACATAGATAAATGAGTAATTTATGTTTCTTTTTAAAATTTTCTCAGTCATTTCTCCCCCTCTGGGTATTCTCTCTTCTTCTGTTTACTTCTCTTCTCTCCAGCCTTTGCCCTATTCATCCAAGGCATAAACATTTGATTTAATATTTGCATAACTGTCGTTGTGAGAACATGTTCTTTTTTTTTTTTTTTTCTCCAAAACATTTCCTTACTAGACCTGCCAATGTAGGCTTGAACTGATCTGCCATGCAAATTCCCAGGAAAATAACAACTCCAGCTTTTTCTCATTCTTTCCTGGGCAAAGACAACTGCTGCAGTGTTTCCTGGAAGCAATCGCTATACTTTTGTTTTTGTAGAGAAGACACCATCATGGTTGTTCCAGGACCCACGCTCCAGGAACTATGTTGAGCGCAGCCTACTCATGTGTAGTGATGAATGGCTCCTGCAGGAAGCAAAGTGTACAGAAGTGACCACATGCTTTGACTCCTGCTCCAATGTATGATATATGAATTCATCTCTGCCATGAGGTCATAGCTCATCCTGTCTAACCAATGATGTGGGAAGTGTCATCTGACAACCTACAGTACTGTGCAAAACTACATTTTATTTCCAAGGAGACAGACTTTTGTTTAAAGTGGCATTGAGCAATAGTTTTCCTGGCTTTAGAATTCTCTGCTTTTTAATTTTTTATTTATTTATTTTTTACGCATTTTCAGTCGAGTCTTTTTATCTGACCATTTCAGAGGAATGTTTTTCTTTTCTCAACTTTGTTAAGCTACTTGAGACTGACCTATGAATCATTCGAGCATAAAAAAGTGCTAACTCTAGATCTAACAAACTTAGCAAAGATCCAATTTTAAGATGCATCTTTATGCACTTTGTTACTAGCAGTCTGTTACAAAAAACACACTATTTGTGTTCTTTAGACAGAAAGACGCAGCTTAACAACCGCAAAACAGTATTTTTACATGTTCCCCAAACATGATTCCCCAAAATGATGAAACTGGAGAAGTGGAGATCATAAGAACAAGTAGCAGGGCAGCAGATGAACAGTATCTGAAAATCATTTTATTAAGACATAGGAAAAATATCCTGCGAAAATCAAATACAGGACCTGAGAGATACAGATGGGCCAAAATCGAATCAGACATGGTCTTAGTGAAAGGGTAAATGACAATAAGCGTTTTTTTCATGAAGAGAAAAAGTGGGGGGAAAAGGCTGAAATGTGACAAAATATAAAAGAACTGGACTGGAAAGCAAAAGCAGATCTTATGGAGTGATGAACACAAACTTTAAACATCTGGTTGAAATAAATAGTGTCTTCAGCCATCTGTAAAGCACGGTGGAGGTTCTGTTATGATTTTGGGCTGCCTTTCATTTGGTGCTGTTAGGGATCTTGCCAAAACTGATGGACTTGAGTGCAGAAAAGTACTGTCACGTTTTTATCCACCATGCTAAACCATGTGGAAGACATCCATTTGGCAATAGCTTCATTTTTCTGCATGATGGTGATCACAGACATACTGCCAATGCAGTTAAAGTGCAGTTAAAGCATATAGCAAAAACACACAATAAAGTCATGGATCATTGAAGCAGCAGAAAAAGAAACAAAAGGCAGCCAACATACAAAGAAGAGCTCTGAATGTCCTTCATGAAGCCTGGAGAACTAATCCGGAAGATTGCCTAAAGACGTCAGAAGAAGGCTTGTCTATGAGAGTTCAGGCTGTGTTGAAGAATAAAGCTGGTCATACCAAATATTGACTTTCGAGCTCGTTAGACTTCTACAAACTCTGTTTTTGCCGGCACTGAATGTAGATTTGGGTTTGCACATGTTTAAATAAATCTATCCACCTGAGAAATAAGGGGTGGTTCATAGTCGGGCGCACTAAATGTCACACACATAATTTCTCCGGCTTGATCGGGAGGGCTGCGATGGAGGCGTGGAACCGTTCTTTGCGTATGGACGTGGGAGGAGTCCACTCTCGGTAAGTCACTCATTTTTTACAAGCTGGTGCATTGCAGCTCCCTTCACTACGCGTGGGTGAAAAGCAGAAGGAAGATGAGAGGAGAGGGCAGATGGGAACTGAAGCTGTCTAATCGGGAATGAAGGCGCGATGTCCTGTGAGATGTTTGGAGGTTCAACCACATTTACGCACTCAAGAAGAATTGATTTGCAGTGAGGACATTTAAAGAGTCCGGCGATCGGATCTTTGTTTATTGGCTAATAAAAAAAGTTTGCCTCAGAAGTCGTCTTTGTAAATCAGTAGAGATGAGATTAAACTTTTCTACAAGCTGGATTTTCCGCGGCTGGATTACGTGTGTCCTTGTCACCTTTTACGCACAGGTAAAACGCGTTTTCCCCACTATTAGTGATAAACATTTACCCCATTAATTAGCTAAGAGGTTGATATCAAATGAGTTGACGGTCACCTTTGAAGCCTGTAGGTCTCTTGTTTTTCTGCTTCCCTTGGGTTATCGGGGTCCCCTTAAATGAGAAAGTTAATGCAAAAGTGCTGAGATTAACAGTTGTTCAGTCGTTTTAGGCAAAAGATATGTAACAGTAAACCCGAGTATGTGTCAACACACCAGGATTTGCATGAGCTGGTCAGATGAGGGACGAGGGAAATTTGGGGAACAGTGTTTTTTTTTTTACGCACAGACACTGACTAGAAACAGCTGTATTTGGGCCGAAGCCACTTCTCCCCTGCTCTGACCACAGAAAAGCCGCTGGCAACTGGACGTTCTTCTCCCTCCACCAAGTATTCTTTCCACGTCCAAGTTGCTCATCAGGAACCTCATTGGGTCAGCCAGAGGAGAGGTTTAAAAAGGTGGTGCAGGGGCCACAGCAGGATCTCTATTTTGTATATCGCGACCAACTTTTACAAACATTTTTTTTTTTTTTGTGGTTTCCTTTTTTATCGTAGTTCGTAATATACCTAAGAAGCACATACTAAAAAACCCTATTAAGTAGATTTACAGAGATTAAAAATGACCTAATGTCGCAGCTGATACACTGCCACAGTTAATTTGAAGGGGAGAGTGAATATAGTCGATGGCATGTTGTTGTCCACGCCGTTGTTTAGTCCAACCAGCTAACGCTGTCCAGGTGGAGAAGTTTATGAGATGTGGTTGAAGTGGTGGGACTGTTGGGCACCAGTGATCTATCATTGCTTGTGTGCCTGCATTACCGTAAGCCAGCATTGGCATAACTTTGACTGGAACGCACGCTCTTCTTTCCTGAGGTGTGTTGCAAGAGAAAATGCTTGTGGGGGCATTTTACTTGTCAATGCAGTGATCCAGGGAGGCAATTGCGCAAAAGAAATATATAGTTGTTCCTTTCCCCCAAAAAGTCTATGAAATAAGTCAAAGTTTTACCAGCAGCAGTGGCAATAGAAAGCAAACACGTGATACAGACAGTTGTCTGGATAGGAGGGATGGAATATTTTTCAACTACGTTTAAGGTGACATTGCAAACCCTTGGCTTTGGTTTGTTCTCACCATGGTCTTGCCATTACTGACTCACACTATTCCCAAAGAATTCCCCTTCTTTTTCTTGGTTTGCAACCACTTCATCCAATACATTCCGAGTTCATTTCAAACTGTCTTTGTGACATTGAGCAATGCACAATTGCTTCAAGATGTTCAGAGCTTAAAAGTCAATATATCATGAAGAACTGTGCTTTGTTGGGTTTATTGCTTGCCTGCCCACAAACAAGGCTCCTGAACTTTTTATTTGCCAGATTTTCAAGTCAGTCATGCATTCATCCCTGCTTGTATGCACTCGTGTTGTCCTGTTATCTATTAGCAACATCTTGCTGCCTCTTCCCTGACTTTTTTCATTTAATATTTGACCAGTAATTATTTACCTCTTCAAGTTCCATCCATCAAGTACCAGATCAGATTTATGACTACCTCCGGTTTAAAAAGCAGTGCACTGCCTATGAGCTCTGGATCAGGTTTCATTAAAGCAATTAGCACATATTCTTTTAACTTTTTGCAGCACCTGCTCTTCCTTGATTTTTGGGTTGTGTTTCTATTATATGCATTTTTTTTTTCTATTCACACATCATTGACTGTCACCAATTTCCACCAATTTAACAGCCGTTCTTTGTGGGGGTTTTTTTCTTCTGTTACTTGTAAATGAATTTTTAAGACAACTTAGTCCCTTCTTTTTTCTGTTTTGAAGAGTTATAATCAAAGGTATGAGATATCAGGTCTTGATTTATGCAGGTGGCATTAAGGGGATTTGCTTTTATGGCTGTTAAGAAAAAAACTAATCACAGGTGCAAACATTATACAAAGATCCAGTTGTTGTGCAATATGCTTTTACAGCATCTTATCATGAACCAGTAAAACCCCTAGAGGCCTATGAGGTGCAGTGTGCTTCTCTTGGCTTTGAGCCTGTTGCTGCTGTGGCCGTTATGCAAATTCCCTTGTCCGCTGAAAGCTTATGGAATGCGCTCTGCATTTGATAGGGTCACACACGGCGGTGAATGTTTCTGTAAGTTAAACAAAACAGCTCGGAAACCAGCTAGGGGGCACTTGTGACATGTCGCTGAAGGGCTGGAACTCTTAATACCTCTTTGTTCTTAAGCTTCACCAAGTCCTGCCCGCTCTGTCCATCCATATACTTTCCACTTCCCTACATCTTCTTTTTCAAGCAATTCTATAACTTCATATCTGAGTACATGCAGCACATCAAGTTAGCTCTGAGGTCGGATGTGCTATGTTTACCATTATGTTAACCTATAATCATATAGGGTGGGTCACTTGTTTTTCTTTTGCATCCATTATATATTTAGTGAATCAAAACACATTGTTTCACGTAACTCAGACCCAATGTTTAGATGTGGCGGTAACAAAAACACAATTCCCGGCATTCCTTTGGCTTCCTGTGAGCTCTGGTCCAGCTGTGCACATTAAAAGCCATATCTACCTATCTATCTATACTCAAGCCTTTTAATAGCATGGGAATCTTTCCTACTTCTGTCACTTCTGTCTCCTGCAGCATATGGTGTCCATTAGTGCTGCGGTCTGAGCTATGAGCACTGTGTATGATTATCCCTCTGGTTAGATTATAAAACAAAGATTGGCTGATGTGTGAGTCTGAGTGGAGGTAATTAAAAGCTTGAGAGTGTTCATGCTGCGCTGTCGTGGTCTGAAGTTGGAAAGACTGACACAGTCTAATCAGAGGTGTGAGAAAGAAGACAGGGGAGGATGAGAAGGGTGTGAAAACAGTGTTGAGTCCAGTATTGTATATTTGAACTGCTGGGGTAAGCTCAGGGATTTTTCCATTAAAAATCAAATGAACAAAAAGAGATTGTGAATATGCTTCCCAAAGGAAAACTTCGGGGAAGCTTTTCTGAACCTCTGCAACACCAGCAATTCAATTACAGTACAAATTACAGTATTTAGTAGTAAGGAAGATGAAGCTTAGACTGAATGGCAAAATGTTGGCAGTCAATTCAAGGTCGGAGTCAAAGCAGGCCTATAGGTTGTATTTTTCTACATTTATATATAGACACTGTGGTTTTGGCATCATTTCTGTTATAACAGCCAAACTGTCTAATTCAGCAGTGTGGCCAGGACTTCTCCAGCCCTTAATTTAGAGCGGCTGGAAGGTCAGTACAGTAAGTAACCTTTTCAATAAAGCGTTTATTGTTTGTGAAGAGATGCAAAGATGTTTCATAGTTTGTTTCCATGCTTTCTAACGAGAGCTGTGTTTAGCTGCGTGACATCAGGAAACTTTGCATAGTGTTTTTTTTAGAGCAGAAGGCCTTTAGAAATCTAGTGTAACAACTGCACAAGATTTGTTTTTTGGTTTTTTTTATTTTACAGCACAGCACTGATGGCTGGGAGAATATTTGCAAGTGATTAATTATTCAAAGTCAGCCAGAATGGATATTCTATAACTCCTGTTACTTCCCTGTTGTGTACTTGTGGACTTTGTTTTTCCTGGTCTGGAGGCTTCAGAGCTGCGCTCAGGTGTTCTGAGAGCATGGAAAGAATTTCTGGGCACGTCTTGAAAATGTTTTTACCATCCTGGTCCTGACTCAAACATTATACCTCTTACTAACGGTTACAAACTTATCTTTTGTCTTCATTAATTACAGAACGCAGATTCCAGACCTCAATGTAAAGAAACACAATACCTAAAAGACTCCAAATGCTGCAACAAGTGTCAACCAGGTAACTAACACACACACACACACACACACACACACACACACACACACACACAGATAGTGGATGCATATCTGGTTTCCTCTGTGGAGTCAGCATAAAGTAAAAATAGCTTTCCATTCACAAATATTCTAAAGTAAAAGAGGAAGGATGTTTAAAAGCAGATCTTTTTGGCTTAAAGTGGCACAGACATGTGCGTGTGTTTCCACAAATGCGTGGATACACACACACACACACACACACACACTTAAACTGCTTAAAAAGAAGAAGGGAGCTCCAGTTTTATCAGTTTCTCTTTTGTTTTCTTCTATTTAATTAGGCTTTTCTGTGTTATTGTAATTATGTATGCTGGGTTCTTAAATCCTCTGCCTAACACCCACTGTCTTTTCTTTTTGCCACTAGGCTATTATGTGTTTAAAGACTGCACTGATACCGCTCAGACTATATGTCGTAAATGCAGTCACGGAGAATATCAACCCAGCTTGAATAATGCCTATCGCTGTCTTAAGCAGAAGTTTTGTGATCCGAGTGAGTACCTTCTTCATTTATTTATCAATTCCATACATTTAAATCCATTTTTCACTTCTTACTTGTGACAAATATGGTTCATTTCAATTCTAAAAAAATAATTAATTAATTATAAAACGTTTTGCTTATTAATTTGGCAATCTCTGGTTACTTGAATGACAAAGATCAAACAACCTTTCCAAACATACTCTACAGTCACAGCTACACCATAAAAGAATACTCTCCAGTCAACAGTATTTAATTTTATATTCATGTTTTTAATGTTTTAGTTTCTCTTTTGCAACCCCTTTCCCAAAAAATCATGAAGCTGTGTAAACATTAACGAAGTGCAGACCATTTGCCACCGTCCCATTTCTAAAAAGTTGAGATTGAGACGGTTTACTGCCACGTTGGATCGCCTCGTCTTTTTAAAACTCCCCATATGTCTTTGGGGACTCGGGGAGCATATTGGTGAAAAAAAATCTGAACGTTTTTGCTAAATTCATTCTCAATAAGGTTTTAAGCTGTTCAGCAGTTAAGGTCTTTGTTTGCCTCGTTTAATAATGGGTCAGATATTTTCAGTAGGTCAGATTTTTTCCCCCCCATGTCGTTTGTCCTGCTGAAATAATGAAGGCCTTCCTCCAAAAAGGGCAAAAACTTTTATCATTCAACTTTAATATGGCCTTTGTAGATATCACCCTCTCCTGTGTTTACTGACAGTGATGTTTGGAAGTGCTCCTGAGCCCATCCACTGACTCCTTTGTTTTTTGTTTTTTTACAAGCTTGTGTACAGACATCTCCTTGCCCTCCTCTCCAAATGTTTTTTGAAACACAATAAATACATTTTCCACCTTTTCCATACTTTTATACATTATTTGTGTGCTATTTTCAATCAAATAAATGATTTTCACTTCAGTTTTTTGTTTACTCTTTACACAACACCTCCATATTCATACAAACGGGGTTGTGGTAGCCAAGAATGCTCAGATCATGGAATTATTTTTCCTTTGTATTGAGCTGTGGAGTGGGAATTTGCATTTAACACACTTAATCATTCACTTCATTTGTACCTTTTGTCTTTTTCTTTTAAATCTACAGGATTGGGTTTTATGAGAAATAATGAAAACTCGATAGAAGAGGAGCCATGTCGCTGTGTTGAAGGCTTCCAGTGTTACCCCATCAACTGTGAGTACTGTGAGAAGATACCCACCTGCCGACCCGGACAGGGACTTGAGACAAAGCATGGTGAGAATAGTCCACAACACAGAACATCCCCCATTTATAACAAGTCCCTACAAACGAGTTGTAAATCCGAGATTACGATTTGTGTTGTTAATTATAGATCAGAGGAAGGTGTGTGAGCCGTGTCCAAAAGGATTCTTCTCTGATAAGGACGATGACGAACCGTGCAAACCGTGGACAAAGTAAGCGCTTACACACACGTGCACACACGTGTTTTTAGCCTGGAATCTTTTGACATATTGTGAAGGGAAAATGCAGTTGGGCAGCCGTCCCTACCGGCAGCCAGCAGTGGTTATGAGTAATATATTCACCACTTCCTCTGGAACCCTGGCTGGAGCAGACATCAGCTTCCACTGCCAGCCAGACCTGACAGATCATCGGCGATGATGATGACGGTGGAGAGAGAAAGAATTTTGTTTTCCTCTCTATCCATCTGCCTTTCTGGTGTTATCTTTGCAGAACTGCGAGTTGAGCACGTTGGTAGGAAAATGTGGAGTAGAAGGGAGAACTAAAAAAACAAAAAAACTAACTACATTCTCATTGTCTAAATATTCCTCTTCTTCTTCCTCTTTCCCAGTTGCAAGGCTGATGGCAGCAAGGAGATCAAGCAAGGCAGTGCTGAAGCCGATGCAGGGTGTGGACCACGTGAGTTTGGAAAGACACGGACATATACAATGTCATATTTTTCCATATGACAAAATCGTTTCTGTTAATTGGAGGCTTAAATGTCACACTAAATGTGGAGAGGGAAAAAACAGTAGACTAAAAGCAAGCTCAATAATTGTCTGTCTTACAGGTGACCCGGTCATTCCTATGTCCTTCTGGGTGATGGTTTCAGTCCTGTCAATCATTATCATTCTGTGTCCCCTCATTCTGCTTCTCTTCTGCTACAAGGACAAAATGAAGTTACTCTCTGGTAGGTCGAAATCCTCTATGAAACTTTCTCTTCTGCCTGTACGACTGCTTTCACATACATGTAGACGTTGGCACAAAAACGTGAACTTTCATAAATACTGTCATTTTTTTTCCTGCATTTTTTTTCAGTACTTACATCTTGTTGTTTCATTTCTCAGTAAATCTGCGATCCTGTGTCCAGAATCTGAAGAGGACCCGGATACAACAGGTAAGGTGGAATTTCTGTCAGAATAAAAAAACTTCAAACAAAACCGAATACATATAGAAACTAAACTTGTTGCAAGCTGTTTCATCTACTTTTTCTATTGTTTGTGACAATTTTTTTTCCATTGAAGCAAAGAGCCTGTATATATCTAACATCATCTTACGTGCATACTTGCAATAATTTACAACTCTTCTTTTATCGTTTTCTTCACTCTAGGAGACACTGGCTCCTCTTTACCACAGCGGAGCAGGAGGAGGAATAGGAGGTGGTTCTGGTGCCTCAAAATGCACGCCATGTGAGGTGACCAAACTTATCGACCAAGCACCCTCCAGCCCCACTGACAACCCCTCGTGCACCTTGCCCATCTCTGTTCCTGATGCAAAGGTCTCTCTGCCCTTCATAAAAGAGATGACAGAGGAAGGAGGGACTGAGAGGAAAACACCAATGGAGGATCAGAGCAAAAGATCTGGAGAACCAGAAGAGGTGTCGGAAGAAGAAGAGGTTGTGAGCGTGTCCCGGCTTTTGACAGGTTCTTGCATGTGTGTCATTCCTGTCCACGAGCCCCTGGAAGTAGGGGAGAATGAGGACTGTAGCCAGGCTGTCAGCCCTGGAACACCGGGATCGTGTTCATGTGGAGGGCTAGATGGAGAGAGGGATGGAGGTGGAAGTGGGAAAGAGGCTAAAGATGGAAATCTCAAGAAAGTGTCCACGAGTCAGTCGGGTGTCGCACCGCTTGTTTCTCTTTCTCCTCCTCTCCTCCACACCTCCACCGCCGTCCAGTCAACCAGTCCACTTCCTGAACTCTACCTGCCATTGTCCCAGATGTCGCCGGAGTTCAAATTTCACCTGAAAGAGAGATCGCCAACAAAATGGGAGGGGTTGTACAGACTGATGAGCACAGACTCCACATCAACAGAACACAGCACGACCTCTGCGATGACCTCGGTCACCCCCTTGTTGCCATCCCCATCTGTTGGAGATCTCTACATGGACAAGCCCCCTGAGACCACAGCCCCAGAGCAAGACCAGGGAGTTCCCTGTGGGGACAGCAGAGACAACAAGCTCTCATCACAGGAGTCAGAATTGGAGTGCTCACCGGAGAGCCTTCAGAGTCAGCTGGCTGATCCAAATCTTACCTCAGGTACATGAAATTTCAAAAACTGATCATATAAGAAGCCCCAAAAAAATGTTAATGATAAGGAAAAAAAGAAGTGATAAGGTACTAGCTCCAAACTAGTGGGGGAGGTAAAATATTAAGTAATAATAGTAACTTAATAGTAATCATCAAGTGTTGACAGGACAGAATTATGGCTTTTAAAATTAATGTACACTTTTGTCTATTCTATTCTATTCTATTCTATTCTATTATATTATATTATATACTTTTTTTCCCCAAGCAGTTGAGTCGCACAGTCACAAATCTATTTTTACTCCTCTTGGGGTAATGAAAAGCTGATTTGGAGCTGGCTATTTCCTGGCTATTTTTTGCTGTGACCGCTCAGCAGCGTCAATAAAAACTAAAAACACAGTGGTTGTGCGTTATGGGGATAATGGCTCATTACAAAGTTTGCAGGACCACAGTTGTGTTTGCCAGGTGGATTTCTGTGTTCGCTGTTTGTGTAGGCAGTCGCCATTGTGTTGCCACAGGGTCATACCCATACATGATTGGATACACCACATAGCAGTGTTCTCTTTCCACAGCATAGGTGGGACTAGCCACCAAGAATAACAGAATGAAATTTAGATTGGTTTTAATGGAAAGTTTTACAGTCACGGGGTTGAGCATGCATTGTTCTCACACAGACCTTATGGTTGTGCCAAAGAGAAAAATCTACGGGAAACATTTATTCTCTGTGCCTCGAGCTCCTAGTGGTTATGGTTAGTTATAAAAGCAGTAATATCTGAGCAGTCTGATAGAGACAGTGGTCAGCTCGAGCTCAAACGTTATTAGCCGAACACAGAATAGACAGAGGATTGGTCTCAGCGTAAAAATATGGCGTTTGTGTGATTGTTTCCAAGAAATAGCTTTTATTAAAGCCAGTATTGATAATCTGAGCCTGGATTTTGGCGGGGCCACACAGGGAGCAGGAAAAAGATATGTGTGTGTGTGTGTGATGTGCTAGTGAGCCACCAGAACCGCACTCTTAACAAACACTGCTCTTTGTGTATGTGTGCACCAGTGTCGAGTATGCCATCTACAGTACGAAACTCCTGTTTACCCAGAGTTCCATAGGGTTGCGCAAAGTGACCGCAGCTTTAATTGAACCAAGATGTGCTCAGCTTGAGTAATGCTTTTATAACCTCGCAAACCCAACAAAAACACACACACACCAACTTGTGAAGCCTTTTTTTTTTTTTTTTGACTCTCACTGATGACTGGTTACTTTAATTACACATCTGCTGGCTTGAAGTGAACACGGTTTCCCATCATGCAGTAATGAAAATTGTTACAAGGACTTCCCGCCTATACTATTTAAAGGTTAGGCAAGGTTCAGAGGTTTCCCTTGTCTCACCCACAGTAGCCGTCCCAGTGCACATTAGTTTTATTTATTAGCTACTGACCGGCTCAGGGCAATTTTGGGGCTGCCTTTGTTGAGCGTCAGCTCAATAGGGCTAATGACCCACATTTAGTCTGACAATCAAAGACTTAAGCTGACACCTATCCATGAAAAATTGGCAGATTCTGATAGAGAATATGCACAAGTCAGTTTTACCCCTGTCAGCGCAGTTTTTGGGTATCCAAAAAGATCAACGTGGTACTGAGAGAGGATAAACAGAAGACCCAAGCAGATTCCTCAGAGCATTGTTTTCAGAGCTGTGGTGAAATGGCATATTTTCAAGCTTGCCCTCTCAGACTGGTATTCCGGGAAATGCGATTGGATACGGAAACAGAGACACACACATTTTGAGAGTCTGTGGTAGCGTTTGCCTTTGGCTGCATGTGCTTTTGAGCGCATACGTGTATGTGTAGGTGTGAAAATGCCTGTTAGTGCATTTTCTTACATTTACTGTATGTGTGTGCGTGTGCATATGTGTGAACAGATGGAACATAAGCTGTGAGTCATGGAGGTTTGGCCTCTTCTGTCGCCTGGAAAGTCAGACAGGAGGCTGGAGAAAATAGGAACCAGAGGTTTGATGCGGTGTAATGCGATTTACAAAACTGTTTATTTCCTAATTCACCTGCTGGTTTAACTCTGTAGGTGAACAATATACAGGCACTGGCACAAAGGGTGTTGATGCAAGTTTGTGTTTGGCAGGAAAGCAACTGTAGGATGGAGATTAGACACTGAGATGTTCGTGGATGGAGCGGCACATTTAAAAAAAAAATTGTTCAGTTGAATCCTTAAAACCCCAAAACCTGTGACAAATTGCTTCTCTTTAGTGGTCTTGAGTTTCACTTAGTTAGAAGTGCTGGATACTGACGGAGCTATGTCGAGAAGGATATGATATGGCGGTCTCTGTAGCCGTTGCCTTTTTGTGGTCATCCTGCAAAGTCATTACACCCACTGTCCATTTGTCACATGAGGTTAGCCAACAGTTAGTTCCTTCTTCACTTGTGTCATGAAATAGGGCTCTGGAAGCCTGTTTGTACAGGAAAAATGAAAGTCCTACACAACCCTACAATTATAGCAACACATCTCGTTGAATTTCACAATAGGCTGTTATTGCATCGGCATTTTCTATACCAGTCTGGGGATACAGTGTTTATGATTTTCACGTGAAACTAAAGATTTTCTCAGACATCGTCTATAAATAGCCTCCTAACCATTTACGCCTCCTCTGTGTTACTTTTCTATTTAGGTCAGGTGTCTGGGAACCACAACACCACCTTCATCTCCAGCGGTCAAGTGATGAACTTTAGCGGTGACGTCATTGTTGTCTGCGTCAGCCAGACGTCTCACGGCAGCGACGAGGTGGAGCGGGATGATGGCTTCGGCAACCCTGTCCAGGAAGAAGCCACTGAGACTGCTCCGTTTTTTCAGACCAGCTTGAGATCACAAGGGGACTACATTTCCCACTGTACTTTGCAAGATGAAACACTGCCAGTCCAGGAAGCAATGGAGGAGCAATCACTGGGAAAGTGAAAAGCGGACGGTGGCTTTGCTTTATGTTTTATGTCACTTCAGAGATCATCGCCATAGTCCGGGTGCTTATGTTATCTTTTGATTACACCAATCAGCCACAACATTAAAACTGCTGTCAGCTGAAATGAATCATGTTGATTATATTGTTACAATGCAATGTTCTGCTGGGAAATCTTGGGTCCTCTTCCATTGACTCATACCACCCACCTAAACATCGTTAAAGATCAGTCACATCCCTCCATGGCAACGGCATCCCCTGACAACAGAATTCTCTCCAACGGGACAGAGTGTCCTGTCACAACAGAAAAACTGCTCGACAACTTGGCAGTCCAATCAAACATCTGCTGAGTTAGCAAGAACAAGCCTGATCTGCAGAGGCGCACAGGACCCAAAGGACCCACTGGCCAGACACCACAGGACACCCTCAGTGGGCTCATGTGCATGCACAGCAGAGGTTTTTGTTTTTTTGTTTTTTTGTTTGGCAGAATGGTGGGTTTAGTGTTATGGCTAAGAGGTGTACATCAAATAAGTTATAGTAATAATGAAAAACAAATGTGTCTTGTCATGTCTGTTTTCCAGATAAAAACAAGGAAAGGATGGTGTAAAGTCATTTTAAAGTGATCAGTCAGATAACTGGGAGATCAGTCTTTCGGGAATCTGACTCTGTGTCTCCACAGTTGTCTTACTAATGAACCAGCTATAACCTGGCCTATTTCAGACATTAGTCACTGAATCTTGCCACGGGAATCTATTCCCAGGAAAAAAAAAGAAGAAAAGCTGCAGGCCTTTTCAGATGGAAACTCCCTCCATTCCAGACAGTGATGGGGAATTTTGTTGTGAAATGGATGTGGAAGTAGAGTTCATACTGCAGGTGCATAATATTTTTATCGTTGCATGGAACTTACAGCTTGGTCTCGATACAAAGAAGTTACAAAATATTTAATGTCCCACACATTTCTATTGATTACTTGTAACATCTGTAAGCTCTTAGTTTTTAACTTTTGTAAGTCTGGATGATTTTGATACTTGCGTAACGGAATATCCACCGTGTGGAACATGCGTTTTAGTTGTTGTATCATAGAACTTTGAATATGCAAGCCACAATAAGATCTGGCTGGACAGAATTTTAAACATATCAATGAGTGAATTCTTCTTTCTTGCCTGCAGGATCTGTTTATTTTTTAAGAGACACGTCCAGTTTTGGTACGATGCTTGTTTGTAGACTTTATTTTCTCCCTACTGCAACACAAGTGCAGTTTTTGTCTTCGAAACAAAATGCTATGCATTTGATAAGCTATTCTATTAGTGATTTCTTTTATTCGATTTTAATGCCCAGGCCTTAATGAAGAAAAGTCAGATGTTTGTTAATAATAATGGTTTTGTTTTAAAAAAAAAAAAAAAAAAAAAAAAAAGATTTTACGAGGCAGATTGTTTGTGTGTATTTCAGAAGTTTCAGATGTGATCAGTGCTTGTATATATTTCATCTGTTTCTCAAAGACGAATGAATATGCTGTCAATTGATTTATTGTGTGGATTTTGTGAAGTCGAGTGGTGCCATTAACAGCGAAGCGCACACAGGAGTTTCAATGAACTGTTAATTTATAGCCCTGCCATATGTATGCAGCTTTGCAAAAAACAAACAAACAAAAAATGTACATATAAATCAAATCTATTGCAATGAATTACTGAAAGACTATTTTGATCGAAATTAAATATGTTTTGCATCTAACTTTTTTTCATGGATGGCTGCCATCCTGCATTCTGTGGTTACTCTTGGTCAACTTTCCTATTTTAGGGGGGGGGAGATTGACAAAACACAACCAAGGCTTCATTTATCTCCACAAGATGATCTATAATCTTTGTGAAGCAATGCTAATTACACATGTGGCAAGGCCTCTGTGCCTTTGTCCCTGTGTTGACAGACAGGCAGCCTTTCATCAGGCCTGGGGATGGCAAGCAGCTGTGAGGAGAAACTAATCTAGCAGTCAGACCAGCTAGCGTCACAGAGAGACCACATGAGAGGAACTGGCAGCACTCATTTGGGCCTGGTTTGGGTCAGCAGGAGTATGTTTATATGTGTGTGTATGTGTGTGTGCATGTGTGTAAGAGTGCGTCTTGTCTCAGCTTATTTTATGGTTGTTTGTGAAAACAGGAAGTTATGACTAGCTTTCACATGGTTTACATGAGAACTGGCTGGCTGGCCAACATAGAGCCCGACTGCACATTTAAATGATTTCAGCTTTTTCTTTTCTTTTCATGTGTGAGAGAACAGCCTTTCATTTGACTTATATGTAGGGTAGCAACCACCTTGTGTTGCTATAGTGTGCCTCCTAGTGGTAAGTGCAGGTTAAGATGATAAACAAGACAACAAATCATGGATAAATGTTCATGTTTACAGTTTCAGCAACACAAGAAACGAGATGCGTCTGTTTGTTGCATTTGTATAGGCATTTCTAAACAGACATACAGACATATTATTGTGTACCACCTTATTTATTTGATTACAATTTTAAAAGAGGAATCGAGATCACTGGAAAAGAGGAAATGGGCTCTTGAGAAAGGGTTTGTCTTTCATACTGGAGCACTTTCGAGGCCTGAGAAAAAGCCCAATCAGCTGTTGGTTTAATAACCTGACAGTCGGTGTAACCAGGTGACAGCGCAGACCTGCGGAAAGCACCAGAAAATCCACAGTGCTGATGTGCTGAAATTACAGTCATCTCACCTGTGGAAGCAAGTTTTGGATTCCAGCTGCAGACTCGCAAAAGATCATTACAGCTGAGATTCGTTACTCAGCACTGACAGCAGATGGAGTTTCTAGTTTCTTCAAAGATAATGATTTTGCTTTTGAGAGGATATAAATATGATGAACTGCTTTGAATGGAAGCAGCAGATGGTAGCTGATAAATACATAATGAATGAATGAAACTGTGTGGGACTTTTACATTTTTATACATAAGAATCTTTTTAATGAGTGTCTTATAAATTTAATTGAAAAATTTGCTCTTGTGATTTTGTTACATCTACGACACGGTAATAATAGACAGTAATAATAATAATAATTCCAATGCAGAAAAGGGGAAAATTTTCAGAGAAAAGGTAAATACAGCTACATACAGTCATGTGAAAAAATCAGATAAATACAACCGCGAAGAACTACAAATATGAGCATACGCTGTGTCAACGAAAACTAAGGCAAAATGCAGAAATAGTGTGTGAAAGGCTAAACACACCCTTTTAACGCTTCCATAGGAATTAAGAGTGTAAGTAGCAGCCAGGTGATGCTGATCAAGTGCTTGTAATTAATACATCAGCATCACACAGTAAGTGCGAGCAACTCTAAAAGCAGGGCTTTTGGCTGTTTGTTTGTGTGGAAGCACAATGCCAAGGCGGAAAGATATTACGAATGATTAAAAGAGGCTGTGTATCAGTCTGGAAAGGGTTATAAGGCCATCACTGAGCACAGTGAGCTAGATTGGCAACTGCAAAACATTCTAGACAGTTGCCAATCTTGCTGAGAGCAAACGCACTCAGATCGGGCCATTATTGTTCAAAAGGAAAGTATGACTTTTTTTGGAAGGGTTGCAGGACAAACGCTCTTTTCTCTAAAAGGAACCAAGCAGAACAGCTTAGGTTGGCACGGCTGCATCTGAACAAACCACAAACTTCTGAAGCAACGTCCTTTGGCCAGATGAAACCAAAGTAGAGTGTTTGGCCTTAATCCACAATGCCACATTTCTTGAAAACCAAACACAGCATATCAGCACAAATGCCTCATACCAAGTGTTAAGCATGGTGGAGGAGCGATTATTTGGCCTTGTTTTGCACCCACAGGACCTCGGCATCCTGCTGGGGTTGTGATGAGTCTTTTTTCTGTGTCTGTCACAGGGATAACACAGAGAGAGGTGGAAAACCGTTCACACTCACAATCTCACCTACGGCCAGTTTAGAATCACCAATTAAACTAACCCCATTCTTGTCTTTGGATGGTGAATGCAAACTCCACTGAGTCCTGCCTGGATTCGAACCCCGGATGTTGTTGCTGTGAGGGGATAGTGCTAGTTCTCGTTAAACAGCCTTATATTAAGACATGCTAAGGACCAGGGATTTTTATTGCTCCCTGATTTATAAAGCCTTAGAATTGAAAAGGGTTTACTTTCCTTTTACAGTAAATAAAGATTCAGTGTCTTAAATCTAGTTTGCTGAGTCATTTCAAATACTTAGTTTGGTACGCATTGTTGAGCTGAAACCTCTTAAACAAATACTTCTCTGTTTCTTTGATTCTTTAAAATACTGCATCACCAATCATATGACGCTTATCTTGGATACATTTTGAAATTCCGCCTTAATTGATTAGCACCAGTGATGAGTTCCAACAGAGGGGTATTTCTTTCTGACAACAGCTTACCATTTAAAAGGCAGTCATGTTTGCTTTCTCTCTCAGTCCTGTGCCTCCACGTCTCTGGGACTTTTCAACATCAGCGAAAACAATTTTTGGGTAGGGATATCGCAGTTTTATTTTACTTTGGAAATGCAAGCAATCAGGTAAGTTTTTGTACATCACCACCAGAAAGCGGGGGAAAAGTCTGACGGTAGCTTTTCATTCATCCATCTGAGATAAAGGCTTTAGGTGTCTCACTCCACAGGTCTCTCTTCATCCCCACATGGTCTTCAGATACACGTCTAGATGGGAAGACAGCTATAGTGACGGGGGGCAACACTGGAATAGGAAAAGAGACAGTTAAAGACCTGGCAAGCAGAGGCAAGCAAACAGCGCTGCACATGTAAAGACAGCAAATGCAATGATGAGTAACAAATTTCTTTACAATTGTTGTCATATTCTTTCTCGTCTGCGTGACTCAATGTACTTGTGAACTTGTGCACTTGAAGCTTCCCGCTCCCGCAAATATAATAAATACAATCAGGTGACTCAAACATAAACTGTCGAATTTGATGATGACGCATAATTCTAATGAACTCATGTATCGGTACTGGTTAATCAAAGGCAGGCAGAGGGATTAAGTTCAGAGCATACTGCCACGACACAAAGACTGCCAAACTGGCCCAGATATATGTGTTGAAATCGTGCTATCTTGTTCAAATGTCAAACATGCATGTACACGCAAACAAGAGGAATTAATCTCCCGTAGGTGCCCGGGTGATCTTGACATGCAGAGACATGGCGAAGGGAGAGCAAGCTGCTTGCGACGTCATGAGGGAGGTGAAGGGAGCGAAGGTAGTCACCAGGCAACTGGATCTGGCTGACACCAAATCAATATGCCAGTTTGCTGAGAATATCTACAACAGTGGGTGGCACACGCAACACACACGCGGACTTCAGAGTAGTGCGTGCATTCTTTTTTCCTTCTAAATACTGTGATGGTGGTAACAATTGTCCTGTTTTCACAGCTGAGAAAGCTCTTCACTATCTGATCAACAATGCAGGCGTGGCTATGTGTCCTTCTGCCAGGACAGTGGATGGAATTGAGATGCAGTTTGGAGTCAATCACTTGGGTAGGAGGAAAAAACACACAAGGTTTAGTTAATGACAAACGTGTTAGATTGAAACAGACTTTAGCAAAAGAGCAGATGAGTTGTCAGTCAGCTCCTGTTTTTACTGCTAAATATGTGATCAGTGATCAGTGGTGGCTTAAAACTCCTCGCCTTTTTCTCTCCTACCACCCATTTAGGTCATTTCTTCTTGACTTTTCTGCTGCTGGACTTGCTGAAGCACTCGGCCCCATCTCGGGTCATCAACCTGTCATCAGCAGCTCACGTCTTTGGCAAGATCCATTTTGATGATCTGAAAGGGGAGAAGGATTACCATCACTTCAGGGCCTACGCACAGAGCAAGCTGGCTAATGTCCTGTTCACCAGAGAGCTGGCCAAAAGGACAGAGGGTAGGGACGCAGAGACTGAAATATTATCTAGTCATTATGTGTCGTCTTTTGCCTGTCTGCCTCGCCTTCCTTATGCAAGGAGAAAACGGATCTTATCTCAACAGCGTGAGAGTCCCATGCCTCAACCACAACCGCTCTGGGCAACATCAGAGCACAGGGAAATAAGTTGTGTTAAAGACTTAATTGTTGCCCAGCAAATCACTCCTCATTCACTAATAATGCTGTCATTTCTTCCCAGATATGAGTCAAGGTTTTCTGTAACTTTTTCCCCCCTAAATCAAGTGAAACTATATATTCTGGGTGTTTTACTTTACTGATGTGTCCACTCATGTGTGACTACAAGCTGTTATCAAGGATCTGCTTCATTTCAGGTTGGATAAATAATATTTTATACCAATCCCTCCAGTTCTAGGTATCACAGCCTACTCAGTTGACCCCGGCTTCGTGAACACTGACATTTTAAGGTATATAAGGCGCCCTCTTCTGGATATAGTCAAGAACTTCGGGTTTCTGATCAGGACCCCAGCAGAGGGAGCCTACACCAGCATCTACTGTACCGTCACTCCTGAGAATCAGCTGGTCACTGGAGGATACTACAGGTCAGCGTGAAAACTATTTACAATTACAGACAAAAACTTGCTTAATCGCTATAAAACAAGTGTGATTAAAGAATCATGAAAGACAAGAGGAGCCATTCATCGATATCATCCGAATAATTCTTAATACACTAATTAATGGGTAATTACTAAAGATCTATGAGTCATTCTGTATAAGTGATTCGTTAGATAATAAATCTTTTATAATATGCACCTTTCTTAGAAAGAACAGCGTCATCTGTTTTTCAGTCTCCAAATCGCTCAGCACGACCGGAAAACACTGTATCTCCACCCATGGCTATAACTCACATTTGATTCATTTTAAACCGAGTCTATTGATGGTCATGCAGCCCTGAAGCAATGAGTAACTACCTGAAGTAACGAAAAAGAATAAATTAGAAATGGAAATGTAATGATCAATGAAGAAAGTGTGGAGTTTGATTAATTTATACGTAATAATGCACCAAATATTACCTTACAGTTATCCAATTGTGTCTCTATTTTATCTACTATCTTCTAACTATCAGCTGATTACATTTTAATTATCACATGTTTTAGTGCACTTTATGTTACAGCGATGGAAATGTATAGCTCACTTAAACGATGTGCTTATGTATTGTCCATTCACCCCTTTCCCTACAGTAACTGCTCCAGAGCAGAGAGCTCCAATGCCGGCCAGGATGACGGCACAGCCCTGAAGCTGTGGGCTGTGAGCTGCCACCTGTTGGGCATCCGCTGGAGATAAACTTCACCTTTGATCTGAAGGCTAAGACAAATGTAACAGCTTCCAATAAAGAAACATCCCCTGATATAGCACTGTGTGTCCTTGTGTGTCCGTTTGTGAGTGAAAAAAAAAAAAACCAGACTTCCCATTTTTACTAGACTCTTGCATCATTAGGATTTTAGCTCTGGCATGCTGCTACATAATGAAGTGAGGCACGTTTTAACTTTGGGTTTTCCACGTTCTCGGTGGTATCACACACCGCAGTGGTGAATTATCACACTCTCGCCTCAGCTAACCCCATAACTCGAGTCTCTCCGACAGCAGGAGGCGGCAGGAGAGCCGGCTGCTCCCACAGCCTGTAACTTGTGAATCAATTATGCGTCAGCCCGCCCCTGATTGGCCCCGGCACCTATACGCAAAAGAAAACGAGGAGAGGTGGCTGACAGATGAAAAGCACGGAACCCGCTGATAAAGTGTTGTGGCGGAGAAAGGAGCTGTATTGTCGCAGAGGTCCTAAGGTGGAAACCTGTTGCTCTTTGAGGAAGAATGTACTGCAGGTAGGAGAAAAATACATAAAATAGAGCCTGCAGAAAACGTTAAAGGTTAGGTAGCTGGCTCTAATAATACCAGCAGTGTGAGATATTTGAAGATTATCCACTGTGTCACCAGATTTTGCAGAGTGATTTGCGTCGTGGTTTTATTGGTGTTTTTATGCAAATTTTGAAAACGGAAAAAAGAGCTTTGAGCATGAATCTGTTTAGACGACTTGCGCAATTATTCTGGAAACCAACTGATGTAATATACTCTGTTACAGATGCAGTATGTGTAACTCTGATGTTGAATAGTTAGTATGAGAACATGTGCTGATTTATAGACTCTTTTGTGTCCAAATAAAGATCAGGTCTTTAAAACTTTAAGGAAAAATATATAATCAATGCTTTTACTTGCCTCTTGTTCAGGGGTGTGTGCTGTAACCACTGGTCTTCTGAGGAGAGGTTAGATGGGAAAACAGTGGTCATCACTGGAGCCAACACTGGTATAGGCAAAGAAACTGCCAAGGACCTGGCAAGAAGAGGTACTGTGCCCAGCTGCGGGTCTTTCTCCATCTGCCTCTGTCTATCAGGTTTTCAGATGTGTGCCTGCCTCTTTAATTTACACTAACTGGCAGGCTGTGACTTACAGTGCATATCCCACTCTGACCTCGTGATTTAAGCACTAAGAACACTTATGTGATTGGGCTAGGTCAAACTTGCTTGGCATACCCAAGTCTATCATGAATCTGAATAAAAATATAGATAAAAATTTGTGGGGTTTTTTTGTTTTGTTTTGTTTTTTAATATATTTTTTTAAAATGAGCATCTTGGTTAATGTTTCAACGATTCCAGACGACTGTCAGAAATTGAAGACAGATGAGGCGTCGCAGGGACAGAGGGAGCATTGTGAGGGCCCCCTGCAGGGCCAGACATGAAACAAAGACAGTGCATCTAGCAGTCGTGCACACACATGCACACACACACACATGCACACAGAGTGAGTAATATGAAAGCTGGTTCTGCATACAAGACTCAGTTTGTTCAGCAATCTGCATCATGGCGAACACAGCATGCCACATACACCTTCCTCAGTTTAAGAACAACCAACATGTAATTTTTTTTTTTTAAATTTACACTGGCACCAGTATAAAATAATCCATAGTAATAATAATACAACTAGATTCCCAGCCTTAAAACAAAGTAGAAGGAGGCACAGCATCATCTTTCAGTAAACTGGATTATGCAACAATGTGATGACAACATGATTGGATTTGGAAAGATTGATAACGAGAAGCGATTCCTTCAGGCATTGCATCTCAACATTGTCAATCGTTTGTTATGATTTTGATCGAAATTTATTTTATTATTATTATCATTTACTAATTTATTTTACTTTTTGGTCCACGTAATGAGTTGTCAAAGGAAGCTGTCCATGTGAAATTTAATGTTTATGAAGTGAAATCAGGAAAGACTGTTACAATTACATATCATACTGAGTGTGAATAATCAGTCTATGATCAAAACTGACTCAAGCCATTTTTTCTTTTTATTACATACTCAGATGATTTGCGCATGTGAAAAAAAATCATCTGCTGAAAGATCTTGGACGTGACTCAGTACACGCCTCTTGGACTTGACTCTCACTGTTTGTTTACTATTTTATTTAATTGTGTGAACTCGGCATCCCTGTTGATGTGGGAATAATTTGGTCCTCAGGATGGAAACTAAGACGGCAGCAATAGGATGGAGATGCTATATTACAACTAGTTAATGGCTCCCATCTTCTGTAATTACTGGGCGCAGCAGCTATTTTGCATATGTGTGAGTGTGTTTGCAGGAGAGCGTGTGTGTATGTGTGTGTGCATATTTGTGCCTGCATATGGGTGAAAGAAAGGGTGGGTGCATGTGTCCTCAAACCCCCCCCCCTTCTGTGCTCATTAAGAAGAATGCATGGTAATTTGTGTCAGAAGCAAATGAGAACGAAACAATCGAGAGGGTCTTGTGTTTGTTCGAGTGGAGCAGTTGGCTAAATGAGATGCTGAGTAAGAGCTTAGAAAACATTAGAGGACAATCTGAAGAACCCTGAAAGATTAAGGTTCTTCATTTAATGCTGGGAGCTTTTGTATCCCACCAAATGAGCAAAGCTTTTTTTTGTAGTTTTAAGTTTGGGAATCTTTTGAACTCTACTGTTCAAGTATTAGGGTAGTACAATACAACTGCTGTGAAAATGGCTGTTATGGGGTGTATAAAAATCATTTGCTGCCAAAAACAGGATGTGAGCTCAGAGTGAAATTTCACACTTTCAAGAATATGATGTCGGTCAAGTCTTTCCTAATGAAACTTGGGGTGATTTAAGGTCCCTGTGCTCACCTAAACTGATACTCTGTAGTGAGGGACTGTATTATATTATACTATTTGTCAGTAGCTTGTGCTCTGTGGATCTTACTTTTTAGGTGCACGCATCATCATGGCGTGCAGAGACCTCGAGAGGGCGGAGGAGGCACGGACGGACATTTTGGAAGACACAGGAAATGAGGACGTGGTCATCAGGAAACTTGATCTGTCTGACACCAAGTCCATCAGGGCCTTTGCTGAAGTTGTTATCAAAGGTATATGCTTTTTTTTTAAATCCACTTTTCCTTTCAAGAGCATACTTGTATGCCTCTTAAGGAGTAATGGACTCTTCAAGCAAACAGGGCTCACTAATTGCAGGGCTGATGTATAAATCCCTGTTTGTTCAGCCCCTCCACCGCCACTGCTGCAGATAATTAGAGGCATACTGTAAAAGCATTTGAATTTAAAACCAGTTGTTTTATCAGATATGCAGTTTGTGTGGTTTTTTTGTTTTTTTTCTCCAGAGGAAAAACAAGTGAATATCCTGATAAACAACGCAGGCATTATGATGTGTCCCTACTCCAAGACGGTTGATGGGTTTGAAATGCAGCTAGGTGTCAATCACTTGGGTAAGTTACTCTCAGTTTTGTATTGTTCTGTCTGCATTTTTACGCCTCTTTTTTGTTTTGAAATTAAGGCTCATGTTTCATATTTAGAAGCAGTCATTAAATATGTTTACACAGTTTGCTTGGCTACAACTTTTTCTGACAGCTTAGATTTGTCAGTTTACTTTAACGTGAACAGCTGACAGTTACATTGTGCCTCTGACTGAATTTATGCTAAGTTTGCCTGGTGACAGGCGTATTTTCATAGTGAAAAAGGTCATTTTAAATCTGGCATTAATAACACATGTGCCAATCTGACTGTCTCACCAAGCTAGGACAATGAACTAGAGTTGCTGCTGCCGGTGTTTCCTCCTTTATTGGACCATGGATTCTTCCTAGGTGATGTTTTCCTCCATGTTATTTTTGTCTCAGGCTGACGGAGCGGGAACACTCTGTGCTCCAGCATGGTCTCCCACACACATATGCAAACACACAGACATGTACAAATATCCAGAAATAAACCTGTGCACTTTGGCACATTCTTTATGTGTTCACATGCTCTTTTAAACAGTGATATTGTTACGCAAAATGGGAATTAATGAAAAAATAGTAAAGAAAAATGCTCTTATTAAGATCAAGAAGAGTCCCTCAACGTTTTGCAAACAAAAAAAGAAAAAGAAAACTTCTTGGCATGCATTGTATTGGGTGACACACTGTTTACCACATCAGCAGGAATAATATCCGGTGATAATGTAAACTTTCTGACTTCTAACGAAGCAGAAAGCTCACAGCAAGGAAGAAGGAGTAGGAAAAAAACCACGAGATTTGCTTGAGATTGCGACTCCTGCGGTTGTAGAGTGCCATGTAAATTGAAAACATGAGGGTGGCCAGGTTTGGTCGTCTAAATGGAGTCAGATTTTAGATTGTTCTCAGTCAGGTAGCTGGCTTTTTTATAAACTCCACAGGAAGAGCTACTTTATGTTGCATATGAGAAACAACCACACAAATTCCAGCAACAGGTATACAAGAAGCACAGCTAGTCACTGATGTGATTGGTACAGTTTCCTTATGTGTCTTTTTTGCAAAATAGTAAAACTAATTATATTTGTTAAAAGGGTTATTATACATACACTACACATTAATTGCTGGGTTTGCTTTGTTAATAAATTAACAAGAAAAGGTGTTCTAATTGTTTTCATCAGGTCACGTCCTGCTGACTTACTTACTCTTGGACCTCATCAAGCGTTCTGCTCCGGCCCGTATTGTCGTGGTGGCATCGGTGGCCCATACCTGGACTGGGCTTCGACTGGATGATATCAACAGTGAGAAGAGTTACGATGCCATGAAGGCCTACGGACAGAGCAAACTGGCTAACGTCCTCTTTGCACGCTCACTCGCAAAAAGGTTGCAAGGTGAGCTTTTAGAAAAGGAATATCCAAATGTGCATCATGAGGAATGAAGGCTATAACACATGGGTATCTTACAGCCATGATATGGCCACAGAAATGTGTAAAAGTGGAGCATGTGCAGACATCGTGTAGGCGGGTTTTGCTGAGAGACTCAGAGTCATGGAATCTGACTAATGGGATGAAGTTGTGCTGTTGAGTCAAGGAAGTAGATTTTTTTTTTTTTTTACATTTTTACATAACAACAGTCTGACAGCAACAAGCTTAAACTTTCTATTAACGTCACCCTGAATAACTTGCAGAAATACTTGCCTATGTCAGTACCTGTCTGCCTTCGTACCTACGCATCTGCCAACAGTTACATTTGAGTCCCACTTCCACCTGAATGCTCTCTTTAATACTCCAGGAGTAGAGCTCAGTCCATTAACTCAGAAATAAACTGAAGGTGTTTTAACAAAGGCTAACTTGTCTGTTGTTGTTTTCATTAAAAAGAAAAAAACTATATTCACTGTAGGGACTGGTTGAAAAAAAAATGTTACAAACCTCGCTTAAAATCCCAACATGCACATATAAATAGCAGGTGACAATTGTTAGCACATGTTATTTGGCAGCATTTGTATGTGCTTGCATTTGTGCTGCAGGTACAGGGGTGAGCGTCTTCTCTCTGCACCCAGGGGTGGTTCAGTCTGACCTGTGGAGGCACCAGCACCAATGTATCCAAGTGGCGGTGAAGATCTTCAAGGTTTTTACCAAGACCACAGTGGAGGGAGCGCAGACTACCATTTACTGTGCTGCAGAGCCAGGTCTAGAGAGCCTGAGCGGAGGTTACTTCAGGTACACAGTCCCAGTATTTCAGTTAACCGCAAGAGCTTTTAGAGTGCCGGTGTTACCGTGCCCAGTGTTTCTACCTGGTAATAAAGGAAAAGTTACACTTGATGTAATGTTTTTTCCCCATTTTTTACAAGTTACATAAATGCAGTGCATAGTGTGTAATTCTCATTTTCTGTTTCTTTGTGTGTGCAGTGACTGCGCCCCTGCAAGGTGCTCAAGAACCGCCTCTGATGATGACTTGGCGCAGAAACTGTGGGAGGTCAGCTGTAACATGCTCGGCATCACCTGGCAGTGAATGGGATTAAAACACCTGTGCAGTGAAGACACTGTGTGTGAAAACATCATACTTTAAACAGCACTGCTAAGCACTTTTATACATGTATTAATGTTACTGTTTAAAAGAAAAGTAACAGGATTGCTCCAAAGACCATTTTATTTTGTAAATGATCTAAAAAAGCTGTACATTGTATGTTTTGGTGGGAAAAAGTGTTATTAAAAAGTGCATGATGCTTATTTCTGTGTCAAAATGTTTGTTAAAATTTGCTGACAAAGTGTTTTCAGTACTTTTTGTAGAACTGAACAGTTTTGGAGAAAGAAAATATGGTTTTTGTATTCTTACTTACGTAACTGATGAGGGCATATCTTGTTCATTCCAGTCTTGCACAGCAAGATAGAGCAAAGTGTGGATCTGGTTCTGATCAGTAAAACTCAGATCATTATAAATGCTTGCAGTTCTACCTTTCTTCCTAACAGTAGAAAGAACAATGTGGCACTATTTACAGCATGGACACATATGGTTGTAAGTGTCAGCATGTAAGAGTAACAACTACATTGCAATATTTTGCTCGTTTGTAACCTATAGACATGTTATGTGATGTGACATGTGTGCTTTGACACTATGACACTGAGATGAGTACGCTAAGTATAATGAAGAAAAGAAAGAAAAGTCATTATAAAGCAAATGCCAGAATGCTGTTTAGAAATCACATCTTAATCTGCATCACATGAGGGAGGATTTAGTGCCTAAGGAATGTGGAATAAGATAAGCCCATGACCAGTAATCTGTCTGAACAATGTGTGCATTCTGATTTAGATATACAGTCTCTGAAAAAAAGGATCTAGAACCCCTGATTGTAATTCTATGGATTTAAATATGTGATAAATTTAGGGGCCCTACATTCCTTTGTAACTATTTAGTTTTCTTATTTATTTTAATTGTGAAAGTGACTAAATCATTGCCAGTTTGCTGTCTGATAGAGTGTTTTATCTTTATTAAAGGGGATAAACTTGTTTTTCTATACTTAATTCTAGTCCTCGACTAAAGACTTGTTTATTATCTTGATTGTTTTTCATTTTTCAGTCTATTGCTATTAATGCGTTTCTGGGATGATGGCTGCAAATGTTTGCTTGCCCAAATATGTAAATAAAGCACAACTTCGATGGGATATATGATCTTACAGTATCACACCAATCCTCTTTATAGCCAGCTCCATTACATTCATGGATCTTCTTTGAGGTCTTCCTCTCTTCCTTCTGCCTGTCGACTCCAGAAAGTGTAATCGTTAAGAACACCTCCCCGCCTGCAGGGGGCGGTGCAGAGAATGATAACAGCGCATAGAATACAATACGCATGCGCTCCTAAAGTCTACGTCAGCTCTTTCTGTACAAGGGGGTGATCTGTGTCGTAGCTACGTGGCTCTCACTTCTCTGACTTTCTTACTAAACATCACGTAGGAAATAGGTAAGCTAACGGCCGCTTTTAAATACACATGTGTATTTTTCATCAGATAAATGTAGCCAACTATAGTTGGGTTGAAACCTTTTGATTTTATTTTACATGTCGAGGTTTATTGCCAACATAACGCTACGTCGCCATAATAGTTAGCATATCTTAGGATAGCGTTAGCTAAGGTCGAGTTTTAATTAAATTAACGTAACATAACTGACTTAAAATCAGCTTCGCATACTTGTTTTTATCGTATTTTTTGTTTCTTTCTTAGAAAATGAGAATATATACAGTATATTTATAATAACAAAGTTGTTAAAGCTCGGTCAGCTTAAGTCAACGTCAGCACTGAAACCAGTCCCAGCTTTAATATTGACTTGTGTTGTTTCAGACTAAGCACCATGGATCAGGTTATGCAGTTTGTTGAGCCCGGCCGGCAGTTCGTGAAAGACTCCATCAGGCTCGTTAAGAGGTGCACAAAACCCGACAGAAAAGGTGGGTGTTGTTTCTTTTTATTTATGTCGGCTAGCCTTTGTTTGCTGGAAACGAAAATGAATATATAAATTTGAACCAATTGACTAGCAAATTCCGGATCCAAAGAGCTCAATTCGTTAATAGGGACATTGTATTATTTCCAGTATTTTTAACAATGATTATTTTTGCCCTCACCCAGAATTTCAGAAGATTGCAATGGCCACAGCGATTGGGTTTGCCATCATGGGATTCATTGGTTTCTTTGTCAAGCTCATTCACATCCCCATCAACAACATCATTGTGTAAGTAAACAATTTATGATAAACAGCATCACGCAGACTGTCTCCGAACAATTTTTAGATAACATCGTCTAAAACGTGCTCTCATCTGGCTCACTGAATGTAGGGGGTTAGGGTTTTCCTTTGTATTCCTCTCAATCTGAGTAGGGTCATTCAAAATTGAAGTCAGTGATGACTCTACAGACAATGAGGGTAACTTACTGATCCAGACCCACTTCTCATTATCATCTGCCTTTACTTGTTGTTATCTAAGTTCATCCTCAATTTTACTCAGTACAATATATGTATTTTTATTTTTAAAACTCCTGTAATGTCTTAATTTTATAATGAAAAAATACTGCACTTTGATCCAGAATTTCTGCCGTCACCCTTGAATCTTGTGAATCACTATGGCTCTACCATTAATTGTTACAAGTCATATGTTATAGCTGCTACTAATACTATATTTCCACAGACAAATTTAACACGATTGCATCTTTTATTTAAGTCTCTGATCAAGTTTCTCTTGTATGTAAATTTCATTGAATGGATGATAAAATGACACAAACTCTTCCAGTGATTAGTCATTTTTATTACACAAAACACAGGATTTAAAAAGTCACACCGGTACCGTTGGCAATTGTTTGTGTACAGTAGAAGACAGCATAATAATACTGCTTAGGCTGTTATAAAAAGTGAGAATATGTGAAAAATAAGGTGCATTTCTGTTCTCCAACTTAACATCCCCTTCTCTGTTTTTCCTTCTAGTGGCGGTTAGGTCCTGATCAATCAGACTTCATCTCGTGGGGACAGGAGATGGCGGTGCAGTGTTAACAGCTGGTGTGATTGGGGGGGGGGGGGGATTGTCGGGATGGCATTTTTACATTCTGTGCTCAACATTTATATGTCACTGTGTAAATAAAAATAATTGGAAATCTGATATGTCCCATCTACTCTGTCAACACAGCACATTTTTACAGTAGCTTGATTTTTACCTTCTGTAAATCTGCCATCAAAAGGCACTTTTAATTACAACACGTTCTCAATTCGATTTAATCCATAGAGATTGCTAACAGCCACAGAAGGCAGGCCCATCGTCTTGACCTCAAAGGCACACGCAGGATGCTGCTGTGCAAAGTGGATATCTGGACACACGTAGGCAATAATGTGCAGATATTAAAACAGAATTGTTCATTTTGAATTTAACACTACAGTGTAGAAGCTCAAGGTAGGAATAGAGTTTAACTGTATAGTGCCACTTCACGTTACCATCAGAGTAGTAATAACTTGGCATTCACGACTATTGTGGTTTGAGTATGTTATTCAAAAGACAGTGGTCACCATGGTTACAGCAAAGAAATGAGCTTTTCAGCATTAGATTTTTTCATTTATATCTGAGCGAACAAAAATTAAAAAGCCTGTTCAAATGTAAGTGTAAAACCTGAGATTTTTTTTTTCCCGTAGCTGATCTGGAGAAACTAGGTCACAATTCCACATTTTTCACTTCCATTAAGAAAGATTTCTCTTCTTTGTCATTCCCCGTTTTTACCGATGCCCATGCTCCAAAGAAGAGGCTGGTCTGTGGTCACGGTTACGGCCTTCCTGGGCTTTCCGGGGTCAGTGGGCTCATAAGTGTTGGAGGTGCTTACTAGCTTGCCAAACTGCAGGACGTCATTATCTGGACAGAGGAGACAGAAATATAACAATTACACACAATACTAATGGCAGACCAAGTGACACCACACTTAATGCTCTTTGGCTGTTCATTATATTGCTGCATGCCAGAGTCTTTTTCTTTTTGAGAAGTGGTCTGGATCAACATGGTCTTGGATAACAATTGTGAGGCAGGGTGGTCCGCATGACTTTGGATTGTGTAAAGCCGTGTGAGGCCACACGTGGTTTTACAGCCAAATCCACAAAGGGTCTTGAATATTCCTACTTTGTGATTACTGCAGTAATCACAGTCATTACAGTTATGTCCTCATTTTAATTGCCAGTAGCAGGGAAGGTAACCACTAAGGTATACAAGTCACATACCACATTTTCTTTTGTTTTGTGATTTTATACACAACAAGCCTTCAGTACTTTCCCAAAAACGACAAATGATTTGACTAAAGCAGCTGTCCAACAGTGTCCTCAAGTGGTCAAACTAGGAAACTCAGTATCCATGCAACCCACTGTAAGACAAATTTTGCCATCTGCTGGTCCTTTATTGGGAACTTATTTAGCCTTTTGCTGTAGAGAACTAAATTCATTTTAGCCTCCTTACACTGACTCCCACTAAGCTTTAGACCTGATCTTAAGAACACAGCAGGGTATGAAGAGGACTGGTGCAAAACCAATCACATTGTTAAGAACATAATACCGCTTTTTACATCTTTATATTTTGCTTTAAAATAATACATACAGTAATTCACTGAAACATGACAAACATAGATGGAAATACAATACATAAGGCAAAAACTGACAAGCTTCAAAGTCACCATCTGCTAGGACCACCTTTCTTGCTTTGTTTACGTAGTCTTTAGGAATAGTTCTCCGGGCTTCTTAAATGGCATTGGAAGCCCTTCCTTGGATGTTGGCTGACTTTTGTTTATTTTTCTGTGGAGATGATCCCACAGTGCTACATTTTGCGGCCTGGGCTCTGAGGAGGCCATTTAATCAGTGATAGCGGTCCACTGTGGTTTTCTCTCCAGGTTGGTTCGGGATTGTCATTTTTTCAACATTATTATGCTGAAAAATGAAGCAGATACTTTTCAAATGGTACTGAATGGTGTGTTAACTCCATCAGTTTTAACAAGATCTCCAACACCACTGTATGAAATGCAGCACCAAACCATGACAATGCTGCCTCTGTGTTTTACTGATGGCCGTAAACACTCACTGTTCACCTCTCTCGTGACCTCCTCCACATGCTGCCAATGATTTGAGCCAAACAAATCATCATGCCATGATTTTCAGTCCAATTCTTGTGTAATTTGGCATACCTCAGCCTTCTCTCTGTGTTTCAATTAATTAAGAATGGCTTCTTGACAGCCACCCTTCCCCTGAGACCATGTCTAATGATGTTTTTGACAAACAGTAGAAGGTCCTGATGGGTCTTTCAGGTCCTGTGTCAGATCTTTGCTGGATAATTTCCTGTCTCTTAAGGACATGGCTGTCAGACACTGATCATCTGCTGTACATAGTTTTTTAGTCTTGCCAATTCTTCTTTTGTCCTCCACTTGTCCAGATTCTTACCCCTTTTTTTTTAAAGAATGTACTGCACACCACCATGAGATATATAAAGGTTTTCTGCTAAGGGCTCTTTGTGAATCACCTGGCTAGTGCAAAAAAAAAAAAAATATTTTATGCTTATCAAACTGTGATCTTTGGTATTTTTTTCACAGATTCAGCTACAGAAATCCAAACAAATTGTGTGTTTAAGCAGGCTAGTAATAAAATGTCTAAAGATAAATGTTTAAATTGATTCTTTGCTCACTCGTCTGTTACATGCAAACATAAAACTGGTTATTAAATAGAGTTAGGTGCTTTTCTTAGGTTTAAATGAGAAGCACTCCTTCGAAAATGGTCAGGTAAAAGGACTGGACTGAAAATGAGAGAAAAAGCAGCCCATGTCAAAACACAAAACAAAAAACCATTTGAAAGACCCCAAGAAAGCCTGGATAACTACTGGATCCAGACCGCTTTTACAATAAATGAATAAATAACAACAGTCTGTCTCACTGGAAGGAAAATGTGAGGGGTGGCTCAAGACTTTTGCACAGTACTGTGAATATTAATCTAGGCAAAATAACAAATCACTGATCATGCTTCAATAGCCCCGAATGACAAAAAATGTGAATTTGCACGTCACTTTTTCCATTAAGTGTTACATTTATTTACGCTGCATTAGCTCTGAACAAGCTGAGCTGACAAACACTGAGAGAATGGAGCTATTCAGTCGTGTCTAATATGAAAAGGCTACGCTCACGGTAGGAGATTTACACCTGGGGCTTTTTGTTATTTCCTCACTTTTATCTGGTACTGTGTCCTTAACATCTGCAGCAAATTAACTACTTAAGAAATTTCTGAACCTTCAGTTTAGTAAATTTGCAAAAATCTACTTCAGTTGTGTTAATGAAGGAAAAACAGTTAATGTGGTTTTAAGATCTGAATGGAGGAAGGTTTTTGTTTTTCTTTTGGAAAGCTTTGACCCGTTCATGTCTGAACACTTTCACAAAGCAAGACACAGCAGCCTCTCTTTTTTTAAAATTTCCATTTGTTTTTGGTTTCTTAAATCCATCTTTATTTAATTCTCTGGTTTGCCTGCTTGGTGTCAAGTGTGCTATGATCAGTGTTTAAGAGTAAGTTGGAGGATGAGTTCTCATTAGTACTATAAATCACACTGCAAGCAGGTCTTTCTTTTTTCCTTGGGAAATTATTTCTGCTCTATTAAAATATCAATTTTAGAATTTTGTGGAAGCAAAACTGCCTTAACTTCAAAAAGCAGCAACCTCCAAAGTCTCGCTGACAAGAAAACATGCAAACATGATATACTTAAGTGAAAGAGCTAAACAGCACCTTGTAAACCACATTGAAAAGTTTAAGTAGCCAAAATATGTTATTTAAGATTTTCTACCACATTTGAATTTAAAGGAGGCCAATATTACAATTACTGGGGGCTGCAGGCACCTGTGCATTCAACCAGTCATCAATTTATCAATTTTCCAGTTAACCAATCGTGTGGCAGCAGTGATGTGCATAGGAAATCTCAGTTAATGTTCACATGAAACATCAGAAAGAGGGACAAACTGAACATCGATGACTTTGATGATAATGATATTGTTGGTACCAGATGTACTGGAGTACTGTTCCTCTCCTTGGATTTCCAAGCACAGCAGTCTTTGCTCAGAATTGTGTGAAAAGCATGAAACCACGACAAAAAAAAGTAACATCCAGTGAGCAATAGTTTTGCTGAAGAAAATGTCTTGTTGATGAGAGGTCAAAGGAGAATGGTCAGACTGGCTGGAGCTGACAGAAGGGCTGAGGTAACTCGGATAACAAATCTTTATGACTATTGTGAGCACAAAAAGGATCTCAGAGTTCACAAACATCCAACCTCGAAGCGGGTGAGCTGCAACAGCGGGAGCGCACATAAATAGAAATATGGAGCGGCAGCTGGCACAAGCTCACAAGAAACCGAAGAACAGAAAAACACAGCCTGCAGAGTGACGCAGATGGTAGGGTCAGAAATTCACATCAGCACCAAAGTGCCCTGTGTCAACAGTCCAGGCTGGTGGTGGAGCTGTAATGGTGTGGGAATGTTTTCATGGCAACACCAGTCAATCAAGGATTAAATTCCACACCACTGCAGCTGGCTAAGTGCAGTCTATCCCTTTACACCCACAATTTACAACCTATTGTCTAATGGCTACTTTCAGGATGATAATGCTCCGTATCCTAAAGCAAATGGCCACAAAGACTAACATCTGGATCCAACATCAAACATCTGGAACGCGGAAGAGTGGACGATTTGCACGATTAAAGTGCAGCTACAAAACAAAATAAGAAATAAAACATTCTGCAGACATTAACTGATGCAATCATGTTAACATTTTGTAGAAGCTGCACAGCAAAGGGAGGTCCTGCTCAGTATGTAGCATGGTGCTCCTAATAAAGTGTTCAAAGAGCACATGCTTCCCCCCAGAGCTCGCAACAGCAAAAAGCTGTTTTGTACACAGGTGGGTAGGGCCGAGTACTACATCTTTATATGTAAAATCTTAACAGAATATAGTTAATAATGTATGAAATCAAGTGTGCAGTCATGCAAAGCAAAGAACAAAAACATCGTACGTCATTAACTTTTTAAAAAAATATGTGCGTGTCGTGTTTCTTACATAAACAGAATATAGTTAGTTTTAATAAACTAATCCTATTTCAAAAGCATAACTTTAGCAAAAGTCTAAATTAATCATTAGGCTGCAAGTCTCTGAATATTTTAAGGGACATTTTTCCTCCAGCCTCAGTAAATTGGGTGCCAGGACAACTACTATGCATCATTAGTGCAAAAATATCTTATATAATCTGGGCTTTTTCTTTTTTTCTTTTTTAGAGGCTTTTTGCATTTCGATACGTCTTTAATGGTCGACACTTAGACACGCATACTTGGAATCTTATAAATGTGAAGTAGCTTTATATTTTATATGCACACACACACACACACACACACACACACTAGTCATACTACTATTGCACAGTAGTAACCTCAAAGCACCACCTTGTGTTGCCTTGGCACACATGTGAAGATGCAAAATGTGAATAGCATTAGATATTAAGAATTTTATAAATATGCAAAAATGGTTTTGGTGCAATCACATCACACAAGGGTAAAAAAAAAAATGAACACAAAAGAACAAAGCCAGCAGAGAATGAAGCAAATCATTTGTCCACAGGCGCCTGCACGCACATCAAACAGGGACAAAGAAAAATCCTATTCTGCTTCAAAGACTGCCAAACAAGCATGGTATTAGAGCAGCTTGACTCAGAATAAGGGTGGTGGGGAAATGAGTTGTATGTGAAGTTGCGTTACTTAATAATTGAGCGAGCACACAGTCAGGCTCGCTATACCCTGGGTGTACGAGAACAATGTCTGACTGCGTTTAAGTGCCGGCTTTAAGGTTACTCTCTGTAGGATAATGTGTTTCCACCATGTTCTTAGCAACTGGGAAAAGAGGGTGAAGTCAAGGCAGATACTGTTGGATTATGAGTTCTGGACTCTCTTAAAAATGTGAAATCAAAAGGCTTTAAAAATACTTTTCTCACATTCTTATTAATGCACATGAGGGGGGTTACTGCCACGGGAGGAACAGTTCTCTTACTTTACATTTCAGATTTCTCTAACTATCTTGTTTGCTTTTATAACATTTATTTATTTATTACATTATGTACAAGAATATGGAATGTTTACATCTAAATGTTAAAGGCTTTGAGTAAATTTTGGAGCAGGGTTACAGAAAGTGTGCACTAAATCAATGAAACAAGATTTATACCAGTGTACCGGTAATGTGATGTGACAATAAAAGTGATTTGATTTGAACTTTGATAAATCGTAATGGCCTTAACCCAACAGGGTTCCAAGGCCAATTATCATAATTATCAATCATCATCCAAATGCAATGATCATAAAACATCTACCTCTGCATACTGCCATTAAACTACAGTCACTGTGAAGCCTTTTTCTGGGGGAAATAAAAGTGGAAGCTGTTCTTAAAAGTACCACTAGAGGCAGCAGAGCACCACAAGAATTAGGAGTCATTACCAAACAGGATGTCAGAGTGGCACCTGCATCTACTGACACACATTATCTCTGTTTTTCTCTCCAACACACATCCATTTACAGACCTACACCCACACACACTTACTTACAGACACACTTATGCTTATGTGAACTTCACTGAGCATAAAAGGCATTAACAGTGATGTGACAGTAAATGAATATGGGGGTTACTCCCAAAGAGGGAACAGTTTTTATAAAATATTTGAAATTTGAATTTGTTTATTACATAATGTAAAAAAAAGGCAAGTTTTTAGGGGCTCTATGGCTTTCTCTAAAACTTTGGCGTAAGGCTGCAAAAAAATGTGCACTAAATCTATGAAATATGCCAACACTTTGATAAATAAAAATGGCATGAGGCACTGCTCAAAAACAGGCTTCCAAAGCTTTACAAATATGCAATTATCACAATATTTCTACCTCAGCGCACTGCCATTAGACTACAGTCAATGTGAAGTGTTTTTCTGGGGGAAATAATCGTGGAAGTAATTAAGAAAAGTACCACCAGAGGCACCAGAGCACCACAAGAGGAAGAATTAGGAGTCATTACCAACAGGACGTCAGAGTGGCACCTACATCTACTGACACACATTATCTATGTTTGTGTCTCCTACACACATCCATTCACAGACCTACACACATACACACACTTACAGATACTCTTATGCGCGTGCAAACTTTACTGAGCACAAAAAGCTTTCAGATGGCTTCATTAGTAATCCCCTCCTCAAAGCTGATACCGATCAATAACGGCCCCCTTTGCAGAGGGGACCGAAATGAGCGTTGCATCCTCCAGTGATAACAATGGAGATGTTTGCTGCCTGTAATTGCATTTCCAGCGCCACAGCTGAAAGGACCCGTCAGCTGTAAGTAGACCGTATTTACACAACAAATTGCCTTAGAGAGAGGCTGGGCGAGAGGAGAGGAGAGGAGAGATTCCCAGACGTTTCTGGGGCCATTTTTGTGTTTGGGGGCCATTTTTGAGAGCGATAGAGGGTGTGAGAGGAGAGACTGTTGCTGGTTTATATTTTTTTCTTCTCTGTAGTCTTTTCTATAAAACAGGCTTAGAAACGCTAAAATATGGAAACGAATTACGTTTGATGCAAACTAACCACAGACAGCGCAGTGGTCAAGGTTACCGCCCTCTATCTAAAACTGCAATTTATGTAAAAACCAGAAGATTATACATGTGCAGCACTTGTTAGAAATCATTTTTAATTTTCAGTCATTGTGAGCAGGAAAGAAAACACTTCATCATCATTTTGAACAACGGAGATGCTGATCAGTGTCAGGGTGAGTCTTATCATTAATGATTGTGTTTATTTGTGATCATTTTGCTAATCGCTCATGATAAAGAGCAGGATTTGTCACTGGCAGAAAAAATGGAACGCAGCACACATGTGCAGAGTCACGCCGAGCTCGACACAAAGAGAAACGGGTTGTTTTTTCCCGCCCATTACGTATAAATGCATTTAGCGATGCACGGGTGTCCCCTTTTTAACATGAAACGTCAGCGCGAGGCAAATTAAACTCATTCTCTCGGGGGGGTAGATCCTCCACTCCCTCAGAACAGTGTGCTATCAAATTTCCTCGCGCTTCACGGCGCGAGAGAAAGTCATTTTGTATAAATTATGTTTACCCGATACTGAGCTGTCCAAATTACTAAAATGAGGTCAATGTATGACCGCGTTTCACACAGTGCTGCAGCTCACTCACCACACTGAGAACAGCATCATACAATATGTCATTGCATTTGACTGTGAAGATGCTTTACCTGTTTAAGGTGAAACCAAAGAGATAGATACATTAATATAAGCTTTTAAGAAAATATCTGCTATGACCACCTTTATTCTTCAACACAGGCTGAACCGTATTATTGAAGCTTTCTTGTAGTTTCTTTAATTAGTCCTCAAGAATATTTCTCAAGGCTTCTTAAAGGAAATTCAAAGCTCTTCTTTGGATGTAAGCTGCCTTTTGTTCTGTTCTCTGTCAAGATGTTGAGGTTCAGGCTCTATGGAAGCAAATCCATGACATGATAATGTTCCCCGGAATTTTTTTCTATCCAGATATACTTTTATTTCATTGGTAGTGTGTTTAGGATCATTGCCATGCTGAAAAATGAAGCTGTTGATTAAAAAAATCTGAGGGTACTTTTTTGGGTTTGTGACCCCAGCAATTTGGATTAGATCTCCAACACCACTGGATGAAATTGAGCTGAAAAACCATGACAGAGCCCCCACCATGTTTTAGAAATAGCTGTAGACAAAGTTGTACCTCCTCTCCAGACCTCATAATGGAGGTACACAATTGATGGATGGATTGGATTTACATTTGGATTGATGCGTCTTGAGGTCAAGGTCACTGGAACTCATCTGAGATTTTTAGCAGATGGTAAGAATCTGAAAGTCCTAGGTGACTTCCTTCTTCAGTTATTGCATTACCAGGATTTTCAGAAAATTTGACCTCTGACCTTGACCTTGATTTTGAGGTCACTGAGACTCAAACTCGTTTGAGATTTTCAGTAGGTACAACCTATGGCATGAATTTCAAAATTCTACACTGCCTCAATCACGAGTTATCAAGTTCAAATTTGGGTGTCCATCCTGCCAGCCTGCCCGGCAGGGGTGATGGCAACACCCCATCAGGCTTTTATGGCTGAGGGGTAAAGATTGCAAGAGGCTCCTTGGAAAAAAAGTTAAATATTTTTGCACAGTAACTAAAGTCTGGAGATCGTTGAGGCAAAGAGAAGAAGAAAGCTGTATCTTACTCAAACAGAATACAAGAAAATCCGGATTTGTATTTTCTCTATTTTATTTTCTCGGAGAGAACAACTTTTCAGGTTTACTGGAAGAAAACCATTCAGATGCAAAACTACACAAGAGCTTCTCAGTTTTGTTTGTACAGTTGATTCAAATCCTTTGGAGTGTGAGCAATGATCACTCTGCATGAAAGAGCGGGAGGAAAAAAAAATCAGAAAACTAAAAAAGTGCAAGTCGTTTCAGTTTTGCCAGTGGTAGCAAGCTCACGCCATCAATAAGACAGGATTTCAAAAATCACTGACATGAAAAACGTGACTGCATTGGGTTTAGGCAGCGCACATTACATCAAGCCTTGATTTCATTGCAGCGCTGCCGTTCGTTCTATCCACCTGAAAATTCTCCTTACATTTAAGGTTATTTATTGGCCGTGACATGAGCAAATATGTGCACTAGCACTCTTAGCACCATCTGCTGTGCAATGATAGCCGCTTCTATTAAATGCTGCTGGGTTTTAAGAGTGTGAGGTGACAAACACTGTTATGGCTTCAGTTGACCTTCAGATAAGAAAACTCATCTCCGCTGAGAATGTATAAGCAATCAGTCGACAGAAAAAAACCCACGGAAAGCAGAGCAAATTATATATTTTGTTATTAGAATGTGATTGTGGGGGATAAGTCACTGGCTATGTGTTTTGCCTGATGGAGAAGTTGAGCAGATGAATTAATAGGGCCCATGCGTTTGTGTAAATTAATATGCTGCCATGAATAGTTGAGCATAAGCATTTCCATATTGCGTATGAGCGTACCTGTGTGTTTGTCTACACAGTGGGGTGTAGCTAATGGATATTTGGTCTAAAATATGTGAAAAGTGAGCCTCTTTACTCCCCTGCCTCCTTTGCTAGTCTGCAGCTCCACTGGGGGTACTAGCAGCAGTTCAGATCGGGCTGCTCTTCATTTCTGCCCCTGTGTGTGATGTGCAGAGCGTCAGAAATCTACAGATCCATAAATAAAACCATAAAACAGCAGTTTCCCCTCCTGCTGCCACACTGTGCTGCTGCTACAGAATACATACACTTTTCATTTCCTCTGTCTAGCGCTGGGTGAGCCGGCGTGGATGAGAGGGGGAAGAAATGCGAGGGAAGGGAATAAGTTTGAAGTGGGATGGGGAAGTAGAAGGGCAAACAGAGGAGACGCCATTATGTAGGAAGGTGTAGCAATGTAAGAGAGGAAAGAGAACATGTGTTGAAAATGCATACGAATAAAAAAGAAACACGGAAAGATAAAGGGAGACCAGATGAATTTCTTTAGACTGAATCCCTGAAAGCGAGACAAAAGCACACGGCGAGTACAAGCAGAAAAACACAGACAGCGACGAGAGGAAAAAAAAAAAGATAAAAGAATAGAAGAAGGTCAGGGTGCATGTTTGCATCTTGAGAAACAAAAGGAAAAGGAACAATGTTACAGTAAAGATGTTTGCCTCTGGCAGGGACACTGGGTTAGACCTTGCTGAACCAAGTTTGTCAGACATATCTATCCGTTCGGCTACAAGATAAAGTACATTGCTTTGCCCTTCTTTGAAAACAATCCTTTCCAGTATTTAGAATGCTTCCTGAATACTGATATCTCCGGCTACACAAAATGCCAAAGGCTTAAGCTGCATGACTTCATCTTAGCCAGTCAAGCAAAACTTTAAAGACAGTCCTGTCAACATACTATCCGTAGATTTATTGTTTCTGAATTCATATCAAAATATCCCCCTCCTGCTGTTTCACACATTTTATCAGGGAACCAAATGCCTTCCTGCTTTTTCTTTTTCTTTTAATAACGTTGCTGAATGTTTTTGACGAGTCTGAGCCAGACACCGCATTTCAAATCGTCACTTAAAACCTCGACACAACAAAAATCCCCGCTGCTTTTATCAATGGAGTATTAGTGAAGTCTGTTTTCCTCTCTTCAGGCAAACTGTGCAGCAGGAAGGCTGTGTAAGTCTGTCCTCATCACCAATGTCTCATGTAAATCAAAAGTCATTGTTGAAAAGTCCCCAGAAAGTGCTGAAGGTATGATTAATTATGCTCACACGGAACCAAATCCATGGCAGCGGATATTAATTAGTCTACATGCAACTCATTCTGCATGTCTAAATGGTCAAAATACTATTCTTCATGTTCACAGTGTAACAACAAAAAATATGGGGCATGTAGTGAAATCCTTATTAAAACTGTCTCATTTGCATTCCAATGTGTTTTTGAAGGCGTACATTTCATAAACAGCATGCTCTCATTAACAGTGAGGGCAAGCTTTCTAATCTTGCCCAAAGTTTACTTTTAATTAAGTTTTCTCAATTGCTCGAGCTCTCCGAGAGACTTTGCCACTGAACTCCATCTGTGTTCATGTGTTTGTTTTTTATCAAACTCACCACCTGTCTGTCTTGAACGTGTGTTCATGTGTCTCGTGTTGGGTGGTTTTGTTGAGGGGTGAGGTTTGTGTAAACTCAAATTTACTTTTCTATTTTATGGGAGACAAATTACTGATCAATGCAAATTTTAAACAGCACCATTACCTGCTATGTGCTCGATTAAGATTTCTAATCTAACCATGTTTGGTCTGCTTCCATCGTGACTACAGATCGATGTGCTTCAAAAAGGTATGAGAAGTTATTGTTTTCCTTCCCAGGATTTACTGCTACTCCCAGAGCTCATACTGAACTGGGAGGAGAAAGTGTAATATGATGCTCCCTGTTTCTGGAAGAAAATTGACTTGACTATTAAAGACCTGATCTTATTTAATTCATTCAAAGCTATTTTAATAAAACATATTTACACGTTTTAAGTCATTCATGGATTTTTAATGACATGTACACTGGATGTAAATCTCAATAACATCTTGATGCATGCTCAATCATCCAGGTAAGGAAATCCCAAAAAGGGGATTCTGCTCATCTGGATGTAGAGTTTTCAGTGGGAGAAACATTTTGTCACTCATCCAAATGACTTTTCTGGATGAGTGACAAAATGTTTCTCCCACTGAAAACACTACATCCAGATGAGCAGAATCCCCTTTTAAATCTCAATAAATCTTTTTTTTTATATTCATAAGAGGTTAAAACATTGAGCACAAGTTGGGTCTCATTAGGTGATCATTGAGTGTAAGTTTCACTAAAATCAGACTGATAATTTTGGAGGAGCAGCTATTCCTGTGAACAGTGGATGGAAGCGTGGGACAATGCATCCCTCACCATGGCACAAACTCATCAGTCCTTTGGCCAGCTGAGCTAACAAGTCACAGTGCATTTAATCATAGCGAATGATAGCTATATTCTGTAAATACATCACACGAAGTCCTATTTACAGTATATACACTGCATGTAATACTATGGTATACAATACACGTAGTCATGGTATATCAGGTGCTTAGATGGTATTAAAATAAGGTAAATACAACCTCAGATGAACAACACATATTACACTTTTTCATTATTTGTTTACCCTAAATTAGGCTAAAATGGAGAACCAGTATGTGGGGGAAAAAAGTACATCCTCACTCCTTTCACTGGAATTAAGAGGATAGGCAGCAGCCAGGAACTGCTAATCAAATGCATTTGACTAAAAGCAGAAATTTTGGTAGTTCACATCCTCGTGTTTTAACACTAACGTCGAGAAGCAAAGACATCAGCTTATGAAGAAAAAGAAAGACATCTTATAAATAGAAATATATATAAAAACATCTTATGTCCCGATAGGTAAAAGCTTTAAATTAATAGCAGGTGTATTTTGTTTTTACTATGACTGTAAAATACTGTGACATTGAGCATTTTCTGAAATCTAATTTGACAAAAGCTCCTTTAAATAAAATGAATACAGATAAAACTATTCAGCTATGACTGTCATTTAAAAACCAGTACCTGTGCGGAAGATGAGATTATCAATGGTCCTTTACTAATGCGAAGATCATGAGATAAGATAAAAGACCAAAAGAGTCTGTGCAGGGACGCACTTCAAACTTCGTATTTATGGATGTGCCAACATGTGGGTACCCGTGGAACCTGAATGGGCTGAACGTGCTATCCTATTATATCAGTAGAGACAGGTACACTAACAAAAAAGGAAAACAAGAGGGGTACCTCTTTTTTTTGGTCTGAAATATGTGAAATTTCACCTCTTTTGGTGCTTTCATTTAAACCAAAACAGGTAAAATTGTTTCAGAATTGCTTATGCACAGAGATGCAAAAGTACTAACTACTGCCCCACAATGCCATTTTAAGAATACAGTATTTTCTTCCCTTTAATACACATAACTACAGTGATAGTGGGTTTGTGTGCCCACAGATGTGACATTTAGAACTTTAAAGACCTTGAAGAACCAGCATAATGTATGAGATAAATCTTATAAAGTATTATACATCTCAATATTATAAGAATCAAATTCAATTCTAGTAAATTTTCTGCCGCAACAGAGATTTTATATTGATTTAATACCCAGCTCTGGTATGCTGTGTGTGCATGCATGAGCTGATGAGGAGTTCTAAAGAAGTAGTATGGTGGAGTACGAGGAGCTTATTTGCATATCAACTTGAATGGAAACCTTACAGTAAAAAGCCACCTCAGCCAGTCTGTCATCATTGGGCTGACAGCTATTGTTTATTGTCCATGAAAGTTTCTCTCGCCTGCATAACACAGACACACACACAGACACACACACACTCATACATATATATATTTACATACCCAAAGATAAAAAGAAGTCCAGTGTGCAGGGAAACACAACCAGTAGCACAATAAGGTGTGCTCACAAGCACATGCATACCTCCTAATACAAAACACAAGCATAGAAAAGACACATTCATATCCACCCACCCACCCACCCACACACTACGCAGGGAAGAGTTGGTTTGTGGATGACAGCTATTCAAATTTGCTGTTCATTATGATCCAAGCTAAGCCAAAAACATCATGACCAAGCAGGTTTTAACACACACAATCACACCGTGCCAAAAGCCATAACTCAGACCGTGTTGCTGCGGCATGAAAGCTTTTTAATATTAAGCTGTCAGATGGGAGAGGGCTGAGTCACAAAGAAATGACTAAGGAGGTTTTCTGCACACCAGTACATAACATGCATATTCAGAAACACGCATACATACAGTATAACAGTAAGTCAGTCATAGATTCTGACTCAATGTCTCGCTGACCTTCGTAACTATAATTATCTGTGGAGGATTTACTAATTTTTTTTGTGTGATTTAAAGGAGGTTAAAAAGTCACCTTTGGTGGAGTTTCATCTACAGGCAGTAGTAACCTTTGACCTCTCTATTTGCTTGTAAAGAAGCATAATAAATGGCAACCAGTGAGAAGCATAATGGGAAATGCTTCAAACCCAGAGGCATGACTGTATAGAACTTTGTCAAAACCACAGCAGCATTTCTGACAAACTTCTACACTGTATTTCGAAAACTGTGTGCATGTATTTAGAAGAGCTTGTTTATTTCCAGTTCTGAACACTACACCGCTCCAAACCAAACCTTAAACCTTTGCTTTAAAATTGTATATAAATGCCATTTCTATTAGAAAGTCTTAAATGATAGAAATCTGTTAGTTCTATTAGATCATTTATGGTTCATATTGATTACTGTCTACATATAAGAGTAGTAGTACACTCTGTTTGCCAGCTGATCACATGGGTAATATGGAGATGCAGATGAAAGTCAGAATTAAGCTTGATATTGCCATATCCGTAGATAGTTGCCTGACTTAGTATTACTTCAATATAAAACATCATACCTTAATGTCACAAAAAAACAAACGTGTCCCCTGGTGGCAATCCCCAGGCGAGAGGAGCTTTATTTACTTATATGTCAAAGATCATATGACTGTAGTGACTTCAAAAATCTCATTTTTACTTTAAATATACACAGGCCCAAAAAGCTGTGGAAGACAGCTCTTCTCAAAGATGCAATCTTAAGCTAAAGGCAACAGATTTAATGTGTCACACATTAAAACCGTGTGCGTTATTTAAAGAGACTCGGTCGTCTTCTCACATCTACACACTTTTTATCCTAAATTTTGTTCACAGTTCATAAGTCTGTTTCGGCTTGAGTATTTTAGTAAATGAATGCATGAAAATTTAATCATTTTAATGGCTGCCAAGGAAAGGTCAAAGTAGCCTTCATATCTTATGATTAATGTAAATGCACTGAACAAAAGCAATATCCGAAAAGCAAAGGTAAAGTAGAAAATGAAAAATTAAGCCAATACGTAACCTTTTCAGATCTTCTGGGTTTTAAAATATTTAAGAATTTTAGTACATCTCATCAATAAATAGTTATTGTGCAAATTGTGTTCTTATATCCATGCTTTTCAGTCACTGCATTATTAAGGCAAACAACCCTTATATAAAACCCATTATTTCTCCATAAGGTTTTTCACTAAAGTGCAGTCACAGCATGCCAGCTCAGCTTCCCTCATATGGCAGGGTAATGTCAACTTGCAACTTTGAAACACAAATATATATATATCTTCCTCTAGTACAGTTTTAAAAACTAACACAGTGCATAAACACACATCAGCTGGCTTTAGCTACATTAAGGTGTTGGTGGGTTAATTACACACAAGTTCATTATGCATTTAAAAATGTTATTTTGCAAGATTTAGCTTTAGTGTTCGACAAAACATTAAAAGCACATTGTGTTAGGTCTTGTCAGGCCAGTAGAACACTTCTGGAGTAAAGTTGGTGTACGGCACCAGATGGTTGCTTTGTGTTTTGTGGGTTGTGTTTTTGAGCCACTATAGTACACTCACATCGTATGGGATCTGGGGAAAATGGATGTTGAATCAATGCCTTGGGCTTTGTGTCACTGAGCCATTCCAAAGCAAACGGTCCTGCTGAGGGAGGCAGCTACCATCAGTGCTCTGTTGTGTTTACAGTGACGTAGGTGAGTGCTATTTGTACCAGCCACATGACAAGCCATGATCGAAAGTTTCCCAGAAGAACATTTTGTTGTAATGGAACGATCAATCAGTGATACTTGTCAGTGGCATTAATGTTGAGGCTCATCAGTGTATATTTGCATATTTTGACAGGAGGATAATGTGTCATTATTTGAAAACAAATGATATTTTCTGCATATTTAGAACACCTGCACAGCCTGTTGACCAGGTGTCCACATGATGCGCAGGCCGCAAAGAGAACAACGGAAGCAACAAAAGTACTTGTATTACCTTGATTTTTGTGTATTTGACAAACTTTTTTCCAATGATAACTAAACAGGGTTGAGAAACGTAGAAAACAAAGCAGGCTATTAACATCCCAACAATAGTACTCAATGACTTCAGTATGCAATATCAGTATGTGTATGAGGCTTGGCAAGCTGAATATGCTTCCAGCTCTGCAAGGTTTAATGCCAAACACTGCTAAAGATTATAATCAGTGTAAATAAATCCACAGAGTGCAAAGCATACACCAAATAACTGTGGGAATTAATATGTTTCAACATTTGCACAAACACACACACACACACACACACACACACACACACAGTGTGATCTCCAGGTTGCTGTGCTTGAGCAGAGGATGGCGGTGGTTTTCGTTCGGTAACTGCTATCCCGCTTTCTTAGCTGTGGAGCCTCAATGACACCCCTCTATATCAAATAAATGTTACAGCAGTTATTTGCTATGGGTGTTCCAATGCCACTCATTTTCAGTAGGGTAGAGCAAGGGCAAATGAATGCACTGCAGCAAAGAAAATAAGCAAGAAATGTAGAATGTGGGGCTACTTAATGCAAACAAATTGGTGGGAGCTTAAAGTATTACTGCAGGCAACATCATCAACAATCAGAGGTTGGCCAGCAAGAAGTTGGTCTGTATTTATGTGTCTGGGCATGACCAATAAAGAGTGCAAAGCACTCACCCTTATTTTGCATAATCGCTGGTATCAGCAACCCAGCTTGAGGTTTGCAAAGGATATAAGAAAAAATGGTCTCCACTCTATGTATGCTGTTCCTTATGTGAGAAATATTTAAGCCTGTAACAAAGTGCAACATATTGCAAGACTTAGTAATGCATTATTAACTGAAAATAAATCATCATAAGAAAACTTTAAAAACTGCAACTATTACTCATAGTCACTTATTTTCAGGGGCTCATATGGCATTGGTTCCATTTAAGAAATCATAATCATTTCAATTTTAACACTCTGTTGAGAATCATTTGTCATATAGGCAATAGCCGCCTAAAATCTGGGACCCATGGGTATCACCCTTCTGATACTTTTTAGTTGCAGCTGCTGCTGCTGTCTTCAGTAGATGGATGCTCATAGGTCTGCCTTCAGTTTTCTATTCAGGAAGTGAAATGCTTTCTTAATTAGATTGATACTTGGCCATATTCCACAGCTTGACCAGTGGAAACTCCTGGGCTGTGTTCACACTGTGCTTTGGATCATGTGTACTGTGAAGCGCTGTCCACTCACCATGTACCAAATCTTTGGTCGAACAGATACATTTAGCTCAATAAATATTTGGACAGAGACAACTTTTTTCTAGTTTTGGTTCTGTACGTTACCACAATGAATTTTAAACGAAACAAGTCAGATGTAGTTGAAGTGCAAATTTTAGTTCAATGGGTTGAACAAAAAGACTGCATAAAGATGTGAGGAATGAAAGCATTTTTTTTTAAACACAATACCTTTATGCTGGCTTTTTTTAGCAAAGTCCTAAGCCTTTCTATTCTTGAGGCTTATGAGTGGTTTGCACCTTGCAGTGAACCCTCTGTATTTATTTTCATACAGTCTTCTCTTTATGGTAGACTTTGATACGCCTACCTCCTGGAGAGTGTTGTTCACTTGGTTGGTTGCTATAAAGAGGTTTCTCTTCACCATGGAAATTATTCTGCAATCATGCACCACTGTTGTCTTCCGTGGATATCCAGGTCTTTTTGCATTCCTGACTTCACCAGTGCTTTCTTTCTTTCTCATGATGTACCAAACTGTAGACTTTGCCACTCCTAATGTCGTAGCAATTTCTCGCATGGGTTTTTTCTGTCTTTGCAGCTTAAGGATGACTTGTTTCACCTGCATGGAGAGCTCATTTGACCACATGTTGCCTGTTCACAGCAAAATCACGTGTATGTGTGTGTTTGTGTTCACCAGGAATGTTAGTTTTAGCTTATATCTTGATAGTCAACCCTCTCGTTCAAATATAGGGACTGCTGGTGCCAAAAAAATCACGATGGTGATTCCCTCCCAAGAAGCAAACCAGTGGCTGACATCACACTGAATTCAGACACTTTTTATACAAAGTGGAGCAAAATATTTAAAAAGCTTTATGTTTCAGGTTTCACACATTTCAACCTCTCATTAGAGCTAAACAATTCTGTTTGTATATATGATCAAGCAAAATGCTGCACTATGCCTTTGAAACAAGCGTAACTTATACTTAGGTTCATTTTTAAGTCTCAACGGCACTGAGCAACGTGTACGTCAAGGGCCCCAATCCACCTCATCTACAGTAATAAATCTTAAGACTGCATTTTGTGCAGGTGGAAAAAAAAACATATGACATTAAAAACAAGCATCAGGACAGCTTCCACAGATGGTTGCTAAAGTATTTGGTCCATGAAGGAACAGATGTACTGCTTGACATTTAGAAGTAGGACAATTTGGACAAACAAAATTAGACACGGCGTACAAGCTTGCAGAACAGCAGCAGATCAGAAGAGTTAAAACGAGCAAGGGGAGTAGAGCACATTCAAAGAAAACCTTCAACTTCCTGTTGGGGTCCAATAATAGAAAAAACACTACAGTGAAGAAGATGAAGAAGTAGAATTAGCATATTCAAACTGCTGGCCTGTCTGAACTATGATTTGCATATTTTCTCAGCAGGAAAGTAGTCATCAGTAGAAGAGAGGAAAATGTCTCACTTCCCACCTCCAGGTTAAAATTATTGCATACTACCTGCAGAAGGCTACAAAGCAGCAAAGCTTTAGCCCTTAAGCGTGTACAGGCATATGAGGAAATGGCTACCATAGGCAGAAAAGGAAAGCAATCATTTCATTTGTAGCAGTTGTTTCAAATGTCTTATTTCCAAGAAGGTGGACACTTGGGACATTCCCAAAAAAAGACTTAAATTATGAACTGAAATTATTGTATTAAATAAAATGTGTTTGTAAAAGAGATTTAGGATTTTCTTTTGATAATTATCACTGCACTGCTGAACACAATCTAAGCGACATCAGGGCTAATATTGTTGTTAATGTTGTTCATAACATAGCTGGAAAAGTCAATACTAGGACATGCCAACAATTACAGTTATCTTGGATAAAGAGTTCTAATTATATTCTCAAATGATCAGGCATCTGCTTTGATTATTTCCTTGCATCTTTATATCCTCTATGTATCCTTTGTCTTATTGTCTGTATTGCCTGAAGAATTGTAAGCCCGGGGGCAGATTGCAATAAAGACTGCTGCTGCACATTCTGCACAAAAGGAATCACTTCATGTGACAAATGGGTTGCTTAATTTGGAAAGGTTGCCGTGTGTATGACAAAAATGTCATCCAGGACAACACAAAAGTACAAACGTAAGTTAGGCAGGGGCTGTGACTGTGTAGAGACGTACACATTTGGTGATACGGTTTAATCAGAAGCTTGTCAAAAGTCCAACAAGAAAACTGGTAAATAACAGTTGGTGATTTAACATAAATAACTGGGAGGAATAAATACACAGGCGGGTTATTCACCATATTGCCAAGCATCTGCTGTGATGAAATGTCCTGAAGAAAAGAACACAATTCTGCTGTGCAAGCTTACTCTAGTGCACAATCTGCGATATCTTTTGTAATCTGATATCAAATAACTGAAACAATAAAAGAAGATGCACAAAATGGATCGGAGCAAAAAAATAAGAAAAAAGGGCAAGAGCGCTTTTTCTTTGCAAATTAACAACAAACAAAATTTAAAACATTGGGACACTGGGGAAATGTAAATAAATACAAATCTCACAAACCCAGATTTTATTCACAGGAGAACATCAAAAATGTATCAAATGTTAAAACTGAGACATTTTACTATTCCATAATTTTTTGGCAGCAACACATCTCAAAATTGGGGCAAGGGGAAGAAACGGCTGAAAAGGTAGTGGTAACAAACAGCTGGAGGTAATATTTTGTAATTAATTAGCTTAGCTGGCATCAGGTCAGTAACACGACTGGGTATAAAAAGCTTTTCAGAAGTAAAGATGGGCACAGGTTCACCAATCTGCAAAAAACTGCATCTACAAATTGTGGGACAATTCCAGAGTAACGTTCCTCAATAAAAAAATTGCAAGGACTTTAAATATCTCATCCTCTACAGTACATAATATCATCACTCAGGAGATTCTGGAGAAATCTCTGTGTGCAAGGAACAAGACTAAAAATCAGTGTTGGATGTCTCTAATCTTCAGGATGTCTCAATTAAATAGTTCATTATAACATTCATAAATGCAGGTTGAAGCTCTTTTATGCAAAAAAGAAGCCATATGTGAACATGATCCAGAAACACAGCTGTCTTCTCGTGGCCAAAGCTCATTTCAAATGCACCGAGGGAAAGCGGAAAAATGTTGTGTGGTCAGATGAATCAAAGTTTTAAATTCTTTTTGGTAAATGCAGGCGTGGAATCGTCTGAACTTTAGAGGAGAGGGAACATCCATCATGTTATCAGCACTCAGTTCAAAAGCCTGCATCTCTGATGGTATGGGGGTTGCATTAGTGCCTGTAGAATTGGCTGAAAAGGCACCATCAATGCTGAAAGCTTTAGAGCAACACATGCTCTCATCCACCTTTTCAGGAAAGTCCTTGCATATTTCAGCGAGGCAATGTTCAACCACATACTGCAGCATTACAAACACGTGGCTTTAAAGCTGAAGAGCCCGGGTGCTGAAGTGGCCTGCCTGCAGTTCAGACCTATTCACAACTGTAAACCTTCAATACATCCGGAGACTAAAAACCTTGTAAGAACACCTGGGACTATTGTGAAGCTAGAATCCTAGAAAAGAATTGTACAACGTGGCACAACATTCCTCTCCTAAAAACTCCCAATATTAATCTCCTCAGTTACAAGAAGAGATGATTTTGGACTGCCATTAAAAGAAGAGGGGCTGCTAGATAAACACTATAATGCACTGCTACCATCAAATTCAAAATGAGCTAATATTTTTGTTAATATGCTGCATTTTCTCAGTTTAATCATTGCAAATCATTGCATTCTGTTTTTAAATTACATTTCACACACCGTCCCAACAGTTTTGGAAGTGGGGTTGAAAATGTGTGTGTGTGTGTGTGTACGTATGAGTGGCTGCACAGTTGCAAGCTCCTGTTAAGCTTCCCTACAGTTTCCATAATCTGACATTTTCTGCTGCATCAGCGTCCTAAAACATCAAACGAATGAGATGTTTGACAGGTCTCCTTCTCTTCCTCTCATATGTCATCTCCTCATCGCCTTTTTTCCATCCTGCCTTTGCTTCTTTCCCAAAATTTCTCTTTCATCTCTTTGCATTTCTTCTGACTCAGCCACTCTTACTCTACCGTAACCCTCTTTGTCTCTCTTCCTACCACAGCCTCTTCACATTTCCCCTCAGCAGATCATTCTGATAGCTGCACTTTTATGAATGAAAATAAGCACAGGCATAATCTATGTTAATGGAGCCTTAACTTGATTATTAGACACAATGTGTCATAATCATTTAACATAAATTTAACAGCAAGAGAGTTTTGAGCATGCTCAACTACTGCCATTAGATTCAGGTTGGATGCATTTCAACACCATCAGAAGATTTATAAGAATTCTTTTTGTGCTCGACCTCCATGAGTGTTGGTGCCAGTGCCAGTAAGCTGTTTTCGCAGCACATGGTGGCACAACACCGTACTAAGAGTTTTGCAGTATAATTTTGTTGTTTTTTCACTCATCCCTTGGCTGTATGTAAACCCACCAGATAGAAGTACACTAAATCCTTATTTCTTTCCCCTCATCTTCAAATATACAATACCATTTCATCTCCTGAGAGGCTTGTAATGTAAAACATATGCAAGGAGTATTTTTCTAAACACTGAACAAATAAAGCAAACAGCCAGAGTTGGACAAATGTAGCGGTGAGAACAGCATTTCTACAGAAGATGAGCAGACAAGCAAGAGTGGAAGAAAGACACAAACCACAACAGGGCTGTTTCTGACCAAATATGTTTATGTTTATATATATTTCTAAAACAAATGTATTTTTAATCTGTGGAAATAGTCAGTGTAATATACATAACCTTTATTACTGCAATACCTTTACCCATGTAATTTTTCTCAGCACTGTAAACACCTTCCATAAAGAAACTCACTAAGCACCATAAAGTTGGATATATAGGTATATGGACAATTACGCAGTTTTCATAATTTTACCTTGTAAACCACTGCAGCATATTTTAAACCAAAAAATAAAATGTGAATTTGTTGAAGTATTACATTAACTGTTGCAATCACTTTTATGTATTGCAACAGTGATTCAAAAAAGTTTTACAACTTATTAAGAAGTAATTTTATTCATTTTTAGTCAAAAATGGTCCTATTTCCTCCTTCAAAGTGCTAAACTTGAATTTGTTCACTGGAACTTTCAATATGAGGTCTGAAGAACGCGAAGGAGGTCATCATTAGATTGAAAAAACAAAATAAACCTATCAGAGAGAAACGTAGTTAAAGGCAGGGAATGCACTGACCAGCTCAGCAACACCAAAAGGCCTGAAAGACCACAGACAGCAATCAACTACAGCAGTTAACTACAGAATTCCTTCCTTGATTAAGAAAATCGCTTTTCAAAACTAGCCAGTTACAGAAAATTCTTAAGAAGGCAGTCATATAATTGTCAGCATTGTCCATAATCACAGGAAAGCCAGCTTAGACTTTGTTAGAAGTTATGTAAAAGAGCCTGTACAGTTCTGGAAAAAAAAAAATCTCTGGACAGATTAAATCAAGACCGGTCAATCATCTGATTTCAACCCAGCCAAACCTTCTTTTAGGTTACTAAAGGTCAAAACTGTGGACAGAGACCAGCAAACAAGCAGCAGCTGGAGGCAGCTGCAGTAAAGGCCTTAGACCTTGGATTTTCATCAAAGTATGAAAAAACCTCTGATATGTTAGTTTGTCTAAATATCGTTGAATCAATAAAAATGGGGGACTTTTAATAAAATTGCTGTAATTCCTAAACAATTACAATGCAATACCTCTATCAAACCCCTTAAATTCAGGCCAAACCCCTGGACTTCAATTATATCTCGATGGTGTACAGAGACAATAGTGTGTCAAATATTTGTTGACCTAAGTGTTTATGTATATGTATACATCAATAATAGCTTCCCCTTTATGAGGTGATAAAAATCACATTTAACTAAAAATACATGTCATAATAAAAAGATGTTTTCGTTCCACGTTTTTGCCCGGCTAGATGAACACGCACAGGAATCCTGTCTATCACATCAGACTCTATGGGTGCGTTGTATAACTGTGTCGGTGCATGTGACATATGAACATGAATTTTAAAAATCATTCAGGAGAAACGATATCATTACAGAATATTGCCTCTAGCCATCATCTAAATCCCACAACCCATCTTAATGTACACACATAAGCACGAATACAAGCTCGTACGGCGTGATGCACAGACACAGCCAGCAATACGACAGCATATTTGCGCACACACACTGATGGTATTTACTGACAGTTTCCCTGGGGGGATTTTAGAGTTGATGATTGAAAATTAATGTAACATACAGAAGGTGATGAGAAGCTCAGCTGTCAGAGTATCTAGTAATGAGGGGAAATAGATAGTAGGAGTGTGAGAGGGACTGAAAAGAGGAGAATGAGAGCAAGCTGGAAGGTGAAGGGGAAGAAAGTAGCGAATAGGTAAACGAGAGCCAATATGCACTACAACAGTCATCTCATCTATCTCTTGTTTCCATTCTCTTCATATTTTATATATTCATGCCAAAGTACATTTTATAATGAATTTATTTAATTCATTATAAAATTGTACACTTGGCCCTATATTGTTAGATTTAGTACACTGCAGTCACTTGATTATTTAGCAGCCAAAACCCTCCTTTAGTTTCATTCTCCGAGCCACAGAAATCTGAAGGCTTTTTCCTCTGCCTTAGTGATATTGCAGATAGTTGTTTCACCTTTCTCCTTTTCCCCTCCTTGTGCAACAGGCTCAGAGAAACTTTATGGAAAGCTTGTGCATTCAAACTCTTTCTATTGAAATTCTAGTTGATGGGACTAAAGGTTTATATCACAACAGTGGCAAAAGACATTAACTGCCTCAGAGGACACAGTTAATCTTCTGCCATTCCACACTTCAAAAGCTACACTATGAAAAGCTGAATGAATGGACATGTATAAAATTTATACAGTAAGCTCGAAATGAGCATTTTTACTCTTCCGTGCTGACCACAGTCATGGCTGAAATTATTATATTTTCAGGTTCCCTCCATTCCAATCTTGTGAACATGATATCTCAGTAACGGTTGAAAAAAATGGGAATTTTATCAAATTTCTCAAAAAAAACAAACAAAACAAAACAAAACAAAAAAAAAAAAGAGTCCTCTTAAATCCAAGATAGAAATGATGGGAATTTGGTCATAGAGGCATACAACTGCAAAGTGGTAATACTAGTTTTAAGTTCTCAGACATCTATAGTAAAAGTCTGCCTTATCGATTGATTGATTGATTGATTGATTGATAATACTTTATTCATCCCGAGGGAAAATGGGTTAAGGCTGCCAGCCGTGCCAGCGCCATCTTACCCTTCAGCGTATATATGATATGATCAGTGTAAAAATATTCTTTTTTAAATATGCGGAAAATCAATTCAGTGTACAAAATGTCAAATTATAGCAAGAAATTACATAAAATGAAAGTGGGCCACCAGCACTACCCATGCCACGAAGCTCCCTGTGTGCACTTTTCTGCTGATGTTAATGTCAGAGGACGTTTTTATGGAGTGTGTGTCTCAACAGTGCCATTGGTATGTAATGTTTCCACTTTGCAATAGTAGATGCTGGATCCTGGAGTACCTGGAGGGAAAGAAATTCCACAAACTGACTTGCTGGAACATGGATCCTATTACAGTAAGACCAATTCTTTTACAAATGTTTGTAAAAGGCAGACTTGCATGGCTAGGTGCAAGATTTTAAATGCTTGCGGCAATGAGACTTTTTGTCCATATAGCGTATGTTTTCTTAATGGAACTTACTCCATATGATAGTTTGAAGTCTGCAGACAAGCACCTCATCAACATTTACTAACCACTACTTTTTACTTTCCTTTAAAATGCCTGAATAAGTGTGGGTAAGCTGATAAGCTATAGGTTGATCACTGATTATCTGCAAACTGCCTGCAGAAATCTCAAAACACAACGCTTCTGCGTGACCTTCAGAAGCTGACTTTGCTGCCATCAGTATCTCCCTCCTGCTTGTACCATGGGGCACTGACCCATGTGCTCCTAAGTTCCACTGTTGACAGTCTGGTGTCAGCTGACCTTTGTATCTTAAAGGGTCAGCTGAGGAAAACAACAGAAGTACAGCTTCTTTCTTAACCCTGTCTGGTATCTACTCATGTATTTTCTTGGCGTTTCAAGATATCTGCCCCCCAATTATATGAGGTTGCACATGTACTGTGTCTTATCTGACATCAGAACAATACCAATTATTGATAAACTAGCATGCGATCGTATTAATTTGGGCCAAGGGTATTTCGGCTCAATCCGTTCCTTGCCATGGAGTACAATAACCAGAAATATGTTTGCAGAATAATTGGATGGTTATTCAAATGTTTCTCTCTACAACATAACATTAATAACAATTGGATTCTTTAAAGAAACAGAAAAAATAACCCCTGGATGCAAAGAAAAAAAGAGTCTCTTTTGGGCCAGCAAAGCTGCAGTGGCTGACAGCCTAAAACTCTGTCTTTATTGAATGATCATATATTTTTCATCATAGAAATGCTTTGAACCAAAGTGTGGAGTATCATTTCAATGGACTTCTAAAGAGTCATAGTGTCACCAGAGGCTGGCAATGTGGTGGCTTGGACTTCCCCGAGCAAGTTGCAATGAAAATTGTGCAGAAATTTATACAGAAAATACAAACACACAAACTGAAAGAAAAGGGTAATATAAGACTCACTGTTGCCAGTGTTAAGAAGCAGCATTTAGCTGCATTCACATTTCCATACAGCAGTTATTTAAGTAGCACAAGTCCTCTACACTATGAGCTTCATTCACCCATTCAAACATATCCATACAAGCACTCTATGCCAAAATGCTTTCTATCTAACATTCACACACATTAACACTCCAATGAACACATCAGGAGCGACTTGGGGTTCAGTATCTTGCCCAAAGATACTTGGGTGTGCAGACTGGAACTGCAAGGGACCGAATCACAAAACTTCCAATCAGTAGATGGCCTGCTCTAGCTTCTGAGCCACAGCCACCCAGAAAAGAACAAGCATACATCCCCAATGTCATCAAAGATCAAGATCCCTGATCTAAGCCTGAAAAAGATATCCACGCTTAATCACATCCATTTTTACTAACCAAGAGTAAATATAGTCTCTACTGCAAAGAGTATTTATTTCTTTACAAAACAGTTTGAACTACTTTTTCCAAGTAGCTTTAGATAACCAAAGCAGACATCTCCCTAGAGTAGCTTTGCTGAAGTTCAGCGTCTTCAAGTGAAGTAATTGGAAAGTTCCAAAGCTATGATTTCAAAGTAGCTTCCCCAACGCTGACTGTTGCTATATGAAAACTCATACATGCAAAAGGAAAACATGTGAGGACGGGGAAAAAAAAAATCATAATTTTTTGTTTCATATTCAGGTCCTTCCTTCCGACCCCACAGGGAAATCATTACTTCTATCCTTCTAAATATGCATGTTGTTAATTATGCATCTTGTTATCACTGGCTAATCTGCATACTCTCATGTTTAAAGTCCCTCTCATTACCATTCAGAAGGCCATCTCACAGGTGTGCTGAGTAAATATACAACACGCAGTAGCTGATTAAAAAAAAACACGCGCACACACATGCACACATGTGCAAACAAACAACAAGTTTACACACGGTCCGCATTCACGCTCGCATATTCAAACACAGGGACATTTTAAAACAAGTGGAGACACATGCGCCTGCTCACTCGAGTGTATAGACTCCCAGAAACATACACATGGACACGGAAACAACGAGAGTGGACATCAACCGAGTTGCAGACATATTACGCAACCCCGCTGACAGAAGGTTCAGGTTTCCCTCCTACGGGTGGCTGTTTGTTCTGTGCCAACTCATTAAGTACACAGCTGGCCAAAAGAGTTGGAGTGGGGTAAGACCACATGGGTCCTCAGATGAGTGTCTGATTGGATTTCAACAAAATATTTAAGAATATAAAAGGCTCTCTGTCACATATTAGAACATACGTGTAACACTTAAAAGTAGTTAAAACCGCAGCTTGATTTGACTGAAGCAAATTAAGCATCTGTACTTCATAGTGTGTATGATGAAAAGTGCCTTATATGGAAGTCATGGGGATGGTTTTGTAGCGAATTGGCTCTACATAAACACAACTGCACTTAACATTTCAAACTTCAAATTAAATTTAATTTTTCTGCAAGCAATAAATAAATTAAGTTTGTATTCTCATTTAATAATAAAACACATTATACAAACATACTGTAGATTGTACGGAGCCCTAAAAGTTTGGCAGCAATAAAAGTGGAAGACTGATTGCTATTCAAATGCCAGCAATTATAATAATAATCATCAAAATAATAAAAATAAAATAGACAACAAGGGACTCACTCAGGTTCCATTTGAGCCCAGTGGTGAGTGTCTGGCAGGGTCCACCTACTGGAATCAGGCTGCACCAGTCCCCCTCCAGACCTGTATTCACCTCCAGTCTGTGGCTGCCCTGATGGCACACAGCATTAGTGTGAACATGAATTAGTGTCTATGTGACTCTGTGTGTGTGTGTGCGTGTGCAAAATCACTGAGACAAACAAACATGAAAGCTGAAATTAAATTTGGAGAAAGACTTCTTAAAGATTTTGAGCCCCAACAGAGAAACTTCTTCACCAAGGCTCATTAAAATAAATTATTGCTCTTGTCAAAGCTGTAACCAATTGTTGGTTCTTACTCTAGAGGAAAAAAAAAAAAAAGAGAGACCTAGCCATTTTGAATTATAATCTTCTTTACTTTGCATTGCAGGGGGCACGACATTTTTGTTAATCACACCTATAACTGTACTCACAAGCAACTTTAAAGTCAAAAATAACTACAGAGTTACAGATACCTCACTTGAAGCAAGAAAAAAAGGTTCTTTCTGCTGTAATGTGTCTTAATGCCTTTGAAATTAGAGAATCTAATGTAAATTTTCTATTTCCTAATTGTGTCTAAAAGATGGATAAAGAAATTTTTCTGAGCCACGGTGACATTTCATGTAGCGCTTTACAAAGCCAACGAACATAAACAAAATTCTGAAATGTCACAGTATCCCTTTGAAAAACTCGGGCTGGGTGACAAAAAAAGCAAGGGAGTCGCACAGTGTAGGTGCAAGCTAGTTTCCAACTTTTCAGGCTAAATAATGACTTTGGTCTCAGTGCACTGGTTATATTAAAGCCTGGTGCTGGGACACAAAAGGTCAAGACAAAGTTTCTCACATCCACGGTGTACACCAAATATAAAAAGAAATACCCTAGTTTCATTCTAGCACACAGATACATATTTGATAAACAATTCTGTGGCTGCAGGAAAGTATAACAAGCCTCAGAGTGAGCAATTACGTGCCATCAACGCGATACGTTTCGGGGCTACCGTTGCCGTGTACGTTGAATTCACCATCCACTCGTAACACTTGAGTTGGTATGTTTAATGCCAACACAAAAAGTGTTGACAGCTACAGCTTGCACCAGTCATCTAAAAGATAGAAGTATCACGCAGGCAAAGACAGCACGATATTCAATTAAGAGTTTGAAATCCTTCTTTTGACGGGTTTAAAGTTTTCTTTGCTTGGCTTCCTGGAGTTGCAGAGCCAGAGGGAAGGAATGATGGGGAAATTCTGAGCTTTGGAGCTTTTGGTGTTTAGGAAACAACCCCGAGGATGTTTTCTATACTTAAACACAGTATCTTTGTGTAAACATGTCAAAGTGACACAGTAAATAAATCAAAGCAAGGCAAACGCATGTGCACTTGCACATGAACACGCACACACATATAGAGGAGAGGCTTGACGTGGAATAAGAATGTAGCCCTTTCTGTTTGTGAAGATACAAACAGACACCATGGAGTCAAACTCTGTCAGGGGGCAAGCTTAATTTTTAAAGTTAAGTTACTTGTGACTTAACTACTATGTAAGGGCATTCTTATTCCAATGTATTAAATATATATAATTAACACTCAACAAAAGCATGTAAAAACCATGTAGGTACAATGCTTGTATTGTTTACTCAGTCTGAATTGTGTGGTATTGATTGAGCTTACTTTTTAGCAGCCTGGTGTAATTTTCACATAATTCAATAAAGATAAACACAGTGGTCGGCCGTGTATAATGGTCCTGTAATTTTGCATGGCGCTTTTTTAAATCAGATGGTGCATATTTTCTGATGCTGCTTGAATTTCATGAAAAGAAAGAGAAGCTTTCCACACAGTACAAAGAAACTGTGACGTTCTGTACAAACTACAAGATAGATTTTTTTGCCGAAAATACTAATTTGTTTTCTAATTCTGACCAACATCTCTGCTTAAAATAAAATTAATTTTTATTTTTTGGTATAACAACATGGCCTTTTTTTTTACTTTAGACTTTACTTGCTGGTACCAGGTTGGATCCCCTTACACCTTCAGAACAGCCTTAATTCTTCAAGGAATATATTCAACAACATGCTGGAAACACTAGTCAGAGATTTTGGTCTATATTGACATGACAGCATCACACAGCAGCTGCAGATTTGTGAGCTGCACATCCATATGAATCTGCAATTCCGCCACATCCAAAAGTGACTGCAGAAGCCATTTGAGTGTCATCGTCATGTTCAAGAAACCAGTTTGAGATGATTTGACAATGTGGTCTGTTACCCTGCTGGAAGCAGCCATCAGATCATGGCTATCTGTGCAAACCTTCATTAGAAGGTAGGATGTATCCATGCGTCCATGTTCTTTATGCCACATCACAGAAGAAAAAAAAATCTTCATTGTAGTCAATGTGTTTCACATCATCTATTGTTCAATTTCGGTGAGTCTACGCCTCAGTTTTCTATTCCTACCTAACAGCAGTGGCACCCGGTATGTTCTTCTGCTGCTGTAGACCATCTGCTTCAATGTTCAACATGCTGCATGTTTAGAAATCATCTTCTGTATTCAGTACTTTGGTTGAAACAAGTGGTTATTTACGATACTGCTGCCTTCCTATCAGCTTAAAGCAGCGTGGCCATTCTGCTCTGACCTCTGGCATCAACAAGACATTCATCTAGAGAACTGCTGCTCAGTGGATATTTTTTTCCTTCTCTTTTTTTGGACCGTTCTTTGTAGTGGTTGTGTGGGAAAATCCCAGTAGATCAACAGTCTCTGAAATACTTAAATCACCTTTCTTTCCGTTTCTAATGCTTGGCTTGAATTTCAGCAGGTTGTCCTGACCATGTCTGCATCCTTAAATGCATGGAGTTCCTGCCATGCCATTTGCTAATTAGATATATGCGTTAAACGAGGAGTTGAGCAGGTAGACTTAAGAAAGCGGCTGGTGAGTACATCTAATGACTGGGTAAAGTCATCAATTAAAATAATTTACTATTTTAAGTATTACTCAATTGTGTCTGCACATTAGCTCTGAGATTTAACAGCTGATTGGCAGATATTTGATGCCTGTTTTCTTTGCAGTCTCCCACCTCCCACTTGTTAGCTACTCTACAGATGTATAAGGTCAGGAAATTACAAAGCTGTTGAAGCAGAAGGAAAATGCTCATGAGGGAAAATTAGTAATAAGAATACTATTAGATTTTTTTAAGGACCTTTCTTACCCTCCCTGCATTACTTCAATGAACATTTGAAGCCATTTTCTGTCTCATATTTATTAAACTAAATTATTAATATCAGTACAGAACTTGCTCTGGCACAGAAGGTAGACAAGGTACCTCAGGTATCACACTTTATCATTTAAATCAGCTACTGCACTGACAAGTTTCACTCCTTGAAAGGGCATCAGGTAAACAGGCCTGTAGTTCTGACCTCGAGTGTGTGTGCTAGAAGCTAGAATGATTTATAGCATGAATTTGGCTGACACAGTGTTGTGCATTGAATGTCCCACAACACAGAGAGCCAGATTTCTCAAGCATCTTCATAGGCTGGGATGCTAATTTGAGTAAATGTGGCTTTGGTTGGTCCTCCAACTGAGATTCAATAAAGCAGATACTAAGAGAAAAACAAATAAAGCAGACGCAGTCAATGCAACTTTCCTCTTTTTTTTTTAAAGATGGAAACTGAGTAAATTTAGCTCTACATTGGGACCTAGACTGATTAAAACATCCTCTTAGTGTTTAGGGACACAGAATCACAAGCTTGTAAGCAGCCCTCACAGTGTCCCTATCCATAACTTAATAAAAGACACCATAATTATGCGACACCCTGAGCCAGCTATAGAAACCACATGACTTGTGCACATTTCCCAAAGACAGCATAATAAAACTTTGACACTTCATTTGGGAGACAAAAAGTAAAACAAACAGACACAACCCTGATTAAATCAGTTCATCCCTGAGTCACAGATATACACTGATTTAATCAAGACGAAGAGGCATGCCTCATACATTTCATACAGTGTGCACGTTTAATGGGATACTGCAGTTATGAGCAGCTTGAATGGTATGTGCTGGCTCTGGTGACATAATCCCCAAATTTGTGAAACAGAAAAAAATGTAATTTAGTTCTGGTCATCATTTGTTTTTGGTGTGTAGCTTGCATACAAAACGTGAACTCCGTATGTGCTGATTGTGCCAAACGCTGAAACGAAGCACTTAACGAACCTGCGATTGCACGAAATATGTGTGGTGAGGATATTTGGCAAAAGTTGTAAACACTTCAATTACAGATGTAACTTGAACAAATAGCACTGGGCTTTTCGAAGGTTGCGTTCACCTTCATGTACAGGCGTCTGCGTTCATCAGTCGCTGGCGAATTGGAGCTGCGTTGACAAACGAGCTTAATTTACCTTCACTGAAGTAAGATTAATTGGAGGTGTCGAGGTATGAAGCAGCAAATGACAACACGCCTTTGGAATAATGACAAGAAGTAGGGAGAGTGTGTATGAGAGAGAGGTTTACTTAAGGTGTTACAAGGTGTCATCGGGAAGTGAGTGACTGTTAGTTGTTTGTCCCGAGGACCTCTCAAATAAACAACACTGGGGACTACGGAGAGAGTGGGGGAGGGGGTTAACACATGTCCCAAATGGCGGTCATTCAGCCTACTTGTAAACTCAATCATGTGAGAAGAGCATGAGAAAGTGGTTAGCATTGAGGGAAAACAATTTAGGAGCTTCAAAAGAGATTCGCTCACTCTCATTCACAACAGCAAATTGGGGCACCATAAGAGCAGAGAAGTGTGTGTGTGTGTGTGTGTGTGTGTGTGCACGCTTGTGTGTTCTCTTGAAGTGATTACTTAACAAAGAAACAAAGTGTTCAACACTCCAATCAAGGTGGAAGCAGACCAAGGAAAAGAACATTTTTGAGAAAGAACAGAAAATGAAGGGCTGGGCGAGGGGTGATTAGAAGAACTGGGAAACATTGTGCTCCCCTGCTAGCATAGTGTGGTTAAAATACTAGAGGTCTCCTTGTGTGTGTAGTGTTTATAATGCAGCTTAAGAAAAGCTAGAGTCCACCCTTCAGCTTTATGAAAAATGAAAGGAAAATGTGCTTTGTAGCTCAAAAATGCAAAAAAAAAAAGAAAGAAAAAAAAAATAGAAAAAGTGGAGGGGAAATTTTACATTTTACATTAGCATGTGGATGTTAAGGGCAAGTAGCTGGACCGGTAACTTTATTTACCTACAATACCTAAACGCATTGTGGGTGTTTTGTGGGTTTGTATATACTCACAGGTCTGAGTAGATATGCCAAGCTTTTTCCCTGTATGATCAACAGTGGGAGTTGTGTCATTGACAGAGCGTGGTAGAGGGTTTCCACAGATGCCATGGCCTGGTCAAATCTGCCCGCCAGACCACCCAGTGTCACTATTGTATCCACCTGGAAGAGCGACGAGAGGTTAAGAAAACTGAAAAATGTTAGTGTTTGATAAAGCAGTCTGTGGCATGATGTTAGTGTTTGCTTTGCTTCAATTAACATGCCATCAGCAAAACGACAGATGTAGCTGTAGAAAACAAAATATGATTAGAAACAACTACAGTGCATGCATTTTGATCAAAATAAATCACACTTCCTGACTGATGCTATGTGATTTGGAGAAAAGATATGAATCATGAAAATATTATGAAATGTAGGGGTTTGTAAATGGAGGACTTGTACAAATTATTATGTTAGTTAGAATGACTGTAATTTGTCTGCTAACCAACACATTTCAAAGAACTTCTTAGTAAAATGAGTAATACCCAGCTATTTCCAAGAATGAACTATGGGAACAAGAAAGAAAACTGGAAGGACTCGTCTTCCCTCTGGTTCTACACATATTCTACTTTCCCAACAAATGCCATTAAATTTTTCAAGCAGTATATGTTAAGTCAAAGAAACAAAAGAAGGGCATTTGGAGAGCAAAACACTTTAACAAGGCCAGTGCCCTATCTTGGCTTTATATAATTCTACTGATAGACAGACACACAAACAATAAAGAGAACAACAAGGCTTTCACCTTGGCAGAGAAACAAACACCAAGGAACTCAGAAAAAGAAATAAAATGGAGAACAGATTAAAAAAAACCAACTGAGCTGCACTATCTATGTAGAAATGTGAAGAATTAAACCAAAGGTAGACAAAATTATTATCAAGAACTTGTTAAAAGCAAATAAATTGCTATTTCCTGGAACTTCAAAGTAACTTCAAAAAAGGTTTTTCTTAACTTTGGGGCAGGACTTTGCTATAGAACAATGTATACGGCTCTGAGCAGCTATATCCTCATACAAAGTCTCCAAGCAGTCAAGCACCAGTGCTGCCAGCCTTAACATCAGACAGAGTCTAAGGGGCAAAGGTGCTGTCACATCCTGACTGACCGTCACACCAACATGAAAAATGTTCCAATGAACCATCAATCATACACTCTTTGATGTTTGCACTTCAGCCACATACAGCATAGAAATACTAGGTAATACGAGCTATTACTATTTTCATTTTTCACCACCAGCGGATAGCTTGGGCTGCAGAACATGTGTGACATCCAAAACCGAATAATGTAAAGGTTATTTCTCTGTTTAACAATTTCTGACTTTAAGAATTTACAGTGAAGTGAAAAGAAAACTTTTCAACACCTTCGAACAAGCAAACACTTCGCACCTTTAGCCTTAACAAGGTACATTAAGCACATTTGTTTAACAAGAGAAAAAAAAAAATATATATACACAGTTGCATAACTGTCCACCAGTGTCAGGCAAAGTCATGTTGAAATATTTGGCCACTTTTCCATACAAAATATGTTCAGCTTCAAGATGATTAATGGTCGCCTTAAATGTAGGGCTGGGTATCATCACAGATTTCTAGAATCGATTCGATCCACGATTTGATTCAATCCGATTCTATTTGATTTGAATCGGGTAAATTTAGCCTCAGACAGTCAGAAATATTATAATTCTGATCACGTATCAGTGCATTTCCATATTTTTATTTCTATAAAAAGAAAGCTGAGACTTTCGAGACTTTATCAAAGGTGTAAGCATCACAGCAGATGCCTTTGTGTCAAAGTAACTGGGGATAAAACACAGAAAAACATGAAGGCGACTTTCTTGGCCTGGGATTTTATAAAAAATATTCTGCAGTAGATCAAAAACGAAAGAAAACCATTAATCAACATATGAACATTATGCTGCTGAAGTGAAGCAGAGCAAAGTTACAGCGGTTTTATTAGAGACACAGCTAAGCGTTTTGCAATTTTGCATAATTTTAAAAAGTTTAAATTTGTTCAGTAGCCTATTGAACAGCAGAAATGAGGCTTTCTTTTCGGAAGCAAGTAAAAGGAAAAAACACAGCGGTCGACAGCGCTGTAAACAACTTGTGTGTAATAAGCAAGCGAATAATGCAGAAAACAGATTTTTAGACGGGAAACTGTTCTTGAAGTACAGAGAGAGAGACAGCTAGCTATGCATGAAATGTGATTTTATCGTGGTGGAAGCAAAACAGCAAAAGTAAGAGGGAATTCATGACGATGTTTATGTGAAGCGAATTTTGGATCTTCTTTTGCTGCTGGTTCATTCAATATTGTTTGGAGAGAGATAAAACCTGCAGCTTCAGAATAAGCACAAAAAGGGCATAAACACGAAGCGCTGACCCGCTGAAACATTAGAATCAGCGAGCTGTCGGCTTTCAGCTTCAGCTGTCCCTTATATTCCCTGCAATATTTATTTTAAATTCAAATTCGGGCTTTAACTAGGCTGTTCCATAACCCTTCTTTCTTTTTTTCTTTTCAAACTATTCCTTAGCGGATATGAAAGTGTGCTTAGAATCATTATCCTATCCACTTCTTGTTCAACTTCAGCATGGAGACAGATGGCCTATTATCTTCAAGTAGTTTTGGATATGAAGCAGAATTCATAGATGATCAAAGAACAGTCCCTGAGGCGGTGAAACAAGCCCAAACTACAGCATTTCCACCACCATGTGTCCCAACTGCCATGAAATTATCCTAAAAGGCTGCCTTTGGTTTGTGCCCAAGTATCAACTGCCATTATAGCTTGGATTGATCTATCCACAGGTTATTATTTCAAAGGGCCTGCTCTTTGGCTTTGTTTTAATTTCCTAACTATTATATTTTTTCTAATATAATTTTTATGAATGCAGGTTAATTTTTTTTATAGTCTTTTTCCCAGTTGCAGAAACACGCACATTTGAGACCAACTTTGCAGGAATTAATGTACCTGCAGATCCTGTGATACATTTTTCATGTTCTTGGAGACTCCTTCTTGCATCAGAAAGTTTGCTCCTGGGCTGAAGTTGCTAAAGCAACTAATGCTGCACAAATTGGGACATTTGAAATCTATGCTACTTTTAGATGATATTCCTCAAAGTGGAATGCTTAATTTCTCAGGCTCCATACATACATAACCATTTTTTCTGAAGGCCTTGTATAAGTGTGCATATGTGTCAAGCAGTAAAGCTGGGCAGGGAGTGCAGGAGAGCTGAGAGAGTGAAGTGGTTACTTAAGTTGAGAACAACTTGAAACAATTTTGTATATATTCTTATATATTTTTGTACACCACCAAAATGGATTTTAAATTAAACATCATAACAAGCCAACATGCACACTTTCAGCTTTAGCCTAAAGTGTTTACAAAATTAACTGTTTAAGAATCACAACCATTTTTATACATAGTCATAATCACTCATTTTCAGAAGCTCAAAAGTAATCGGACAACTGACTGGCAAACAGTTTCATATACACGTGAGGTCTGTTCCCTTAAAAACAAATTAAGCAGATAAAAGATCTGGAGCTGATTCTAAGTGTTGAATTTGCATATGGTAGCAGTTTGCCGGAACTTTCAATATGAAGTCCAATTAATGTAATTAAAGGTCATCATTAGCTTGAAAAACCTAAATAAACCCATCAGAGATATTGCAAACACATGATGTGGCCACAACAATGGCCAAATCAACAATCTGTTACATTCTTAGGAAAAAAGAAATGCAATGGTCATCTCAGCAGCACCAAGAGGTTTGAAAGACCAAGGGAGACAACTAAAGCAAATGAGAACAATTAAACCAGGTCACTTATTTTTCCTGATGATACAACTATTGATAGAACTAGCAGACTTTTGATAGAAATCTCTGATCAGATGGATAATGACCCAAAGCATACTGCAAAAGCAACCCAAGAGTTGCTCAAAGAAAAGAAACTAGATTGACTGACTTGGCCATTGAAGAGCTGATAAATGTTCCACCCAATGCAGCATGCTTTTCAATTATAAAATACACAACTGAATGCAACAAAGACACACAAACAAGTAACAAATGAAGGTAGCTGCAGTAAAGGCCAAGCAGAACATACGTCTTTAAAATTGGGGTAGTATGTATAAAATTAAAGCCGAGAGTCATAACTTCAATGACATCTTTGGGGTTTTTTTGGTCAAATCCACTGTGGTAGCGTACAGAAGCACAGCTACTAAAAATGTGCATTTGTGTAAATACTGTAGATACGATTATAGGCTTATTTTTTATATGTGCGTGTAGGGCTGTTCGATATAACGATATATATCGGATGACGATATAAAAACGTCTATCGTTTCATTTTACGCTATCGTTTGTTTTGTGGTGTCGCAAAATAAACTGTTTACGGCAATATTTTTTCATTGTTTTGATGGTCACTGTAGTGGCTATATTAATTTCTTAAAGTTGTCTCTTTCTCTTATATTTAATATAACCACACTACGGACGGACAAGCGCCTGTTTTTATGCGTTGTCGTTAGCAACAATGATGGTAAAACCATCGCGTGTCCGCTTGTTTATTTTCCACATAAACCTTTCACAATAAAGCTCAAGATGGATACATACACACACACACACACACACACACACACACACACACACACAGACATATATACCCATGCAGATATACACTCATCCCCCCTCCCCCTCCAAACGCCTTCGACGCTTATTCCCCTCCGATGGATCAAGGAGACCAGCGCTTATGCTGCAGGGGTGGATGCACTGTCTACACTGGCTGTCTCTCACCCTTTACCCATCCCTGTTGCTTGTCATGTGTTTCTTTGGTGCATTAAGAGTTTTTTCTTGTGCTATGTGCAGAGGTGTTTTTTTCTGTTCTCAAACTGATCTCCCTGTTGGAGCTCAGTCTGGGGGGAGTTATTTTTTTCTCCTTATCTTTCCTCATGTTGTGCATTTTCCATGTTATACCCCTCTGACCTGTCTTCCCCATGTAAATGGTAAATGGCCTGTATTTATATAGCGCCTTACTAGTCCCTAAGGACCCCAAAGCGCTTTACATATCCAGTCATCCACTCATTCACACACACATTCACACACTGGTGATGGCAAGCTACATTGTAGCCACAGCCACCCTGGGGCGCACTGACAGAGGCGAGGCTGCCGGACACTGGCGCCACCGGGCCCTCTGACCACCACCAGTAGGCAACGGGTGAAGTGTCTTGCCCAAGGACACAACGACCGAGACTGTCCGAGCCGGGGCTCGAAACGGCAACCTTCCGATTACAAGGCGAACTCCCAACTCTTGAGCCACGATCGCCCCAATGTGATGTTTGTGTATGTATGGTCGGAAGGGTAAGATGGCGCTGGCACGGCTGGCAGCCTTAACCCAATTTCCCTTGGGATGAATAAAGTATGATCAATCAATCAACCAATCAATCAATCAATCAATCAAGATCCTGTTGAGACTTTTCAAAATAAACTGAATCACGTGAAAGAGTATGCAGAGTATTTACGGATGAGAATTAAAAAAGAGCCGTCAGGTGCTAAAAAATAAACCTTAGACTCAAACGTTAGAACAGCCTTTTCCCCGCAGCACGCCGTGTAATAAATACTCACAAAGAAAACGGCGACCGTTACAACTTATGTCTAAAAATGTATAGTTTCATGCATCGGTTAAAACACTCGACTCCAGCTACATGACGCGCAGCTGGAAACACGTCACGCAAGTCGAGCTGCCCGAGATTCACAGAATTTACAGAAAATGTTACATTTTTGTGATTTCAATCGTTATCGGGACGATAGATGTTTTATATCGGGATATGAGATTTTGGTCATATCGCACAGCCCTATGTGCGTGCATGCTTTGCCCATTTGTAATTACACTGCAGAAAACTACTGCAGTGTGCCTTTGTCAGCCAAAAAGGCCTTTTTTATTACCTTGTTTACTTGACAACAGTGCACTATTACTTCAGTGTATTCAATGTTCTTCATCACTTAAAGGAACTAAGCCATAACTTGTGCTTTAGTTCATAACAGGAGCACAAATTGCCAAACCAAATATGTCATAACTGACTTTCTCCCTCAGGAGTTGCAGTTAAAACAAAACAAAGTGCTGAGATTGAGGTTATTTCAACATCTGGCAGACGCCCCCACATGCAGAGACATCACCTAACTGTTAACAACACTTGGTAAACAAACTCCACTCTTAACATGATACAGATATTGTTACTCTGTGATTTTTCTTTGTGTTAACATATCGCAAGAATGAAACTGCTGAGCAAGTTAGCTTTTAGCAACCGTTACTCAAACCAGAGTCAAAAAAGGGCTGTTTTTATCTACATACCAATAGCCTACACATTTAATGTTTTATAGCACTACGCCCGTGTCAACCTGTGTGTCAGAGTGGATCATCTACACTCAATGACCAAGGTATACCTTGGTAGTACCGGGTTAGGCCCGCTTTTGCCTGTAGAACTGCCTTAATTCAGGGTTTTAGAATGGTACCTGCTGTTGTAGCTGGTTTCCTTCAAAGTTAGATGTGTTTTGCATTCGTAGATGTGCTTCTGCATATCTTTTAGAAAGTGGTTATTTGAGTTACTGTTGCCTTAATATCAACTTCTAGCAGTCTGGATATTCTCCTCTGACCTCTGGCATCAATAAGGCATTTTCACTCAGAGAACTGCTGTTCACTAGATATTTTCTCTCTTTCACCCTATTCTCTGCAAAATCCCAGTAGATCAGCAGTTTCTATGAAATACGCAGACCAGCCTGTTTCCTCCCCATTCTGATGCTCGGTTTCAACTTCAGCAACTTCAGTCTTTACCTAAATGCATAGAGTTTCTGCAATGTGTAATTAGGTGTATCTGACAAGGTGGCCAAAGAGCACGTGTGTTTTTGAACAACAGTGGAGGTCTGCAGGACAAAGTAAGGGGATTTGGAGATGTGAGACAATCTGTCATTACCACCTGTCACTTTTAGTGCAAATTATTATTCAATAATGAATCCACAGAACACTTATGTATTTTCTTATTTAAGTGTGACCTCTTACCTGCAACAGTAAAGCCCCAAATTCATCTGTGATGTCCTCCATACCCGTGTTATAGCTTAGTAAGAACACATGCCTTTATAATTGTTATGTACAAGAGTGCTCTGACAAAATCAGGGTTAGTTCTAAATTCTTGACACTGTGACAAAAATACAGGACACGGAATCTTAAAAAAATAACAAATACTGAAAAAAGAATGCAGAACAATGAGAAGAGGATGAAAGAAACAAAACAAAACACTGTATTGTGTTTCAACGTCCAATGACACACCGGCTTGCTCAATCTTCGCTTTCCATCATCACTTCTGTTGTGGCAGCTACGCATATCAAAGACTACACAACTGTATGAATTTTTATTTGTTCATATTTCATGTTTGTTTACTAAAAACAAACCAGTAAGCGGAGCAAGGAAACTCTCATGGCTCAATGAAGAAAACTTCACAAGCTGATTTTATACATTTGGTCACTTCTCTTTACTGGTTGGCTAGGAGACGAGGAGTAAGCAAAAAAAGAAACAAACACAAAAAAACCCCACTTCCATTTATTAAGGATAACAACCAAAGAAAGACTAAAGAAAGTAAAAATGGGGGATTGAGAAGAAATGAGCTAACTAAACAGAGCTGTGAGAGGATAAACAGACCAGCAGACCTATCAGACTTTGGGACACACATACACATGTGTGCTTCTTAGAGAGGAAAACACATGTAAACAGCAATTGAATTCACACACAGAAGAACTAGCTGCCCACAAACACATTCACAGAGATACACACTTTTCAAAGCACTAACACACAAACATAACTACACATATATATATATATATATATATATATATGTATATGTATGTAAACAAACACTAATCTACCCAGCATAATCCCATGGTAACATTTTTTTAGGGAGGATTTCAACCAACACAATATGAGATCAATTGAGTGCTAAGCTGTATGGAGGAAAAACATATGGGGGCTGATAGGGCGACTCTTCAAAGCCCAAACATCACAATGCCCAGTAATCTGCATATGTTATTACTTCATCTACATATATAATTCATTTAAATGAAAATCAGTGAATCTGAAAACAAAAGAATACATATAAAACTATCATAAAAAAGTATTTTATATAACCCATGCCTATTCTAAGTGCTGAAAAGAACAAAAGGTCAAGTAAGAGTTATAGTGGGTAAAGAAAGATGGAAAAGCCTTGGGAAACAAACAGAAAAAGTCATCACCAGCAACTCTTACAGAGAGCCAAAAACTGATTGCCAGGCTCCTATCTCTTGCAGGCAAACAGACGGACAAACAGTGTGTGCCGGTTCAAAGGCAGATTACATATTAGCTGGGGGAGGAAAAAAAGAGCCCACGGAAAGGAAGGACAAAAGTATAGCTCCTCTTAAAGCCTGGCAGTGAGCAACAGAGTAAAAATGTGGCAACATGTGAATATGAGATGAATGGGTTTCTGTAGCTTAGCAATGTGAAGTGATTGGGACGCTAGTGTGTGATTGGAGCAACACTTATTACGCTGTTAAAAATTTTACTAAAAGGACAAAAAGAAACAGAGAAAGGTCAAGAGGAAGGCAGCGTCAAAAGATAATGTTCTAGGACAGTGCTCGTCTTAACAATCATCACTATTAGCATTTTTTAAATTAAAAACTGTGCTGTTTACTAAATTACTAACATTATGGACATTCTGTTGGCATTTTGGGAGTCAGGCTGGAAACTGAATGAATCTCTGGATCGTGTTATTGTCTGCGTGTCTGGCTCTGCAGCAGCAAACTGGGCATGAGGCGCTGAGCAGCCTGTTTAGCTCATTTCAGAGTAGTGCATATCAGCTTGTTGGGAAATCTTTTTACACTTTGAAAAAGATCACAACAAAAGTGAAGTATTTCATATTTTAAGACAGCCAAATCTCACTTTGCATTTTCTGTGTAGGTGTAATGCTATTCCAATGATATTTTTCAGCAGCTATTTCTTCAGGGGACGTTGAGTGAGCATGGATGGTCTTTTCAGGCAAAGAGATTGTTTCATATCCATACACCCACACGCATTCACTACAGGGATTTGCCACAAGAAAACCGACAGTAAAACACTACTGACCTCTGAGCACCTGATCTTAAGTACCTGAAGACTGAATGCCTTACTTAAGGGCACAAAACTGAGGGAGACGTGAGCCTTGCTTATTTCTTTTACCCGGTGCTACATCTGCAGCCAGTTACTGTCATAAAAACTGTTATAAAGTGAAACAAAAAAAAACAATTGTTTCTGAAAGTGATATGTAGATGAAATGTGACTTTAATAAAGCAATATGGACTAAAGCATATGCATTATGCTCATATGATCATTTTTAGCACAGGGGTACCTATCAAGCCCAATTATCGCCAAATAATCACCAAATAATACTATAGTTTGCTAATCTGATCACTGCAAACAACAGATTAGGATTTTATGTCCGTAATACTGCCCAATACATCTGCCCAACACGGACTTTGACCTTGGCATTAGGGGTATTTGGATAAGCTTTTGCCACCTGCATCCAGAACTTTATGCTGTCTTATAGGACTGGAGTTTAACAGTCATTTTGATAAATTCAGAAGAAAGTGTTTTCCAAAATGTCAAAGAATTCCTTTAAAATATAAACCATAAATATCAGAAGTAAGTCAGAACCATATATGAGCTGTGTGGCATTTACCTGTAGCTGTCGCTTCTGAATCTCCTCCACCATGATTGCAAGACATTTGGTGTAGTCCGTAAGATCCTGGTCAGCTGTTTCTATCAGCTTGCACCCCTACACACACACACACACACAAATATCAATATATTAAAAAGAAAATCACAAAAAAACAAGCAGGCAACAAAACACAATCCAACAGATGTACATAAACATAGATAGTGTAACAAATACCTAAGATAAGGGATAGGGGGATAACAGAAAAACTGAAAGCGATAGGGAGATGGAGAGAGGTATAAATCAGTGTTTTACTGTTGTCTGGCTGTCTTCGGCTTGTGTTGCTGAATAATGTAGAGGTTCCAGTCAGTGGCCCTAAACTACAACAACCATGCTCCGGCTTACTTTCCTTCTGTCTCTTTCTCTCTCTCCAGTGTCACTTTCCTCCAAAACACAGTGACTTTGCTACTTCACTGACACACACACACACACACACACACACACACACACACACGCAGTCATATCACAAACTTGTTCGCCGTGCTCTGTTTGATCCCATCCATCCTCCCTCTCCTCCCCTCCTCTTCCACCAACCCTCCACCCCCCATCTCTCCCTCCCTCCCTTGCTGATGCTTTTCTGTTTTCTCCCTCCCATTTATGCAGAATTATTCACCGTTTGCAAGAAATCTCTGAAGGAACAGCTCGCATTTTCCCATATTTCTGCTTCAAAGACATTACCATAACAGACTGTTTTTCTCTCACCCCCCCTCAAAAAAAAGGCATTTTTCTCTTTTTTTTTTCCAGACAACCTGTGTGATTTTTGTGAAAAGGGTCTAATATTACAGATAGCTACAGAGAGAGCCGGGGAAATCGTGAGAAGAGAAAAAAGGAGAGAGAAACAGCTGAAGACATCAAATAATCTGTGATGGGTGCCTAATCATGTGTGTGTTGTGTGTACGTGTGATGATACCGAATCTGCATTTCAAACTGTAAACAGTGTGCATCAGTAGCATCTGATCAAAGTGACACAGCACAAAGATCGCACAGGCACTGTATTTTGTTTTCTCTAAGGTGTGGGTGTGTGTATGCATGTCTGACTTGCCCTGTATTAATTATTTATTGAACAGCGCTTGTGGGTTGACATTTTGCTTGCTATAAACAATGGAAAGTCCCCTTCATGAAATCATTTGCATTTTATTTTTATGACCTTGAATAGTTGAATCTAAATATGCCTACATGTACAAATTTCTTGCACAGTGAGGTACACAGGGAGTAAAGGCTACAACGAAGAATGTCAAAGGGGGACTCTGGAGAAGCACTTTCTTGTACCTGGACCGTGTTATGTTAAATCTGCAAACTTAGTCACCTACAAAAAATGCAGATTGCTTTGTCCATTTCCAATATCCTCATCCAAAGTTTAATCTTTATGTGTAGCTAACCCTTTTCAAATTTTATTTTTGTGCATTTATCCAGTTTCTAGTAGTTTTGTATGGATTTTTTTATCATTAGTATTATAATATTTCATGATCACTGATTAATGAAGACTTTTTAAAATATAGTGTTGATTTTTAGCAATGATTAATTTGAAAAAGTGAAGAAGATGCTCCTCCATCTAAGAATCCATCCTCTTAACTGTTAAGGCCTCAGTTAGGACTGATTGGCTGCCTTGCAATCACCGGTTACTTGAGTATTCCCCTGAATGGTTGTGAGTGGTTGCTGGTAGTTGCAGTGAAATCACTTGATAAGCCCCACACATCCAGGCTCAAAGGCCAGTCAGTGACCCTGGTAACCACCGGTTGCTAGGGAAAAATGTATATTACCTGACTGGATGGTGAGTAAGTTGTTTGCTGTCACTACGTGGAACTAATAACAAAGAGGTGTACGGTGCTGCACTAAAAACCTCCCTGTGATTGTTTAGGTCTGTAACAGATTGCCCAGCTGCACAGCTGTAGCCTGTTGGAAAGATGCCAATGTGTCTGCAAACATTTGGCAACTATTCGCTAGGTGGTTGTGAAACTGTGAAGACTGCAAACTGGTAGTTTAGATTGTTTTTCTTACTGCTGAAACCAACATGTTTCAAAAGATCTAATATTTACTCTGAAGGCAAACGGGCTCTATTTCACGTTTGTGTTGCATTTCTTCGAGTTTCACTATTGCTCAGTGCTAAGTTTTAAGTATTTGGCATTGGCAGTTGGCATTTTTCCATGCAGACTACGGCTAACCGTGGCATTGTGCTAGCGACCCAAACAAATACAAGCACCCTATTTGCAACTGATTTCAACTAGCAACAGTCGACAATCTCCAAGAGTCACTTTCCAAGCATTCAGGGAACACACATTTTTCCCATGAGACAGGACATTGCTGAAATCATTCTCCAAGCTTGTGTGACCCAAACGTTATCAAATTCAGGGTCGTGAAGGGACTGGAGACTATCGCTACTGAGACTGGGCAAGAGGTGTGGAACACCTACTGGTTAATTTTGAAAACATTTGTGTGGGATGTGATGTATGACTCCGAAAATATTTAGTAAATGCGAGTGTGTGAGATTCAACCCAAAGATAAATTTGTATTTATAAATGCTAAGAGGCAAGTGCTCATAGAAATGATTACATTTTCCTTCAAATGTAGGTCACCTGTGTCGTGCACACCTATATCATCACAGAGAGTAGACTTTCAGCTGTGCACTAAGCCAGGAGGTTGATCCTCTCTTTAGCCCAGGGGGCACAAGCAGAATTCTAAATTTTGACTTGCCAGGTGACAGGATGGTTTTCCACTTTGCCTCAGTTTATCTGATGCAGGCACGAACTGTGTTCAGTGAAAATTGGCTTTGAAGCTGTTCCTGAACCCTATCGGATATTTTCACTGCAGAATCACGTCTGTCACATCTAATGCCAGGCCCAAAAGCGCAGCCATTCAGTGACCTCGTCTCCTGCATGATCTCAAGATTCTCTGAATCGATTACTATCATGTAGTTAAGCTGAGGATCTTCACAGCCTATGTAATTTTGCATTACTCTTGAAAGATGATTTTGTTTCTCTTTTTCTTACTCTTAAGAACATTCGTGTTTTTCACAGAGTGATAAATTTCTTTCTATCTTCACTTCTACAAGCCTGTTTTCAGAAGTGACAGATACAATGCTTAAAATACAGAATAAACTGCTGAATGTCTCCCTGTGTGTTAATGGCTGGGTGTGGTGGATTTGAGTGGTCAGTAAGAAGAAAAATGCATTTAACATTTACCATATACAAATTACCTTACTAGGCTTTTTAGACAAACCAGCTGCTCCAGATGTTGAACTATGCTACCCTTTGTTTCTTGGACTAATCCACTATAATTTCTAAGCAACTACCTTTTTTTCTTTGTACATCCAGATGCTACAACATGTGTTATGGACTCTCCCTACAATCCTACTGCTTCTGTATGAACACCTGTAGGTATAAGAGTGTGTGCAAGTTTTGTTCCACTTACCTTGTCTGCATAGAAAGCTTTGACCTCTGCTGTAATGGAATCAAAATCCCCACTGATATAGTCGGGGAGAAAGCTGGATACAAGGACAGAAAGATGGGGGTTAGTGAAAAAGACAGCGGGTTAAGATTGCAAGAATGACAGAGCCAAGAAGTGAGAGTTAGAGATGGAAAAGAGAAAGGACACTGGGGCATGTGTCAGCTCTTTGATCTGTGCAGCGAGGGAGAAGAGTGACGCCGCCGGGACAGACGAAGAGACATGGAAACTGACAGGGTGAATCTCTGTGGCACCGAGCCTGGCCCTGTCACACACACACACGGCTGACAGAAGATATACATAGATTGATGGGAAAGTACACCCAAACAAACGTGGCAGAATACAGAAGCAAAAGTTCATGTTGATACTGTGATAGTTAGGTGCATAAATGCAAACGCATCAACAACAGATTGGATGCAAATTACTCATTAGTCACATCTAATAAACAGATCACTGAGTTGGTGTCCTTCTCACACGCGCAAGCAAACAGAGCATCATGTACATGGTGTTCAGATCTTGAAATATTCCAGCACACGGAATGAGTAGATTCTCCATTAGAACTGTGCATCAGTTTTAATAAACAGAGGTCACAGTGTGATTGGATGTTTTGACACATAGGATCAAGTAAAGACTATGTTGCTCTGAACTGACATCAGTTATGTTTTAGAAAGGTATGTGGACTAATGATAGGAATCTGACAGAGCACACAAATAAATTGCACGATAGTTGCTTTCAACTAAACTTCCCTTGCAAATCATTTAAGTCTAGTTGAGTTTCTATCTTTAAAGGAAAGTATCAACAAAAAAAGCACTGAATGAATGAATTGAACCATAAGTTAAGCTTCGTTTTAAAATTTTTCAATTAAGCTTGAAGAATAATCACCTCGACTTCCAACTTGTATTAATGCTGACAGCTTATTATTCTGCATTTATTATGCATGAAACAAATGTAAAATGAATGAAAATAAACCTGAGCTACTTTTGCCAATTTTAATCTTGAAAGTTTATGGTTTGGTTAAAGAAGAGCACTTTCTATATAGCCGCTTATAAATGTGGATACATGTCACAAATGCACAAACAGGCACAATAACTCTGAACTAACAGGATGCAGAAATAGCATGTTGATGCATGTAATTAAAATGATTAGTGCAAATAAAACTGGTCAGGAGTTTTGGGGAAATACGAGCGTGCTCAAAGTAAACTTTTATATGTATTTCATTCATACGAACTGAACTGTTTTCTGTGGCAACCTGCAATGCCCAGAGTGTAGGAATTAACAACCAGCCACTACTGAATAGAAGATTCCTGCCGGAGAGTAACAGATAGCTCTCTGTTTATTCATTTGTGTGTATGTGTGTGTTTATGTGTATCGGGCAAAGCCACGCAGGGATGCAGTGGCTGCTATCTAGAGGCATTAACAGGTCTGACATTACGATTTCATGGTTGGTTGGGTAGCGTGTTTGTGTTTGTTTGTGTGCGTGTGCTCCTCTAGCAAGAGGCGAGAGCGATGTTCCAGTTGGTTGAAGAAAGAGATACATAAGGATTATTCCCTCCCTCCTCAGGATTCCCATTTACACCAACAAGATACAGGAAGACAAACACAGGAAATGTTTGCAATCTGCTGCCACATACATGTGCACGTGCGCACGTACACGCACACACGCACACACACACACACACACAGATTTAAAGACAAACGCACAATTCCAACTGAATAAGACAAAAAAATATGATCAAGGAACAAATTTTTCATCTTGAGATAAACACACAAAATGTGCATAAATAGCAGCAAATATGCAGGTACACACAACCAAAGGCTATTTCGCCTCCTTCTTATTATACAGAACACCACAATTGCATCTTCATTCAGAAATAACCTTCATGTGACAGATGGAATGAGCTGTGACACTGGGTCTGATCAGAGCTTTACACAAACGCATACACACACATGCACACACAACCACACGCACATTCCTTTGTGACCTGTGTGCATGACACCATCGGCGGAGAGTAATTGACCAGCCAAGATTCTAAATTCTGTATTTGTGTCTGTGCACATGAGGGTAAATGCTGTTTGCGTGTTTGTGTGTCTGCATGTTGTGCGCCTGACAGTCTTCACTTCCACATTAATGTTAACTGACACTTTAATTTGGATGGGAAATAGAGCATTTTACCACCAGTTTGTCTGAGCACCGAGTGGCAGGACTGGCTGTGTGACCTTTGCCTGTGTTTGTGTGCCTGTCTTTGTATGTGTGTATCTCTTTGTCTGTCAGGCAGCTTGTGCGTCCCTCTCTCTCTGCATCGTCTGCCTGTTTTTTATCATGAACAAGTTCTCACATAATGCTCTTCTCTTTTATGGTCTCTTCAAATCATCTCACACTTTTGCACTGCAGTTCTAACTTTTCCACATAATTAAAGCGACTCTTCAATCTAAACACTGTCCTTAGAATCAACATCTAAGGACAGAAGAAGCACCTTCTTTTTGGATAGATGTGTTATATTTTCCACCTTTCTTTTTCTGTCTTTGTTTTCTTCAAACTGGGTCTCACTGCTTCCATATGACCACTTAATTACAACCAAATGTTGTATATGTTCTTTTATTTTCTTGTAGCTTTCACCCTCTCGTGAATCACAACATGATAAACACTCTTCTCCCTTTTTCAGGTCCTTTTCATCACTTGAGGAGATGTGGCTCTGATTACTCCTCTCATCCATCGCATCTCCCAATCAGAGTAGAAGAGATGATGAAGAGGTGGAGGAATTGCTTTGGATGACATCATTACATGCCGTATACATAAACAACCAAAACCAAAGCAGTATGACATGCATAGCACTAGATAGACTCACAATAGCTGATGTGAACAGTACACTCTCTTACACACACACACTTGCATACAAATGTGGACACATGACAAAAAACATTTGACAACAAATCACATGACATTTTTTGGTCAAGTGTTAAAATTGAACCTCAAAAATGACTCTTTGCTTAGAAGATAGGAGGGACAGATAGTGGACGATATAGGCACGGTGCTTTTAGCTGCTTTTAAATATGACAACAGGTTTTTTGTATTGTTTTAATTACCTTAACCAGACTGCTGAAAGGCTATTTTTACTATATGATATGATATAATATCTTATAATATTTGTTAAGATGCACTGCCTTGTGGCGACAGAAAAGCAACAACCTAGGAAGGCAAGGTATACAGAAGAGCATCTCTGAACACATGTTAAACCTTGAAGCAGATGGGCAATAGTAGCAGAAGACCATACCAGGTGCCACGCCTGTCAGCTAAAAGCTAGCAGGAGGGGCACCTTACAGTTTGCATGAGCTCGAAACTGGAAACTAGAAAACAGAAGATCATAAAAATGTTACCTGATCTGATGAGACTGTTTCTTTTGCAACATTTGGATTACAGGGTCAGAATTCGATGTGAACAACATAAAGCATGGATCCATCCTGCCTTGTACCAAAGTCTCAGGGTGCTGGTGGTATAATGGCGTGGTGGAAAATTTTCTTGGCACAGTTGGGCCTCTTAATATCAACTGAACATAGCTGAGCATCTTTTAAATACCACAACCTACCTATAAATACATTATACTACCTACAATAGTACTGATGCTGACTACGTTCATCCCTTTATGACCACATCTTTTGATGGCTGCTTCCGGCAGGATAATGCACCATGTCACAAAGTTTAAATCATCATAAACTAGTTTCTTGTGTATATACCTAAGTGCATAAACAAAGATGGGTTAATGAGAAGATATAAATTATTAGTTAGCAAAGATCAGTTGCATAATTCATCTTTATGTGGTCGATAACTATCTGGTTTCATAATGGGTAGTTATGAAAGCACAGGCCTTAAAAAAATCAATCAGTGTTAATAGAGTTCTTATTATCCCACTGCAGCAAAGATTCTAATTATCAAAACCTCAAAGCACATGAGTGTGATCTTACTTGCATGTTGGTGTACACGTGTGTCTAACACGTCTACGCGTGTCTATATCGACACACCGCAAACCCTCCTGTCTCGACGTGTCATGATGCTGAAAAGCATACATGTGTACACATCTGTAAAATTAGATTTCTTTATGTGATTCAATTGTGTCTGATCCCAAAGTTAACAAGTTAAATATCTTCAGGCTTCTAATAACCACATACCTGTCATACCCAAACCACATCTTCTAGGTTTATTAACTCTCTGTATTACTCTTAGGGCTACTAGCTGTACTATAAAAAAGGACAGTTGTAATTTTAATTATCCTTAATTGCTACAATTCTAATACAATAAACTTAACAAAATGTAGCACACCGCATTATGTAGAAACAGAAGTGCAACGCTCTCATATTAAAAGGCAAAGCCCAGTTCCCTGTGCTCATCAACTCGACTCAGCATGTCAATTTCCAACACAGAGCAATAAAGACTGGGGAGGATTTTCAATCAGTCTGAAATAGACAAACTCCATCAGGAGTGTAGCAGAATCGCAGGTGAAGACAGAGCCAGTTTTGCGTTACGAGTTATACGTAGTCCTGCTAAATAAATTGCTGGCATTTGACCCTGATTTGGTCACAGAATACCTGAAACTCAACTAAACAGTTTCCAAATGTATGAATACAACCTACATTAAAAAAACAGTAAAGGGACTATATAATATCAACATATTTGTCTTTTAAATCCTTTCTGATCACATCTGTATTAGAATTCAACCAACATGTGGTTCTGTCTACATCACACATGCAGGTACTTTCCTGTCAGGCACACATAAAGAATAAAAATCGCGAGGCATCAGTGGAATGTAGAATATATGAAAATGAGAGAAATAAAAAGAGAGGCTGTCAAAGATATCTATCCAACACTCAGGCTTATAAAAAAGTACTTCTGCTTTTGACAACTTCATTTGCTGAGGCGGACAGCATTATCTTCAACAAACCAAAATGAATAGACCTTGATATGGTGATATAACTACGCTATAAAATTCCCTTTTACATACAGACTAGTCAAACAGAGACACAATAACACAAGCACATGTCCTCATATTTTATTAACATCACATACACCACTAGCTGCAAATGTTATAAACTGCTTGTGTTCAATTACCTCCATCCACATTTAGCCATACTCCTCAAGCTGTTCATCCAGCTCTTGACATCATCCTGTCACACAGTGTTAGATTTGATGCAGACATTATAAACAAAGTCAATTTATTTGAAAGAGGCAATTTATTTATTTATTATTTATTATTATGCAAGAAAATCCAACCATCAGTGTCAGACCTGATGGAAAGGCAAAAAACCCATGAATACCCATGAAGTTTATTTACATGAAGTCAGAAGCTTAATAGTTAGTGTTAGTGCCCAAAGACAATTAACAATATCATTAACAATATTATAGTACACAATATCATAATGCAGGATGATATAACTAAAGCCTCAAATATTATAACTATTGTGATCGATATTTTAATTGCACAATCCCAATTCCAAACTGGAGGGAAAAATATTATCTCATTTTGAATTTGATGGCTGCAGCACATCTGTGGAAGGCTGGAAAAGTAAGTGGTACTAAAAAGAAACGGCTGGAGGGACACTTTGAACATTTAGCATCTAATTACATTAATTGGCAACAGGTGAGTAACATTACTGGGTATAAAAAGAGCATTTTAGAGAGGCAGAGCTTCTTAGAAAGAAAAATCGCAGGAAAAAATAAAAATTGTTGGTCACTGTAAAATTGTGAAGTGAATATTTCATCTACAGTACAGAATTAAAAGAATCTGGAGAAATCTCTGTGCAGTGGACAAGACCAATAATCAATAGGATAATAATATAAAAAACAGGCATAGTTATGTCCTGGAAATAACTGCATGGGCTCAGAAGTCATTGTCTGTGAATCACTGTTTGCCATGACATCTACAAGTGTAGCCTAAAGTTCTAGCTTCACTTGGAGAAAGCTCATGTAAAATGGACTGAGGCAAAGCAGAAACTGTTCTGTGATCAGATTAATAAAAATTTGATTTTTTTCTTTTGGAAAACTGCGTCCACCAGATTAAAGAGGAGAGGGACCATCAGGTTTTTTTTACAATATCAGTCCTCAGTTAAAAAAAAGCATGCATCTCTGATGGTATCTGGGTGCATTACTGCCTATGAAATTGGCACCATCAATGCTGAAAGGTACATATAGCAACATATACTAGATGACATGTTTTTTGAGGCAAATTCTTGCCTGAAAAAACTTTCAGAAAGACAACACTAAACCACATACATAGAAACCTGCATTTATTACAATAGCATGGCTTCATAGTAGAAAATGACCTTTTTTCCTGTTTTTCCGCCTTTGCTTTACATTGAGTTTTTTCCACTGTACTGTGAATAAAATACAGGTGTATGAGATTTGCAAATCGTTGCATTCTGTTTTTATTCACATTATACACACTGTCCTGACTTTTTTGTAACTTATTACAGCTGTCTACACAGCACTGCCTTATAAGTAAGTGCAGTGTTTCCTTATATATATGAATATATATTCCTTATATATAGTATGTATATATTTAACTAGCCATGGTTTTCAGGGTTTTCCCTTAGGTAATAGAACCTGGTACCAGGTACTTTTTCAGTACCTACTTGCTTACAAGTGATCCAAGCAGGTACTAAAATGTGACGTCAGACTGCACGCCACCAATTGGCTGGTCAGTAGGGTTACTCGATGAGTCATGAGAGCGTCTCGTTTATGAAAACCAGAGACCTAGCACCAGGTATTGCGTTGCCTTGACATCTACCTTTGTTGTAGGGTTTGTTTTACATACTAATTACATCACGGGACGACAACAATGTACATTAGGCAGTAAACCCTGTGAAGTCGTGGTGATCCATGGCGAGTTGATCCAACTAGGTACTAATACAGAAGGTTCTTTTGATTTAAGCAGAGCAGGGCTGAGCGCATAGCAGTAATCCACAACTTGTTGTTACAATAAACAAGATTATTTTTAAACTACATTCTCAGGAGTGGACCCCAACAGACTAAGAGACTTTGAGAGTATAATCACGGTCGTCCCGTGGCTCAGGGGGTTAGGAAGCGTATCTGTAACCGGAAGGTCGCCGGTTCGATCCCCGGGCTCTCTGTCCTGGTCGTTGTGTCCTTGGGCAAGACACTTTACCCTACCGCCTACTGCTGTTGGCCAGAGGTGCCGATGGCGCGATATGGCAGCCTCGCTTCTGTCAGTCTGCCCCAGAGCAGCTGTGGCTACAACCGTAGTTTGCCTCCACCAGTGTGTGAATGCGAGAGTGAATGAATAGTGGCATTGTAAAGCGCTTTGGGTGCCTTGAAAAGCGCTATATAAATCCAATCCATTATTATTATTATTATTAATCCCAACCTAAGGTGGAGCAAGATAGAGGACAACTTAAAAACGTAACATGGACAGAGTAAAAAGCACGTATGCATAAACAACACTGTCAGGAATATTTAGGAGATCTAAGCATGCTGCATTTAAATATGTAAAAGGAGAATTGGAGATGCAATACCAAGAAAAGAACAAACAGCTGACCCAAATTTCTAAGAAATTAGCAGTTGGTTAAATAGTATGATTCAGGGCGTGCACATCAGAAAGAAATGTATTTAGGTTTGAAAACAGAGTTAGAGAAATATATAAACTTCAGCTGGAAACCGGCTAATAGAAAATCAATAATGCATGATATTAGAATGTTTCTATGTCTTACATAAGCTCTGAGTGAACACTTTAAAATAAGATTGAAATATATATATATAGATATAGATATAGATGCATGCTTCATGGAGAAATCAAAAATATGCACCATTTGCCTTCTCTCACCGAGTAGAATCATTGTCGTTTGACTCATCATGAGAGGCAGAGAGCCTTAGCCTGAAGCACCCCCTCCTCTCTACATCCCTAATGTCTACCATTAAGCCTGTTTTGACAGAAGATTACGTGGCGCCTTTCTTTTAACTGTAGGAGGCCGTCCACCCACTCTGCTCTTGTGGCAGTACAGAAGAATGTGAAGGTTGACCAGAAACATTATTCTCATTATTCTTTGATGGAAATCATAGTCACAGCCACATATGTGGAAAAAACCCTGCAAAGTCTCACTTCACTTTTTATGGTTTGACATCGTCCACATTTTGAAGAAGGCATTAATAAAATTGCATTGCTGGAAAATTTCAATTTTGAATGTCTCTTGTCTTCACTGGCAAACAAAGCAGAAAATATGGTCAAACTGAAGGACAAGAAAATCCATGAAAACCCCATTCTGCAACTCAAAGATTTACCCCCGACATCCCACCACCAGACACTAATTATGGCCAAAAGGATACTCACAATTATTTTAATCAATATTGAGATCACTACTATTTCTCACAACCTTACCTTGATTTTAGTGACAAAACTGTTTTTAATGGACTCTCATTTGAATGCTGTTTTCACATCCATGTTGTTCTACATTCTTACTACAGCAAAATAAAATTGGTCCTCCAAATTCACCTAAATTCAGTGCATCTCTAAAAAATAAAGAAAAAGAAAAATCCCTCAGCTTTCCCATTAACCTTGTTCTACATTCCCGTTTATTAAGTCCCTCTCTTAGAAGCAAAATAGAAAGTGTTTCACTTCGTACCTGCATAATGGATGTGAAGAAAAAATCCAGAGAAAAGGATTCAACATCTGTAAGATCCGTTTTTCCCTTCCATGTGATGTTTTGCATATTGTACAGTGGAGGTATTGCCAGTTAGAGCAAATCACTGCGTGAGAGGATAACATATCTTTGGTTGATCGGAAGTATTTGCTTTGAGAAAAAAAGCTCTTCACCTTCTGCTGTTACAGACTTTGAAATCGATGATTGTTGTATGCCCGACTGTGAAATGCATAAGTGGAAGAGGATGGATTGATGAATGGATGGATTTGTCTTATGATGTAGTGTTACTCATCCAGGAAACATCAAGCGGCATAGTTACAGTGCACAGTTTTGACTGGCACATGCAGGCACATCATCAGGCATAGTTTTAGGGTTGCTTTTCCTTTGCATTTGAATTGGCTCAGCAGGCATTTTTTAATATTACTTAATAATGTTCATTTAATTGTAGGAAAACAAAATTATGATCAAGATTCAAATTCGACTGTGCAGTCCTAGTCCTATCGTTCTTCACTATGGGGGCACGAGTATGAATGTGCCCCCATAGTGAAGCAGTGCAATTTTTCTGGATTACTTGCAGGAATTTGAAGGGATTAATCATTTTATGAGTCTGCTGATCTCCAAGTGAGAGTTTATAACACTGAACTAACAGCTTTTTTATTTTTGAGTACAATTTGCTCTGTATGTAAATGAATATTAAAAAAGAAAAGAAAAGAAATTCTATAATGTGTTTACACATAATTTGGGGAAAGCTCAACGTGCACTCCCACATTACTATAGACGAGCATGCCCTCTGTATGTACTACATCTTTATCTTCAACTTCTCTTTGTTTTCAATACATTTCTTCTGCTTTTCTCTTCCTATTTATCTCCCTCATACCTCACACTGCTGAATTATATTTGATTCATGGGAAAGTTGCTGCTCTTGTCTGTGTTCCAGCACCGTTATGCTCTCATAAAATTTGGCTTTGATTGATTACCTGCATTTCTCTATCCCTTTCTCCTTTTCTATCCCTCTCTGTAGTCCATTAGTTATGGTAATGTTGGGTTAAATACATCTTAACTTGCTGGTGATTGATTTACACTTCCACACCCATAAGCATCCCCTCCCTTTCTTCCCTCCTCTCCCGCACTCTCCCAGCAGTGTAATGCATAACTTTTGAGGACAGATGCTGTTAGTGTTTGGAGCACTCAGGCTAAAAGGCGGGCATAGCTGACAGCTCCACTGTACAGCCTGCTGACAGAGCTCGAGCTGAGGGGTCAGATGATGAATCTGCTGTGTCACACAACTACACAGAACTAAGTGCAATGCTTCTGCCATCAAGACTCACATGGCGTATGTGACAGACACACAACATAGATCTATATATCTATATATATAGCTTGCTTTATTTCTAAAGCAGAGCAAAAAACACACAAAAGACAGTCTTACTAGCTTATTAGAAATGATAGTTGCTGTTTGAGCATTGTCATAATATATGGTAAAATGCACTGCAGTCAACCTGCAGCATGCAGGTCTTAACTCACCATGTTTATAGTATTGATCAGATGAAACAGTCTTGCTCAAAACACTTTGTTACAACACTGAACTGAAATGGCAGTTTTGTTGTTTCATATTTGCAGCAGTCATTTGTAACTATAATTTTTTAGCTATTACTGTGGCTGGAAAATAACATTTTATTAGTTTTCTGCTTACATTTGTCCTGATCATGCAACAGTGCACTGGCCATAAATTAACATTTTTAATCAATCCGATTATACTTTTACTCTTCTTTTATTTCACTCAAGTGATTCTGAACATGTATTTTAGGAAGTGCTGATTAACACATATTTCACTGCACATATCTCTGGAATGGTCTGAAAAAGAAAAAAAAATAATATAAATATGTTACCTAGATATCAACTTAAAGTAGGGACCACTTGTCACAAGATATGCAGAAGACCCTCTATGAATGCACAACACAGCTAACAATGAAGGAGATGGGCTACAGCAGCAGAAGACCTCACCTGGTATGCTTCCTGTCAGCTAAGAACAGGAAACGGAGGCTAAAACTTGTATGGGTTCACCAAAAAAGATAAACAGAACATTGAAAAAACATCTCCTGGTCTCATGAGTCTCAATTTCTGATGAAACATTCAGTTCTGAAAGCAAAAAATAATCCAAACTGGTACTAATAACGTGTAACTAAAAGGGTGGCTGAAAAGTGTACAATTCATGAGCTCATGCTTTAACTCATATTTGATCGAACAAAAGTAAATAAAGATAAATAAATAATATGCCCAGCATAACTACATACTTTCAGGCAATAATATTTTAGCTTGAAAATTTAAAAAAAAAAAATGATTGATGTATTTTCTCTTTTTAAGGACTAATATAAGTTTTTCTTGTGAGGAAGTTAATGGGCCTCAAAGACATTAAAGAGATGTCTACAACTTGAAAGTTTGTTACATTGAAAGAAGAAAAAGAACATGCACGTCGACAGACAAACACACACAACATCCCATTCACACCCTTACAAAACACAGGCTCGTGCTCACATGCTGGGTGTTAATGTGAAAGCCTGAACACTTCAGGGACCCAGCGATCCCCAGATCCATCTCTGACCTGACAGCAGTCCTCCATTAGCCTCACATGCACACGCGCACACAAATGCCGCAACAGAATGCACTCCTAAAATACTCTGTCAGAAACACACATGTGGCACACATACATCTGAGCTGGAGAGCAGGGGTAGAGTCATGCACAGAAGTCACAGAAACCAGATGTACAGCTGCTGAAACCAAAACATAGCACTTGGAGAAAAATATCTAAACAATTCCTTTGTGTAATTAAAATTCTCCAAATCATACAAGTAAGCACAAAAACAAAGGCACTTTAGAGAAAGCACATATTAACTAATGCAAATGTGACACGAGGTCGCCTCACCTGTCGCGATCCCCAGCTGTGATGTTATGAAGGTGATTAGCAGCTCCATCAGCACATGCCCTCAAGAGAGCTATAGAAAGAAAGATGCATATTTATCCAGTTTGTTTGAAATAAATGGTGCATATTTCTACAATTTCCTCTAAAGGTGCAACAAGATTCTCTTCAAACCTTTACAAACACACATGTAGTGTTGATCAAGTCTCTTATGGATCAGTAACCTGGATACAGTCACTTTAGGATTTCTTGAGTCAATTTTTATTTTACCATAACTTTAATTTTTTTTTCCATACGCCTCATTACCATAATTAAGAAATGTGCCATTATGAGTGCGAAAAATAAAATAATTAAGGAGCTTGTATATTTAGATACGCTATCATTAGGAACCAGCTCACATGCGACATCTTTCCACTGTCACTTCTAATAAATGTAATTCACACTCGCTCTTTTTATCCCCGAAAAGTTTCCTTTCAAAATGTGTCAAGTGTTGTGGGTTTTTTTTCAAAAAACACATTTATACAAAAAGGGACTTATATAACATTAACAATGTGTTATTTTTAACAAAGTACTTTGAACGCCAACATCAGCATTCCCAAGGTTTTTTGATAAATGGATTTACTTCAATCATTGCAGAAATGTACAAAGTTTGAATAAGGTCCAAATTTTTTAGAAAGAAACCACTTTCTCCCAATGAAAACATTACAAGCGGCGCGTTCCACAGTGCCAGCAAAGCATTATGGTTAAAGCTATTTGACCCTTTAAAAGGGAAAGGCAGCGAAAGAGCACTTATCTTTTTAGCTTTAAGTAACACTCAAATGATGGGATTATTTGCCATTCTTAAAATATTATTCAAGTTGCACTAAATTAGATGCAAACCATTTGCAAATGTATGCTCTCTCTCTCTCTCTCTCTGCTTCTATTCTATTCAAATTTAACACGCAACCTATTTTTTAAGAGCCCTTTTCTGTTTAGGGCTGCCGTGTTCACACAAGGGAAAACTTCAAAGGATCAGCCAAAGTTTTACTTTCACCTTGTTTAAAACTAACTAAAGCCTGCACCACAGAGACGGGCAACACTCGTGCATTTTTATGTCTCTAAAGCTTTCTTTTCAAGAACTGTGTCCATTCCCCCAACCCAGTACTTTTCATACGCTTGATATAACTCTGTGTTGTGTTTGGAACACGGAACCCCCCCAAAGTTTACTTCAGATTTAATGTGAACTTAGAAAAGAAGACATTAGTCTAAATAAAGTGGTATTTAGCGTTTGAATATTACTTTGCATTCCTCGGTGTTTCATTATTAACTAAATAATGCTGAAAAGATGTTTGGCTGTGGTATAAAAAAAAAGGAAAAAAACTCACACTCCTGGGGAAAGACGCACTGATTTTCACACATCATACATGCACATACTGAGTGAACTGTGACAAAAAATACAACAGATGTGCAACAGTGTCAACTTGAAATAGGTGCTAAAACCGACTTCCATTACTTTTACATATGGCACAACTTTTAACACATCAGCAGCACCGTGGCCTCTAAAAATACGTGAAGGACTTAACAATGTACATCACACCTACATACTGTAAATCACATTTAAACGTATGCTAAATTGGACGCAATTAGCGAGATAAAAGGAGAAGAATGATTATTCTCACATTCTGAGTCTAACTCTCCTCACCCTTAGCTCTTAAAAAGCGACAACGCAGATGCATTTGCACTGATGTAAATAAGACGCTTATACTGAAGGTACTGCTTTTATTCATAACCTCCACCACCTGCTGCCAATGTTTCACGTCAAGAAATGATTGGAATGTAAATGACTCATTATCTCTGACAGAGAGCAAAGGCTGAGAAACTTTTCAAATGACAACTCCTTGAAAAACAGAAACTTTCCTTTAAGACCGGTGACAGACTGTAAAGCTATCAGTCATTATCTGTGTATAAGTGTGTGCACACACACACAGACACTGAATAATTTTCAGACTTCACACAAATTTGAGAACAGTAACTTCTGTCTGTCAGTTGTTTTTTTGCAGCTCTGTCTATATTGCGCTCCATTTAAGCGTACAAACACATGTGGTTACAATAAATCTAAAAGCCTTACCAACATCAGAAAAATGTTTCAAAATGATGTATTGTCATTTGTAGCAATGATTATTACATGCAATAGCGTGGCTATATTTATTTTACTTGTAGTGATCCGGTAATCTCGACACGTTCTTTCTAAGTTGTAAGAAAAAGAGCTGCCAGTCCGTCACTCAGTAACACTTTAGAGCCGGAGACTTCTCCTAGACAATACTTGTTTAGATGTGCAGTACTTCCAGTACTGTCTAAAAGTCGATTTTAACTTTAAATGACTTTAAAATGCAAATAGAAAATTTTATAAAAGATTGTTTTTAAAGTACAACTTCCTGCCTGACTTAAAATAAGGACAGTTTACAGCGATGAGTTAAAAAAAAAAAAAAAAAAGCAATCTCATAAAATAATAATAATTGAGCAGTTGTGTAACAGCACAAAACCAAAAGCTATGTATTTGTTAAGCAAGCAAGAAACTACCGGTTCTTAACAAGTGTTAGCATGACTCTGCTCAATAGGCGACCAGTTAATTTGTTATATTTACAGTTTAAATAGGTTAATAGGTTAAATAGGTTAAAATAGGTTAAAAAATAACATTTTGCTGCAAATACAATGATTTCTTGGTGAATGATCATCTTGCAAGAGGTGTTTGCAGACACATAGACAGTGATTTGGTGTATTATATTGAGAATGTTTGCATGTTAAATGTCAACTGATGTAGAGTCCTGAAATATACAGGGAGTGCAGAATTATTAGGCAAATGAGTATTTTGTCCACATCATCCTCTTCATGCATGTTGTCTTACTCCAAGCTGTATAGGCTCGAAAGCCTACTACCAATTAAGCATATTAGGTGATGTGCATCTCTGTAATGAGAAGGGGTGTGGTCTAATGACATCAACACCCTATATCAGGTGCGCATAATTATTAGGCAACGTCCTTTCCTTTGGCAAAATGGGTCAAAAGAAGGACTTGACAGGCTCAGAAAAGTCAAAAATAGTGAGATATCTTGCAGAGGGATGCAGCAGTCTCAAAATTGCAAAGCTTCTGAAGCGTGATCATCGAACAATCAAGCGTTTCATTCAAAATAGTCAACAGGGTCGCAAGAAGCGTGTGGAAAAACCAAGGCGCAAAATAACTGCCCATGAACTGAGAAAAGTCAAGCGTGCAGCTGCCAAGATGCCACTTGCCACCAGTTTGGCCATATTTCAGAGCTGCAACATCACTGGAGTGCCCAAAAGCACAAGGTGTGCAATACTCAGAGACATGGCCAAGGTAAGAAAGGCTGAAAGACGACCACCACTGAACAAGACACACAAGCTGAAACGTCAAGACTGGGCAAAGAAATATCTCAAGACTGATTTTTCTAAGGTTTTATGGACTGATGAAATGAGAGTGAGTCTTGATGGGCCAGATGGATGGGCCCGTGGCTGGATTGGTAAAGGGCAGAGAGCTCCAGTCCGACTCAGACGCCAGCAAGGTGGAGGTGGAGTACTGGTTTGGGCTGGTATCATCAAAGATGAGCTTGTGGGGCCTTTTCGGGTTGAGGATGGAGTCAAGCTCAACTCCCAGTCCTACTGCCAGTTTCTGGAAGACACCTTCTTCAAGCAGTGGTACAGGAAGAAGTCTGCATCCTTCAAGAAAAACATGATTTTCATGCAGGACAATGCTCCATCACACGCGTCCAAGTACTCCACAGCGTGGCTGGCAAGAAAGGGTATAAAAGAAGAAAAACTAATGACATGGACACCTTGTTCACCTGATCTGAACCCCATTGAGAACCTGTGGTCCATCATCAAATGTGAGATTTACAAGGAGGGAAAACAGTACACCTCTCTGAACAGTGTCTGGGAGGCTGTGGTTGCTGCTGCACGCAATGTTGATGGTGAACAGATCAAAACACTGACAGAATCCATGGATGGCAGGCTTTTGAGTGTCCTTGCAAAGAAAGGTGACTATATTGGTCGCCGATTTGTTTTTGTTTTGTTTTTGAATGTCAGAAATGTATATTTGTGAATGTGGAGATGTTATATTGGTTTCACTGGTAAAAATAAATAATTGAAATGAGTATATATTTGTTTTTTGTTAAGTTGCCTAATAATTATGCACAGTAATAGTCACCTGCACACACAGATATCCCCCTAAAATAGCTAAAACTAAAAACAAACTAAAAACTACTTCCAAAAACATTCAGCTTTGATATTAATGAGTTTTTTGGGTTCATTGAGAACATGGTTGTTGTTCAATAATAAAATTATTCCTCAAAAATACAATTTGCCTAATAATTCTGCACTCCCTGTATTCCTACATAGCTTTGCCAGTGGTCAGAAAATTGCTTGAGGAGCATTTATTTGGTCAGACAGTCAGCTGACATGTGCCTGATAATCCCCATTTAAAGGCATTTTATACATGATACGGTGTGGCCATGCTGAAGTAAACTGAATTAGCATCAGCCCTTAGGACCAGGTTGGACCAAATGCCTGTGACTCACTGGCTAATTTTCTATGGTTGTATTTTTTTCCCCTCTAAATTGTCACTGTGAAGGCCTTTGCTTCATTTCTGCATGTCAAATACTCAGAAAGTGAGTTCTCCTGTTTTAACACTGCTATTCTTGACACAAATCCTTTAGAGTCAGAAATGTGCATACAACAGATTTCTCAATGTCCCATTTGTCTTCATCACAGTAAATGGCTCAAGTGGGTAAACCGAACTTGAGAAAGATTATCTCTCCATCTGTACTCTATCCGCAGGCAGTAAAATCTAATTACTGTTATTCTGTTGTTTGAAGAAGACCACAAATACAACAATTAACTCATCTTCTCCTTCACATCAGGGCATTTGAGTCTAACAAGCTCATTCACATACATGATGTCCAAAAGGCATGATGTTAAATATTAAGTATTACTTTTTACATTATTATTTTTAGTTTATATAATTTCAAAGGAAAGAGTGAAGGAGTGCTATGCTAAAGTTCGGGCAGAGTTCAAGCTTTCATAACTTTTATCAAGGTCTCAGACCTTTATTACTCTGTTAAGGCTATGGCTTAACAGAGTGTCCTTTTACCTTGTTCAAAAGCTAAAAAGACATAGGATGCAAATTTCAAAGTTATACATAGTGCTTAGACCTTGTCCTATCAATCAGCAGTCATGGGTTCCTCTAAGCAGCTGCCTAGCATTCTGAAAATAATTGATGCCCATAGAGAACAGACGAAAAATGGTTTTGGGGTAGCCACTTGCTCATTTAATAATCCAGTTAAGAAATAGAAATTAACAAGTATGTGGAGGTCATGCTAAGATCTATAAGAGAACTTTCCAAGAAAATTGTTCACAGGATGAGCAGAATGGCAAATCACTTATTTCTCCAAAAGAGGCCTTGAAGAAGATTTTGAAGCCTCTGTAGTGGTGGTGTAACAATCCTAATGTATCTTGGAAACAGGGTCTGTGGACTGATAAAGTTATAACAGTTTTGTTGTTTTTTCTGTATTTTTGAAGTAGAAACACATTTGGATTTTTAAAAAAAGGCTGAAGAAGTTTGGTGGAAGCATATGGATAAATTGTCTAAGGAGCTTGGAAAGAAAAGCGTCTGGACTTGTTTAAGTTGCTTGAAGACGTTTCATCTCTCATCCGAGAAGCTTCTTCAGTTCTGAGGGTCAAATGGTGGAGAGTCCCAGATTTAAACCCAGTGGGAGTTTCCCCCCAAAGAGGGACAAAGGACCCCCTGATGATCCTCTACCTAATCACATGAGCCGAGGTGTGAAACTGGGTGTGGGTCACAATCAGCCAGGGTTTCGGGTGAGCTCATTGTGAAACCTGGCCCCACTCTATCATGTGATTTCCTGAGGTCAGGTGGCCCAGGATGTGAGTGGGTGTTAAGGCATCTGGGAAGGGTTCTCAAAACTGGATTATAGATGGCAGACAGTTGGTGTCGTAAACCACCACCTCTGTTCAAAGATGGTCGCTCACAGTGGACATGAATGGCTTCTTTCACTCCTCTTTCAAACCATCTGTACTCTCTGTCCAAAATGTGAACATTGGCATCCTCGAAAGAGTGACCTTTGTCCTCCAGATGCAGATGAACTGCTGAGTCTTGTCCTGTGGAGGTGGCTCTTCTATGTTGTGCCATGCGCTTGTGAAGTGGCTGTTTGGTCTCTCCGATGTAGAGGTCTGGGCATTCCTTGCTGCACTACACAGCATACACCACATTGTTAAGTTTGTGTTTTGGAGTTTTGTCTTTGGGATGAACCAGTTTTTGTCTGAGCGTGTTGCTGGGTCTGAAATGCACCAGGATGTCGTGCTTGGAGAAAACTCTCCTGAGTTTCTCTGATACACCGGCTACATAGGGGATAACAATGTTGTTGCGTCTGTCTTTCTTATCCTCCCTCGCTGGTGTGTGGTCTTCTTTTCTGTGCATCTTTGCTGACTTTATGAACACCCAATTAGGATAACCGCATGTTTTGAGTGCTTCTTTTACATGCGTGTGTTCCATCTTTTTTCCTTCAGGCTTAGAGGGAACATGTTCTGCCCGGTGGTGTAGGGTCCCAATTACTCCAAGTCTGTGTTCCAGAGGGTGATGGGAGTCAAACAGGAGGTACTGGTCTGTGTGTGTGGGCTTCCGGTAAACTTCAATGTTGAGGTTGCCATTCTCTTCAATGTGCACAGCGCAGTCCAGGAAAGGCAAACAGTCATCCTTTGTGTCTTCCCTGGTGAACTTGATGTTTTTATCCACAGCGTTAATGTGCGCAGTGAAGGATTCCACTTCTTGTGTTTTGATTTTGACCCAGGTGTCGTCTACATATCTGTACCAGTGGCTGGGTACTCTTCCTTTGAAAGAGCCAAGAGCCTTCCGTTCCACTTCTTCCATGTAAAGGTTGGCTACAATAGGTGATATGGGGGAGCCCATGGCGCAGCCATGTTTTTGTCTGTAGAAGCCCTCGCTGTATTTGAAATATATAGTGGTGAGGCAGAGGTCTAACAGTGTGCAAATCTGATCGGGTGTGAAGTCGGTCCTGTCTTCCAAGGAGCTGTCTTCTTGTAGTCGTTTTCTGACAGTCTCCACGGCCTCCATGGTGGGTATGCAAGTGAAGAGAGAGACTACATCAAAGGACACCATGGTTTCATCTGGATCCAGGGTAAGTTTCTGGACCTTATCGGTGAAGTCGGTGGAGTTCTTGATGTAATGTGGGGTGTTCCCCACAAGAGGTGCCAGGATGGTAGCAAGATGTTTCGAAATGTTGTAAGTGGCTGAGTTTATGCTACTGACAATGGGTCTGAGTGGGACACCTTCTTTGTCGATCTTAGGAAGTCCGTAAATGCACAGTATGGCATCCCCTGGGTAAAGCCGGTGATATGTGAGGCGGTCAATGATTTTGTCCTTTTCAAGGTCTTGAAGGCAAGCTATAGCTTTCTTCTTGTAGCTGCTTGTGGGGTCTCGCTTCGTATGTATTGTTGTCACTGAGGAGAGTAGTGATCTTTGTGGTAATCAGTTATGTTCAGGACCACGGCGCACCTTCCCTTATCAGCTGGTAAAATAGTGATGTTGTGGTCTTTTTGTCAGGGAAGCGACGGCCTTCTTTTCTTGTAATGTGAGGTTAGACGGCGGAACTTTGGCACTGGAGAGGGTGGCTGAGACTTTCATCCTGATTCGCTCTGCTTCTGTCAGTGATAATTTATTAATCTGTATGGCGGTTTCTGTGGCTGTGATGAGGTCCACTATAGGCAACTGTTGTGAAGAAATGGCAAAATTGAGTCCTTTGGCTAATACTCTCTTTTCAGGTTCAGTGAGATTCCAGTCTGAAAGGTTCTTCACCCATTTTTACTGACTGTCCTCAGGTGTGTGTTCTTCTCTGAGTTGTGTAGGTTCAGACCAAGGAGTGAGTGTTCACATTTTGGACAGAGAGGACAGATGGTTTGAAAGAGGAGTGAAAGAAGCCATTCATGTCCACTGTGAGCGACCATCTTTGAACAGAGGTGGTGGTTTACGACACCAACTGTCTGCCATCTATAATCCAGTTTTGAGAACCCTTCCCAGACGCCTTAACACCCACTCACATCCTGGGCCACCTGACCTCAGGAAATCACATGATAGGGAGGGGCCAGGTTTCACAATGAGCTCACCCGAAACCCTGGCTGATTGTGACCCACACCCAGTTTCACACCTCGGCTCATGTGATTAGGTAGAGGATCATCAGGGGGTCCTTTGTCCCTCTTTGGGGGGAAACTCCCACTGGGTTTAAATCTGGGACTCTCCACCATTTGACCCTTAGAACTGAAGCTTCTTGGATGAGAGGTGAAACGTCTTCAAGCAACTTAAACAAGTCCAGACGCTTTTCTTTCCAAGCTCCTTAGACAACGATGACCTGGATGACTGAGAACCTTCACAGACATATGGATAAATTCATCCATCATCCTTTGAGCTTGTGTTTAGTCCAGTGAGTGGCACAGGAAATAATTCATTGGCAGAGCAAAGAATGGATTCATTCAAAATCAGCAAATTTTGTAATCAAACTTCATATTGTCTAAAAATGCTGAAAAAAGGATGAAGAGGATGGCTTCTATAACAGGAAAATCATCCTCTAAAGCCCACCAATCGACTATCTAAAGTGGGGCGACTCTTTAGGTAAGACATGACTGAAAGTCTGTGGATAGACATCCAAAAAGCAGGGCATCCAGGGAACAAGCATGACACACAACTAGAAGCCTTTTGTAGTGAATAATAATAGAAAATCCTTCAAAAAGGAATCAAAAGACTCTTATCTCTACAAAAAGTGCTTACAAGCTTACCAAAAAGGAAGTTATTGTATACTCGCAATGTGCTGTGAAAAAACATTTGCTTTAAGGTTGTTTTTTTTTTTTTTTTTGGGGGGGGGGGGGGGGGATTCTTTGTATTTTTTATTATTTCAAACTGTGAAAGCCAGAAATAAAAAAAAAATATGGAGAAAAAAATAAGAACAATTAAAATATTAAAGAATTCAATTTGGAAATCAGGCCACCTTTGACTCGCTCAGACTCACAGTAAGAAAAATGCTAGGGACCCAAACGTCTGGATGCCACTGTAGATCTCTCATCATTCCTGATGGCAATATGTTGTGAGCTGAGTGGGGACAGCAGAAGAAATGAAGAGGAGATGACCTTGTAAATAAACTACTGACTCTAATCCCTCCCTGCAGGATTCCAAGCCATCCTGACTTGTCATTCACTCTGCACTTCCACACACACGTAACTAAACCTGTAATTTTACTAGGTTTTTGACAAACTGTGGTGCTGCTTTAGGTATGATGTGGAAACACCCACATACGCTCATGTGTGACTGTGCTATAAATGTATATTTATATATTGTTATATTGTACATACAGCAAGCCTGTATTGATGGGTTTTTGCTAGGAAGATTAATACCTGTCAGGTTGGGGCTTTAGCTCTGTACAGGAGAGGGCAAACGGTCACGACGAGTGGTGAAAAGATTATTATCCTTATTATGATGCCTCGACACCCTCACTTCATCTATCATACCACCTCCCCCCTCCATATTTCACCCTGTCCTCAGATCCACTACGCACCCCACACCTTTCCTCAAATATGATTGATTCCCTGCACGACCATCTCATTTTCTATAACTCAACTCTGATACTTCTTACACTACTCTAGCCTTCCCTTTATTACTCTAGGTGGTAAATCTTCAAATCTTTTTATGCCCATCCGTCTTTGAAAGTCTTGTTGGAATATTTGGAGCTCCAACCTTGCTAATGGCTTCTCTCTTTGAATTCTCCACATACCTATTAGCTCCATCTGATGTGTTCATAAATGCTTCTTACTGGCAAGGCTGATATTCCTGATGGGTGATGTTCGCAACCTTCAACTTTAGTAAGCTGCTCAATGTCATCAAATGATTGATTGATGCACTTGTAGCCAACTCAGGTCAGTTTTGTTTTGCAGACAGGGTCACCTTCACTGAATCACCTTGATTTGCTAAACTGCTTGTTTGTGTTGCTGTTCAATGAGCAAGTGAGGGATCTCAAAGCAAGTAAATGCGTGACTGAGTGAATGAGTGAGCGGGTGACTGATGATGAGTGAAAGGTTGGGTTGGTGAGATAAGCAGGTTGATCTCACTTCACAACATTACACTTGGCACCAGTAAATGAGTTTCCCCTTTGATCAGCTTTGCGCTCTTGTAGCCTCCATCGCCGCTGTGCTCCCTGCTGCTCTACCTCTCCCACAGGTAATGAGGGGTGGGGGGGCCCAGGGGCACCAGATCAGAGGACCTGAAAGTGTGTACATGTTTGTGAGATACACCAGATGTTTGTGTATGTAAGGGTGGAGACTTGGCTATGATGCCTCCAGGTGAACAACCATTTGGAGAGTGGCTCACACTCAGACACGCTCATGCACACGCAGGCATCTGCTTAGCCAAAAACAAAATTAAAAATGCATCGCACATCAAGCATGGGATGATAAACTTGCCACAACTGTGTTTACCATTGAACCATGAGAGATCTGAGAAGCGCCACTCACACACAATCATCATCTTGTCAAAACTTGTTGAAGTCCCAGTGTGCACTGCTGCCAAGACCAAAACTGATCAAAACTCCTTTTGTGTTCAAGAGAGCCTCACAATTTGACATCAAAACCACAGCATTGGTTTTGGCACTTCAGAAAGCACCCAAAATCACTTTTTTCATCAAAGTAACACTGTCTTAGCACAACCAAATGCACAAATCATTGCATGACACAATCAAGCCGCATCATGTTTTCAGCTGCTGCCAAATGGTGCACTTGCTCTGTTTGATGATTTTTATGATTCTTGCATCCGTCATACAGCAGAGAATTGAACGTGATAACTAACAAAATTGTCACTTTGCAGCTGTGTGCCCCACCAGGTGAGGCTGCAGTTTAAACACATGTCAGTCAGTCTAATGACTTACATAGTCAAGACCCTGAACCTAACCTATTAGATGGACACCAAAGATTAGTGTCAGCATGTTCTCCTAGGTTACAGGAAAACAGAGTGCAGTGAAGATGCGGTCATTGCTATACTATTTAATCCCTCTATTTGTGTTACATTTTCAAGTAATTAAAAACCTCTGGCCATCAAAATGTAATCAGAAGTGTGAAGAAAATTCTCTCAAGACATTCAACAGATTAATGAAAATTTAATGGGATAGACAGCTTTTTGGGTATATATGCACTCATAATGTATATTTTTTCTTTATACAATTATATAGAACTATAGACATATACAAATATTGTTTCTAATGTTGTTTTGTTATGCATTTACCTAATCACCTTACCTTCTCCCTCAAGACCCCCCCCCCCCCCCCACCCCAAAAAAAAAAAAGAAACAAAAAGAAAAGAAAAGTAATCTTCATCATGTTGGGTAGCAGGCAGGTTTTGGTGTGAAATCTCATCAGGAAGATTGGTTTGTCTTGTGTTATTAAACACTTTTCACAGGTTCTCTTATGCAAAAGCAAAAATCAAGCGAGCAACATATTTCTTACTATACAGCTGCTGTGCGATGGATAAAGCGGAGGTGCCTCTTGGGTTTTTGCTAAGTTGATAAGAATATCAAAGCCATGTTCATTAAAATTCCACCTGAAGTGGTTTCAATCACACGTTTGCCTTCAAAGTTATTTTGTTTACTAACATTCCTCCATGACTGCGTAAGTTTGCTAATTACATTATTTCATATATTAGCGTACGGTTTTATTGTATTTTCAGGTGATCATCAAAACTGAGGGAAAACCAGTGATCCAGCTCAAATAAATGAGAATTTTAAAGTTATTCTAGTTCTGAGCGGTGCTGTTTTTGATCAGTGATTAAAAAGAAAAATAAATAAACAAAGCTATAGGATGTAGGTTATCATGACACTGCCTGGTTTATATATTTAATACATCACAGTCAGCTAGCATAACTCTATGCATCAATGCATCTAATAAACAACACCTTAGGGAGTCTGAAGCTCTACTTTTGTTCAAAAATCTATTTTTAATCTTTTAACAACTAGTCTTACACACATATTTTCTGAGTTTCTTTTTGTTTTATACTCTGATAAAGTGACTCAGACTATTCATGGAGTCCTTGCATGTCCCCTAGTTACCACAAGGAAGTGGCTGGAATCTAAGAGATTTCCTTGGTCCATAAACTACCAGCAAACTTGTGACCAGCAGGTTGCTGATGTGAAAGTGACTGAGCACAATTCTACTCATCTTCAACAACAACGATCAAAATGCCCTTGGCCATAACTGCTTTTCTGAGTGTGCTAAAGTGGAGCCATTCAGTGAGCTTGTACTGTGCAACTACTCTGTGTTTGAATAGGATTGTACAGCCCATTCTGCATTAAATTTTCTGCCCTTTTCACAGAAGTTTGAGTTATTTGCAAACATTATATGTGTAAGCAAGATTTTCACAGGAGTGAGAAAACCTTTAGGGTGATATATAATGGCAGTTCCCTAAATGAATGGCCTTTTAGAATTTCACATTTGACAATGCTCTGTACTCATACTAACATCTTGGCATTGATGAAAAACACCACAGGATTCACGTACTCACATTGCAGGCCTAGTGATAGACTGGCGACCAGTCCAGGGTGTACCTGCCTTTCACCCATTTCTTTGTAATTTACAGTCTGGACTGTACAGACAAATAACCAGACCTTACTTGCCTTTTAATAAGCATATATATCCTACAGGGTAAGGCTCTGACTTTGTGTGTACGCATGCACCAAGCAACACTTCAGAGTATCTAGCCTACTTGGAATCTCCAAGTGGTATCCTGGTCTTTGGTTATGAGTATATAATTGAGAAATACTTATTTATTCCTCTGCTGACTTTGCATGTTTGCTCACTTCCAAAGACACAATCTCTAATTTTTATTGTAGTTTAATTTTAATGGAGACATATGGAATATCAATCGAGAATCCAGGGGAAAAAATACATTACATATAAGTTATACATTGATTTTTTTTTTATGAAAAAAGCATTTTATCCCCAAGAAAAACAAGACTTAGTACTTGGTGGAAAAGCCTTTGTTGGCAAACAGATATGAGATGTTTCTTGCAGTTGGTCACTGTATCAATCTCACGATGGATTTAGGCCCACTCCTCTTTGCAGAATTTCTCTAAATCTTTTAGGTTTCTTGGCTGCTGCTTGGCAATTTGAAGTTCCTGGTATCTCTACAGGTTTTCTATAGGACTGATGTCTCAAGACTGGTTAGGTCACTCTATGATCTAATTGCACTTCTTCTTTAGTCACTCCTTTGCTGGCTTGGCAACAAAGGAATTGCTTTTGGGTCATTGTAAAGCTTGATTTAGACTTCTAAGGGAAATACACATCCAGACTTGCATAGTAACGAGAAACTCCTGCCATCCCTACACTGCAATCTTCCACCCCATTCAAGACAAGGTATCCGTTGACCTGACATGTAGTTATATATTATCGCAGGTGCACTTCAGGTTATGTAGAAGGTTGCAGCATGCAGTTAAAACGGGATTCCGGTTATGCTGTAAATTACAACATTCATTTTCTGGCTGAGGAAAAGACGTTTTTATCCATTGGTCACTCGATCCAATTAAGCCAAAAGCCCAAATGCATAGTGTTTCCTCCTCCATGCTTGACTTTGGGGATGGTGCTCTTTGGGTCATACTTAACATTTCTAGTGCTCCAAAGGCTTCTTGAGCAGGGGTGACTTGCAGGCACTGTAAGTTTCAATCCATTAGCATAGTGTATCATCAGTAATGTTCTTGGTGACTCTGGTCCCAACTGCTTTCAGGTCATTAACAAGCTTGGCCTGTGTAGTTTTGGGCTGATCCACCACCTTTCTCTTAAATCAACCTCACTTGATCAACCCTCATGCAAGATCCTGCATGGAGCGCCAGACAAACATCCATGCCAGAATCCAAGGCATTATCAAACCAGCCACCAAATGTGAGGGCTCCACCAGACCAAGCTAGACACCTTCACAAGGTTAGGCAGGTGTTGTGGCTGATGTGCATATGTTCTTGTTTGATCACAGGTATTTAAGAAATGACAGCCATTGTAGTACTTAGCGATAGTGAGCATAATAGTCTTCAGCTCAACTAAGTTTTGCACTAAAGTCTGTATTGCTTTTCTGCTCTCAACTTATCCTCTGTGTGTCTGAAGAGCACAGCCCCACTCTCATGCAAACAGACAGTGACAAAGAGAGGAGAGAACGGAACAGAAAAGCAGTCAGACACAAATCAACACTCACAACTGGGTTACAAGTGACATCCCTTGCCTGTATCCGTGCTCCTTACTATCAGACATAATTACTGCCAGAAATTCCATTACTGAAATTAACAATAGTTTAATTTATTTTTGAATAATTTACTGTCCACCAGTTCATTCATAATGGAAATGCCCTTTTTTTAAAAACACATTTTGTTTTGATTGTAATAACTGTTTAACTAATTCAGCTAAAGAAGTAATCAAAAAAATAAATAAAATGGTACCAATGCAGAAAGCAGAAAGGAAAAGGAAAAGGCAGAGAGTGGGGAAGGAACACTTTCAATGACATGGCAGAGTGAAGGCTACACAGACTAGAGAGCACAGTATGACAAAAAACAACTGGGGAATACATGTTCGGTGCAAATCAATGCAAATGTGATATAAGTGCTGTAAAAGGGGCTTGTCTGTTGTCTGATCTATATTTGTGATGTGTGAGAAATGTACCTTTACTCCAGAGGATATGTAGGTGGTCCTTATCCAGCGGCTGGTTCAGTATGATCAGACAGATCCTCTGTTTGCCTGAAAGGAACAGACACAAGGAAAAGGGGAAATGTGTAAATAATAAACAATCAGATAGAAAACACAGACGACTGATGGAGCATAATCAGTAACACGTAGCAAAATAGCAACGCTAGAACATGTCATTACTTGCATGTTCAAATTAATACCTTTAAATCCAGACTGGAGACTACTGTTTGTGGCATTGAATATATTTAAAAAAAAAAAAAAATAAAGCAGCAATAACAAGGTTATTATAAGGCTCCACAAAGGAAAGAAGAAAATAAGAGAGAAGATTAAAAAATGAATTCATTTCAAGCAAGTCTTGGTTTCTTGAGAGATCAAAATTGGTTCCCACTCGATCCAATTAAGCTGCAAAGGGTTTGTTTGCAACAGCAGAAGATAACAAAACCTAACACCACTACGAACAGTGTGCATCCAGCTCAGACAGTGATTTCCCTTGATTATACTGCCTTTAATCTCTTTAATCAGGGTCACAATCAATGTCTGGATACCTACCATTTGTTAAAGAAAAATAAAGAAAATCAGTACCCACACTTGCACGCATTTCATTTTTTGCCATTTAAAATCTTTAACCTTAGTTGCATATCATACATGAAAACAAAGCTAAACCTTTTCTGTCATCCTCATCTCTCTTTCTTATCAGTGTACCTCTACGTTTCTTTGTGAAAGTCTCTCTCGTGGTGTTGCTTTTCATAAACCCATTTCTTCCCTGAAGCTCCCATCAATCTCGCTTCTAGCTTTTCTTTGCTCTGCTGCTAATGCAGATCCCCTGACTAATACTTTAGAATTGTCATTTATCTATCTGCAGGAAATGGGAAAAAATGGAAACAGTCATTGACAAAGTAAAAACAGAGCTGCTAGAAAAGCTTTAATGGACCAAAGACTAAAGCACAACCTTTCTTCTCCTCACCATCGCACTTTTCATGCTCATTTATCTTTCGCTCTCATGTCTGCTCTTATAAATGCTTTCCCATCAATGTTTAAGGCTTTCTTTTATAACAAAGCCAAAATGCTACCTGCAACTTGAAACACCACCTTGCGATTACTCTCTCCTAAAGCAAATTTATGTAAATTCCATAACTGCGAAACAAGAAATATCCAGTAAAGCCTGTATCCCTCCCAGTTTCCCCAGTATGGAGGAAAAAATGCAAAAGCATAGAAAGAAAATATATATATATATATATATACACTTCAGGTTTCATCATCAATTTCTCACAGCAAAATGTGCATCACCTGGGAAAAACAGCTCTTTTTTGGGGGGGATTTTGGACCCTCAGGTATAAAAAGTGCATTTAGGCTTGGCTGAGAAAGTGTGGAGAAATAAAATGTCCTTTGGGTTTGTGACTTTGTTGCAGCAGTGGGCTTGATGTTGTTAAAAAGTTCACATCACTAGAAGGTCATTTCCAATCCAAAAGCCAAACCCCAGCCGGCTATGGTAAAAAGTCGAGGAAAGGAAGAGAGGATAAAGAGGCGACACAAAGGAGGGGGGAAAGAGAGGACGATGCACGGGCGGGGGTAGGTGAGGTGGAGAAAGAGGAGGAGAAGATTTGTCAGTCTTGTCTCTTAATTGGCTGGAGGTGTACAGAGAACAAAAGGCAAACTCAACCAGCCGTGACTTTTCAGATAACCCTTCGACACACAAACACTCACCTTCCTACCCCACCCCCCCACACACAAACAGACACACACAAGAGGAGGCGCGTGGCCTTTCCTGCACTCCGTTTCAAAGAAATGTCACCTTGGGATTCTCTTAAAAGTGCCAGACAGCATAAATACTACAAACACGCGTGCACACGCGCGCACACACACACGTACAGAGTATCCAAAACACATAAGCTAGCACAAAGATATTCCAGAAATAAGTATTTATAATTAAAATGATGAAATTTAAAAGGCTAACTGTGCACACTAGGGATTTTAAAATGCAGACATCCAGGGGCTGTTCTTATATCCTCCTCAGAGAGTCTAGATGAGCATTTCCTCCAAGAGATTAAACTAAGGAAGCCATATAAATATATCCTAAAAGTGTATCGCTATACTGTGCACTTGGGTAAAAAAAATGTATGATGCTGGGAATCTCAGGCACATCTTTCACCTTTAATAGCAAGTGACAAATTTATCCACAAAATTATAACACCGGGGGTGTATGTGATTTGTTGCTTCCGCATCATTCTGCGGATTATTTGCACACCCAGAGAAATCTCTAGCCTAAATCTTGGATTTGTACAGTGAGCAAATGCAACATTGCAGCCTGTAACGCTTATCTAACATGCTTGAATAAACATTTGTTTCAATGAATGCTTCAAAACTGCTGATAGCTTCCTGACATGAGTGAGTGTCTCTTGACTGATGTCGGTCTCCGTGCGTTACTGATTTTCAAGCTGTACACAAATAGAAAATCAACAACAGTTCTGTCTTCCTGCGTTGCACAAATAATGCACGTGTGTGAGAATGTCAAGTATATACAAACATACCCTGTGCACACAAGCATGCTGCAAAAGTACGCATCTGCAGTTGAACAAGATGATTGTAGTGCTTTAGACAACAATAAATGAGATGTGACTCAAATGTGCTTTAATGTGATAAATATTTTGATCAAATATGCTAGATAATTCATTGGAGACCATCACAAGTTGAAAGAGTGCCTTCAAATTATTTATTTCGTATGTCAATGGCAAAACTACAAACTGGGTCAGTTTAATGGAGAGAAACAGCGAGTACGTGCTGAAAGGCAGAAAGCTGCGAATATGCACTCATTGCCCACTATATTAGCTTCTTAACATGAATATCGAATCAGCTAATCAAGTCAGGCATTCGAGATGACCTGCTGAAGTTCAAACTGAACATCAGAATGAAGAAGAAAGGTGACTGAAGGGAGTTTAGACAGTAGAAGTTCATAAAAACACTGCCTGGTCTGGGTCTGATGAGACGCCTGATCACTCCTTAGTATCAAGCGAACATTGTTTAAACACCACAGACTCGTATTGTTGCCGACCAAGTCCATCCCTTAATAACCAGTGTATACCAATCTTCTGATGGATGCTTCCAACAGGATAAGACATCCTGTCACAAAACTCAACTCTACTCAAATGGCCTCCACAATCATCAGATTTCAGTTGAATAGAGCACCGAAGGGATGTGGTGGAACGGGAGATTGACATCATGGTTGACAAATCTGAAAAATTAAAGCATTTCTGAATCCAAAAGGGGGTCCAATGTAGTACTAGTGAGGTGTACCTAAAGAAGTGGCTTGTGAGTGCACAGCTCTTTATCATAAGACACTTTTAAAACAACTTCTGTAAATATCATAATTGTTGTTTTCAGTCATACTCAAGTCAATTAAAGTTAACTTACTAATTACTTTAGCTCAATTGAGTACAAGCTTGAGATTGTGATCTGATTTAAATCCCTATATTTAGCTCACTCTCAATATAACTGAGAGACAAACTATAAGCATGCAGCTTAATCGTAACATTAGCATTAATAAATGCTCAGCCTAGAGCCAACACAGTAACTGATGAACAGAGGCAAGCAAACAGGTTTTTGTTGTTGTTGCTTTATTCAATTAATATCAGCCTATTTATAGCAAACTGTAGCTTTGTTAAACTGTAAATTAAGTTCCCATTTTCAGTTAAACCTTCATTTCCTTCTGTTTCTTACCTTATTGCTAAGAATTTCACGTTCATACAAAATAAACCCAGTAGCGCTTTTTTGAAAACAGTTCTTGACATCCCAGCTTGTTTTTCTTAGTCCACGTTCTTGTTTGGTGATGCATTTTTTACATTCCACTCTATGAACTGTGAGGCATACACAAGAAGAGAGACCAGCAGTATAGCTATCCAAACAGTAGCAGGTTGAAGTAGAGTGGTTATAAAAAAAAAATGACAACATTTCAAGAAATGACTCCAAGAATGCAACAAATGCCACAGAGCACCAAGACTGATTAAAAGGACGATTTTTCTAGGACTCAGACCTCAGATTCATCTTATCAGTAAAACTACACACAGTGTGTACCTGTGATAGTTAGATGCCAAGGAATCCAGAAAGGATGAGAAAAGCCAGACCTCAGACAGTGCTCAGCATATCGTGGATATCGTGGATATAACATTTTATCATATCTTTCATATCTTTCTGTGGAAGAATAATATTTCTAACCTGGGTCAAATTTTCATAAAATGTATTAACTCACCACCAATGACCCGAAATATACTCTTCTACTCCATTATGTTATATATTGCTTTATAAAGTAATCCGTGGTTCACTGAAACAGATGCAGCAAACATTTATTGAAACACAGTATAAGGTGAATACAACTCAAACTAACTTGAAAGTTGATATTTGCCATGATGACTTTTATTCTTCAAAACAGCCTGAACTCTCTTAGGCAAGCTTTCTTCTTTAAGTAGTCTTCGTGAATCTTTCTCCCGGCTTCTTGAAGGTCGTTTCAAAAGGCTTTTATTCTGCTCTGTCAAGGTGATCCCACACTGCTCCAATAATTTTGAGGTCCCGGCTTCTACATAACATATTTTCCATCAGGTATTGTATGTTATCTGACTGTACATTCCTATTTCCATCAGTTTCGACAAGATCTTAAACACTACTGAATGAAAGGCAGCTCAAACCATGACAGAGCCATGACAATTCTTAATTTTGGCTTTCAGTTGTTCAGTTTCCTTAAACTTTTTAAGAGCAAACCGCACACCATGCTGTAATATGCCAAGTTTATGTTTAATAGCTTTTTGGAATTCACCTTTTTAAGGCAAAAATATTATTCTATGTCTGTCAAACTGAGTTATCTTTGGCATTTTTCATGGACTGAACTAAACAAATGGAAACAAATGTGTGTGTTATGTGTAGACACAACACTGATTCATTCTTTAGGTAGGTAACAAAAAAAAATGGCTGGCTCCTTGGATGCAAAACATGAAGAAATGAGGGGAACCCTCGAGACTTTTGCACAGTACCGAACTTTTGCAAAGCTTCTTTTCCATTTCTGTTCATGTGGTCAGTAAGGTGGATTATTCTACTTTGTGTTCCTGGTTAGGTCAAAGCACGGTATTAACAGTGGAATTCACGGTAGAGCTGTTGCAGCTGACTGCATTAGATTTTAGCTAATAAAATGAGTACAGTTGTCAGGAATTACATGGAACTAATAAATGTAACTCGAGCCTGAGGAAAGTACAAGTGTCTGCTGTCTGTTCTACAGGCCAAACTGTTGTACGATCCCGTTGACCTTTACAGGTCTGGTAATAACCTGCCCTTCGGCTCACATCAGCTTTCCTTCCTCGAAGCTCATACCACCAGAGAGCTCACATAAACCTTGACCTGAGAGCAGTGGCTAAAGGCAGATATAACCAGCTTCCTTCTCAGGTCTGTAGGGCAGCCAGCCATCTGGAGAGTTTCTTTTTTAGGAGCATCACTGGGTACAGAATATGTCAGATTATCGTTAGGGTAATGAATTCTATTGTAAAGTGTTAACTTGCCTTTGGAAATGAGATAATAAATGTGCTATGTACTGAACTTAGACACATTTAATATGGATCTAAACTGTTTTGTTGGAACAAGGAGAATTTATGTGATGTCAAGCATTTCATTCAGACGCAAAAAAGATTATTAGATTTTAGAAAGATCAAACTTAATTAAACCACCCCTTTAAAGCAAAAACATCAAAAACCCCTTTCAGAAAAAGAGAAGGGAAGGCATGTCTCATACATATGTACACTGTTGTCATGAAAGTGCAAGTGATTTGTTTTTGAGTTCTAATTCCCCAAAGACCGTGTGTCGGAGTGAGTGGGAGAAGCAGAGGGAGGAAGACAAGTGTGACAGTGATGCGAGTAAGCGTGAATTTTGATCAGATGCATTGAGATCGTCTGTGTGTGGGTGGGTGCCCCACACAAGAGTATAGTTTGTGTATGACAAAACAACAACAACAACTGAAAAAAAGAAGACATATGCATCTGTGCATGAACCTTCAGATTTGATTGATTGTGTGCATGTGTTTTTCTGGTGAGGGAATGTGAGTTTGAAAGGCAGTACCTGAGGGCAGCAGGCAGTCCAAAGGTGTCATCTTTTCATCCATGGCTAGGATCCACAGCAGCCTGTCTTCAATCAGTCGACTCACTTGGACTTGAGGAGAACAGGGCATATGTTGCTGCTATTCTTCCTTTTGTCCGTCTGTTTTCTACTTTTATTCTTTGCTTGTAAGTCGACAAAGAAAGAAAGTCATTTAAATGTCTACCTCTGACCGGGCTTGTACTGAACTATTAATTCTCCCTAAAACAAGAAAACTGATTAAAAATACAAACATCCACATGGAAGCTATGCAACTTCAAGGTTTACACACATGTTTCAAGACACAATACCGACACAACAGGGTTGCAACTAATAATTATTTTTCTTTGCTAATATATCTGTCTTCTTTGACTGATGGGTCATGTGGACTTGGCTGAAAATGTAAAAACCCATTGTCAAAATTTTCAGCAAATTTGCCTCAGTCTTCTTGTTTATGTCAATAATCTTCTGGTTTAACAACAATGACAAACTGATGTGATGATTTTTTTAAAATTTACTTGCTGATTAAATTAATCAATGAATCAAACACAATACCTGTGAAAAATATAACACCATCTGTATACTAAAGAGGAACTAAAGTTAAAAATGGAGCCCAGGTAGTTAATGATTGACTAATCTGTTAACAGAAATCTTAACACCCAACCTTTTTTCTCAAATGTGTGGCTCTTGCATATCTGATGTGACAGCAAACTGAATATCTTTTGGGCAGGTTGGAATGTTTGAAGGTCATAATATATGACAGATTCATTAAAGGAAAATTAAAAGCTGTGACTCTGTAAACTGTACTTTATATGAAAAAAGAAAGTACCGTAACAACCCTGTAGATAACCAGGGCATATAAAAGCCCAAAAAGGCTAAATACTCCTAAAACCTCACGAACCAGCTGATGACAGCACTAAAACAAATATATACTTCACCTGGATCTGCTCACCTTCCAGCTTTAGCAACCAAAGCAGAGCAAACTACGAAAGAAACCCAAGTGCAGCAGGGTTTAATGATGATTATAGTACTCTGAACTCAGCTGAACCATTAACAGCTAGCCCTCGACAACGATCAGACCCTCCCCTCACGGTGGACTCTCAAAGATATAGTGCAGGCAGTTTTTTTTATTTTCTCTTTCTAAAATGGATTTGTTGTTTAATAGTGGGCAGTTTTCCTGTCTTTCTCCCTCATTTCTCTCTCTCTTTAATACTCCATACACACTCTGGACTCAATGAAAGTACATTGCATCGTCTCGTTACCTCTTTAATACTAACCGACAAAGACAATTAGCTCTTGTCACATATTAACACAGCCCTTCTCTTAAGTGCTCGACCTAAAGATCGTTCATTCATTTCCACAAGCATTTCTCCCACTTCACGTGCAACACGCGACGAAGAGAAGTCCTCCCGTCACAGACACAACAGTCCGACTTCAACAAAAGCGACACATAAACACTCTGACTTCACACTGTGACGCTATCAGTGCTTTACTTTGAAAGAAATCCTTTATACACTCACAGACTTAAGCCGCTTCCGCCATTGATGGAGTAAACAGTCAACGAGAGGGAAGGATGCGTGCAGAGAGGGGAATGAACAGCGGCTCGTGTTTGTTATGGTGACCCCTAGAGGCCAAGCGTGGAAATGGCGCTTCTTTGTGCTCTCAAATGGGAATTCTCCAAGGTAGTCCCAGGGTTTCTTAAGGAAACCTGAACAATTATAAATAATTTAACCTGACAGTTTGATTTATTTCTTTTTTCATTTTTTTTTACTATATAAGAGGAAATAACTGCTGTTCTCTCTCCTTTAAGTTTACCTGCACTATCCATGCTATAAGGACAGCGAAAAGATAATAACTACGCAACAAAACAGCTGTGTTTTTCATTAAAGATGGCAAAACAAATCACATGCAAAAGCTTGCTGTGCTGTCATATTGTGTTTACATGTGGCGTTATATGTAAAATTTAAAAATGTTAAAATGTCGGGGACCCCTGAAGCAAATCTGCACTATTGTCAACGACCCGTGCTTTAGTTTAATGAAGCATTAATAGTCTGACATTTACATGCTTCATTGATTTAGCAGGTGTAGTCCTGCTTTAAGAAAGTACAGCATTGTGGTGGATTAACCCGTATCCCAGTGTCTTTATCATGCTGCCATTCAAAGGTAGACATGAATAATTTTGAAAATTTGAAACATTTACATCAGTTCTCATGTCTTTATGAGATGTATAGCAAGATATGATAAAACATTTCTGTTTTTTAGGTTGTTTTTCTGGCTGTTAAGGTTTCTTAGACATGTAGATTTATTGGTTTAGTGGTTAAGTAGGTCAGGGTAATTGAAATAATGCTTCAACATTAATTTATAGCAACCAGTTACACCCACACCCTATCACTTATCTTTCCCTCTGCTGTTCTCGTAGACAGGGGCACCGAATCTCACACTTGCTGTACAAAAAAAAATGCACAAGCAAAACACAGAAAGGTAAACACACAAAACAAGCACACATACACACACGAATGCGAGCAACAGACTGATGGTGTATGCCTCAGATATCTCCAGACAGCAGTAGAAGCACTGTAAAGTGAGCAACCAAATCTTTCTCAAGGTGAAGCCACTCCAGAGGCTCGTTAAAACAAACGTTGTCTCATCAATCAGCAGTTGTTCTGTCTCCCTGACACGCTGCACATGCAATGTACACACTCGCAGTTTTGCACAAACATGTATGTGTAAGTCACACGCACGTGCACACATGTGCTACGGGAAGTCATTCATTCTGTGGGCATGCATTATAAATGCATCTATGAATAAATTCCTGGCTCAGTGCATTCTTCATTGGAAAGGATTTCTTTTACAAGCCTACACCCACTGAATGTTTGATCAGATTTCTCTTTCACAGTGCATCCATCCAACCAATCCGCCTCGTTCTTGGACATCAGTCTTTCCAATATTTACTACTATTTCCCTTCCTTCCTCGTTTAGCTTTTTTTTTTTTCCTGTTTAAACTTTTTTTTTGACCCTACACTTCCCCCTCTGAAACACTTTTACTGCTTAGAATTCCCTGATATTTTTTTAAGCTTGACTATTTGTAGGTAGTAACAAAAAAGTGGGTCAGTGGTGAACTAGATAAAGATGACAATGCAGCCACTTTCTCATGAGCAGTTGAGGTGCGCGGCTATAATGAAACGGGTGATTGATGGACGCTGAATATTTAACAGCTGACGCTACACTGACAACTTTTCTGTCAGTCATTAGAAACTCAGCATGTCACCAACCTGGCACTCTTAGCTCAGATTGTAAAGAAGGCAGGGATTGCATTCTTTAAAGTTTATTTCAGAGTTGACTGCCAATCTCAGGATTTCCAGTGATGGCAAATAAATCTGTTTTTTTCTGGATTTGGAAGAAACGTTTAATGCAATGGCCTCCTTTGTATTGTACATATATATTGAGAAGCTCCACCTGCATTGTAAGAAAATTCATGAAACATTTTTAAATGAGCAAACACTCCAGTCAGTGACTACAGTTTAAAATGACATACTTAAACAGCACAAAGAAAATTAGCTCCATCTATAATTTATACAACAGAAATATGAACAGATCTATTCTTCTGAGTACCCTCATCATTTTATCTCTTGGTTTCCTTCTACGTCTTGTTTCATATACAATATTTAATACGATTTTTAATCTAGACTTCGACCAGTCCATTCTGTAACCCTCAATTTCTTCTTTTTGAAGCATTCCTTGGTAAATGTGCCAGCGCTTGTAGGATCATTATTCTGCTGAAAAGGTCTCCTTCCAGCTCAGCATCAGCTCTTGGACAGATGGCCTCACATTATCTTCAGACACTTTTTGATACAATGAAAAATTCATTATTGAGCCAATAACAGCAAGCTGCCCAGTCCCCGAAGCAGTAATGCAACCCTGAAACATAAAATTTCCACCACCATGCTTAACAGTTGGTGTAAGCTATATTTGGCTTGCAACACACTTTTCTATTGTTAGTGTGGCTAAACACACTGTTTAGAGCACATTATTCCAAAGACCCTGCTTTTGTTCATTAGCAAACTAACTGCATTCCCCAGTAGTTTAATGGCTACAGCTGCACAACGGACCTAAAGATCCTGTAATGAAAATTTGGGTTTCTTGGAGAATTATGTTGCGTCTGACAGGAAGCTCTTTGAGTTAATTTGCTGGGACAGCCATTCTTTGGCAAATTGGCATTTGCTTAAAATTGAGAGCTCTTTTAGATCTTTTTTTTTTTAATTATTGTAGAAAAATATCTTTTGAAATCTCTTACTTGTCCCAGAGGGTTATTTAGCTCTTGGCATGATGGCAACCAATTTTCAATACTTAAGAGAAAGACTTGAGTAAGACAGATTTCACATGCAGCTCCTGACCGATGTCCCTGCTATTCTGAGATTTTACACATCAAAACATCACTCAAAAATAATAATAACCCAGTCCTTCACAGATCTTGAAGTTAGGTTAATACAATCACAGATTAACTATATTGCTTGTTTGAATGTGTTTAGGAGGAAAGACAGGTCTTAGAGAAGCGATTGTTACTCTCCATCAGTCTGGGGAGGGTTATAAGACTATTTCCACACATTTGAAGTTCATCATTCTATAATAGGAAAGATTATTCGCAAATGGAAAACATTCAAGACAGTTGCTAATCTTCTCAGGAGTGGATGCCCCAGCACATTCACACCAAAGTCAGACTTTTCTCTGAGCAATGTTCAGAGAATTAGTAAAAAAAACCCCAAGAGCTACATTTCACTCTCTAAAGGCCTCAGTTAGCGTGTTAAATGTTAAAGTTCATGACAGTAAAATTAGGAAAAGACTGAACAAGTATGGTGTTTTTGGGACTGTTGCCAAGAAGCCTCTTCGCTCTAAAGGAAGATGGCAAATTTGCATCCGAACAAACCACAAGACTTGTGGAGCAATGTCTTTTGGACAAATGAGACCATATAGTAGAGATGTTTGGATGTAATGCACAGTCCCACACTTAGAGACCAAAAACTTCATATCAGCATAAACACCATGTGCCAAGTGTCAAGCAGGCTGGTGGAGGGCTGATTATCTGAACATGTTTTAGACCTGGGATCTTTATAGTGATTGAGTCAACAATGAACTCTTCTGAGTATCATTATTATCAAATGTGAGGACATCTTATTTATTTACTTAAATTACATGAATGATTTCTGAATGAATTTAGCAAAATGTTACACCATTTCTGGGGAGGGGTAGGAAACAGGAGAAGGATGCAGATTAAGTAATCTGTAGTTTTCTACATGTTGACATGTGACATCACAGAGTCCTTTAGCTGTAAATGAAGATATAACTGATTCATTTACAGCATGAAGCTCACAGCTGGCACATCATGTAACCTCAGAAAAAAAAAACACCTTTTCTAAGAATCCCTGTGATTTTCTTTCTGCTACTTTGCAAGGCAGGCGAATATCAAAATCTTGTATCACATGCAATTTAATCATCACGTTTCTTTTTACAAGATATTGGTTTTCTTCCAACTATCTGGCAAAGAGCGCTGTTGACAGTTTCTCACCTGCAAAACCGAGCGAGGCAACGTTTGGTTGTAAAACGCCCGTGATGGCTGCCGAAGCAGAAACGAGCATGCTCTGTCATTCTTCTCTCAAATTATTACCTGCTTTCAGATATTATGGTGAGGAACTGCTGTGGACTTTCTGATTTCATTTTCTCCTCGAGGTCACATCATGCTGAAGAGACTGTGTTTGTCTTTAGTTCAATTTAATATCTCTTATCAGTGGATACATGGGTCATAATAATGCCCCTTTGCCCCTCGGCAGAAAACACCTGTTATTCTAGCAGATAATGAAACTGAAAAGGAGAGACACTAACTGACATGCAAATCCAGACTCTCTCCCCCTCGCAGGCACTCTCTCTTCCTTTAATATTCCCTATCATTACCTTTACTTCTTTCTGTCATTTTTCTTTCGCTTGTTCTTTTTTCTTCAGTAATATGCTTTCTCTTTGTCTCTCTTTTATTCCTTTTTATCTGTCTTAACCTCATATCCCAGCTGCCTTTTTCCTTTGCCGGCTCTCTTTTGTCTCTTCCTTTGCTTTCAGCTTTACTTCCCTTCATTGTGCCTATCTGCTCCTTTTCTGTCTTGCTGTGGGGTTTTGTACTCGTGCAACATTTTACTTCACCTATAATGATTTCTTTTTTATGGCAGATAACAACTCAAACAAGAAAGTTCAGGTTACTCAAGGGATATTACAGCTTTGCTCAGTTTGGGGTCAACTCCTCACATACTGGCTCCTGTTGATGAAGTTGTAGGAGAAATGTGCATCTGAATTAGGGCTAAGTAGGCCATATTTCATCTTTATCTGCCAATTATGATGACCCATTTTTTTGTTAGAAATGAACAAGATAGGAGAGTGATGCAGGACAGACTTTTTTTTCCACTTGTGCCTATTGTGGAATCTGATGCCATGGTCAACAAAGGTGAAAAAACAACACAGTTCACTGCATCTCTCTTGGATGAATTACTCTCCTAAAGCTAATAAATATCCCCCAGTGGAAAAAGACTGAGTCTAAATTACTTGAGGTACACCCGAGCTCTGAGGAATGGGTCACTGAGAACAAGGAGGGCATATTACAGGTGACTGGCTGCTCTTACATGGGCAGGGTGGGTATTATCGACTACTTGGCAGCTTCTTCCCTCTGGCATCACCTTGCTGTACTTAATCCTACAGAGGCTTCCTCTCATATATCCAGGGGAGGACTTTTCCCCCCCTTTTTTGTCACAATATCATTGCCTAAGGGCTGGTGTCTCTCACCTGCCTGTTCAGAAGCAGCATGGATAAAGACCAAGCATGAGGTGGCATCATTCCAGCAGCTATAAACTCATATGTTTTGAGCAAGCCAAGATGTGTGCTCTTAGTGAGTACTGGGACTGAGGTCTGAGTGTGGACATTTTTTTTTCCACATGTAAAGCCAAAAATGACCGCCCTGAGTTATTAATAACTCATGCCTCTGATTCTACACATCTGCCCTGAGGGGCTGGTACCCACTGAGGTATACATTAGCTCGTGGTGTAATATGTACAGTGAGGTTTAAAGAGGAAAAGGGCAGTAGAAGTCTATCATCTGAAAAATTTATATTTTCACTTATACGGACTGAGACAGACTTCTGCAAAGGTCGGTATCACAGTCAGAGCACATCATCTGTCGCCTAAGGGTTAGAAAACAAACAAAAAACAGAGATGACCACGTTTGGACTGACCTCCCAGAAACTTCTGGAGGTGCTCACAGGGGAGCTTCTGAGGGCTTTGCCAGGTGCTGTGAGAAATGATACAGATGGTGCCTGGCGATGCCACGGGGGAGGAGATTTCTGATTTCCCTGCAGTGCAAATACCAGTTGAAACTGGGGTTTGGCACAGGGTAATGGAGGCAAACTCTGAGTGTATGGGTTATTTTAGACAGATGCCGAGGACAGGGTTTCTCCACAGCATGTGTTAGGGTCGTGAAGGCACATTGGTCTTGATGAAAAGTTCATAGCATAACCTGTATTTGCAACAAACACCTTTTAATACTTTGTCAAAAATTGCTACACATACAATATATCTAATATTGACATTTCTTTATTATTTTCCCTAACTGAAAGTAAAGTTAATGTTTGTCAATATGTCATAAGTTAAACACCTTGCATGGACCACCAGTGGCAGGAGGGCACCAGCTCTCCTTCGGAGGTCAAAAAACCTGCACACGGCTGTAATTTCAGAAAATAGCTGAAAAGTGTTGCACAGTTTAACTGTGTAGCTTGACTGCCTACAGGTTACACGTATTTGTACTTGCTCAGTGCTTAGTGTGATAGGCTGGAGGTAAACTTTGTAGGCATCATCAGGCACATGTACTGTGTTCTCCATGTAAAAAGACTAAAGTCTTCTATTGAATTTTCTGTTGCTAGGCCAAGTTGCCCCCTTGGGTGATGCACACGATAAGGATGAGTGTTTACACTGAAAAAAAGGGATTGGCCAGCTCTTGGATTTACGTAAGCATCTTGCGTGTATTTAACACAATTGCCTCATGCTTTAAAGTTAAGTGTAACTATATAGTGTAGAAACTACATGATATGCAGAGAGGCTAGATTAAATTGTTCATATCATGTTCAAGTGAAGTAAGTCAATAATATATCAATGTTAAATCCCGCGACACTGCACGGGTTTCAGACTCGCGCTCTTTAGATCGTGGTTTCAGGAAGGCATCCATCTCAGTCAAGTCGAGCAGCCACCTCTACTTTTTTTAGTATACCAAAAAAAGTAAGTTGGGTGGTTGTTACATTAAAAAAGTCTAACTTGTAATTTGAACACAATAATTTCATGTTTCTATGAATGTAATTAAATCATGAAGAATCTGTACGAAATTCAACAACTTAATTTGTTCTTGTTGAGACGACATGATACAATCTAGTAAGAGTGGTTAGTTGCTGAACTCATGAAATTCACAAGATTGCACAAGATTTCAAACTGCAGGAAAATCACTGGAGTTATAAGAGGCAGACAACTACACACGCACCACGTGCATGCTATTGCTATTTATTGTGTATTATTACAAAAACAAAACAATTCTGCATCAAATACAGGAAATCATAGCTTTCCTACATTTCCTAGATTGTTGGCATGGTAGTTAGTGCTGTTGCTTCACAGTAAGAAGGTCCTGTGTTCAAATCCACATTCTGGCTAGTTTGCAGGTTTCTCTCTGGGTATTCTGGTTTCCTCCCGCAGTTAAAAGTCATGCAGTTATATTAGAGTTAGGGTTAACTGGTGATTCTAAATTACCTGTGAATGTAAGTGTAAATGGTTGTTTGTTTCTATGTGATAGACTGGTGAGCTGTCCAGGGTGTACCCTGCACCGTAACCTATCACTTCAGGGTTATTTCCCAGCCCTCCTGCAACCAGGATAAAGATAGAAGGATGGTAGTTGTTGAAGACCCATTCAATTTTTATGGTAACCAGGATCTAGACTTTGTTGAACATTATGTAATATGAAGACAGCATGTAGTATTTAAGTGACCAAGTAGTATTGGAGTAAAAGTTATTGAATAGTGTTGAAATAAAATGACAAAATTGTGAAGGATTAAAATATTCCAAGAGCTCAACATACTTCATCTAAACATGTTTCAATCGCGTTTTATGAACACAAAATGCACAGGTTTACTGAATATGAAAAAGTTGTGTTGATTTAACTCAGTTGTTTAAGTTTCTGCCAAAGCAAAACATTTGTGTGCAACCAATGTCCATTATTGAATCAAGTAAATCCAACATGGCCTTTTTTTCAGTGTAGGTCTGGGGCTGTGCTCAAAGAGATGGTCTCAGCTTGCCTAAGGGTGAAGATATATTTTTTACACTTAAAATTATACTGTCACAGGGAGAATACTTTTGCAGGTTGTGAAATGAATTCATGTATAATATATACCGAGACAAGGTCCAACATTTCTACATTTCATTGCCAGTGCTGCTTCCTCTAACATTGTGGATTTGTGGCATTTTCTGTGTGTGTGTTTGCATTTTGCTTGATTAATCTGGTTAAACTGTTTTTTCCCTCCATGTGATTTACATTTGTACAGGCATTTTTGAGTTGATGCAAAGTGTACTCGTTTCATTGTCTTCTTGCTGTATATTTCACCAAAAGCTTCCACCCATATCACTTTCCCTCACACACTCTATTTATCTTATGTCCGTAGTGCTTTCTCTTTTCCCCTTCCTACTTCATTCTTTCTCTAAAGCACAATTGATCTTTCTCTCTCTTGCCTGCCCAGTCTCTTGGGTTCTGTGTTGTCTAAACACACAGACCAACTGAAACTCTGACAATGAATCAATCAGTTTAATGAATGAACTGTCCTCGTCTCTCTGTTGCCATCCTTCTGAAGGACTATTTGCACAACCCTTCTTGCTCTGGCATTGTCCTTCTTAATTTTCAACCTTCTCTTCAAACAGATCCAAAAATACCTCAGACAAATGCAATTTTTAAGGAGAAAAGACCACCTGTCCTTGAGCACATTTCTCACCAACACTAACCTCCACAAGTGGTACGAAAATATTGAAGTAGGTCTACAGTATTTTTTTTTTTACTGCTAATGCCCACTTACCTTATGGGTTCAGTAAGTGAAGGTAGAAAATTAGGCCATCAAGAGCAGTCGGAAACCACCGGTCTCTAGGGAAAAAATCGTGCATTTTCTGACTGTTTGCCAAGTGGTTGCTTAAGAATATTGCCAGTGAAACTGGTCACAAAAAGATATACGTTTCTGGACTGAAAACCTCGTGATTGCTTTGGTTGCTAGCCGATTGCTACAGTAGTCTGTATGAAAGATGCTGACTTGTTTGCAGACTTTTGCCAGCTACTCTGCTAGCAGTGGGAAAGGAGATTGTTTCCTTTCAAAGTAAAAGTTACATCCTTCAAAATGTGTGTTGACCAGACACAATTTTTACTTTGAACACGGCCATTCTCCACAGTCTTTTCAAAGAAGTCAGCATCTTTCATGCAAATTATGTGTGGCCATGGCAACCTGCTAGTTGCAATCATCAGCAATCATAGGAAATGTTTTTTGGTGCACTGGCAAACGGATGAAGTCAGGCAGGAATCTCTATGAACAATATTTGCAGATGACACTGTGATCTGTATTGAGAGTAGGGAGAAGGTAACAGAAACCCTGGAGAGTTGGAGGGAGGAAAGAAGAAAGTCAGTAGAAGCAAGAAAGATTACATGTGAGTGAATTAGAGGGGGCAAGTGGAAAGATGAAGATGCGAGGAGCAGAGGTAATGAAGGTGGATGAGTTCAAAAACCTTGGGCCGCCTATTCAAAGCAATGATCAGTGCACAAATGAGTGGATGGAGACAAGTGTCGGGTGATTTCCAGCAGAAGGAAAGCAGCAAGAGTGAAAAGGAAGGTATACAGCATGGTAGCAAGACCTGCTGTAATTTATAATTTGAAGACAGTGGCAGTGACAAATTGACAGGAGGCTGAGCTGGAGGTGGCAGAGTTGAAGAATCTAAGGTTTTCTTTGGGAGTGCCAGGAGGGACAGGATTTGAAATGTGTATATTAGACGGACAGGTTGAGCGGTTTGGAGACAAAGTCAGAGAGGCAGGGATGAAGCAGTTTGGACATGTGCAGAAAAGGGTTAGCGGATATACTAGAAAAAGGATGCTAAAGATGGAGCTGCCATACAGGAAGAAAAGAAGAAGACCACATTGTTTGTTTTTCATGTACAAACACTTCCATCCATCTAAGCAGGATCAAATGTATAAAGTTATTTAAAGATTTGTGTGAATTCTGATGATCTACTAGTTATTAGAGGATGTTAAGCAGTTCTTTACTGCATTATACTCGGGAGCTCTAGTATGGTCATGTAAAACAAATAAGAAATACAAAATGCAAACTATAAGCCCAGACTTCAGATGGAGGTCATGTCTAAAAGTGTGAGAAAGATCCACTTTAGAAATCCTCAGTGATTTCACTGGAAAGCACTGAGTGTACCACAGCAAGGTATCGAGGAAGACTATGGGAAACTATACAGTTTGTGTCCCCGTAGGAGGGTGCATTTGCGGGATGGTGAACATACACATAAAGGGTATACCCTGACATTAGAGATTGTTGCTGACAGCACAAACTCAGCTGGAGGTTAGATGACAACATTTGAAGTGAATGCCAACAGAGTCAACAAAGTTTGTGAAATTCTGAGGACATTTAACCAACTGATTGATCTCTAGGGAGACTAGTTTTCCTTTTTTCATTTACACAGTCACAAAATGCATCTGCAATACAACCTCACGGCAGTTTGTTAAATATTCATAAAGTTAAATCTAGTTGTGTTCATGGACACGAACTGTAGGGCTTCTAGTTTGAGTCACAGAGTCCACCCTAGGAGGAGGAGGAGGTGGCAGCGATGCAAGCCCGGTTCATCGCTGGACCATTATTTTTACACACTGACTGATGTTTCCTTGTCACTGACTGTCTGGTTAAATTTAGCCATCAACATTATTTGGTTATTAGCAACAATTGACTTCATCAACAACACACGGTTTGGCCCATCTTTGACGGCTCTATTTCCCCGGTGGCCTGGAAAAGGAAAAAAAGTTTTTACTTTCAAAGCCATGAAATTACTCACTGTTGCCTGTCTGCTTATGACTATTGAACTAAATTTGTCATCTTAGTCAAACCTTGAGTGATGGATAATTACCGTGGAGTGTATCGCTTTGGCATCTTCATTATCAAGTATTCAAATAATCAAACAAAACTGTGACAACAAACCTCCTGACACCATGCTTCTGTCCTCCAGGGAGGATGAGTTTCTTATTTTTCTGAACTTTTCTGCCCTCTTTCATGGGTGAAGGGAGCATAAAAGATCATTATTTCTTTCCTGTCACACTGAGTGAAGCACTATAATCTCAGGAGAGGCTGCTTTTTTGTTATTTGTATGCGTTTGTATTAATGCTCTGTGGGAAATTCATAAGTATTTGAGAGAGAGAGAAAAAAAAGACACTTACATGTTGCTTCCCTTTCAGATCTCATAACATAGTCGCTGTAGATGTACAATAAAATCACTAAAAAGACAAAAGAAAGAGAGGACTAAAGAAATGTAGACCTCATGTGAAAGCGAGACACATAAAATAAAACGCTGACTTATCAACTTTTTGTCTCAGTTTACTGAGATGTTGCGTTCTTCACTCTCATATTGGTATCTATTCTGGGTTGGATCTGGGTTACACTGTTCTTATTAGCTGGGTTCCCAAAGCAAGATGATTTTCTGTGGCATAATGGAACCATTTGATTTCCCTAAAACCATATCCTCAGTCACAGTTGCGCACCAGGAAACCTTAAGTAAAAGTTAATTAAAAGATTTTCCAACAGTTCCAGGTCTGGATTACATTTCAGAGCACGGGATAGACAGATCTCTGAGTCTGTTCGCTGAAACTCTGAAAATCCTACTTTTTCAAGGCTTTATTACCTGATAGAAGGTTTTCACAGTGTGTGAAACTTTGCTCTGCTGCATACTCACACTCATTCCACCCAGTCATACAAGAAGGTGTTAAGTATACACACAGAACAGACTTTTACTATTCGAACCTGAGTGGAACAGATGAGGATCAAGTACCTTGCCCAAGGAGACTCTTTAAATGACACCTTTTTCAAGGCAGAATAAAGAAATGCTTCTCCTCCTCCCTGTCCAGATTTTCACAGCTTGTTCAGGGATTCGAACGGGTAATCTTGTGGTCCTGAGCTCAGGTCTCTAATCTTCTGGTTAGTGCTGCCTGAATTTATGTGGAGAAAGTGTCAGGGTAAAAGAGCGGGGACCTGAGAAATCCTCTTGCCATCCCAGCAAGGAAGAACTTGCGACAGAACAGCAATGGAATAACTTCTCATCATAAAATATGTCCTCCAGCTATGGCTTAAATCTTCAATTGGTATGTGGACACACAGCTTCAGCTCCAAACTCAGCAAAGTATAATTTGAAGACTTTCTAGTTTAAGTGTAGGAGGTGCCTGTGATTACGTTGGTTTGAATCTCAGCTTCTATGGAGCCTTAAATCGAATTTACCTACACCCCACCTCTTGCTGGTAAAATATTATACTAGTGGTATGTTGGATGTGGCTTTTGCTGCAAACTAAATATACTGTCAGAGAGAGAAAAAAGTGTTTTGAGCCCAAATTTAAAGGGTTTAAGATGCAGGCAATGAACATTTGTCTTTTCGGAAAAAAAGTATGTCTGCAATGTCTATGGTATTTATGATAAAGCAAAAAAAAGAAAAAAGTATTTATTTCACCGTCATGCACTCATTAAATAACTGCGTGCCTCTTTTTGGTGATGTAGCATATACTCTAGAGAAAGCATTTGTGTAAGCTGGAAGATGCACAGAGCCACATACTGAAATTTTTAATCTGCCGTTGTTTGAAAAGGATATAAAGGTTATTTCTTCCTCTACTCAATAAGACCCTCTGGCTTAAATCGGGACTCTTGATGACATCATTACAGAGAGCAAAGGATTACTTGGGTTTATTCAGTGTGTTCACCTCAGCAGTGCTTTGTCAGCATCGGTAGGGGAGGCAATTCAGATTTGCTTTTTAGTTGGCTGTGCTGGTTCGAGGTCCACGCTTAACCTGGTAATAACAGGTATTTACAGGGTAAAGCACAAAGGAAATAACACGCAAGGAATTTTCTTGGATTTGTTGATATCCAAGGTTTTTTATAAAAAGATCTGGTTTGAAAAGCTCAGGGGAGTAAATTTGAAAACTAGCAATATTCAGACTAATCAGCTTTTTTCAGACAAGCATCGGGGCAGTTTAAAGAGTCAAGCATAGAACAGATGGTAGAAAAGATGCAGAAAAGACGCAAGAGGACACAACCAAGATACTTGAAGTGATGTTGTTTTGCTTGTCCTGAACTTTACACTGAAGTTCAGAGCTAAAATTGGAATTTTCTTTTAGTTTAATTCATGTTTTTGTAGCAGATAAGAGGGGAAAAATAGAGATTAAGAAATGATGGAAGAATGGGAGGAAGGAACGGGAGGAGAGAAGAAAAAAGATTTCTTTTGTCAGATACAGAGTGGAATACATTATCCCTCAAGAGCTGCTGTTGGGGCTAGATTTAACCTACAAGCAATCTTCCTGGAGAGTGTCTGCATTCTGTGTGTGTGTGGTATGCTGCTCTGCAGTCTCTTGGGGCAAGCCTTTCATCCCTCAGAACAACATACCACACACAGTCTCTGCTCTCGGTCTTTCGCTTCTCTCTTGTATGCTTTCTACCTCACAAATGCAAAAACTCACACATACACCCTCATTCACTCGGCTGCCTTCCAACTTCTCATATTACACTTACACATATTCTCACATTCTCTCTTAAAGACAGTACATCTTGTGGAATAAGACCTTAGGGCTCACATATTATTTTCTGATGTTATAATATAAACTGCCCTCTTTCAGTTCCTACATTAGAAGGGATGTCACTGGACAGATGTTTTGTAAAACAGTTAAAAAAACATTTAAAAAAAACTTATTTAGACTAATCAGCCTTTGCAGATGTTGGTACTATGTAATTTTGCTGGCTTTTACGCCTAAAGTTGTCTAATAGCATTTGGAAATCTTTGGGGGAGTCAGTTTTAAAACTTGAACAAGAACTTTTTTCCATGTGTAAAGGAGCGGTGACAGTTTTGTCACTGCTGGTTTTTATGGGTTAAAACACATTCTTAGCTGTTCAAATATTTACAGCATGATTACATGTGGTTATCGCTGTCTTGTTGGAGCTGAAAACATAGTAATACTGGGATGAATTCTGACACTGTAACACAGTGGTGATATCTGGGCACTTTCTGTGAGAATCAATAGAAACTGAAGCACCAAACATGATAAGACTATCATTTTAGGACCATGATTCCCCCTGTCAGTAAGCATTTTCCCAAGAGGCTTCCAACTAAAGCTTGGTCCAAGTCAAATAAGACACATAATTCTTACCTATTTTTCAGCCCATCTTGACATCTTTTTTCTACTGTACATAAAGGAAATGTAATACCTATGGATTTTTTGTTAATGTTGCTGAACCCCATATTCAGCTATTGATTTTTCACCTGCATTTTGCTTTTTGCCCTTGTTAGTATAATGTTGCAGTCCTTTCTTACAGAGAAATATATGGCTGCTACGAACATCTGCTTTGTTGTCCACTGTGGAATTCTAAGGACACTCAGGATTTATACAACATTTAATTTAATTTTTTTTTTGGACTTACTATTGGAATATGTCAAAAGTGTTTTCCTTTTCTTCCTATTTGCTCTCAGGTTGTGAAAATAAATTGAAAAACTGGCATTTTTAGTCAAATGTAATGCCATGCTGCATTACAGTTACTTGTTTCAGCATCCTTTCAGTACGTATTTCATGACTTCACTCTGAAGGTGTTTAGAACAACATCACACACTCTCACACACGCACATACACACACCAGATCACACAGGATTTTCTTTCCTGTAGTGCAACAGATGCTGTCGAATGTCTGCTATATGATATTAATTAGAAAAACAATGATGCGAGAAAGCGTTTGAGCGGATGGCTGCTTGGTTTTCAGACTCATGGCATAGCTGGTGATTGACTGATTTGCAGGTGGGAAGCTTCGTTGGCTGGCAGATCGTCTTGATTGACAGGCTTGCCTGCATTGCTGACCGACTGACTGCTGAGGCGATGTGCCAGCAGCAAAAGAATTACAATGGCCTCTACTGGGAGAAAAATCAATAGCTATGGAGAGGTGTGAATAAAAGGTAGGTTTTAAAGTCTTATAACAGGTATGGATTGGTTTTTTTCTCTTTCTTCTCTTGAGTCATGTTACACTTACAAGAATAATTAAACATAAAAACTATGAGAGCGATAATGAAAAGATCTTCCTGAAAAGAGGCACCATGACAAAGTAGTGATGCAATGCAAAGGACTTTGCAGGGATCAGACTCAAAACTATGACCTTGGGCACTCAAAGCTATGATGCTACCACTGTGCCATCTAAGGTACTCTTTAGCCCGGAGGCTAATAGTCAGTTTTCGGGGGTTGCATCAGCAGTCTGTATCAGACATAACAAAAATAGAGTCATTTATATGGATTCAGAAGGAATTCAGAGCTAGTGAGATTACCTGACCTGCTGTAATTTTGAGGGTAACTGCTTTTAGAATTATTGCAGTACCTCTTGTTTTACAATTTCTAGTTCACTTTGTGTAAACGTAAAATCTGATTAAGTCAAGTTTTAATCACATGGACGCATATCCATGTTTGTTTGTGGGAGAAAGAAATGTCACTTTAACCAATTTATTACTTGATGTTGTATTGAAAGGGCAGATATCAGATGATAACTTGTTAAATATTAAAATCTTCCTTCTAGCATCCCTGTGCAGTATATTTTAGAACTACTATTAAACTTGATATGTGGCTGCAATGTGATTAAAAACATCGCCTCTTTTTTGTTTTATTTGGTTATTCTTAGAGAAAAGCTCCCCCCCCCACACACACAAATATGAGAAGAATTCGCCAGTGCTTTGGATTAGATGGTACTGAGACTGAGATGCCTGTGCCAGCATTAATGAAGTAGAGGTGAGGTTTTTCTTCCAACAGTCTTTTGGAATAAAAAGAATGACGGGAGTCAGCCAGCAGGTGTAAAAAGAATAACTGAACATGCCAATGGGATACACAGGTTTGGACAACCTGCGCTGGTTAAATCATTGTTTAGTTTGAAGGCTGGCTAGCTGTTAGAAAGACGTGCATCTGAAATGTCAGAAAGAAGAAGTCATTTGATGATCAACTGTGAGAACTCAAAAAAAATCTGTTCTTCTCCTGACCCGGATGCCAAGAGCCACAAACTTTGCACAGGCGGTTGTAAAAAGTTCACAAGAAAATACATTTATCTATTTTTGAGAAGGGAAATGAACAATGTAGGAGGTTTTTCAGGTTGATCGTGCAAAGTCGCTGCTGCCTTGCTCTCTTGTGGTCAATAAATATTATTGAAGACCTTTGGGGTGGAACATCTTGGCCTTATCATGCTGAATTCCTCAGCTAGTCTGCCCGAAAGTCTGCCTGCCAGCCAACACATTTATTGATTCTTTCCAGCTAAGGAGCAAGGCAGCAGCAGCACAGCGTAATACAAGTAAGTGAGAGCAAGTAAATGTTAATCTGTTTGCTTTAGTGTGCACACAAATCATTGCTATGGGATGGGAATTATGCAGAAAAAAGCGATAGTGAGATTCCATGGGTTCAATTCAAAAGAACAATATCTCTGCATGAGAAGCTACATCATTCTAGTCTCTCAGCAACTGTATAGTTTCTCATTGCCTACTGCTGAGATATTGACTCCCCACACACAAAATGATCATTTCTGCAGCGCCTTATAATTTACTTGGGGTTTTTGCATTTCTGCAAAGCTCTAAACTTGATATGCATCATCATCGTTGCCCAGTAGCGAGAATAGTGGGAGATCATTAGAATACTTGGAAGATGAAAGATAAAAGCACGGGATGGTTGCTCTCCTCTGACTTCACATATGGAGAATTCAATATGCAATTATAGAGCAAAATGTACAATATGCATGCATGATTTAGAGAGTTTAAAATACAAAGCATTGCCCCATTTAGGATACGCTAAACCTATATCTTGCTACAAGTTAATGTATTCTCGTATAAATATAAATGTTTAACACTGACAACAGTTATTTAAGCCCTTTTCAAAACCATTTCATGACTTTTTTCCCTCTAAAAATTGGCCCCAGAAAACATTTGAGAGCACTCACGAGATAACAGTTGCCAGATTTCCATTTATCAGATGTAAAAGAGATGTGGAAGAAAGTGAAGATGGAAAGTAAGTAAGCAGGGAGAAAAAACTGAAATGACAAGACTTGATATGGTGATATTCAGCAAACTATGTGCATATGATCCCGGGGATAATAGTAGTAGCTGATCTGAGAAGTCTCCCTCAGAGTGCACAGTTCCTTCTCCCTGGAAACAAATCTTGTCATAGAAAACCTCTAATGCCAATCTTAATAATATAGCCCATCCTGCTGAATGACATATATATGAACCCATACCCTTCACTGCAAAGACAGAAGTCAGAAGGATTGCAGAAAAGTCTACAATGTCTACAATGTCTACCTGCAATGTGGCACACAAGGTGGTGATAGATAGATAGATAGATAGATAGATAGATAGATAGATAGATAGATAGATAGATAGATAGATAGATAGATAGATATCAGAAGACAATTTCCAAAAGTGCAATTTCAGTCCAAAAATGTGTCCTTGATTGACCTTCATGTTCAGATCTATGGCAATATGTTTTCTATAGTTTCAGGAAGAAAGCATGTATATGACATGAAACCAACAAACCCCCCTGCACTGATGCACCGAAACCTAATCTTTCAATCCACCATCTCTCTCTCTCTCTGGGAAGTCTTCCATCTTTTATGTAGTCCACTTGCTTACTTGGGTCATCCATGTACATCCTTGAGCTAATGATGCGTTTCAGCATCCTGCATTTTTCTGGAAAATGGAAAAAGAAAGAATCAGAACAGTTGATTCCTTTTTTTGTCAGAGGACTCTTCACTTTTGCCATCTGACATTCAGCATGATCTGAAACAAGTTCATCTTCATGTTCAGGTTTTTCAGAGGCCACGATTGCACTTGATGTTTTAAATAACCACCCGCTGACTGACTGTTTTTCAGGTGATCAGGTGGTTAGCTGACCTCTTGTTTGTTAACAAGCATTTCCTTAACCACAGGCCTGTTATAGTTGAATATAGAAAGAAGCTCAAACTGAAACATGTTGCAGTTCTTTAGACAATCTGGTTCAAATGCGATCTAAAGGGTTTAAAATCATTATTTAGATTATCTGCATTGAGACTTGTTTAAGTAGATTTACTGTGTAGATGTTTTATTATATCCGGAAAAGGAGAAAATTCATACAATATTTATCACGTGACAGTAGAAACCTAATGTTGAGAATTGATTTTAGTACACTGTAAATAGTTGTTGAAACAGAGTCATTTTGTGAATTTGTGCTCATATACATTTCAGTAGTAATTTAGATGATTTTAGTTCTGCATAAAAACATGTTTCCCTTTTCTTTTCATGTGTCAGTTATATTCTGGTGGGAGGGAGCTTGTTACAGTTTGCAAAATAAACACACAACTCTCCAGTTATTCAGATTTAGGCAAAAACTAATATTCATATTTGATGAGGACTTTTCAACAACAGTTTAGAAGAGGGGCAAACTTTACATCCTTAAATATGTTTCGCACCACAACTTTTAACATCTAGGGAGAGTGTTTAAACCCTGCTTTTTTTATATAACATTGGAGGAGTGTGTTAATAACCTCTTTATGACATCAACACATACGGGAAGAGGATGTTTATGAACCAGTCACTTGTCAGTTTTTTTCAAACCTAATCCATACGGAGTTCTTTAGGCTTAATGCCATTACTTCCCCGTTACCGCAAAGGTGTGTATTTGCAAAACAACATGGCTGTGCTCAGCATGCGCCCTAAGGGTGGAAACCCAGCCAGTAAAAATAGGTTCAAGTTAGGAGAACATGTAGGAAAATCCACAGACATGCACAAGCCTACACATTTAATGCAAATGAATGAGTAAAGACAGAGAGTGCGAGAGAGAGAGAGAGAAAGAGCAAAAAGTAAAGCCGTTAGGCTGACTTTATGAAAGAAAAAACTAAGAAAACATCTCTCTGACACACTCAAAGTTCCAAAGTTGTCTGATCATGCACACACACACACACACACACACACACACACACACACACACACACACTGCACCCAAAACAAATCTAAAAAATGATAACTCCTGATTTGCAGGTTAAGCCAGTAATAACAGTTTCTACTTTAACCTCTTTCAGTCTCTTGTATTAGCAAAGAAAAACTATTTCTCTTTTCAACTCAAGCTTATAACTCATTTAAATCGCTTGGCTTTGAGGCACTAAGTAGCAGTACAGCAACATGGCATCAATCATACAGTGCTTCACATCTTCACATTCTTTTTTACTGTAAGAACTGGGGGGAAATAGATATCCAACAGATTCCCTATAGTTCCAACATTCACACAGACTCTTTTAAGCCTTTAGGCCTTACAGAAAAAATATGGTGTCCTGCATTGCTTATATTTCAGATTTTATTTTTCAATTCCAGATTGTACACTCTGGGGAGTTTTGGCTTTAAAGAACAACAATAGAGTCATTTAAACAGAGAAAAGTGAGGGGGACCACGGGCGTTTTACAAACCGTTAAATCACAAACAGAAAGGATGGTTTAAGCTGAAGCTCATACACACATTAAATTGTATGCACAAAGAGCCTGTGGATGGGCGGGTTAAACAGAATGAAATTAGACAGAGGCTGGGTACTTTTAAAATCCCATCTGGGACTCAGTCAAGCAGTCATGACACCAAATTAGCATTTACAGCGAGGAGCAATTACCGAGAGAAAAGCTAACTGCGCTCAGCGTTCTGCATCCATACCTGCCTTTAAAACCTGGGACACCATCTCTTTCTGTCACACACAAAGACCTTACACACACAATTACCTACTCTCTATCATGTATACTTATAAATTTGTTCTTTCTACTCTTAGACTCTTTTTTTCACAATCAAGTTTTTTTCCTTTTTTAATTTATCACTACTTTGATCATATGCGTGTGATCTTGCTTTGACATTCATCTTTCTTTGAGCGGCACAATCAAAATGAAGAGGGACAACATATGGAAGTGAGGGAGGCAATGAAAAGGGAGGAATTAAACTGAATGGCAAACTGATAGAGGTGGGTTAGAAATTCATTTTATGCATTGAGCACTAAGTCTAAGGGTTTTCGTTTTAGTCCCTTATGCATTTGGAACAATATAGGGTCATCCTTCCATAGACACTAAGCCCTTGAATGTCTTTCCATGTTTCTTGATGCTTTTGTCTGTCCGCTGCTGAGACAGCATGTAGCCCTCCACGAGGAAATGGCAGCGTATTAAAAAGTATTAAGCGAGAGGGGGAATAGTAGGCGATAAGAAATGAAGGTTTACATACAGCACAGCTATCTTTGAGGCTTTTCACTGAGAAAGGGATTAGTGAAAGTGGGGCTGGCATGATGGAGGTGGACATGTATCAAAATTGTTATGAAGATAAAATAGTCTAATACAGAGCATGCAGAGTTTTGATTACCACAAATTAGGATTATTGCGTTTAATCACGAAAAATAAATTCATAGAAGTGTGTGAGGCTTAAAATGGAATTTCCAGCAGAGTTGAAGTTGAACTTTAGTTAAGGATGCAGTCTTCTGCCATCAAACGATGGGAAACACAGGCAGTGCAGCAGAAGTGAGGTGCCCTGTAAACTTAGCAAGGTGGCATGTGCCATATCTTGATGCTACATGCTATGTGCTCGCGCCCACAAACTCATTTGGAACAGATTATCCTCACATACATCAAAAGGTTACTTCTGCACCCGTGTCCGCTGTAATTGAGTAATCAGGGCCAGATAACATGAGCAGAGCTGAGATTAACACCTGCTTAGCCACAAATCGCCTCTTCCTCCTCCCAGCACTGACCACAAACTCACTCTATTAGCAATCACCCGTGATTGTTGTGTTTACAAGGACAAAATCTGATGTGTTTGGTAATTTAAATGCTATTCACACCTTTAACTTTTGCATATATATGAGCCCATTTCCATCCCTCAGCCCTCAATGAGTGCTCTTAGGCAGAGTTATGACTCGCCTCAGTGAATGGCAATTGGGACACGTCAAATCTAAAATCAGCAGTTGAGGTGTTGCAAGTGGAGCATTGAAGATGTTTTCTAGTAAACTTCAGATAGGGGTGATCACTCTTGTTGTCAGCAAAGTTAGAGTTTTTGTCATTCAAGTAAAACTTGTAAAATGTGTTTCACTTTACAAAAGTTTTAGAATGATGGATTTTTATGTCATTTTAAACAGGCAATGCTAGGCAGCCTTTGAAAGAGACGATTTTAAATTAATCTCATTAGATATTTAAAATTAATACCTAGTTGCCAGAACAAAAAGGTCATGGACAGAGCTGTAAAACGTCTTAGATGCTAACCCATACTTCTGCCTCATTTGTATAACCAGGGATCTATGAATACGAAATTGGTCCCTGCCTCACACCTCCCCCGTGGAGAAGTAATATTTTTGGTCAATGCTGCCAAAGAGTGTGTGACTGAGCAGGAGAGGAAAACCTAGTGCTTAATATGCTGGCTAATTAAGCACTAGGATGGATGATAACACAGGGAGGATGCTGTTCCTGCAGGTCAGGGGAAAGAAAATGTGTCCAGAAAGTATTATACCAAAAAATAAATAAATAAATACAAAATCCACTGTGCCTTGAAAAACTGAACCAAACTAAACTACCATTACTAACATCACCGACAAAGCATTTTGGTGGATTAACACAAACTAGGAAGCTTTTATAGCACTTTAGAGCAACAAAGCCATTTGAATAAATAATGTTGAAAAAAGAAAGTTTATGTAGCAGTAAATCACAACCCGTGCCTCAAGATGCTTTATATTGTAAGGTAAAGAGCCTAGTATAATACAGAGAAAACCCCAACAATTAGACGGCTCCTTATGAGCAAGCACTTGGCAACAGTGGGAAGGAAAAACTCTCATTTAAGAGGAAGAAACCACCAGCAGAACCAGACTCAAGGAGGGGCAGCCATCTGCCGCGAGCGGTTTGGAGTGAGTGGATGAAGACAGGACAAAGACACAGTGTGGAAGAGATTAATCATAACTAATGATTAAATGTAAAGTAGCCCTATAGTGGCACAACAAAGGAAGAGTTTGTGGTTATCTAATTTAGCCCTAAGTATAAGCTTTATCAAAAAAGAAAAATACTGTCATATTCATGAAAAGTGATCACCAGCCACCAGAAGAATAGAGACTGAATACTAATTCTATATGAATGGTATGTGCTCGCTACTGGTGTACTGTCATGCCTGCGTTTCTGTTCACCTCACATTGATTATGTTGTAAGAGAAAATTCTAAATCTTTCAAGAAAGAAAGAAAAACAAGCAGCAGAAAGTCCAAGTGTAGAAACTGAAATTATAAGGCAAGGCAAGGCAAGGCAAGTTTATTTGTATAGCACAATTCAACAACAAGGTGATTCAAAGTGCTTTACAGAGACATTAGAAACAAGAACAAATAAAAAGCATGATTTAAAATTGATTAAAACAAGCAAATAAACTAACTAACTAATTAACAAACAAACAAACAAACAAACAACAGTATATAAAATCAAAACAGATAAAATCAGAACAGTAGATAAAATCAGTAGTTAAATGTAAGTTTTGAAATTTAAGCTTAAAGTGTGGATTTGGTGCTTTATTCAAATGCAGCTGAGAACAGGTGAGTCTTCAACAATGTTATAATAATAACATTTAAAGATAAATCCAGAAAAGATACACTTCTCCAAAGTGTTCCCACAGCAGTAACAATGGTTTAAAAAGAAAGTTGGGGGGAATGATGTAGGCACTGAATATAGTTTCCCTTGAGAGAGTAAGTCTCTCAAGGGAAACTACGTGAAACTATGTGGGGAAAAAAAGGGAAAATCCTGACATTAAAGTTGATATGAAAAAAAAAACCCCAGACAAAATCAACAGAAAATAAGAAAAAAGCAAACAAAAAAAAGTGGAAGCTCAAGAGCACCTGATCTGTGAAACAGAGACGAAGGACTCAAGGCAATTACTGGGAAAGTGCCTATGTTTTCAAGCATCTGCTGGCTAGTGCCAAAAAATAAACTTAAGTGACAACCCCCAACATTCATTTTTACTGAAAGATAAAGATAAGATCAGATAAAATGTTAGGTGTTGTCTATGATTGAACGTAAACTCAATGTGCATATCCTAACAGATAAAAATATAAAAATCTCTGTAGGTCTACTAGGCCTTAATAAGGCCTCAACAAAAGCAACAAAACACCCTTTATACAAAGAATTAAAATACAAAATACAAGGTTACACACACACACACACACACACACACACACGCACACACACACATGCCTGTAAGAATAAAAATGGCTTTGAGTTTGTTTCTGAATGTAGGCACAATTTTAAGTGACTATAGGTCAGCATGTAGTGTTTTCCAAAGAACAGGACCACAGTAGCTGAAGCACCCTCAGCACACTCAGATCTAATTCTCAGAATAGTTAAAAGATCTGCACCTGAAGACTTGAAAGCTGTAATTGGGTTATAGACACAGAGCAAATCTGAGATGTACAGGGTGGGGGGGTGGGGGGGCAAACCATTGAGAGTTTTATGAACTAACAGAAGGATTTTAAAGTTAATTCTGTATTGAATCGGGAGCCAATGAAGTGGCTTCAGTATGACAATATGTTCATGTTTCTTTGCGCATGTAAGGCTGCCACACTCTTTACAAGCTACAGTCATCAGTTATCAGTCATCCTACTGATAATTTGTTTGAAGAGCATAGAGCAGTGTTGTAGTCTAACTCCATCTCTGCTTGAGATGAGTGTGTGGGAAAATGTCTCAGAGATACTAATTTTCAAAATTTTGAAATCTGTGATAGAAATGATAAGTGATAGAAAACAGTTCTGGTGACTTTATTAAAATATCCCAAAAAAGTCCAAAAATAATGCCAAGGTTTCTGGCTAGCTCATTGTATTTCAGATAAAGGGATGATAAATATGAGCAAAATTTCTGTTTTTGGACCAAAAACTGTGGTTACTGTGTGCTAAAACATTTTGAGACATCAAAATTTCTGAACAGAGGTTAGATCAGAGGGAAAAAGAGTACAAGTGTGTATCATTTTCACAAGAGTGATATGATATAATAATATTTCTTTAGAGTAGTACCAAGAAGTAGGTTAAAGAGTAATGGCCCAAGTACTGGTCCTTGAGGAACTCCCGATTTATTTTTTATTTGTGCAGATCTAAAACAGCTAACTGAAACCTTCAAACTTTTGGCTATGATGCAGATCAATCAAGACTCCAACCTGTCAAACCAATTGAGTCATGAGGCCTTTGAATTAAAATGTCATGATCAATAGTCTTAAATTCAGCAGTCACTCATTGTGACACAACTGTTCATCTTCAGGTTATTGATGACTTAAGTAAGAGCTATGATGTGTTCTGAAACTGGATTGGTAATTGTCACAAATACTGCGCTGTTAGGTATTCATTGAGCTGTTTATAATCATTTTTTTAAAAATGTCCGTCTAATTAACAGGAGATTTGAAATAGATAATTGTTAATTACCAATGGATCTAAGCTGTTTTCGTGATTTTTGCTGTGATTTTTGCTGCAAGCACATTTGAAAGAAACACAGAACATGCAAGTTTGTTAGGAGTGGGTGATACTATTTAGAAAGTGATTTACCAACCACTGCTAGAACAGCCATTATGTGTGACAAGGTTTCTTGAATTTGATGGGTTAATTTCTTAGGTAGTGTTTATGTATGAAGTCCCGTGTGCAGAGGTATTTTTTGTAAATGGGGACTAGACTAAAGGTTTGTCCTTTACAATCTACGGCTACACATTCAGTACCTTTTGGTTTATTTTGGAAATCAACTTACCCTACTAATGTTTGGATCCTGCAATAACAAGGACAACATAACATATTCTTCAGTTTGACAAAGTTCAGCCACTTCAAAGTTTTCGGTTCAGACAGAAATCTGGTAGAGAATGATGAATCATCAAGTTTGTACAGTAAGCATATGCTTATGAAAAGGAGTTACAAACAAATCCTGCTGAGCCCTTTACCCATGCTTAGAATGACACATTTTTAGGACAAGGACTCAATCACCTTCAAAGCTACTGCACTAGTTGAAATTTATTTAGTGAATTCTCAGTGGTCTCTATAAAAAGGTAGGCTTTTTACACCCTCTGCCTGCTAACATTCTTTGATATCACAATAGTGCTTATTACTTTGTAAGCCAGTCAGCCAGTCTACATATTGTAAATGCCTTTCTTTGAGCTGTTAACACACTTTAAGGTTAGAGTTTCTCTGTACGACAGTTTATCTGTTGTCCTTTTGATTCAGCTCTCCCTCTCTCAGGTTCATTTTCACTGTACAATACAAATGGGAATCACACAGTAACTAAGATTACAATGTTATCACAGCACAGCATGTTGCCCAGACAACAATGACAGCATAACGCATTGATTCTGATATGATAGATACATTGCAAGACAATAATATACATGATGATATCTGTGCATCTGAAAACAAAAGAATATTCTTTAAAAAGCTAAAAGCAGGTATGTATTCATTGCAATGTGGTGACATCATGCATGGCACGATACCAGAGTGTCGCCTCACAAGATAAAGTGTGTCTGCAGCTTTTTACTGTGGAATTTGCATGTTCTCCCATAGCCTGTGTGGCTTTTTCTTCCAAAGTCCATAAATGTGATTGCTAGGTTAACTGGTGATTATAAATGGGCTGTAGTTGTGGATGTGAAGATGTGTGGCTGTTTTCCTCTCTGTGTTAGATAAGCCGTTCAGAAAATATATGGATTGTGGTGTGTGCGTATGTGCGTATGTGTGCCTTTCTCTTCTACGACTTTCTTCTTCTTCTCCAAGTTAATTAATTGGTTACTTCATGTATTTACTCAGTGAGCATTTCTCCACAAGTCAAATTGGTGCCTATAGGTTTGGATAATAAAATGGTTTCAGTAACATATTGCGACGGGAAGCGATCCAGTATACGTCGATCATACACAACATTAAACAACTGAAAGGTGACTGGTGAATAGATCGGTTCCAGATACCAACTGAAATCCCCAGAGGTCCAGTATCCATTTATCAAATTAGCATGAGAATCACATTTTTACCACCATATTTGATAAAACAGCTATTATGTTTCATTTCTTCATGTAAGCTTTGACTGTACATTTTTGTGTGTGTCAAACCCTGGCCTTTGCAGGACTTCAGCAACCTCAGTAATAACTCTAGGCTGACTCCAGTCTGTTTCTGTTTCCAGTTTGACCACCGGCGACCTTTTAAACCTCACATTGCTACGACACAATTCAGAAGATTTACAACATCTGCCAAATCCAGCCTTTTCTCACCAGGGATTCAGCTCCGATCCTTGTCCAAGCCACAGTCATTTTCTGACTAGAATCCCTGCTGGTTCAGCTTTCTCTGCACCTTTTTTCTGTGTCATGCAATTCACAGTCCCACCTTCCTCCCAGTCATCTTTACTGTTGACAACAATATAAAGGATCCGACAGGAACTGTATCCTATACCTCCAAGCGATGGTTCAACCTTATATTCCAGCTTTGCACTCTGTAGTTAATAGGTGTTCAGTATTTGCTTCCCTGTGGCGTTCAGGCTATCACTGAGCTGTGTTTGGACTATTCTCCCTCCTGGGTCCTCAGTGGAGAAATGATCCACCTGTCAGCTACGACACAGCAGAATCATTCCTTATCATTTATTGTATAATGAAAACTTCAGGCTGCTCCTCCCTTACAGACTATGTCCACCCTCACTTTTCCTTTTAAATTTACAGCTAAATCTGTCCTAGAAAAGAACATTATTTTACCTCATGAGCAGTTTTGATGCCTTTTGACGTATTTACTTTGTTATTCTACTTTTACCTATTCTTATTCTTAGCTCTGCACCAGCACTGACCTTGATGTATTTGTTTTGCTGAGTTGCTGTCAGTTAACAGGGCAGAAATAAGCTTGAGATGGAACGGTTAACACAGGATGACCTCATGTGGCCAACTTTTTTGATTTTCTAAGCAGAATTCAAACTGGTGAAGTTGATTCCTGTGCACGAAAGGTAGTCTCACGGTGCATCGGCCTCTCTTATTTGAGGAATACTTAGTGATCTACATTATAGATGATTCAGGATATAGAGTATCTTTACTTTTATCCAGAGTACCTGTTGTATATGCTGTATGTATTTCCTCTATGTGTGTTCCTGATAGTGCCAGGCAAATTTCTGCATATGAAACCAAGACTAAAGAGTAAATGAAGGGTCATGACAGGTGTGCTGAAAAATTAAAATTTAAAATGTTGGGCTGCCAGTTGGTTACCATTTGTCTCCTGCACTTCATCCAATCGTTTCACTCCACACTATAGGCTTGAGGGCAGTTTATTTCCCAAATGTTAACCGGGATTAAGTTAAGAACCTTCCTGTCAGTGTCAAGTCAAAAGGATGTATTTGCTTCTATGAATGTGTGGCTTTGTGTGGTTGCTCATGCCACTGGAGGATCAGACAGAGTTATATAAGAGAAGGCATTCACATCCATCCCAGTCTCTTCCCATTGCTGAAGATGACAGGCAAAATGCTGACACTGCCATATTCACAAATTGAATTTGAAATATAATATATTCCCGTTTTAATATGAGCGGTAAATCACACGTGAATAACCCACACTGACTCAGTTGTGTGCTCTCTCTTACCGTTTCTCTGGATCAGTGGGTGGGTAGATGGATGAATGAATGCAGAGGTTAAATGTGATTTGATACAGATCTTGCTTTTTCTCTGTCACACGCAGTTAAACATGTGTACACAGAGAAATACACAACGGATTCTGTTTAAAAGCTGTCCACTGCCTCCAGTACAGCTTCTTTGCAACCATCCATTTAAACAGAAACAAACAAATGATTCTAGTGAGAGTCGTTCCTTAGCACACTGCAAAGCTGAATTACCGATGCATTTAAACACTGATATCGCTTATAGGCTTCTGTTGTGACTTAAACATGGTGTACCAGTTAATAGTTGTTCAGGCTGTAAAGGTCTTTGTTTTTGTTCCAGTCCTTGCGCGGTAGCCGCTTATTAATATCAGTGAATAGATGTAGCTCATGTTGTATTTGTAGGTGAAAAGGACAAAAACAATATCGCAGTGAAATGCAAATTTTTTCCTGAGTAATAATAAGTGTTTGTCACCAGCAAACAGAATTTGAATAAGCACCTGTTAGGTGAACACAGCTCTACAATACTGGTGGCCCATTAAGAGGAAATGATGCCATAGCTGCAGCTTGGAAATGGCAACAGCTTGCTTTTAGTTTGGCTAAACCTGTCATTCTGAGGGAAATTAATAAGCTTGCTGCTGGTTAAATGGTGAGGGAGATGCTGCCATCAACCACTCCACCCCCTCCACAAAAATAAAATAAAATAAAATAAAATAAAATAAAATAAATGAAGGGATGCATAAATGAAGGCATGATCATGTTTGGTGATAATGAAGCCAATGGGGAAGTGTGGAAGCTGGCTCAAAAACCGAAGTAGTAACCACAGACGCTCATGTTTAAATGCCCAACTTTAGATCATTAAAAGGCTTATTTAGTCCTCAGTTCTTACCGGGCCGTCATTCAGTCCAAAAGTTACAACGTTTGGTCCATAATGCTGTAAAACAGGGGCAAAAGGCAAAAGTCCATCATTAAAGCAGACTGTTTTCTTTGTCTATTTATACTTCAGTAAAACTGAACAGATTCTGAACTTAATATTCCCTTTACTAAAGTACTAGATAGTCCTTTAATTATTCATTTACTACACTGTTACAAAAAACATCTTAAAAAACCGGTAATATTCCAGCAGCTGGGGCGCCAAAATACTACCGTAAAATAACAGAAAAACACTTACTCATGAAAATACGGTTATTTCCAGTAATGACGATACAGTTTGTTGCGCTAATTTTACATGGGATTCTGCCTTTTCCAAGTGCTTTTAGACATTAAATTAGGAACATTTTAACGTGATCAAACAATGAAATTACCTATAAACAAGGTCAATGAATGTGGTAATATGAATCATAATACGTAAATGTACAGAAATATACAGTTAACAGTTGGTTTAAATAATAATGGATTGCATGCCCTGGGACAGACTGACAGAGGCGAGGCTGCCATATCGCACCATCGGCCCCTCTGGCCATCACCAGTAGGCGGTAGGTGAAGAGTCTTGACCACGGACACAAAACCGAGAGTGTCCGAGCCGGGGCTCGAACCGGCAACCTTCTGATCACAAGGCGAACTGCCAACTCTTGAGCTACAATCACCCTAAGTAACAACGATAATAATACTTTTCTGATGTAACACAAGCTTACGGGAATCATGTTATATGCTTTTCCATAGCATTACATTTGAATTCAACAGTTCAATCTTTCAAATAACGGACAGACATTTGTGAAATCATGATACATTTGTGAATGTATTTTTACAATCTAAATATGCATATGTACAAAAAAATATATTTAAAAAACAAGTAAATTGTGTTTTACTATATGTACAGTGATGTTATGTTATTTTACCTTTGACATGTAAAATCACAGTCTACTTATGTAAAATTCATGATATTCTAGAAAGACAGTACAAAACTGTAAAATCTACAGTGAGGTACTTTGACATTACTATTTTTTGGAACAGTGTAGGCTGACAGCAAGCTGCGCTGTTGCATTCGGAATCTGAATCAGTAATGTTATGTGAAACAGTGATTTTTCTCTGGCATGTTAAAATATAACCTTTTGTATTTTATTTGATTGAATCTTGTGTCTGTGAGAGAAAAGGAAAAAAAAACATGAGGCTACTGCGAGAATACTGGGCAGTTAGTTTAATTTGAAATAAATACAGTGAAATATTGATGCAAATCAGTGGTTGATTAACTGTGAACTCAGGGGTGCTGCACAGTAGTCTTTGAGCTTTGAAATACTTTAAGTTGGCTGGCTTTTTCTTCTTCTTCTTTCAGCTCTGATGAGTCTTCTGTGTGGTTTAGCTCTTTTCCTCATGCTTGACAGTTCCATATCCAACATCAATTATCCAAAAAATCTCAGCCTCTCAGCCACCTATAGCTTGACTTTTTGTCAGTGCCACCGTCTCCAAACCAGACATCATAGCAGGTCTTGCTGCCATCTTGTAAGCCTTCTCTTTCACTCTCGCTGCTATCCTTCTGTCACAAATCACCCCCGAAACTCATCTCCAACCACGCCACCTGTCCTGCACTCTCTTCTTCACCTCTCTTGTGCACTGTCCTTTGCTTGGATGCTTGACCCCATGCATTTAACCTCATTTGCCTTCACTATCTCTACTCCTTGCAGCTTCAGTGTTATTCAGTGTTATAACTGTCTCCCTCTCATTCATGTATACATGTATATACATGTATTCTGTCTTGCTTCTAGTGACTTTAGTTCCTCCTCTCTCCAGAGCATACCCCCACCTAATCCCTACTGTTATTACAGATCCCAGTATCATTTGCATACATCATAGTCCAAGGAGACTCCTGCTTGACCTCATCTGTCAATCTATCCAATATCAACGCAGGCAAAAAGGGGCTGAGAGGAGATCGCTGTAATCCAGACCCCCACCTTGAATCCTGTGTCACTCCTATATGTCCTACACCAACCTCACATACATCTCTGCCACCCCTAACTTCCTCATGCAGTACCAGTTTCCCTCTTGGCACCCTATCATATGCTTCCTCTAGATCCACAAAGACACAGTGTAACTCCTTTTGACCTTCTCTTGACTTCTCCGTTGAACATACACCACATCGCTTTCTCAGCATGAAGCCATAGTGCTGCTCAATGATGGTCACATCTCTTCTTAACCTAGCTTCAACAACTCTTTCCTATAGCTTCATGGTACAGCTTATTAACTTTATCCCTCTGAAGTCACTAAAGCTGTATGCGAAGCTGTCCAGCTTCACATACAACCCACTGAAAGCCTTTTCCTTTGCCTTACACCCAGCCTCCCATTACTCCTGTCTGCTTTCTTCGTTCCCCTGAGTATCTCACACTTTCTTTGCCAGTCTCTTCCTTTAAGTACTTTTCTTTCCTTTTTCATTCCACCACAATGTCTCCTTGTTCTCCTTCCTCTGTCCAGAAGGCACACCAAACACCTTCTCAGTAAGTTCAGCACTACAGCTGTACTTTCCCAGTCTCTCCTTTTCCACCCAGAGCCTGTCTCAGCTCTGGTCCTTTTTCAGCTTTCACTATTTAATCCTTGTCTCTGCATTTATTCGCTTCTTAATCTTGACTAACAACTTCATCCTAGGGACTACGATACAATGCTGCCTAGCTACACTCTCCCCTTGACACCACCTTTCAGCTCTTTCAGATTGCACCTTTTGCATAAAAAGTTTGCCGCCTCTAGCTCCATATTTAGCGTAGAGACAACAGAGTCATATCAGTCTTCTTATGTAACATTAAACAACAAAGCAAAGGACAATAGAGCACGAACCAGTAGGTGGTGTGGTTAAATTGGCTCTTTAATGTGATTCATTATGAGACACTTTAAAGAGCCAATTTAACAAATTAAACAAATGGTGTTGTTGTGTTGTTTCTTTAAGAAGAAAAGTACAACCGAAGAGCAAACAAGGAGAATCTGGGCTAAATGTGGGAAACCATTGATTTACTTGACCAAACAATCAGCTGGAGAGTTTTAACAGGGCAGATCTCAAATATTTTCCTTTGTTTTTCATGTCTTTGTTTTTCATTGTTTAGAATAGTTTATCACAATCATCACAAACCAATCGATAAATTATGCTTTTCCACTGAGCCTATATATTTATGTACTTAATGTTAAACAAGAAAAAAAAAATCAATAAGTAGCCGAATAACATGTTCAGATACTAAAATCAATCATTTGATAGCAGATATTAACATATTCTACCTCCTGAGAGCCAATAAGGGAGGAAAATCACCCCTTTCAGCAATGTGTTGGATTTTAATTCTTACCTCCTGGCAATTGTTGTTCTTGCCTTCATATTGGCTCTGAATCCAGAATAGCTCAATCACATACACAAACAGTGGAAAGATGAATTTGAACAATCTCATACATATCAGCCTTCTAGCTATTGCCCCCCACACAAACACATACTTGCTGATGCTGAATGTCTTCCCTGCGCTGGGATAATTACTGTAGGCAGGTCGTGCGGTTTAGCTGAGAGGCAAAATTGTGATGTGGCCTGCAGTCTTACCTGGCATTCATTCCTCTCAATAGAGCTTATGGAGACATTAGGTAGAAGTCATTAACTACAGCAGAGACAAGGAGAGATGGTTAGAGAATTCAACTCACTCACTGAGCTGAATGTGCGAAATAAGAAGGTGCTGGTGTGTGAGCAGATGTGTGTGACATTAACACACGCCACTGTGTGTGTGTGTGTGTGTTAATGTCTCCGAGTGCCTGCATATGCAGAAGCCTCTATGTGAGTGTTTGTGCATTAAAGAGAAGTAGACAATGACTTTATTTTGCATCGGTAAACCGAATCCGTGACTCAAACCTTAAATGCCACGGTGTATTCTTTTCGCGCTGTGACACGATGCAAAATTGTGATGAGCGCATAAAGACACGCAGGCTCCTAATCTACGTGACAAGTGTCTGTCCATTGCACTTAAAATAAATAAAATAAACACAACCGTGGGTAAATCTGCAAATGTCAACACTTGCCAAAAAAACATTTGCATTCACTTTCATATTCAAATCTGCTCCCCGATGATATTGCATTATTGGAGAAAAACAGCAGCGTAAACAACATCTCGCAAAATATAACATGAGATTTGTGTCACTGTGTTTGCTGTAACCCCTGTTTTGATGCATGTATTTCATTACATGGTCCCATTAGTGATTTGTAGAATTATGAATGATTTATAGGAGAATAAAACACCCAGCGGTGCCATCTTTCAAAACTTGTTTCCACTTTCCATCTCTCTCATGTACACTTTTCCCATATGCTATAGGCCTAACTTGGTTTTATTCAAAAAAAAAAAAAAAAAAGTAGAAGGATTGGTTTGCGAATTGTATGTCTATACGAGCTTGTGTGAGTGTGTGTCTGTGTGTGTGTACCCGTGCCAACCGTTACAAAATGAAAGATACTCAAGAAGCATTTATCATGATTAGTCTTTCATCAGTGGACCAGAAGAGGCCTTTAATATCATTGACAGTCTTTCCCTGCTTTTTCCATCTTCATTTTTTATCACACCATTCCCTGATTCACTCAGCTCTTCTTTCCAGAGGCTGTTTTCATCAGAGAAGCTCAATAATCAGCAAATGCCACCCCCCCCTCCACCAATCACCTCAGGCATATAAGAGCACTCATTAGCTTGACCTTGCTTGCTGCTGGGGTGTGGGGGTGAAGGGTTGTCCTCCATTGCTAGCATCTCAAACTTAGCTGAGCAATCTGGCATGGTATGACAGACAGCTTGTGTGGAAAAGAGCATAACTGACATTTTTTTCCTCAGTATTAGTGTAAGTTATGGCAGCAGTGTCTGATACCGCGTCTATTCCAGAATATAATTTTTTCTGCTGTCGACATCATTCCACATGTTGAGCTTTTCATCTTGTGTAAGGTATAGAAACAAGCTGAGAAAATTTGTGAAAAATGCTAAAATGAATAATTGATAGATGCTGTTGGCAAGAATTTCCTGTTGTTGTTATTATTGTTCTTATTATTACCCAAGTTTCCAGATTAATCATTTTGTCATGGTCCTGGTACACTAGCTCTCCTTTGTTTCCTTTTTATCTCTCTCTCTCTCACGAATGTGTTCTCCCATCTCAGGTGGAGCTGGGCAGGCCTCGGTGCCTTCATCCTTGCCACCCTGACCTCGAGCCAGCCTGCACATCTGCTTGCCATTAACTCATCAAACTCTAAAGGAAAAGACCGGGAGAGACCTCCACTCTTGCCAGGTTGTTGTCACTCTTGTGCATTCTGTTATCTCATCATGCTCTCTCAGGTGTGTGCCCTGACCAGAGCCCAAACAAACCTGCAAATTAAGAAAGACTCTGACTGGGGTGCCAGTTTAGTTCACTCAGTAGAGCAGCTGAGTCATATGCTATAGGGCTAATGCAAAGAGTTCAAATCTGCCTCAAGGCCACTTGCTTTATGTCTTCGCCTGTACTTACTCCCATCTTTCATGTCTTCTCGCCACTGTCCTATCACAATCTAAGCTTCAAATCCCCTATGTACAAATAAATACTCTTAGTTGTTCACCTATAAATGCAAGGGCTTATCTGTGACCCTAAGCTGGCTGCTCCTCAACCTCACCTGACCACTCTCCACCATTTCTGTTTTGTGGAACCTTCGCCTGCCTTCTCCACCATCCATCCTACAAGGAAATACAAGGAAGGATTCAAGCAAACTCTGAGCAAGCTATTCTGGCCAAAAACTCCATCAGTGTTGCACTAACCTGTTGTCTCCTCCCTGACAGCTCTCCAATGTCCTGCTGTTTGGTTCCTATATTGTAAACACCTTACCTTCTGAGCATTTCTAACCTTTATTCTTGCCGTTTTGTTAAAATAAAGACTTTGAAATCTCACATTTGGTGTAACGGATTCTGATTCTGACACGGATACATCAGTCTTGTCTAATATTTATATGTGGTTTGTGTGGAACCAGGAAAATCATTTAGTGTCCCCCTGTGGCGCATGTACGGTAAATAGTTCACATTTCGTTATATTAAATTAATCAGATAAAAGGGAGTGAAGGAGCAGACTTCTATTGACCATGAATGACCTGCTCCACTGAGGATACCCGCCTTCTACTTATCACATCTCTAGTTAAGAAATATCACTGAGCCACATAAAGCCCAACTCTCTGCTCTCTCTTCACACGGGTCTCAAGAACAGCAGTAGCTACCAGCACTGAGCCCTTTAGGTGTCTTTTAACTACACAGTATCTGTCTAGTTCACTTTTGATCTCAAGTAAGACAAAGGGGTGGCAGAGAAATGCTAGAAAGTCATTTCGTACCTTTCCTGGAGGGCTGAGAAAATCAAGTGGGGTGTTAAATCTGATCCTGTCAGTGCAGTTGACGGCTAAAGGGGACTCTGTAAGAGGCTTTATTTCTGCTGTGGATATGTTGTCTGTGGGATTTTTCTTTAAAAGCTAAAGGAAAGACAGAGAAAGTGGGAGCTTGCAGTCTGATAGAAATTCCTTTTCTGTCTGGCAGAAAAAAAAGAAGAATATCAGCTCTTGTTTGATTTTTCCTTTACGGTGTTTGGAATATGGCAGCAAAAGACACCACACAAATGCAGAATGTGAACAGCTGAAACACATGCACGCAAATTTACAGACTCTCACCAACACTTAGGCAGACGCACGGTGTTGTTTTTCCGTCTTGCTTTGGTCGTCGCTTTAAGATGTTCGTCTCCTATCCTTGCAAAACTTTAAGGATCGGTTCCACTTTATCATTTGTTCAGTAAAATGTGTCACGGTGTGTGTGCATCCCGAGCTTCACTCGGAGAGGTGTTACAGGCAGGGTGACAGATTGTTCAGACAATTGCTTTTAACAAGCTGGAGGGAAAGTAGGGCAAAAATACTAATGTCTTGCCTCACTGATCCATTCCACCTCAATACGCATTTTCTTTGGCTCTCTATAATTCATAAGTGGATGCTCTGTCTGGACACATCACACACGTATACATGCACACCAGTATAACACTGTGCACGGCACGAGTATGACATCAAATGCACATTAAGAGACAGGTTGGGAAAATGTCGCTACGATACCTTTATTTTTCTTCCATTTTTCCAGTTTTGTTTTAGTAAAGTTAATGCCAGTAGCCTAAGGAGTAAACACAGTTTAAAATTGATTTTAGATTTTTTTTTCACTCCCTCTCTTTTTTAGTACATGTGCGTGTACAAATGTCTGACTTGTCTGTCTTTTTTATATAAACCCCCGGCCAGTGTGACCTGCTTAAGAGCACGTTTGGTACGACCGTATCGTGGCCCTAAGCAGAGTCTGCTAAGTGTAGTACAAGATTAGTGAGTGCAGGACAACTTATCAATTAGAAACCAGAGGGATTTATTGCTAGCTCTAAGCTGCATTTAATATGCTCGGGAAGAGGGGACTGTCTGCTGGTTTTTAGCCATGAGGAAACAGCGGAAGACAAGAAAGTAAGAGAAAAAGAGCGAGACAGAAAAAAAAACAGAGGAAGGAAGAGGTAGAGTGTGAGGAAGCCTAAAAGAGTATTTTCTCGTATTTGTTCTACCTGGCAAAACAGGAAAATTAGATATTGACTGCAGAATAATGTTTTTCCATTTCAGTGAAAACAGAGGTATGCCAGCTCTGAACAAGCTGTTGCCTTAAACATTTACTGATCACACACAAATATACACAAACCAGTCTGTTACAAGTTAGTGAAATTAGCCTTTTGACTAAAGTAATTACACAAACAGATGTTAATACTGATAAATGGAAAGTTTTGTCTAAATTAGCACATTTGAAATGTAAGCTACATGTATCCTGTACTATTGCAATAACAAATGAAAGTCCCTTTTTGATGGTAGAGAGCTTTTATTGGTTTATTTTTCTGGTGTTCTAGTTCCTTTTTTTTTCTTTGATACAATCAGTATAGGTTTAATTAAGTATGTAACACATAGTTTAGTGCCATTATGACATTTGATCTAAAATCATAGTAAAAAATGTTCTTAAGGGAATAAAGCATTCACTCAATGTCAGTCATGTAGTCATTCATATATTTCTGGGCTTTTTATTGTCCAGCAGCCAATTCATATTGAAAAGGCTGCTGATGAACACAATCACATCGTAATAGTGGAACATTTGCCTCAGCAAAGACATCAGTGGAGCCTATTCAGGCTTCCAGTAGGGGGAAAAAAACAGTAAAATATCTTTTATTAGGATGCCAATAAAAACTGAAATCCATGGTGGAGCTCATTTGGAGAATAAATTGACCCATAATTATCCTTTCCTGCTCTTTGCTGATCACTTTACAGTCTTCACACTGAAGTTGTTCACCATGGAGGCAATTATCAAAAAGATGCCAAGCAAGAAAGGAAAAGAAAGAAGAAAAACAGGGGGAAAAATCTTCAGTTGCTAGGAGATTTAAGGAGCTACCGTAGCCAAACGTAAAACTCTTTGAATTTATTTTAAAAAAATGATTCGAAGACCTATCGGGTCAAATGCTGCCTCTGAACTGAACTTGATCATTTGTCAAATTTTTGGTGATCGCTTGGCTGACGCATTGTGTATGTTAGCTTCAGGTAACAAAGTTGCTGAGCTTTGGAACAACTAGTTTCAATCTATATGGAGAAGATTTATAAATTCTTGTATGAGTAATAGAATGTTATGAAAACTAATATAACACATTAAACCACTTAACATTGACCTATAAATTGTTCAAACATGTAAAAGCAACTTACTCAAAGGATGAATCAGACAACTCTTACCAAACAAACAACTTGACAAAGAAAATATTGTATCTTTACACTTTAAGCGTTCAGTAAAAGTACACCTGGATAGAAAAACACACAGAGGAACACTATGAGTCATGGACTGACCTCCCCAGAGCCCGGCTCTTGACTTTATTGAAGCCTTTTATGTCGACAGAGACTAAAAAAAAAAGGCGGCCAACATCCAAAGAAAAGCTTTGAACATCTTTCAAGAAATCTGGAGAATCATTCCTGAGCACTGCTTAAAATTTTTTTGCTTAACAGAGTTCAGGCTTGTTGAAGAATATAGTTGGTCATACCAAATATTGACTTTCACCCTCATTATAGTTGTGCAAGCACAACTTTTGCCCTACATATGTAAAAATAATTAATACTACACTGTAATTCTGTGAATGTTTGCATGTTTCTATAAATTATTGCACTCATTTCTCATTTTCCTGGAAATGATGGGTGGTTCAAGATTTATGCACAGTTATGTATATTTAGAAACATGAATATTTTCTCACCATGAAGATTTTCCAGCCTTTATCTCCTGTTTTTGCATCTGCTACCTTCCTCTTTGTCTGTACCTAGAGTATTCTGTTTCTTCTGTGGCAAAGTATCAATGCGTGCATAAATGATTGCAGCTTTTTGTTACAAACAGATTATCATTTTTATTCCTCCTGCACAAGTATCTTTGATCGTATCACATATAACGCCATCGCACAGAGGCACGTGTAGACATGGACATGACACCTTTCTGGGTGTGCACTGAGCTGCAGAATTCTGTCTGGATTTCAACACAAGAAGCCTGCTGGTCAAAAATCTTTGTGTATTATTTGTGACTGTGTGTGTGTGTGTGTGTGTGAGACAGGATCAAAGGTACTTGTGCAGAAGGAACCGACATTATAATCCCTCTGTAACAAAACTCTCTAATCATTTGCGCATGGATTAAAACTTCTCTTCTCTAATATTTCCGATATCACATCCCAGGCAACAGACACAGAGACAGAACTTTGACATTTTTAATATATGGATTAATTTTAAGTACAGTTTGCAGCTAGCTGCGACAGCTGCAAACACTGCTAAGAAGATAACCAACTTCAAAGACCAAAGAAAGTCCCAAACAAAATAGGGCCCTGTTTTAATCTTATAATGTCATTTTGAAATGCTTCAAGTTTTCCCAGTTTATGAGGGGCTGTCAACTACAGAATTAGTAATAAAGCATATGTAATTTGGAGCGCTTATTATAAAGTACTTTATTGCAAAAGCTTGACATGGTCAGCCAATTCTGATTCTGATTAACATAAAGAACCTCGTTTTATTTTTTCCTGTGATAGTTAACTTGGCGTGAAATGAAATATTCTTTTCACTTTTAAACCACGTTTGTATTGGCATTTCTGAAGTTATTGCAAACAAATCTAATTATTACCATATTTTCCCACCCAAATCCTCACTCTAGCTCTTATTGTGCTTTATTGCAAATCAGCAGGCATATGAGTACCTTTGATAAGCAACAGTAATTTCCTCTAAACTAATTTTAGTTGATCTATAATGGGAGAAAATATTTCTCTGTACGCGCAACTTCCACCCTTTGCAGAAGTCAAGAATCATTAAAGTGTGTGTGCAGTGCGACCGTGCGCGCTCATTCCACTAAAGATCTGTCTTATCTAACATTGCTTTAAGCTGTTAAATGTGGGTAGTTGTGTATTTGTATGTCTTGTAACCATCTATTCATGTTAGTGTCAAATCTGCTACTAGATTTTTTTTTCATAAACAGCTTTAACACAGTGAAGACAGTCGTTTTCATCCATTTTTCTGTTTTTTAATTTAATTTCTTTTAAAAGATGCCTTTAATAAAAATGTGGGGTCAGTTTTCCAGTTTGCATAATTTTATTTCTTTGTGGAGAATGATGATGTGACCTTCAAGTTAAGGGATTAAAGATGCAACAAAATTGTAGGCCAGTGGGTATTGTTGTTTGTAAATATTTTATATTTTAACCAAAAATTTATTGAAACAACTGTTTCATACCGTTGGTACTTTTAGCACTTTTTGAGGGTCAAGAATACCAGGTTAAAACAAATACGACTATTTGACCGAGAATGTTTTATAAGTAATTTTCCCTACGAAAATAAACACAACATAGGGTATACACTACGGCAATGCGAGCTAAACCAACCCATTCTTTGGTATAGCAGTGATGTGGACTCAGTTCTAAAATCTGCCTAACAACATGCTCACAAGACTGATGATAACATGTTAATGTTATGGCAGATATAATATTTGTGATATGCTTGTTGACATGCCAGCATTTGCCAGAAAAATGCAACTGAGGGTGATAGGAGTAATTTGATAATACACCATCACATAATATAACAGAACAAGTTCAAAGGGACATCCAGGGTCATTCAGTATCATTCAAAACAGGTAAGACTTTCTCTCAGTATACAACTCCTCAACACATATTATAACACATATTCGTTAACTAACGGGTGCAACTTTCACTTAAACTTTGTTAACCAAAATCTGTAAACTCCTAGGTCTGATGAGGTAGTGGGTAATTAATAAACTTGCAGAAACCTTGAAGAGCCATATTAGATATCATTACTATATCTATTAAATGGCTTTATGCATATTTAAGGTTATATTTAGAAATTACCAAAAAATGTTTTTATTTCTTGCCTATTGGGGTCACACTTAAATGTTTCAGATCATCAAAGAAAATGTAATATTAGTATTACTATAAATCCAATTTTTCCTAACAAAGATTTTTACCTTATAAAACCTTAATAATAATAATAATAATAAGTAAAAGCTTCATAATCAGATCTGTATTTTGTATAGCTATAGCTTTAGGTATTGTCTCTACTTCCCATGTGTTTTTATCAATTGTAATAATGAAGGCTCGGTTGGGCTCATGTACAGCAAGCTTCAGTTATCGTCAAATCAAAATGTTTCCCCTTCTTCTCTGAGAGTACTGAAAACTTAAATCCACTGAGACGGTATTCATTTGCTGTCTGTACCAGCAGAAGAAAGGAAGTAATAAAGGAAACAAGGAGAGCTGTAGAGCTGGAACAAGAGAGTGAATTTGAATATTAGAGAGAAGAGTTCAGAGTGTAGGATGAGGTGCACAAGAAACAGAGGTGTGTGGGGATGATAAAAGAGATGCTGCATAGAGATTATGTGGAGGGAAAAGAGCGAGAGAGGGAAACCCTGAATCGAGGCTTGAGAAAACTGGAACTGCTTACTCAGCTGCTTGATTTAACAGCAAAAAGTGTTCAGCCCAAAACTCTGACACTGAGTTAATATGGTCCCTGTTTTTGCACACTCATGTATGGAAAATTGTATCTCGCAGGATATTTGTAACCACACAAAAATGCTGAAATCGTTACTGTTACAGACAAAATATTTTGTGTTTGTCTGGATCAAATAATGGGCTTTTCTTCCCCCTGCTGTACCATTAACCTGAGATACGTCAAGTATCCATTTTCTTTTCACTTGCCTTTGGGTTTTACTCTGCTTTGCTATTTAACCTTAAGTAAGATTTGCTTTGAAAGCATAACTTCCAACTAATTTAACTGTGATATTGTTGCATTTTTAAAAGCATACATACTACCTCTGTGACACTGGCCTTATCGGCAAAAGAAATTAAAAATGCACTTGTGAATGTTTAGTTAATTACCAATGAAACCATAGAGTGAATGATCACACATGTGTGCATTTCTGAGAAGTTGTTTATCCAGGTCTTCTAAAGGTGTTTTAGTTAAACTTCTGGCCATCTGTGCAGCTGCTGCCTTCAACTGAATTCAGCGACATCCACATGCTTGAAACTTACTTTGGCAAGCAAACGCTATGCCCTTGTAATGTATTCAGTGACACTCTGAAATGCATCTGAAATAGATCCTGTTCAGATATTCTGCCTTGTCACAGCAGGAAAAGCATCAATGAAACAAACTGCGTTCCACTTTGTTAACAAACCATACAAATGGACCAGTATGCAAAATACCAGGACACCAGAAGTACCACATTGTGGGTCTAATATAATATATAGCCTAATGAAGATACCAACAAAATCCAGGCGTCAAAGTTGATATCTTTCTTGTCAGCACACAAATAGTACCTGGATGTATCTGGTGGCATTGTTCCCATTTTCTTGGCTACTCTCAGGGGGCAGAGGAAACCAACTTCCTTTCTTTATATAAAGAATATGGGATATTTTGTATTCCGGTGAGGAGGTGCGTGTGTGTCCCTCTGTGGTTAAGTTAGGTGGGGCTTTTTGTATTCTCAGCATTCATACCTCCATTATCGCAGATAACATGCTGTAGCCATGGAGGTATTCCTAATTTTAATTTGCCCGTGTACTGACCCGGTTGAGCTGATGATTAGCTCCTAATTATCTAGGAACAGGCCAGAACACCAGCATCAGCAACTTAGAGCAGAAACTGTTTTATTGTTGGCCTTCATGATTAGATTGTAATGCAACCTCCTCAATATTTGGAAAAACTCCCCATCCTACTATTAGTGACAAAGGTACAATCCAGAATTAGGGAAGTTAACAGTATACTGACAAAAACTATGCAAATCCCCAATATCATTTTGCATTACCATGTTTTTTCAAAAAGGTTTTTTATGCTTGTCTTTATGTTTTTTGTGCATAATTTCATGCTACCTGGTTTAAGCCAAGCTAACTAGCCCTCTAATGCAGCGGTCCCCAACCTTTTTTGCGCCACGGACCGGTTTATGCCCGACAATATTTTCACGGACCGGCCTTTAAGGTGTCGCGGATAAATACAACAAAATAAAACTAGTACCAGTACTGAAAAAAAGAAAATTTATTCATAACACACGTGAAAAGACCAAGAGAAACCGAGTAAACGATAAAAACGATAACAAAATAACGCTGAAAACCAATAAAACTCCTGAAAACTATACATTTCACACCTGAGCCTCAACTCTCGCGGCCCGGTACCAAACGACTCACGGACCGGTACCGGTCCGAGGCCGGGGGTTGGGGACCGCTGCTCTAATGCATCACTGACATATTAATAACAAAGCTGATAATATTGCAGACTACGACATTATACTGCTCAGACACTATTAAAATGCAATTACATAACAAACGTAGCTATTAAGCAACAACAATTTTTTGAGTAGCTGATTCTGATGAAGTGAGATACTATCATGGCTGAAAACGGTAAATTTTCATTAGTTTAAGCATTGTGCCTTTTGCTTAACAATATTTTTTTTCTGTGAGTCAAGATTTAACACTTTTTAAATTCTTGATTTCTTGATAACTGTCAATATTGTTAGGATACTTTCAAATATATTGCGTGCAAAAATAAACCCCACTAGGGCTAGGGCCAACCCTTGTGGGGTACAGAGGGTTAATTATTTTGAGCAATACATTTTCTACACTAGAAAAGCTATTATGACATTTTGTACGTGGATAATTTCAAATCTCATGCTTGGGACAGAAAATGTCACCGAATGGAAAGTCAGAAAACATATGGGTTCCTTGTTCATTTGCTTATGTTTGTGAGTTTATGAGTGTACGTGTTTGTATATGTAAGCAGATGTGCATGTATCTTGAGAGGGGTTCCCTATGGCGGTGAGGTTTAAATGAAAAACAGATGTCTCCACTTAGAGAGTGAATTAGTAAAATATAAGCTGTCAAACACAATTAATAATAACAAAGAAAGCACGCACACAATCAACAGTGAAAAGGAATTGACTTTCTGTGTTTCATCACTGCGGGACAAATCATTTTGTAACAGAGTATATCCTGCACAGATAAGCTATACAAATCCACCAGAAGCACTCCATTACACCATATGTACAATGCCTCAGGAAAAGCTAATTTGGAGATAGGATGCTGGTAGAGGAGGAAGTTTCAAGAACAAACCAAGGAGAAAACACAGTTCCTCTTTTTCATGCTTTTCCTTTGTGACTTTTCTAGGCTAATGAAATTTCCCTTCTTCCATCTGCCCATGAATGTAATGTTCTTCTGGCTTTGTGATAGCTCACTGAAACTTGAATAAATGATGACATCCAGCCATCTAATGAGTGAACAAAAATAGCCACCAAATAAACCAAAACAACACTGTCAAATTAAATGAATCTACAGGGAGTGCAGAATTATTAGGCAAGTTGTATTTTTGAGGAATAATTTTATTATTGAACAACAACCATGTTCTCAATGAACCCAAAAAACTCATTAATATCAAAGCTGAATGTTTGTGGAAGTAGTTTTTTAGTTTTAGCTATTTTAGGGGGATATCTGTGTGTGCAGGTGACTATTACTGTGCATAATTATTAGGCAACTTAACAAAAAACAAATATATACCCATTTCAATTTATTTTTACCAGTGAAACCAATATAACATCTCCACATTCACAAATATACATTTCTGACATTCAAAAACAAAACAAAAACAAATCAGCGACCAATATAGCCACCTTTCTTTGCAAGGACACTCAAAAGCCTGCCATCCATGGATTCTGTCAGTGTTTTGATCTGTTCACCATCAACATTGCGTGCAGCAGCAACCACAGCCTCCCAGACACTGTTCAGAGAGGTGTACTGTTTTCTCCTCCTTGTAAATCTCACATTTGATGATGGACCACAGGTTCTCAATGGGGTTCAGATCAGGTGAACAAGGTAGGCCATGTCATTAGTTTTTCTTCTTTTATACCCTTTCTTGCCAGCCACGCTGTGGAGTACTTGGACGCGTGTGATGGAGCATTGTCCTGCATGAAAATCATGTTTTTCTTGAAGGATGCAGACTTCTTCCTGTACCACTGCTTGAAGAAGGTGTCTTCCAGAAACTGGCAGTAGGACTGGGAGTTGAGCTTGACTCCATCCTCAACCCGAAAAGGCCCCACAAGCTCATCTTTGATGATACCAGCCCAAACCAGTACTCCACCTCCACCTTGCTGGCGTCTGAGTCGGACTGGAGCTCTCTGCCCTTTACCAATCCAGCCACGGGCCCATCCATCTGGCCCATCAAGACTCACTCTCATTTCATCAGTCCATAAAACCTTAGAAAAATCAGTCTTGAGATATTTCTTGGCCCAGTCTTGACGTTTCAGCTTGTGTGTCTTGTTCAGTGGTGGTCGTCTTTCAGCCTTTCTTAGCTTGGCCATGTCTCTGAGTATTGCACACCTTGTGCTTTTGGGCACTCCAGTGATGTTGCAGCTCTGAAATATGGCCAAACTGGTGGCAAGTGGCATCTTGGCAGCTGCACGCTTGACTTTTCTCAGTTCATGGGCAGTTATTTTGCGCCTTGGTTTTTCCACACGCTTCTTGCGACCCTGTTGACTATTTTGAATGAAACGCTTGATTGTTCGATGATCACGCTTCAGAAGCTTTGCAAATTTGAGACTGCTGCATCCCTCTGCAAGATATCTCACTATTTTTGACTTTTCTGAGCCTGTCAAGTCCTTCTTTTGACCCATTTTGCCAAAGGAAAGGACGTTGCCTAATAATTATGCACACCTGATATAGGGTGTTGATGTCATTAGACCACACCCCTTCTCATTACAGAGATGCACATCACCTAACCTGCTTAATTGGTAGTAGGCTTTCGAGCCTATACAGCTTGGAGTAAGACAACATGCATGAAGAGGATGATGTGGACAAAATACTTATTTGCCTAATAATTCTGCACTCCCTGTATATTAAAAAAGGGTACACAGGGACACTTTGAAAACACATCAAATCTCAATGAAAAAGAATCTGCTGGATATCTATACAGATATGGACTGAGTGATGGGAATGAAAGGATGTCGCATCATTTGATAGAAATAAAAAGCATCAGCTCGCAGAGGGCTGAATTCAAAGACAAAAATATCAAAGTGAAAAAATTATGCAGCAGCATAGTCTATTTTGCCAAAATGTCATTGCAACAGCTTTAAATCGTATTTAGTAGTTTGTATGGCCCCTGTGTGTTTGTATGAGATGACAGATGTGAATCACTAAGCTCCCCGACAGTCTGAGGTCCAACTTGGTAGCATCGAATGGCCTAAAACATCTTCCAGATGTGTTCTACTGGATTCAGGTCAGGCCGAAACCTAATGGCAGTCTGGGTGCCATTGCCTACCCTTTAGAGATCTGTGCACCCAGCCATGGGTATTACTTACCACACCATCACTGACCCACCAACAAACGGTTATGCTGAACAGTGTTAAAGGCAGCATGACATTATCCATGGCTTCTCTGGTCACATGTGTTCAGACTGAGCCTGCTCTCATCTGTGAAAAGCAGAAGCTGACTGTAGTAAACCCGCCAATTCTGGTATTCTGTGGCAAATGCCAGTCGGACTCCACATTTCCAGGCAGTGAGCATGGGGCCCATTAGAGAAAGTTGAGCCCTCAGGCCACCCTCATGAAGTCTGTTTTATTCACACCAGTAGCTTGCTGAATTTTGTAAGGCTCTCGCAGTGCTCATCCTGTTCCTCTTGGCACAAAGGAGCAGATACCGGTCCTGCTGATGGGTTAAGGACCTTCTACAGCCCTGTTCAGCTCTCCTTGAGTAACCTGTCTCCTAGAATCTCCCCAATGCTCTTGAGACTGTGCTGAAAACACAACAAACTTTCTGACAATGTCATGTATTGATGTGCCATCATGGAAGGGTGGGACTACCTGTGGAACTTTGATAGCATCCAGGTATTGCCTCATGCTACCAGCAGTAACACTAACTTTAGCCAAATGCAAAATTACTGAAACAATCAGAAAGGATGAAAAGGGAAACATGGATTTATGTGCATGTATAACACAAAGTGAGTAAAATAAGTATTGAGCATGTCATCAGTTTTCCAAGTAAATATATTTCTAAATTTGTTATTGACATGAAATTCTCAAGTGTCATGAAGGAGTATTAGGACCACATAAAGAAAATAAAATATTATTGATCAATTTGAGAATAAAATTGAAATTTCAAGAATGAAGTCGTAAATCTATGTTGAAATGTGCAGATGCTAGTTGTTGATTGAAGATACCCTCTACAACACGCCTTGTGTACATGACTTAATGAAATAAATCGATCAGCCATGTAGTGATACATCCTCTTTATGAGGCTGTAAACACTGGAAACCTTGAATCTGTCCACTACCAGCCATGTCATTTTGTACAAATTCATTCTTCCAAGCTTGTGTTTTTCCATCTGACAAGATGCAGCTTTCTGCACCAATCTTTCGATTCTTTATACTTATCACCACATGTACTAAAAGAGAAATCATACCTTTCCTTGGTACTAAAACCAATTCTGAAGTAGGATTTCACTTTCACTCAACTTTTTTCTTGAAATGCAATCTTGACTTTTTTCTCAAAATAGTTTTTTGTTTTTCCTCAAAATTAATAATAATTTGTTTTTTTCTGAATGTGGCCCTAATACTCGTACACAACATCTCATGATGGGTAAAATCAATGAGCTCTCGTAAGACAAAAACATTGCAATGGATTTGGTTACAGAAGGTGCCTGGTGCCATAACCCGAAAGTGGAAAGAAGTGCCATAATAGGCACCATGTTTGGAGGTCAAAAGGCACATCATAGCATATCATCCCCAAAACACCATACCAACAGTGTGGTTTGGAGATGGGAACATCATGTTGCGGGGCTGTTTTTCAGCATTCTACACTGGTAGGCTTGAAATAATTGAAGCAAGGATGAATAGAAAAAAGTATCGAGACATTCTTGATAAAAATCTGCTGACCTCTATAGGGTGATGAAAATGAAACAAAGATGGATGTTTCAGCAAGACAAATAATCCCAAACGCACAACTAAGGAAACTCTCTTACTTAGAAAATTGGTGATGTGGTCAATGCTCGGTACACTCACATTTAATGTACACTAATCAGTAAAGTGTTTTTTAATCTCTGCTGGCACTGATAATTTCTTGAAGTTTATTAGCACTGGTTTTCCTTATCCCTGAATCACCAGCACACTCAGAGCTGACACCACTGGCACCCAGTTTTGCTGCAGTGGGTTAATGTTGCTTTAGCATAAAATAAAACCTATGAGGACTGATTTTCTCAGTGTTCATCAACCAGTGTTGTCATTGGCAATACTGCTTAGTGCGGCTTGTGCCAATATCGATGGACAAATTCTCGGTTAATGCAGACTGAACAGCACGATTGTGGTCAGTATTTGCTGACTCAGTGCAGTTACAATTACTGAAAATGTAGCTTGCTGCTATGGGAAGGTTGTTAACACACCAAAAGCCATCCTGACTACTTCAAGTGCACAAATAGTTGGAACTCTTATATATGTATTATCCACAAGCAAAAAAAGGGACATTTTTGTCAAAAATCAATTACAGGTTTCTCTTTTTTGGATTTTTGCAGCCAATATTTAAGAGTGAACCGTAAACACACGATGATAATAGCGGTTGTTTCTTTAAGCCTCTGCCACACCACACCACAAATCCTCTGCCAGCAACTTAGACAAATACTTTTCTGCTTAGCCAGGGATGAATTTTAGCTAACACAACACATTTCGCCCAACAGAGGGTAGAGAAACAGGATCCGCCAAAGGTACATAATCTCTCCCTCTTTATCGGCGCCTCTTTATCTTTTCCAATTTCCTCTCATGATTTTTTTACCCCTTCATATTCATGTTTCTCTAAGTTTTGCTCTCTCTCCAACTCCTCATTCCCCCTTATTTCCATTCTTTTCCTGTATTTCTGCTTTACAATCACAAAAGCACCTCATATATAGGAGAAAATAAGCAGGTAAGCGTTTAGGAAGTATTTTTCTTGCCTGATAGTTTTCAGCAGAATCTTCATATAACACATTCTTGTCCTTTTTCTGTTGCGTTCAATAGGCAGCTTTTAAGATCTGGCACTAGATCAAGTTGTTTAAGAGAAAAACAATACCGCTGAACACTACCTCTGTGTGTGTGTGTGTCCATGTCTTTGTACATTTTGTGAAGTTGAATACTCACCTGCCCTGGGCAGTGCTGTATATGTGTGTGTGTCTGTGTGTGTTTCTCAGTTTGCCCACAATGTGTGATTCCTTCTGATAGGGTTTCAGTCGTCTGTAACAGCTGAAATTGTATTTGCTAATGGAGCCATTTTGGGGCAAGCAGGCTCAGACAGAAACAGAGCTATCTGACCTGAGATAACACCTTTGTTTGTTGGTATTTCTGCTCACTCCTGCACCTAATTCATCAAGCATTTGGACGGTGCCATTTATTCTTTATTAAACTTACATAGTATAACGATTCAGTCCAATTACACTGTATTTTCACCTGTTTCTGAGGTGGGTTTTAGTATTTATAACCTGGTATCCCTTGAACAAGATACTTACTGATTATATTACCCTAACATTTCTGTTCGGTCGTTGACAGTAAAGAACACATTTTTCTCCCAGGTTTGAGTATGTATGAGTGTGTGTCTGTAACTGAATAATGTGAAATAGACTGATGCTGAGCAGCAATATGTGAGCAGTAAAACTTTGCTCCTTTAACCTGTATTTGTACACAAAACAAATTGCTGAATTTTGGCTGGGCTTATCCTGTAATAGTTCCCTGTCCTAATCACTAATGGCAATCTCAGCACACGGATAAAGGGTATTAATTCTCATGGGGGATAATAATGGAGCCTCGGTTCATCAGTTCAGCGCAGTTGCCATGAAAAACATTGCCACCTGCCATTAAATTGCTAGCAAGTGACATCTGCAGGCACATCTGGAGTGGAAAAGCGATTTGGTATCAGCAAAGCATCATATAGCATTACGCAACAGTGAGCTACCACCTACGCTGAGTCCAACTGAGGAAATCTGTTCTAAAAGGAGAAGTCAACAGCTTGAAAAACCAACACCTTACACAGTAACTGATGATCTGACATTAGAAAAATGCTAAAGAAAAGTCTACACAGCATTATATTTGTAAAACAATATTTAAAATATATCTATTCTATTTAATGACCTTTGTCCAATCACTTTTTAAGACTATTTCAAGTACAAAACACACATGAATATTCTCCTGCAATAGGGGATTCAATCTCCGCAGCTTTACCGCTTAGCATTTATATTAATGCATACAGTAGTATATAGCGGTTAGTGGTGATTATGTGGCGATTTCATTCAAATTCAACAAGATGCTGTAATCTATTTATCTAGCTATCATCTTTTGGCAGCACACTGTGATGCAAATCTCTCAAATCTCTTTCCACCACACCCCAAAACCTCCTCTATTTGATTAAACTGTTGACTGTGGAGGCCAATGCTCAAGTAGTGCTAAGGGTCATCTGCTTTAATGCATTACGCATTTAATGATGCTCTTTTTTGTAACCTTGTGTACGTGTTAAATGTACTGACTTGTTGCCTCTTTTGATTGGCAGATATGTACATTACAAAGTCATTGAAAAGGTCTCCATCTTTCTTCAGCCCTGGTCACTTTCCCATTAGCCCCACATTTAAATGAGTCATTGGAATGGAATTACCTGGGACAAGACATTAGCATCATTGGTGGAAATATTACATTGTCATCACTGTAATAATAAAATGGTGTGCAGGAAAGGTGTTAGCAGGGTGGTGAGAGGACAGAGTATGATATTGAAAGTTATGCTGTGAGGTGAGCTTGAGTTCATGGTTGAAATAATGAGGGTGTTAGGGGAATTAATATTTTCAGGTGGGGCATGTGAATACATGAATGTGAAAGGTAATTCTGACTATCCACCAAATCTATGCATATGTTAGAATATGAGATGGCTTGGCTTAGTTTCAGAGAAAAATACTGCTGTAATATTACATTTTTTATGCTGCTGAGTAATGTAGCCATTGTGAAAGTTAGTCTTTCAAAGGGTTCAGGTTTAATTCCAACAAACTGAGCACCACACTGTCTTTAGAAAAAAATATTATGCTGTCAAAATGTCGAATTAAATTAGATAATTTTGCAGAACTTTTCTCTCTTTCGAGTGCAGTGCCTTATTATTAAAAAAAGGAGAAGATAAAAGCAATATTGCCTCTTTAATATATTTTGTTTTATAGTAATTCTCAGTCAAGGTGAGTTACAGTAATCAATAAAAACATATTTTTGTTTAAACCTGTATTTGCTAACTTCAAAGCTAAAACAGAAACTACAAATGTATCCAAATGTTATGCTGTGAATGAATGCTGTCTGCATTTAGAAGAATTACGTACTTGTGTTTATATGTTTAGATATTGAAAGCATGCAGCACACTTCATGTTTTCAATATCTTTTGAAGAAATTTGGCAGGAGTCTGTAGGAAGAAAGACGATGTGTATAGGTATGAGAGCTTGGAGGTAGGGGTGAGGTTACAGGAAGGATAAGGGATTTTTAGACCTGAAGACTGCAGCAGCACAAGGTCAAAAGGGTAGCTGTCCATATTTGGAAGTAGCCAGCAGCCAGCCAATTATTATGGATTAGAGGGGCATCACAGCCAAGAGTGAAATCCTGCAAAGTGCACACAGCCATGCAGACTTTCTTTCTCACATACTCACATTAGTTGAGAGTGTGGGCAAGCTGAAGAAAAGATAAAGAAAGTTTTTCATTTTTTTTTACTATACATCCGGTTTATAAACACACAGCCACCTGAAACAGTGAAAATACTATCACATCAGAACAAAAACGTTAACTCCTAGTGGTAATGTCATAGCATTATAAGACAGTAAAATAGACCACATTATATAATTATATGAGTAGAAATGTCCTTGGTTTTAATACTGGGCTGCGAAGTATGGAGTTTGCATGTTCTCCTCATGCCTCTTGTGGCTTTTTTGAACAGCCCAAAGGCATGCAGTTAGTGGGCTTAGGTTAATTGGTGATTCTAAATTGGCCCTAGGAGTGAATGTGAATGGTTAGTCCTGTGTGTGTTAACCTTGCAACATATTGGGGACCTGTCCAGTGTGTACCCTGCTGCTCACTCTATGGCAGCTCGATAGGGTCCAGCCACCCTGCAAATGTAAAATGGTTAATGGATGATTTGGAAGCTGATGAGGTATTTAACATTGTGAGCCTATTTATGCAGTAGCTTTGTCATATGTTGATAGTCATATTTTTCCCTATCCCTAAATGGTATTGTGCAAATGTCTTGAACCACACCAACAAGGACCCAGACCTTGGTATAATTTTTTAAAGCGAGACTTAAAGAATATTCTCCAGGCTTCTGAAGGTACCAACCCTCCTGAAATGGGTGATCTACTAATTGGAAGCTTGGTGGTTCTATCCCTTGCTGCTCAAGTCTGCATGGCAAATATCCTTGGGCAAAATACTGACCCCAAGTTGCTCTCCAATGCAGCCATTAGAGTGGGAATGTGTGTGAATGTTAGATTGCACTTAGTGTGTGTGAATGAGTGAAAGAGGCAAATTGTATAAAGTACTTTAAGTGTTTGGGGAGAGTAGAAAAATGCTATATAAGAATCAGTCCATTCACTATTACCTTAACTAAAATGAAGAATCATTGTTGTGTCTACCCACAACATCCAACATCCAAAGAAGAGCACTCGAATGCCCTTCAAGAGGCCTGGAGAATGATTCTTGAAGACTGCTTAAATAAATTATAAGACATCTTACCTGAGAGAGTGTGCTGCATGCTGTGTTACCAAAAACTAACTTTCAAACTCATTAGAATTGTACAAAAACTTTTTGCCTTATATACTGTTTTTCTTTGTATGTTTGAACATATTTTAATAAATTTCTGCAACTATTTCCCACTTTTTCATTCCAAAACTTTTGCACAATGTCGTATAATATATTTACTGCACAGTACTGGTAAGTTCAGTCATTTGTCAATAAAAAAGAATACAACTTACATTATATTTACACCAAGAAAACTTAGAAGCTTGCTGAGTCTTTGAATAGCTACTCTACGAATGTAGACTGCCTGAAGCTGTGGAAATGATTATGGAAATGTGAAGGCTGTGAATGGTGGAATTATAATTAAACTTAAAATGATTTCAGATGATTAATTTGAGTTACTTTAATTTAAAATAAATCAGCAAAAATATTATATATTTATATATATTAGATATTTAAATAAGTTACAATTGTTTCTTTGAATAATAACAATACAGGATGGTTTGTAGTAATTCAGCTTTTACCACCATAGACTTAATTATCATTTTAATTTATCACATGGTCACTAGAAGCAGGCTCACTGACTGGTAAAAAAATGGCATCAACAGCTGCAGCTATCAGTTCTCTATGTTAATTGTAGAGCCAACTTTTCAAAAGGACAGTAGGACTCTAAAACATGGATTCAACTAAATATGTTAATTTTATTTATCTAACAAGGTCAAGGAGAGGTATGTGCTCAGTGCGGTGTGCCTGTCTGACATCAAGAACACACAAAAACTACCACCCCAAATATAAAACCAAAGATGGTGAAGTGACAATTAAATATCAAAGAAAGAAAATTTCCTTTTAGAGTGAACGTCTTATCAAATTTGTTTCTGAAGATTTCACTTATTAATCAGCCCAAGCTCATTATTTTATAATTTGCTTCAAAGGACTTTTTGTAAAAGAAGTATTTTGTAATTTTTTAAGGTTATCTTGAGTAATATTTTCCAGGCTTTCTGCAGGTCTTTTGAAACTTTTCTTTGGACACTGCTGGCTTTTTCACTCATTTTAAATCTTTTATACTTGACCATTTTCATTGGAATGCTTAATTAAGCCACTTTAAATTGACCCATAAATCATTCAAACATAAAAACAAGCAAACAAGAAAAGTGGCAGGAGTAAAAAGTATATAAAAATATATAAAAACAAAATAAACCCTGAGAGATGCTTCAGATACTTCAGTTGATCAATTTACTGTTCATTGAAGCACATGTTTAATATTTTTATTCTCAGGCTTTCTTAGTTTTAGGTATCTGGGTTCTGCTCTTTGAAATTCTTTATATTCCAATCTTGGTTGTTGGTTATTCCTGCCTCCCCTGTGTCTTGTCGAGTCTCTGTATCTGGTGTTTAGTTACTTCCTATTTTATTTTGCTAGTCTCTTGTCTTGTGTGAATTTTGATTTGTTGTGCTTCCCCTCTTTCTCATTAGTTTGACTCTGCTCACCCCAGCTGCATTGTGCTATTGGACTGTTGTGAAACATCAAATAAAGGTCAGCTTTCGTTTAATCTGCAAAACTCTCTTAGTCTGCATTTGGCCCCACGTTTCCATCACCACACATCATGACATCGCCAGATGTTGATCCACAATGCAGTACCATCTGGAACCGTCTGATTTGCAACAGCTTCATTTTTCAGCAGGACAATGATCCCAAACACACTGACAATGCAGTGAAATTACACCTGGGTAGGAAAACAGACAATAGACCACTGTCAGTCATGAACTGGCTTCCCATGAGCCTGGACCTTTATATTATTGAAGCAATGTGGGATCATCGTGACAGAGAATGGAACAAAAGGCAGCCGAAGAGAAGAGTCTTTAATGTCCTTCAGGAGCCCTGGAGAATTCCTGAGGACTACTTAAAGAAATTACAAGAAAGCTTGCCCAAGAGTTCTTATTTTGTCAAATAATAAAAAATGGTCATGGGAAACATTGACATTCAATTGTAAAAACTCTGTTTTTATGGTAAAAACAGAACCTCTCTTGGTTACCCTATTGTCAACTTAATTCTATGCATTAATTTTCACATTACTTTAGCATTTAAATGAGAAAAGTCAATGAGGAATATCCTCATACAAATCTGGTGGTGACCAGCCTCCTAATTCCATTTTGATTAGCCTTCTCTTGGTGCTTCTACCACACCTGCTTGGACATGCACCACTGCCCCGCCCCCTCGTTAGGGGGGAACATTCCATCATTAACGAGACACCCAATAAGCACAGTGACCCGGCAGCACATTCCCAAAACATTCCATCAGTCAGTAGAGCATGTACATAAGATCGTTTACGAAATGCTCATTAATTATAAGGCGATGGGGCTGGAGGAGTTTGGGATCGCTGTGGCACTTGAGATGATAAAGGATATGGCTAATGTTATCAGTCATTAGCATTTAACAGTAAGGAACTCACATGAAACATGATTTTTTTTTACCATCTTATGACAGAAGAAGGAAACGTTAGACAATTTAAATATGCAAAGTCATGCACTCGAAGACATTTAAAATGGAAGGGAGAAAGAACAGAACTGAAATGTAAGATAAAATCAGGAGAGAAAGCAAAAATGTAATGAGCTGATTTTTCATTATTCATTATTTATTATTATTTCAGCTCCTTTGCATATATAAATGTTCTTTACAGGTCTTTGGTTCAAGCAGTTGTCCTTCTTTTAATGACACCCCGAAAACGCAATTTGTGTTTTCAATTTTCTTCTCCACTCAGTCATAAAGCGCAGTCAGGTAATGTTCAAAAATATTGCTTCGTAAATGTAATAGAATGACTGCTTTCACTTATAAAGTGTGACGTGCTTAATCTTAATGGAAATTGTTTAAAATCCACTACTTCAAGTAGAGCTGATCCTGAAAATTATGCGGTATGCTGAATGGGCATGAATGAGCTGAATGACTCATAATACCATTTAATTACTTAAATGAGCATTAGAAGATAAGACAGTTTTTAATACCCATTTTTGTCCTTGTAGCCCTTTAGTTTTACAAGTTGCAAGAGTAGGTGAGTGTGCAGTACAGTAAACTTCACTGACTGACTATAACTTTCCTCCTACCCATCACACAACCCTGTTTGACCCTGTTCCTGCCTGCAGGAAGAGCATCCCAGCTGATTTTGTTTTTACTGTCTTTTTGCTACTTTTGCGTGCTGAATAAATTCACCTCTATGCACAAGCCTGTCCAACCATGCAACAAACACCTATCTAATGCAAGGTTAAAAGCCTCCCGTATCAGCATACCACCTTGCAACCAATGGATAAAGATGGGTTGTGTCTCGCACATCCCCCATCACCCATGTTTTTCATGACAAAATAAATGTGATGGCCTCACAACTACCCTTAGGTCACTGTCTTGAAATCACTGCATCTCTTGCACAGAAAGTGTGCCACAAAATTCTTGCAGGGAACAGCAAGTAATGTTACCTTTTGTTTATAAATAGATACAAAGTCCACAACATCCCACAGGTGCTGTGCTAGACTTAGAACTAGTGACTGTGGAGGTCTGTGTATAATTAAGTCATTGTCGTGTTCAAGAAATGTTTTTGAGAACCTGCAGAGAACCAGAGCAATAAGTCTCCTTGAGAAAGTAGGGAAGTCTTGTAGCCCATTATGTTACAGCACTGCAGCATGTGTAATTATTGACTAATTTCAGATCTAGGTAAAGACTGAAGTGGGACTGCGTTTCCTTCACTTCTTGAATACTCCTACAAATACACAACTATAAAAGAGACGCTAAATGGGAATGCAAATGCACATGGTACAAATGAAAAAATAATTTTCCTAGGAGCTGTAGCATTTCAGTAATTACCTGCAGTTCTCCCAGGCAGGTACTTCTCCGAAGAGCTGTGTCTGAGGGGGGGGAACAACAGATGAAAAGGTGAATATATGCACGACAAACCAGACACACCGCAGTGAGAGACATGATTGAAATCATCTGGATGAGACACCGCAGTGCTGCCTTTCACAGTGAGTTGAGAGATGGTAATTGTGACCACCTGAACTGATGATGCAGGGATCCATGCTTTGAACATCAAAAAGTGAGCGCAGAACTGACTTTTAGTAAAACTGAACACAAAACCCAGTATAGTCATCTATAAACTGGGAAATTATTTATAAAAACAAGTACCACTTTTTTGTGCCAAGCAGTAAACATGTTGTAATTGCAGTTTTTTGGTATTTTCCACAATAGCTTCTTTCTATAATGCTTCAACGAAGGTTTGATCACAAAACCTGAGCAAAAACCTTTTAAAAAGTTTATTTACAAGATCTTTAGGAAGAGAAAACACCATTTATGTGACAATATTATCTTTCATCTTAACTCTTTCCAAGTTGTTCGATGAGAAACACAGGCTGACTGGACAAAGGTAACAAACAGTTGAATGGATGTGAAACTAATGAGGTGAGGGCAGATAATCACAAAAGAATACAGAAAGGAAACACAAAGAAACTAATGAACACATGTCTAAGACAGAGGAAGTAAAACACAAGCAAGCACAGGAGACACTAAGAAAATGTGAACATTTTGAACCTGAAAAAGATCCATCCATCATCCATCCATCATCCATCCATCCATCCAAGACCCTACAACAATTAAGTTAAATTAAATACAAAAAACCATGACCATGGCACCTATTATAAAAGGAAACATCGATATAACAGAAGCAATGCCATTAATTTCCCCAGCACCCAGCCTTGTAATCACATAAAAAATACCCAAAAGTCCAGTAAGAGTAGCACTGACCCCAAAGGAGAAATCATCTGCTTATAAAAACAAATCTTTTTAATCATCGGTACACTCAGAGGAATTAATATATATATATATATATATATATATATATATATATATATATGTATATATATATATTTTTTTTTTTTTTTTTTTTTTTTTTTTTTTTTCCTATCGAGAAAGCTCCTTAATGTTCTCAGCAAAAATTTTTAATTTGGTTTCTCCCAAAACAGAAAACTGGTCTATGGGGCTCTTTCAGCATCAATATTGCAGAATAGCTGAATATGAGTAGAATTCACTGGAGACCAGGCTGAAGTGAAACTAAACATAAATCAGCGCTTGAGGTACCCTCTTTGGCAATCCATCAGAGACATGAAATTACATTGTCTCCACATGTTACTTTTTGGCAAAGGCTCAGCTGCTGTAAAATACAGTGTGTGAAGAGCATTTAAAATGTTAAACACTAGTGCAAAAGACTCAGCTGCAGTTTTTACTCAGCATGTGTTGGAGACAGCCTGTGAATGCGAAACAGATTAATTTGAGTTGAGAGAAGGAAACCTATTGAGAGTGTGGGTGAAGGGTGGAGAGGAGGGCCGCCAATGAATAGCAGACTTGTGAACTGAAGAGATAAGGTATCTGATCTCTATCACTTGTATTACTCATTGCGCTCCCTCTTTCTTTCCCCTTCGTCCTCTCTTTTCCTGCCTCTCACTGATTCCTTTAGGCTCATTTAGTTAATTAAGGCCACAGAATGTTTCAGAAACCAATTATGCTGTGACATTATTAAAAGACCAGCCTTCCTTGTAAGTGCAGATTGTGTCTGTTTCTTGTCTTCCAAGAGAAAGAAAACTTGTCTGAGCTAAGCGGCCGTTGAAAAGAGGGGTTTGGATTTATCGAGAGAAACGCAGCATCAGCAACTTCCAGTTTCTTTTGTCTAATTTATTCTCCACATTTTCTTTTATTACTTTATTACTTAACTCTTACGGAGCAACGGTGGACCTCAACAGTCTTCCTGTCCACGTTTTCTAATAAGGGATAAGCAGAGCCTGACATCTGATAACAGACAATGCATGCCCACTGATACAATCTCTTGTTGATTTAGGGCTACAAATTGAAATTTTGGATTTAGACTTTCTCTTCATAATATCATATCAGAAGACAGAGAAATGGTGTTATTGGCATTACTTTTTACACGTGACAGCATTCCTCGATGTTACCCTTTGCATTTCTGCCAACATGGACATGCACTGTGACCATGACAATTAAATATGAAACATGTTGATTGAGTACAATCCTAAAAACTCTAAACAACATCATAATTATTATTATTATTATTATTATTATTAATATTATTATTTCGTTAGTACATTATTACCTTTTTTGCTGCACAAAGAAATACAAGCATGCCAGGGGAAGACAGGAATGACTAAGGGAATTTGCTAATGCTAATCAACATACTGCATAAAGCTGCTGTGATTTGTAGTACATGCATGGTGATTTGTATTGCAGTGCTACGGTGTTTATGAAGGGAGAGATGCAAGGAGAGTTTCACAGAAGTGCAGATGCTGATTTCTTTCTTCTAGTGCTATTTTGAGACTATGCAAATAATCCCTGGAACGATTGACACCAAAGGTCGTTAATTAACATAAGTCAATTTCAGTGTGGTTCTTCTGGGAGTGAAAGCAGCATTCTGCCTTCTCCCTTAGTACATGTACAGTGCAAATGAAGGCAGACAGATGCACTCTAAAGCACAGGCTTTGTGTTGAAAGTGGTAGGGACAAAATGTTCTGCTTTTTGTAAATTATAGGCTTGAAATAATATATAGGTATGTCCTGTAGACTGATTGTAAGTGACCCTGAGGTGACCAGTTGATTACAACGTTTCTTATTTATGATTAATTTTGTTTATTTTCTAAACATTTTGTCCAGTATTGTTGAAACGCTTTTGTCTCAAGTGTGCTCATCATTAATTGATGATAAATACAAGCTGCGCGGCAAACTGTCAGATTTACTGATACGACTACTGCAGAAAAAGAAGCAGGGCCCTGTTTTTTTTTTTCTTTTTTGTAAGGAAAAAAAAACACTTTAATGTTATGCTAGAGAACACCAAAGCCTTTAATAGTTGGAGTGCTTGAGTACAAAAGTAAATTTTATTCAGACGTCACTGCCACTTTTGAACTTTCTCGCTCTCAAAAAACGTTTCACCTAAGATTATTACAATTAGATTACAGGCTACGATTGCTCACAGCATAACGATTGCTCTTCACTCTAACGGCTAATGTGATTTTTTTATTCATCCAAATTTGAAATAGTTTTGGATGGATGGGTGGAGGTGAGGGGTTGAGGGTGGCTTTAACTTAAAGGTGTAAATAATTACATTGTGTTTCAGTATGCCGCTCAGTTCCTCTAGACACATGCACACACCTCCCCCAGCAGGACCCCAGAAGCACCTTCACACCATATACACTTAAAAAAAATCTTGAGGAAATGACAGACAAACAAGGCCTGTCCTCCACGCTCCCATGATCCCGATCGGATTGAGCCTCTGTGATGAGCCGGAGCACGACTGATCCCACCGCACATCCCGGCACTCAGCATAGACGGGACAAAAATATGTGTAGGTAGGTAGTTTTCATGTTTTTTCTGATCAGTGTATTGGTAAACCTTTGCTTTTCAACTCAACATTTTTTTTGTGGACAGTGTTCACATAAGTTTCATTGGCATCCAATGTTACAGTCATACATGTAATCATGTTGTCTTAAAGGTTGTACAATTTGAATGTGCATAAAGTAATACAGCTAGTATGACTTCTGGTTGGTCCCAGTATGTTTTTCCCCCAAAATATTTCTACATATGCCTTGTGTTTGGTAAAAAAAATAGCTGTGAAATATGTCTTGTTCTATCTTTGCTGTTACATATAACAACTTGCTATTATTAAGCTGAATACATTGTTTTTTTAGGGGTTTTTAACCTCTAATAAAAGATCATTCTTACCAGAAGGAATAGTTAATGAAGTAGAATTGAAATACCACTTTTTTTTGGTTGGAGAGTACTTGTAACACATGAGAGTGAAAGTGAATTGTGTAGTTGTGTAATTCTTGGGATGTGATATGAAGAGGAGAGGTGATAGAAGTACAGATGAAAATGACAATGAAAAAAGTTAGAGAGATTTGTTGTTAATCTCCTAAAACTGGCAATTCACAACAAGATAATAGACAGAAACCATAAACACATATATGACCGTATGTAAAGAGTAGAGATGATGACCAACATCATACACAAAACCAGGAGGATTTTCAACACCTTGAAACCAAGTTTTATGTGGTGATTAAATAAACCAACAGAAAGTTATTAAAATGATGGAAGAAGAAGAAAAGGGTTGATCTGATCAGCCAAAGCTTATTATCTATTATCTCATTTATCAGTGATGATGGTGCTTCTGTTATGGTTTCAGTATCCTGTCCTCAGTTGAACTGGCGAGCTGGCATTTATCCATGATTTCACTGCAGAGGTGTACTGGAGCGTTTGTAGTGCTCAGAGTCAACCAAATGCATCAAATTTCTTCAGCAAAGCAACCAAAGAGCTTTTCAGGGTGAAGAGGTGGAATATCCTTGGCTGGAAAAACAGATCTCCATGTGACTGATCAGCATTCCAATTGCTGAAGACCAGACTGAAGACAAGGTGAAGCAGAAGATATCTGCAGTGAAGCTTGATAACGCATCACTGGGGATCATATAGAGTGTCTGCTGATGCTAATAGACTGAAGGCCTGCCTGTAAGCCCAATACAATGGGTTCCCATAAAATATTAAATAAAGAGTAAAAATATTCTTGTTGGACATATACTGTACTTCCTGATCTTTGGACAATGTGTGTTAAAATGTGCCGAACAGTGTCTCACTCTCAGTTAGTCCAGCATTAATGTAAAATGTATACAGTTAAAGCTGAGAGATGACTGCAGTGTTGTAAACACATTTTTCATTGTTTTGGATCAAATGTGATTATACTAACAGCGTGGAGATTAAACAGGGGTGAAACTATCTAAATTATGGTCTGGACCTTGTACTACATTGTGTTTTTATGGTTATCCTGGAAATGAGTGTAATTTCTGGTTGCTTTTAATCTTATTTACCATCCCAGCTTTCAGTTTTGTGAGGTTTTGAGTTTTATAAATCTAGTTTCTCTGGCTTACTTTGTATTTCCCCTTCCTTCCCTAATATTATGCTGCTGTTTCCCATCTCAGTTTATTCTTGTTTACTATTTGTCTTAAAAGCTTCAGTAATGGTCATTTTCTGTTTTTCTTTGATTTTTTTCTCCCCTCTTGTGACTTGCTTAGGCTTCCTCTGATTGTCTCACCTGTGTTGATTACATAAACCTGTATCAGTATCTAATCCCTATTTAGTTCTTAGTGTACAGTTCGACCCAGTATTATTTGGACAAAGACACAGATTTTTGTAGTTTTGTCTGTGTACACAACCACAGTGGATTTTAAACCACTGTGATTGAAGTGGAGAATTTCAGCTTTCATTCAAAGGGTTTAATAAAAAAAATTGCATTAACTCTTCAGACTTCAGTGAAAATCCTTTGCAGTAACTGACTGCCTGAAGTCTAGAAACCTTGGGTCTCTTTGCATTCAGGTTTGTATTCTTCAGTCAATGACTTGGTCCATGCACCCATTTTGCACTATTTTAATCACAGTGCAGCAAGAACTCATGAGAGAAATCACAGTAATGTTGTTCACATTAGACTGAACTCACTCCAGCTCCTCACAGAGAAAGGCCATAATTATTCATTCATTGTCCTCTCAGTTCCTTCCCCCTCTTCCCTCCCATTTCCCGTCTTTTGCTTCTACCTTTTGTTCTTTTTGGCCCAATTTCTTTTCTGCATACATTGACTTGTCTAATTTATTTTCACTTTTACTTTTTCTCCCGTTGTCTTTAGGTTTTTCGTTGTCATTCATGCACCAGTGCATTTTACTGTTACGCTCACAAGCAAGTTATATTTGTGTATGATCTATTAGGTACCTGACATCTGTTCCATTGAAAATGACAGATGTGAGTATGAACAGACGGTTGGATGTTCTAATTTAAAAAAAAAATGCATTCTATCTATTTATTTATGCAACAGCAGGGAAAAAATCAAGAAACACCTTAGTGTTATTTATTTTATTAGTCATAAATACAATAAATCAAATTTGTCTGTTAAAACTGTGTTATCTGCATGTTTCCAAGATAATTAGAAAAGCTTTGAGGGAAAGTAATAATTAAAATCTATTTTAATTCAACTGGTAAACACACAATATTTTTCTAAAATGATGAAGTTCATCTTGGTTTAGCTAAGTGTTTATTTTAGATTAATCTCAGTATACAAAATGCTTTTTTTAAGTCCACCCTGAAAAGTGACAGTTTTACTTGAACAAACTTTTTCAAATACATTTTAGAATCCTCTCCGTGAATCGCTACCTTATTGTGGTGGAGGGGTTTGTGTGTCCCAGGGATCCCAGGGGCTATGTTGTCTGGGGGCTTTTGCCCCCTGGTAGGGTCTCCCATGGCAAACTGGTCCTGGGTGAGGGACCAGACAAAGAGCGATTCAGAAGACCCTTATGAAGAAAACATCGAGGCAACAGTTTACCCTGCCCGGGATAGGGTTACCAGAGCCCTGCCCTGGAGCCAGGCCCGGGGAGGGTGCCCGAGGGCGAACGTCTGGTGGCCAGGCCTTAGTCCATGGAACGGCCGGGCACAGCCCAAAAAGGGGACATGGGCCCATCCTCCTGCAGGCCCACCACCCGCAGGAGGCGCCATAGGGTTCGGGTGCATTGTGTGCCGGAGGCCCTGGCGGACTGATCCCCGGCTGCCAAGACTGGCAATTGGGACATAGAATGTCACCTCTCTGGTGGGGAAGGTGCCTGAGTTAGTGCATGAGGTTGAGAGGTACCGGCTAGATATAGTCAGGCTCACCTCTACGCATGGCTTGGGCTCTGGAACCAGTCTCCTGGAGAGGGGCTGGACTCTGTCTCAGTCTGGAGTTGCCCATGGTGAGAGGCGGCGGCTGGGGTGGGTATTCTAATATCCCCTCGGCTTGCTGCCAGTACGTTGGGGTTTTACCCGGTGGATGAGGGGGTTTGTTCCCTGCACCTTAGGGTCGGGGAACGGGTCCTGATTGTCATCTGCGCTTATGCGCCAAGTGGCAGTTCAGAGTACCCAGCCTTCTTAGAGTCCCTCGGTGGGGTGCTGGAAGGTGCTCCACCTGGAGACTCTGTTGTCCTGCTGGGAGACTTCAATGCTCACGTGGGTAATGACAGCGAGACCTGGAGGGGCGTGATTGGGAGGAACGGCCTCCCTGATCTGAACCCGAGTGGTGTTTTGTTATTGGACTCTGTGCAAATCACAGTTTGGCCATAACGAACACCTTGTTCGAACATAAGAGTGTCCATAAGTGCACGTGGCACCAGGACGCTCTAGGCCGCAGGTCGATGATCGATTTTGTAATCGTATCACCAGACCTGCGACCATATGTTCTGGACACTCGGGTAAAGAGAGGGGCTGAGCTGTCAACTGATCACCACCTGGTGGTGAGTTGGATCAGGTGGCGGGGGAGGATGCTGGACAGACCTGGTGCACCTAAACGCGTAGTGAGCGTGTGCTGGGAACGTCTAGCAGAGGCCCCAGTCCGCGAGATCTTCAACGCACACCTCCAGCAGAGCTTCAACAGCATTCCGAGAGAGACTGGGGACATTGAGTCCGAATGGACCATGTTGAGCATCTCCATTGCCGAAGCTGCTGCATTGAGCTGCGGCCGCAAGGAGGTCGGTGCCTGCCGTGGTGGTAGGTAGGTAACACCAGAGGTGAAGGGAGCCACCAGGCTGAAGAAGGAGTCCTATTGGGCTTGGTTAGCCTGTGGGACTCCGGAGGCAGCCGACAGGTATCGACAGGCCAAGCGGAATGCGGCTCGGGCAGTGGCTGAAGCAAAAACTGGGGTGTGGGAGGAGTTCAGAAAGGCCATGGAAAAAGACTTTCGGACGGCCTCAAAGAGATTCTGGCAAACCGTCAGGCGTCTCGGGAGGGGAAAGCGGTGCTCTACCTGTACTGTGTATAGTGCTGGCGGAGCGCTGCTGACGTCGACTGAGAAAATTGTCAGGTGGTGGAAGGAATACTTCAAGGACCTCCTTAATACCACTGACACGTCTTCCGAGGAGGAAGCAGAGTCTGGGGATGAGGGGAATGACCCGCCAATTTCTGGAGGCGAGGTCACTGAGGCAGTTAAACAACTCCTTGGTGGCAGAGCCCCTGGTGTTGATGAGTTCCTTGGGCTGCTGCCCCCGCGACCCTGCCCCGGATAAAGCGGATGAAGATGGATGGATGGATGGATTTTAGAAAAATTATTACTAGTTCTCTACATCATGTCCAATCCACAACAGTATTTCTAGGAGTTAAGGGCCCAGCCAGCAAAGAATGCACTTGAATTATAGATGTAGATGGATATTAGATGGATATTAGTCACTGGCAAGTGAATGCTTTAATTAATATGAAAGAATATAAAATTTGGTGTAAGTGAAACACAGTGTTTAACATTCAGTGGGGAAACTGGATGCTCTGATCTCAGCGTGCAAATACATTTTTATTTGCGAGATTTTGAAGACAAATTCATAACCGTTAAAACCCAGAGCCACTGATTTAAAAATGCACCCTCATCCTCTTGTTCTGGAGTCTTTGAGATATTGCAAGGCTTATTTAAATTTTTACGTGTGCTTTCTCTGACCTAAAGAAGCTCTGCTCTCAGTTTTTTCAACTTGGCTATAGCATGGCACCCCATAGGATTTAAACTTCCCAGGATTTGGTGTACACAGTTTGTTATTCTAATCGAACCAGGTTAACATTAAGGGACGGTATTTACTCTTTGCACACTAGAAGACTAGAGCCTAATGTCACACAGGTGGACGTATCATACACGCATGTTAAAAAGAAACTATGTCCTCTTCCATTTCTAAGGTTTTACATATCCTGACCTAAATAATCAAATTAAAAATGATCTCTGAACCAGGCCTTACATTTAGGTGACTACAATCTCATAACACACTGCATTGTGTCATCATATTCAAAGGCAAGGCAAAATGCAAAAGCAGCTTGTGATAAATTAAGTCCGCCATCGTCAACCCTGGATCGCCTTGATGAGGCGTTTGTGCTGATTTGCTGTTTTTGGTTTTGCTCAAACATGGTGTCTTGCATTAAGGCCACACATCTCTACTTTGGTCTCATATATTCAAAGGATATTGTTCCAGAAGTGTTGTGATTTGTTCAGATGCAACTCTGCAAACACAAACTGTGCTGTCATGTTATTTTAAGATAGAAAAGACTTTTCCTGGCAACCATTCCAGTCAAGTCTTACTTGTTCAATCTTTTTTCTAAATGTGCTGTCATGAACTTTAACCTGCTGAGGCCTTTAGAGTCTGGATGTTGCTCTTGGGTTTTTTGCTTGTCTGACCTTGGGGTGAATTTGCTGACACGTTCACTTCTGATTTGCAAATGTCTTGAATGTTTTCCACAGCTGAATAGTCTTTCTCACTCCAGAGTGGAATCACAGACTTTAGATTATTTGAAAATGGCCTTATAATCTTTTCCCAGATTCTCTAAGACCGGGCATTGTGTTAACAAACACCGAAATGCTTCAGAACAACAACCCAGCAAACTTACAAAGACAAAGATGATCACATAATTATTTTCATCTCTGCTGGAAGCATGAAGGATGTACTCAATTTTCATGCACTGCTTCTGCAGTTTTTATTACTTTTTATTCAGTAAATAATTATTTTTATATCCTGATATTTTAAAAAGTGAAAACTTTGCTCAAAGTAAATTCCCCTTTTTTACTGAAACTCCATCGGATCCTTCACTTGAAATCGCTAAAACACTTTCAGCTAGGACACCAAATAAAACTGTTTGTTTTATCCTCCTCTGTGATTCTGTTTGTTGCAATAACTACAGTAATATGAGTTCCTGATGAAATTGTGAAGAAGAGATTTTTTAACACTTTTCCCACAGCAGTGATTCACTCCACAGACCACTTTTAAATCCCCCCTGGTGTATTCAATTTGGACACACCATTCTCTGCCCATCCAGCACTCCTTCAACAGTGAATCCCTTCTTCACCTTTGACCATTTACATTGCTTATCTCATCATATTCTCTTCTGGGTTTTATAAATACACACCTGTCAAGTCCTGTTATAGTCCATCTTTTTTATTAGAGTGACTTTACGCTAATAAAACAGACAACATATTAATATCCTGAAGTCTCTAAAAAAAGCTGAAAATGTTTAGCACAAAGGATCTTTTCTAGTATTGTTGGCAAGAGATAAAGAAAAGTCATTCTTTTCCAATTATCCCAGAAAACATTATGTGGCATTACCTCAGAGCCTTATTTCTCTGTCCTACTGTGGGTAGATAATGACAGCACGGCAGCCAGACTGGAAGCTGCCTGTGAAATCTTTCTCACAAAATGTTTTACTTTACAAAAGAGCTATCCTCTGGAGATGTGTCACTGCTGTCATCAACTTTTTTGCTCAGAATTTATGGCTTCGCAGTTCATCTCTGTTTTTATCAGATGAACGATGACTGTAAATTACCATGCATGGCATATTGACAAAGCCATTTGGAATCCTTATGGAGAAAAAGTAGCATCTTACGGCAGCAGGCACAGCGATTGGGTGGCTGGAGTGATCAACAGGCAGATGATAGAGAGGCGAAAATTTAAGAAAAGAGAGGAAAACACTGGAAATAAGTTTGTTTTTCTTTGGCATATCTCTGGCTGCATATATGAAGTCACACTTGATGCTGGGACGAGGCGAGGTCACTGAGGTAGTTAAACAACTCCTTGGTGGCAGAGCCCCTGGTGTTGATGAGGTCTGCCCCGAGTTCCTGAAGGCTCTGGACGTTGTAGGGCTGTCCTGATTGACACGCCTCTACAATGTTGCGTGGAGATCAGGGGCAGTACCCCTGGACTGGTAGACTGGGGTGGTGGTCCCCATCTTTAAGAAGGAGGACCGGAGGGTGTGTTCCAACTACAGGGGGATCACACTCCTCAGCCTCCCTGGGAAATTCTATGCCAGGGTACTGGAAAGGAGAGTTCGTCCGCTAGTTGAACCTTGGATACAGGAAGAACAATGCGGTTTTCGTCCTGGTCGCAGAACACTGGACCAACTCTTTATCCTCTCAAGGATACTTGAGGGTGCATGGGAGTTTGCCCAACCAGTCTACATGTGTTTTGTGGACTTGGAGAAGGCATTCGACTGTGTCCCTCAGGGTGTCCTGTGGGAGGTGTTGCAGGAGTATGGGGTGTCTGGCCCATTGCTACGGGCTATTCGATCCTTATACAACCGTTGCAAGAGCTTGGTTCGCATTGCCGGCAATAAGTCGGACTCGTTCCCGGTGGGTGATGGGCTCCGCCAGGGCTGCCCTTTGTCACCGATTCTGTTCATAATTTTTATGGACAGGATTTCTAGGTGCAGCCAAGTGGCGGAAGGCTTTCACTTCGGTGGCCTCAGAATCTCATCTCTGCTTTTCACGGATGATGTGGTTTTGTTGGCTTCATCGGGTGAAGGCCTCCAGCTCGCACTGGAACAGTTCGCAGCCGAGTGTGAAGCAGCGGGAATGACCTCCAAATCTGAGGCCATGGTTCTCAGCCGGAAAAGGGTGGAGCGCCCACTCCGGGTCGGGGATGAGTTCCTGCCCCAAGTGGAGGAGTTCAAGGGGTCTTCTTCGTGAGTGATGGGAGAAGGGAGCCGGAGATCGACAGACAGATTGGTGCGGCGGCTGCAGTGATGCGGACGCTGCACCGGTCCGTCGTGGTGGAGAGGGAGCTGAGTGTAAAAGCGAAGCTCTCAATTTACCGGTCGATCTATGTCCATACCCTCACCTATGGCCATGAGCTGTGGGGGTAGTGACCGAAAGAACGAGATCGCGGATACAAGTGGCGGAAATGAGCTTCCTCCGAAGGGTGGCTGGCCTCTCCCTTAGAGATAGGGTGAGAAGTTTGGCCATCCGGGAGGGGCTCAGAGTAGAGCCGCTGCTCCTCCACATCGAAAGTAGCCAGCTGAGGTGGTTCGGGCATCTGACAAGGATGCCTCCTGGGCGCCTCCTGGGGTTGGTGTTCCAGGCATGTCCCACCGGGAGGAGGCCCCGGGGCAATCTCTCGGCTGGCCTGGGAACGCCTTGGTGTTCCCCCGGATAAGCTGGAGGTGGCTGGGCCCCCGTGACCCGGGGTATGATAAAGCGGATGAAGATGGATGGATGGATGGATGGATGGATGGATGGTTGGATGTGACTTTTTCACATTATTCTGGAAAAGTTATGGCTCACTCTTCCTGAAAGCGTTGCTTTGGGCACATTTGTTTATGTAGAGGTGTCTTAAGGTCCTGACACAACCTTTAAATCAGACTGAGGTCTGGACTTTGACTGGGCCATTCATGGCCATTCTGTTGTAGATTTGCTTGTGTGCTCGGGATCATTGCATGACCCATTTTTGGCCAAGCTTTAGTTGTCAGACAGATGACCTTACATTTAACTTTAGAATACTTTGTATACAGAGAAGTTCAACCCAATGACTGCTACGTGCCCTGGTGCTGTGGCTGCAAAAAAAGACCAAATTTTCAACCCTTCACCAGCTTGCCTGACAGTTGGCATGATATGTTTCTACTGTCATGGTGTGTTTGGCTTTTGCCAGGCATGGCAGTGTGCATTATGGCCAAACAGCTTCAAGCTGGTCTTTCTGTCCAAGGGACATTGCTCCAGAAGTCTTTTAGTTTGGCAGCTCTTATGAAAAAAACCCTATTTGTTCAGTCTTTTTTTCATTTTTTACTGCTATGAAAGTTTAATATTCAACATGCCGGTGCCAACAGAGCATGTGGAGTGTAGAGCTTAGATTTGGGTGGGTTTGTTGGGACATCCACTTTTTGAAAGATTGCTGCACACCTGGAAGCTCCAGACCAGCAAACTGCTTAAACTTCTGCTTTTATAGAGGCGCTCACACTTGCTTATAATCATTTAATTAAGTGGATTAATTAAGCATCACTTGGCTGCTGTTTAACTTCTCAATTGCTCTGAAAGCAGGAAGAATGTACTTTCAAAGGCATGTGTCAGCCACACTGTAGCTCACTTGTTTTTTAATCATTTCATTCTTCAACCCTATTACCAAAAAAAGAGTGTTGCTATGTGCAATTTAACTCAAAAGATTCATTTTTAGCAAATCAGTTAAAATGTAAATATAAATTGAAATATTTCCAATTAAGCAGGTCAAATTCTGAATTTAAGAAATTATATACATTTATGTCTAATTCAAATTTGTTGCAGATTTTTATAAAAAAAAAAAGAAAAAAAAAAGAAAAGAAATGGAGCATCGTTTGCTAAAAATGCATTTTGTTATAACGTAAACAACAACAAGAGTCTGAGTGCTAAGTTGGCCGGCTTGCAGTCTGCATATAAAAACATTTGGCACAATATCAAAATAAAAATAATATATAGCAAAGCCACAGAAATTATTCACCATTGAGTATACTTCTTTTTTTTTTTTTTTAAGTTTACCTTCAAAACCACTGTAATTAGTTTCATCAGTTCCCAGACACATAGTGTTCTTACAAGATGATGTGATGCCATCCATGATAATCATTCAGACGTCCCAAATTACACATAAAATGAAGCTATGACATTTGAATAAATATTTGTACGGTTTCCATTGAAATATTGAGATTATTGTAGGTATTGCATGATTCTTTAATGAATAAATGTATATCTAGGTTGAGTCATTTTGCTTTTGCTGTAAGGATGCAAAGATGCCATTGCTTGAACAAAAGAATAATGTACCACACAGGTTATCAGTCTGTATAGTTTTCAGTTTTACATGATAAGTAACTTGTTAATAAACACTGTTAGCGGGCCTCATTGTATGCTTCTAATGGTGAACCAATCAAAAGCATTTGACCCATGGGCCTGTGTGCATCCTTATAGCATGCTGACTATCATAATCTATCCCTTATTTGAAGCAGTAAGTGAAACATTACCACTGATGGAGCTGCCTGTGATGAATTTGCCATTTTCATTCACCATTTTCTTCATTTAGAAAAATGCTCCTTGCAGCGATGATAATCATGTATTATGTTCTGGACAGACGACAATGACTGAGACATGTAAGTGACAAATGTGACAGACAGATATGGATTGCAATTTGTCATTGTAAAACATGTTATTTAACTTGCTTCTGAAGCAAATTTACTAGATTTCTTCTTCTTAGTACAAAGATGACTACTACAAAAAACAATAATCACAGTAGTGGGCTAAAAGAAAACAAAAAACACAAATAAAAAGAAAGAAAGAAAGAAAGATGTATTGTCTAAAGCAGTTACTTATAGTCTGTTCTGATTGGTGTATCTCTGCAGTCCTATTAAGACTTGTACCAGCAAATCTCCAAGATGTATTTGTTTGAATGGATTATAAGGTTTGAAATATCTGAAAGCACCTTTTGTTACAATATGTAGATGTTTTTAATTTAACTTTTTGAAATAAAACCAGCCTGTTAGGGAAAACCATTTGCATACAAGAAGAACTTTAGTATTATGTGATATTTAATCTTCATTAGATAAGTTAAATGGGTTTTCTCTCTCTCTCGTTTGCACTAAATGCAGGCAAACGGGGGATTGCGAGGACATCAAGACAGAGAGAGTGCAGGTCCCGAGTATTTTTTTTTTGTTAGGGCTTTCATGTGTGGATAGAAGAGGAATGCACAAGTGTAATGACACCACCACCTAGAGAAGGTGGGGGGCACTGTCTGGCTATTAGAAACGGAAAGGCATTTAGAGTGTGTGCGTGTGTATGTGTGTGAGAGAGAGAGTGGGGGGCAGAGAAAGGCTGAGATAAGTTCAGCACCACGGACAGAGCATTAGAGCGCTGGGCAGGAGAAACCAGTTCAGGGATTTGAGATGTGCACTGTCATGCCTTCTTGAACTCCTGAAGGATTTGCTGTCCGCTACATCCGCACCCATTCGTGTCGTCCTTTGGACGGTGGAAACTCGGCTGCTGTTTTGTTGTAGTCGCTAAACAAGGGAGGTGAGAGAGCTGCAGAGATAAGTGCGCTCTCTTTGCTAGCACAGACCAGTCTGTGTTTTGGCGCCATCCTTACATCATCTCTTTATTGGGGAGAGAGAGAGCGAGAGAGAGAGCGCGCGCGCGCGAGAGAGAAACTCCGTGCAGCCGGGCTCCTATCCGCCAGTCCTCAACTGAGAAGCGAGACTGACGGACCGACTGGCGTTACAGTCACTCAGCTGTGTGTTCCCCTCTCCCGCTCTCCTGCGCCCACAGCAGCCGTGAAGATGCGCCGGCACCGTCCTGCCCAGGGACTGACGTTGTTATTGCCGGTGGTTTTATGGATTTTCTGTCATGTCAGCGGTGTGCACGGAGCTCTACCAACAACCCGTAAGTTGTTCTTTTCAGTATTTTTGAAATGGTCTTCCAGGGCTGTTTGGGTGAGAGTGGGAATGGGTGAGAAACAAACGATCTGCCTGTGGAGAGAAGCGGCACAGGTAGAGGTTTACGGCTACGTTAGTAGTGCCGGGCGACAGAGGCAGTGAGAGGCAGAGGTTGAAGCGGGGTCGACTTTTGAGTTCAAGCCTAAACGTGTTAGCGCTTTAGGGTCTGTGGTGCCTTTATTTTTGGCCCACGGGATTTTTATGACCGCTGAGATGTTTAATTGCGTTCTTTTAGGGGACTCCAGAAATTACTTGAGTATTGAGGGATAGTCACAGAATTAGTGAATGGCATTTAAGTTTGGGAGTAGTGGTTTGCTGTTTATTGTGGAGTCCCAGTTATCAAAGTGGACTCGAGAGAAGAACAGTTGGAAAACGGTTCAACTTCCAACAAACGGTTCCCCCCCTCCTTTTTATTTTCAACGCTTTCCTGTTTTTTGATGTTCTGTAAGAACATTACATTTGGTTTTAGACTATTGCGTTTGCATAAAACAATCCAAGTAAAGAGATTTTGCTGAATGCCCATTTTCTTTTAAAAAGAGTTGTGGTCTAATAGGGCTAAGCTGTAACTCTCAGCAACTAAGGGTGCATTGATTTGAATGGTTTTGTCTACTTGTAGGGTCTGATTTAGTTTTTTTTTTTATGGTGTGCAGTTTGCATTCTGATTAGACTCTCCATCAAGCTCACTGGTCTCAGCATATTAAAGCCTAAGCCTTTTTTTAAGGTCATTGGAAAACTTAGATGATTAGCATTCCGCTTTTATTTGCTTTTTTCCCCCTAGCTAAAGCCTCCACTTTACTGCTTAATTCTTGGAACACTTGATGAAGGCTTCTATTCGATCCACGCTGTAATTTCAGTCTTGAGAGTTTGTTTAAACATTGCCCGGTATTGCATTTGTTCTTCACTCTAATTGTCATTGACATACTCCAGGAATTCAGTGTTTATATTTTATGAACATATCGACCGCAGTTTTTTCTTTTCCCACTTTTATAGCATACTGAAGTAACTGCGTGTCTGACAGTTTTGATATAGAATGTGTTATTACTGGTCTTATCTGATTTTTATTTATTTATTTAACTTGGATTATCCAGCCTTGGTTCAGTGGCATTGCGATCTTGCTGACGGTGACTGAGCCGATACTCTGAGGGTTCAGTGTAACTGATTCCCCCCGCGATCGCAAGGGCTTCTCAGGTCCTGGATGGATGTGCCCGTGGACGCGCCTCATTAATCATCCCATCTGACAGACAACAACGGAGAGACGCTACCGCGAGTCGCTTGAGCAGGGGTACGCGCGCGAAGCAGTGTCAGAGAGCGTGAGGGGAGGCAAAGGAGACGTGGAGAGTTGGAAGAGTTTGCCTGTGCGTTTCTCGCGCACAAAGCTTTCGTTATTAAGAGCGACCTCACAACGATCAGGTGTCATTGTGGCAACGCTTGATACGATGTGGAAATCCAGAGTCCTCTTACTCCCGTCACCTGGAGGGTCTGACCGGGGGAGCCTCGCTATATCTGAGAGGACAGTGTCTCATTAAAAGTTAGATTTCAGATCGCTTTAAAAATGTATCAGCCGCCACCTCTTACATTTTCCTATAATTAGTGAGTGAGAATGTGTTTTACCATTTATCTAGAGCCTTTAAAGCCATATATTATAATGCAAACATGTGCAAGTCTGTAAGTGTTTCCAGTGTACATTAAGCATGTGTGTTCTGTGTAAGACAAAAAAGCGACGGAAGGATTTTTTCCCCTGTTCATGCGGGTTTATGTTCATTTGCATGTTAGTTGTGAATTCATCTAAGTTTTCACAAATCCAAGTTGAATCAAGTCTTTTTTTCTTTCTTTCTGTCTTTTTTAACCAGGCTGGTACATTCACACAAGTCCTTGGTCTTTAAAGGAAGATAGATGATAATCTGTGAATTGTACACTCACTATAGAATTCGACAGATCAGAAACAGAAAAACATTGAAAAACAGCAAAGGTGGTCTGAAGCCAAGGCAATGGAGATGATAAAGTGATACGCTGTAAACATAAGAATATGCTCCAAGAGGACATCCGGCAAGTGTTGCCAAATAAGATAAGACAGAGCCAAATGGCCTTCTTGCTACCGTGAAAACCTGGGAGCAGGGCAGACTGCACAAACACATAGACACACAAAAACCACAAAAAAGGGAGACAGACACAAACAGTTGAGAGAGAGAGAGGAATAGTGATCAGACTCCTGGAGGATCAAGATTCAGCTCCAAAAACATCTGGACCGAAGCACTGACAGCCAAGGGAGAGAGTGATGCCTCAAGGATGGATAGGGGTCTGGTAGCAGCAAGCACAAGCGAAATAGGAGTGAATATAACCAGGCAATCCAATGAAAAGTTAAGAGGAAACAATGATTTTAAGTTTGGATTTAAAGCCCTGAAGGGAAACAAACAGGGAGGTTATTTCAGAGGAAGGGGGATGTGATTGGTTGGCTGTGAAGCTGGCTGATTTCTTATTAACTCTGGGGCCAGACACATGCCCTATTATTGCGTCCTCTTGCAGCGCTTAGTGCAAACATTCTGAGTCAGATCAAAGTTTTACAAAAAGGGAAGCTTAGAATTTTATGCTGTCTCATGAAATAAAGTTTTTCATTTTTCTATCATTTTATTGGGTTAGGGTTAGAATTACGATTATAATTAGATGAACATGCATGCACAAATATAGATACAGTAACTCAGAAATACATATAAGATGTACACTCAGCCATCAGATACATGCAGTGGAAGAAAAATGGGTTATGTCTGTCCTTGGTGTACTTTAGTGGTATCCTCTACTGAGCTGTCACTGTGCAGTATGTAAATCTGTTGTTGATGTACTGTGTCAAGGCAAGGTCTGCCTACCATAATGTTTCATAATCATTTCATAACCAATCAGACTTTAATTTTTCTCTTTACCATATTTTTTTCTGATTAAGTTGGTTCACACAGAAAATTCACGACTGGATTATTTGCTCAGTGTCCATATACAGTGCTAACATACTTAAATATATTTTATATGCACAGATATTTTCCTTGGCTGTAAAATATTCCAAGAAGAGCTTGTTTTATTTAGCTTTAAAGGTTATAATTTTAATTAATTCGCTTTGAACTCTCCGGCGCTCCTTTGCAAAGCTGCTATTCATTACTCACATAGTAAAGGACAAGAATTAAATTTTTAAGAGTCACAGCACCAGTGTGTAAAACGTAAAGGATGTGCCTTTAAGTCAGTGTGTTGGTGGCACTCTGGGTGGTTAAATGGGATGCCCCTAGAGCCTGTCTGATATAGAATCAGATTAGCCTTTTCTCATCTCATTAAGCTTGCCAGGCCATTTGACATAGACATCAGTCTGGTTTCACCTCCAGGGCAACAAGTCAGGGTCTCCTGTTCTTCAGTATACATATATAAAAAACCATATAAAGCCAAATGGTGACATTTGCACACAGAAGTGTTCTTGTGTGAGTGTGAATCACTGGCAGTTTTTTCCAGGTTCTGGTCCAAACAAATCATTTGACACTGGAAAAAGAATTTTTGCTTTTTTCCACTCAAATAAATGATTGCATTTCCATTCTCTTCTACAGGGATATAGAGTGAATATGGTTATAAAAGCAAACCCTTTAAACACCACATGGGTCAACTTCTTGCCAATTCTCTGTCTTGTTTTTGTGTTTGTGTGTCTGAGATGGCTCCCATTAGGAGGTGATAATGATAGGATTAAGGCTGCAGGAAGCAGACTGGTTAGGCTCAGATTAGAGCAGCACTACACGTGCTGTGTAGCTATGTTTGGCCCTTGGATATTTATATGTGTGCACCTGCCTGTGTTTTGGGAATGTGTGTGTGTGTGTCCACATTTGTGGATTAATCATGCACTGAGACAAGTGAACCAGAGCTAGGAAATAAGGTGTGGATGTTAATTGCACTGCTGTTTCTCTGCTCTACCCCCTCCATCTAAATTGCTGCCTTCCACCTGTTTTTTTGCTCCTTTGCACTTCCTTGATTGCTTATCCTCCTTTTCTAATTCTCTTTGTAGCTCTCCCTCTACCTTTACACCTACCTTTATGCCTCCTCAACAAAATCTAGCAAAAATAAAAAGCAAGTCATCTCCTATTTTCCCACTGTCTCAACCCTACCTGTAACTGTAGTGATTCATCTCTCTCACCCCTACATGTCACCCATTACTCCAAATTCCTCAGTCTTTCTCTCATCATTTTTCCTACATGTGCATGCCCACTTCCAACACTTGTATTTTATTCACAAGAGAACATAGAAAACATATAAAATGTTTAAGCTAAGATAATGTACAATTTTAAGAAAATTAAGAAAACATTAGCTCATTTTTAATTTGATGGGAGCAACACATCACATAAAAGATGTGACAGGGCCATGTTTACAACTGTTAAGGATCCCCCCCCCCCCACCACACCTTTAACAACAGTCTGCAAACATCTGGGAACTGAGGAGACCAGCTGCTGGAATTTTGGGAGAGGGATGTTGTTCCATTCTTGTATAGTATAAGATTCTAGCTGCTCAGCAGTCCTGGGTAGGGCTGGGCCATATTATACTATTCACGGTAATACTGGTATAATTTTGGGCAACGATAGAAAAATGAAATATTGCGATAGAATATAGGTAAAACGCGCATGCGCAGTGCCTTTGTTTTCATACGCACACGTTGGAAAAAGCATGGCGGCGAAAGCAAATCGTTGAATGAAACGGATGAACCAGAATTGGTTTGTAAAAATGCTGCAACTTCAGTGCTGCAGAACTGGTTTAGCTCTCGTCTGTCAGACACACAACAAAGCACTATTTTTGGTAGAGCATGCTAGCGGGCCGTCGTTATTACCGTGTTTTCTGGAAAATACGGCACACTTAAAATCAATCCTTTGATTTTTCTGAAAATCGACAGTGCCCCTTATAATCCCGTGTGCCTTATGTATGAATTCTGGTTCTGTTTACTGACCTCGAAACAATTGTATGTACACGGCGCTCGAAAATCTGTCAAATGTTTTCGTACAACTTTGCTAAGCTGTGAACCCGCACCGCTTGATGGATTGTTGGAGCATTACAGCTATCGTAGGCAGGAGCCTGGCGGAGTGATACGTACTGTGCTTCAACATAATATTACCGTATTGTGTGTGTATAACCTCTTTTTAAGTTTTGTGGATATTATGCATGGTTATGCCGAGGATATGTCGGCCAATTTCCACTGGAAATGCCTTTTGGTTAAACTGTCAGCAAGGAATTTGCATTTGTGCTGTTAAATTTTTATCTAACTTTAATTCACATAAAACAGCTGCTTGTTTAAGTGAAAATACATTGATGTTTTTTTTGCACTAATAAAGTTGTGGAGTTGTAAAGTATTTTGTCTAGTGTCAATTATATCGTCAGTTATATCGTTATCGCAAATTTTCAAATGTATATCGTGATAAATATTTTTGGTCATATCGCCCTGCTCTAGTCTGGGTCTTTACCATATTTTTGCTTCATGATGCACTAATTACCTTTCAGTGTAGACAGTGCCTTCCCAGATGTGCAAGCTGCCAGCTCCATAGGCACTAATGCATCCCCATACCATCAGAGATCCAGCCTTTTGAGCGGAGTGCTGATAACAAACCATAAGATCCCTCTCCTCTTTAGATTGGAGATAACGGGCATCGGGTATTGATTTTCAGTCTCATCCCTTGCACACAGAAATTTCTCCAGACTCTCTGAATCTTTGAACAATTATATTTTATAAATATCAATATGAATTGATAATGACGAGTTATTCAAACTGTTTAAAATTTTACTGTGATGAGCATTATTCATAGCATGCATGGCTGACACTGCTGTAGGTACAACTGATCTAGATTTGTTATTTCTTCAGTGTTATGCATTCCTCTTTTGAAAAAAGCGTAGCAATGATTTGACAACGGCAAACTTGTTTCTTAGAAACTAATTTATTTCTGACACTGTAGCTCATTCCTGACGCCTTGTTTTCCCCTCCCACAATGCTATTTAGTAAGCAACACTCTGCTGGAAATGTTAAAACATTTTAATATCAAGTGAACAATAGCTGCAAGTAGATTTAGTTAAACAGGAAACTGGTGGGGGAAAGTAGGTAGAGGAAGGTTAACATTACAACAACCTGAATAGCTCACATAATGTAGTAAATGCCACAAGTTTGCTGAAATTTGATTGCTACAGAATAATAAATATGTATTCTTCTTTCTGCATGGCCCAATTTCTTCTGTTTTCAAGTGCTTGTAAAGCGTCAGACTTTCTAATTACTTCAAGGTTGAGATGAAAAGATAAGTGGTCTGGATTGCACTGTGCAATATATTCAAACATGTATTGTCAAAATATTAGCATTCATTGGCTAAAATAGAGGCTTTCTTATTAATATCACAGTTCATGAGAGTAACAAACATGTATAAGTAAAAACTGGCCCAGAACTGCTGCATTTTCTGCTCTTACCTTCAGCTTTATTCTCAGACTGGTGTGTCACTTTCCTCGACGAATTGAAATTTCTCTCTTGGAAGGAATGCTACTGCAAGGCTATCAATGTTTCATCATGGGAGCAAGGCCACAGTGATACAAATATGCACTGACAAGTCATACTACATAATTCCCCTAACAATGTCAGTAACGTAACATGGACAAAAGCACACACACACCATGCAGCTCACATACACACTACCATTGTCCCCTCCCCTCTTCAGGCACACAAACTCGCACTGTTCATTAAACATTATTAACTTCAGATGTATTAATTGCAAATGAAACCCATAATACGGAGTGCAGTATGATAATTATGTAATTCTGCTTCTCTGGGTACAAATTGGAGCATTCATGCTTCACTGTATGTAACACTGCAGCTCTATGTGTCTGCATGTGTAAATGTGCAGAATCAGAAAGTTATTCTAGTGGAATGTGTTCTTATTAGAAGCCATCAGAATCTGTCCACCTCATTTGACAGCAGTCTCTGAGTTGGAGATTAGACTGGCAAGGCAAAAGGGAGGAAAGAGAAGGACAAGAGACGAAGCACCACGATGAGAAAAGTGACAAGGATGAAGAACGACACCTCAAGGAAAGATGGTCAGGAAGCAAGGATTTTCTCTGACACCTTGCCATTAAAAATGATCATTGTTATTGTAATCTGTAGCAGCATCAAAGTGCAGCAGTTGCATTAGTCGGAGAATAGGACAGGCTATTTCAAGTGATACTCCAATTCCCTTTGGTGGTGCCCACTATCGAATTAATTCTTTTCAAATTAAAAAGTCACTTTATCATTGACTTCATGTAATCTATAAACCAGGAAGTCCCAAATAAATTATCTTATTTTAATAAAACAAATACTGTTTACAGAAAAATGGCAGATAAATTAAAGGTCTAAGAATGCAACTTTATTTTTAATCTGATGTTCTCAACATAGAAGAAATAGTAAGCATCTTCAGTCACTCATGGCGATTAAGCAACTGAAAATCCAGTAAATAATTTTTCCAATTTGTAGTCTAAGTATGCAGTTTATCCTAAACTGATTTTTTAAAGCATTTTCTTTTTTTCTATTTTTTTTTTCTTTTTTACATTTTATTGCAAATGTTTTTACTGTTGAAGACGTATTGGGAGCTACAGGAGTCTCTCCTGACTGATTCTAATGTGTATAATCTCTGAGTTTTTCTTACCTGTGTACAGCTCTTAGATGAATTATGTGAGATTTACCAATTAGCTCTTAGAGAAATGGTGCTTTGCCCTGTTGGTCAATTGAGAACCATTGTTAGTGCAGAAAACTTTTAGAAAAATGACATGTGCAGCAACACATGCTACAAACAGTGACATTAGCCTACACAGGTCCACAAAAAAAAGCTCTGCATGATATTTTGACCACATTATTACATTTTTTAACTATTAATTAATTTATGTAAGTCATAAACATTCCCAAAATGTAACTTCTTAAAGACAGATTTAATATAACCAGAATAAATCACATGAAATCTGACAGTATCAGTAGCAATCTCCTACACGGTAACTTGAGTCTGAAAAGGCTAGCCTTAAGCTAAGTGAAACTGCACAAACTTATTTGATATATCTTTAAACAGCCACGCATGCATGTCTGTTCATTTTAAAATATTTTCCATATCAATTTGAAGGATTAGAATTAGATTTTGTTTATTGGCAACACATACTCTTTTTTGTTTATTTTGCTAGGAACTAAACAAAGGACTGGATATTTCCCCAAAAAAGCATAATATGGACTCGAATTCCTGTTTGCTTTAGCCTCATATGGAGTAGGGTCACTTAGAGGGAGATAATATATAGATAGGGAAAAGCTCTTGGCCCTAGATTAATCCTGGCAAAATGCCATAATTGATTTGTTCTAGACAAAGCAAAGTGTCAGGAAAAAGCAGTTAAAAGCATTGCACTGTACCTGAACTGACCCATATGAGCAGAGCCAAAACAACGGTGTCAGAAAGAGCACTAACAGCCGTCCCTGTGAGTAGCAGGAAAAAGCTTTAGACACACCGGCCAGAGTAGTGTTGTACCCCCTGCATATGTTCTTGAACAGCACACAGTGGTAAGAAGAATATTGGTGTCACTAGTTCAACAACACGGACATGATCACTAGCTGCTGTTTTTTACACTTACTGTTAGTCATGTTTCATTTAAGTGGCCAAGCTGGAGCTATCGACCAAATCCTGTTATACTTATGTAGTTGCTATTCACATGTTTTGAATCTTCTGTTTCATTGTGTAAGGAACATTAAAAAGCTTTGTAAAACTGCAAAAAAAAAAAAAGATTAGCCAACAGGTTATGGAAAATCTACCTATACTAATAGTAGTAAGGATCAGGGCTGAATATTTAATCGAAAATGAAACTAAAACAACATTCGCAGCCTCTAATCGATATCCTCTCGCTCCAATCATGCATAAATTAAGACATTCCTCATTATATACTCTCCCCTTTAACACATACTACCAAGTGTCACATGATTCTACTCTGTCCACTCTGGGACATGGAAACATCATGGAGGAAAAGTAAAATAGCATTTTAGCTTAACAAAACAAGTTAAAAAAAGTGCCGTGTTCGTAGTTTGGACTCATGTTTTGGCTTTAATAAATAAAAACATCAAACAAAAGAAGAAGAAGAAGAAAATATATTTATATATCTGTGATTGTGTGTGTGTATTCATGCATCAAAATCCAGCTAAAATGTTCAGTTACTTTTCATTTGAGGTCATATCACCCAGCCCCATTAAAGCTATTAAAATATTTTTTGGGTTTAATTTTTGTTTTTACAAATGGAATTGGTTTTAATTAAAGAGTCATATTACTGCTTCACCACTTGCATCATGGACCTCTCGGGGATTTTAAAACAGAGCTGCACTTTACTCACTGATTGACTTTATGTTTTAGTTTAATGTTGAAACTAGTTTCATGCTTCACGTTTCCTCAAATCAAAGATGATTTGAACCACCCAGGGCCATTTGGTAATTATCACATTGAAATATGGAATTGATTCTTTAGAATCATTATTGTGATCTTTTTAATAATCTAAGATTGGATGGCAACAGTGAACTATAAAAACTGCTAAAATGGGTTAGCCTAGTTATAAAGTCACATGACAATTAAAGCTCCAGAGATGCAGGATGTCCCGGTGTCATTTAAATATTACTGTACCATTTAGTGTGACCACTGTTCTGCATAAACTGCCGGTTACACACACTTAGAAACGATGTGAAAAAAATAAAAATTAAGAAAAAAACAAACTCCTCTTTTTGCTACTTGAGTGTGATATTAGAAATTTAAATTATCGATCTCTCAGGAACGGGAGGCAGCAGATGGAGCTTCAGTGAGCTGCAGCTACACGGCATCAGAAACCTCTGATTAATCACACATAAATTATTTAGTAATAGTTAGCACATTACATGTTGCATACAGTGATTTAATGAGGTTTGAGGTTAATTACACTAACTAATTAGTTACTGCTTATTTGAAAGTAATCAGCATAGATTACCAGGTCATTATTCAAGAGTTTGGCAGTGCTCATGCAGTCCAAAGTTGTTGTAATTCTTTTTTTTAAATATAGAAAGAAATAGAGTTTGGCTGAATGGTTTATTCATGGAGAATTATTAACTGTTGCTTTATGTTTGTTTTCCTTTTTTTCCATTTAACCTATATTCTGAAACTTGCACACTATGATCTGCATGTGTCTCCTGGGTGACATAATGAATATGGGGATTATATATTAAAATCCACAGCGCAACATCTGTTCATCTGTCTGAGTTGTACACGCGCACATATCTACACGACTGTTACAGCGTCGTCGAGTGCCACTACATCTTTAGCTTTCCACCTTTTTCTCACCTGTGAAGTGCATATGGTTATTAGTGCAGTCAAAATGTGGACTGTATGCATATAAGATAGTAGCTTTGTGTGTCTGCATTTGCACCATCCATGTGCAAATACACTTCCAAGTCCACACCTTTCATAATGGACCTTGAATATCCAGTCACCGGCTCATGTGGAAGAGAACTGTGGAAAAAGGGCACTGTGCCGCAGCTAAGACAAATGCTGTTATTACTCTCAGCCTTTGCATTCAATTTGTTTTTTAAGCCGCTTGAATACCCCATTTACAGGCCAAGATTAAGTGAATTAATCTTTGAGCTACTTCCATTGAAAAAAACCAAAAAATAAAAAACAACCCCCTTTTTTCACTTTAGACTCCAAGCAAAAGCTCACAGTCAGAATGGGAACATAGCCAGCCAGGCAACTCACACATACATAACCTTGTGCTCCTGTGCTTTTCTGTGTGTGCCTGTGTGCGCATCTCTATTTCAGTATAGAGAAACTACAGTCAGGGCTGGACTGGGATAAAAAATCGGCCCGGGCATTTTGACTAGAGACCGGCCCACCAGGTATTATAGGAAAAGCCATAAAGCCTTTAAATGAAAACAAACGTTGTTGTGACAGTGATGTACACTGTCTTGTTGGTATATATGTATCAATCTAATAAACTTAAACCTACACCATCCTCCCTGTTCTGCTATTCTAAACAGTACTTAGCTGAAACCCAAAGACTGCTTGGTCGAGTTAACCTCCTGAACTATCTACAACACATGGTGGAAACCTGAAATTAAGACAGAGAAGTGACATGATCATTACAGAATATTTAAAATAATAAATGGCAGATTTAGATATATTTTCATAAACTATTCATTTACCACATCAATAAACAGCACGGCAGGGCAAAAATATTTTTTCTAACATGACAACCTTTAAAAAGTGAAAGGAGACAGAAAGACAGGTGAGAAAGAATAAAACTTAATTGACTTTTTGATGGCATTTTACACAAAGTACTGGTACAGAATCTAGAAAATGTGGGAAAATACTGGCATCATATACAGTACTTACTTCTGAAGAAATTATGATGGGACCCTGAAAATTTTATTTACAATAATGTACAATAAATAAAAATTGTACAATAATGGATTTCTATACATTTTACATCAGATAAAAACTGTGGTTGTAAGATCCAGATAATTATTTATTAAAAGCCAGACAATTTAAATGAGAATAAGAAAGAAAAGTATTTCTTTGTGCCCCCCTTTCCCTGTCAATGCCCTACCTGGCCCCCTGGCAAAACTTTGCTAGACCTGCCCCTGCACAGTTACCAGCTGTCAGCTACATAGAAAAGGATCCTGGTGTAAGTTGTCTCTCAGAAACAGTTCATAGCTTCCCTTCAACTCATTCATGTCACCTAAAAAGGTAAACCTGTTTCTCCATCACCTGTTCAGCTCTGATGATTCAGTAAGGACATCTCCTGGTTTCATCTTCATGTTTCCCTCTCACCAGATAACCAAACCGACATCATGACCAGCAGCTTTTACGGCTGTGGCTCCAGCAAAGATCAGCTGATACTAGAAAGTAATATTAAATACATTCTAACAACAGCTTATCAAGCTTAAACCTGCTGCTGTTGTTTAACGCGACATCCGCTGGTTTCTTCTTTCTGGTGCAAAGTGGGCGATAAACAAGAGAGACGGGACTTGCAACAGAAAAGCCGATCAGCTGATCATTGATCAGTTTCATGATTGAAATAACAAAAGGGGAGAGAATGAGAGAAGAATAAACAGCTGCACAGCATAAAGACACAGAATAACTCCACCTTTGTGTCTTTTTCATTCTAGCTGAAGTACGGGACAAACTGTGTTCCTTTTCACCTCAATACGAAACGCGTAATATTTTCTCTGAATGCGGGACGATTCCGTTTTTTACTGGACGGTTGGCGACTCTACTAACTAACCCTATCAATAAAGTTCACTATCAGTAACATCATAGCACCCGCCCAGCTGTATAGAAACTCCGTCATGCTAGCTAGTACACAGTACGAGTTATTGTAACTGACTGTAAAAAGTCAGCACAACGAAAATAAACTCCACCTAAACTTGGTTTATATCTGACCCAGATAGACTGCAAATCATAACTTCTTACCTGAAATTCAGTTCACCTGACAATCGGACCATAACACCGGTGGCCGCCTCGGGTCTCTCCTCCTCCTGCCTCACCTTTCTGTCATCCACCTGCCAGCGTGTTGCACCTGCTGGCCTCCACCACTCACTAATGTTACTCAATCTGTGGAAGCTCCGCCATAGCCACCACCAAACAATTTAGTTATTTTTACACATCTCCCAGCATCTGGCCAATCCACCACCTTTCAATGTTTATACCGTTACGAAAAAAATAAAGAAAAAAACCCGTCGGCCCATAAAAACAAAAAATCACCAAATGCAAATGCAAATGCCCGGTATGCCCGATGGCCAGTCCAGCTATGGCTACAGTATGTGTGTGCATGTCCTGACACAGTGCGTAACTTGGTCAGTGTGTTCCTCACTGTGGTGCATGTGTGATTGTTTGCTGAAATAAAGGGGAGAGAAAGAAATAAGGAAAGAAATGTAACTGGAGGCCCCCATAGCCTCCGGTATAGCAGGCTGGGTAGGAAAGGGATCGGACTGTGTGTGCCGGTGTGTCTGCATGTTTGGATTCTCTGGGCCGTGCTGTAAAATGGACAAATGTTCATTGTGTTCCCTGGGAGTGCTTGAGTGAATGTTTGTGTGTGTGAGAGAGAGGAAATGGATTTTCAGTGTGCAACTAGATGCATTTGAGAATTCCAAAATTGTGCGCAGGTTTGTTTGGTTTAACTTACATTGTCGGGTGTATATTTGTATCCATATGTAACCGGTGGAGGTGTAATTACGAGTGGGCCTGGTTGTTTGTCTCTCTGTCCCTATCCTGCTGCCTGTCATTTTGTCCAGGGTGTACAGTGCTTCACCTCTCACAAAACTGTCTTTACACTGCATGTTTATGAAATAAGTTAGTGCGTATTTGCTTTTTTTCTGCCTCTAACCCATCTTTTTGTGTGTGTGTATAAGGCAAAGAGTCACTTCAGATAACTACATACTTGTGTCGTTGTGTATACCTGTGCACTTAAAGGCTAAATGGGGATTTTTGCGATTCGTAAGATTGCGTTGTGTGTCTACAAGACAAAAAGAGCCGAGGCTAGATGTGAATGAGGACCATTAGCACTTAGTTAAGGTGCCGTTACAGTGCGAGCTAAGGCAGGGGTCACAGCTTCCTTTTTAAACCTTATACCTTTCATTTACCTGCCCACATCTATATTTTTCTCTCTGTGGCTTTCTTCTCCTTTTTTTTCTCCTTGTCTTGTTCCCCATCTATCTTTGCAGATGTGCTCGTTTCTCTTCTTCCCTCATTTCTCACTTTCAAATGTCAGCCTGTTTTTTTATTTACTCAGGTTGCCTCTCACTTTGACCTGCTTCATTTTTCTTCCTCCTCTTCATGTACATTTCATTTCTCCTTTGGGTTGTCAAGATTATCAGGTCAACATTACACTGACAAAGCAACTAAATTCACTCGACAACTGTAGTAAGCCTCTGTTGGGTGACCATGTCACGGATGCAGTGCCCCAGTCTGTTTTCAGACTAAATTTGGAGCTCTTTGATGCCAAACTCATTTCAGTTTTGCAGGGATAGAATAAGATAATGTGTGGAAAAGAAGAAAAACGGAGTAGCCTGGTCTTGCATGAAATTAGATCATGGAGTTTCCAAAGTTTATTATATTTGACATTTTGTTTTCTTAAAGTATGGAGTAACATACTTCTTTCAGTAATAGTATTTGGTTGGAGGAACTTGGAATGCAGATACACCAAAAAGTATCAGGATAGTTAAAGTATTTGCGAATGATGATGGTTTCCACTGGTATTTAAAGAAATGTTAAACAAATGTTAAAAAAAAAATCTGATTTTGCACAATGGCAAATAATACAAATTAAAATGTACCTTCAGAAATTTCACAATATCTTTCTGATTGGTAACCTAATGTAGGTGGACAGGTTCTCATTGTGAAACTTTGCATGTCTAATTGAAACACAGAATCAGCTATACATGTGGTTACTCACAAAGCAGGTAGTTAGGATGGGTTAATAGGTCTACTAGGACATTCACAGAAAATGGCAAAGAAAAGTGAAGTGAGTCACTAGGAAAGGCTTTTTTGCTTGCACAAGAACAACCACAACTACTCTAACTGTTCAATCAGGAAGAAAACATAATCTTCCAACCTTTGGGGTTGGGTATATCACCAGAAAGTTCAAAACTGAGGACTAACAATTAAACACAAGCTGCTCAAACAGACCCAGGAAGACCCAGAAACAGATTGTCCATCATAATTACAGTATATACACATGTGTAAAATCAAGAAAAAACAGCTACAAAAATACAAAATACAGTAGGATTCATTAAGGTTACAGAAGTGCTCTTGCAGAATCAAAACATAACCTGAAAGAATAAGACAGCTTAAATTAAATTTGCATACAGAGAGAACACAAAGAAGGCAGCCTTTGAAGATGTCTTTTTTTCCCAGATTAATCCAAGTTCAACCTACACAAAGACAGAAAGTTTGTGCTGAGAAAGCCAGGGAATAAAGGCATTGGGGTGTCTATGGTGGTTTCTTCTTACATTGCTATTGCTGTTGTGTTATACCTCCGTACACAATACAATGACTTTGAACTTGTTTTATTTTGAGATCAGTTTTCTATTGATCCATAATATGATAGTAATAGTTGAATGTAGACAGTTGTAAGTGCACATTATTCAAAGCAAAGAAAGTGGTTTATAGATTTATCAGTTTTCTTATTGTTGACATTGTTGTCATGTTAAAGGTAGCAGAGTGTAGTGTGATGCTGGGCCAATTTACATTACACTGACAGAGAAATTCATATCAGCTCCTAAATTATAGATACTAAATGAGCCTTGTTTTCACTATTGGAGCCACTGGATAGTGTAGTGGAAAGACTACACACCTCTGGAGCGGGTATCCCAAGTTTGATTCCCACCTCTTATCCAGTAAATGTCCTATCTAGGGTCCCCCCATGCAAAAAAAAACACCCCTGGAGTGGCACGGCTATGTCTACACCCTGTCTGTGGTTCAGGACACGAGAATTTCACTGCATGTTCATTATATTCAAGATTTGTATTTGAATAGTTTAAATATTGTGGACATTATAACTATCTGTCTGATAAAACCGATAAAAACCCTGAAAACCATACATTTCACACCTGAGCCTCAACTCTCGTGGCCCGGTACCAAACGACTCACGGACCGGTACCGGTCCGAGGCCCGGGGGTTGGGGACCGCTGATGTACAGTAAAAGTGTGTTGCAGGTGTAGACAGCAACTGCACATTTGTCTCGCAAACAGTCCACAGTGTGACTTCATGAACACCATCCACACCTGTTGTCATACTGCTATGAAACAGCAAAAAAGTAAATAATAAAATTTAAATAACATCGAAAGTAGTATATATAGTGTAAAAGTAATATAGAGTCGCATTTGCCCCTCAGCGCTGTCTTTTTACAGCGATCCTTACAGGGGTTGGTGGATTGTTGATCTTGTATAATTGCTTTTTATAGGTGGCAAGGAGCAAGTGTCTGTTGCAGTCCAGAGCATTTCTGACACATTGTTGACATATCTGACTCTAAATGAATGACTGCATACAGAACTATTTACAGACGTATTTTGGTATTTATATGTAACAACTCACTGCACAATAATAATTTAATGCGTACAGTATTTCTAAATGTAAAAGCTCACACAAAAATAAATAAAACTCAACAATGTACTTTTAAAGCACCCGTTTTTGTTGGTTGGTTTCTTCTTTTAAACCATAAGACATTAGTATGTGCATTTTAAGTTCAGGCAGTGGCTCTTACATTTTTTTCCCCATTTCACTGCAGTTTGTGATGACTTACTCCTCCACAACAATGTGAGGCTGCTCAGTAAGGGATGGATCCTGAAGAGATTTCTGGCAGTCAGAAAAGACCTAGAGATGTTTTTGTTAGAATAGAAGAATGGTAAAGCCAGGCTATAGTGGGATTTTGGGGGCTTTCTTGGTAGTCAGAACATCTCAACTGTGTACATTAAATCCCAAGCTCCAATACCGTGGCAACACATTATGTGAATTAATGGCAGCTGTACGCTTCTTCAAAAGGTGGCTGGAGAATTTACAGAGTGACATCACAGACACAGAGACACATCTTCAATTGTCAACTCTTCTGGAGCAGAATAATGATAATCACCGTATAATCATTTTAGACTCCCGAAAAGGTTGGATAAGAAATTTCAGACCTTACTTTGACAGCTCTACTGCATGCAGGCAAGTGCTACTCTGCACTGAATCCCCATTTCTGGGGAAGATTGCTGAGGAGTTTTTATAAGAGAGGGGGAAAGCATCTTTCAATGGGCCATGACTGACCTGAAGGAGAATTTGGCATTAAGTAATGGGACCTTCTGGAAAAGATGGCTCGCAGGAAGGGGCCACATAATTTTGTTTGCCATGTTCAGCTCTAGATATTAGTGTGAGTATGCATAATCTACAGTGACTGTGTTGCCAAACTCATGCCACAGGACATCAATGTATTAGATTTTTGATCAGTGTTGCTGTCTGCCAAGTACAGTTTTTTATTTTATTTTATTGGCACTTCAAGGCTTCAGCAACTGATTGCAGGCAACTTGTCCGGTAATCTGACTGTCCTGATTGTGTTTTATTGAGTGCACATTGCTTAAAAGGTATGTCAGTTGCCTGAATGCTTAAATTTTGTTCACTCCAGACTTGTGACATTAAATCAAAGTCAGAGTCTGAGCTTATAGATGGAAAAACAACTGACGCGCTTTTGGAAACTCACTTGTTCTGGATTGCTCAAGCTTGTGTTTCAGCTCTGTATCAATCAGCTAAAGCTATTTAAAAAGATCAGTTGTCTAAATTGGATTCTAATAGCTTGCATTTGATTAGTCCTTGCCTTTCATTTACTAGCTTAATAAAATGTGGGCCAGTTGCTTGGATTTAATATCTGGACTTGAACTAATACATCATTCACATTCTGCTTGTTAAGTAAGAGTAAACTGCCCAAGTTCTTGAAAGGGTTTAGATTCCTGGGAACAGATTGTGATGGGTAACATACTTTTTTTCTTTGATGGCCCTGCTTGCACACATAGAAACACAAAGACACACACACAACACCGTTTGTTAAAATGCACTCCAGCAGTAGTTGTGGTTAATTCTGACCTTTTTTAAAAAGAGGTCAAATTACTAATTAATATATACAGTGTGAGTTTATTAACAATGTGCTCAATTTAGAGCTGCTGAGAGTGCCACAAAGATAATATTAAAGACAGCAGGCCAGATTGAGTTAGGTCAATCCGTTAGCAGCCCAGTTGATTAATTTGGACTTTCATTAATTCCCCATTAAACTGTTGGTTAATGAATGCTCACCACTGACATTCACAGTAAGCGTTACATTTTTTAATGTGAGCCCAAATGGAAATATTTGGAAATTAGTTTTAATATTATTACTTCATAAACGTTGATCCAGTCTGCTGGCATCTCTGACAGTTGTCTAGAGATGAAATGATGATGCCCAACGTGAGGGGATTACAGCATGACTGATCACAGATCAGTTTCAGCTTTTTAATCTGTGTCTGGGACAAGCAGAGATGCTGACTTAGTAAATTGCAGAAAGAAACACACGTGTGCGTGCGCGAGAGAGAGCAATGGCCAGACAGAAAGCATCAAATCTGATTTATAGATTTATCTGCTCAGCCAGTACCCCACCACGCTCCTCTATTTCAGCAGCTTGGGTGATGGATAGAATATGCCAGCATTCCGGTTACTACTAGTGTCCATCTTTGAGTATGAATGGTTTAGTCAGAGTGGGTATATGTGTGCCTGTCTATGAATGTTTGTTATTAGGAGAATGCACAGTCACACATCCGGGCGTGCACTCATGAACACATAAATACGCTCATGCACTGTGCACCAGCAGCCTCTTTGCTTTTTACTAAGGAGGTAGAAAAGCATGCTATCGATTAACTGTGAGAGCAGAGGAGAGGCGAATGCTCTTTGGCATTCTGCGAAGGACACAGTGCAAAGTGCTGCCCTAAAAGCCCAGTGTGGGGCCTGATTCTTTGACTGCATGGGACGTGAGTATAGTCTGTAGTTGTACAGTCAAGCCTTTAGTTTCACACAATTCAGCCGGTCTCCTTTCACTGCATGTGCACTGAAAATTTCAAATTACAGCCAAACCACAAAGTTGAAACCTTCACATGTAGAGTGCTTTGGAGAAAGCAAAAAAGCTAAAATAATACATAAATAAAGCAATCGTCACGAGTCACACGTGTTGTTGGGATCAAGAAGAAGAACTTTTACTTTCCATGCAGTTCCACTTCTGTGTAGTAAAGATGACATCATCAAAGCAGAAACAGCAATACATTTATTTAAAATGAATAAATAAATCATAGCCTCTCTGCAATTTCTGCACTTTGCAAAGCCATCTGCTGGGCTGGATTGAACGCAGCCATATGTTTGACACCCTTGATTTGGTGTCATGTCGAATGTGAACAGTTCTGTGTTTGAGTAGTTCACCGAGTTTGCACTGAGTCAATTTTCCAGTTTGGTAATACATTTTCTAATACAAATTAACAACAACAAAGAACATGTTTTCTGTATTTAAAAAAAACTGCACTCGCTCTGAAATGTACCCCTGATTGTAGCTTGTCAAGAATTGACTCATGTAGGTAAAAGTAGTAATTTCAAACAATCATTCTTTCCTAACGCTCTTTATATTTAAGTAATGACAGTATCAGCATCACCATTTTAAATTCAGTCTTGACAATTTTTGGGCTTTTAGTTGTCTTTTAAAGACTTTAAAAAGAAAAAGTACCATGCATGAGTTGTCATGCTGTACGACACTCTCGATAAAGGCTTCCATTAAAGTGACAATAGATAACTTTTAAACTTTTGACCCCTCTCAAGTCCTGTAACTCCTTACATTGAGTAAAAACCTGTTCAAAGTTCACTCTTGTTTTTACTTTGACTTGCTATTACTCACCCTCTCTGCCTTCTCTGTCTCCTCTGAGGGCAGAGTTTCCTGAGCTACTCCAGTTCTTCCAGTGCTAGTTCAGCTGATGGAAAAAAGAAAATTGCTATCCTCTCCCGGTTTTTAGACATTGTTTTAGGCATGTTGCAAAGTAAAGTAAGGCTTCTTTACACAACAATTGTCTCACATTTCTCTGTCTGCTGTATTTTGTATAAGGGAAATGGGGAGCATTTAAAGTATTAGAATATCTTGAAAAGGCATTTTTTTCTTTTCAAAAACGTAAACATATTCTTAGTACATGTAAAATGAAATATTTCCAGCCTCTCTTGTGATTATAGCTTACCACATGCAACTTATAAATCTAGTTCATGAATATTATTAGACTACTTGATTTTGTGTTTAAATAAATTACTATTCAAACAGTAACAGTAAATACATGTAAAACTTGGTCTAGATCATTTCATCAAACTACAAATATGGTAATATTGCTGACTTAACAGTTGTCCAGATGATGATAATCAACACCCTCCACAAGGAGGATGCACCACAGAAGGTCTGTGCTGAAAAGGCTGGCTGTTCAGAGAGTGCTATTTTAAAGCACATTAATGGAAAACCGACAAAAAATGTGGTAGAAAAAAAATGACAGCAGCCTCGAGTTTATCGTCAAGAAAAGTTAATTCATGAATTTGGGATATATTGGTATTAATGTCCAATAATATATCAGTACAGGAGCTCAGATTATAAAGAGGGAGATGCAACAGCTTGAAAAGATTAGTCTTTCTGGAGGAAAAAGACTCAGTGATTGCTTTTGGAAATGCTGATTTCATTTTCCAGCAGGACTTAGCCGCTCACAGTGCCAACAGTACTACAAAATGGTTTGCTGACCATGTTATTACTGCGCTTGATTGGCCAGCCAACTGCATTGTCAAGAGGAAGATGAGAAACACTTGACCCAAAAATACAGACGAGCTTAAGGCTGGTATCAAAGCAACCTGGGCTTCAGTGACTCATCAGCAGTGCCACACACTGATCGAGCACAATTCATAGTAAAGGAGCCCCAACCATTTACTGAGTATATAAAAAACATACTTTTCAGAAGGTGTACATTGCTGTGCTGTACATCACTTTTTAATTGACCTCAAAAATATTCTAAAAAATCTGAGATACTGGATTTAAAAAGACTTGAAATATTTCCATTTCAATCCTATTCAGATTTTTTTGAGACTCACAAGTAATTAATTGTCTTATCACCTAATCTCTTTCAGTCCCCTGCTTTATTCAGCAAGTTCAGATAATCACAGATATGTGATTCTGCATTCATACATGCAGAAATGAACAGAAATATATAACAAACCTGAACATACTGCTTTCATCTGACAAATGAAGGTGGGCGTGGGAGAAAGGAATAGAGGACAAGAGCACTGGAAGTGTTGTGTTTACTCAGCAGAGTGTGTTAGCCAGCTAATGGACAGACAGACCACAGACTCTCCCTAAATAGGGAAACCATTAGCAACTTGCACACTTCAAAGGGTGGTAATGGGTGATACTGTGAAAATATCCTAATGCGTGTGTGCATGTGTAAGGAATGGTATTCACATAGTTGCATAGTTGTTGTGTATCTGGGGTTATTTGTGAGGCATGTGAGATTTAGAGTGTTAATCCCCTTACTCCCCCAGAAACACAGGTGAGGGCAGACTGAATTACTGAACAGACTGTCAGTGGATTTTTAAGCCAAAAGGGACAATGTAGCTGTCGCAGCTATGGAGGGTTATTTTAATTTTAAAGAATAAATCTGAATGTAAGCATCAATTCAGTACTGAATTCTCTCTTTTTAAGTTTTCCGGTTTGTAGCTGCTGTTATATAGAGTAGTACATAAAGTATTGTGGGAAATGTAGGAGTTAGTAGTAGAGCTATTAGCTCAAAATCACCTGTATTGACCAATAAACAAAGTGAGGTAGACTTTGGGCTAAAACCAAAGGTCTAAAAATAAGAAGGGAAAAGGCAAAACTGTGTTTAATATTTAAATAAGCACACACACACACACAAGTGAAATCAGTTATATAAAAAATACAGCATCTGCCTCTGGCTGCAGATTTGAAGTCCATGGCATTCAGTTTGTGATACTCTGCAGAAATCAGACAACAATCAGCATCATTGTGATTGGCAAAGTTGTTTCAGAGCAATGAGATATGTAATTTGACTGGCTATGAGTGAAATTATTATTCACCACAAGCTCTGATTCATATTTAACTGTACATTTGCACATTTGTGCATTTTTATAACTAGTGAAAAGCCCGCCTTTTTGCCTGCATCAAACGTGGTACAGTTAGAGTTGAGAATTTGAAAGAAAACAAAATTAATTACTGACAAGTTGGAATTGTTAGAAATGCAATAGGAACACGTAACTTATAAGAAATGACAGAGCGGCAATGACCCCATCTTGTTTGGGTTGCAGCATACATCGTCGTCAGCTATTTACATTGATGTACTCATCTTTTCTGTTATCTTTAAAGATTCCTTTATCTATAAATCAAGTCTAAACAGTTTAATCACTACAAATTATTGCTAAATATTATTTTTAGTACTAACCCCTATGATGATAGCGACTAATGTGAACTACAGTTGACTAATGTACAGTACATCAACAGCAGGGCACTTGCTAATGCAGCTTAGTTTTTCAAATTACTGGTTCACTATTGGTTTACTATAATCTGATTAGTTGATACTAATAGTACTCTTAAAGCTCCTAAGTTACAAAACCAAGAAAAAGACAAGGAAACAAACATGCCTGCATCACTCTCAATTCCTTTGCATTTTTAGTAGCCTACACTCTTCCAGTTTTCACCCATTTGTCCTTGTCCTGTCTTCTTGAAGTATTTCATTTGGGTTTTTCACAAAGCAAACTGTACAGCGTATGACAGATAGTGGTTTATCTATAAAATGTTCCCCTTTAGGATCAACATGTTCTCAATTTTCAATTATCATTAATTAACATTTGGACTCTGGCTTTCTTCATAATGATTTGCCAGTGTAATTACATAATCTAACATATGCCATGTTTTTTCATATTGCTTTCTTCTTCTTCTTCAGCATGATATAATAACATTAGACCAAAACATACTGTGGCCATGAAAATAGTTTGAAGTTCACCCCTGGTAACAAGTAACAATATGCTTTGTGCTTTTGAGCACCAAGAATAATTACCTTGAGCAGCTGCCAAATGATCTGTAATGGTCTGCGCACTCGACACCCCTGCATCTAATCACAAAATTTTGCTCTTCATAACCCAGTAAAATACACCTTGTGCTTTCAGAACATGGTTATCTGCACAGCCATTCAGCCAGACTGCTTATTTAACACAGTGGCAACATTTGCTACAATTGCAGTGCTGACATTTGTTAAAGAATAAATATACAAATAGGGCCTTTGGTGCTCTGGCAAAAATCACACAAAGAAACATGAACCACATGAAATGACCGTCCAGATTGCTAAGTGTTAGAAATGTCACAGTAAGCATAGTCCAGCCATTCAACAGTGTAACAAATCACATTACCATGAAAGTAATTATGTGATTTAATTACACATCGAAAAGGTTAAATTTAACATTTGCTCTTGCGTTGGTGTTTTTCACTGTGCAGAAAAATCCCATTTCACTCAATCGTCACAAACAGTTCCTTGTAATACGGTTTTAATGGGATGTTTTCCAAATACAAATGCAATCTTAAGGTACATGTTTTTGTATTTATTTTATTCTTTAATGAAATGAAAAGGGAGACTTTTACAGACATATATTCATATGTTTACTCTGTTATATTATATGTCATAATTTTATGAATCTTGTGATGATTCAGTTCTTACTTGGGTTTGAGAGTTACAGCTGAGCATATAGTTCAGTTATCCATGACCTGACTGAAAAGGACTAAACTTTCTAAAGTGTAGGTAATGAGCTTTATACATCATATTACCAAAACCACTTGTCTCAGTAATTTAACCTACACTTATCACTGATCTACGGTGGCCCTGAGAGGCCAAACGGACTGCAACTTAAGAAAACACCAGCAATAAGAAAAACACTGCAAAAGCACACAAAACACAACGGAAATAGGAAAAATGAAAACAGAAATAGGAAAAAACAGATTTCCAAAAGCACGAGGGAAGTGTTTCTGGGGAGACAATAACCTGACGGACCAGTTGCAGGAACCAAAATATGCTAAGAATTGCGCTGGGAGACACTTACAAGAAGTGGAGGATCTATCGGTTTTGTGAGGAAAGAAAAGGTGAGAGGTAGGTGTTAACCAAAAATTAGTATAAAAATCCGGCATCAGTAAAATTAATATGAATTAAATCAATCATCCCCTTAGGATATGTCTTCAAATTTCAATTCATAATTAACTTGGACCGCTTTCTCATAATGATTTGCCATGTATTCATATCTTGGTTGCACTGTTGCCGCAAGAAGTCCTGGTTCATTCCAACCAGGCGGGGTCTGGTTAGTTTGCATGTTTTGTCCTGGTTCCCTCCGGGAACTCGCTCCTCCCACCGTCCAAGACATCAGCCTTGTGGGCTAGATTATTGGAATTGTCACTTTGTTTTTCAAATATTTCTGTTGTTTGTCCTGTTAGTGCGACGTGGCGCTTCCAGGGGTACCCGCCTCTCGCCCTATGACAAATCAGTGCCCCGCATGTGAATTGGATGGATGGATGATATTAAATACACTATAGATATTTATTCCTCTGGTCCGCGGGTGTTGTCTCCCAGTAACGTTCCTTTGCTTTGGAAATTTGGTTTTTCCTATTTCGTTGGGTTTGTTGCTTTTTCAGCCTTTTTTTTATTTATTTTATTGCTGGGTTTCTTCGTGAGTCGTTTGCTCTCAGGGCCACCGTACTGATCCCAATAACGAGGGCTTTTTGTTTTGTTTTTTGTACATGAGCACAAACCTTTAAATGAAGGTTTATTGTTTCATTGCTGTTTTAATATTTTTAGTGGTAGGTAAAGATGATTAAAGTACTTTTTCCACTAATAATGAGACCACTATTCCAGTGAAGGTAACTGCAGAGATAACTGCATTGCACCATTTTTTTTTATTGTCATTGTACATGCATTAAAAATTAATACTTTATTGGTATTTTGTTATACGCAGTAGGTTTTTGAAATTCAAAGCATAGTTTTTCCTCTTTTACAAACACATCTTCATACCCAAATGAAAAAAGTGGGTGATTTCTACTGATTCCCAAAGCAATACAAACAGTATGAACATTTGCAGAAACAACATTATTGGTTTAAAATTTACAATAAGAGCAACCCACTTTAAAGTGTGAGCAAATCAAAACTGGGTGAGGTGGTGGCACAGATCAAAACACAAGACTTACAACTAGAAGACTTGGAAGAGATTTGGGTTAAAATAGACCCTTTCACAGTATTTACCACGTCTCCCAGGTGTGGCAGTTCTTTCCCACATCCTAAACTGACTGTTGGTGTGATTGTGAACAAGTATGGGTGACTCTGTATTAGTATTAGCCCTGTAATGAATGTGGTATTAACACCACACTGACACTGTGAACGCGAATGTCAATAGTTTGTTTTCCCAATTAAGAAGACTTGACATTCTTAAAAAAGCATTTTGCATCAGGGTACAAATCTTTTGTCTTCTTCTTTAGCATAAAATACTTAAAATAATCATATATATGTAGATTTTTTATGTAGCATTTCAAACTATAATATATGTTACATGTAATTTAATTTGCCGTTGCATAGTTTGTTTGACTATAATTTCCAAAGCATTGCTCAGTCATTGTATTAGTATGCACTCAAATATCTCAAATGTAAGATGCTACCAAACAACCTGCAGAGAAGTATGATTAATAAGGTAACACTATCAAAGCAGTGACTCATGCCAAACGCATTGCAGCACACAAGCACACACATAAACACACTGTTTTTGTTCAAGTTGTTTAAACGACTACCATTTCAAGTGCAGCATAACAGCAGTAGGTCTCCCTCTCAGCAAAAGAGCGCTCCTCTTACAACCCTGAAAGAATGGCCTGCCAGACAAATCCACTAAAATCCAAGTACCTCTACAGAGTCAACAATGAAATCTTTTTGCTTCTTGTTTTTATGTCACGTAAGTAAAAAAAAATCCTTCACAAAACACACCCTCATGATTCTCCTCAGTATGGGTGGTTCACATTCTTTGGTATCATTCCTTCATTGAGAAAATACTGCCAACGAGTCAAGGAGTCACACAGGCAGAGAATCAATCCTTGGTGAGTTTGTAGATATGGTTCCAGAGGTGGGGTCATAACAACTACACCATCTAATTTCTTTTTTTACTGTTCAAAATTATGTTTTGTTCAGAGCCAAGTATGCCCAGAGCCTTCTCCCCACACCTGTGAGAGCTGTGAACAAAATTTTATGTGGTTGCAAATATTGATGCTGTGAGAATGGGACAGGGTAGATTAAAAAAAACTGCTGCAAACTGCTGTGCTGAAGGAATGGGATAACATGAAGGGATGGTGGAGGTTTTAAAGTCCTCAAGAGCTTTCCCACTCATTATGCAAGATTTTTTTATTGCATGGTTAAGGCATTGTGTTTGGGTTTCTTGGAGGGTGCGTTGTGTTTTGTGGTTTATAAACTAGCTGAAAGACAAGTCAACCAGGTCCATTAACACCAGGCAAGTGGCTGCAGGTAAAACCTTTTCATGAAGGGTGAATGGTGTTGTTCACTTTTCTTGACATTGATTTGTAATACTTTATAAACAGTGTCCATGAAGTCACATGACAGTCTCAAAGGCATTCCAGCTCAGGATGGGGGGATTTTGAAGGCATCTATGTCTCTGCCACCATTACTTTAACCACTATTTTGTTGCCTGGCCTTGTTTTTGAGTCGAAAACCTTCACATTCCTCAGATTTTCTGTGACATTTTCTTCTTTAATCCCTCTTCAAACTTTTCTTTTGTGAAGCAGCCCACTCACTGCTGCTCAGTGCAGCCTCTCTCAGCACATGCATCTCTCTTTTCTGTAATTTCTCCTTGATTTCTCATCTCTATTCATCTTCTTTCAGCCTTCCCTTTTTTGTGTTCTATTCTCTTTTTATACCTGCCAGAGTCACAAGAATAAAAAAACATAAAAAAAAAACAGTCACTTGTGATCTTTCACAAGCGCACACCACAAAACACCCTCCCACAGACAGACTGGAACGGATATTAAAATTTTTAAAAAAAGAAAAAAAAAATCTTCATCTGGACTGGAGACATACTAGAAAATCAGTAATAGCTCGCCACACACATAAAGGACAGTACCTTTCTACCAAATAGTTTATTTTTATGCTTTCAAGCTCTCATGTTTTTTTTTTTTTTTAACCCTTGATAGTATTATAAATGCAGTGCTGTATAGAGACTGAAGCAGCTGATAATAATATAGGTTAAAGTGGAAAAAGAGCAAGACTCGGAGACAGATTGAGAGCAAGAATCTGTCAGAAAGAGAAAGTGACAAAAGAAATATTGCAGAGAGAGGGGACAGATCCTTGCTGAAACAGTGAGGCTGATAGAAAATATAGAGACTATATAATGGCAAATGTGGTTATCTGGTTCTGGGAACGTGTTAACAGTATTAGCTTTCTTTGCTTGATGTTTTCCATGTTAAGTCCCGCTGCACGCCTAAAATTGAATTGCATGGTTAGAGAGCAACATGCTTAGTCCAGTAGATTCATTTTTTGTGGTTCAGTTAAAAATGCTAGAATTTAAAGGAACACATGGGTCTGTTTTTGCAACGCTTTTAAGCACTTTATGTATTTGCGTGTCTTCCCTTTTCATCCTTTGTACACATGTGTGTGGTTTGCACCTTGCAATTAGGCATTTATTTGTTTTTAGGCAACCAACGTAAGTGTTTCGGGTTGTATTCACATGGTGTTGCTTGTTAGAATAAATTGAGGGTGTGACGCTGTCATGCGTGGACGAAATTTTCAGCGGTGTAATCAAGAGTCGATCGATTATATTTAAATAAAGCCTGAGGTTGCTGTGAGCCACGTTCATGCCTGAAAGGCTTGGAAATAATGAAGCATAGAGCAGAAGCAAAAAGGGAGAGAATTTGTGTGCTTTGGAGGCCCTGGTATGACTTTAGTTTCCATGAGCCAAAGGATGAAATGGACAAACCATGTAGTGAGCCAGTCAGCTGAAGCTGCTTAGCTACTGATCCTCCATGATAAGCATTAGTCATTAGCATCTTTGCTATTTTATGATCGCTATAAAGATATTAATGTGCAAAAGGCTCAGCTGATTAGTAAAATGTGAGAGTTAAAAAAAAAAAAATTTAAAAGGAAGCTTGGTATTTAGGTATTCCTTTAATTCCTTTGGGAAGTTAGTATGCTCATGATTGCCCTGGCATCTTCTCAGGGTTCTACATGTTTATTAAAATATAGTCATTGTGCTTTATTCTGTTATTTTTTGGTTTGTTTGTTTGTAGATATAAGGCTTATTCTAATGAGCGCTTGCCTTGTGTTATACAGAATTCCCTTGAGCAACAGTTGAAGTATTATTTCATGGAAAAATATGTATTATAGGATGTAAACAACTAGATCTGACTAGGTTTGTGTTATTGCAAAATCCAAATAAATCTTTTTTTTCTCTTGGATTTGGAGCTACTCTTCATTTCTGCAAACAGAATATGACTACTGCTAATGTTTTGTGTGATTTCTCTCTTTCTGTGATGTATTTGGCAGCTTTATTTATATAACAGCTGGATTCACACCAGATCTAATGGTTTGTTAGCTAGCTTGCCAAATTACTTAATTACTTGCCATTACCAAATGTAATGGCTCAAAGCAAATAGTTGTTTTCACCCAGTACTGGATATGAGCAATGTAAGACAGGCAAAGATGTCACTTTTCACCAGGCATCAAGTTGACAATGAAGCTGACAGCAGGAGAAACCTTTCCTCCCTAAAGGGGACTCCTCCAGCTGAATCCACTAATTCCTGTTGCAAATGGTATGAGTGGAGCCGATAGCTAAATGGTGCTAGTTCAGTTCAGTTCAATCCAGTTTTATTTATACAGCGCCAAATTACAACAACAGTCACCTCGAGGTGCTTTGTATTGTAAGACCGGAGAGAACCCCAACAATCATATGACCCCATATGAACAAGCTTTTTGGCGACAGTGGGAAGGAAAAACTCTCTTTTAACAGGAAGAAACCTCTAGCAGAACCAGGCTCAAGGAGGGGTTGCAATCTGCTGTGGCTGGTTAGGGTTAGGGCAGGATGACAAGGCATAGGACATACTGTGGAATAGAGCCAGCGATGAATAATAAGTAATAATTCAATGCAGAGAGGTGTGTAAACACAGTGTAGCTGAACTGTGGGTGAAGGAATCCTGAATAACAAAACTTAGCTTAATATTCGTTAATTTAGCTAGCAGAGCACAGTGACATGACCAGTGTGGATTTTCCATTGGTGATTATTTGTAATAGTGATTAATGCTGGTTGGTCCCTGTGAATTTGGACCTTGGACAGAATTTCTACTAAAAGCGGTGTCAGTACTGTCTATAACTTGGCTACTTGTTGTTTTATCAAGCCAACTTTGTTGTTGTCATAATTACATTTAAGCTATTTTATAAATTATGTTGGTCTTTCTGTCTCTGAACACCAAATGCTTCTTGGCATGCATACAACAATGCAACAGAGCAGTGCAAGACAGTTACTTATAAGTCAGACCACCAATTTTATCAGTGCTGGATTTAAACACCATGAACCCACCGGAGTGACTGGAGTTCACTTAAGGGATGTAGGTGTCCTTCACTTTTTCCAGGCTAAACAGAAAGCCTTTAGATATTGTGGCAAGATGACCTTGGTTATTTCTACAGTGTAAGTTTTTCTGTTTTTGTTTGTGCTGTCTGAAAAAAAAATGAAATGCAGTGTTTAAATGGATGGATTGGCAGTGACAGTGAAAACACATGATGCTTCCAGCTGGCTCATCACTATACTTTGCGGAGTCCCAGAGCCACTCCCGATGCTAAACAAGCTGGACCAACTAGAACCTGTATAATTTGCAGGATCACTAAATAGTTTCCAAACTCTGTTGTGGTTTCAGAGGGAACGATCCACACCTCAGAGAGGATATAGTCAGCTTCAAAAAGTGTTAGGAGCACTTAAAACACTTCAAAATGCAAAAGTAAACAAATATAATAAAAACAACTAGCATTAATGATGTCTAAGCTATAGTTTCCAGTGGTTTCTCTTATGACTTTGAAAATATCTAACTGCATTATTAAAATATGATGGAAGATAAGCTTTTGTTGGAACATGTGTGTGCAGTCCATCTTGTTTCTTCATCTTCTTTTTTTCCCACTCATAGTCCAACTTTGATGTTATCGTGTTTCCTTGATTTTCAGTATCCCGTGATATCTGTGTGTATAACTTTAATCGACTTTAATCATTTCATTCTTTTTCCAGCCGCTGTTGTGAGAAATGTAAGCCCAAAATCTCCTCACGACTTCAAAGGGTGTCTGTGTCTGTGAACACATAAAGGGCTGTCTAAAACCAGGCTTTATCACTTTCTCTTCATGTCTGTCTGTTCCTCTTCCCCTTGTTCCTTCAGTAGTGGTCATTGTACATCTAAACACACTCTTTGTAAACACACACTCTTTGTGAGTGACCACTTTACCCGACTGCCAAACATTTTTTTAATTGCATTTTCATGCATATCATAGGCTATATAGAAAATAATGCATTAATAATTTTCCTAAATTCTTTGTTCTTTTTTTCATCTGAGTGCTCTGTTTAATCCTGTATGAACCGTTGCCATGGCACTGAGACTGTCAGGCCAAGGTTGATGGGCAGAAAGATACTTGTACGTGTGTGTCTGTGTGGGTATGTGTGAGTGTGTTGCTAAGATGATTGGGCGAGAGCAGAGCCGGGCGAACGTTGATTGAAGTTTGGAATAGCATTAAGGCAAACCTTTCTTTTCTCTGTCTCTGTCTACTTTGCTCTCTTTGGCATTCTGTCACTCATTGGCTGCCTCATCTGTCTCATCACTTAGTTGTAGCCTCTGTATCTTCCTCTCTATTTGCCTGCATTTCTTATTTGATCTCCTGCTTTTCCTTTAGCAGTCTTTTTTGCTTTGCCTGTCTGCTCTATTTCTTAGAATACACATTTCACATGTTTTCCTTCTCATTAAGATATTCATATAAATTCCCAAATAAATGTTACATATATTTATTGGCCAAAAATTAATACATAGCTGGAAATGGATATCATGTTATCAGAAAATAAGATGATATTTATGGCAGTGATCTACTGGATCTGTGGCGTCACATCGGTTTTTCCCTGACCTATATGTGCAACAACAGATTACAGAAGACCTGAAAAGACTGAAGTCTGTATAAAGTGAAAGTAAATGTGTGCTCTGAGTTAATGGCCTCCCACTGCCCACAGTGGTACAGCAGATGTTGGCGGATGAAGTGGGTGACGTCTGGGAAGGGAGATAGTCGGCTCGGCACTCTTCACCAGTAGCAGCAGATTATCTGTGAATTCCGGCTCTCTTCAGTGGAAGTTTTTTTTTTTAAGTTTATGGTGCAAAAATGGTCACTACAGAGGCGGATGGTGGTTATCCTCAGCTCTCCATTAACTTGGTTCTCCACAAAATCAATCCGGCACTCATTCTAAAGGAGGTGACCAAGCCTCTCAGCAAATTATAGCATCCGGGTGAGATGCATTTGCAGGAGAAAGGCATGGGTAGCTAGCAAACTGTAGGTTGTAATACTGAGGATGTAACAGTGGTATGAACCTTGAATTTCACAATCAGCACATTCTTAGCGAGCAGCACAGCTGGAAAATACTGTCTACCCGTGCAGCCTCCTATATCTGTGTGTAAGATGTGTGTATAGGCTTTGAGTATGAGCAATTATTTTCTTCTGCTTCTGACAAATTGAAAGCAAATGCAGAGTTATTGCTAGAAGCCTTTGTGGTTTGTGTCTCCTCTGAATGCTCACCCTGTTATTAGCAACGCCGTTTCTTGTTAGTCACTCCATTTCTTTTGGAGAACTCTGTAACTGAGAAGAAAATGACATTTTTGTTCTTGTTTTTCATTATTCTGATTGCTCTTTAGCCCTCTGCTAAAGAACAATGAGGATGGTGTGGCGCGACTACTGACATCCATGTAATGACCAAGAAAAAGAACCGTAAAGTTCAACCAACTCCTCCCACCCACCCCCTCCCCTGCCAGCTTATTATAATTTCCTTGTATAAATTCCTATATTGAGATTTAAATCACATAATTTTACAGGGTGGTATGCATTCCTGCAAATCAGCTTGGAAGAAAATACCATTTAATCAGTGACCTTCTCTACCTTTCACACCAGGGTTATTCAAGATAAATAATTTCAGTTATCATTTGGGTACATACATACCTTCAACAGAATTAAGCCAATGACGCTCCTAAAAAGCTCAATAGCATATTTAAGCTTTTTATTTTATTACATTCTATCCGTTAACTAATATTTCTAGATAAGCAATAACAGCAACATTTTGCTTTCTATATGCAGTTTTGCAAAGTTCCCTGCAAAAAGTCCCCAGAATGAGCTTGTCGAGGCCGACCATGAGAAAGTTTGAGTTCAGGCTGGACTACAGTAGGTCGGGTGAAGGGAATTGAGTTAATGTTTTCTAAAGGGTCTGTTAATAAGTCGAATTTTGTACAACTGCTGTTTAGCGGTTGGCTATGGTTCAGTTGGCTGTCCAATATGTGCAAGACTGGAGATTTGAATTATCACTGTGGTCAATCAATGCAAATTAAATAGTAGTAATTAAGTCTCACTGTTATAAAAGTGATAATTATGATGATTTTAATGATGGTTAGCAACATGTAATGACAGCTCTGACCTTAAAATGGAAGAACAAAATTGAAAGTGGGGGAAGTACACAAAAGGACAATTTCTGAACTGGCATATACAGTGGGGCAAAAAAGTATTTAGTCAGCCACCGATTGTGCAAGTTCCCCCACCTAAAATGATGACAGAGGTCAGTAATTTGCACCAGAGGTACACTTCAACTGTGAGAGACAGAATGTGAAAAAAAAAATCCATGAATCCACATGGTAGGATTTGTAAAGAATTTATTCGTAAATCAGGGTGGAAAATAAGTATTTGGTCAATAACAAAAATACAACTCAATACTTTGTAACATAACCTTTGTTGGCAATAACAGAGGTCAAACGTTTACTATAGGTCTTTACCAGGTTTGCACACACAGTAGCTGGTATTTTGGCCCATTCCTCCATGCAGATCTTCTCGAGAGCAGTGATGTTTTGGGGCTGTCGCCGAGCAACACGGACTTTCAACTCCCGCCACAGATTTTCTATGGGGTTGAGGTCTGGAGACTGGCTAGGCCACTCCAGGACTTTCAAATGCTTCTTACGGAGCCACTCCTTTGTTGCCCGGGCGGTGTGTTTTGGATCATTGTCATGTTGGAAGACCCAGCCTCGTTTCATCTTCAAAGTTCTCACTGATGGAAGGAGGTTTTGGCTCAAAATCTCACGATACATGGCCCCATTCATTCTGTCCTTAACACGGATCAGTCGTCCTGTCCCCTTGGCAGAAAAACAGCCCCATAGCATGATGTTTCCACCCCCATGCTTCACAGTAGGTATGGTGTTCTTGGGATGCAACTCAGTATTCTTCTTCCTCCAAACACGACGAGTTGAGTTTATACCAAAAAGTTCTACTTTGGTTTCATATGACCACATGACATTCTCCCAATCCTCTGCTGTATCATCCATGTGCTCTCTGGCAAACTTCAGACGGGCCTGGACATGCACTGGCTTCAGCAGCGGAACACGTCTGGCACTGCGGGATTTGATTCCCTGCCGTTGTAGTGTGTTACTGATGGTGACCTTTGTTACTTTGGTCCCAGCTCTCTGCAGGTCATTCACCAGGTCCCCCCGTGTGGTTCTGGGATCTTTGCTCACCGTTCTCATGATCATTTTGACCCCACGGGATGAGATCTTGCGTGGAGCCCCAGATCGAGGGAGATTATCAGTGGTCTTGTATGTCTTCCATTTTCTGATGATTGCTCCCACAGTTGATTTTTTCACACCAAGCTGCTTGCCTATTGTAGATTCACTCTTCCCAGTCTGGTGCAGGTCTACAATACTTTTCCTGGTGTCCTTCGAAAGCTCTTTGGTCTTGGCCATGGCGGCGTTTGGAGTCTGACTGTTTGAGGCTGTGGACAGGTGTCTTTTATACAGATGATGAGTTCAAACAGGTGCCATTCATACAGGTAACGAGTGGAGGACAGAAAAGCTTCTTACAGAAGACGTTACAGGTCTGTGAGAGCCAGAGATTTTCCTTGTTTGAGGTGACCAAATACTTATTTTCCACCCTAATTTACGGATAAATTCTTTACAAATCCTACCATGTGAATTCATGGATTTTTTTTTCACATTCTGTCTCTCACAGTTGAAGTGTACCTCTGGTGCAAATTACTGACCTCTGTCATCATTTTAAGTGGGGGGAATTGCACAATCGGTGGCTGACTAAATACTTTTTTGCCCCACTGTAGTGAATCCAAAGTTCTTCTCCGATTTTATTCTTTTTTAGAAACTTTCATTTTTTTCTCGTCTCACCTCGTGCTCTTTCCATCAAGTCTCTTGCCCTCATTTTGCTCTTGTGTCCTCCCCAGTGTTGTTTCTTGGCCTTACAGCTGATATCCTCCGAGAACACTTCTGCATGTCTCTCCATTTTGCACTCACTCCTCGTGAACTTTGCAGTTGGAGCTTGGCAGCCGAAGAAGGCTAAATGGATGTAAGGGTGAACATTTATGACCCCTGAGAAAAGAGTGCGTATTCGTTGTGTTCCTCTTTTTTTCTGTGAATGCATTTTGCCTAAGCCATCTTTGTTTATTTGTCTGCATATGCGAGTGCGTGTGTGGTTGTGTATTTGCTTGTGTATGTGTGCACTTGTGCACCCCTCTCCATTCTGTGTGAACATCCCTTTGTATCTAATGGACAGGGTGGTGCAGAGTCCAGCTCAGAACCTTTACTGTAGTCACTCCAAGCTAAATGGACTCTTGTTGTTAACAGGTTTCTAGTGTTGTCTGGAGGCTCATGTAACATGGGTCAGAAACAGAGCACACCGCTACTGCTCTTACCTCCTTTTTGTCTCTCTTTCTCAATCTTTCTTCATTTCCCAACTCGGCTGTTCATTTATTTCTCTTTTTCACATAGTCCTGTAATTGTTTTTTCTCCAAAATCATAACTATTACTTTTCTCATAGATAGATAGATAGATAGATAGATAGATAGATAGATAGATAGATGTAGCTAGTGTAGGAGAGTAGCTTTCCTCAGCATGACCTACTGAACAACCGGATTAAGTCCATCATCTGCAGCTTGGTTTTAAGTCCTCTTTGACATACTCGCACACAGACCCACACTCACACATGTGTGCAGACCCAGCTGTCATCCCCCTCCCCCACACAGCATTTGTAGCCCTAATATTAAAATGGATACATAGGGCTAAGCTGTTAAAATCAATATTAATGAGTCAACATTTGTTTTTTGTTTTTTTGTTTTTTTTGTTTTTTTTTATTTTTAATTTAAGAAATATAGTGCTAGTGTGTTAAAAGGTTAATCGGGGGTGAGGCATCATCCTACCCAATGTTTGTCTGCAATGTGGCTGAAAGTACAAGTCAGGCTAAAGTGAAACACACACAGACTCAAAAGCAACTTATGTTAGACAACTTGCATTCTAGTCATTGCACCTTAATTGGGGCATATTTCAATAATTCATCAAGCACAGCATGCAAAGAGAGTTTAATGATGAGATTACTTCTGCATTTTCAAGAAACACACATTTAACTGTCTAATTGTTTTGCTTCTTGGGAATTGCAAAACAGGAAATAATAGTATATATATATTTTTTTAAAATGAGGCTCATTTAAATTAGATTTTGCTTCGATTTCAGCAGTTATCATTATTTTATCAAAATGGAAAAAGAACACAACAACTAGACCTACAACACTACTCTTAATTTCAGTGTATGACCTTGCTAATAAAGAGGAGAAAAACAAAAAAAACCATATTGTTAAAGATTTCATGAGCAATGGGTATCTGGTGTGTATTTATTTCTGCGCCTCATAAAAATCATTTTTGTTATACATTTTTCATAAGTCGCCACTTTAGCTCTGATTTTGCCCTTGGCATAAAATCTGTGGATGAGAACCTTTTTTAAATGAGGCTGACTGTTGTCACTGGGATTCATAATTGTGTGTGGTATCTCAATCACATGAAACTGCTTTGGGGAATTCATTCTCATGTTGCAGTGTATGTCAGCATATATGTAAATTCTGTCAGAAATCACAAAAGTCCCCACCTCTGGTTTTCAGTTTTATTTTGTAGTCACACATGATGGATGTGTATGTGTGTGCCACTGAACATATGTTTGTGTGCATGGTATCTGCATAACAGTCATGTATGCAAAACAGCAGGCATCTGACAGTGGCCTTCTTTTGAATGCTGTTCAGACATTTGTGTGTTTGGCGATGCGGTGAAACCAATCCTAATGTTCCGTATCAAAGGAAAGACTGGCACACATGCTGTTTGCTGTCAAAAAGCAGTGCTGGTGACCGAGACATGCCAACAGGCAGACGAAAGGGAAAAAGCTGAAAAAACCCCACTTTGTTTAATTTTTATGGCCACATTACAAATAGATTAATTTATAGAACAAAAGGTTATAAATGTTTTTGCACACTGTACGTGAAAACGTGTTATATGGACAGTGTAATTCATACTTTTGATGTTTGTTGCAACACCTTCACCACAAGGTGACAGGACTTTTAAAAACTACCTGGCTTGTTCTACTGTGCTGGGAACCTGCGGCACTGTGGGGAAAAGTGGGATCAGTCTTGCATGATCGCCTTTTTGTAAGCAAACACACTCATACACACACGTTTCCATCCAAATAATGTTTGAAAGTCATTCGGTAATGAGGACAAGTGTCCATTATACACAGGTCATATCCTGTACCTCAGAACTGGCAGGGCAAGAGAAAATTGGGATAGAAAGCACTGGATAAAAGAAAGGTTAGTCCAAACTTGTGTAATTGTCTGTGGTAACCACATTCAAACCCAGGTGCTTCCATAGTTTTCACTTACAATGTTAGCAAAAACCCTTTTGTTTAACAGTATAATTGGGCATAAATACAGGAGATTAGTCTAAATAAATGTTTTTACAAATTTTTCCCATTAATATGAGATGACTGCCATGTAAATCGTTGGAAATCTGTAGCATGATCAACATCTGAAGGTTACGTCTTTAAGAAACAGGAAAAAAATCAGTAAAGACACGAGACAGGGCCTGAGATATACATATGGCTGAAGCCTCATCAAAAATGAGCTCAGTGGAAGGCTGGCTGTCAAGAAGTCATTCTTAAGAAAGAGAAACAGGGAGAAAGACATATATATATATATATATATATATATATATATATATACACACACACACAAGAACTGGAGTGAAAATCGGTGGCAACATGTCCCATGGAGTGATTAAGCCAAGTTTGAAATTTTTGGTTGAAATTGTTGTTGATATGTACAGAGGAGGTCAGGAGAGAGGTTATGAAGACAGAAAAGTACAGTCAGATTTTGATAAAACACGCACCACCATCTGGAAAGTGTCTAATTGGCAGCAGCTACATTTTTCTGCATGAAAATGGTCCCAAACAAATTGCCAGTGCAGTAAAAAGCATACTGAGATAAAATAAAAACACACATTAGATCTCTATCAGTCATGGATTGGCTTTTCCAGAGCCCAGATCTCAACAGTGTTGAAGCTGTTTGGGATCATCTTGACAAAAAACTTCACAGAGAGCTTTGGATGCCCTTCAAGAAACCTGGAGAACTATTCCACTAGAAAACTACTTAAAACAATTAAAAGAAAGATTGCCTCAAATAGTTCAGGCTGTCTTAACCCTTTAGAGCCGATCGGAGCGGACACGCTCCATTTTGCGTAACTATTTTTAAATCCCGGTAGCACTGCAACCACGTAAGCTAGCGCAAAAAATTTTTTTGCATATGAAACCGGAGGAGTTGTACTTACATCTTATGCCATCAGCTTGTCCTAGGTCACGGTTTCCTTCCACATAAAGCTTTGCAAAAACTGCATAAAAAGCGCTTGCAGGAACAAAAACATAATATTCCAGAAACACGCTTTGCCGGTCCGATCAGCTGTTCATAATACTTCCTACGTTGGAATAGACGTCAGCGCGAACTTTTGCATTTCCGCCATTACCTGCCCGAAACCGGAAGTGACGTCATTTTCGCGGAAATGTAGTCTTTTTTACCATCAGGGCCTCAGGGCCTATACTGGTCTTTTTAAAAGTTATCTTTGACTTTATGACTTTCTGTGTCGTTTCTGGGTTGCTTAGGACTCATATTGCACTGCTGGAAATAGTTTATTTTGATGCATATGCTGCTTTTTTGCAAATTTGCAGTATAATATTTATTTTCGTTTTTCCTGCAGTGTATAAAAATTGGTGTATTTCAAAAATAAAACTATGAAGACACTCAAAATAAATTTCCTGTGGTGGGAAACTATTTTGTGCAACTTTTTTGTATTTACAGTTTTGAGGGATAAGCCTCTTAAATTTCTCTAACTAGAAATATATGTTAAAAAAGCAAAAACGATTTTCAATTTTTTTGTAGTTTATTGCACTTTTTTGCAATTTATGTAATTACTATGCACTTAATGAATACATATTATTAAAATCTGGGCTATAATGGTTGTATTGATGTATAGCAACTTGAAATGCTCCCAAAAATGGCTCCACAGCATGTAAAAATATAATATAAGCTCTGGCGGACTTGGTTCTATGGTAGGTCTTAAAGGGTTAAAGAATAAAGGTTGTCATTACCAAATATTGACTTTCAAGCTTGTTAGAATTCAGAATTGTCCTTAAATACTGTATTTCCATGTATATTTGCACATTTCAATAATTCATTCATAATAATTTCAATCGCTGCAAATATTTCCCATTTTGCTTGAAAAAAGTAAAGAAATTACAGGTGCCTCAAGACACAGTTCTGTTAAATTTAAAGAATGCACTTGCTTTCTGTCTCACTCTTGATGTCTCTCTTATGTGAGTTTGGAAGCCAGTAAATTCCAACATTAAACATTTAAGCAGCAGAGAAATTTGCATTCCTTACATGGTGGCCTTCATAACAAAAGCCAAGCCAAGCAGTGCATGACTCACATTCTACCCAGATAGAAATGAAGCTTGAGAATTCAGTTTGGGTGTTTTGCATTAAGTCTTTCAAACTGTCCACTACCTAAAGTTTCAAACTGTATCCATGTCAAAGTGCCTACATAATGCCTTTGCAGGCTTTTCCCTTCAATTAAATGAGTTATATAACTTTTTTGTGCATTTAAAGATCTGCAAATTTGCAAAGCATGAAGTCTTAGCCAGAGGGAGTCATACTTGTGAACTCCGTGGAATTCCTTGTTTCATGCAGCTCAGGTGAGAATAAATAATCAATGATAATTTACTTCAGAAATAGTAATGCCAGCACCTTAAAACATTGTACTGTATGGTACTGTATGCTGTAATAACACAATAGCATAGCAAAAACCTTTTTTCGGACTGATTCTGGGTTGAACATGCAGGTTCTGCTGACAACTGACCAGGCTTTTCAAGTGGTGGGGGAACTAACACAACATATTTTAGACTGACAATAAAAAAAAGGTTCTTTAGCAACAAATACTATAGGAAAATCACCAAATTCAAGTTATGAACTTCTAAGTATGAATAATATGGTCTTTTAAAGGGGCTGTTACTCATTCTCACACCCTCTGTCTAACTGCCCCCTTCAATAACCTCCATCTTTTACACCACCCACATCCCTTCTCTAATCCCCCAGCAGGCCCACTCTCGTTGGGACAGGATTAGAGACCTCTCCTCTACACTTGGCTTGACTAGGCTTGGAGCTACTTCTTTGTGTGTATGTGTGTGCGTGTTTGTGTGTGCAGAGGTACACAAGAAAGAAATGGACAACGAGCAAGAGCTACAAGGAGGTAGAAGTGAATGGGACAGAAAGACACAGAGAAGCAGAGAGAAAGAAAGAGGCAGAGGTGCAGAGATATAAATCACTGGACTACAATATGTCAGACGAAGGACAAAAACATCTCCTGCAGCCCTCTGGGGCACAGACTGAAGGAGCCAAATAAGAGGGATGGAAGGATGGAGATGCAATGAGTCAGAGGAGAAGAAGTGTGGAGGATGTGTAGTGCAACATAAAATTAGCATGAAAAAGTGTAATATCTCCCACAAAAAAAGAAAAAATGTGTCTGCGGGTTTGGGTGAGGATAGATGTGTATAGATGGATACTAGACTTTAGTGTTGTAAAGAGCTGGATTTGTCCTCATGAAATAAAGTGTACAGCAGAACAACATTCGCCCTCTGACCCATATGTTTCTAAGGATGTTTTCACACCCACTGTGTTTAGTTCCAATAAATATAAATCTAACTCTTGCTCGCACTCGGGTGCAGTCCAAAACAAGTGCACGGAAAACCTTTACAGGAGGTGGTCTCGATCCGGTTCCAGAGGGGTTAGTTTGTGATGTGAATGTGATCCAACCCAACTACTAGCCAGGCATGCTTTGCATCATTGAATGTGCAGAGTACAAAAACTGTCAGTGTGGGCTAGAAACTAGCTGGAAAATTCATGTAACTTCTCCATTGTCCATTAGGCTAGAACAATGACCTTCTTCCTCAATTTACTGTTACTGCTCCCACAACCAATCACATAGTTTTTAGTGACACATTTTGGGGGGGATTTTTAGTACTTTTTCTGTATGAAAAGAAAGCTACCGGTCGACAAAGTCATTGACTGATTCGGACCAGAAAACGAACAGTAAGTCTTGCACTAAAGAGGTTTCGTCAGTGACAGCAATTACTCCATCATTTACTAAACCACTTCTCATGATGAGTGATGGAACAAGAATATAACAGCTTTATGTTATCATCAAGTTAAACGTCCTTGAATTAAGTTTTTAGAAGATATTTTAGGTTCCATTGCTGATTTCACGAAGAAGCAGTTTACAGATAGAGTTTGGGGTCTATGCTCTGAGCTCATCTCCCGATAGATTATGTTACACATATAAATAAATGACAAGTAAACATCTCTCTGGAGCCAAAAGGTGGAAAATGGGGTGGTTGAGAGGTTACAAAGTGTAGACAGGAACACTGACATGCCAGAGGGAGCGATGGTAAATTCTGCAGCTTAAATAGACAATATTGGGAAAGTACATCTGGTATTTGACAGGAAAGTGAAGTATGTTAATATGTGTGAGACACAGTGCAGCTTGCCTGAACTAGCTCGCAAATCGTGTTAATGTTTGAATGCGACTAGTAGGTAAAGAGAAGAAGCAGCTGATACACTGGTTCATCAGAACGGACTGACAGTGAAGACACAGCCTGTTATCGCGAGTTGCTGAACAAACTGCGCGAGAAGATTGTCATGTTCTGGGCTTGTAATATTTCTGATATTTTAGCTCTCTCACCCTTGAACACCCTGATGCAACATAAATGTTGTTTGAGCAATAGCTTTGGTGTTTTGCAAGTGACTGTCTTACGTGTGGTTTGTATTTGTGCTGTCTAGTCTCTGAAGTCTTCAAAGTAAAGGATTATTTCCCCCCCAAAATATATATGCACATGTTTAAGCTACTCTTTGATCTTTGGCAGCATGTATTAGCAATTAAACTGACAGGGAGAGCAAAAAAAATGTTTTCTTTCTCAATTAATACTTTACATACATACATACATGCATACATACATAAATTATACAATATATGAGGAAAATATTAGCGCATCGTTATTGTCTTAATTTTTCCCCTCATTATTCCATTATTTACATATCATTAATAACAATAGCAAATCATTTGAAATTGAGATTTACAGCTGAAGGGTAGCTGTAGAATATCTGTAATATAGGAAAAGAGCTGCTGTTGCTTTTGTCCCATTGTGACATTGCTGCTATTTACATTCTACTGAATGTCCCAAGACAGCTTTTTCCTCTAATGTCATAATGATGGAGGGCCTAGTCCCCCATTATGTCAGCACTGATTACCATTGATCTTTACCATTAGCAATAGAAGGGATGCCAGAAAATGCCTGCCGCTGCAAAGACACACTCACATAGAGAGTGTAAACTTGTCCTTTTTCTTAAAATAACCTTTTTTTTAAAGGTTTTAAAGCCACCCCTTTTGCAGTCTGAGCACTTTACAGACGGACACTGTGATCTGCTCTTAACTGTAGTTTTGCAGTTAATGTAGAGCAAAAATAATCAGATCTAGTCACTTCCTAATGAAGCCCTTTTGAACTTGTGTATGCGTATTGTATATCTATATTTGTTTATTGCCAGTTGGATGTTTGTATGTTGTAATGCTTCTGTTTTCCTTACTTACCAAGTGACCTACTTTAGAATTTTTTAAGTTTAACATAAGCTGATTTTATGTGTTATTCTGATGTTTGTTTACATGTATCACCCACATTACATAAAGAAAGAAAGAAAGACTCCACAGGCGAGTTGAGCTGGGATTATAAAAATGTTAATAATAGTTTGTGGTTTTAATCCTGTAAAAACCAGATAAAACACCAAGCTCTTCGTGGCAAACCTGTTCATGACAGAACGTTGAAGGATGATTGCAGTTAGTTGCTCTCGGCCTACAATTATTCTCTGGAAATGTGTAATGATATAGTTACCCAAACCTGTGGTTTAATTACAGATCTACTAACCAATCACAAGTGGTTTTTCTTGGTGGTTTCTTTCAGAGAGTGAGCTACTTCTCTTCACATTCTAATTAGAGTCACTCACACCTGCACTGTCCTCCGACGCTCCCTTGAATTTAGAGTTCATTTTTGGACAATTTCTGTCACTAAGGAACACGTGACTTTTGTGCTGAAAACAGATGGTAACTGCCGAGAATCAGTCATATGTTCATGGGGCTGAAGGTGTTGTTTTTCATGCAGTTTATGTGCTGATTTGCCTTAATTTCTCTTTTTTCTGTCATTCTGTTTCCATTACAGACTCTCTGCGCTGTTTTCCTCCCTTTATTGCCACTCCTTTGGCTTAGTTATTGCAGCACCACTATGTTTCTGCTCTTTCTCCAACTTGCTGTCTCTACTCCCCCCCCACCCCTTTCCCACTGTGAAGCCACATAACCTGAGTCAGCAGTATTCGCTCCCTCTTGCACTCGTGCCGATGTGTCTTATGTTGTTGGATCTATTACAGGAATTGAATCCTGCTGGTCAATAACAATCTGGGGTTATTATGTTTCAGATGATGTACAGCCTGGGCTTGTGTTGTTTTATTTAATATTTATTTCTGCAGTCTTTAAATCTGGAACTTCTTTTTTTTTTTATCTCACTGACCTGCTCTCAGTCACAACAAAAGCAGAAAACCCTCCAGTTTGCTCTTATTTGGAAATACAGAGACACACATAGCCACCAAGCCCTGTTGAGGACACAGGTGCCCCTTTTGCTATCCAACTGTGTGTTGTAATTGGTAGCCTCCTGTTTCGCCTCACTACCCAGACATCTGAAGTTAATTTAGTCAGTGCTGTGACAAACATAATGTTATGATCATTACCTTTTTCTTAAGTGTGTGTTTATTTATTTCTTCTTTTTTTTTGTAGTATGACAACAAGCACAAGGCCACTCAGTCAATTTCTCTCTCTCCCCTTCTCTAATCCAAATGTAAGATTTAACAAGATGCTATTTTTACGAAAACTAACCAAATACACTTGTACAGTAAACAAGTGTATTGGGTTTTCTTCCACTCTCTCTTTATCAGAGATGCTGGTGTCAATAAATATCCTTGTTCCACTTTCATCTTCCCGGTGTCCTTTCTGTCACTCTCTTGGTGTCGGTATCCAAGTACAGGTGAGCCCAGCAGTCAGACAGAGTGAAGTGAAGATCGATAGAGCAGTCTATACTGTACCTTCAGGGTATGATGGGCTTTAACAGTCAAGCAAATACATGAATCACAACCACCCACACATACACACTTGCCTGTATATATCCACACAGTTGCATATACAAAAATGAGCACAGAGCTTGCACCTGTTTGGTTGGAAATGAATAAAACTGCATTGAGGTATCACAATTAAATTGATAAATCCAAATTTGCAACGGTGTGCTTGTTTTTTCTCACTCTCGAAATTCATTCCAAGTCGTTCCTCTAGCATTTCCCCCTCTCTAAAAGCCCAAAACCACTCACACCAGGCTGTGGCATGCTTAGTTCAGTTCACTTTTATTTATTTTTCATAGTTTTTTCCCCAATAAATTATATAAAATGTGCAAGGAAATACACTTTTGAAGGAGAAATTATTTTATTCTATGTTCAATAAATGCACGATGTTTCTAAAGACTAGGAGGAATCCTGTTGAGTAAATGCAATCTCAAAATTAGTAAAAAATTGGTGATAATTGTGTTTAGCTATAACAGAAGCACATTAAACACCAGAATGCAGATTTCCCAGTTGCGTGGCCATTATCTGCTTGCCAACTGAATGTTAATTGGTCAAGGCGGATGTTGAAATGACCCACCTGACCTTTGCCCAGCCCATGCTGCACAGTGCTACAGCTCAAAGTTCAAATTTCAACTGTCTAGACTAGCAGATTTGAACCTCAGAGGGTAGTGAGCAAAAGGCCAAAAGGTTCTCACCTCCAAAAAGGAAAATGTGCTGTTTGGAAATGGGCTGAATGTAAAAGAAGTGGAGAATTAGGAAAAGAATATACCAAAAATGAAAGAACAAAAGGATAAAAAGGCTAGAATTGAACTAAAAGGGATTTTTAATCTCATTTTTTCTGTATATGCCATAACCTATGATCAGTGGCAGTAACTTCTGGATAGTCAGTGCTCATAATAATACATAAAACAAACAGGTGTCATTAAAGTTTAGCTGTGAATCAGTGAAAAGTTGTCCACATGTGTAGATTATAATGTAGAACTGACCATTTTTGTGAAGAACTGAATCTGCACCAAACAAACCTGCAAGGTTGAACTTGGACTACTTTGAACTGACTATGTGTTGTTTTTCAATGGATTTCAAAAAGTCTTTGGAGGTGGTTTATCGCTCAATAAAAATATTATATGAAAACTGGAAAAAAAAAAAACGCAGAAACATCTTGATGCTAGAATGAATTTCACACAGAAGAGCGATCAACAAAGCTCAGCAAGCTGATGTCAGATGCTGGTGAAAAATTACACAAAACACCTGAAAAAAATGCTTAAGGCTGTTATGCTATAGCCAAGGGATGTTTTCCATAGAAATATACTAAATGGATTTGAATAAAAAAAAAATTATGGGTGTAATACATGTTGAAAAATGTATTTCACCTGTATTTAGATTGTATTGTAATGTACTGAGTTTTAAATGTCTGCTTACAAGATATGAAAAATGTTTCTTGTATTTGTGCATTTTTCCACAACAGTGATTCTCTGATGATTTTTGGATACTGCAGCTTTTGCATTTAGGAACTTGCATTTAGGAATACTTTTACTGTGCAAGTAGATTGCAACATCTGTCACTGGACGGGTGGATAATACAGCTAAAATAACAAGAAGCAGATTCAACCGCTGAAATAATCTATGCAGATCATTATTTTTAACCTCATATCTCGTAGTCTATTAATCTAGGCTTGATTGGTTTTGCTGCTGTGGCGCCGCTTGTCCATCCCTGGATAAGTGGAGCATGAGAGTCTCCATGAGAGAAGGAGGCAGGGAGAGATGTTTGTGGCATCATGTCAGTGTATTAACAGTGGTGCCTTGGAGCAAGATTAGGTGTTAACTCTGATCTTCATCTGTAAGTACTGAGATTTGCTTTGAAGTGGGCCAGTTTACTTTGCATCAAGTACTTTGTTGTTGTCACTAAATAAACTTACAGGCATTTCTCTGTGTGTGCTCAGAAGCTGGTTTATGTGAGCACATTTAGTTGAAGCGATTGCATTAAATATTAAATGAAATATTATTAGCTAGCACACAGACATGCAGAGTTGTTTTGAAAATGTATTTATTGAATCGATAGCATTATTGATTTGTTTTCCCAACCCACATTCTGTTAAGTATGTGGATGTCGGTGGGTTGTTGAGTGATAGGCTATGAAGAGCAAAACAGACAAAAAAAAACAGCCTCTTATAATCAACCAAATGGCCGTAGTTCAAAGGATAATGAAAGGTGAATGGGTGGAAGCAAAGAGAGGAACACTACAGCCACACATAGGCAGGGGGGTTTACTCTAGTAATAATGACAGCAGAAATCCAAGGCATGTGACAAAATATCTGTAGGTAGTAGGGTGAACTTTGATGCTGGTGCTCTTTTTAATTTACAGTATTTATGTCCAATTTTCTTGTGGAAAAATATAGAAATGAATAAAAAGAGAAAAAATAGACCATGAACTGCCAAAGAAACAGGTCAAGATTGATGTAATAGCACTCTGCTAGGTAGAACCTGGCCTATAGGGAGCTAAGCTGCATTGACTACAATCAGACTCCAGTCTTATGTAATCACACTCTACAATGACACTGACAAAGCAACATGGTTTGGGGATGGGGTTGGGGGGGGGTTGATGAACCTACTTTCTGTTTTATTTTGAAGTCACCCACCTTGCCATATTGCAGTTAGCTTTCCCTCTACTGTCCTTTGTTAAGATTATTTCCAATTTTCAGCATCACCTGTAGTCAGTCAATAATAGAATGCGAGATAGAAGTGAAATAAAATCAGCAGCAGAAAGAAAGTGCAGGACTGAGCAGGAAAACTATATATATGAAAGAAATACCTCTCAGAAAAGTCCCCGTAAGCCGGAGGTATTTATGGATGATATAGATCTTGGCTCAGGAGAGCAAAGCTTTGTCAACAAGAACTACAACAGGGACCTGATATGTCCTCTTGCTCTTCAGTCTGTATTCTTCCTCTACATTTATCCCTCCTTTTTACTCTTTACAGCTCTGTCTTCTTGGTTTTCCTTGCATTGCTTGCACTTTGTGTATATCAACAATCTGACTGAGTATATTATGTTTCCATGCATTTTTTCATCCGCTTCTGTAAATGCATTTACATAACAAACCACCTGCTTTATCAAGTTTTATTTGATGAGCTTTGTTGTTGACATGACCTTCCACGTGTCCATATGCATGTCTGTGCATGACATGAAAGCTGCTAAGGACACACAGGTCTTAAAAAACAAGGCTTCCTTTCATACATAGCAATCTCAAGTAAGTCAACCAACTGTTTAGTAATAGTATTTGTTTTTTGTTTCTTTTTTGTCAGTGTGTCTGTAATCAGCCCTCTTCCGCCAGCCATTTTTCATCCCTCAACAATAAAATAAAGGCTCTAGTTCAACATACAACAGCTTCACAGCTTGTGAGTGACAGCTTCACATATTTCCAAAGACTTACTGTATCCACAGCTGAGATGAAGCTTACAGTTGCTGAAATGCTATCAGGCAATTTATCAAACTGACACTATCACCTTCACTCTGTTTTTCCTTTAAGTAAGGAGCTGAAAATACCTTTCTTTAAAAGTGCCTGAATGGGGTAACAACTGTTTTCTTCAATATGGTCCCCTATTTAAGGTACTCGTTTCCCCCACCTCCGCTTCTCCTCTGGGTTGCGCTTGTCCAGAGTTCTTTTGTGCTTCAAAACTCTGCAACAAGGAAAAGAAAAGACTGTGATTTCCAAGGATCTTATTTAGTATGACTCATAGCTTTATCTCCAACCACTTGCACACAAACCCATCTGAGTCAGTACACACACACACACAGGCTGGATTCACAAGGGATGATTGCCACTCTCGCAGAAATCAGAAAGCCATTCAAATAGAGACCTGCTGACTCAGCTTGTATGTGGTGCACTAAGTATTGGCAAATTTTGTGTGCACGTGCGCGTGCATGTTTGTGTGTGTATGCGTGTGAGAAAGAAAGAAAAGAGGAAGTAAAATAAGCCCACAACATAAAAATGAACAACCAAGAGTGAGGGGGAAAGCTGTAAAGATGGGGAAACAAAAGTGTTGCAAAGCTGGACGAAGAAAATACTTTTCTGTTTATCGTAGATTAAGGTCCAGCGCAGCTTTAATAGTCCTGTGTTGTCGGTCAGTGTGAGATATATGAATATTCCAGTTCCACTCAACTGCTAGGTATGGCAACCGAAACACTGACTCATGAACACATCCAAGAATAATCTGGTTTTTTTGACTCGAGCAGCAGCTGGATTATTGTCTCTGTTGTAGTGTCCTTCTGTAACCTTTGCAAGTCTTCATTTTGTGATATTTCAACACGTTTGTCTTTGTTTGCCACAGTTTTCGTCTCATATTCCCCAGCGTCTATCCACTCCATCGCCTTTTCTTCTACTCCTTCTTCCCTCTGTTTTTTTTTTTTTTACATTTTTCTTTGTTCTTACTAATTATTTGCTCCACCAACTGTGTGTGTGTGTGTGTGTATTTGTGTTCATATAAATGTCAGCATCTGAAAGAGCAGCTGCTGAGTTAAATGCTAATTTGAGCAAGTGTTTTACACTGGTGTGATGACAGCACATACTCTTGGCATGTGTAGGTGTGTTATACATAACTACATAAAGCATACTGCAGAGTTTTAAAGGGATGAAAGAAATAGATGGAAAACTGAATAAAATGTTTGAAACTCTTTGACTGAACTGCATTCTTTTTATCAGCTTTGCTGAACGCTCTGGCCTGAGGTTGGAAATGAGAAAGCAGAGGGAAGGGAAGAGTAAAGGAGAAAAAGATGAATGAACACACTTGAGTCCGAAATTTGAGAGATTTGCCAGCTGTTCAGTAACTTGAGGTTTCATTTTCTCTTTTCTGCATTTCTTTCTGTGAAGGGTGGAACAACTTGTCAAAATGTTTTCACTGCATAATGACACATGCACCCCTAGGATCACCAAAGAAGACGCTGCTGAGGACATTGTGTATATATGCATTTTGATACCTTGGCTTTCTTTTGCAATGCAATGCGGGATGATGCATATCCTTTGGGAGGTGAAGCACCACTCAAATTACAGAAATGACTTTGCTGTTGGAAGGTTTCTGTCAGTTCTGTGCTATTAAATACACTAACAACAGCCAAATGCACATACTTTCAAATAATACTGTTCAACTATTACTGTCCACTCAAAACGCTTTACATTACAAGCCACATTCAGCCTCATTGTTTACTAACAGTAACAGTAACAATCAAACCCAATTTACCTCCTGAGCCAGGTTGACAGGGCTCTTATTTACAGCTGTGGAAAAGGACATCCCAAAGAGTATTACTCAAAAGCTGTCCTTGGTTTGCACCAAACAGTCTATTGTCACAGTAGCAAGACAACTCACTGGAAATCTGTAGTTTGTTGATCTTTTTGGACAACAAAGGCTTTTTTTTCCTGGCATGCAGGTCAATATTACGGCCTTCTGATTGAAAGCTTACGCTTTAGCAGCAACACTTTCAGCAGTTACCTGCAGATTCTATTATGACATTTTTGGGTACCTTTACTGTTGCATTTCACAATGTTCTCTTGTGCTGGTTTGATGTTTACACTAGTTGTCACAGAGGTTTTCTTTTATGCAGTGAAATTGTTTAGTTAAAAAAAAAATCTAAGCAAAACAAAAAAACCCATTTCCAATCTTATAGGCATCCAAAGCCCTCTCCCCAAGAAATTCCTTAAAAAAATTCTTAGAAATTCCCAGGTTGACACTCATAATACAAAGGCCTAAGAGAACACCAGACTCCTGATGTCAGAGGTTTAAATAAAATAGATTCTATTTGTCATTTCCTGTGGACGTTCTCACCATCGCCACCAAGTCTAAAACTCTTAATTCAGATGTTGTGGTTTGTGTTAAATTTACAGATAAGTGACCACTGTCAATTTGATGTAGTCGATGAACAAACATTTTTCCATATTATTCCATATTATTATTGATGTGTGCCTTTTGCTTTGACTTTAATTACCAATCAGTGTATTTTCTCATTTATCATATGCTGTACTTTATATAATGTACTTTAGTTTCTCATAAACCACTACTCACTGAGGAACTAGTGAAAGTAGAAGTGGTAGCGGCAAGATGAAATGAATTTTTTATTGAAAGAGCAGAGTTTTTAATAACTATAAAGAAGTCAAATCTGTTAAGGGTCCACTGCATAGTGCCTGGTGTGTCCCAGTGTGAGCACAGAGAAGTACATTGAAATTTAGTGAATAGCTATCATCAGTAGTCCAATTTAAGCTCTGATTGTTGAGTCAGCGGGGAAGAATTACCACAGTACATGCTTTGTGGGAGTGGGAGGGTGAGGAATAGACCAGACAGAGGCAATGCTTTGTTTAGAGGTACAATGGCACATCAGTTTATATTGTGGGAATAAAGTGGTGAGGGAAAAGAAAAAATAGAAAGAGAGAGAAAGCAGCGTAAGTGCTGGATGGTTGACTGAATGAAAAAACAAGTGAGACCTGCACTTCTGTTGGGAGAATGTAGAGCTACTTTAAAGATTAAGACAGAGGTACAGATGCTCAGTGTAGAGGGGCAATTGAAGTCCTTGTCCTGCATCTGAGTGTCTCTATTTTGGGGGCAAGAAATTACTTTTTGTTGCTGGCCAGATGTAGACCAAACAGTAAGATTGTGAATGTAAATACCTGGCACTGTGGATCCACCAGGCAGAATGCACCCTGTCACAAAAACTCCTCAGAAGTGGCCTGAAAAAAACAACAAAAGGTCCAAGGCTTTGTCCTCCAAACTCCCCAGATCCCAATTTGATCGAGCATCCTTGAGATGTGGCTGAACAAGCCTGGTCTACAGAGGCCTCGTTTTACGATGAATCTGTTCGTTCTCTGAAAGCCAAGGCAAACTACCCACTCGGTTTCAATCTAATATAGCACACCTGTCAACAGTTTTTCAACAGTGTCATTTTTCTAACTCATATAACAACGAGGCAATTGACAAATTCGTAATGATGAATATTATTATTCCTCGCAAAAAGCGCACATGACCACACCCTCGCCCTCCCTCCCAGCTGGATGCCTGTCCCTGAAGGAAACAAACATATTGTTTCAGCTTAGCTCAGTGTTATCATCTGTAATTTTCTACCACTTAGGGTTGCACTTGTTGCATCTCTCAGTTTGTCTGTCTGTCATAACTCATAGTTCTGTTTGGCTCAGTATGCTGTATAAGAAATAATGTCTACCAGAGAGACTAATCCTGCTTTGGCTTTGATTTGCCTAATAGGGACAAACAATATTCTACTTTCCCCTCTCCCTGCTTCCAAATGTTTACTGATTGCAGGCTTAATTGAACTTTTGGCAAAATATGGACTTTGGCAAAAGCAGGGATACATACACAGAAACACGTCAAAAACCACCCGGTCCCTAAAGAAGAATATTTATATCACAGTGATAATTCATGTGGCTGTGTGTTTGTGGCTTGCGATGGCTGTGTGGATATAAACTTATTGGCCTACATTAAACATCTGTGGCCCAGCTCTGGGCATGGACGCAGGATCACTGTGGTGTCTTATATGGTGGAGGCTTGGGGCTTGTACTAATGCATTCCTTTGCTATTATACTGGGATACTGGGATTTCTGAAGTTTGGAGTTCATGGTTGTCACTGTCGAGTTATTCTTGAGTAGTTCTGGAACTGTGGAACTCCACTTGGAACTACTAAGGGAAGGCAATGCCATCAGGGAACATGTTTCCATGCAAAAACATTAGATGAGCGGCACTTGTCAAAGTCTTTTCCCTGTGAATGACTGAACCCAAGATTTCCCATTCCCATATCATTCCAGTCTAATGAGATAATAATTCTCTTCGCAGGTAATTTGCCAGTGACATTGATCTTTGAATATGAATATTCCCATGGAGTGTGATATTCACAATTTATTAATAAAATCCAGAGATCCCCCAAAAAATGTTTTACTTTAAAATATATTTTTAGCTACTTTCAGCTGTTCCCTTATTCACAAGTGACTGCCGCAGCAGGTAGCTCCACATGTGTGATTTAGCTGATTTCTTACAACAGATGCCCTTCTCGACATACTCCCAAAGGGGTTTGTATCTCCTTCTGGGAATGAATGGGGATCTTTTACTTGTTAGGTGAATGTGTAAACCAGTACACCATGAAGCCACTTTTAAAATATTGTTTCAAATTGGCTTTAACATCTGAACAGAAAAAAATATTTTTTTAGAAATGTTCTATCAAATGAAAACATATCTCTGTAGAAAAAAATGAATACATAAATTTACAGAGGCTATGAATATGAAAACCTTTAGGTTCATACAGGTCATAGAAAGTATTAAATTAAATGAAAATGGTTGTTGCAAGCAGTAACCAAAATATTTTCTAAAAGTATGTCCAGTTATCTCTTTAATGCCTCTCTGCAGTTGAATAGGAGGAGAAAGTAATTAATTATTTTTAAGGGTCACATGGTATAAAAACGGCAAGGATAGCATTTATGGAATGACTGGTTCAACTGGGAGCAGGACTTGTATTATCTTTAAAAAATGTAAATCTCCAATAGATTTTATCAGGGCACTATGTCTGTCTCTTGTAACCAACAACAGACATGGACGATCATTCTTTTATGCAGTTAATAAGCAGACAGCATCCCAACAAAATGACCTGTTGAGGTGTGTCATTCTCACCAGAAGCCTTTCTTGCCATATCAGACCTCACTGCCTGATAGTTTCCTATCTCAATGTATTTTTTTTCTTTCTTTGAATTTTCTTCCTCATTTTCTCCAAGCATTTAACTTCACTCTCATTACAAACCTCATGGGATTGACAGTTTTTATGAGGCGGGTCAAAGGTGGTTAGCAGCTTTTATCACAAGACCAAAGGCTGTTTGGTGTTTGCAGTTTTGCTAATGTGGCTTTTTTTTAAGATAAATGCTGTCTTTGAAAGATGGATTAACTTCAAGCTATAAAAGGAAAAAAAAAAACATCATTCCCAGTTGAATAGCCACAAAAAATACAAAAAAGTCTTGCTTACTTATTTCATAGTCATGTAAATACTGGATCAAAGAAACCAGTTGGGTTATTTGATTTAAATGATTTAATGCATTTCCTTATTCCAAGTGCTTTACATTTTATTTAATCACATTTTGCCTACATCTTCTGCTAAAAATAAAAAAGTATATCAAAGACATTATTAGATGCTCCTTTTTAGTATTAAAGTGCGCTACATTTGTTCCTCTATGTGTATTTTTTTTCTTTTAAAAGTGTAAAGCAGTACATACAATTAAGACAACAACCAGCGTGTACATTATACAAACTGGTAATTTACATATGTTCAATAAGTTCAGTTCAACTCATGCAACTGACCAATTGCGACTAATTGTTTTCACGTTATAGTCTTTTCCCCTTTGCTCATTTGGCTCATTCACATGCTGTTCTTGTACTTACTATTGTGTTGCTCTAGACTTGTTGGCCTATATGGTGATACTGCAGTCTGCAAACAATTTGTTCTTGATACCAAACCAAGATGCAGAAAGCCTGCAGTGTGACCAAGTTGCTCTGCTGCCATTGCTTCCCCTCTTTATTCTGATTGGGTTTGGGGCACTGGGAGTTTATCAGTGTTCAGGAATAATACCACAGTGCATTAGAGACAGATCCCTTTTCAAGGCAATTAAATTTAAGTGTTTTGAAAGTTTTGACAAATTGAAGAACAATCTCAGCCCCCCACAAAAATAGCTACAATAGGGGACACAGTTTGGTATTTTTAATATGAATAAGAGAAAGAAAGAGACTCTGTGATACAATAAAAGCAAATTAACATTTCCCAATTTGGCTCAGTGCAGCATTTTACAGTTATGCCAACAGGCTATAACAGTGATCAAAATGCAGAGTCAAACAGACCTGTTGAGGAAATCTAGGAAACAAAATCTGCAGCATCTTAGGGATTGAGATTTGTTAATGTGTGTCTCAGTGTGTTCAGGTAGCTTTCACTCTAATTCTCTTCTTTCTCCATAACCTGTTAGTCCACATAGCCCACTTTCCACTGGCAATTATCTGCTGAAAAAAGACATCACTCTTATCCCTGGTTTCTGATCTGTCTCACCTTTTTGTTCCCATTTTTTTTGGAATATTTTCAACTCTCTGTTCATTCATTATAATTTAGGCTCACTGGAGCTCCGTGTTGAAACTGAGCCAATTCTACATTTATGCTGTCTACTCAAGTCCAGCCTCTTACTCCTCCTCCTACAACTTCATTTGCTTCTTCAGTTTCCCTGTCATGTGTTGTCTAATAATAAGCTTGTCCTTTTACTCATTCTGTTTGCTCATCTCACACTTGCCTAGGCCTTCTTGATGACTTTAGACTTCCTACTGGGGCCCGCTGAGATGCCCTCCCACAGAGTGCTATGCTAGAATCTGCTCCACACTTGCAGTGTGTGCCAAAATGTTTTTCAAAAACATTTTTTTTGCACGATTTTTTCATCTCATTATTTGATTGCAAATATTCTTCTTTTCTGACGCCTTTCCTGCTTTGCTTCTTGCTTTTTTGATTTACCCCACGTTTTCCCTTTCTCCAGCCATCTGATAAGCATCATTTATCAACATGATTCCCATCTCACTTAGATTGATTATTGTTAATAGAACTTCTACATGGTGAACCTTATCTTGTGATCCCTGAAAGGTGATGACGTCTAGCAATGTCAGATATGTTGATACAGGTAGTGCAAGCTCTCAGTTAAAAGTCAAGGTGAAGAAGAGAGTGTCCACCTCATATGTGATTGTGTCTAAGCCTGGTAATTTCAAAAAAGGAAAGAAATCCATTGCTATATAAAATGTGAATCTATTTGGGAATATTTTAGCTACAGTATAAGCCATGTACTGCTGTTACTGTCTTTATTTATAATGTTTTTTATGAAAAAACATACCTATAGAAGCCACAGAAATCTAGAACAAGCAATTATAAATAACCTTCAGAGGGGTGAATGAATAGATAAACAGATTAGCTCATGCGCTCTTGCTTTCATTCACTCGTTTGCTCACTCGTTATTGCACACATAAACACAATCATACGTGCTGCTACACAAAATGACTGTCACAAACGAGTAATGAAAGACCTTTTCTCAAATGTCACCAATTAGATTCCGTTTCGACATAAAGATGGGACTAATATTGAAATTCAAAATTTCAGTAAACATCTTAAATGGAATTTAAATGGTCTTTAAGTACCAAAGCTTTTATAATACTGACATCTAAATTCTGTAGAGGCAGGTTAATGCATTTAGATTCAAGAGCCGGTTTAATTAGTGTTAACATCACAATACAGCTGAAACGCTATCCTTTTTGTTAGGCTCTTTTTTCTTTTTTCTTTTTTCTTTAGCACCGCTTGGCAGTTCTGATTGAAATGGAAGAAAATAACATTCACCGAGACAGCAGAAATATTACGGTAGCACTAATTTGCTACGAATGAATGATGATATATCAATATGGATTTTTCCACTACCTCGTTGAATATGTGCTTAAAAGAATTACAGCAATATTAGAAAGGTGGAACTAGGAAAGGCTCTGGTGAACATATACAGGGCAGAATGCAATAACCTTGTCTGTTTAATAGTCTGTTTATAGTCTGTTTAATATTCTAACTTTGTTAGAAAATCTGTAAACCAGATTTTACATAAGGCCTCAGTCACTTTAAAATGAGGTCCTTGTGTGAACAGATGATAGTGGTTGGGGAGTGGATTTGTTGTCTGGGACTTATTGCAAATATTTGCAGCAACCAACTGGTCAGCCAGTTGAGCAGACAACACTCTCCACCACATTTGACCACATTTGGTGACAACTGCACAGGTGACCTGGTGTCTGAGTCTAACTTGGACTGACTGGAATCACTGTCAAACAAATTGGCAAAGGCTTACAGTTAATCTCCATATAATTTGTGAAAAGACAGACTGCCAACATGTTGTAAGTCAGAGTCAATCTGACAGTCAATCTTGTCTGCGCCATCAAATACTGACTCTAGTTACTAAGGTTTGTGGCAGGCAGTTTACTGTAAATGGTGCTAAATTTAACACTTAACAGCATGTATTTTTTGAATCTGTGTGATAACTGGGACTAGGAGTGTTTATTTATTTGGAATGAGATGGGGAAGTGTTATCAGAATGAATGTGTAATTGACACAGCTGGATGGCTCAAAGCTGTGTGTACAGTGTCAACACTTTGACTCTGTCCTGTTGCTCTTTACTCAGTCTTCACTTTAAGTGTTTACAGCCAAACCCCACATTTTCCTGCTCCACTATAATACTGTGATTTTATTGAAACAGAGTAGAAAAGAACTGAACTTAACAGAGTCTTGGAGGGAGGAAGGGAGGGAGGGAGGGAGGAGGAGAATCCCAATCCTTGATACTTACAAGGAACAGAGAAGGTCCTGGTGTTTCAGGCTTTTAGTCACATTTTTACACAGAGTATCATTACACAATGAGGTGATCTCTGTCGTTTCTCAGCAGTGCGCAAACTTAGAGCAACATTCGTGTTTCAGACTTTCTTTTACTTCCTTTGATAGGCGCTGCAACATATGTCTGTTAAAATGCAGCTATTACTGGATCAGTGTCTGAATGTTGCAATATGACAGAGTTAGTTAAATTTACATGTGCATCATTCCCAATCTCTTGCTTTTCTGTTAGGGCAAGTGGTTTAAATCAGCGATCCCCAACCCCCGGGCCACTGACCGGTACTGGTCCGTGAGTCGTTTGGTACCGGGCCGCGAGAGTTGAGGCTCGGGTGTGAAATTTATGGTTTTCAGGGTTTTTATCGGTTTTTAGCGTTATTTATTTAATCTTTTTTATCATTAACTCGGTTTCCCTGGGTCTTTTCCCGTGTGTTATGAATAAATCTTCTTTTTTTTGGTACAGGTACTGGTTTTATTTTGTTGTATTTATCAGCGACACCTTAATATTGTCAGACATAAACCGGTCTGTGGCACAAAAAAGGTTGGGGAGCGCTGGTTCAAATTGCCAGATTTGCAACTATTTGGCTCCATGTGTCATTTAACTTCAACAATCAATATAAAATAATGTTAAATGTAGTAGTAGGAGTCCGATGCAAAACAGTCTGCTTTGATAAGCAAGTGAAGCACAAATTTACACTGGTCTTGGTAGAATGCTGGTCATTAATGAAATAAAATAGCAGTTTCTGTTTGTTTTTGATGTTAGAAGTTATACATTTGCATCCATTTAGCTCAGTCTGACTGACAGAGTTGTGACTTATGTGTGGATTCTGCGGGGCATGCAGTAGTAAGTCTGCCCCTGGCTAAAATACAGCATGTCTCATATGCAAAATAATTTGCAGGGAATAACAATGTCATAGCAAATAGCTTCTTCTGCTTAAACTTGTTCATGGATAGATGCGAAGAAATACTAGCGCTAATCACTTTTAACGTACAGTTAGATAAAAAAAATCACATGTAAATTCTCAGCAAAGATCCTTTTCGATAAACCTTAAAATCCATGTGTACAGTCAGGAGACAAAGGAAGCCTTCACAAGCCTTATACAGTGATTGATTTGATTGACCGAAACATATTGCAGAGCATATCCAGTAATCTTTCATTTGTCTCTGTGTGGTTTCGGTTGGCATGACGGTCTCCACATGCAGTGGTCTGTCAGTACACACCTCTGTGCAGTCTGTGCCATTAATTGGCACCTTAGCCAAGTTTGTGTGTAGTCCCTGAATTTTACCGCATAGTACTTGATAGTTGGGAACAAAAATAGAGAATATAGGCTATGTATTTTTGTGCATGCAACTATTGAACTATTTTTTTAGGTCAAATATTATTTTGCAGAACACTCTCACTGTGAATATACAGTTGTGATTTGTTGTCACAGACTCGACATCTGAGTTGTTCATCTGAAGGTAATGCATTATTTGGCCCTGTAATTGTTTGTGTGTGCTCTGTTTTGCTGTCTCTGCTCAGAGGTTTTCAGCTCCAGGCCACAGTAGAATAAGACAATGTTACCCTGAGGGTTTGTCTTGCCTACTTCATTAGTTTGCCTGGCTTCATGCTGGCACTGTCATGCCAAACACACAAAGAACTTCTCCAGTCCAGCTGAACCAGCTCATGATTAATGGCCCAATGTATCTTTAATCATGCTGTCAAATTGAGCTGAGTCATTCCAACCCTGACAATAATTACAACGTTTGTTGCTTGTCTCATTGTAAGATAATGCACATTCACTTCTATCATTATCACCATAAGCACCTGACTTGATAATTTATGACTATGTCGTCTTGGTGACATTAAATTCCAGCTTATTGATGCTTTTTTTCCCCCTGTGGCATTCAGGAAGTTTTTCTTCAATAAATGCTCAGTAGTCTTGATAATGAAAGAAATAATTGAAATCTTGCATAGCTCTCAATGAAGTCTGTGGTCAGTCTTATGAAACTCAAAGTAAACTGGACTGTTTTCCCCACTCTTCATATAATTGAAAGATAAAAGCTTGTTCGAAGCTGTTCTCAGGGACACACAGCAGTTATTGTGGGGGTGGGTAAGAGCTTAGAAAGCAGGTTTCTAGCAGGTTAGGCTCCAACAGCATGTACTACACAGAAAAAGATCCAAAAGAGAAATGATTCCCATCTAAGATATCAAAGAGTCTGTGAATAGTAATGACAGAAACATACCTGGCAGTTAATTAGTGTACCTTGCGAGAATAAAGATTAAAGAAACAAAGACGTGCATTTGACACTATTTCCCAGGTGAAAAATGAACTTTGTGACTTTTTGAAGAAGGCAGGACTAATAAATGCCCTAATTTTCTCAAATTGGTCCCTGCAAAGGTAAAAGTAGAAAAGTCGCATACACAAACAAATAAACACAGAGAGCAAACCTAGCAACACCACTACCATAATGCACAAATCGAATGGATTCCTATATTGAATTATTATGCCCTTGTGTTTCATCCTAGCTCTGGCAATTTCAGACCTCATTCCCACCACAATTGAACAGGCAAAAATTCTGATTTATTATTTCTCCTGATTGTATCATTATAAATCCCACTTTTACACCATTTCATTCAAATTTTATGGGCTGTCATGGCTGTGACTCATTTGGCCATAAATTCAGTCCTTACGTTCTTTTATTTTTCACTATACTGGTTTCTATGTGGGGGTTTTTAAAATTTTGTTTTTTGGCTCTTCTCTCAGGTGTTCACTGTCACTGTCGCCTTATAAACACTTCAAAAGTGTATTTGTTTGTCTTGCTTTTGTGTTCCTTTGTTGAGGAAAATTTAAATGCATCCCTTTGCATTCGTATGTGTGTGTGTGTTGTGTGCATTTGTGAACAAAAATGAGCAGAAGTCCTGCTGAGCTTCTTACACTTGCACAGATGCACTGTTTTTCAACAACTTACACTGAAAAGTGATACATATAATTAGTTGTCTCGGCAGAGCTGGGAAACTAACAGAGAAAGATGGAGAGGCAGAAAATGAGAAAAAGAGTGATAATGATAATGAGCCTAAGAAGATGAAAAGTACTTTCTTACTAAGCAGAATTATTCTCATCTTTCTTTCACTTCACGCCTCAGTTTGTCTTTCAACAATGTTATATTATTATCATCAATTACACTCACCAGCAACTTTGTACAGCTTGCTAATACAGGGTTGGGCCCCCATATGCCTTCAGAACTGCCTTAACTCTCCACAACATAGATACAAGGCACTGAAAACATTCTTAAGAGATCTGGGGTGATGTTGATAATGTAACATCATGCAGTTCTTTCTTTTTTGGGGGGGGGGGGGGGGGGGCTGCTGCACAGCCATGATCAAATGTACCATTGCACCAAATCTCAAAGATGCCCTGTTGAACAGCCTCTACAGCTCTTGTGGCTGTAGAGGCCATTTGAGTACACTGAACAAATTTTGAAATGGTCAGGAGTAAATTCTGACCCTAATGTCCAAATGTCACAGCAGAAATGGAGACTCGTCAGACCAGACAACATGCCTTTGTTGAAATGTGTGGCTATCTGAGTTACAGTTGCCTTCCTGTCTGCACTAGTACGATCGATCTATCTATCTATCTATCTATCTTTCTTTTTTCTTTCTTTCTTTAGTGTGTTAGGTGAAATTTCCCAAGCTTAGTCACCTACATCCCTACTGTCCTATTGCCCCATCCACTTATCTAGGATGCCGCTGCTGTGTAATACAGCATGTGTACACCTGAAGAGAAAAAGAGGTTAGAAGTACAAAGTGACAGCCAATCTTTTCAACAAAAGGCTCAGTAGTGCCCCATTTCTGTATCTGCGAGTATGAAACCACCTTTTTTTTTTAACACAAACAAATCCTTAGAGTTTAATGTAACTATAAGAAAAGAGTAATAATAAAAGTAATAATGGAACAAAACAAATTGTGATTGAAATTTATGCAAAGTACCCTGTTGCTCCAACATAAGGGCTGAAAATCCTTCATTTTCTCTAAAATGAATGAAATACTGTAATTCTTACTAAACACATCAACACAGGCGTCGTGTTAAATGGAAGATAATGCTTTTATTCTTTCTCACCACTGTGTGTCCTCTTAAATGAGCACTTTCATTTTACCTCCCTCTGTGTAGTACTTGTATGTTGCCTGAATGCTGAGTAAATATGTTTTTTTTCTCAGTGGCAGCCACTGAAGAAAAGTACTACTTTTTGCCCCAAGGGTGAAGGACAAACACATCTGGCTTTTTTTCTTTTTCTTTTTTCTTTTACAGGAAAGGCAATCATGTCATCTCATTTACTGCAGTGCAGCTTTCAAACATAAAATATCTGTCTCAGATTGTACCATGCCATCTTTTATTTAGGTTTGGACTTTATCTTCTTCTTCTTCTTCTTTTTTTTCAAAAACACTTTTGTTATCTATCTTTTTCCACCCCTCCACTATTTACTTCAATCACAAACAAACTGCTCTGACATCAAATCTAATTAACATGGCATCAAAGCACAAATTATATCAATCTTGATTTGTGATCTGGATACTTTTTGCATATGGTCAGGAAATTTTCTGAAACCTGTAGCGCCATAATTAAAGTAAATGAGATAATAGCATTTTGCTAATAACAGTTCATTACATTACCTTGTTATGTTTATTTAATTGGCTCTCAGATAAACCCTTAACCCTCTTTATTTGAAATCAGTGCCTTAGTGGGTGATATTTGATAACTAGTTAATTTAATCCAGTTTATTTGGAGTGGGAGAGAGTGTGTGAAGTTCGCCTGGAGGTCAAGAAGTGCTCATGGTTTTCTCCTGTTACGAAATACAATGCAAACGCAGACAACTCGCACAACCTGATTGTACAGTCCAATTACTGCTCAAGTTATGTAGCAACTTTGAGCTCACACCTTCGCCCTTCTATCTGAGTAAAGATGTCTTTTTGTGTACAAGTATATGTATCACTTCATGTCATGTCTATGTGGGGGTGTGTGTGCGTGTGCAAGCGTGTCAGTTTCCACCTATGCTCATTAAAGGTGAACTGAGGCGAAGCCTGGCCATTCGTGGGATGGTAATTGATGTGGAGAGCTCAGTGGGATACAAGGTTTAATTCCTCAGTGTTAACGAACAATAAATCACACGTCACACACACGCCCACCGACACAAACACACTGTGAAGGAGACATAAATCAAAGACTAAGGGGCTGCCACTGTCTGCCTTACTGCAATGACAATATCATAGCACCTTTTCCTCCCTCGTTTTTTTCTTTTTCTGTCTTTCTTTCAATCCCTGTTAATCCCTCTCTACCTTCAACTGCAGTGACACTATCAGCCCCCATATCTCATCTCAATTCCCCTCAGTTCACTTCTGCTTTGACTGCAATTACAAAATCACAGCACTGCGTGCTCTCCCCCACTCTTACTTTCTCTCTTCCCATCAATCCCTTTCAAGCCTTCACTGAACAACAGATGGTCACCTCATCCCTCCTACAGATAGAGGGATAGAGAGACACAGAGAAGGCTGATGGGGGAGGAAGGATGGGAAAGTGGAGCAAACCAACTCTGTGTGTGTGTATGTGCGAGTGAGATGCAGAGAGTCCACGTGCATAAACAGAGAAAATACACAACACAAACCATCGCCTTTGCTGAGAATTCAGATTAGATCACATATAAGCGTGTACGGACTCAGACGCAAACCTACACACGCTGGGCACGCATCTCAGAATGTGCCGCCACAGATTGCATCCTCATCCCACCCGATGGCACTAGGTCAGATAATTATTTTAAGCATCATTTACATATGAATCACTAATGAGAGGTTTGGGTTGGAGAAGGGGGCGGCGGGGAGGAGGGGAAGTTGAGAAAGATATCGAAAGAAGAGAGAAAGGTGGAAAATGAGCGCGAGTCATAGTGGCAGATTGAAGTGCAGCGTAGTGTAGGATGAGATAGAGGTGATGCAAGGTGAATTACAGCAGCACCGGAGAGGGGAAACCAGGCCAAGCTTCTGTCGCTCTTGATTTTGACGGCTAGCGATATTTCTGACCCACCCTTCCCCAACTGCTCACCCCCCTCCCAATCTCCTCCCTGTATCCCCGATCTCCCCTTAAATTGGTATTCACGGGCTATTGTGGTCACACCATAATTGAGCCACTACCGGTGCTTGAGAGGGAGGAGAGCAGCTGCCTCTATTGCAATTGCACTAAAGCACAATATAGGCAGGAGCTACACAGTTATGTTTTGTTGCTGAAAGTGTGACTTTGATCTCAGAGACAAAATTTGGTGGGGTCGAAATGTCGTCTTTGGAGAGTGCAGAAGGTACAGAAAGCCTTACTTCTTTGCAGTTTAGAGATATGCAGGCGAAACGAGCCATGGATCCTATCTAAATCTTTTAGAGCACAGGCCAATATACAATTAAAGCGGTGCCCTCAAGGGAAACTGCATTTGCACCCTTTCTCTCAAGCTATCTTTTCTAGAACTGTGCCTCATTATAAAAGAGGCAATAAAGTAATTGAATAGCAAGCACACATAGACTTGAAATTTCCTCCTTAGAAAGAACTCTTTAGTATAGATAGGTGGTGGGAATGAGCACGGATCCAGGAAAGTAGTGAGAATTGGAAAGATGCTTGAAAGATTTTCCTTTGTGAATATTCATTTAAGTGTCGTAACCCCCCCCCCCAAAAAAAAAAAAAAAAGATCTGACACCGTCCTAACACGTGTTGATCAAATGAATCGTTCTCTGTCTTGTGCACCTCACAAAAGCATCGTGACCCTTTGGATGTTCGGGTCATCACAATCCAATCCTTTAGACTGAAGTAAACAGCTGCAGGGAGTTTTGATATTTAAGTCTCACAGCTGTCAATTTTTATTCTTGGTGACGTTTTGGTGGGAGAGTAATTTATTTTCACTATTATCATGATGAGCGGCATTGCGAGATTAATTTGTAGTGCCTGAAGCTAAGGTATGATGATTTGCGGCTCAGACTTAGTATTCACAGGAGACAGAGCTGTCATCATCTTCTTCTATCTATGGCAAGCTTTACTGACACAGAATGATGGTGCATACAACTTGTAAAGTGCAAAGAAGAAATATATAATATGTCTTCTGGTTAAGAAACCAGTGGCTGAATGCAGATAAAAGAAATACAATATAGCATTACTGTGGGGGGGGGGGGCAGTAATGGAAAAACTAAATGACAAAGAACACAACAAAGGCACAGGTCTGAAATGTGCAGGCAGATTTAAAACACCATTTAGTGCATTTTGTGAATGCTATTATATTTCTTGTTAACATTCACTCTCTTTTCACTCTCTGACATCCCAGTATCACCCCTCCATTCAACATTATATACAGTTTAAAACTTCCTTGTCTGTCATTTCCTGTCATTTTGCCTTAGAGTGCTGTTGGGAAAGCAGAAATATTTCAGTGAGAGCCTGTGTTGTTTTTGTACTGCACAACCTGTATCTATTTTACATCTAGTAGAAACCCCTGAGTGAACTTTGATCTCTGATTTTTAAGTGTCTGAAATATTTGCCAGTTCTCAAGCAGAAGTTCTGCTTGCCCTTGTCAACTTTCTCCACAGCAAAGTGTGTCAAAAGTTACATCATTACTGCTGGTGTGTTTTGTGCTTTGGTGTTTGTTTCAGTTGTTCTTTTTTTTGCAGCCCAGCTCATGCAGCATGGCTGAAGCCTAATGCAAAATTGATGAGCTGGGGCACAAGTGTGAGCCGGTCTCTATCTACAGGCATGTCCTCAATTTAGCAATGCAGGAACACTTATTGAGCTGCAACAGTTGGAGAAGATTAGACTGTCAGAAAACTGCCACTGTTTTTGTGTATTTTGTGTTTGAATTCCTGTACATCAGGTTGTTCAGAGGTACACAGTATGATTTTTGTATTAAAGACTCCTGTTTATAAGAGAGTATTAAAGACCATCATAATTAATTTGCAGTGGCACATCAGCCCAGTTCTTACTTCCCTCCATTAGTGAAATTCAGCGAAATTCAAAATCCATCCATCCATCCATCCATTCTCTTCTCCTTATCCTTACCAGGGTTGCTGGAGGGTGGAGCCTATTCCAGCTACCATAGGGTGATAGGTTGCCAATCTGACGCAGCAGTTCTGTCACGGTTTGCTTGAGGACTCACACGCTAGGACTCAGAGGCACAGTTGGTATTTATTACAGTTCCATCAGGTGTATATACAAATAGTGCAGGGGTAGTGCTATATACAAAGCGGTGACAGGGAAAAGGCTCCGGGGAAATCCAGGTAGGGAAAAGACACTTGCCCCTCTTCTGACTCTCTCCTATCATGACCAGTTTCTCTCCAAACACTCACAAAAAAACAGGAATCCACTCGGGGAATGCAGGGTCGGGTCCAGGGGATCTACGTACAGAAGGAAACACACGTTAGAGGTTTTGCGCAGGGAAGCAAAAGAGAACTTGCTCAGAGCCGGGCTGCACTGACGCGAGTCACACACAACGATCCAGCGATGAGTAGAAGCCACTCCCTGGCTTAAATGCTGGCTGCACTGATGAGGCCCAGGTGTTTCCTCTTCAGAGGGGCGTGGGCCGAGGGCGTGAACCCACCATGAGTTCCGCCCTGGCGAGAGAGCGAGAGAGAGAGCAAGAGAGAGAGCAAGAGAGAGAGAGAACGCTACTAGTCAGCGGGCGCTGATCCCCTGGCCGTGACAAGTTCAAAATCAACTTTAAAACACTTTTTGTTAACATTCTTGTAAGGTTAACAACGTTTTTATTTATTTATTTAAACTGCTAAAAACTCATTTTTACAGGTTATCTTTTCCTTAAGCTTTCATTTTGGCCATTGTTTACATCTAATGTTTGTATGTTGCATTGAAAGTAAAACTGTATTGTTGTATACGTGTTTGTATGCTGGAACACATATACTCATTTTAAACATGCAGCTTTTATGCAAACTGCGAAGCACTTTGTAACTTTGTGTAACTTCATTTGGTACTCTCAACTGCAGAGCTTTGATGGGATGTTTGTTATCATGTGATGAATTACACCGTAGGAGGATGTGAATCATCTGAGCAAAAAACTATAAGATTTTAAATCAGGGCCTTAATCAACACCATCATTCGACTAAAAACATAAAGATTACTTGTCCGACTGATCTAAAAAAAACAAAACAACAACCAGAAATCAGTTTTATCTTCAACAAAAACATTCACACTGACGTGTTGTATATTGTTTTGTTAAGACTTTGGCAGTGGGCATTCTGCCTAAATAAATCAGTTTCCAGAGAGAGTAAGAGATTTCCAAGGACCCCTCCTTCCAGATTTCCCCCAGGAGAATGCAACGCTACTTTAAATGATTGCTTAGCAAATCTGCTTCAAACTCTTTGGTGCCTACCATTTTTGAGAAAAGCTCTACTGTATATAGCTGTTTACATCACCCTATGTTTAATGAGCAAATATGACTTTATTGCTGATGTCGGTTTTTGAGTTATTGCCTGATTGTGTTCAATAAAGAATCTATAGGGACTAATTACATGGTGTTGAGATTGGTTATTGACAAAGCGCTGCGCCTAATGATGTGAGAGAAATTGGGATTGTGTTCGTGTGTGTGAAAGGTGAGTGACGGGGTCTTCGGTACCTGAAGTGTATATAAAAATGCATGTGGGTGTGTCCGTTTTCCCCCGTGTTCTTTAAATGGTTCGGATTTTCTAAATCCATCCACCATGATGGACAGTTGGAAGTGAAAAAGGGCAGTTTTAATTTAATGCATGGATACCCTTCTAAGCTCTCCAAGGGACTAGCTGCTTACCACCTCTTCTGTTAAACTAACATGCTCTCTGCAACACATACACATACGTATACACACTTATGCACCAACCTGTGCAAATATGCATGTGCATCGTCTTCACACTGACACATTCTTGCACACCTTTGCAGACACACCAGGATTCAAACGTCTCTTTACAGACACACAGACACATGCAGGTGGAGGGGATCTCATGGGGTGCCCTGTTTAGATGAAATGAGTCACAGGGATCTCATTACTACTGTCTAGACTTCATCACTTTTCAAGAATATGCTCTGCTTGAGAGTGAGTGAACATGAAAAATGATCAAAGGCTAAAAATACAAGCAGTGAGAGATAAACAGGCTGGAAAGTTAGAAGGATATGAGGAAGGGGGAGAAAGCAGAGGTCAGAAAAAAGGCTGACAAGAGACAGGGTATAATGAAAAGGAAACTCAACAGGAGCGGCAGAGGAGAAGGGAAGCTTTCCCAGATATAGGACACAGTCCTCAGTCAACATAGCTCTTTTAAAAGTAGAACATTTTACCTACATTGACCACAACGGTCATGCACAGAGATCTTTTATAAAGACATTATAGAGCATGTAGAATATATACAGTACTGGCACACAATAATGTAGTCACTGGATCAAAATTTAATGGGAAATGCTTCCAGATAACCAGAGTTGCATATTTTTGAATGTTCTGTAAAACAGTCTTACTCAGATTTCATTAATAGCACTTCAATAGCTTGATGAACAGTGTTAAATACAATGTTTTGTCCAAAGGTGAATCCCGATTTTAAAGGCATCAGTGTAGATAGGTAGACTGGCATTGCTCTAGAGCTAAACTAGTATAGAGTTACTTATGTTTGAGCAGAGAGTTTCAGTGATATGGAAGCAATGTTTGCTGATAAAGATCATATCATATTATCCAGCTGGATTTCTTTTTTTCTGCAGAAGCTGTGTTATGGTTGCTTATAGTTGCTCCTGCTGTCCAGTTTAAACTCACAGATTTGACAAAATAAACATGTTTAGCAGTGATTCCAGTGAGTCTAAGTCTTTTTAAGCAAAGAAAAAAGTGCAGCAGTTTTTCAGCACTGCCCCCACTATTGGTCCTGTTACAGCCAGTGCCATTTCCATTTTTTTGTAACAGCGATCATTTGCATAACTACCACTGCTGCTGTGAGCTGTACTGTGAGCTTGCTGCTAAACCGCCTGCAACAAAGCTACTGTAACTGTTACCGCATCTTTGTTATTTGAGCCAGTACAGTGCAACTGTCACATGTTTTACCACAGACAGCTCCAGTCCCTGCTGCATTAGTCATTTCTGAGTTCATTACCATGGAGAGCTCCTTGGTTGTTCACTAAAGGCTCATTCAGCCCCTCTCTTATCCCGCCTCTGTGACACTTTTCTCTCATAATTACATTCTCACACCACCTCTCCATCTTCATTCATTTTACTTCCTCTCTCCACAGTTTTCCGCATTTCCCCATCCTTCCCAAAGGGGCTCAGAGTGGTGGTGCAGCATTTGAAAGCAGCTCAATGTTGGCACAAAAGCATTTACAGTGGTGCACAATTAAAATGCACAGCGCATCTGCCTGCATTGCATATGCAGCAATGATCAACATCCCAGACAATTTCTGGTTTAGCTTTTCTAAAGTTTTCTGTAAAGTTTGATGTGTGACGCAGGAGGACGCCAAACTAGCTGAATTAATTTAAATGGTTTAAAGCACCTGCAACACACTGCAGAGAGGGTTCGTATACTCAACAAGCAACTGTTTGTAAGATGCTTAAGGCAAAGGGTATTTGGAGCATTGTTAAAACTTGAGCCATGTTTAATAAGTGTATTCAGTGAGAAGGCTGCTGCTCATTTAAATGTACTGAGAAAGGGCTAAAAAATAAATCTTTGAAATATCAAAGAGTTGCTCCTCTGGCTTCTTCAGAAACTGTCCCGCTCTGTGTACAAGCTCATCGCATATTCCCTACTTTAATTGTGTGGATGTACCTTTCTGCAAAGGGTAATGATTGTGAGAGTTTCCAGAGTGCAAAAGAAAACAACAAAGTAAATAAATATATATATGTGTATATATATATATATATATATATATATATAGATATAGATATATATGAGAACCGCCCCCCTCCCCAAGCGGCACATCTAACACATGCACAAAGCTCATTGAGACCAGGAGATGCAAAGTGAAAGGGGTAATTGCAGACAGTACTTAATTGGTTTAGGGAAAGGAACAGCTGTGAGGATTGAAACAGAGAGCTTGAGAAAGACACACCGAAGATGAAAGAGAGAGACATTAAGATGTAGACAGTGAGGGGGATAAACAGATGCAGATGGAGAGACTGCAAAAGAGACAGAGGGAAAGGCCTGGAGGTTGAGAGATTATGGAGATAAAGGTGGAAGGAAGGTAAGTTTTGAGTTTAGAAGAAAGCCTTTTGAGGGTAAATCCAGACATGCTGCTGAAGAATGTCATGCCGAAAGCAGCACTGGCTTGACTCCGTTTCCTACTTTAACCCTGCAGTTTCCCTGCTAACGCACTCGTTTCTCGCTGTTTGTTTCCGTCTCTTTGTCTTGCGCTGAGAATCTCTTGCACTCGCTTTCATCAATCTTCCTCTGTGTTCTGGTCTCCCTGCCCCTCTGATCCCCCTTGCTTTCTACCACACACTTACACATGCACCCACTCACCCACCCACCCACACACACAGGTAGGCATGGAAAAACACACACACACACACACACATACACACTGTGCAACTGCACTGCACCTTCTTAACCAGACTGGATTCCAAGTATCCATTTGCAGGGGGCTTGCATCATACCTTGCATCCTGTAACCCAAGGTTCTTGCAGCAGCACATACACAGCGGGGGCAAGGCCTTTATGAGCACCCGCTGGACTTAAAGGTGCTTGAGCATGGGAAGAAAGACCATGCCTAATTGGCACAGTTTAAACTCTGAAATCTTGTTGGAAGAGACGTTTGAAAAGAAGCATTTTCTCAATTCTCATCTATTAGTAAGATCCTTTTTTTTTTTTGAGTGTTTGTAATGTTTCATAGTTTTATTTCCTGACAGGGGATCTTAGAATGCAGCCGGAGGTCAGTATTGCTTTAAAATACTTTTCCATCTCCTGTTGCTCCGGAGATAACAATTGTATTTGTGCTAGTTCCTCTGCACTGTAGTTTGAAAGAAACAGTGATTTCTCCATACAGCTCTTAAACAGTTGCAAAATTTCTCTGGATACATTCTTTCTCTTCGCAGTTTTTGGACTCAAAGAAACTTGCCGAAGGTTTTTTAACGTGCATGTGTGTCCTTGTACAAGGAGAAAGCATGGTGGGCTGTAGTATAAAACCCATTAGTGGCTTGCCACAGCGGAGTTTTTACTTTGCCCTTTACTTAATAAAACAAAAGAATACCTTTAGCATCTCGTTGCCTGAACTTGCTTCTAGTGAACATTTTGATGCTTTAAAATGAAGTTTGAAGCTTGTTGCTGGGCCGCCTTGATAGAGCTGCGTGCACAAAGAGAAAATAGCTCAAGAGAACATTATCTAGTGTAAAATTGCACTGGTACAAGCTTAGCAACCCTATTTGCCCTTTACGGGGTATTGAGAAATTCTCGCATCCAGTAAAACAAACTTCTGTGTTTACACAGAGGTCAGGACGAGAGAGATCAGAGTTTGTCAAAGGGCTGAAATTAGGGTTGGAAAGTTGTTTCAGAGATGTACCTTATCCTAACACTTGATCTAAAGAGAGTTCGACACATTAAGGCAGGAAGGCCAGGGGAATATCAAAGTCTTTTTGATGTGTGAATCACAGCTGTAATTTTCCAGCAATTGGAACCATTAGACCTTTTCCTTCACATATATGACTTGATAAAGAACTCGGCCCCTCTGAATTACAGCGTAATACTTTCATCCAAAGTATCCCCGCTTTAACGTTGTTCTCCTGCTAATGAAGGGTAACTTCAATCAGGTCTGGGCCATTACTCTGCCAAAGTGGGATTGACTGTAAGCCTGTGGGTGGAAGGTGGTACAAAGACACAAACGAACACACACGTACTGTGCATGTGCACGTCCAGACAGGTTAACTCATTGAAAGATCTTCTCAAAGAATCACCTCACTTATGTGGAGGGTTTTTACTCATGCATACTGAGAAACGCTGTGGTGAAAAGATGGCTGGCGGTGTTTTGGGAAAATAAGGAAATATTTTGAACAACACATACTCGAATTCCGAAGTTGATTGCAGCTGTCAAACGTTGAAGAATAGTCTTCATAAAGTAAATCTGCCCTCTTCACCCTTACTCTGTCTCAGTCTTCCTCATGACCCAAATACTGTTTCATTATTATCATTTCTACCAGACAGTTGGATAGAGGGCTCTCAACCGGGCTTTCCATTCTCATTATGTCGACAGCGGTTTCACTGCAAGTCGGCTCTTCCGTAGCTTCAAAGATTTTGTGTGTTTCTCTCTGGAAGTGTGCTTGTTTCTATGTGCTTCATGTGCTCGACCTCTCCAGGCCACTGTAGACATTAAATATCATTTATCGACGTAAACTTGTCAGTTTTTCTTTGATGGCAACATAGGCTAGGTAAGGCATTTACATAAACATTTTAAACAGATCACATGGAAAATGCCAGTTTGCTAAACATTTAGGGATTTTTTTCTTTCTGGAGGGTAAATAAAGACCTTTAAAATGATTGTTCCTACAATTTCATGTGAACTTTAAAAAGCGATAGGGCTAAAACATGGGTTTAAATGTCATTTACTGAGTACAAATAGCATGGTGTTGCTAGAATGCAGTAACTTCTGGGGACTATCAAGGCTGAAAAATTCATGTGCAGCTCTGTAGCACCAACTTCAGCCTAACAACGCACAAATACCTACAATCTGTAAATTCCTTTTTGGCATAGTATACAGTAAATATAGTCCTTATAGTACCTTCATCAATTCTTGACATAAAGATAGCTTTTTGATTTCTCACCATTCTACAGCAACAGTCACCTCAGGGTAAGGTTAAGACTTCATAATATTATAGAGTGAAACCCATCAATTTTTCTTTTGCTAGCAGTTAACAAGAGCGGTGAGAAAACCCCACTTTAAACGGAAGGAAAACAAGAGTATACGCACAACACAGCAGGTTGGTGAGCTACTACAATCTATATGTGGTGAAGTCATATCTGAAGGTAGAGATACCTGCAGATATGTTCTGGGAGTGTGAGGACAGAGAGGAAATAACATAAACTATGGATGAGTAAAGACAAAAAGTGGAGTGAAACTAAACTTTTAATTCACACAGAAGAGAAGCGTGATAGCTTCCCATTCTTCGTCTACTACCACAAGTGAGTACTTCACTCTGAGAGCGATTGGGATAATAACGACCTATGAGGTCTTTACAATATGATTGTTAAGGGCTTTGTATGTGAGGAGAAGGGTTTTAAATTATTTTCTAGCACATATCATCTTGATAAATGTTGAAACTACAACAACTAGGTTAAGAGTTTGCACAAGAGATTTATCAGTCTGCCCCTGCAGTTTCTGACAGCTGCTATTGCCTCCATTGTATGCAATAGTGCTTTCAAGCCACACGTGGTACTCGAAGCCCCTAAATGTAGGTGGTTATGTTATCAAGGTCATTATAATACAAATTTTATTTTCCTATTGAGCTCCAACAATAACGAGGCTATATATCAGTTAATGTTGTGTTCAGGGACCATTTTATGTAGGAAGACAGGAGAGAGGTTTCTGAGACCGATCAGTGCTGTCAGCCAGTTATGTTGAGTCATTAACACTGTTATTGGCATCAACTCTTAATTAAAGCAACACAGCCAGAGATACACATTAAACACATCAATGATGATACTCAGGAAATATGACAGCGCTCCCATCCTGAGGGAAACCAGTGTTCACTGGAACATGGGTTTATCATGGTTAATATCGGAATAATGTATACTGAAGGAATGAAATGACTAAGCTTTGATTAAAGCTGATGAAAGATGAGTTAAATGTTTATTTCAAACTTTTATCACACCGATGGGACATCTTTACCGTAAACAACAGCGTGAGACTCAGTGTGTGACAGAGGTCAAAATTCCGACTCAGCCTCAAGTAGTCTCTCTCCATCTCATGGATTTCTCGTGAAAGAAACACAGCGAAGCCCTTTGAACACCTCACTGTTGTGCAATAAGATTGATGGGACTTTCGGCTCTGCTTTTTCCTTTTTTTACGCCCATTTTTTGTCTGAAGCAGATCAAAGACCATATTTGTCAGTGAGACAGATTATTAATATAAGTGTCTGAACCACTAAGATATGTCATACAAACCCTTCCATCAGTATGCAGTTTGATTTTCTTCTGGGAGAAAAATTGCCTCGTGCTGGAATGGTAGTCCCTTGATGTTTTACTAGTGCGTTATCTCAGTCAAACTGGTTTTGGTCATGGATCTAATTCTCCATGTTGTGTCGCCTCCCATATCAGTGGGCTATAATTTTTGCTTGGCAGGTCAATCTTGGGTGCCTCTATAAAGAGTGAGTGAAATCCCACTGGTGTATTCCCATGGCAATTGGCATTGTACTTTAATGTTGATAAGAGGAGTTTTGCGAGTATGTGTGAGTGGGGTAGGCAGACGAGAAAGACAAAATAAGTAATGCGGCAGAATTGTGCTCTCACACAGAATAACTTCAGAGTAACTATAAGAGGACTGAACCCTAACTCGTCTGTCTCTTCTTGTCCCCCTTTTTCTCCCACCTCCCCTGTACCTCTCTTTCCATATGTCTCTTTCTCTGTCTGTCTCCTCAGCCTTTTTTGTCTCAGAGCAGCTCTGTGGGTGTGCATATATTATATGTAATCCAGCTGGGCAATAAGATTGATACAAGGAAACAGAGGTAGAAATAAGCACTTTCTTTTTCCTCCTCCTCCAGTGAATTACTATTCATTGTGACCCCCTTTTTTCTCTTTCACTTGTTCTGTTGTGTTACTTCAGCCACCACCGTGGTGACGTGCATACAGAAATGAGAAGAGAAAACAAAAGAGACAGACGAGTTTAAAAAAAAAAGAAGAATATGACCAAGTGAGGCTGAAAGAATCAGATAACAGAGGGGAATTTGAGGAAGTGGAAATGAAACAAGGCAATCATAAGCAGGAGAATACAAAGAAGGAGAAATAAAAAGCGATGAAAGAAAGACATACAGGAAATAATGAATACGGGAGCTTGACGAGGAGAGCAGAGAGACAGAATCTGGCAGTCTAAACTAAGGCTGTCATATCGGCTTTGGCCGGGGAGACAGAGGCAGTCTCATGATGGACACTGACAGTTGTTTGCTGACAGGTGTGAAATCTGTTGAATGTTGAACAGGCCTCTGATGTTGTTTTGTGTTTTCATTTGCTTATGTTGTTTTTCTTCCCTGACGATACGCTCAATTAGCCCTCAATTACCTACTTGGATTGCAGGGAGAGCGGAGAGTCTTACAGCAGGACATTGGATCCATTCATCCACACTATGTGGGCAAAAAGCCATGCAAATACTCTGTGGTTACTCAACCTCTGAGCTGCGTAGATGTGCAGCATGTATACTGGTGCCGAAATGTAATTGAATTAGTATTTAAGTCGACATAGATTTGGACCTTCCAACCGTGGTCTTGGGTGCTTGTCAGTAAAGAGTTTTGGGAGAAGACTGATTCCCCTCTCATATCTGTATGGTGAATGTAAAGGTGCTTCTGCAATGACCACAGGTTTACCTTTGGAAAGAGCTAGGCTAGCTGTCAGCACATATTTCCAGTTTTGAATCTAAGGCTAACATGCTCTTGGTTGTAAATGGTGGGAAGTGAGTGGATGTACTTTGGAAAAAATGTTTGTTAACCATGAATTTAATATTATTAATTCAAATGTTGTGAAACACTATACCACCAAGTACCTAATTGAAATGCTAACAGTACCTAAAAGCCCAAGCCTAGAGTACTGTAGTATATTAAGTATTATAAGTACTATAAGCAAATACAGCATTCAGGGATGAAAGTGTTGACTTTCTCTCCATCTTTTGAGAGTTAGCTCAAAAATTTCTTTGACTTATATTAGCCTGAAAAAATGTGCTTGTATTGCAAGAAGCGGCATATTCTCTATTACTTTTCCTGTTAGCTGACTCATTTCTAGTTACTCGTTTCCAGTATACATGGTGCACTGTGAGATTCCTACTGCCTGAATGAGGTTAAGACAAAGCAGGTGTGTAAATCAAAGAAAACGGCCCTTTTTTTATTGGCTTTTATCATAATTTAATTGACAGAAAGCCCTCTTGACCTGTAGTGATAAGCAGTACAGAGGCACAGTAAGTCTCAATTTGTAATCAATACTTTTGTTAAACCCGCACTGGAGGATCAATGAGGGAGGAAACAGCAGCATACACTGATACACGCATTGTGCCCTTGGTACTCCACGCTGTGCTATTGTGCTCCATCTTATATACAGTGAGTGTAGTGACACATTTCATTAGTTTTTTATGCGAAGCCTTCTTAACATCCCACATGGACACAAATGAGCTGCCTCCTGTTTTTCACTTTGTCTTGTTCTCTCTTTGTAACACTTTTTTGTGTGTTCTTGTTATGTGTGTTCTTGTTATGTTCTCCCCTGCCTCTATGGCATACTCAGAAAAAAATTCTCTTGTTAGCTCCGGCGTTTCTTTCCATTTTGGGAAGCTCAACACTTCTGTATCTACAGTGGTTAGGAGAAGCAGCAGAGGAACAGGTTAGCAGCTACAATGTTTAGTAGCCTTTTCAGATTTTATTGACACATTAAAGTGCATGAATACAAAGAGGACACAAAGTGTTTTGTAAGTGTGTAATTGTGGACTTGCTAATTTAGTCAGAGAGGGTGTTTGTGAAGTGTCCGAGAGACAGGATAAAGACAAAAGTCACCAACTTTGGGATCTTCTCAGATTACTCTGAGAATTTCAGTGTTCCAGTCAGTGTTGGTCAAGTTACTTGAAAAAAGTAATCAGTAAATAATTACTGATTACTTCCCGAAAAAAGTAATCCTGTTACTTTACTGATTACTTATTTTCAAAAGTAATTAGTTACTTAGTTACTTTTTAAAACATGATTTATCCCCTAAATAGGTAATAAAGTAATAGATCTTTCAGCCCAATTCTACTTTTTCTGCATAATCCATCATATAAAATGTAATCAAATGGAAAAGTCTCTTTATAAAACTTGTTTTATTAGTCTTAATCTTTTAACTTTATGCATCAAGCAAACATGAAATTATATGCAACATTCTCTGACTGGAAGAAATTTGTTTAACATTTAAACCTCTTTTCTGCATATTCCAACATATAAAATAAAATCGTTTTTTGTATTTACACTCACTCTCACGTTACTGCCCATCTCTGGTCCCAGTGAGATTAATGTGGACTCAAGGTATCTTCACTCTAAGCAACGATATACTAGAGCTTTAAATTATACAGTCAGGAAGTACAGATCAAACCTGTGCCAGTATTGATTTGAGTTTAGGGTGACCATAGCCACGAAATTCTTTACATACAGCATGGATACATACCCACCATTTATCCTGTTTAATAAGCCTGATTTCATTGTCATTGTCGGATTAAATCTATAGAATTAACAAGGAAGTTTATCAAAAGCAAAGAAGAAAAGAAAGTCCTCTATATTAGCGTCATTCTCTTATTTTCCAACCAATGCTACATGTAATTAAGAAGTCCCTATATTTACTTTAAAATTTGTATCAGGCACGTAGGCCGACATGAGTTTGGATATTCAATTCAATTCAATTCAATTTTATTTATATAGCGCCAAATCACAACAAAAGTCGCCTCAAGGCGCTTCATAGATACAGAGAAAAACCCAACAATCATATGACCCCCTATGAGCAAGCACTTTGGCGACAGTGGGAAGGAAAAACTCCCTTTTAACAGGAAGAAACCTCCGGCAGAACCAGGCTCAGGGAGGGGCGGCCATCTGCTGCGACCGGTTGGGGTGAGAGAAGGAAGACAGGATAAAGACATGCTGTGGAAGAGAGACAGAGGTTAATAACAGATATGATTCAATGCAGAGAGGTCTATTAATACATAGTGAGTGAGAAAGGTGACTGGAAAGGAAAAACTCAATGCATCATGGGAATCCCCCGGCAGCCTACGTCTATTGCAACATAACTAAGGGAGGATTCAGGGTCACCTGGTCCAGCCCTAACTATATGCTTTAGGAAAAAGGAAAGTTGTAAGCCTAATCTTGAAAGTAGAGATAGTGTCTGTCTCCCGAATCCAAACTGGAAGCTGGTTCCACAGAAGAGGGGCCTGAAAACTGAAGGCTCTCCCTCCCATTCTACTTTTAAATACTCTAGGAACAACAAGTAGGCCTGCAGAGCGAGAGCGAAGCGCTCTAATAGGGTGATATGGTACTACAAGGTCATTAAGATAAGATGGGGCCTGATTATTTAAGACCTTGTATGTGAGGAGCAGCATTTTAAATTCAATTCTGGATTTAACAGGAAGCCAATGAAGGGAAGCCAAAACAGGAGAAATATGCTCTCTCTTTCTAGTCCCTGTCAGGACTCTTGCTGCAGCATTTTGGATTATTGAAGGCTTTTCAGCGAGTTTTTTGGACATCCTGATAATAATGAATTACAGTAGTCCAGCCTGGAAGTAATAAATGCATGAACTAGTTTTTCAGCGTCACTCTGAGACAGGATATTTCTAATTTTAGAGATGTTGCGCAAATGGAAGAAAGCAGTCTTACATATTTGTTTAATATGTGCGTTAAAGGACATGTCCTGGTCAAAAATGACTCCAAGGTTCCTCACAGCATTACTGGAGGCCAAAGTAATGCCATCCAGAGTAAGAATCTGGTTAGATACCATATTTCTAAGATTTTCAGGGCCGAGTACAATAACCTCAGTTTTATCTGAATTAAGAAGCAGAAAGTTAGCGGCCATCCAGGTCTTTATGTCTTTAAGACATTCCTGCAGTTTAACTAATTGGTGTGTGTTATCTGGCTTCATGGACAGATAGAGCTGGGTGTCATCTGCATAGCAGTGAAAATGTATGCTATGTCTTCTAATGATGCTGCCTAAGGGAAGCATGTATAATGTAAACAGAATTGGTCCTAGCACTGAACCCTGTGGAACTCCATAATTAACCTCAGTGTGTGAAGAGGACTCTCCATTTACATGCACAAACTGGAGTCTATTAGATAGATATGATACAAACCACTGCAGCGCAGTACCTGTAATACCTACAGCATGTTCTAATCGCTCTAATAGGATATTATGGTCGACAGTATCGAACGCTGCACTAAGGTCTAGCAGGACAAGCACAGAGATATAAAGGATATAAATTCATGGCTCTCTATTAATTTCTTAGCAACAAGCAAAACTTTATTTATATAGCACATTTCACTCCAGGTGGAGGGACAATGCACATGGCAAACACCACTACAGAGACTGTAGCACAAAAACTAAAAACTAAATCAACAGATAGACAAGTGCATTCATAAAATAGTTAAAACACACCAATCACCCCTAAAACTAACTAAAAACAACAATAGTGTACAATACTGTACAAAAATCCAGTTGTTGAAGCTGCATTTCAGGCAGCGGTGTTAGCGATCTTGTCAAAATGGATGGAACTGTGAACGCAGAAAACTGCTTAATTTTTCAGCATGACAATGATCCCAAACAGACTGTCCGTGCAGTAAAAGCATACCTGGCTAGGAAAGCACACAATGGAACACTCACTCATGGATCGGCCTTGCCAGAAGTCAACATTATCAAAAACAGTGCGGGATCATCTTGACAGAGAAAAGACTAAAAGCAGAGCTTTAAATGTCCTTCAAAAAGCCTGGAGAACTATTCCTGAAGATTGCTTAAAGAAATTAAGTTCAACTCAATGCAGTTTTATTTATGCCAATTCACCTTAAGGTGTTGTAAGGTAAAGACCTTGCAGTATAACAAAATACAAAGTTTTCCTAGGAGAGTTCAGGCTGGGTTGAAGAATAATGTTGGTGACTTTCAAGCTTGTTAGAGTTGTACAAACTGTTTTTGCCTTAAATAATATATTTCCATGTGTAGCTGCATGTTGCAGTGTGCCTTTTTAGCATTTCCCCAGCAAAATATGAAGAAATTAGGGGTGCTTTGAGACTTCTGCACAGCACTGTAGAATAAATTCTAAAACCAATAAGTGAAACCCACATGAGGAAATACAATTCAATAAAATAATAATTAAAACAAACAAATAACCAGTTAAACTCGATAAGAACGAAACCACAAACATGCAGATACGCACAGAAAATATTGGTGTGTCTTTAAAAGAAGACACATACTTTAAATACCTTTAAAAATAAATAAATAACAGTATATATCCATACAGAAAATAGGGGAAAAACATACAAGCATATAAAAACACCTTATGCCCTTACTCTTACACAAAGTGCTTGTTTATAGGATTATAAAGTAAAAGGAAAAGTGCTTTGATGCAGGGTGTGAGAAGTCTTTACTCCAGTCACATGCATGAATCACTGAGGATCAGCAAGTCCTTAAATGACCTGTCAGCCCTGTACATTGTTCATTTAGACAAATTATTTAAATTGCTTTGAGTGCCTTTCTTGAAACCCTCTCAGAAGTTGATTTTGCAGATTGAGGCAAACACACGCCCGACAATGCAAATGCTCTTGTTTTGGCACTCGGCGGTGCACTAAATCTGAAGGCACACATCCAAATGAACGGTGTGAAGGAGAAAGCAAAGCACACTGACAGACAGTGCACATATCGGCACAGTTATTGTGCCAGTACGCGGTGTTCATTGGGCCAGTATTGTGATTGTGTCAGGGAATTACATCATTGAGGTGGTGTAGCAGGGCAACCCCCCCCCCTCTTTTATCTCCTCATGGAATATTCATCACGGCTGAATGAATGAAGAATGGACAGGTTTATGAAAAATACATCACTTAAGAATTTGAAGGAATGTGCATATATTTATGTTCATGTGTGTGTTTTGTGTGTGTGTGTGCACAAGGCATATGACTTTTTTCTCCCCCGTGGACATATTCCTAGATCCCCATCCCGCTGTGCTCACACAGTTGCATTCACTTTTCCAGATGAAAGCTGCTGTGCTTGTCTTGTGATGCTGACTGTTCCCAGCACTATAAAACCACGCTGAACCGCCACTACCACACATTCCTGCTTCCCTTTCACTCTCACTTCACTTACTCTACGCTGAACTCTCTGTTGTCAGCTGAATCTAGAAGTAAACAGGAAGTCTGAGTCACTGATAGGACACATCACAGACATTAGAGTTAAGTTACAGGGGGACATTGAATTCTTTTATTACCCACCTCCCCCTTGGAATATTGATGTGGCTTTCGTATTACAAGACACCGAGACCTTTGCTTGATTATTGTCATCTTCTCTATCATGTGATAAATCACGGTTCACTTTTTCTGCTGGAATCCACCAGTATAAAATGCCATCACTTCCAGAGGCAAAAGATAATTACAGAAATTGTCAGTGAGGGTACCATAAAATTAGAACGGAGATGAAAGAGATGAAGGTGTGCTTAAGAAATCAAATACAGCCCGGTATTTACATAAATGGAGCCAAAGATATTTGAGCAAAAAACTTTGGCTGTGTGCAGGAAATGATCCAAAGGCGTTTTCGTTTTGTCTTTCTCAGAGTCAGAAGGAAAACGAGAGGACAGGTGGGAAGAGCGATAAAACCTGAGATGCATTTGGTGGCAATACAGCAGGACATAAACAGGAATGAAAAAGTGTTGTTGAGTAAAGAGGTGTCAAGGCCAACATTTCACCTTTGTGGAAATCACCTGCAGACTGAGAAGAAAAAGAAAACAACACCCCAAAAACACTGACTATCATTACAAAGGAAATCAAAGAAGCCATATTGGAAGAAGTTTTATAGTAAAATAATATCAAAAAGGAAAATTTGTGGGATTGTAAAAAATATTGTTGACCAGATACTTTTGAAGCCACGGGAAATGAATGCTGGGAGTAGGAACTAACATGCTTATCTCTAGGAAGCAAAAGCAGACAGAATGGGACAGAAGCAGACTTCATTGGCCTCATGGAAATTCTCGCGTCGGGCCTGCCAGTCATTGAACATTTGACTGTGGCAATTTGAGCCTTGATTTGCATTGATTGATTTTCCTCCACTTGAGTGGGGAGCTGTCATGGGATTAAATTTAGCTACCATTACACGAGCCCCCCAGTGTTATTGCTTTTCCATTATTCCGTTGCTTTCGTGCACGTGTACATGTGTACATGCAGTGCGTGCGTGTGTCCGTCCGAGTTCCCATGAAGTGATCAAAGTGCCTTTGATTAAACCATGCCCTCAGATCAACCACTTACACGCTCAAGTATGTAGCTGTAAGCTCAGTCCATGCACACACACACACACATGCGCACACAAAGTTGGGCATGCAGATCTGGAGTCTCTCTATCAGACATGCACACAAGCGCATGCAGTCATTTGCGCTCATAGCTATGCATACGTCCCCAGCTTCAAACACCAGTGATTTGACATTTCCTTCAGAGCTCTGCTGTTCATGACACGGCATCTTTCCCCATGTGGGCTTTGCAGCCTCAGAAGTAAGAACCAACTTTACTTGCTTCACACACTCCAAACTTGTGTCCCCCTGCTCCCTCTCTCATTACTGGCTCCCCCCTCTGGACTGCCTGGGGTCTATTTCTACTCCATAACAGTGTGTATTATGAGAATGTGCACAGCTGAATTGTGTGAATGTGCCTCAGTAAATGTATATAGTCCTAATATCTATGTGCAAACCAGCATATTCACAAGAATGTGTTGTGTTATATCAGTCTGATGAAAATGTCCTGATGTGTCGCTTCATGGAGAGTAAATGAAGCTTAACTTTACTAAGTTAGTTACTTGTGCTACTGATAATGAAGCTCTTTTGCTGTGTGAATGTCACTGCCTAATCTGTGTGCCCAAGTGAATATCTGTGGAACAGTAATGCAAGTACGCATATGAATTTGTGTTATCTCTCGGATATTGGTTTTGAGCTTTTAAATTGATGGATTGCAGCTTTAAAGACTGACACAATGGACCTAAGGTATCGCTTTGATTCCCAGAACAGTAAGAGGTTTGAGGCTGATGTGATCATAGTTTTAAAATAAAGGAATCAAAGTCTTCGAATCCCTTTTTAAAAGGAACTCATTTAAGTTTTTATCTATCAAAGCTTTAGTGATCTGCAGAAACACCCTATTAGAGGAACTTGATGTCGCTGGAAATGTAAAAAATCTTCCCTTTTTAAATCAGGATTTGTCTGCTTTTAATTTTATATTGGAAATAGTTCATTCTTTTTCATGCCCACTGTATATTGGACTTATGCATAGGCTAAATGGCCTATTTTGGCATGAAGCTTTGATACAGTGGATAATGACAATTGATAAGAACCTCACATGTGGTTCCAGCAGCCAGGTGTTCAGTATTCCAGCTTTATAATAAAATAATTATGAGAATATTTAAAAAACAAATCATGTTTTTACAGCGTTTTAGAAGGTAGCTTGAAGCGAGTCCAGCAGTAAGCTGTCTTTTATTTTAATAGAAAAGAGTGTTTTTGTTTTAAATGCATTATTATTAATGTAATTAAGCCTACAGCCAAAAGGTTAGGATAATTAGATTACCCATGTTCATGTAAAATGAAACTGTGACAAGAGGTCAATAAGAGGTCGTTATTCTCATCCTTCAGACTCTTCCTCTGGGAGTGTAACAGGCAGTGCCAAGTGGGAGAAGACCCCAGGGCAGGCTAAGGGCATGCCACGGGGACTACATCTCTCAGCATGCCTGACAGCACCTGCTCAGCACCTTCGACAAACTCAGAAGGAATCCAAAGCTGGCCTGAGCATTCCTGGGATGAAGCGATATATATTTTCCCAAGATGGAGAATAAGCTCGTGGGAAATGTCAAAATATCAAAGAAAAAAAGGCAAAAAAAATTGGTTTCTTTATCTGTGGTTAATTGGAACGATTTAGACTTTTTAACACAATGTGAAAATTCTATACTGCTTAGTTTGAACCTTTGTCTTTTTATTATTGAAGTTAAAGTCAGAATCAAAGAAGGCACCGAGTAGCCAGACAGGTTAAAAAGATTCCATAGAAGCTGTGAAGCTCACCTTTGATGTACTGATCAGATGCTTGATCTTTGTGTTATAAGTTTCTGGCGGGAGTATATCTCTTGAACCCTACATGATTAACTTTGTGGAAGGGCACGGGAAGTTCTTTCAAAAGAAAAGAATTACACACCGACCTGTGATCTGTGACAGAGTGACTACACAGGCGCTGACAGAGGAAGCGAACTCTCTCCTGACCTTTATAATTCATTCTTCCTCATAACCCCACTTCCACCTGCATGCAATGAGCTCCAGGGTAAAGGAGGCCATTACATCAATACATACCTTCGATCCAGTAGTGGCTGTCGGTTCATTTAAAGTGTAATTTAATACACATTCGTACCTGGCCATTGGGCCTTTCTCAGACCTTTAGGTTAAAGGACAATGTGTCCTACTTTCAACATGGCATCTTTTCTATTCACGAATAGAAAAGTGGACATGTCTTTTATGCCAGCGAATGCTGCTGGCACTAGTTTGTCTTATTAATGCAGCAGAGGGGTCCCTATTAATACTAAGACTTTATTGATCCTACTAGACCCTCTGGCTGAAGATGAATGGTGCTCACATATTATCACAGCTCCGAAATGTGCCTTCGCATATCTGTGACATTTCCACCATAGACGGCTGTAATTTCCAAAGCGACACAACCTGTCCCTCGCTCTTTTATTTTCACCCTCTTATCTTTTTCCCCCCCCTGCACTCACTCTTTACGCTTTTTCTCTTCCCACCTTGCCCTTTTCTGAGTTTCTGCTCTTGGCTACTTCCTGTTATCAGCCCTTCATGGCTCTTACCATCTGCCTTTTTATTTTTTTTTTCACACCTTTTGCCATTTTGCTCTTTTTTTTTACGTTTTACATTTCATCACTTTTTTTTTAGCCTGTTTTTCCTATATGTCTGTCCCACTTTGTAGCAATCTTTCTTTTCCTTGGTCTTCTTTAGTCTAAATTGTCTCTCTGTTTATCTTGGCCTCCTTGTATACTACTTTAGCTCACTTTTTCCTCATCTGCTGCTTTACCAGTCCTTATCTACGCTCGCTCTCAGCCATGACCCCAGCCTCTCATTGGGGTCTTTTTTATTTATCTCTTTCAGTTTCTCCATCTTCTGTCTTTCTCATGCTCGCTTTCTTCGTATTTTCCTTCAGCAGCTCTGCTTTGTTTAGCACCCAGCAGACAAGACTGCTGACAAAGGTGCGCAAGAGCATATTTAAAATGTCACTGGCAAAGTGACAAAAGGTCATATGGAAAGTAAGAGACTCCCAGCACAGTTTGGACTGACTGCTAAACAGGCATTTGTGCCTCTTATGTGTGTGTGTGTGTGTGTGTGTGTATGTGCGTTGAGGGGGTATACCAGCATATTGTTTGTTGGCGTGTGTGTTTTCTCATATGTGCCATTTTTGGACAAAAAAATCAATGAAATGAACCCATCTGTGGATTAGTATGCCTGTGCATAGTAATCCTTGGATATTTTCATTGCTGTCTGTGTTTAAGTCCACATACAAGTATGTGGGTGTGTGTGGTTACATGTTGGGCATATAATATATGTCTGTGTAGCTTGTTGTTTATGCCACTGGCATCCTTATACCTGAATGTTGTTCTCTGCCTGGGGTGAGGCCTTGAGCAACTTCCAGTTTGATGACTGTGCTTCTAAAATAACAAAAAAAAAAATTGTGCGAGCAAGGCACACTGCCACACAAAGAGTAAAAGACCGTGCATTGACCTAGCGGTTGGTAGTTTAAATCCCAAGGGAGGCAGCAGAGTAAGTCAGCCATAGTTGTCATATTTGTGGGGTTCAGCAAACTTTTCAGGTGTCAGGTGTAAATCTGACCTTTTTTTTCTCATCCAATTTCACAGCTGGCCAAGAGGCAACCACGTGAACAATGCACTGCCACTGGATAACATGAAATAAAAATATTATTGTATGTGCAGACTGATAATTTCTTGAAAAGCCAACGGAGTCTTTTTGATATTTGCTTAAGTGATATTTTGTCTAGATAAATGAATACCTTGAAAAAGTTAGTTTGTCAGATGTGGTGGCTAAATGTGAGCTGTTGATGTGCTCAACAGGTGCATTATGGGTTTTCTTTTTGTATGTGTTACCCATTTGATTAATGACACAATATATGACATACATAAACTCCTAGCACATGTCCACATTATGGGATAGTCTTGAACACTTTATCACTTTAAGATGATAGAGGGGAAAAAAGAGTCAAGACCCAGTTTGTCTTGATGCATGCTCAGTGATCTAGTTAAGGAAATCCTAGAACATTGATTCAGAATCAACATTTTGGGGCAAGAGTCAATTTATTTATCTCATTTTTATTTCTTAACCAGGCACGTAGCTAGTTTAGTTTAATGTTAAGACCAGTGTAAGTGAAATTCACAGTACGTGGAAGGTGCTGTTAGTATTTAAATATTTGGCTTTTGGTGATCAGTTGAAATCTTGCATTTCAAAATCTGTGGAGCACGACATGTTCTGACAAGAAATATTAAAAATATTTATTTTTTTTACTCTGTCTGGTGTTTTTTGACAATGTTCATCTGATATATAGCAGAAATGACCAGCTTTGCAGATAAAACAGTGCAACTTTCCTGTATGCAATTCTCATATTTTTATAGTCACCATTGCAATTTTTTAATGAACTGTATAATTAGTGAACTTACAGTCTGTCTTAATGCAATCTAAGAGCTAATTAAAAGAAATAAATATGCAAATGTTAACTCTCTGTTTAATACATAATTGAACTTAAATAATCTATTTTATATAGGGGAGGGTGTGTTCATAAAGGATTAAAAGGTAAAATCATGGTTCATGGGCAAAAGAATAAATCAATAATTTCTAAAGATGTTGGAAAAAAGAGTACTGAGGCAGGAAAGTTCAGCAGGAACACAAAGATGACAAAGAAAAGTGAGATTTTTTCTCCCACTTCATATAGATTCCTCCTAAACTTGAGTGCTCCATGTTTCTCTTTTTTTCCATATTTATTGCCGTGCTTGTTTTTACCTTGAAAGCACATTTAATGCGGGCAAGCTGAGAACTACTGTCTGGAGTGACTCATTTCACAATGCTCTTGTTTTTTCGAAGCGCTTCAGATAGCACTTAAAGTTGTCATTTGGAGTGTGTTTTTTTTCCTGCTGGCACTTGATGTTCTGTACGTGTCTCATTTGCAGCTTGAGGCTTAGATTTTCCTCATTCTCCTGGTATATATATATATACTGTATGTATAACCACCTGCCTTCCTGTCTTTACCTCCAGGTCTCTCCTTCCCTTTGTCTCACAATAAAGTAGTAGCATAATCCATCTCTGGGGAAAAGTGTAGCTCCATGATGCATTTGTGTGCAGTGTGCGGAGGGCCGGTAATTGTGAGCCCTTTACACTGACTCTTATGGAACCACCTAAGAGTCAGCTGAAAAAAACGAGCTATGGTTATGAATCAGAATCCATATTCTTATAGGCAGTGCTCATTAATTCATTATCCTTGCTCATGGGTTTGCAAATCATTTTGTTCTTCAGAGAACAAGAAATGGAGCACTTTGAAAACTGCACTGCCATGTAAGTTTAATTTATCTGGATTTAAGGGTAGATTATTCTTATATTTGATTTTGCATTGTATGCTTTACAGCCTTTATGTATTCAGCGTATGTATTGTCCTTTTTACTCAAAAGCCTATGCTGATTGTCTAAAGAAAATCACCACTTTCATAACCATGAGCGCAGTTTACACATCCTCAATTTTGCATCTGTGGCCATGGAAGGTTTTGCATTCGTGGGCAGGGATTGCAAAAATCTGTGCTCATGGATTACAAACTTAAAGGTACCAATTTCCACACACTTTTTTTGTTTTGCTTTTTGCTTATTTGTTTATTACCCAAAGGCAGCTCAGGTTTAGTATGCACTGTCACTTTTAGCCTGTTTTGTCACTCTCTCTTTCCCTATTCATGATTTTATAACCCAAACACACCGTAAACTTGTTATATATCGAAAAAGCAAACAGTATATCAAAAAAATGGATAGACAGATAAACGAATAGATGGATGGATAGACAGATAGAAAATAGAAGGATATCAGCAGTGTGTCAGCAGTTTTGATGAGTTGATGGTAAAGCTGACACAGCATTGGGAATAAGAGGCCAACCCTCTGCTTATCCTTATGTCCTCCCGCTCCGTCCTCCGTCCATCTAGCTACACTATCCATCTATCCCCTGTCAAACTTTGTTTCTCATTCCCGTGTGCAGAGAAAGAGTAATAGCCCAAATATTCGACTGATAGGGAATCACAGGGCAGTCTTCAAACATCTACTGACCACAGCACTTTCACCACAACCTTTGACTCCCACATTCTTTTACTGTTTCTGCATCATTAAGTACGCTTCTTTCACAGCCAGTAGCAACATTGATTGATAGGGTAATGGTGTTCCTATGATGCTGTTTTATTTTGGTAATGTTGCCTGGAATTAAATGATTTGGTGCAGTTAATCTTGTATTTTATTCCTGCAACAACTAATGAATTTACTGTTATTTTACAAAATACATTTTCTGAAACACTAGGAGTAAAAGTACTACAAATCTGATTTAGTCTAGAAAGATAAGTTGCAATTATACTCTATAAATGTACTGGAAGCTTTGCTTTATGCTAGAGGTGCCCTGACAGACTGTATTAAAGCTGCTTAGTGAGAGGGTGCTCCTGTAATTGGTCCCTTAGGATTGAATGGGAGTGTGTCCTCCAGTTTGATTGTTTGACCTACTAGTTGTGAGTTTCATAGTCAATAGCAGGTCAGCGGCTGTGACAAAGTGCATGGCTTGTTCTTTGATCCCCTTCTGCAGAACAGTTTTGGGCTCAGTGTGTTCTAGTGCAATGTGATGCCCTGGCCAGTTGTCTGACAGCACAGCTGATCTGTCCCTTTCTGTTGCATATGGAGATGCTGCAGTAGACCAGGTCAGGCTGGAGACGACCTTGCTGCCTTTCTTTCTTGCAAGCATTTTCCCAGATGACATAATCTTTGTCAGACTCAGAGCCTGAGGACATATGGTCAGCAAATATAATAGGGCACATCCAGAGAGATATCAGCAAACTCAAGGACACGAGAAAAGTTGTGATTGTAGTGTAAAAACTGTATTGAAAGCATATTTTGTTTAAGTATAGTTGGTCAAACTTTCTGTTGTCAAACCTAACCACTTAAACAATAATGATTATTCAATTTACATCAGTCACCCACATTACCATTATTTAAGCCAGCCTATTTAATTACAATAAACTGTAACCTTAAAATGGGATAAGCACCAGAAGTTAAATAACGAAAGCAGTTGCTGATTTTCTTTTAAATATATAAAAAAGTTTTAGCTACATCTGATATTTTAATTAAAGTAAGAAAATAAAAATGAGTCGCTATTAATAGTTACTATTAGTTTTCAACTTCTGTTTTAATAGAGGGAAAAAATACCTGGTAAATTTTGGTCAGGCAGTCTCTGTGGTTCCATGGTTGACTGGGGAAAACCTTTGGAGTGGGACTATGTCAAATTAATGACAAACAAACAAGCAAGGAAACAGTTCATCAATTGTCTATTGTGTAATCAGTTATTTTCTTATCAGTTTGAACTCAGTCTAGAAATCAAAGGAAGATATTCCAGCAGAGACCATGGAGGGGGTACACGACAGGTTGTCTGTCTGTCATAGGACTAACACAAAGACACACTTATTCACACTCACATTTACTCATAGGGCCCATTTAAAATCACCAATAACATGTATGTCTTTTGGGCATTGGAGGAAGCTGGCGAAAACTCACAAAGGCACAGCCAACTGGCAAGTTTGAACCTATTTCCTTCATACTTTGAGGCAAGCATCCACAGAAATATTTCATTATTAAAGATTGATAAAAAAAAAAAAACAAAAAAAAAAACAACTTTCTGTCAATAGGTTGTAAAGCATTAGTGTAATTTTCTGCCTCTAAAGTGAGGCACTCCAGAAAAAGTTCGAATTAGTTGGTACTCTGCTTCAAAACATTTATCCCATATGGTAAGAAATGCTGCCAGTAGTTTTTCAACCAGTGGTACTAATTTGTGTTTTAAATTAATGCCGATGGATGAGATCCACACATGATGATGAGTCTGAAAACGAACACTTTGGGTATATCTCTAAGACAGCTGCAGCTTTGACCAAAAAACTGCAGTATTTTAAGCACTGGAAGTGTATACAAGTTAATAAGGCAACGCCAGGTTTCATTTAAATATTCTTGCACCTTAACTTAGTAAAGCAAAATGAGGCTCACAGAGTAGTTATTATAGAATCATTACTCATCATTAAAATAATACATATCAATGTGACTGCTTGCCCTCTGAAAAAAGCATGATAGTGTTTTGCTGTTATTTGCGTTTGAGCTATTTTTTTTTTCATCTCTTCTGCACTCTGTTGCGCTGCATGTGTGTGGGTGTGTTTACCTGCCTTTTCCCACACACAGAGTGGAAGGAGACAGTGAGAAAGCTGACTAATGTGATTTGATTCGAGAACGACTTTCCAACCATTGTCAGTCCCGATGAAGCCACCAAAATCTTCAGAGACACATTGACCATTGTTTGTGTTCTGTACAATCAATTCATTTACAAACTAGCACAAGTGAGTTGAATAGATCCGCCTCATAGATCTTCCCATTGTCACAAAAACCTACCCCCCCACACACACACACACACACACACATATATATCAGCATGCATTGGTTTGAGCCAACAGTATCCCAGTGCAATCTTGTTTGGGATAAATCCTTAACTGACATCTCACTTTAAAAAATAATGACCTTAGATTTAATCTGTCTGGCCAGATATGTTTGACGTAGCCTTCAGTGAAAGACCTTGGTGAAAGTAGAAGACAAAAAACAGCAAATTAATTACTATCAAAGTAATTAAGTCCAAAATCTGATTGGAATAAATACAACTTAAATCAGGCTTTGATTGTTAAATGTGTCAGCAGGTGGACGGGAAATCTGCAGGTATTCATGGGTTTTATGATAACAAGGTTACTGCTCTGCACATAAATGTCTTCTGTGATTTCGTGCCTTAGCTTGGTTTCTCCCAGCAGCCTGACTTTCTCGAGTGTGTGTACTGTATGTGTGTCTTGTGTGTGCGAGGCAAGAGGGAGAGGGCTGTGCATCTTATTAATGGAATGTGAAACTATGTTGAGACTTGCTAATAAGTCCATACTGCCCAGCATACCGCAGAAAAATCTCCTTTGACTGCTCGAGGTGTGAGCCGAAGGAGTTCAGTCGGCATGTGTGAGTTTTCGAGATGACAGATCTGTGCGTGTACTGGTAAGAAAGAGAGAGAGCGAGTTTAAGAGCATGTGACCACATTATGTACTTTTCTCCCTGTGTGGGATCACTGTCACTGGGCTGGTGACCAGGAAGTAATGAAGCTTGGAAGCTGTTAATGAGCACATCACCATGGCAACGCACTACCTAAAAAGGCATTTCGTCAGAAAACGTCTTGATAAAATCATAACGATGAGAGGCAACCATACAAGAAACTGAAATTTGTTTGTGAAATTGGATGGTTGGGTTGTTTACCATCTGTGAACATATCTTAATAAGGTAAAGAAAGAAAAACAACACATTCCCACTCACATTCCTGCCATTGAGGGATTAGATTGACACCAGTTTGCATTACTATTTATTTAGATTTTATAGGAATCATACATGTTGTTTAAATTTGTGGGATAAAAAAATTACAGCAGTGATTAGCTTTTTTATGCTCAAATGATGCACTTTAAATTGACAGTGTGTGGCGAATGTTCAAAAGTAAGCTAGTAGAAATTGTTCTCCAGGCAGCACTGGACAGTGTGCCAATATAAACAGAACTGTCTGCATTTTCTGTCTACAGTACATAGCTACTTCCCTCGGCCAGCGGAAATAAACTTAGCACACATTATTAGGAACAGAAATGTGGATTCTGGAAAGAAAATTCAAGATTCTTGAAGCATAGTGCTGGAGAAGGCCTCTTTTCATTGCAGTTTTAAATGTGTTTTTTGGTCTTCTTAAATGTTACGTGCTGGTTGACGGCAATCAACAGATCTCAGCAAGCGCTGTCAAGAGGGTTGGAAAGGTCAGTCTTTGAACTACGATCACACAATATGCAGCAACCCGTGATTAACCTTGGAGGTTGACTGTTGGAAATCATTCTTTGCTTCTTTCAACCACATTTCAAATAATAGTTAGTTTGTTAGGTTCTTTCACCAGCAAAAACCCACCTATTTTCCAAAGACAGCAAGCGGCAGGTCGACACGGCACATTTCAAAAACAATCACGTTATGCTAGCCGTTAGTACAATAAATCAAATGAGGTACAAACAGGAGGACTTTGGGGAAAGCTGATAAACTAAATTCCTGCAATTTGTGTCAAAGGGCCCAGATGTTTGGAAGATAAATTGAATGTGAAAACTCTAGACTTATGTAATTACTACAATTAAGCATCAGAGCAACTAATTATGTGTTTACATTAATGTGATCGTTCGTGACATTTTGTTCTAAAGTAAATTTGTCTTTTCTCTCTCTCTCTCTCTCCCTGCTGACACACACCACTCTGACATCAACAGGTAAGTTTGTTGCTAATGCTGGTGTAAATGTTGGTGTGTGTTTATTTGTTCATACATATGCTCTGCTTTGACTTTCTTTCATTCAGTCTTGGTGCAGTGGTTTTCTTTCCTAACGACATCAGAAGTTTCTATGCTTTATAACTACATAAGTACTTTTGACTTTTTTTGACACTGACTAACAATCGCTTTTTTATCAGTAGGGCCTCTTTGTTTCCCTTTAAAGAAAATTACAGTCATTATTTTTCCTTAAAAGATGGATAAATTGAGTTACGTAAGTTGCATATCTTCTGAGAAGCTAAAGGTAACCAAATAATATGCTTTTGACTTTGATTTTACCTTAAGCCACCAGCTAATAATACCAAGTTTCTATCCTCATTCATTCTGTCAATGTGTCAAAACTGTTTAAGAAAAGAGAAGGTAAAATATGTATTACTCGTCTAGTCAATAGGTGACAGATGCTGATTTTAAGTTCAGTGTTGTGTAGTAGTCTTTCCTTCCAGTGCGGTGATGTGTGGGTGTGCGACAGCTGATTAATTTTAAAGGTGTTTCTTGTTATTTCCCCCATGGCTCTCTATTATGCCTCTATGTTTCTCCCCACTCAGATTAATTTATTATACAGTTGGTCTTATTGAACAGGATTCATTTTTTGGCTTCTTCCGTAATTACCAGTTGTCCGGCTTAATGGACAAAGTGTTGCTAAATTGCCATTTCAGGATCTGGAGTGGCCTTTATGTGTTTGTGTAGGTGTGCGTCATTCCTATTGTCTCTGCTCTTTTGTTCGTCTCCGGTGTTTCAAAGTGAATTGGATGTTTCTTTAAAATCTGGCTGATAGAATATTAAAGCAGATGGGCTAAAATTGATTCCCCCCACTTTCTTCTTCTTTTGCTTCTTTTCTGGTAATAACAGATGTGTGTGAGTGCTTACGATTTTCTTTGTTCTTGTCACATCTGTGCCTGTGAAGATTGCATTATTTTGCTCATGTCTTTGTCTTTCTAAATGGGATTGTGCCAACTTCCCGTGAAACAACCTTAAGATTGCATACATGCAGATTGTATTCACTTTATGGGCATGCATTGATTCTACCTGTGTTCACATGTGCCTTGGCCTTTATTTAGTTTTCTCAAGTTATTCATCATATTCAACGCCTTGTCTCAACTTATGTCCACCATGTACCGTGAAACACCTTGAGCTCGTCGCAATCAAGCACTTCTTAACGTCATTATACATTTATGACTACCTTGGAGGGACGTTCCGGGCATCAGCTTGTCAGCAACTCATTAGTGGGAATGCGGGCAAATGGAGCAGCTTGATACAGCATCCTGTCACCTTCTCCACCCTTACCCCACCCTCCACTTTAATGAGCCACATTTGCAAGGTGTGAGACGAAAAGGTTTCTAGCCTGTCCACATCAACATGACAGCTATTAGGAGACACCAACAGCTGGTGGAAGGTGGAATTGGAGATGAGGAAGTAAGAGAGGGAATGACAGGCTGAAGCAGTAAAGGAGACAGAGGAGAAATGAGGAAGGGGGAGAGAAATAGCTGGAAGCCAGAGCAACAGACAGTGAAAGAGATGGAAAGTACAGCTGGTGATGGTCATCTTGCTCCTTGGGCCATACTTGTCCTTCATTAGACACATCACCTTGATGGAGGAATGAAGGATAGAAAAATGAAAGAAAAGTAAGAGGCAGAGAGGGGAAAACCCCTGACAAAAAAGGATGCAAAAGCCACTGGAGCACAAATAAGACTAACATAATATAGTGGCGTCAGTTCTGACATGTGCTTTCATTGCGGCAGTCATCTCATTAGCTTTGTCATTGGGAAGTCTGCTCAGGGCTGTTGCTACAATTAGTAATTGTCAGAGTTTAAAGAGTGCAAAAGACCAAAAAAGAAGCTGTAGAAAGGAAAAGTTGGATAGAATTTTAAAATGATGGTTACGGAGTGTGACAGAGAAATGGACACTTAAGGTGTGCCCATCAAATCACACCATCAAAGAGCTACAATTATATATATATATATATTTTTAGAACTTCTAAAATGTTGATTTTATAGTATTATAATATTACAATGATGGCTTAAAATTTGGTTTTATTTCTACAAACTTTGAAATACAGGTCATGATTGCACTGTATAATGTGTGATTTGACTTGACTCTGTCTCTTTTTCATGCTTTCTCACATCTACAGTGTCTTTTGATTACATGCGTTTAAGTAAAACAGTAAACCTCGAAGCAGTGCAGAATGGAGAACATTCACCTGCAAAGTAAAAGTTGTCTTACAAAAAGCGCTACCGACAGATTTCAAAAGGTGCAACTTTTACTTTGAAGGCAAGTTTCAAGTTTGTGTTTCACTGTTCAAAGTTTCACTAGCTCTTTGAAAGCAGTTTGCTACTTTTGGCAACTCAGTTTGCATCTGCCATCTGCCATCAACAGGTGACTGCCAACTGGTTTGGGTTTTTCCCTAGCACAGGCACAGATTTCCCTAGCAACCCAGTGGTAATCCAGTGGTCGCTAAACAGCTTTCTTGCCTATATGACTAAGGCCTAAGTCATAGTTTCTTGTTCCCCATGAGGACTAGTAGAGCGAGGGCCCCTTTTAACATTAGCGTTAGTCACTCCTTGTGCTTTTTACAGCTGATGTACTATCATAAGACTTACCTGCATGTTTAATGTTAAAGAACTATAGGGCGTATGTAGCTCGTCTTCATTGAAAAGAGCTGGTTGAGGTGGTTTAGGCATTTGATTATGATGCCTCACAGGCATGTTCTAGGTGAGGTGTTCTGGACATGTTCCACTGGGAAGAGGCCTCGGCAACCCAGGACATGTTGAAGAGATCTCCTGGCTGGCTTGGTGTCCACCTGAAAGAACTGGATTTGTCTGCTTAAACTCCTGCCCCCATCACCCAGACCTGGATAATGGATGGATGGATGGTGAACTGGTGTGCACTGTCAGATGGCTACTCTCTCTGCTTGTCCAACACAACTGTCTACTGTCACACTGATTTTTGTAATAATTTTTACTTCACACTGATTCACATCACACTCTTATGATTATGAACAATATCAGCTGCAAAATGTCAGTTCGACTGCAAGAAAATATTTTGTGTTTAGATCAAGTTGAGTTTAAACATCACTAAACTCATATTTGTGTCTAGCTCAAGTCTGAGTCCTGTGACTTAGGTGAATACTTCTGAAAAGAACAAAGCAGAAATATAACAATTTATATAGTATTTTGATGGAAAGCATTTAAGTGGGTGGCTGCAGAATGTTGCTGATGAAAATAAAGATAATAAAAAATAAGATAAGTGCAAAGTAGTGATTGAATTAGCAGCTTGTGGTTGAAAGGTAATTTTCTTCTTAAAGGAGCTATGAAGCAGATGAGATCACAACGATACACTGTCAGCGCAAATAACAGAGAGACAATGGTAAAACACAACCCGTACTTTCTTTACATTTGTACTACCCTGTACTTTACATTTATTGATGTGCCTTGCCAAGGCTGACTCACATTACCAATATGGATTTCATGAAACCTAAGCATTTGCAATGGACGTATTCACTGAATAAGACATGAAATGCATATATAACTTTTCTGTTTTGTGGTAATTAAATCAGCCTGCTATCTAAATTCACAAGTTCTGGGCAATCTATTGCTCTCCAGGGTTTACAGAGGAACTAATGGAGGTGAATCGGGGAAACCAGCCCCGTATAACTTCAGCTAAGTATAAGTTCACACCCATCAAGACTGCCTCACAAGTCCAGAAGGCGCATTAAAACTAAAACTTTGTGTTCATTATTAAAAGTAGTTGTAAATAATGCATTTCAGTCTGTGGTGCTGAGGTTAGAAAATGGAGACTTGCAGTATAAATATTTAAATAGTGCACTGCGTTATGATAAATTTCATACTAAAGATTAACTGTGTAGTATTTACTTGTGTCTCTGCTTGTTTTGGGAATGTTTACAGTATGTGTATGGGTATCCAGCTTTCTAAGATGATTTATTTGTGCTGCTAAACTGAAAAGATTTTATGCTAATTTCTAAAGTTTCTAAAGTTTAGTTTTCACATGTGAAGAGGACTGAACAGTACTGATTCTATTAAGCATAACCTTGAATGAAAACGTTGTGAAATTTGGTTTTCTACATGAAAGCCTTCTGTCTTGATTTTTCTGCTTGTGGTGGTAATAATGCCCATTGACACTGAGTTGACAGACATGTATTGTAAACAGTTTTTATTGCAGTACGATGCAGTCATTGAGTTTGAGGCAAAGCCTGTCTAAAGCAGACAATGTGTCATGTCTAAATTCTGACATGAAAAAACAACAAAAATCCACACAAAGCTATTTTCAGCTTCAAAGTTTCCAATGGAGGTTCATTCAGGTTGACCACGATACCCCACTCTTGCATTATGTTTAAGATGCCACAACAAAGGACACGCAAAATCTTTATTATTTTGAAAGAGCCTAACTATATTTCCTTGAAAGGCAGTTTCTCGACACTATCGCGTAAACAGCATGTCTACACAGTTTGTTAAATCTTGTTTTAAGGAGATCCAAATGTTTTTGTGTATTTCCCATTCATTCCCCCTTGCATTCTTTTCATTTTCATCCTAGCCAGTAATGTTTGGCATGCGACTGATGGATCCCTCCTTCCACCACCACCTACCACCATCTCGCTCTCTCTATTTTGCTTTAATTGATTAGATACCGAGGTACAAAATTTATTTTGAAAACAAGTAGAGCAGCAAGAACTCAGTACTGCAGTCATTTTGTGTTTAAATGCTTACTTTGCCCTCCCACGCTTCACCAAAAAAAAAAAAACCCACCAACAACAACAAAATAACTTGCCTGAGACTAAATCTAGGAAAAAAAGAATCAAGCACAACATCCCCTGGTTCAAAACAAATGAGGAGCTCACCAGCATGGGGTGTAAATCTGCCATGCATGTCATAGTCTAGTTTGAAACAGCATCTTTATGACAAAGCCAGGAAAAAAATAAACATTTAAGTAAGACTTTTTTTTTTTGGTCTGCATACTTTATTTCTGCTTCTAAATTGAATATGAATGAGTGGTACAAAGAGGATAAGAGGTAGCAAATGAGTGGAGAAGAACAACATCAAGGACCCTGGGTAGAAGAAAAAAGTACGTTTCCATAGGTGATAAAGAGCGGAGCTATGTGAGTCAAGGTGATGATGGGGCACAGAGGATGTTACAGGGATGTGAGAAAAAAGAAATAGGGATGGATAATAAGAGCGAAAGAAGGGCAAAAAATAAAACAGGAAAATACAGAGACAGGTGATACTGAAAGAAAAGGTGGCAAATGAGAGACAGATGTGCATGTGAGAGAATATGAAGGTAGCTCAGACAGACATACGCAGGAAGAAATAAAATATGAAACAAGGTTGTGTGGAGAGACATGGAGAGTGTTACTGTCTGTTGGTTTTCTAAGCCTGTATAAAGACTTCAGGGACATAATGGATAAAGTGAGTTCCCTTTGTCAGGGAGATGCTGTTAGGTTGAAGCAAATAAACGTGTTGCTTTAATGGATTGCCTTGAATTCATGCTTCAGGGTAAACCAAAAAAGACGTCCTTCTGCTTTTGCTTTTTTGCAATGTTACTTTTACACCCACCTGGTGAGACTCAGTTGATCTCTCCATCATTTATTCTCTCAGTTCTGTTTATTCTGAAAGGAGAGGTCAGACGAATAGAACATAATGCATTTGTCTCTGATAGAATAGGTCATTTGTTCTGAACAAGAGGACCTGTCACTTCTGTCATTCTCCTGGCACCGTTGTGCTGTAATGCAGGTGCGGTGTTCTTGCGCTAAATTTATGCTAGTTACACATCAATTATGCTTCCAGAAAATAAACATGACATTCCCTGACCTTGTGCTTTGCTTCCATTAGTGAATCAAAATTGCAATGAGAATTCATTGCTGCGGTACAGTAATAATAAGCCATGCTTTATCAGTTTCTGGGAAGGGCTGATGTATGGAGCCTGCCAATAAGCAAAATTACACGATAAAATTAGAGGAAAACAAAGGCAAAATTTGTTTTAAAGTTTGTTTGTTTGTTCGTGCAGTTGCTCAGGGTTATCAGTGCTTATTTCAGAGTGAAATACATTCATTAAAATCTTGTAATCGGCTTTTAGCGACGCAGTTTAATAAATGTTTTAACATGGTCAAAAAACACAGATACAACAGCTTTAGTATTTAGTAAACAGACATACTTTTAATTGTAGGAAATAGTCATGTTTTAAAACAATCTCAAGAGGTAAATTGTATGTTTATGCTCTTGTTTGCAAGGTTTGAGACGCTTTTGTTTGTTTAATTGTTTGATTATGTTTATACAGGGAGTGCAGAATTATTAGGCAAGTTGTATTTTTGAGGAATAATTTTATTATTGAACAACAACCATGTTCTCAATGAACCCAAAAAACTCATTAATATCGAAGCTGAATGTTTTTGGAAGTAGTTTTTAGTTTGTTTTTAGTTTTAGCTATTTTAGGGGGATATCTGTGTGTGCAGGTGACTATTACTGTGCATAATTATTAGGCAACTTAACAAAAAACAAATTTATACCCATTTCAATTATTTATTTTTACCAGTGAAACCAATATAACATCTCCACATTCACAAATATACATTTCTGACATTCAAAAACAAAACAAAAACAAATCAGTGACCAATATAGCCACCTTTCTTTGCAAGGACACTCAAAAGCCTGCCATCCATGGATTCTGTCAGTGTTTTGATCTGTTCACCATCAACATTGCGTGCAGCAGCAACCACAGCCTCCCAGACACTGTTCAGAGAGGTGTACTGTTTTCCCTCCTTGTAAATCTCACATTTGATGATGGACCACAGGTTCTCAATGGGGTTCAGATCAGGTGAACAAGGTGGCCATGTCATTAGTTTTTCTTCTTTTATACCCTTTCTTGCCAGCCACGCTGTGGAGTACTTGGACGCGTGTGATGGAGCATTGTCCTGCATGAAAATCATGTTTTTCTTGAAGGATGCAGACTTCTTCCTGTACCACTGCTTGAAGAAGGTGTCTTCCAGAAACTGGCAGTAGGACTGGGAGTTGAGCTTGACTCCATCCTCAACCCGAAAAGGCCCCACAAGCTCATCTTTGATGATACCAGCCCAAACCAGTACTCCACCTCCACCTTGCTGGCGTCTGAGTCGGACTGGAGCTCTCTGCCCTTTACCAATCCAGCCACGGGCCCATCCATCTGGCCCATCACGACTCACTCTCATTTCATCAGTCCATAAAACCTTAGAAAAACCAGTCTTGAGATATTTCTTGGCCCAGTCTTGACGTTTCAGCTTGTGTGTCTTGTTCAGTGGTGGTCGTCTTTCAGCCTTTCTTACCTTGGCCATGTCTCTGAGTATTGCACACCTTGTGCTTTTGGGCACTCCAGTGATGTTGCAGCTCTGAAATATGGCCAAACTGGTGGCAAGTGGCATCTTGGCAGCTGCACGCTTGACTTTTCTCAGTTCATGGGCAGTTATTTTGCACCTTGGTTTTTCCACACGCTTCTTGCGACCCTGTTGACTATTTTGAATGAAACGCTTGATTGTTCGATGATCACGCTTCAGAAGCTTTGCAATTTTGAGACTGCTGCATCCCTCTGCAAGATATCTCACTATTTTTGACTTTTCTGTGCCTATCAAGTCCTTCTTTTGACCCATTTTGCCAAAGGAAAGGACGTTGCCTAATAATTATGCACACCTGATATAGGGTGTTGATGTCATTAGACCACACCCCTTCTCATTACAGAGATGCACATCACCTAATATGCTTAATTGGTAGTAGGCTTTCGAGCCTATACAGCTTGGAGTAAGACAACATGCATGAAGAGGATGATGTGGACAAAATACTCATTTGCCTAATAATTCTGCACTCCCTGTAGTAAAGCACTGTGAGACCGACCATTCCTTCAAATCACTCATCATGAGTATCTTTATTTTTCTGAAAAGAATAACATGTCACCAAATAATGATAAAATAGTCTGAAAATAGTACATAGTTCCCTGTAAATAATATAGCTATATTGGTCATAATCTACTTTTAATATTTAATATAGCCATGACTAGTGTTTCAAAATAATAATCCTAAAGAACTCTATCTTTATGTTGCTGAAAAACCAAAGGTTTCTGGCAGCACTCCAGTATTTGACATACGTGTTTCATCAATAATTAACATAACTTAAGTCAGGTGTCCACTACAGAGATAATTCCTTAACTTTAACCCTACTCTGTGTTTAGGAAATGCATTTGGGACGCTGGCGGTGGTGGTTGGAGGATGTTCCCCTCTGTCATCTCTTCTGCCCCATGCTGTTGCAGCTTCTGCTTTCTCTGTTGTTGGCAGTGGCAAGCCTTCGCTGTGATAGATCACTGTTATTACCACATATTCTCCATTACTGGATAACAGCGGGACTGCCAAGAACGCTCACATGAGCGCCCGCATTGAGCTTAAAGCCAAGACTACAGCAAACCCAAGTCTAACATCCAAATCTTTAGCTGAGAACAAAATACTTTACTATTACTTTATTGATTTTATTGGCATGTATCCACACCTTGTTAAGTATGCAGCCTTATTATCTGTCTATCTACAAAGTTAATAACATGTGTCTGTTTTTCATAAGTTTTGTCTTTTATTTTGTCAGTAAATCCAGAGGTTTTTTCAGGTCTAGTCAGGAAAAGATGGTAATTCTGTGCTATGGTGGTTGCTATGGACACTGCAATTGCTGAGATTACATAGCTTGCATGCCAGTTAAATTATTGTCATTGTGTTATTATTCTGTCATTTGGGTTTTGATTAGATTTTTTGTAGCTGTTAAATGATGTGGTAGCACAGAAGTGCAGTTTACAATGGCTATACACTGGGGTAAGTATTGTACTGTAAACTGTATGCAATATGTGTGGACGTGTAGCAGCAGTACTCGTGCGATTGTTTTGCCCCCTGAGCTCCAGGTGTTGTGCCAAAAAGTGATCGTCACTGCCGTCTGCAGGAGCGCACGCAGCTGCTTAAAGCTGTAGCGCTTACAGCTACTTCCGTGCAACTGATATAAGGTGCGGTAACCTGAAGACAGCTTCAGCTGTCTGTTTGTTGAAACAAAGTAACGCATCGCATTTTCTTGTTAGTAACGGTAACGGCGTTGTAACAATAGGAATAGTAATTAGTTAGATTACTCGTTACTGAAAAAAGTAACGCCGTTAGTAATGCCGTTACTTGTAATGCTGTTATTCCCATCACTGTATTTAGCACATACTGCATGTACACATACATGTCTTACTATAGCTTACTCATTAGAGCTAAACATAAAGTCTTACACAAAAACACGGCATGTATCACTTACAGTGAAACTCAAGAAAAGTTCAGAGGTTTAACAATCAGAGAGTCAGAGACAGCTGGAGATGTTAGTGGAGTGTGATGACAAAGTCGACTGCAGGCTATAAGAGTACTTACCAGTGAGAAAAATAGAACGAGAGGAAACCAAAAAATGAGAATGTTGATGAGAAAGACAGAAGCCTGTGGTCAACACTCTACTTCAATAGATTTAGTTTTGAGACCGCCTGCTGTCTGATGTCTTGTAATGAAAGACAAAAAGAAATTACAGCCTGTCCAGACTTACTGCAGAACATACAAGTGTTATGATCCATGATCCATCGTCTCACACTGTTATCTACAGTTGTATCAGCCTTCCGTAGTGTGTCCGTGCATCTGTGTGTGTGTGTAGGCATGCTTGGTAAGCAAAGATTTTTTTGTAGAAAAAAAACAACAACTTTTTTGGCCTTTGTCTCTCCTTTCGCTTTAATTCTGCATAACTCACTTAATAAACATAAAAGCTGTCAAAAGAAATTTAGCCTTTGCTGTCCTTGCAGATGAATGAAAAGTGCATTTTCCTTAGGGCACTGCTATTAACATAATGTACATCTCAGCCAAAAGGAAGTGTGAGGGGTGAGCTACAACAATACATTACCTGAAGCAAGAGGTATGTATATTTTGTAGGAGATTAATACCTGCTGAATGAATCTGTTAAACAGCAAAAACACATTTATTTACTGCGATCACACGTTAGGCGCATTGATTGCTACATGTAATCGTACACTATAAGTGCATTTGAGGATGTGTTTTGCAGGAATAAGGAACTAATACTAGTAAAAATACTTTATTATGAACATGAATAGCAACTTTACAAACAAATTTAAATCTTGAATTTGGCAAAGAGATCGTTTATCATTTATTTGGCTCCTTTTTCCTCCTCTCTCCTTCTCTAATAAAAAAACAAAGAATGCAATGTTTTCATTTGTTTGCAGCCTACAGTTGTTTTTTTTTAATGCTTTACTGTTCCTATAGTCAGTTACCATATTAGTCACTAATAAAAAAAAAGCCTCATTCTTGTGTTATATTCTTTAAATATCTTTATAATGAGCAGATTAAAAAAAACAACATTCTACAGAGACTTTTTATGTGGGTTTGTACAATAATCAGCTGAACTCAGTTTGTGCTGGTGGGTGTAGAGCAGAATTGGCGGAGTGCTCTGCGAGTTTTGCAAAGTACAGATATTCACATTTGTTGAGATTTACTGTAACAATTATGTATAAAAATGTGCAGGTAAAGTGCAGAATTTGTAAACTATCCACTGCTGCAAACAAGATATAAAATCTTTCTGTGCATCTACAAAGGAAAGAAAGATAGTTGGAGCTGGAGTGATTCTCAAGCTGAGCGACACCAACCAAGCTATCAATTTTGCTTTGTTATTACTTTCTGTTGTCTCTGGCTAAAAGCAGGATATTCGGAAATGTGGGCTCAGTATACTACTCAAAGTGGATCCAAATACTGCACTGCAATATATTGTATGTAAAAAGAATAGTTGCGGATAAGCAGGGTTAACACTGGCAACCTCAGGAAACACAAAAATGATTATTTTAAAGTGTAAATTGGAAGCAGTGAAGTATGTTTGACTGCTTTAACAAAGCACTTTCTGGAGTGCAGCCTCCTTACTCCAATGCTCATGGGATTTGCCAAAATGAAAATGCGAGTATCTCAACCTCAAGTCAAGGTAACACTCCCTGTCGATGAATAAATAAGTCCATAGTTATTAACTCCTAACCCAGCAATGGCTTTAAGCACTTAGTAGCAACTAAGTAGGAGCATTTAAACACTAAATGTTCCTCCTAAGTTTCAGGCAAGCAGCAGATGTAGCTTTGTTGGTGAAAAGCAAACAAAACTCATTTACTAGATAATGAAAAGCAAGTGTGGAAAAAAAACTGCGTCACAGAACTGTCATCTATTTTATTGTAATAAGACCTTGTGACTCATAGAGGCAACAAAAGGTAGATATATATGACAATTTTTTTTCAGAGCATGTGCATGAATAAAAGGTATGCAATACAATTTATGCAAATAACCGGGGTTTTTTTTTGTTTTTTGCAAAAAGATCGATCATAACAGAATGAGCCAGTCAGCTGGGAGTTCAAAACAGCTTCTTCTGTTACTGTAAGCACAATCTAAAACCTTTGAGTTTATAGATCCAATTGGAGTCCTTTATCTCACCTTGTTCAACAGGCCTAAACAAGTGAAATAACAGACTGATCTTTTCCCCTGTTGTCTTAGTCAACAACAGCAGCTTGTTAGGCTAACATGAATTATTGAGAATGAAGTAAAACTAAAGCTGTCTCTATGCACACAGACTGCTGTTTGCCACATATCTTTAAATGTGGCAGACCATTGCAAACGTAGCTACAGGCTGAAAGAGCAGCCACCTACTCTGTCTAGTAGAGATACCTGCAGGCAGGGGCATGTCTCAGGACTCAGGTTGACAGAGGAAAAGATACACATTGTCACATTTTAGGAATAAGAGCAAGGAGGAAAACAGGGCATCTTCAGATATAAAAGAAATCAAGCACAGTGAATTGTGGACAGAATTTAGGCACAGCACGAGAAAGGCAAACGTTTCTTTTTAGAGTTACTGCAGAACATGCCCGAGGGTTTGGCCAAAGCGAAGAGGATTTTACTAAACCAGTTTCACTGCTGGGGTAGAGTGGCAGACATTGTAACAAAATAAATATAACTGAAAGCATTGTCTACAACCCACACTGTCCTCACCCAACTTCTTATATTAGCAATGAAGTACAAACAAAATCTGAGTCACCTTTTTTTTTTTTGCTATGGGGGAAGAGATAAAAAAGACAATAAAAAAGATAGAAAGGAGCATTTTTGTTGTCAATAAAGTGGTGGCAGATGGAAAGGGAGGAAAAGGGTGTAGAGTCAGCATGTAATATAATCAAAAATAAAGAGATGTGTGTGCTGTTGCAGAAAAGCCTTGCTCTAGGGTTAAGGTTTTACTGAGCATACGTGTGTTAGTTGTTGAGCCATGGGACAGAGAGGCAGTCATGGGGAGAAAATGTATAGCAGGTAGTTTCCACTGTGCCGACTCCCTGTTTGAGGGAACATATGCTGATGATTCCCATTATGTCTTATATTTCTTTTTTTGTTCTTTTTTTAAAAAAGGACCACGTGAAGTAATATGAAAGTTTGCAAAAGGACGCATCTACTGATGATCTATAACAACTGCATTGGATTATTACAGTCAACAGGTGACCCCACATCTGGGTTAAAACACTTGAATACATTGTTTTAAAAACAAAACGTAACTATGTTTTGTAGATATTTTGATTGCACCCCATGTTTAATGTGTGATCGTATGATTATACCATATAAAAAGTGTCATTGACTACAACTCTACTAACAATGGAAATCCCCTCTTTGCAAAATATTCAAGATAAAAGATTAGCAGATAACACAATACGTGGCTACTGTATCTCGGGTGTTCATAGATAGGCATTTCTGTTAATTACACATTAAGAGTAAGTAAGAATGACTCAGGTTTTTCTAATTATTGTGATTTCTCTGTCCGGCATTTTAGCTGTTATTGTGATGATTTAAAAAAAAAAATTAAAAATTGAGTGCCATTGATCATGTCCCACCACTAACCCTCAGTCACAGAGAGCACTGATATTGTTTGCGTTCAAAATGCTGTGTTGTGAAAATAAAAATGACTCAATGTGTAAAATTGCTTAGACGGTGTGATTAAAGGTGTCAGATGTAAACACAGCTGTTATCTGGATCAGCTCCAAATATCACCTGTGAGAAATTTTGAAACAAAAAAAAGGAAAAAAGAAAAAAATATATACTCTAAACCAGCGGCTAAACCAGCGGTCCCCAACCTTTTTTCGCCACGGACCGGTTTATGCCCGACAATATTTTCACGGACCGGCCTTTAAGGTGTCGCGGAAAAATACAACAAAATAAAACTAGTACCGGTACCGAAAAAAAGAAGATTTATTCATAACACACGTGAAAAGACCCAGGAAAACAGAGTTAACGATAAAAACGATAACAAAATGACGCTGAAAACCGATAAAAACCCTGAAAACCATACATTTCACACCTCACCCTCAACTCTCGCGGCCCGGTACCAAACGACTCACGGACCGGTACCAGTCCGAGGCCCGGGAGTTGGGGACCGCTGCTCTAAACTGCCAGCAGCAAGTCTGACACATTGACACAGGTGTGGCTAATAACTGACTAATGCTGCTCCCCTCAGGGTTTGTCTTGTTGGAGTCTGCAAATTCTGATATTTTTGTAATATTTGGTGAATCTCTCCCTTGCCCTTCATTTGTTTCTTTGAAATATATCCAGTTTGTGGTTGGAAAGACTGGCTGTGCAGTGCTTTGCCTCCCTAAAAACAGCACAAATAAAAAAAGTAGGAACTTTTTCATGTGTCCTCTTCTGTTGCATTTCACTTTGTCCCAATTTCACCTCCAAACCCCTTTGATCTTCTGGCCAATTAATTTTGCCCTTTCTACAGTAACAGAGCAAATCCGAGCATGATTTTGCTTTTTCTATTGTTGCTGGCAGCAGAATACTTTACTCATCCTGCCCTCCCCTCTTTTTTTATCTTCAACTCCCATTTTTAGAGTCCCTCTGATCTTTTCACTTCCTTTTTTTAATCTTCATAAGCATTACTGGTGCTTAAGATGCAGTGTTGGGGAGTAACGGAATACATGTACCGCCGTTACGTATTTAAATACAAAATATGAGTAACTGTATTCCGTTACAGTTACCGTTTAAAAAGGTGGTATTTAGAATACAGTTACTTTGTTGAAATAAATGGATTACACGGCGGTATTTTCCTGTTTGATATTGTGGCGGGTCAGGCCTTTTCGGGTTTTGTTTGACAGCTATGTTCTGTTGTTCCAGGCGACAGCGTTACGGTTGCCATGGTGACGCAGCAACAACAACAACAACAACAAATGGTCCATTTGATTGACCTTTATTATAATTATGTGTTTATTTTATTTTATTTTTGGTTATTAGACATGACTGGGGGGATAAGCCAATACCCTTATGTTACGACCCGGGTCAAAAGCCGCAACACAAATAAGGAGACGAACACCAGATTGTGGGTGAGAAGAGGTTTTAACACTAAAATGCCTAGCAGGTTGGCTAACATGGCTGGTACCACCCAGGCATGGCTAGTGAGGCTCCCTCAAAGCCTGCCTCAGGTATCCTTTTATCAACACCTGACCAGGTGTGGTCAATTAGCACTAGCTGAACACACTGAGGAAATTAGAGGCTGCAGAGGGACGTAACAGCAGTAAAAAGGAACTGACGTGTTTCAGCTGAGGGAATCCTCAGCATTTGTGATACACATATGAGCATGATTCTCAGAAGCACCACCTAGACCAAATTCTTGATGAACACTGGTGACAATAATCATTAATACATTGCCATTAACAAAAGTGCAAAACTAATGATGTCTTTTATCCACATCAGCGATAAGGTCTGGGTGGCGCTTTATTGGAGGTCACACCTGTGTATATATCAGAAACACAGAATACACCGATTAGGAGAATGCCTGCATTAATATTACTGACTAGAGTGATGTCAAAAGCATGAATGCTATGAAATGAAAGATCTTTTAACCTTTTACCAGTACATTCTTTTTATGATTTTGATGATAACAGGGTTTAAATACACTAGTAAACATCCATAACATAAGACAGAAACTAATTTTTATTGTGAGAGCAATTTTAGTAACACCAACAAAGTTGAATTGTAAAACATACCTGAATGCTGGGTGAAAAGTCTTTCTCTGATATTTTTTGCCATTTTCAGCTATTGCTCAGCCAGTGTGGTCAGCTGAAGGTGATATAAAACAGTAACTGGATATTTATGAAAAGGCCTTTTTTTAAAAATACATTGGTAAAGTAAAAGTTTGATCTATTTTACTGGCCATTATTTGCTGATATACTTCTTCACATCTAGTGTACAAACAGTACTGCTGACCTGACATACTTGGAGGAAAAGCAGAAAGATTCTTACACAAAGGACAATAAGAGCGTAGATCATATTAAAAAATATAAAACGTGCAGTATGTAAACTCAATCTTAAGTGGTCAGCTGGACTCTGCTACACTTCATGTGTTATTTTATTTGATTCCCCAACAGTAAAACTAATATTAACAGCTATGACTCCGCAACAAAAGACTTCATTTTCACAATGACAAGGCTGGTTTGTAGAGTTCCATGCATTTTTCTGCCTCAACGCTGAATATCTCCTTGTCCCTTCTGACAGCTACAAGATGAAAAGTAAGATGGGCTTTTCCCTTACAAAAGAAGTGCTTGGAGTAGCTACTATGTACAAGGTGTGTAGTGAAACTGGAAGAATGCTACATTTCTTGGACATCAACTCAAAAAATCAAAACAGTCTCATAAATTGAATGTGGGTTTTGCCATAGGTAGGTAGTAAGATAAAGGCCTTTGTACTTAAAGGGAGTTGGACTCCCCCAGGGCTGCCTGTTGTCCACAATTCCATTCATAGTGTTTATGGACAGTTTCTAGTCCATGTGGTGGAGAGTTTCTCGTTTGGTCGACTTAGGATAATCTCTTTGAAATTTGTATAGCTGAATGAGTGGTCCTTGTAATTTCATTGAGTGGTAACCTCCAACTTGTGTGGGGGTGGTTTGTAGTCGAGTGTGACGTGGTGGGGAAGAGCATTTTGACAATCTTGGTGTTTTGAAACCGGATGTGATGAGAAAAAGAGCTCTGACTGTGAAATTCACTCTCATTGGCTAACTCATACTTCAGATAATTGTCCCGTCTGAAACATAGTATGAACAAGATTTATAACATGGACATAATATTTTGTTCAGTATAACCCAAAGTGAGTGACTGATACCATAAACTCAACAGGAAAGACTTCACATAAGTCAAGTGAGAAATCTGGTTTGAGACTTCTGTCTAACCACAGGTATTGACTTCTACTGGCCATTAAGTTGAATTTTAAGGTTGAGGTTTAATGGATTTCCATGCTGTCTTCACTTTTCAGAAACTATGTCCATATATGCTTGTGGTAAAGAGAGAACTGAGCATTAAAGTGAAGCCATGTGTACTGGCTGATCTGCCTTTCTGCCCTCACCTGTTGCCAGAGCCATAAGCCGTTAGTAGCAATCAAAAACTATTATATACAAGCAGCAGAAATCAGTTTCCTTAGGACGGTGTGTGGACTCAGCCTTAATGATAGCATGTGGAGCTAAGTTGGGAGGGGGTTCAGAGTACTGCTGTTTCTTATTCATGTCGAAAATAGCCAGTTGTGCTAGTTTCAGCATCTGAATTGGGTGCTTGTACTTGCATTTACTTTGCACTTTACTAGTGCACTTTAGACTACAAGTCACATTTTCACGATACAGTCATACATTGTTTTGTTTCCCTCGCATCGATGTCCAATTTAGAATCACCATTTAACCTAACATGCATGTCATAAGAGATTCAAATCACTAACCTTGTGAGGAGACAGCGCTAATCACTGCACCACTGTGCTGCCCAAGTGAGAGATTTTGCTGGATTGGGAGCACCTCGGTGTCTCCCAAGGAAAAGCTGAAAAGTAGGAAAAGGAGAGGGAGGTCTGGGCATTTCAGATTAGACTCCTGCCCCTGCAAACCAGAGCGGGATAAGAGGCAGAAGATGGATGGATGGATGGATGGATGGACAGACAATATACACAACACCAACCACTATAAAATATTTCTGATGTTTGGCATCAAAGGCAGCGCAGTAAGCATCTTTCAATCTTTAGCTATAATTGCAGCTTGAACCATATTGGAGATTTCCCTTCAAATACCACAAACCAATTATTTTGTTTAACTCACACTTCAGATCCAAATGAATGCACACAGACTCTGCAAAAGCTCACTGCCATTTAGAAATGCATTAAAGTCAAAAGCTAACATAGGACACTATCGTAAGATCCTGGAATACATAAAGGTTATATTTGCCACATTGCATACAGCACATTTCAGTGCAGAGACAAACCTTTATCAACTTCCACCCTTGCCTTAGCACATCCTGTCTTATGCCACAGAGTAATCGTGTACAGGGAGCTCCTTCTTCTGGTTTCCACACTGCACAAGCGTTCTCACATATACCTGCACAAAAAATACTCACCTTATCCTTCCACTCACAGTCATGCAAGGGAAGCGGTCTTGATTTCAGCCAGCACGCTGACTGTGCTCACAAGCGCAGAGTCAACTGTTTTATCCACAGTGCCGACGGGAACAGCCTTGCATCTTCTTCTGTCACACTGGCACAACAAGAAAAAATGTAGAGAGAAATACAAAGCCTGAGAGATGGCGGAAAGGGGGAAAAAAACAAAGAAACAGAAAGAAAAATGGAAATGAAAAGAGAAAGCGGTACAGACAAAAACAGAACTGTGGCTGATAATGTCAAGTTAAGCGATGTATACATACACGTTATATTACATATCTCTTGTATTAACCTTTATAGTTTCCAAAAGAGAGATTCTCCCTTTTTCACTTACAGTACATGAGATTAAGAATAACATTGTCCTCAAAAGAGGGGGAACACCTTCTGCCAGGTCTGTGGGTTTTTATTATCCAATAGTGCGGTGAATGAGAAAAACTGTGCCACATATTACAAATTCTTGCTACAAAACCTGGTTTTGCCAGCAGTCAAGAAAGCAGAATTTTTAAATTGTCCAAACCATTCCTCTGGGTCATAACAGGCAGTGGTGCTTGATGTAAAAAGACGGATGCCTCTGATGACTACATGAGTAGGAATGTGTGAAAGTGATAAGGTATTCTGTTCTATACCAAACGTAAATGTGAACTCGTGTGGGTGAAACGTGTATGAAAATCTGCTTTGATCTCCAAATTTTTTGTGTTAATACTGTTTATTTGGGAGCCTGTTTATGTGTTCCCGTGTGTGTGTGTACACGTTCAAGCTGATGCGTACTGCAGTAATAGAAGCTGTCCTGCAGCACACAGTCTGGTGTTTGCAGCCGGAAAGCTGTCATAAACAATCTGCTCCAGCGTCAGTTAAACAGCTAGCGTGGGAGAATTGGGTGCTCTGTAGGCTACAACCAACCCCACACTCTCTAAATAGACCAACCCATCTGCCTAATGCTCCGATATCAAAATGAGCAATGGATATCCCATCTGACATTGCAATAGTTATGCGACAACTGGTTGGCCAGGACTCAAGTGACACTGGCCAGTGAGTCTGGGAGGTCTTGTGCTTTGACACTGAGTAAAGCTGAAGTTAGTGTTATACTATACTGTGAAAACTAACAGACTCAAGATATGTTCCTGCAGGAAATGAGACTTTCAGGTTCAAATGATTTCACACATGGACGTGATGAGGTCACTGTAATGTGTGGTATGAACGTTTGCTTGAAAAATAGCTGGAAATAGATTTCAGGACACAGGCCAAAATATATTAGGGTGTCAAGACTTATGTAGAATAATCCTTATACACACACACACACACACACACACACACACACACACGTGTATATATATATATATATATATTAGGGGTGCAACGATATTCGTATCGATATTGAACCGTTCGATACAGTGCTTTCGGTTCGGTACGCATATGTATCGAACAATACAACATTTGTAATTTATTTTATCAACTTTCCTTCTGACGATGCTGTCTGTGTTGAACGCTCAGTGAATCTGCGTTCGACTACTCCGCCTAGGCTGCACTGTCGAGCGCAGATCCACTGAGCGCTCAACACAGACAGCATAGTCAGAAGGAAGAGCGCAGGGCAAGCTAGCAAGACAGAAGTTAAGCTCTCCTTGCAACATGGACCTCATTCAGATCTGGCGTTTGGAATTATTTTGGTTTTCATGTGACTTATGACCCTGAAGGTAAGCGAGTCATGGACTAAAGTAAAACAGTATGTTGGATGTGCCATGCAATGCTCAATTACATGGGTGGGAACTAGTGTGTTAGCGCAGTTAGGCAAGGCAAGGCAAGGCAAGTTTATTTGTATAGCACAATTCAACAACAAGGTGATTCAAAGTGCTTTACAGAGACATTAGAAACAAGAACAAATAAAAAGCATGATTTAAAATTGATTAAAACAAGCAAATAAACTAACTAACTAATTAACAAACAAACAAACAAACAACAGTATATAAAATCAAAACAGATAAAATCAGAACAGTAGATAAAATCAGTAGTTAAATGTAAGTTTTGAAATTTAAGCTTAAAGTGTGGATTTGGTGCTTTATTCAAATGCAGCTGAGAACAGGTGAGTCTTCAACCTGGATTTAAATAAACTGAGTGTTTCAGCTGAGTTAGCTCGTTAACGTGTTGGCCGTCTAGCCCCATGCACGGGGCGATCGACGGTAGCTCGTTAACGGAGATTTGCCGTGTTGTGGCGTTAAGGTCATTTCAACGAGATCAACCTGAAAGCACTAGTGGGAACACAACGAATATGACTGCACATTTACGCCGACATCATCCTAGTGCAAAGACAAAAACAACAAGCATGCTACTAACTTTAGCCGAGTCATTTAGACAGCTGTTAGCACATGATTCTCCTTATGCTGCTGAGAATATAGCCCAGAAGAAGCGGATAGTATAGCTTTTATTTTGGAAAGAGACATTTCTCTGTAATAAACTCTTTTCCAAAGATGAGTGATTCCTCAATCAGATACAGGGCTTGCAATATCGCTAGCCCGACGTCCTGGGGCTAGCGATTTTTTTCAGTCGGGCTACCAAAATCTATCTCTTCCCTGCCCGTCGGGCTATTGTAGGAAGGAAAAATATATGTCAATGCTTTTGCATTCTTTCAGAAATGTAGCTGGGTAATTATGTCATTGGCATTGGTGAGCCACTGTCAATATGTGACATATTGTAATCGCGTTTGAATTTGCGCTTGTTTTTTTGCTTTCACTTTGCAATCGTGCGAACTGTGTATAGAGAGCGACAGCACTGATCTGTGAGTGATGATAATTTGTGCACCAATTCCTCTGACATCGTCTTATTAATCGTTAGCTTACTATGCAAACATGACAAGTGAAATCTCCCGCAGCAAGCTTAAACATGTGAGAGGTTGATCGCGCAGAGAATCGCTGAGCTTATGTGAGTGTGTGTGTAAAAGCAGCACGATATATATTTTAGTTCTGCTGAGCCAAATAAGACAGGTCAGGGTGAAGAAGTGACAGCCAAAGAAAAGCTTACCACAAAACGGAGAAGTTATGACAAATCAGACTATAAGGCAAAAAGAAAGCGCAGCTTTATGGTTTCATGGACAAAATAATTTCTGTGGCTGCGATATGACGAGCTATATAACCAGGGCTGCACATAAGTGGTCCGCAGGTGCGCATTCGCTGTCAAAATAAAAAACACGCACAAGGGTTAGGGTTAAATTTAAAAACTGTACTTTTGAGTTAAAATATATATTTATAATTTTAATAAATGACAAATTAAAAAGGCATGAACATTTTTTTTGTATCGAAAAAATATCGAACCGTGACACCAAAGTATCGAACCGAACCGAACCGTGAATTTTGTGTATCGTTGCACCCCTAATATATATATATATATATATATATATTACATACACACACATACACACACACACGTGTATATATATACAAAAAAAAAAAGGGTCCTGCACAGTATCTTAGCTGTTCCCAGGACTGCGCTCTTCTGGACAGAGATCTCCGATGTTATTCCCGGGATCTGCTGGAGCCACTCGCCTAGCTTGGGAGTCACCGCACCTAGTGCTCCGATTACCACGGGGACCACAGTTACCTTCACCCTCCACATCCTCTCGAGCTCTTCTCTGAGCCCTTGGTATTTCTCCAGCTTCTCGTGTTCCTTCTTCCTGATGTTGCTGTCATTCGGAACCGCTACATCGATCACTACGGCCGTCTTCTTCTGTTTGTCTACCACCACTATGTCCGGTTGGTTAGCCATCACCATTTTGTCCGTCTGTATCTGGAAGCCCCACAGGATCTTAGCTCGGTCATTCTCCACCACCCTTGGGGGCATCTCCCATTTTGACCTCGGGACTTCCAGGTTATACTCGCCACAGATGTTCCTGTACACTATGCCGGCCACTTGGTTATGGCGTTCCATGTATGCCTTGCCTGCTAGCATCTTGCACCCTGCTGTTATGTGCTGGATTGTCTCTGGGGCATCTTTACACAGCCTGCACCTGGGGTCTTGCCTGGTGTGATAGACCCCAGCCTCTATGGATCTTGTGCTCAGAGCTTGTTCTTGTGCTGCCATGATTAGTGCCTCTGTGCTGTCTTTCAGTCCAGCTTTGTCCAGCCACTGGTAGGATTTCTGGATATCAGCCACCTCCTCTATCTGCCGGTGGTACATACCGTGCAGGGGCCTGTCCTTCCATGATGGTTCCTCGTCTCCCTCCTCTTTCTTGGGTTTCTGCTGCCTGAGGTATTCACTGAGCACTCGGTCAGTTGGGGCCATCTTCCCAATGTATTCTTGGATGTTTGTTGTCTCATCCTGGACTGTGGTGCTGACACTCACCAGTCCCTGGCCCCCTTCCTTCCGCTTAGCGTACAGCCTCAGGGTGCTGGACTTGGGGTGAAACCCTCCATGCATGGTAAGGAGCTTTCTTGTCTTTATGTCAGTGGCTTCTATCTCCTCCTTTGGCCAGCCTATTACCCCAGCAGGGTACCTGATCACGGGCAGGGCGTACGTGTTGATGGCCCGGATCTTGTTCTTACCATTCAGCTGACTCCTCAGGACTTGCCTGACCCTCTGCAGGTACTTGGTGGTTGCAGCTTTTCTAGCGGCCTCTTCATGGTTCCCATTCGCCTGCAGGATCCCCAGGTACTTGTAACTGTCCTCTATGTCTGCAATGTTGCCTTCTGGTAGTTCAATCCCCTCAGTTCTGACTACCTTCCCTCTCTTTGTTACCATCCGACTACACTTCTCCAGTCCGAACGACATTCCAATGTCATTGCTGTATAGCCTGGCAGTGTGGATCAGTGAATCGATGTCTCGTTCACTCTTGGCATACAGCTTGATGTCATCCATGTACAGGAGGTGGCTGACAACTGCTCCGTTCCGTAGTCGGTATCCGTAGCCAGTCTTGTTAATGATCTCACTGAGGGGGTTCAGGCCTATGCAGAACAGCAGTGGGAACAGAGCATCTCCTTGGTAGATCCCGCACTTGATGGTGACTTGTGCTATGGGCTTGGAGTTGGCCTCTAGTGTTGTACGCCACATCCCCATTGAGTTCCTGATGAAGGCTCTTAGGGTCCCATTGATCTTGTACAATTCTAGGCATTCCAGTATCCAGCTGTGGGGCATTGAGTCATAGGCCTTCTTGTAATCAATCCAGGCAGTGCACAGGTTGGTCAGTCTGGTCTTGCAGTCTCGGCTGACTGTTCTGTCTACCAGTAGCTGGTGTTTTGCGCCTCTGGTATTCTTGCCAATTCCTTTCTGTGTCCCGCTCATGTATTGACCCATATATATATATATATATATATATATAGTGAGATATCTTGCAGAGGGATGCAGCAGTCTCAAAATTGCAAAGCTTCTGAAGCATGATCATCGAACGATCAAGCGTTTCATTCAAAATAGTCAACAGGGTCGCAAGAAGCGTGTGGAAAAACCAAGGCGCAAAATAACTGCCCATGAACTGAGAAAAGTCAAGCGTGCAGCTGCCAAGATGCCACTTGCCACCAGTTTGGCCATATTTCAGAGCTGCAACATCACTGGAGTGCCCAAAAGCACAAGGTGTGCAATACTCAGAGACATGGCCAAGGTAAGAAAGACGGCCACCACTGAACAAGACACACAAGCTGAAACGTCAAGACTGGGCCAAGAAATATCTCAAGACTGGTTTTTCTAAGGTTTTATGGACTGATGAAATGAGAGTGAGTCGTGATGGGCCAGATGGATGGGCCCGTGGCTGGATTGGTAAAGGGCAGAGAGCTCCAGTCCGACTCAGACGCCAGCAAGGTGGAGGTGGAGTACTGGTTTGGGCTGGTATCATCAAAGATGAGCTTGTGGGGCCTTTTCGGGTTGAGGATGGAGTCAAGCTCAACTCCCAGTCCTACTGCCAGTTTCTGGAAGACACCTTCTTCAAGCAGTGGTACAGGAAGAAGTCTGCATCCTTCAAGAAAAACATGATTTTCATGTAGGACAATGCTCCATCACACGCGTCCAAGTACTCCACAGCATGGCTGGCAAGAAAGGGTATAAAAGAAGAAAAACTAATGACATGACCACCTTGTTCACCTGATCTGGACCCCATTGAGAACCTGTGGTCCATCATCAAATGTGAGATTTACAAGGAGGGAAAACAGTACACCTCTCTGAACAGTGTCTGGGAGGCTGTGGTTGCTGCTGCACGCAATGTTGATGGTGAACAGATCAAAACACTGACAGAATCCATGGATGGCAGGCTTTTGAGTGTCCTTGCAAAGAAAGGTGGCTATATTGGTCGCTGATTTGTTTTTGTTTTGTTTTTGAATGTCAGAAATGTATATTTGTGAATGTGGAGATGTTATATTGGTTTCACTGGTAAAAATAAATAATTGAAATGGGTATATATTTGTTTTTTGTTAAGTTGCCTAATAATTATGCACAGTAATAGTCACCTGCACACACAGATATCCCCCTAAAATAGCTAAAACTAAAAACTACTTCCAAAAACATTCAGCTTTGATGTTAATGAGTTTTTTGGGTTCATTGAGAATATGGTTGTTGTTCAATAATAAAATTATTCCTCAAAAATACAACTTGCCTAATAATTCTGCACTCCCTGTATATATCAGTGTTTATATGTATAACCACTGAGGCAAAGCAGAAAAATGGTTTCAACAGCTGAAATATGTAAGCTGAAAGCCTGTTGGAAGAGCCAAAGAAACTCAGTCTCTATAGCAGATGGGTGGATTCCTTTTCCCTTTAAAATTTAAAAGACAAGATCTGATTTCCAGGGGGTGGTTGCAAAATAGTTCCTATGTCAGTGGCTAAAGTAACCTTTCAATCCATGGTTGCGTATCTCAAAAAAATGAATGGCTGATAAGTTTTTCACTTGTAAAACTATTGCAATCTCCGGGGAACAGCCTTGCAGATATGCCTTTTTACTTTAAGACCTGACCTACTTATAGGCTAGTTCTTAAAACATATTACAATTTTAAAAAACATATTTCTATTTTCTGTTGTGTTGGTATATGTAGCTTTTCCCCCCAGAAGCTTAAAATAATCACCAATAACAGTAGAAAATGATGATATATCAGCAGGGGTTTGATGCTGTGGGTATGCCGATTTTTAATTACTCTAGAAAAGCAATAGTTTCACCACCCACGGAGATTTCTGTTTTTTACTGATTTTTTTAAATTTCCTACTGAGACTTTAACCTTTACAGTCATAGAACATACATAGATTAACGGGTTTATTTACAAAGTGCGAGGTTAGCTGATATAACTGCGTGGGTCAGAGACTGCTCGCCGGGGAAGTGGGAGGGTCTGTGAACAAGAAACACAATGTTAGTTTGACTTGATTGAGAGTTAAAGGTTAACAGTGTTCACTGCACCCTTGCATCAGCACCCCCTTGTCTTACTTGCGATGTGGGGCAAAAATACGTCAGTGGTCAGGCTGAGTTCCTGAATCGAGAAGGCTGGGCAGGCAGTTTGATGGTACCAGATGGTACCGAGTGCAGAAGAGAGTGAGGCAAAGGAAAACAGAGATGGGGATGCCGACTGTGAGCTGGAAAATACACAAGGTTGATCTGGTGAGACCTTCAGGTGGGTAAATAGTGGGGGTCTTGGACTCTGTATAGGAGATAGGAAACTGAAGTTAGTTAGGAATTCAAAGACACAGGTTGGTGCCAACTTGCCAGTGTGGTGGAGTACAATCTGGCAGAGAATCACAGCCCTAACCTGGCTTTTAAGTACAGAGCCTCCTGATGGTCAATGATTTGCAGGTGTGGGAGAGAGTGAGGCCAAGAGAGCAGCTCCGCCCAAAGACAGATGCAGCGAAGTAGCTGTCCAAAACCACCTGGAGAGGAAAAAAGGAAGAAACCCCAAGAAGCCAGTCCTCGATGCACATCACCACTAGCTTTGGCACAGACTTGCAAGGTGCTATACTTTGGATTTCTTGTAGTATTTTTAATGTGAATATGTAAAACCCCTTTTTTATGTTGACATCCGGCTTCTGTTACGATATTGCGCCTTCACAAGAGCTGTTTTTAAATGACACAGGAATATCCGCATATAATGTTCTTGAGTAATTCAATGTGTTATACACCAAGCAGTTTAGTATCAACTTATACAAGATTATATGGCAATAAACATTTATCAACTTTAATTAGGGAAAAAAAACTTCTTCTGCTCTAGAGTAACTTTCTGTCCTCCAAATCGTGGCTGTTACATGTTATTTCATTTGATCAGAAAGACCATCTGCTTTTATCATGACCTTTTATCTTCACACTGAATGTTAATGGACTGTACAAACTCCTTAGCTTACTAATCGTGTATCTAACTGATATTTTCGTTTTTGTTACAATGACCAAATTTAAACTGTTTAAATTTAATAAAAAAAAATGCTAATAGTTATAAAATAAGTAAATAAATGTTCATTTTGTCAAGGTACTTTTAGTTAACAGTGTGTTCTGGACTGTATATACCTTTGGATTATATTATAAAGATTGGATGCTGAGTTTCTAAATTTAGCAAATCACAAATATATAGAAAGTATATAATGATATATATATTGTACACATTGCATACATTTTTGTAAAAATGTGTGTTTACTGTTAGTAAGTGATTCTTTATATACCTTTTCTTTCTCTCAAATCATCAATTATTTAGTTCACCATCCTCCAAAAGACATTTAGGCAATTGTTACTATAAGTATACTATACTTGACTCCTTTTTCACAAAGAAATTGAAACATACAGTGTTGACCTTGGGGACTAGTCGAGCAATATACAGGGTAGGTCATCATAATTAAATACCCTCAGTTTTTTAAATGAATACCAGGATGTTGCAGGGAAAAATGCCTGCTAACTCTGGTAACCAGGGATGCATCCTAAGAAAATTGCTCAGACACTTGTTAGCCAATGGGAGTTTAGCTTTAAACATGGGTTTAAAGTTGTAAAAGTGCATGCTTTAATCCAAACTGTTATTTTATTTCCTGCACTTAACCATATATTTTTGATTGCTAGTCCTTACCAAACAGGGAAATTGTGTGATTGTCTCTCCCAGCACCACACCTTCTTCATAACATAGAGTTTCAATGTGTTTTTTGAAACATGGTGTTATAGAGATGCCCTGTTGTGTTAAGGTCATATATAGGTCTTTAAAAATGTGGTACAATGTGGCACAAATCAGTCTCTGATCAGTCATCGGTATTTGACAAGTTGGGAAGGAGAATATGCTGAGCTTTGGTGGAGTTTGTGGTGTCTCACAATCTACATGAGCTTAGTTTTTCCAGACACTTTTCCTTATCTAGCTCCACATCATCTCAAAACAAAGTTAAAATAAATTATTTTTTTCCTCTTCAAGAGAAAATATATTCCAAGGCCTTGACTGGAAAATTTGCCACTGTTTAATTATTTTTTGTTTGTCTCTGCCTTGGTCATATCACTTCCTTGCTGTCTTCACTAATTAGGTATCCTATTGAACTGACTCTGAGCTGGGAAACCGTTCAGCTAACACTGAGTGAATCTTTGTTATCATGTTTAGTTGATTGGAAATGAAAGGAGCCCTGATGTCACCTCTTAGATTGTCATTGATCGTTTTTCTCTCTATCAAACTACAAGAGAACAAAATGCCGTTTCTCCTTCACTCAGTGGACTTTGTTTGTCTTTCATTACACAGCTACTCTTCACAGCCGGATGTCTTATAAATTGATTCTGATGTTATCCTTTTTTGTTACATTATTATTTCTTGAAGGTAAAAATCTCTTGGGTTACTTGCAAGAAGAGGAGCTGGGGTTAATAGTGGAGTTAATAACTATGTTATCTTGAGTAAATCTCTAGAGCTGTTTCTGAATTGTATTTTTTTTTTTTGATAGATATGTAACCACTGTATTATACCTATGTAGATGCTTTGTGAAATTCTATATTCTTTTGCAACCTAATGTAAAATCATTGCATGTTAAAAAGGTTTTTCATCTCTGGAGACTGGTGGTGCTTTCTCACTTCTGGCTTTATTCACATGACAGATGGTTATGACAAGATATGATCCACACATTACCACAAACAAGCCTACACACATGCGGGCACACTACATGGAACCAAGCACTTAAAGTCATGCACTGACATACCTATGTGAATGACATTTGGAAGGAGATAATTCAATGGCTTTCCAAAGAAGGCTATTTCCAGGATACAGGCGTGCAGGGATTTTTAATGCCAGGATGCTTATCGTTATGTTGAATTGCAGAGGAAGATTTGGAAAATTTTAATTTATACAAAAGTCACGGAAAAATCACTCAGCTTCTTTAGAATTTTGTGAACGTAGTGTGCATATCTTTCCCTTTCTTGCAATGTAAAATTTTCTTCTATTCTCATGCATCGTGGTTGGTACTCGGAGTCCAGTCTGATTAGACAATAGAAGAGGTGGAGGAAAATAAACTTTGCATCTGAGTTGAATGATGCAACTGGATTATAAAGATAGGATATTCATTGTTTCAGCTCTGAGACTTGTTAGAATATATGCCTATCTAAGAACTGAGGACAGAGAGCCTCACTAGAGTCTATGTATTCTGCTAGACCTTGTTGCTCATTTAAACATACACTTTTCCACTCTATCAAATACAACATGTTGTGAATTGTAAATCTGTTCTGGTCTGGATTGGATGTGGTAATAGAGAAGAATGCAAAATGTAAAGATCAGGGAAAAACCCCTAAGCATTAGCACCAGAGCACTAAAAAAACATGCTACATTATGGCCAGAGTAAGTCAAAGAAAATGATAAATACACTTACTGTATATACATCTTTACTATGATAACAATAAAGATGTGTTAGTTTAACTGTGTGATTGGCTTTCCTGTTTTCTGAATATTTCCCAATGTTTATCAGCTCTTTTTAAGCAGCAAGGGGTTTTTTTTCTATTCAGGATACGTACATTGTCTTAAAGCATTTCTGGATCATTTACCAGAAAAAATTTCAATGGGAAGATGTTACTTGACTTTATCAGGAAGTCTGTGCCAATGGTTAAACATGTTAGCAACAGTAAGAACAACTTTGATTGCTAATCAGCTAAAGGATCAGTTATATTCACCAACAATTGAGTTTGTAGGACTGTCAGAAAAATCTGAAAACTGTTTCTGAGGAATGTTAAGATTTATTTAATAAAACTGAGCAGTGAGTTTGTTGCACTAAAATTGCACTGTGGCTTTTTGTCACCCTGTTATTGGTTCAGTTTCCTTTTTTCAACCAAAGTTTTACAGGCAAGCCTTGTACGTTAATCATTGGCATAGTTAAAGTGACACAATATTACCAACTATTGAAAATGTGCAGCTCACCACATCTTGTTTTCTGCACACTTCAATTTCCTTGTGACTTGATTTGTGAAGTGTAGATGCTTTTTGTGATACCATTATGAAAGGATTAGTAACATCACAGGTTTGCAATGTGTACCGTTACTTCCCAGATAATTGATGCAGTACATATCACTTTTTTTGTTGGTCTGCTTGACATTGATGTCTTCTAACATTGCTGTTGCTCAACTAATCAGATCATGCATCCATTGGACGTAAAACATACAGCTTATTGCACCAGCATGCATCTGCTCTTATATAACTATCATTAGCTTACAGCTTTAAGTGTTTAAGGTATGTGCTAACTAAAAATAAAGACAAGATGATAGTTTATTAAATTTTAATGAAATCTGCAGATTGTTTCGGTGAAGTTTAATAAACTCCTTGCTATCTAAAATATAACGGGACACCGGAGTAAATTCTCGAGCATCTCACACTTCTGATAATCAGTTGTCTGCTTGGCGTTTATTCAGCTGTGTAAAAACTATAACTTTGATCTCAGCCAAACCGATTCACTCAGGAACAAATAAAATATTAAAAAAGTCCAAACAATAACATTTTTAAGTTATCTAAGTGACTTATATATGTTTAACCTGAGTAGCGAAAGACGGCAGTGGGTTTGAAAACGATTTGCCGGAAGTCCGGTGTTCTCACGGGCTCTAGTGAGCCTTGCCCCCTGCTAGCTATCGAGCTGGTGGGTAACAGACGTCTTCGAAAACATCGGAGCGCTTTTGAAAATATGTGGTGTCTTGATAAACTGAGCAGATAGTTGAGGTTTATACAGTTACATTCTAGCCTGAAAATATGTTAAACGTTTATTTTGTGACCCAGAAAGAATAATAAGAGTCATATTAAAACTAACTAGCTGCCGCCATTGTTGTAAACTGAGCTGGGCTGCGCTATGAATTCTGGGACACAGCTTATTCTTCTTCTGGGTTTAACGGCAGCTGGCATCCTTGTACATGCAGTGCTGCCATCTTCTGTTTCAGTCCGTTATTACACTCTTAAATCCTACTACTTATTCCTGCGTCTTTTGGGATCTTGCAAAGCTTCAAATGACGCTTCGACTATTAAATCAGTCGTCGACGATTTTGATAGTCGACGTAATCGTGACTAGTCGACTAATCGTGGCAGCCCTACTGTTGTGACTGCGTTCGTTATTTGATGCATTGCCGAATTAGTTGTGCAGTATTTATGAGCTACAGCAGATCTGTTGGAATCTATGGATCTTGTTTTCAGGAGTTTAATTGTTAAGCCAGTCTGTTGAGCTCAACTTCCTCTTCTCTCGTCTTCTTTCCTCACCTCTCGTGTCCTTTTCTGCATGGTGTAGCCTCTGTCTGTTTTTTTCAGGGCCCACCACTCAGCATTTACTGATGCTGTGATCTGACCCAGCCTCTCCCTCTGCAGTACCACTGCAGCTCCATCAATCACATAGCCAGCCACACACACACACACACACACACACACACACACACACACACACTGAGCAGTTCTGAGCTTATCAAGTGAAGACAAAGATGACTCTGTGATAGACACACAAGAAGTGGCATGTGTTAGTTACATTCACATGTGTGCATGCAAGTCATTTCGTAGTGTTGAGGATGACTCAGTAGGGAATTTGTTCTTTTCACGTGTTCGGATATTTTAATCTGGGGTTACATAGATTTGAGATCAAGAAGGATTTCCATATAGAACAGGATCTGTCTGTGCATGCATACAGTTAGGTCCATAAATATTTGGACAGACCATTTCTTTCCAATTTTGGTTCTGTACATTACTACAATTGATTTTAAATGAAATAATTCAAATGCAGTTGAAGTGCAGACTTTCATCTTTAATTCAGTGGGTTGAACAAAAAGATTGCATAAAGATCTGAGGAATTAAAGCATTTTTAACACAATCACCAGATGCTGGGTTTCCTCATTTTTATTGCTCTGCCAGGCCTTTACTGCAGTGGCTTTCAGTTGCTGTTTGTGGGCCTTTCTGTCCGAAGTTTAGTCTTTAACAAGTGAAATGCATGCTCAACTGGATTAAGATCAGGTGACTGACTTGGCCATTCAAGAATATTCTACTTCTCTGCTTTAATAAACTCCTGGGATGCTTTGGCTGTATGTTTTGGGTCATTGTCCATCTGTATTATGAAGTGCTGCCTAATCAACTTTACTGCATTCAGCTGGATTTGATCAGACAATATGTCTCTGAACACCTCAGAATTTATTTGGCTGCTTGTGTCCTGTGTCACATGATCAATAAACACAACTTTTGGCACACCCAAGCCATCACACTGCCACCACTGTGTTTTACAGATGATATGTTGTGCTTTGGATCATGAGCTGTTCCATACCTTCTCCATACTTTTTTCTTGCCATCATTTTGGTAGAGGTTGATCTGTCCAAAGAATGTTTTTCCAGAACTGTGCTGGCTTTTTTAAATGTTTTTTTGTTTGTTTGTTTGTTTGTTTTTTTAGTAAAATCCATTCTAGCCTTTCTATTCTTGAGGCTTATGAGTGGCTTGCACCTTGCAGTGAACCAAACTGTAGATTTTGCCGTTCCTAATATTGTAGCAATTTCTCTCATGGATTTTTCTGTTTTCGCAGCTTAAGGATGGTTTGTTTCATCTGCATGGAGAGCTCCTTTGACCGAATGCTGTCTGTTCAGAGCAAAATCTTCCAAATGCAAGCACCACACCCCGAATCAACTTCAGGCTTTTTATCTGCTTAATTGTTAATGACTTAACAAAGAAACTGCCCACACCTGCCCATGAAACAGGCTTTGAATCAACTGCACAATTACTTTTAGTTCCTTGAAAAAGAGGGTGGCAAATGTTAAGGAGCTGAAACTCCTAAACCCTTAATCTAATTTGAATGTGGAGAGAATCAGAATCAGAATCAGAATCAGAATGGGGTTTATTGCCAGATGTTGAGGTTTACAACATTAGGAAATTGCTGCGGTGCTTCAGTGCAAACAATAAGAATTAAAGTGCTATGTAGAAAGAAAGATATGTGCATGAGATATACATGAGATATATACATGAGAATAAGACTTATGAGTGCTACGTAGAAAGATATATACATGAGTGCAGGTGGTGATCGGTGCCAAACATGAAATGATGCAGTGACACAGCGTAGGGTCATGTGTTAGTGGCGGGGACAGTCATGTGGTTATTGTTCATGTGTCCAACAGCAGAGGGGAAGAAACTGTTCTTATGGCGAGAGGTTCTGGTGCGAATGGACCGGAGCCTCCTGCCTGAGGGGAGCAGGTCAAACAGACTGTGTCCAGGGTGAGGCACATTCATCTGGGAAAGCTTGCCTCGGAGATGGTCTGGAAGGATGGTGTTGAAGGCAGAGCTGAAGTCCACAAACAGGATCCTGGCGTAGGTTCCTGGGGAGTCCAGATGCTGCAGGATGAAGTGTAGGGCCATGTTGATGGCGTCGTCTACAGACCTGTTGGCTCTATATGCAAACTGCAGGGGGTCCAGGAGGGGGGCCGTGAGGGTCTTGAGATGGGAGAGAACTAGGCGCTCAAATGACTTCATGACCACAGATGTCAGAGCCACGGGTCTGTAGTCATTTAGTCCAGTGATCCTAGGTTTCTTGGGGATAGGGATTATGGTAGAGGACTTGAAGCAGGCAGGCACATGACATGCCTGCAGTGAGGAGTTGAAAATGCCAGAAAACACTGGGGCCAGCTCGTTTGCACAGTGTCTGAGGGTGGCAGGAGACACACCGTCTGGGCCGGGAGCTTTCCGAGCATTCAGACTCCTAAACTGCTTCCTCACATCTGCTTCATGAATATGAAGAGTTGTGGTCGGAGGAGGTGGTGTGAAATCCTCTTTTGTGTGGGGTGAGGAGGCGGGTGTTGCAGGTGAACAATTTGAAGGTGGTGATGGTTCTATGGAGGGGGGAGAGGTGGGGGAATGAGTGTCCAAAGTGCCTCTATTGTTGGGGTCGTTGGAGGTGTGAAGGCTGCCTGATGGCTCGTCAAAACGGCAGTAGAAGTCGTTTAGGGTGTTGGCTAAGAGCAAGTCGTCAGTGGAATGGGGGGTTTTAGGCTTGTAGTTGGTGATATTCCTAAAACCTTTCCACACAGAGGCCGAGTCATTCTCTGAGAGAGTCTACACAATCAGTAAACAGGTAAAAACCCCCAAAAACAAACGCGTGCCAGTGTCTAACTACATATGGACCTGACTGTACTTAAACTCACCTTCATGCTTGTAAAGCCAAAAACTGGAAGAGTGGTCCTGCAGATTTCATGTGCAGCATCAGAAGTCTCTGTCCAAAATAGTCAGGATACTGCACCTCTACTGGAGACACACAGATAAACTAGATGGTTACCCAGTAGTGGTGAAAAAGCAGAGGAAGAAAATGTAGCTATACCAAGTGATAGCAATATCGGGAAAAAGTAACATTATTATTAATTATTTTCTTTTTCAGACATTTTGTTGTAGATTTGCTGGTCTATTTGAGGTCATTGTCCTGTTGAAAGACCCAATTTTTACCAAGCTTTACTTGTTGGACAGATGGCCTCACATCTGACTCTAGAATACTTTGGTATACAGAGGAGTTTATGGTCAATCCAACAACTGTAAGATGCCCATCTTTGGTCATCTTGCAGTGGTTGCTGTTGCTGTTGGTATGAGGTTTTTGTGCTGATGTGGTGCTGTGCATTATGGCAAGACATCTATGCTTTGGTTTTATCTGTCCAAAGCGCATTCTTGAGGTTTGTTCAGGTGCAAATTTGCATACTGTATCTAAGCTGTGTTGCCATATTATTTTAAAGAAGAAACTTTCTCCTGGCAATCCTTCCAAACAAGCCTTTTTTTAAAATTATTTTTCTAATTGTACTGTCATGAACTTTAACTTTAAAACATGCTAACTGAGGCCTGTAAAATCTGTGATTTAGCACTTGCATTTATTCCAGTTTTTCTGAAAATTGTGGTAACATATAACTGAATTGTCCTGACCAGCAAACTACCAAAAGTTATAGAGGTGGTTACAAGTTTGTGCATTTGATTAGTGGCATCTGGTTGCTCCTTTTCCTATACTCCCCTCCTTACTACTACTGCTTATTCTGATGGAAACAGAAAAAGTGTACTTAGTTTTTCAATAATAATTGAATTGAATAATTTGAAAACATCCTTTTTGACATTTTTTGTATTTTTTTTTAACACTTAAATGTTTTATTTTAATTTGGTGTTCATCACTAAGGGGGAAAAAACCTTGCTATGGAAGACTTGCTGTGGGAAATAGAACCATTAATTCTTCTGCCTACCAAAACATCCTGAAGGAGAATGTCCGGCCATCTGTTTGTGACCTCAAGCTTAAGTGGACTTGGGTTCTGCAGCAGGACAATGACCCAAAACATAGCAGCAAGTCCACCTCTCAATGCCTTAAAAAAACAAAATGAAGACTTTGGAGCAGCCTAGTCAAAGTCCTGACTTGAATCTGATTGAGATGCTGTGACATGACCTCAAAAAGGTGGTTCATTCTCAAAAACCCTACAATGTGTCTAAGTTACAACAATTCTGCAAAGATGAGTGGGCCAAAATTCCTCCACAGAGCTGTAAAAGACTCATTGCCAGTTATCACAAACACTTGATGGCAAGGGTGGCCCAACCAGTTTTACGGCTTAATTTGGATTTTCCTACTTAATTATGAACACCGTCATTTAGAAACTGAAATTTATGTTAACTTGTGTTATCTTTGTTCCGCTATTTAAATTTCTTTGATGATCTGAAACATTGATGTATGAGAAATATACAAAAAAGGAGGAAATCAGGACAGGGGCAAGCACTTTTCACATCAATGTATATAGTGTTGAATATTGGTTCAGAGCATGCCTCTTTTGTGACAAATTACTTTCATTTAGTGGATGTTGAGGCCATTAACTCCAGACCCATAATAGCATAACAGAGGCTTCCATTTCATGCCTTTTCCATGTGGAAAATGCCAGAGAGAAATTGCTGTTTCTTGCATAGTGGGACTAATTTCACATGAAAGGAAAATATCTCAGGACGGCATTGCTGGCTAATGAAATGCCATGATGCAAATTAAGAAATTTTGCCATGTCTTGGCTACACAATTACAGAGGACCAACAAAGCAGAGCTATACTGCATCACAGAAAAGTAAAATATAATATTGTTCAGAAGTTTCTGCCTTTAATCTTAAAACGCAAGTAAGACTAACTGTAATTTGGCTCATTTAATAATTTAATGCCATTTTCCAAAGCTTCAAACTCAAGCTTCTTGTTCTATTTTATGCTGTGTATTTTGCTGATTGCACAGTTGCACTATTAATGAGCAGTGAAACACACTACTCAGATTTGTTCTCCCTCACAGTGGTATTTCAAATTAATCATCTTTAATTAGCAAAAAGTTGAACATAACAAGGTAAAATTTCTCTTAAAAATAAATGTGCACGTGTTTGTTAAGATGCAAGCCTGTTTTTCATGCATTGAAAATATTTAACTTTACTTTGTTTCACTTTCATTGACTTTGCAGTGTGTTCTCTGTAGTTTTCAGACTACTAGTTTTCTCTGCTTTGTTCTGTAATGTCCATTCATGGTCATTATTTGATGTCCTAAATAATTATGTTATGACGGTGTATGCACGTGTACACTGGCCTCTGTACACGTGTGTTTGGAAATACCAACTGGCATTGACGTATTATAAGTACATGTGGTTACAGCAAAAAACTATATACTGCTTGTTTAGTGTAATGTTTTTGTAACCACACCAGTAAGCACTATGTGTTGCCAACTCACCATATGCTCCTTTTCCTTAGGGCTGGCATGCAGTTTAGTGGTATAATGGTGTGCCTTGATGCGGTCGTGCATGCATGCACTCCCACAGCGACCTCACAGCGGGGGATAACAGCACTGACCAGCAATCCTTACAATCCTGTCTGAGAACAGGGCAACCAATAGAAAAAAGAAGCAGAAAGAAAAGAACACTCACGTCTCACAGGACTTCATTTTTGTTCACCAAAGTGGCCCCTTTCACACTTTCTCATTGCATAATTATAACACTTAAAGTAGGGGGAGAAAATGATGTAGTATGAAAAGAAGGCATCACTTTCGAGAGTAAATCATGGTATGAGATATATATAGTACAACTACTGAAAGGGATTTTTTTTTTATATTACTTTTTTATATGTGAAATCTGTGACCTCTCTAGTCTCAGCTGAGCTGTGTGGTTACTGGAAAACTTATTAGCTTTTCAAGAGTGGTCAAAAAGGTCACTAGAAAGAAGTATCATTTTTTGAAAGCTCACCAGATTATGTATTAAGTTTGTTTAATTTGTTTGTTTTTCTGTATTATTATAAGGTCTTTACCTTACAATATAAAGTGCCTTGAGGCAACTGCTGTTGTGATTTGGCGCTATATATATAAAACTGAATTTAAATAAATTGAATTTAATAACAACTCAGCGTGGAGTTTAAGCTCATCTGCTTTCTAATTTATCATCTTCTGGTAATGCTGTTGGCATTGGAAATATATTGATGCCTGCTATTGTTAAAAGAATCCAGAGAGTCTCATATTGCATATCTCATTCTGCAATTCATTGGAAGGCATTCATTCCGAAGCAACAACAAGAAATACTGAGTTTGTCACAAGATTAGTGACCAGCTGTTTTATAACTGTTGGATAAGGGCAGTATGTAATGTTTTAAGCAAGGAATTATAATAAAGCATATGTAGTGAGCTGTTTGCTTTAAAAAAAATGGGCATTTAACAGGCACTTAGCACAGCCTGTGTGAATGTCAAACATCACGTGTGAAATCATGGTAAACGACAGCTTCTGCTTTCGATTGCATCCTCTTGCATGTGGAAAGTGACTCATGAGTTGGTGTCATTGTGCAATCACAGTTGATGTACAATTGTGGTGTATTTGTTAAAAAGTTATAATGAAAATGTAAGAACAGAGCAACTGCTTTGTAAGAACAAAACATTTGCTCTTTGTTAAATATTTGTTTCTGGAACCAACATTTCCAATTTGAAAATTTTACCTTTTTTCATTTCTTATGTATCATCAACTTTGCTACATGTTTTTCCCTCTCTTTTACATTTTTCTTTCTTACTTTATATATTTTTGTTTTGCCTTTTTGTCATTGTTGGTGCCTTCCATCAATGACCATTTTCCTTTATTCTGTCTCTGTCATTCTCTTTCCTCTCTAAGAATTTCTTTTTTCCCCTTCCTCTTCGCTGGCGTCACAACCGATCCATGTACACCAGACTGTCTGAATATAATTACCCTGAGGTGGAAGATGGAGGGAGACAGATGGAAAGGGACTAAATGGCCACAGAAGTCAGGTGAAATAACAGTGCAGGTGAAAGAGTATGAGAAAAATCATGAGGCAACAGGATGGAAAAACGAGAGAGAGACTGATTAAGAACAGATTGATATTGATACAAGAGTAGGATATACAGAAACAGATGAAGAAAGAAGCAAAGGAAGAAGAATAGAAAAGCTCAGGAGAGAGTGGAAACCTGCAGAGCATTTCCTTATTACCTCAATTGTGTTGTGTTTCAAAAGCAAATTGAGCCAATTTCTAATCCTCTTCATTAACAGGAAAGGTATTAATCTCATCTGCGAGGGGCAGATATTGTTACCACCCCTTGCTCCAGAAACATCAGTTAATACATGATAAGCAAACACAGTTAGCGCTTTTTAGCACAACACAAACAAACGTATACCTTGCTAAGCCTCATTTTGTATTGCTTGGCCACAAGCAATGCTAATTCCTGTTAATGCTGCCAGGTATTACTGACACAGAGAACAATGTTAAATCCCTGTTAGTGAGCCCCAGCCACTGCAGGGGCTTAGCACAGCTTGGGCTTCCATTAGCTTGGCAGTATAGATGCACACACATACGCAAACACACATGAGAAAATCTATTGTGTCACACACACATGCAGACTCAACCCCCAGATTCCCATTAACCTGTGGGAGCCCCTGCGTGGCTGAGAGAGAGAACCCTAATTTGTCAGCCTACCATGGGTCTTGGAGCTGAAGGTTGTTAGCAAATACAGTTCACCTCTAATTACTGCTGGACCGCTCCCTCAGCATGAGTGTGCATATAACTGCTTGCATATTCTATATGTAAGTTTGTTAGTGTCAGTGTACAACATCTAAATGTATGTATTCACTTTCATGCGGATTGTTGGTGTTGTGTATATACTTTAAATATCATCCTTTAATCTTTTTATATATATATATATATATATATATATATATATATATATGTCCATCTGTAACACTTCTTAGTTGTATGTGAATCCTATCTGTTCTTTAAGTCATTAGCCATTTCAAATTCAAATTTTATTTGTCACATACACAGTCATACACAGTACGATATGCAGTGAAATGCTTACACAACTGCTCGTGACCTAAAGAAAAAAAAAAGGCTATGAATAAGATAGGAAATAAATATGAAAATTAAAAAGGGTAAATTTAATTAGGAAGGAATAAAATATAAAAATTAAAGTTAAAAATGAAATAACTGTACAACAACAAATTAGAATGAAGGGTAAATTTAACTGGGAAAGAATAAGATAAAATATATAAATTAAAGTTGAAAATAAAATAACTGTACAGCAAAATACACAATACACAAATACACAGTATAGAAATATATAAGAATGTATGAAGAAATATAAATATATATATATACAATAACAGCAGCCGTACAAGTATTAAATGGAAATGAAGAAATATAATGTCCAGTGTTGTGCAATCCACGTGTGTAAGTGTCTTGTGCAGTGCAAATATGCTTAAAGTGATTTAGTGATGAAGTGATTCGATTAGATAACCACGCATCTAATCAAATTAGTGTAAACAAAGTCCAGAATGTCCAGTGTGTGTGTAAGAACCATATGTGTGGTACTATGTGGTGGTGTGATTGAGAGACCCTACCGCCTGCGGGAAGAAGCTCCTCCTCAGTCTCTCTGTGTTGGTCTTCAGGTAGCGGAATCGCTTTCCTGACCTCAACAGAGAGAACAGTCCATTGTTGCAGTGATCACTCAAATAGAACAAGATGTAAAGCATTAAAACATGTGAAAAACACAACAGCCTTAATAAATGCAGACTAGTTTGGATCTGGAAGCAGAGTTTATACTGAAAAGGTATGTTCTTGTACAATGTTATGTCACCCGATTGCATCCCTCCAATTCACTAGCATCTTCAATTTGCTCTTAGCTCTGTTTTCAAAACTCTAGTATCAGCTGTTGTTATAGACATACACGGATATGTGTGAAAATAGAGGCAGCATTAACAGGTAAATGAGCAAATGACTTTATGATTTGTAATCTCAACACATAAGTTGTCAGCTTACCTCTTGCTAATAGCTTAGGTCATATTCTCCACTTGCCTTGATATAACCAAACAATTACATATATATGGATAGACTGCCACACTGCCATTGTGTTTTCTAATTCGCAGGCGTAATAAGTTGACTTTTGCAAGCTTTTACCATTTACCTTTTTTGAAATTTTAGCAATTGATGACTATTAACACAAAGTGTAGAATTTACAGCAGAATAAAGAGATCAGATTCAATACGCAGATCTGATGATAATTTTTTTTATTATTTATTGTTATTGAAGTTTTTAAGCCCCAACTCTACACACCGCTAATTTGTCCTCCTGCTGAGGCCAGTCTGTCTGTATTTTCATGCATGTTGCCCCCCATCAACACTTTTCCGTAAGGCAAACTGGGCATATTGAACACCAGCATGGGATTCTTATGAAAGGAAGTGAACTGGGTAGGTGAATATGTAAATATGCAGACCCAAATTCACTTCTGTTTATCCATGTTTGAATTTTAACACGTATGTGCTAGAAGCTCTTCTCTCTCTTTCTCCCTCATGCCCTTGTCACAGCCCTCATCTTTTACTGCCAGTCAGAACATATTGTTTCTCAGCATGGCAGAGTTTAGGGCTGACAAAGGGGTGGAGGGCAGTGAAGGGAGTGATATGATAGGCTTCGGTCGCCAGATTGGTGGCAAATCATCTTTATGAGTAGACAAGGGGGGCCAGAGAGAGGCTCGTGATTTCTCCCCAACTTCCGTGGTGGAAAAAACTGAGAACATACTGAAACCTAGTGATTCAATGATTGCTTGAATTCCGAAAAGCAGTGCAGGCATCCACAGTGGAGGAAATGACACCAGAGTGCATAGGTTTTATTATTTAGTACGTACGCATTTTCTTTCTGTGGTTGTTTCACATGTTTCTGGTAAAAGTTGTAGTAGACCTTTGAAACATGGAAAGCACGTGCAATTTCACATGCACCATAATAGTTTGTTGTGCAAACTTCAGTTTGTGATGTAATGAGACTTCTTTTATAACAAGACACACATGACAAATACAACCATATTTTTGGTGTGTTGATTTTTATTGTTCTTATATATATTTTTTGGTCCAGAGGCAATTTCATGCATGGGGTATGATACAATTTTGGTGATATTGGGGAAGTGAGCTTGGGAACTTTTTAATGTTTTCTGCATGGAAGTCTCTCTACACAGTATGTTCATGGCTGTCTAAAATATTACTCTGATGATTGTAAATTAGGGGATTAAAAAAACAGAGACAGCCAAATATTATATGATATATATTTTTTATATATATTTTAAACCCAATTAGCTGTATTAATTACATATATAGACTTTTTTTTAACTACATCACATTAATTGTCTGACTTTTTTTTAAACACACCAAAAAAAAACATTATTACATCAACACTGTCGACTAAATTAATTTCTGTGCTCATAACCAGTTAATTGGAATAAAGTTGTGTAACCGAGGGTATATACAAATTATTTTAGGTTCTGGACATGGTGGACTTTGCCAATAAACCCTTATTAGAACAGGCATGGCTTGGCAGCCAAACCCAGCAGCTTTCTTGGATGAATTGCAGCTACAGCCTGTTGGTTTCCAAAATACTTTAAACTGCATAATTGGTGTTATCGTGGAGTCTCACTCTCCCAGCTACCTGACGACTAGACTGTTTATTTTTTCCCGTATAAGCCAGACAAAATTTAAAATCTTTCAGAAACAGAACAAGTGTAACATATGTTCCAAACTAAGTTCCCCTAATATATTTTAGTATCTCATTGAAACCCCTTGCCTTTCATCTTTGACAAAAACAGCTTAGTTTCTCACCTTTCTCATAAAAGCAGTATTTTTAAACATGCCTCTTTGATATGCTCACAAACCAATAAACTGAATCCCACCATCTCACTGTAGCCATCATTGCATGATGATTTTTTAATGGCCTCTCCCACCTGTGGAACTATGCGAAATAATTCATAATCCTCTGTTGTAATGAGAGCAGTGTTATTGAAAAAAAAAAAAAAAGATAGGTGGACTGCATAATCATCATTTTTTTTTAATGTTTTAGATATTACTTACTAAGGTGCAAAGTTGTATTCAGAAATCTTTAATTAGGTAGTATACAAGGTACGATTATTGCAAGTAGTTTTTGCAACAATGAAACAAATTATGTATTTTACAGTTGGGAAGAAAAGTGTTGGTAACAAATTACATAGTAATAAATGATTGTAAAAAATGTCCTTTATAACAAATAATGTGTATGCTATAAATTTAGTGATCGCAGTATACTTACCAATTATGATACATGTTTCTGTTTGCTTCATAGTGACAGCAACAAGTTCAACAAATTCCTTTTCATGAGCACTTGACCTGCACATGAAAGAATAATTTCAACAACACACAACGAGTGTACAGGACTCTAAATAAAGATATAAATATGACAAATACAGTAGTTCCTGTTCTTTGCATAGTGAACACGAGTTGCAAATGGCTGTGACAGAAGCGTTCTTTTTGTTTGGGATTATGGTGAATTATTGGCCATATTTGCACCATCTACGCTCTAGCTGTTCAAATATGTGCTTTTCAAAGGCCAGCTGTCTCCTCACCACTAACTGTATGTGTTTCTATCGCTTTATTTATTTGATTGTTTTGTTCTGTTAAGATACAAAGTAGGTCATTGCACATTCAATCAGTAGATTTGGATTTCTTTTCATACATACTGAGTTCTCCATTACTCAAAGAATCTAACAGGAAAGCAATCTAAGAGGAGTGTACTGTGTGTGAACACTAACTGCATGTGGACTAAATTAAAAATGATGATGCAAGCTTCCATTGTTATTTGGATTAAGTGTTCACCACATGAACCACCTCTGTGTGGAAACCACTCAAGCTTATTACATTGCAAAATACAGGTCATGCCTGAGGCCACATAAAATGAATGTAGTGACACACTATTTGTTCTTTTCTGCCATTTATTCTCATTATTATGCTATTTTTTAACTTACCATCACATTTTCCATAAACAAATATCTGTGTCTGTCTCTGTCTCTCTTATTCTATCCATCTCTATAACCAAGCTCTCTTGAGTTTTAATCCACCATCCCTCTGTGCTCACACTCAGCTGCACACACCTGTGCACACCCTGACCCCCACTCTTGTGCAGGTCGAGTGTATCAGTGAGAGACAGAGGGTTATGCTTCATGCAGCTCTGAGCAGATCAGCCCTGGCTGAGAGTTCACTGAATCAGGCAGGTATAACTGATCTGACCTGGCACCTTGTGGGCAGATCAAACAGCCAGGCGTATCGCCAGAGGGTGACAGCGAGAGACAAAAATGCAAAGTGTTGAAGGGTTGATTAAGTTGTTTGATACTAAAAGAGAAGCACACTTCTAACATCTCTTTTTCCTAAATGTTGCACCTTCTGTCAGCAAATAAAAAATCAATTTGAAATAAGAGAATTCTCAAATATTACTGCATATAAAACATAAATAAAGGAAAAAACAAAAGCACAAAATGAAATAGCCACTGTGTGGCAAAATAGACCAGACAAACTGTAACTTTAACACGTCACAGACGAGCATATGTTTGACTAAGTGGCATCCAGGTAACACACTGGGAACAAGATGATAGTTTACTTCGCTCGTCTTTTCGTCAGTGACTGCTTCAGAAACATTTGTCTTCAAAAGAAGTATTATATGACTCAGAAAAACAATGGTATTTTAGGTATGCAAATACATGTTTATACAACCCAAGTAACAACTTCAAGAACCATTGATTACATCATGTTTAAGCGGGGGATAGAACGTATGAGTAGCTGCATGTAATGGCATGAATCTCTGTTTTTCACAGCAGTGAAGGGAAATGAGTAAAAAAAAAAGTCTGATGTTATAGTGTTTGCAGGCCTACTGTGGTTTTTGGCTGTGCGGGTATGTATTTGCTTTTTCTCCCTGGCTTTAGGTACCACCCCTTGCAGCTGACTTGACAGAGCAATTAGGCTAGGAAGTATTTAAGCTCAGGGAGTGCCATTCTCTTTACAGCATGAGCTATGTGCTTGTGGCTCCTTACTCCTGCTCTGTGGAGAGGAGTGTATTTTTGAGTGACTTTTGACTTGCTTTAGAGTTTCACTGTGTTTTTCTTTGTGTTTTGATTGTGACAGTGACTTGACCTCCTGTTTTAGTTTAATTATTAATAAAAATACTTTTATTATATTGGCAGTGTTGTCTCCTATTGCCCTTTTACTGTTACTTCCCCACATGTGTTGTTACGTTCCTAGGGAATATAACAGCTGTTCTCTCTCTATAACCCCTCAACATATGCATTGGCCATGCCACTTCACACCTTTTCGTAAATCTGCATCAAAAACATCAGAGGAGTTCAGCTGAGGGTGGTAAACTGTCACTACAGACCTCCCATAAAGTAGCTTGAGGCACCGTGGATTACCGGTAACACAGAGAATCAGTCATTGTGAGCACTCCTTTAATTAGTAGAATAAATAATTGATGAACCTATACAGCAAACCCACCAAAGGCTTATTGAGCTTTCTAGGTTGAGCTAACTGAATCTTGAATGACTGCGGAAAGTCCACGAAGTATTATTGGACATACTAAAAAAGGGAGCCTATGTTTTATACAACAAACTGACTGCAAAGATTTGATTGGGAGAGGGAACTGCTGCCAGATGATATCAGGACTTTTTGTGGCAGGAGTTGGAATGTAAAACGGGACACAGAGATACACTTTTTGTTCCAGAAAATGGTTATGTGAAGTATTTTTCATCAAATTGTCACACAGGTGAAATGTGGCTTTTGATACTCTAAAGTATTTGCTCAGACTAAATGTTGCAACACAAACATCATAAGATTTCATAAAGCATGCACTGATGTTTGGAATAGTTGGCGAATATAAATGTCTTCATTTAGTTTTAATTGTTATTAATGTTGGTCTTTGGTAACTCCAACACTGGTCAAACCCAAAGAATAATATCAGTTGTCTATAAATATTTTCTGTTTTATTGTTATATGCTCTGATGCATTCTGCTTTGTTTAAACGCTGGAACAGATTTTGTTTTTTTGCAGCATTTCAAAAGTTATGTTAGATTTCAGTTGACAGATGCAAATGTGAAAATGAAAAGGTATATGTGCGTGTGTGTAAATCTCTGTCTTTATGTGAGGTAGCTTCATCCAAAACATCTCATTATGCGCTTGGTCTCTGCTCACATTGGCACAGGGTGCTAGATCCGTTGACAAAAATTGTTTGGTAATGGTTCCAAGACATGAAAAATGAATCTGGACCAAAAAAATTAGATTAACAGCTCAAGCAAAGTGCTGGCATGCCTGCTGGTGGTGGTTGGTAGTTGGAGGGTGGTCAGGAAAGGCAAGGGAAGGGAAGGTTGAAAATGAAATAAGCTGGACTGAAAGAGTAAAGCGCAAATGAGCAGCGTGAGCAGAGACTCTTTTTTTTTTTTTTAAATAGCTGTCTTCCAATGCGAAGACATTTTCGCCCTGTCACATATAAAAAATGCTGGAAGTCAGAAAAAGGGTGGACAGGACATAAATTAATAACGCTGGAGAGGACTATAGGCATCTAGCCCTAGGTTAAGTGAATCAGATTATACATGTATGGTATAAACATTTCTTTACATGAGAGAAAAAGTTGGACAAAAGCAAGTAACCTTTTCCAAGAGCTTAGTTGAAAAACTGCACATTGATGCCAGCAAAAGCAATGAGACGGAGGGTTTCTTTTGAAAAACTGCATAAAAAACTGTCTTCTTCAAGTGAAAAGATTTATTGACATCTTATTTGCAGTAAATGTATTTTAGCAATAGAAAGTGACCGATTTCTAGCAATTTGTACCTGAGAGAAATTAATTTCTGTAAAAATACGATAACCCCTTCTTCTGTCTTTTTTCAAAGAACAAATTTCATATTTAGAAAAGTTAGCACTTTGTCATAGAGAGTTAAATGGTCATTTTAATTCCCACTGTGGTAGCATGTGAACTGAAAGTGAATAGGCTCCCACCCTGAGGTCTAGATGATTGTTATTCACTCCACTGCCATCTGCTATTTCATGCCACAGGAATGTGGTGGCCCTGAGCACAAAGGCGCATAATGAGACTTTGTAGTGAATCCACTGAAATACAGGATGTGTAACGCACAACCAGATACACACTGAATGATCACAAAAATTTTACATATACATATATATATATATAATCTGAATATTCTGAATGAAAATGTTGTGTCAGCTGGGGTTAAATTGGGCAGGAGCACACCAGAGCTCAGGCCTGACTCTCGATGTTCAGATTCATGTTCAGTTCCATGCTGGAACTCCTCCTTTTTCTGTATTACAGCAAAACCAACTTGCATGCAACTCTTGATCTCTGCTCTTGGACACATACATCTCATCCTGAACAAACAGAAATTGATTCATACCAAATGTCACACTTCTAGTACTGAAACTTTTGTCCCTTGCATACAGATTCTGCATATTCACGTGGTATTTATCCGGTCGTTAAGTGATGACATGACGAATCCTACTTCCGGGTCTAAAGTAGTCTGCGTTTAATATGGCTTTTATGTTGTTAACATGTTTAATGTTTTGTATTTTCTTCTATTTGATCTCAAAAAGCTCCTAAAACAGTCAGTGATCACTGTTGACCTCTCTCGGCTTTTATTACCGCTAATCATTTATTTAAGCTCAGTTTTTAAAACCTTAGGATGTAACTACAGCCCATCCCATACAGCAGTATATGAATGACTAACCTCGTATTGTGGATGGATTATCTCAGTTGTTCTCCTGGCTGAAGTTTGGTCCTTTTACAGCATCCTGCCATGCGATTACATTTGTTCCTGACCACCGAGTACACTCACGTTAACTTTTATCAAGTGGAAAAAAAGTTAGCTTGTTTATATTAAGCTAACATAGCTGTGTCGCTAGCGGTCACGTAGCACATCATTATATACCAGCTAGCCAAACTTCAGTAACCCTACAAACGTCACTGCTGTTTAGTTTTCTGTCTTCATTTATGTTGGAAGTGATAACAGAGCTGTACGTTTTAATTTGTTTCCAAAACCCCTGCAGTCAGGACATGCTATATTGTATTTAGATAGAAGCTAGCGAGCTAACTTCCTGCTAACTTCTAACTCCGTTAAATGTCATAAATTCCGTTTTCATGGATGCCTGGATGTTAAAATCAATTGTTACACCTGGTAGAGCAGAACGCTGATCATTTTATTAAAGATGAAAGACTTTAGACAGTTTTTCAACTCTCAGTAATGCCATAGTGATCGTTTGATATATGGACCTGCAGCGGAGTTTAGGCCCAGACACGGCTAGTGACGTCAGACTTAATGACCGGATAGAAATTAGATGCACAGTCATGTGTTCATATAGGCTAGAAGAACTAAAACTCACTAAAAAAGTGCTGAAAAGGCCTCTCATTTATTTTTAGTTGATTTAATTGTAGTATTTCTTCTTTTAAAATAATGTGACTTTGAGATGTCTCACAATGATTAGGAACTGGAATCATTCCCAACATGTATTCAGTGAAACCCTGTTCACTTTGGAATTTTATTTCACATCGAAGACACTGGCAAACGGTCGGAATAGCCATCTGTAATCCCAATTAGAACGGCCTATTCCATGCTGCAGAACATCTGTTTATTTTTGTCCTATAGCTCTTTGTGAAGCCCACTTGGGACCTGCTGTCATGAAATTCCAGGTGTACAGGACAGAATGCACATGAAGCTGCTTGCTAATTAGTCAATGGCCATTTGACTGTTTGTGAAACTTTTTCTCTGTGATGGCAGAATTTTTGAAAACACTGTTGGAAACAGAGTTGCTTTAATTTGCAACATTTGACCATAATTAGATTTTTGGGGGAGTTTTTTTTAAACAGGGCAGTGGAGAGAAGGTAGGACAGCAGAGAGAAAGACCAGTTGAAGACATGGTGTAAACAGCCTTAGGGCATATTCAGACTCGGGCCTCTGCATTAGCCTTATGGCATATGGGTCACCTCCTACCCAGTGTGTTAAACCAGTTATAAATAAAGTTGGTTAAGACCAGCTTGTGTTTAGTTACACTAGAAATCTAATATTACCTGCCGTTAATGGTAAGTTTACAGCAATATTTCTGTAGGCAATCAAGTGAAACAGTATTACTTTCCCAGCAAATTAGAAAACCTGCTGGGATCTCTCAGTACATGGACATGGAGTAGATGGAGTCTATGCATACAAAGCTTCTGCCATTTTTGAATCAGCTCAGCCCATTATCTCAATGAGGAGGACAGCTTCTCCAAGACGGATATTGGGTATACTTGGCAAGAATTGGTAAGATGGGCTATATGAATTTATAAACATTACAACAGAGATTAGCTCCCTAAAGCAGTCTTCTACAGTCTTATTCCATTTAAGGCCACTGCCTCCAGTCCAGAGATACTTCATTAAATTGAAATATGAATTTGGAAAGAAATGGAAAACAGAAAGCAGAGACCCCTTCTGCTCCCAGCCAAACCGGAGGACAAAGGCTTGCACAGACAGAGGCTCTCACACTCACTGGCACTTTGGAGAGTCAGACTGCATCTCCATGCAGCTGTTGGCACTTTTGACAGCTTCCACTGTGTTCATGACATGGGTCCACAAAAAGCCCCCAGGTCCCCAAACTTCAGTATTCAGTGTTGTTGAGAGGACAGACTTGACAGCACAGTAGCAAAACTCCACACACAATGGTTTCACAGTCATTAAATAAAGATAGCAGAGTTTTCTGTAGTGTTTTTAACAGTCTGCTCAGCGGTCTAAAGAACACTGAATGTTCTTCACCGGTTTACTGACCCCATTGTTAAAACACATGCAAAAGGTGAAACTGGCAGGCCTTTTCAGCTCCATTTTTCCTTTGTTTTATCAGGTGAATTTCAGCATGCACTGTTAAGTCTTTGTGCTAAGTACTCGTGAACTGTTTCTTTCAAGAGCTTTTGCCTAAATGGCCAATGTGGCAGGTACGACACTTAGTCAAAGAGTTACATCATGGCAGCAGTCTCAGTTCCAAAATTCCGTCTCTTGGCTTCTAAGATTTGTGATTCTATTCCAGCTAATCTTTAGGCTGTCATGAATTTTACCCCCGTTGGATTATGCTGGACTAGTGTCCAACTCCCTTTAGCTCCAAAGATGTGGCAGTGAAAAGGCCTTTGAACAGGCTGGCCAAACACTGTCTGTCTATGGCTTTGGTCCCAACTGGTAGCAGCCAGCTGACACATCTCTTGGTAGCTGTTTTTCTTCATCCTAGTTATTTACTTAACTGGAAATGTCACTAAGAAGGCTTTGGTATGTAGCCATTTTTTCTTCCTCATGTCCTGCCTTCATGTTATCTATCTCTCTTTTTACTCCCCCACACTGTCCCTATCTGTTTCGCCTCTCTTATCATTCTATCATGCATAAAACTGTCTCTTCCTCTTGCACAGAGGAATAGGCTGACATTTGCACTTGGATATTGTAGTCATTTGCTTCCCCTAAAGTACCTGAACTTACAGAGCCCTGTTATGCACTTGAGACCCAGGCAAATATCAGTGGCTATGACCTCTTTATTGAGTGCTGAACATATAACCATGTGGTCTGTGTTCATCAATGGTCTTTTTTTTAAAACACATTTTCACTAACCAGGCACTGGTCTTATAGTAACCTATTTTAGGATGTCACACATTATCCATCCAGTGTGTACATTTATGTAGTTTAGTCTATTTAATTTGCCACTATGCTTCCTATCTATTTTCCTGTATATTGTAAGGCTACATTATGTGTGCAGCAGCTGCTTCCTTTGAGGTATATCAGTAAATAATTGATGGGTATGAGTCTAGATCTCTTTCAAAGTTTAATTAGTTGCAAGGAAAACACAGAAGCTGCCCTTTCTCACACACATACCATACAATTTACCTGTGTATAACCCTGTGCTGTGATTTAATAATTGCAAAACAATAAATCAGGGCATTACTGTTGTTTTTACAGCTGCAATCCTTAAGGACTGAAAAATGAGAAAAGAGACAATGTAAGATTTATTGCCAGTAATTTCACAGCTACAGTATAACCTAAATTCTCTATTTATTTCAAGTTCAAACAATTTGTACGATATCAAGGTTTCCTGATACAGCTAGAGCTGGTGTTGGCATTTCAAACAGGTTCACATGTACAGTGGATTCATTATGAATGATCGAATCGGATACAGTCTCCCATCATTTCTGTGCTTTTTTTCTCAAGTAAAAGCAATAAAAAAGACACTCAGTTCAGATAAGGACGAAGTATATTTACTGGCTTCTTTCCACACAAGTCACATATGGACGAAATGCAGCATTATGTAGAGCACTAAAGCCTCAGACAGGGCTTTAGAGTTCCTCTCAAATATGCCACTGTATATTGGCTTTATTACAAGAGCAGAAACTAGAAAATAGAAAGCTTCCCAACAAGACGCGAGTTGCTCAAGAGGTCTTTCTTGACAGACTTCTGGCTAAGATCACATCTCACTGGCAGCCCTTTTTCTTCATTGTCGCCCTTCGAAAGAGGACTGCTTCTCAGTTGTTAATGCTGAAGCAACCAGTGCATCAAGTCTCCAGAGGACACCTTGCACTTACCCTTAAGACAGCTTTGAAAAAGCAGTAGTACTTGACACTCAAACGATGGAAATATTTGGCATAAACAATGCTAATTTTTAATGTGAAATATTATATAAGCCTACACAATGCAAACCTCCACCATGGCAGCTCCCTCGCCTAGCTTTATTTACTTTGTTTGCTTTGCCCTTTTTATACAGACTTTAAAAAGTTTGTAGTGCAGCAAAATTCAGATAAGTGTAGCACGTTAGATGCTTACTTTAATTACACAAACATTATGTAGGAGTAGGCCATGGATAATATTGATTTGCAAATAACAGGATAAGGATAACTTGGGCGTATTATATAATATTATAATGCAGTATATTTTTAACTAACTAAGCAGCTCATTCTCTGTCTCTTAACCAAGCCTTCTAGATGAGCTTTAAAGCTGACACATTTTTGGTTCAACTTGAAAGAAAGGCAGATGTGAAATGCAAAAGTAAAGTCTATAATGTGATCAATACTGTTTATACTGTTTACAATATTTTACTACTTTATTGTATAATGTTTTCAATACAAACAATAGCAGTAAGAAACACAGTTTTAGACAGCTCTATATAGCATTAATATTAGCATTACTAAACAGCAGATCAATCTGTTGAGCATGAAGGAGAGGTCAGACTTGACTTTTTAGACTGGTGGATATAAGATGGATTGTTAACAATCTACACCCCTACAAAATTTTATCTGAATTTATTCAAAAGTTTTTGAGTTATTGCGTTTACAGACAGAATGATATTCACACACACAAATACTATCAAAAACACAACCTCCCTGAAGGAGGTAATAATAATAATAAATGATGAACAAAACCATTAGTTGATTTACTTGCTCATTCTGTGTGTTAAAGATATACTCTGGGTTTCTTAAAATATTCAGCACTGGAATAAAATAGCCGATCAATACCGAAGCACTGGCGTTTCACTGAAGGAAAGCTACAGAGAGTCTAACATTGTCTGCATTTGAATGAGCCATTGTACATCTTTCAGTATAAAAAAGAAGAAAAATGCTACTGCAATTCCATCAACCACAAACAAATTTTTATTTTAACATGCAATATTAAAATTATTGTTGTTGTAGTTATCACCGGTCCCCTTGTGAATCAAAACAGCATGCTATGAAATTTCAACTGCGAGTAGAATCAGTGCCTGTGGAATGTTATGAAGCCAGTAGACATAAGGGGTGAATACATACATGAGTAATGCACATGGCAGGGGATACCTTTGGACTTGGGAATCAGCAACAACAGCAACAGCAACCACCAGAAATAAACTGCACACATAGAGTTGCAAGGAAAATAAGAATTTGGCAGCTTTACCAAGGACCCAAATAAACAGATGCTAATTTTTTTGTTTAGCTGATTTAATGGAAATGTGGTGCAGTGTACTGTAATAGCGAAAACAGTGAGCGCAGCTTATGAGGTCAAATTGCGTTTAAGTCTAATCAATCACTTTGTAAACATAGCCACCAATTTTGCCTCGGGAGGTCTTGCCATTATCAAAATTAAAGACAGTTAAAGTTTCGTTTCATAGATCTTTGTGATGGCTGCGAATATTCAGGGTTCTGCTTTCAGAGGCAAAGCACATTTTCACCCAAGTTCTTTTTTACATATTTTAAGATATTTCCACATTACTGGTCAGGGTTGTTAATAGCTACTATATTATTAGTACTGTATATTAGAACCATCATTCTTCAACCAAGACAAGCCATTGTGGAAGCATGCAATCATTACCGTTTTCTGTATTTTTTTTTTTCTCTTTTCTGCAAGGTTACTCATATACTACCAAACTGTTGGAGAGGTGGAGCACAGAGGAGGAAAAGAATCTCATGTTGAATCATGTTACTTTCTTTAAAATTGTGAAATAGAACATTGGCCTTGGTACAGGTTGACTTTCCACCTTTTCCACCTTTTTCATTTATTTAATTTTTTTTAGTATATATCTTCTGATCTCTAAAATCCGTACATGTATAGCGGTTTCTCCCCAGAAGAGAGTTTAGAGAGCCCTAAGGAAATAAGTGGAGGCACTGAAGAAATTCACTATATTTCTCACCACCTTGATTCCTTTAAAATCTACTTTCTCTCTATTAACTCGCCTCCTTCTTTCATTCCATTGCTGCCTCCTCTTCCAGCCTTTATTCAATGTATTCTGTGAGTGTGTGCGTGCGTGTGTGTTTGTGTGACCTACAAAGCCTGTTCATGTGCAGCTAGAGCAAGTCTTTGCCAACAAACCTATAGAAACACTCATTAGACGGAAGCTGCAGTAAAGCTGTGTGTTCCCAAGTGTGTGAATGAAAATGAAGAATCATCAAGTGTATGACTGGATCTAAGCGCAAGTGTTTGTGCCTTTGTGTCAATCACTGCACAAACGGTTGAATATATGGATGCAGAACATTTGTCCATAGCCGTGAAGGAGCTCTCGTGTGCATTTGTTTGTGTGATAGAGGATCCTATTATCATTAATTAGGGTGCAAGAATAAATTTGGAGACTCTTGAGCATGACCCAAAGATTTCTTGTAATTTCATGACCAGATGCTGCTGCACGAGAGCTGCACCTGTGGAACAGCTGCAAAAGGAGATAAGCAGGAACACATCACTAGCTGTTCTGGCATGGGTTGCAGCTGGTGACACGGGCTCACCTGAGTCATTTTAAAAGAATCGTACCTCCTCACACAGTATGCAAACAGACTTTTTAAATCCCGTTGCCTAAAAACCACGTCGTTGCCCTTCTCTCCCATTCTATGATGCTTAGTAAGACGCCTGACAGTTGTAAGTGGACTTTGCTAATATTCCAGGGTGACATGAATGTGCCAGAAATGTCATTACTTTTTATAAAGGAGAACCTTGATGTCTCTGTGCATATCCACCTGCCAAAGCAGGCAGCAAAAGGAGAAAAATGTGGAGCTCTTTCAGACCACGAGGGAGGCTTTCCAAAGAGAAATGCACACTCGCATACAAGCATACACAAGGACACACCCACACACATTGTCACGATTAGATATTTTCCATTCTCTATGAGCCCACCTGTAACACAAACTCTTTGAGACTTTCACCAGATGTAGTCTACTGTACACACACGCACACACACATGCGTGATCTGTCTATACACATTCACAGAAGGAGAAACAACACTCTTTTCTAAATTTCCCTCTCCCTCATATATACTCAGACTCTGTGCGCACACACACACATAGTGGGACATGACAGAGAGCTAGTGACTGTGCCTACCTGACCTGACAGACCATTCACAATTTCTCTCTGCGTGGAACCTAATGTACTGGAAGAGGGGAGTGTGTTTGTGTGGATGCGAGAGTGAAAGGGGCGGATTGAGAGAAAAGAGAGGGAAGAGACTTAATCACTGTGTGCATGTGAGGAATATTCAGTATTTCTTTCCTTTGATTTCTGCTGTGTTTGTGTGTTTCATATGTATTCCTCTGCCGTCACGTTCTTTGTTTTCTCTTGAGAGCACTAGCAGAATGTTAGCTTGAAAGTGAGGTTATGAGGAGCACCGCCGTGGTGGTCTTTCAGATAATTTTCTTCACAGCAACCCCAATGAAACTTCAATTTAAATGAAAGAAGTTGAAATTTATATCTGTTTGCAGAAAAATCAATCCTAAAATTTCATCATAGTCATTTATAAATGCCTACTTCGAACTTCAAATTTCAGAAGTGAACAAATGCAGAATAAATATGTGTAGGGTTTAACCTCAGGCTGGGGCAATTCATTTTAGCCACTTGTATTTCTCCTCTGTTTTGATTGTTTGTTTGTTTTTTTAAATCAGCTTTGCATCTGCATTTAGTTACCAGGCCAGATTGCCTGTTAAGGTGGATATTTTTGCAATGTGTTTGTGAATTTGCCAAATTGGTTTGACTAAGTTGAGATTTTCTCATAGAATTACAGTTAAATAGGATTTAAAATGACCAACAACTACTTAATGTATTTTCTATGTGTGAAAAAGTATGTATGTAAAGCAAAAAAACACAGCTCTTTATCATATTCTCTGTTTTCTTCCAACGTCCTCTTCTGTTTCTTACTCCTTCTGTTTTAATATGCATTCTTTCTCTCTACAGAAAAGTGTGATGAGGCTCTTGCCTCTCCTCTGCCTCACACAGCCTTCACCAGCTCGTCTGTCTTCTCCAGTGGATATGCACCTGGATATGCCAAGCTCAACAGGAGAGGAGGTATACAAACACACACAGACATACGCGCATGCGGACACACACATGCGGACAAGCCTACAGATGGCCATGTACTCACACATATATGCATTCTGTTGGAGGGCTCTGCTTACATGCAGTGTAGACAGAGATAAAAGTAAATACCTAATTCAGGTACGTGTACATACAGCCTTATGGATGATTTTAGAGATGACACACTGTGAGACAAACATTCAAGCCTTCATCGAGCGACACACTTCTCAGTGCTGCACAGCTGCTCTCACCACCTTCCTCCTCTTTTTCTCTTTTCTTTCTTTCTACTTCTTTATATTTCTTCACCTCTCATGCCTTCCCTCTCTTGGCTTCAATCATTATCTCAGTGACTCAGACTGAAGCTCATTTCCACATCAGTCCACAGCAAAGACAGATAGGGACAGACAATTACACCCCTCCGTGTTTATACAATTAATAATTCATACTTTCCCATCTAATATAGCCGCACTACAGCTGAGGCAACAACTCTGACATATAAAAGCAAGGTAATCTGGTATGTTTAATCATACCAATAGAATTATTTCTACTAAACGGGACTGCAGCTCCTGTAATGACACCCACAAACATCCGATTAAGGAAATAGGGAAGGAAACAATGAAAAAATGAAAAACAATTTCTCAAAAGGATAAGGAAAGGATGGTAAAAATACAGTTTAGCATTCTTCCCACCAACACATTTTCTTTTCCTCTCCTGGAGGATAGCGGTCCTTGGAGAGCATGTAATGGATAAAGTGTATATATTCAGTTTATTTTTGTAAAAGCTTAAGTAATACTTGAATGAAAATAGCTGTAGTGTGCATTTTTGTGAAATTTACTTGCGCAGAGTGATGTTAGAGTGACGTCTTTTATAAGTCAGTTTTGGATGCACAATTCTGGTCCACCGAAGGGGTTGTATGTGTAACGCCAGGCGGAAAAATACACACTTTTCGTATTTTACATCTCCCAGAGCAGGCCACTTCACAAACACACTAGTTTCGTCTTACACAGCTCTTCACAATAAAACAGGATACTAACCTCTCTAAACTAAAAACAAACGGTATTTAATGCAAATACTTTTTTAAAACTTATTAAACACATTTTACTCCTTTTAAAATGAATACCAAAAATTTTATAAATCCTTTAACCATTATTACTTCATTTACATTTCAACATGGATTTTAATATGGATTTTAATGTTTTTAATATTTAAAAAAAATAAAAGTTTTAACCTAGTTACAAATAAATAAGGTGATTAATTAAAATAAATAAACTAGTTAAAGAAAAACAGGGGAAATTTAAAATAACAAACAAAACAAAAAAAAACATGCGCTAAATAAATTAGTAGGTCAACACATAATAAAGCATCTTTGTTGATAAATAATCTGTATTCATATGTATCATGTTGAGAGAAACAATGTTGATATTTGTAAATAAAAAAAAAACATTACATTTATTAATCATGTAAATTCCCTGTACAAGTCATAGACATCTACATGACGTCCAAAAGATTACCCTGTCGAAAGTTCAAATGTTGAATATCATATTGATTTTGGGAGACACTATTTCTACTTTTAAGATTAGGCTTAAAACATTCCTTTTTCTAAAGCGTATAGTTAGGGATGGATCAGGTGACCCTGAATGCTCCCTTAGTTATGCTGCAGTAGGCTGTTGGGGGATTCCCATGATGCATTTTGTATTTCTTCTTCAGTCACCTTTCTCACTCACTATGGGTTAACAGACCTCTCTGCATTGCATCATACTTGTTATTAATCTCTGGCTCTCTTCCACACCATGTTTTTTGTCATGTCTTCCTTCTCTCTTCCTAACCTGTCGTGGCAGATGGCCGCCCCTCCCTGAGCCTGGTTCTGTTGGAGGTTTCTTCCTGTTAAAAGGGAGTTTTTCGTTCGACTGTCGCCTAAGTGCTTGCCGATAGGGGGTCATTTGATTGTTGGGTTTTTCTCTGTATGTATTATTGTAGGGTCTACCTTCGGATATGAAGCACCTTGATGCGGCTGTTGTTGTGATTTGGCACTATACAAATAATTTAATTTAATTGATGTCCTGGTTGGGTCATGGTTGGACGTCCAAATTTTGGGCCTAGTTTAGACATCATATAGATGTCCAGAATTGGTCATGGACCTGCAGACTCAATAAAGACGTGATCTGCACGTCTAACTGAGAGCCAATGTTTAGTGAATATTCGAGCTATTTCCAAAATACGTAGCTTTAGTTCAACTCCCCAAAGTGTTTCTCTAAGGTGTAGTAGCTGATGACAGTCAAGGATTCCTCTGGAAATCAGTTTGGATGTGAACGTTACAACTTCAAGACAGATTTACTTAACTTTAAAATACTATAATTAAACATTTATAATGCAAACTGCATTAACTGTTGATGTGCGCCAACCTTCAAAATATGACATTTGTAACAGTTGTTAAAGTAAGAAGTAAAATGTATTTGCATAGCGCTTCAATAGACAAGAAAGCAGTCATGAAATATTTTACAGAGGTATCAATTAAAAAAAGAAAACAGCTGATATGTGTTTAAAATGATCTCACATGAACCAGGTGAAACAACACAGAATTCAAAACACCCAAATGCTTGTCTAAATAGATGTCTTTTCACCTGTTGTTGAAAGGATGTCACAGAGACAAGCGATGATATCAAAACATGCTGTACAGTTTCTGTGTTTTAGCTGTAGATAGTCTCCCTTCGCTCTATCATTTTGACTTGCATTTAGATGCAAGCAGCTACATTTGACAGCCAAATGTACTGTTATTGGCATGAATATGTGCTCTTCCAGTGCTATGAAACAGGGAAGACACAAAATCAATGTTAGCCTAGAACCTCACTTTTTGGCAAAGCTTCATTTTTCACATCAGGAGTCCATGGCATATTGAGCCACCATTGTGATTAACAACAAACAGTTTCCATCAGCTGCTGACTTTGTGTTAAATGTGCCAAGATTATATTGAGTTAAAAGTGATCAGTGGCTAAAACTACCAAGTAATCATCACTCTGTAAGCATGGAGACCACAAAGTGGCAGAATTGCAAAGGAAATTTTATTTGCTATGAACGTATGTCTGTTTGTTTGTTTGTTGCCATCTAAGAAAAGCTAACAAAAGCATCCAGTGAAATTGTTCATTAATGAAAGAAATTGGTTTGATTGTGAATGAAAATGCTCAAATCAGTTTTGATTTCCTAAAGGTCATACATGAAAATGAAAACTGGCAGCAATGTGGAGACCAAAGACCAGGAAATGTTAATGAAATTAGGTAAATATCAACAGTGGTAGGGAGTAATTGTTGCTTATGCAAAGAAGGTGGGCACAAGCGATTAAGTCATCTACCAGTAGGAGTAAAGAGTAATGTTGACTGAGATATGGCAGCGTGAGAAAGGGAAGGGAAGGCATATCAGTATTCACAATACTAGAGACATAATGCACAAATACAAACCCTAACTCCCCCCAAAAATATACATATTCAAGCAAAGATGCATAAGAGTCATCCATATTGCACATATTCTTAGAATTACAGTGATTTTCTTTACAGACAAAACATGCACTGAATGAGAAAACAAGCGAAAAGCCAATTTAGCTTCTACATGACTCATGCTCACATTTACAGAAACCCTGTGAGGCATGACAAAAACAAGTCCACACATTAAACACTCGCACTTTCACTGGAACACAAACATTTCAAAACACTTGTATTGACAAAAACAGGACGGCACTACACATTTACACATATTATAAGGAGGGGTTCCTTCAAGCCGTTACATTTGGCAGCCAAATTTGCCGTCAGTGACATGAGTATGTGCTGATAATCCAATCTACTCCAATCTCCCAGTGCCATGGAACAGCAGAGGCACAAAATCAATGGGACACACCAATCATCTTAAGCTAAGCACATTGGGCTGTGAACGCTGACAGCTATTAGAGTTTTAGGTTATAGTGATGTGCGCGTCGGGTGTGTGCATCCAATTTTCGATGCACAGTCCTGTAGATGTGTGTGTGAATGAGAGATGGAGTTAGATGGTGCCATAGTGATTTTCCAGCAGGCAGCTATCTTGTGTAAGCCTGCCAGTTACCAGGATCCTGGTGGTCATTCCTACTTTGCTTTTTCATTTTAAGATGACACATTTTATTCGTTTTTTATAGGCACAGTATGTATTTGTGTGCCGTTATGTACAAAATGGCTAAACATGAATGGGCTTGTGAAGATTGCTTTATGTTCTTAGAACTTTAACATATTCTTAATTGTTCCATTATAGTGCTAGACCATTTTTTTACTTAACTTATAAAACAGAGTCACTTAAGATCCTTTAATTAACACATTATGTTATTAACAAAATTGCATCTTATTTAAACCAGAAAAGATTGACTGTTAACAGCTTTAGTCCATTTTTCTTAGAAATGTATTATTAGATGTGACGTGATGCTAGATTTGTTTTGTATTTCTACTTTTTTTTTTTTTTTTGCAGTTACATAAATCAAGCAGGGACAGTTCTGCCTCTGCATTCTAAAAACAGTCAGAAAAGACTGTTTTGTCTTTCTTTTGTTAACACTTACACAGCACCTTCCTCCTCAATTATTTAGCATTTACACAGTGCTTTTATCTATATCTAAGCACTTCTATCTAACATTCACACACTCACACTTGGATGGATGGATCGGGGCAACCTGGGTGTCAGTATCTTGCCTAAGGATACTTAGACACATGGACAGGAGGATCTGGAGCTCAATCCCCCAGCTTTCCCATTGGTAGACAAGAAATATACACAGCACCTGAGCCACAGCCTCCTCCTTTGCCAGTCTTCTTTTAATTTGCAATTTCTGCGTCTCACCATTTTATCTCACATTTACCTCCCTCCATCTTTTCCCTTTTTCAACCTCCAGCATTCCTGCCGTTGTTATCTCTCTCATTTCCCCTAATAGTCTTGACTTTCTCTCTCTCTCACCATCACCCCTCACCCTCTCCCAAATGTCCATGCTCCCACCCCCCAACTGTCTCCCTTTAGTGTTAGTTAATGTGCAAGGCCCTGTGAAACTCAAGGGTGTCAGACAAAGAAAAAGGTGAACCAGCTTCTCTTGCAGCCAAAAACCTTTTGGTCTAGATAGACAAGTGCGGGGGGAAAAAGAGACAGGTAGACATGAAGAAAGACCAGATGACAGCTAATGAAGTGTAGAAAAAGAAAAGTTCTTCACATCTCTTCAGCTCTAAGATTTCAACCACATGGGATCATACATGTTTGAAAAAGGTCACAAAACACTTTAAAGACTGACTACTCGTTTGATAAAATATTAAACAGTTGTAAAATACAGTGTGCATTCATTTTATTTGAAACTGCTGGAGTAACCCTTGTAAAACATGTGTGACCCTGAATAATAAAATGGTCAAAATCAGAGCCCAGCCCATAGCTGCTGCTATGCATCAAGCATCTACACTTTCTGTGATGCAACTCATATCAAATCTTTTTGCAGACCATGCTTGCTTAACACCCCCGTCTGTCTTGTTTAAAGTTTCATCTGAAGAAAATTACTTTTTATTTCAAATTCGTTGTGCCCAAGGTTAACTTGGAATGAGGTCAGTAAAAGCTTTCTCATTTGCTTTGACATGAAAAGGGGCGTCAGGGCATTAGACAGCCGCTTACATAGACATGATTAATACTAATAAGGCCATGGTCCTGATATTTTCTTGGCTTTCCTGTGCCATTTTGTTTGGGTTTTGTTCTTTTTACTTTCTCCATTTTCCTATCCCTGCTGTGTTATTCTGTCTTTGTCATATTGTTTAGTGTTTCAGTTTTGGTTGATTATCTTTTGGTTACTTCCAGTTTGAATTTAATAACTGATTTCCATGTGTTTTATTGACTCTCTTTGTCACTCAAACTTTGTGATTGTCTCTCTTTTTTCCTCATTGCTTTCATCCGTTTCCTGCTTCCACCTGTGTCTTGTCTATACAGTTAGGTCCATATATATTTGGACACTGACTTTTTTTTTTGTTTTTTTTTCACCTGTTTACTGAAACATTTTCCAATTATAGTTATATAATAGACATGGACATCATATGTAGACTCTCAGCTTTCATTTGAGGGTATCCACATTCAAACTGGATGAAGGGTTTAGGAGTTTCAGCTCCTTAACATGTGCCAACCTCATTTTAAAGGGACCAAATGTAACTGGATGATTGACTCAAAGGCTATTTCTTGGGCAGTTGTGGGCAATTCCTTTCTTATGTCATTATCAGCTAAGCAGATAAAAGGACTGGAGTTGATTTGATGTGTGTGTCACGGTTGCGGCGACAGTCGTGTGGTGCCTGGGCGAAAAGGACCCAAAAAGCAGGAACTGACTTGATGCGAGTGAGCATTTTATTTACAATGGGTGAAGTACAAACAGAAACGAGGGTGGTAAGGATGGCACTAAGACACGAACCTGAACTGGGGAAAACTAATAAACCTGGAACACACAACATACAGGGAGAAACACGAGCTGAGGGCAGAGAGACGGAGAAACACCAACTAACGCAGATGAACTGACAACGAGCACAGGTAAACACACATGATAAATACACACGGAGGGAATGAGGAATGGCAAAACAGGAGGGAGGCACAGCAGATCCTAATTGATATGACAAGACACGAGACACAGACCTTCAAAGTAAAACAGGAAATATACGCAGACAGCGAACACAGGAAACACACAGGCAGGGATGACTTGACACTAAACAGAGGGAGCACAACACGAAATTCTAACTAGGAAAACCTTAACAGAAAACATCACCAGAACACAAGATAATTCATTAATACAAAAGCCCTGAATCACAGACTCAGGCCCATGATAGTGTGGTGCTTACATTTGGAAGATTTTGCTGTGAACAGAAAACATCATTGTCAGAGGAGGAGTCCATGCAGGTGAAACAAGCCACCCATAAGCTGCAAAAACAGAAGAAACCCATCCGAGAAATTGCTGCAATATTAGGAGTGCCAAAATCTACAGTTTGGTACATCCTTAGAAAGAAATAAAGCACTGGTGACCTCAGCAACACAAAAAGACCTAGACATCCACGGAAGACAACAGTGGTGGATGATCGCAGAATTATTTCCATGGTGAAGAGGCTAATACAACAGCCAACCACGTGAACAACACTCTCCAGGAGGTCGGCGTATCGATATCAAAGTCTACAATAAAGAGAAGACTCCATGAAAGTAAATACAGAGGGTTCACTGCAAGGTGCAAGCCACTCATAAGCCTCACAAATAGAAAGGCTAGACTGGATTTTGCTTTTGGACAAATGAAACCACAATCAACCTCCACCAGAATGGTGGCAAGATGGAGAAGGCGTGGAACAGCTCCAAAGCAAACCACATCGTAATACACGGTGGGGGCAGTGTGATGGCTTGAGTATGCATGGCCCCCAGTGGCACTGGGACACTAGTGTTTATTGATGATGTGAATGAGGACAGAAGCAGCTGAATGAATTCTGAGATGTTCAGAGCCATGCTGCCTGCTCTAATAAAGCTAAATAAGTCAAACTGAAAGAAAGACCCAAAAACAAACAGAATCTGAAAGTAAAGACCTGGCAGAACATTAAAAAGCAGGAAAGCCAGCACCTGGTGATGTCCATTAGAAATAAACTGTTTATTTTCATTTATTGAATTCGTCCAATTACTTTTGTGCCCCTGAATAAATGTTTCAGTTCCAAAAATGTTTTTGTTCAAGCCAACAAATTACAGCTGAAAGTCTGTTTTATTTTATTCAAAATTGATTGTGGTAGTGTACGTAAGAACCAAAAAATTAAAAAGGTTGTCTCTGTCCAAATATCACTGGACCTAACTGTAGCATATATATAGCCCTGCCCTTCTCCAACTTTCCCAGCTGATGCTCCTTTTGAATTGGTGTGTTTTGTGGACTTTTGTATTTCTTTTTAGACCTTTTTTGCAGCAGCCAAATAAAAGTCTTGCTTTCTGTTGTGCAACCTGCTTCTGTGTCATAAAAATAGTTAAAACACCTCTTGACTATAGGCTTTGGCCATACATTCCAATGACAGTTCTTTCTCTGGTTATGTCGTTGGAATTTTGGATGTAAAAGCGGACCATGAGCCAGAAAAAGTAAAAGATGTGCTCCAAATAGGTTTGCACTTGTCACATAGCAACCACAAGAGCTGTGATCTGCATGTGTTCAGTGCTGCCAGTTGAAGACAGATGCCCTGTGGATACAGGTTAAAATAGAAGAGGAATGGAAAGGATAAAGACAATGGAGACTGGAAATGTGTCGAGGTGAGGGTGAAGAGGAAGACACTGTGGAGTGAGAGAAAGAAAGAGTGGGAACAGACAGACATGGGAAAAGAGAACAAGCTGAAGATGGGAGGACATGGTAACTGAGCTGTGATAAGGCCTGAATGACTGATAATTTGGTAGAAGCTGTGTAACTACTGACACTTTGGATTCCTTTTTTTTTTTTCAATGCAATCTCAGAGAAGTATCAAATTTCCATGTGGGTACATCTCATTATCTCTGCCGCTCTGGAACAACACTTGGTAATGGGTTATTTCCAAATAGCCGTCATTCAGAAAAAACAAGTCTAAAAAGTATTTGCGCTTTGTACAGAGACAAACACTCAGACAGGGTGAGATAACAATGGATGCCACTTTTATGTGAAAAGTGAGAGATGAGTAAACCCATGCCTCGGTGGATGTACCTACAGGCGTGTGAGCACATGTGTGCGGCCATGTTGCTCCGCGGTGCAAACGTGGCCAAGCATGAGATTTAGCTGCTAATCACAAACACGTGGCCACTGATCCTTACATTCCATTTTCTTTTTCAACCTTTCTCTAATTCATATCCCTCTATTTCTGTGCTCCTCTGTCCTTCGTCTTGTCTCTCCCTGCCCTCCATCTCATCCTCTCTCTCCCTTTGTCTTTCTCTCTATGTCATTTTCCCTCCATACAATTTCTATTTTCTACTGTAACATTCTCAATCCCACACTCCTTTTTCACAGCCTGTCTATTCTTTCTTCCCAAACCTCATTAGCTATTTTTTTCTCTTCTCATCCTGGTATATACTTTTCCAACTTTTTTTCCAAGTTTGAAAAAGTTCCACTCTTATACCTACTTATTCAAATGAAGGACGTCACAACCGCAGCACAACTTTCCTCCGACTTCCTGCACAATTAACCACATTCCCTCTCCCTATTCATGCTTTACTTTTCACTGTCATCTTGCAAACTTGTTTGATGTCTCCAGCCGTTGCAGTCATCCATCGATAATGGCGGTCCTCTCCTAATTAAATTACTCTGTCTCCATCCGCTCCCTTTGCTCCATGACAGAAAGATGAAGTACTAGCAGAGGGCTAACCAGCTGTTTTCTCTCTGCTCCCTTTTTCCGGCGGCCTCGCATTCTAATTAATTAAGACGTTATACTTTTTGTTAATGTGGTTTTGGTATCAAAAGCGGCACCTTTGATAAATACACTCACGCATGTTCTCTCGGGTGCCGGAGCACACAAACATAAAGCCACACAAAGACGCCATGAAACATTTCTGAGCAGGATGCAAAGAAATGAAATCTGCCATGTGCACATGCCAACCCACACATTCACCCACACTGTCAGCGAGACAGAGGAGAGATGTTCTCTTGTTTGATGCTTGCCTTGCCACTGTCATGTTTGCTTGTATGTAATGCCTATCACCGGCTGTTTGTCATCCCTCCACAATCACACTGCATCTCCATTACACATCCGCACAACTCTGACCTTTCACTAAATAAATTCTTTTATTTAGAAATCTTAATTTCCAGTTTTTCTCTGCAATATCCCCTTTCCCCTCATTCGTTATGTTCATCATCTCTGACTGACTGCGAGAGCCATTTACCCAGGAAAAAGTAATTAACAGCAGATTTTATATTTCCTTTCTAGGAATGGGAAATTAAAATGACCTTTTTCATTATCATACTCAAACAGATGACCACACTGCATATACCTATATACATTTTTACACTCCAGGAAGAAGTGATGGACAAACTAGTGGCTTGTCCAAATATATAAACCTAGAGCAGGGAATCCAGTTGACAGCGTACCCACTGATGAACAAAGAGCAGAAAACGCAGCAGTGCAACACTTGCTGAGGCGGTGGAACACTGATTCGGTGTACAAAGCAACCAGAGGGAGCTTTTGTATCTTTGCTTGTGGTCTGGACTAATGACACATACTGTAGTCCGGGGTTTTTTGAACTGTGTGAGACGTGATCCACACAGACTACATTAGCTGGGATTCTCAGAAAGCATCCACTTTTGGCAATGGGTCCCAAAGGCCACCTCCTGGTGTGATTTTCTCACTATTATATCCCCCTCTCTTTCATTAATAAGTATGTTGCTGTTGGTACATGTATCTGTGCCCTCCACATTCTTGGGCTGATTTTTATTGACTTTTATTGTATTGTCATGTATTTTCACACACACACACACACACACACACACACACACACACACACACACACACACACACACACACACACACACACACACAAACAGACACATCACTTCAGTTCTTTGAGATCTTAAGAAGTGGGTGTATGTGATTACAAATGCATTTATATGGACTTTTATGCTTGTGTGTAAATGTTAGTGGTCACCATCAGTGTGATACTGTTATGATTCAGCTGCAGAACACACTTCAGCTGTGTGTGGTTACTACAATACTGGGTTATCTGTGTCATCACAGATAGCTCAAACCTTGTTTTGCACGCTTGGAGAAACTCCAGCATTCTTTTAGTCACTCGTGGTTGCCCCTTATTTGAATCTCTTTAATCTCACACCGCATAAGGACATTTTTATTTTATTACATTTTCATTTCATCCTTCCTAATAAGCTATTTAGTTCAGAACACCAGTTTTAGGGCCCTTAAAAGAACTAGTCACAATTAAAAGAGAATCGGTCATATGATTGTTGGGTTTTTCTCTATATGTATTATTGTAGCATGGCACTGTGGGTGTAGGTGTAATGTGTAAGTGACCCAATACTTTTGTCCATATAGCAATTTTTGAAGCCTTCAGTTGTGCATCACTGCACAGCACATCATGTATCTCAGTCACGTTTAATAGAAACAGCAATGCACTCTAGAGTAAGTTATTAGGTTCTTTATTTTTATAAATTTTACCTTGATCTGCACGGTCCATATTAGTTTTTACAGGTTTTTTTCTCTTTTTTGCTTCCTTTTAACATTACTTTATTCTTCAATGCTGACTTGTATTTTGGGGGGAAAAGGCACATAAAGTGTCTATTATGAAGTCAAGGAGCTTGGTATTTGCAATACAGAGCTTTTAAAAATAATAAGCTTCACTGGAAAAAAAAGTACTTGTTCTCCATCCTTTTGTGCTCTTCTGATCTTTTTCTCAGTGCTACTCACCTTTCTCCTCTCCATCGTTTCTTCCTCTGAGGCGCTTTCTTTGACCTTCTCTGCTCCCTTGCTCTCTTCCCTATCCTCCCCTCCTGCTCCTTCTCTCCTCCCTGAACATCTGTGTGTGTGACAGGCGAAAGAACGGTGACAGTCCCCCGACACTCCTGCCCTCCCCTTTCTCCTCCCATTTTCCCCTTCTTTTCTTTAGCTGGCTCTCCTGTTCACTTGGTCTCAGTCTCTCACCTTCCATTCCCCCCACCTTCCATTCCTCCATCTCTACTTAGTCTGTCAACCTCTTTTTGCACCCCCCCCCCCCCCTCCCCAGGGCTTTCACCTTTAACTGCACCTCTGTTCTTTTTTTTATATATATATCACTCTTCACCCTCCCATGCTAACCTCTGTCAAGCTGCCCCTCCGCCCCACTCATCTCTCGTGTTCTCCTTTTTCGAGGTCTCTGCTTTTCTCTCCAAGACACCTTTTGCCCACTTTTCTTGTCTCTGAATTTCTTTTGCTCCACTATATCCTTTGTTTGAGTCACATGTTCTCCTCCTGACCCCTAACACTCAGCTCTTTAGTCCATTTCTTTTTCCCCCCTCTCTCGTTGTTTTTTGTTAGTAATGAGAATCTTTTGAAAACACCTACCATCACTTTCATGATCTTTTGAACTTGCATTTCTCTCTGGACATTTCAGATCTTTCTCCTTCTCGTTCCCATCTGTTACTTTTGGTAACCCTGTAACCCTGACATGTCTTCTGCTCCATCGTTCCTCATCAACTTTTCCCCCCCTAATTGTTCCCTTGTCCTTTAATTTACCCCTTTACTCCATCCATGAGTCTTCGTGGATTTCAAAGTCAACTGAACTAGACTGAATCATGCTTTCTTTTTCCCCTCTTTTTCATCATGCCATCCTCATCCTTTTTCAAATTATAAGAAAATGAATGTATATCCAACAAAGGAGAATAAGCTTATTGCAGACTCTTAGCCAGAACTCATTCAATAAAATGAAAATGGCAGAAGGTGTCGGCAGAAGTGGGATATAACCAACAGATGTAAAAGAATGGGGCAGGAACAAGGTGCCAGAAAGGAGTTGGGTACGCTGCAAGAAGGGGCTAAAATAAAAATTAGGTTTGAGCATCGGGTAACTGGGTCTGGCAGAAAAGAGCAATAAATTCAGTTGAAGTATTGGGAAGTGTCAAATCTGCAAAAATGTCAAAATAGCAGCACACCCAGAGGAAAAGAAAAAGATGTGTGAATCTACAAAATGTGTTTTTATGCCACATACCAAATCAGACTTTGTGCAGTGTTGACAATAGGGCTGCCACAAACGATTATTTTGATAGTCGACTAGTCACCGATTATTTTTGCGATTAGTCGACTAATCAGATCATCATCCATTGAACGTAAAACGTACAGCTTATTGCACCAGCACGCATCTGCTCTTATATAACTATCATTAGCTTACAGCTTTAAGTGTTTAAGGTATGTGCTAACTAAAAATAAAGACAAGATGATAGTTTATTAAAGTTTAATGAAATCTGCAGATTGTTTCGGTGGAGTTTAATAAACTCAGTCTCGTCTGCTCCTTGCTATCTAAAATATAACGGGACACCGGAGTATATTCTCGAGCATCTCACACTTCTGATAATCAGTTGTCTGCTTGACGTTTATTCAGCTGTGTAAAAACTATAACTTTAATCTCAGCCAAACCGATTTACTCAGGAACAAATAAAATACTGAAAAAAAGCCAAACAATAACACTTTTAAGTTGTCTAAGTGAATATATATCATGTTTAACCTGAGTAGCGAAAGATGGCGGTGGGTTTGAAAACAATTTGCCAGGAGTCCGGTGTTCTCATCGGGTCTAGTGAGCCTTGCCCCCGGCTAGCTATCGAACTGGTGGGTAACAGACGTCTCCGAAAACGTCGGAGCGCTTTTGAAAATATCTGGTGTCTTGATAAACTGAGCAGATATTTGAAGTTTACACAGCTACATTCTCGCCTGAAAATATGTTAAACGTTGATTTTGTGACCCAGTAATATTAAAACTAACTAGCAGCTGCCATTGATGGAAACTGAGCACGGCCGCGCTGGGCCACGCTATGAATTCTGGGACATCCTTGTACATGCAGTGCTGCCATCTTCTGTTTCAGTCCGTTATTACACTCTTAAATCCTACTACTTATTCCTGCGTCTTTCGGGATCTTACAAAGCTTCAAACGACGCGTCGACTATTAAATTAGTCGTCGACGATTTTAATAGTCGACGTAATCGTGACTAGTCGACTAATCGTGGCAGCCCTAGTTGACAACAACCAATACTACTGTGAAAGCAACTGAAACTACTTCAAACTTGAAGAAGAGTTAAAGCTACACTGAAACTAACATAAGTCTAGCTTCAAGTGATTTTGTAAAATCAATCAATCATTCAATGAAAATAACTTAATGCCCCAAAACTACTTGAATCACTAAACAAATGTGAATGAAGTGGAACTACCTGGAAGCTGTTGAAAATTTAAATAAACTACTGGTTTAATTACATGTAGCTCACAACACCCTGACACTTAAAATTAGAGATTTAAAATTCAGCCCCTGCAATTCTCAGTACCCAGCAATGACCAATTAATTCGCCTAGAACAATGTGTGAAAAATTCCTAACTTCTTTGCTTTGTGTTATTCATCGGCTACCAGTAGAAACTGTGCACTCAGGCAAAAGGAGAATCTGAAAATATTACTGGCAATATTCTAAAGAATGGAGAAAGAGAAATAAAATCGTGGGTTTTTCTTGTTGTTTTGTTTTTTTTTTTAATCAAACTTTCCTCTCCTTTGTTATTTTTGCTTTTGGTCATGTCTATCTCCTTCTTTAACATAAATGCATTTTACCTTTTTTTCCAGTCCATCCTCACACATCTCATCTCTGGCTTCCATCAGAGCCATAAAAGCCTCTCTTATTACTCGCTTTACTCCTCGTCTCATCCATCTTCCTTGTTTCCATTTTTCTACCCTCTCCCTTCTCTTGTCACCAGCCCACGGCGCACACCTTCTCGTCACTCTTTCCGACACCCCATCCTCCTATCTTGTTCAAAGTATCACACTGCCTTGGTCATTGTCCGCTCAGCTTGCGTTCTTAATCTTTATTTTCTGCTGTCTGTTTACTTATCACCACCGCTCTGCCCCTCCCAAACCCAATTTCTCACCTTTCCTTTCTCCCCCCTACCCTTCTCTTTTTTGATAGTGTTTTATCCCTCCACGGGAATGGCTTTGCTGCAACGGGTTTTTGAGGTATTGACGTTTCCACTGATATGGGCTTGGTTATCTGTCAGGTCCGGGGCCGGAGTGTAATGGCTCTGTAATTGGATAAGATATAGGATTTTTGTCAGTAGGGTACATTGCAAACTGCCTCACCCTCTATTTTATCATATGACTATCATCTCTCATTCTTCCTCCACTTCACTTAGCGCTCTTCTCCCACTCTCCTGTGCCTTTGTGGTCTTACCCTTTTCCCCTGCCCTCACTTTGTCCACACATTTCAGTTTTCACTTGGAAAAAACCCCCAAAACAACATCTGTCACTCTCCAACACTATCTTATCTGCATGTGTGTCCTTTAGACAAGTGAGTCTAGAAGAATGAAAGAACTGACATAGCCAGTTCAGAGTCTATCCACAAGCAAGCTTTGTGAGCTGTCTTGTGGACAAGTCCAGGGAAAAAGTATCTACTTCTCCACACATCTGTTTTATGCACCCCTTTGTGCTTTCTTTTTGGTATTTTACAATTCTAATAAGACACACTGTAATGTTGACATTTATGCCATATTTTGTTTTGTTTTTTCTTCTTATCTCTGGCTTTTATTATAACGGCAAATGAAAATTAGGTCAGTGTCATCATTTTTTGTTCCCTTGCATCTTGCAGTTGCCTTGCTCTTTTGTTTCTGGACCATTTACCCTGAGGTTCATTTAACCTGCAAGGTCCAGGGGAGTTTGGCCTTTCCCGGGTAGACAACTGGAGGGGTGAAAAGGAGACAAGTTTTAGGGGACACATGAGAGTTTAGCTGGCAATGAAGACAGAGCAATGAGTTTTTAGGCTATCGCAAGGACATCGACTGCCACTGAGGGGATTAGGAAACAAAACACAGCCATCTACCCCATCAGTCTTCACTATAGTCATAGGAAAGTGGCACTGAAACACTCTCCCTCGTTGTTCTCAGAGATACTCATTTTCAGATACTCATTAAAGCAATACATCACTTTTGGAAGAAGATTTTTCCACAATAGTGCATCTAGTCCCGGAGATCATAACCTTTAACCCTTTTAAGTTACGATGGCTTTCCAAGCATATTTGATGGTCTTCTAATCTATTCAAAACAGTAAAGAAGAGGTCAAACAATTACTCTGTACTTTTGAGCAAGTAATTTCCCTCAGGCCCAATGCCCACTTTGAAAATAACCGAAAAAATTACTTTGTATTTATTCTAACTGAACTGTGTACAGTGAAAATCAAAATCCATGCTCCACCAGGGGGGTAATTCCACTTTAATCTGCACTCAAGGATGCACATATCAAACAAAAGCTTAGCTGAAAATGAACGGAGACATAACCATATGTAGGTGTCAAGACGAAATGGGTTACATGACAGCACTTGCAATTTGACTTATAGGCTTATAGTCTCATTCCGTTTGTACAGGCTGTTGTTGTATTTTGGGATGAAAAGATAGTGTTCTTCCAATTTAATTGTATTTTGTTGTTGAAAAGTGATGATTTCAAGAATGAAATGGATGAAAGTGATGCTCGAGCATTTCAAAAGTGTCTTTATGTCTCAGCTACTGGCATTAAAAACGAATCCTTCTTGAAACCTCATAAATACTAATGACCTTCCTCTTGAAGCTGAGGCATCTTCTATATTGGAGAACATATAATTCTAATAATCATAACAGGGAGCATATTCTCCTCATTCTTGTGAAACATCTTTATTGTCAGAAGGCTCTCTCCCTGTATGCAAAGCATTTAATAAATTATTACTTCTACACTGGTGCTTGCCAGGAGCAAATTTCTGGGCTACACTCTGGTGGACACTGACCATTAATAATAGGATCGACTAACCTTGTAACGATTAATGCTTTTTGCAAAATGTCATTATTGGAGTACGGTGAGTTTCTTTACCTGTCTTGGATTCTGCTCTAACAGAAGTCTTTGCCAATAAGATACAGTTGTACCTCACTTTTGTATCATTTTTTATCATACTGCTAAAATTATATAAAATATTTGGAGAAAACTGACCTTTGATGTCCTACTCATTATGAATAATTACTGACTTTGCAGGAGCCGGTGGATGGTCACCTCTAGACAGTGACCATTACCAGTGGCTACAGGTGGACCTCGATTCAAGAAAGCAGGTGAGCGCCATAGCAACACAGGGTCGCTACAGCAGCTCTGATTGGACGACGCAGTATCGCCTTCTCTACAGTGACACAGGAAGGAACTGGAAACCTTATCATCAAGATGGCAACATTTGGGTGAGTGGACCAGTAATTTGTGTGGCTGTTATGCGTGTGTGTCAAATGCACAGGTGCAAACTATAAGACTATTAAAATGTTCACATCCTGTGGCCCACACTTGCTTCTAAAGCATCCCATCTGTTTTGGATTACTTCCCAATCACCTTAATTTACCTTAATTTCAAATATGTGAGAGTTCTAGCAGTTTAATTCAGTTCTTTTCTACACCATCGCACACTGGGACAGCTATTTAAAGTAGAGTAAATGACTTGCTCTTGAAACAAATGATGGCATTTCATTAATCCAAATATTGCTAAGTCTATTCTCAAGTCTTGATGGTATATTGCCAAATTGGGTTAGAATTTCAGTAACACCATCAAACTAGAAACTAAAAAAGGGCAGTTACGTTTATAAATAGTTTTTTTTTATTGTGGAGTACCCCAGGACTCTGTCTTAGAGACTATTTTATTGTCTTTTTTGCTAGTATTGTTTTTAATTATGTTGTTTTCATCCTTATACAGATAACATTTAGCTGTGCACTTGAATAGGGCTTACTACTAAAATCTCTGAAACAATTGATTATCTGAAACTAAACTTACTAGTGATAAATAATGGAACTGAATTTTTTGGTCATTTACACCAAAATTCACACTCCTTCTTCAGATTCCTTAAGAAATAATTTTATATTAATTCAATTATATTATATTAATTATATTCAATTTAAAGGAAAGCCCTGCAAATACATTTAAGAGCATTCACAGAACAATGCTGGCAAATGTTTAGGTAGATTTTTGAGGCTGGAGTTAGCTGTAATGCAATTTGACATATACATATGTCAACGTGGTTACTAAACTATCAGAAGAAATGCTGATTTTGACATTCTCTTCTATTCTAAATTGGATAAATTTGGTTTATCTAAAATAAACTTACAAAGATTTACACTGATGCTTTTACAAGCTTTCTCTTTCAAATGTTTTTTTATTTAAATCAGCTGTCAAGCTCTGTTCCTAACTTAGCTTTCACTAAATGTCTTGTTAACCTTGTAATGCCAAGTGTATCATATTTGATATTGTTGTTTTAAAGACCTCTGTATCGTCAGTGTGACTAGCCTCATACAGTCAGATACATGCAGTGCTACTGTGAGCAATAAAATGCTCAAAAATGCCAGATTAAAACTCATATATACACATTTATTTACATTTATTTGTATTTATTTTAATTTGTCAGAAGGTTCAATAAACACTCCATAATTAAAAAATAAAATTATACATACAGCAAGCTTCAATGTTCCTTACTTAAGTGCAAAATCCTCTTCTTTACCTACGTGCATAGAAAAAGCAGAAAACCTTGTTTAGGATGAAAAATCTTAAGTATCACTTCAAAGCACAAGGAAATTTTATTCCCTCAGTTTAAACCAAATGTAATATGACTGTGGCTCATCTAATTGAAGATTTACTGGGTCTTAGAGGAAAGATATGACATAAGAACATCTTTCCAAAATGAGCCGTTTGCATTCAATGTTTCCCTAACAGTATGGATGTGGTTTATTTTTCTTTGGCTTTATTTTCTGTGTCTCTTGTGCCAAAACAACACATTTCCATCAATGAATTGTTAGCAAGGACTTGAGTGGGGCACCTGACAGTTTGTGATCAGCTAATAGGTTAATGGCCTTTACTGTTCACTGTTGCTGCTTTGCGAAAGGCTACAGGTGATAACAGATGGGAGACAAAAGGACAGGCCTGTCGTGAATAATGCTGATACACCAAACTAGACAGCAGAAATCTAAAACCTTGAAATGCAGGGGAGGAGACTTTTTTATGTTAATCTTAATAGTAGAGTTGGAAAGGATATGTATTTGCTTTGCTTGTTTTGTCTTTTCCCCAGTGAATCTGTAAAAGCTTGTCATGTAAATTACTGCTACTGTGCAATGTAGTGCCTTAAATAATAAGCTTTATCACACCAGCTTTTACATGTTAACTTTAAATAATGTTTGAGGCATTTGAAATGATCAGATCTTTTGTTTTTGCTTTTGAAAACACTGCAGATGTTTTTTTTTTTTAACAAAATACACAAAACCATCAGGAATGGTTTGAAGGATTTTTTATTTTTTATTTGAGATTAAAGGATATTAAAGGGAGTAATTAAATGAGTTTGCATTGCTGTTACCTTCCTATCAGCTCAAAGTTGTCTGGCAGTAGAACAGCCTTACTAATAAAGTAGTTGCTGAATGTATGTAGCGTGACTTTGCTGGAGTATACAGCAGTCGGTCCTATGTTCTCAGATTGTATATACTTCCTGTGTCTGTTTCCTGATGCATACAGTAAAGTTTCACAAATATAATTGTGCTTTTCTGCATTTCGGGAATTTTGTAAAGTTTCAAACAAAATATTTCACATTTTATTTTTGCAAAACTCCTTCCAAAGTCAGTAAGATTATGATGCTTTTAAAGTGTGGTGAAAGGTTCTTATTCATTCATCACAGAGTTGAAGTAAACGTGTAATGAAAAATGGCTTAAATGTTTTGTGAACTGTATTAAGAGTGGTGAGAATGACTTTTCTGCTGTGAGAATAATGCCAAATCAATTCAGAAAAACTTAATACACAGATGACAAAATTTCATAGTGAGATTTCTGTTCTGCAAACACATTTTTTATCACCAATTTAAACACCACAACTCTGTCACAGAACCGGACATTAAATATCAAATTCAACTACTATGTTTAAAATGTGTGCAGTGTGCTGCGGCATTCATGTTTGAACCACTGTTAACTTGCACGGTTACAATTCTGTCTTCTCTATCAGAATCCTTTTGAATGGCTGAACATGTAAACTCAAACCGCAGACATACAAGTGTTCATTATTTTTAGACGAAAGATGCTTTCTTCAGTTTTGGAATGATTATATGACATAAAGACACAATAAAATATGCCAGTGACAGCAATACTGTCCTGACATCTATATAAGATAGTGAGGGCATTTTAATTAAAATCTACTTGATTTCATTACACACACACACACACACACACACACACACGTACGCACGCACGCACGCACACACACGAATGCACTAAAAATGTATTCAGTGCATTGCAGTGCTGTAACGCAGGACCTGACCCAGCATCAGGTGGGAGTAAGAACTATTCATCTGTGACTATTTAAAGCCATAACTGGTTTAGATGATAACAATTTCCATTAAGAGTGTTAGTTTTCAGGCAATTTTATTTTATTTATTTTATTTAAAATATTTTTTAATTACATATGTAAATACAGTCATGTATGCAAAAAAGATTTTTGTTCATATATAGAAACATTCATTACCGATGTCATTTCCTCATTTTCTCCTATTTAATTATTAGATATTCAAAAGTTTTATTGCTGTACATGAAGACGTACATTTTCTTCCCTACTTCTGGTCTTACAGGTATCTAGAGTTCAGTAAATGCACTCTCACCAACTTATCTTGTTGAGTTTGGTACCAATTCTTTGCACACACTGAAACACTGTAGAGGCTCATCATGAAGTCAACCATCTACTGTATAAGCCATGACTCACACAGATTCTTCCTGACAGACCTAATTCAGAACCGAGTACTTTTTCACTGAGTGTGCACCCTTCCTCCCGAAATAAAGCCTGGGCTTCCAATCTTTCTTCTATCTCTGATGATGGGACAACATAACAAACAACCTTTTCAATCAAACAAAAGGTGGCTAAAAGGAGATCCAATGAATTTTGTTAGTTAATCTTGGTTGTGCTAAAAACCCCTAGTTTTCACTCTGTGAGTCTGCGCCCATGTAGAGGTGTGGTTTGCCAACAGACAAGGCAGGTAACCAGGCCAGTGGGGGAGCCCCTGCGCCCTGACAAACGTTACACTACTGTAGTGGCGATGTGCAACGTTTGCATTAACAGTATGCGAGGCATGACCTCTCTAAAGTACTCCACCTGACTTCACTCATTAGTTTGGAAATGGCATGAATGACTCTAAACAATGAGAGACAATGAATGAGGACAGAACAGAATTAAATACTCAATGAAACAATAAAGAGGAGTTCTCCTTCTGGGAGTGAAAAAAGGAAGGAAGAAAATAAGAAAAAGGCAATGTAGTTGTGGTAAACGTAATTAATAATGATTAATCAAAGGCCAAATAAATACACTCTATTGCTGTAAGTATTTGCTCATCTGCCTTCACATAAAAACTTAAATGACTTCTCATTCTTAATCTGAAGGGTTTAATATGATGCCGGCCAACCGTTAACAGCAACTATAACAACTACAACTCTTCTGAGAAGACAGGTTTCTACAGGGTTTCAGATCATGTATGGGAATTTTTGATGATACAGATGTGCATTTGTGAAGTCAGGCACTGATGTTGGATGAGAAGGCCTGGCTCGAAGGCTCTGTTCTAATTCATCCTGAAGATGTTCGGGTTGTGGTGAGGACTCTGTGCAGGCCAGTCAAGTTCTTTCACACCAAACAACCCGGACTCGTCCATCGGATTGGCACACAGAGAAGCACGATTCATCACTTTAGAGAACACGTCTTCACTGCTCTGGAGAACCGTGGTGTGGTGCTTCACAATTCTGCATCCAATGCTTTACATTGAGTTTGTTAATGTAAGGCTTGGAAGCAGGTACTCATCCATGGAAACCCTCACCATCCACTGACCCTGCAGTGAGATTTTACGTAGCGTACCCCCTTAGTTGCCATCATTGGCCGATTGTGGCTCAAGAGTTGGCAGTTCCTCTTGTATTCGGAAGGTTGCCGGTTCGAGCCCCGGCTCCGACAGTCTCGGTGGTTGTGTCCTTGGGCAAGACACTTCACCCGTTGCCTATTGGTGGTGGTCAGAGGGCCCGGTGGCGCCAGTGTCCGGCAGCCCCCCTTTGTCAGTGCGCCCCAGGGCAGCTGTGGCTACAATGTAGCTTGCCATCACCAGTGTGTGAATGGGTGGATGACGGAATGTAGTGTAAAGCGCTTTGGGGTCCATAGGGACTAATTAAAGTGCTATACAAATACAGGCCATTTACCATTCCCAATTGCTTCTACTTTGTTATATTACCACCAACAGTTGACAGTGGAATATTTAGTAACAAGTAAGTTTCATGACTGGACTTGCTGCACGCTGGCATCTTATCAGGGTACAATGGTGGAATCCACTGAGCTCCTGAGAGTGACCTGTTCTTTCACAAATGTTTGTAGAAGATACCTGCATGCCTACATGTTCGATTTTACACACATGTGACCCTGGAAGTGATTAGAACACCTTGATTCCACGATTTGGATGAGTGAGTGAATGCTGTGTAAATGCTCCTACTCTAGCTTTAACTCACTTGAATCCTGCAACTTCTACTAAAATGAAATTATTTAACTGGCCTAACATAGCAGGCTGGTGTGTCCAGCTTCGCAGGCCTTGGCACAACCAAGTCGAGTACAGGTGGCTGGGAATCAGAGTTTGGACACAGGCAGTCGATTGCTAGAACAAGAATTCATACATAGAATTCAGAAGAACTTTTTGAGCTGTTTTGTACTGTGATATTGCACTCAATTTATTAAGCTAAGTTGTTTATTGTGATTTGCTACTTTAAGACTAATAAAATTACAAAGTATGTCTTATCCTTTTTTCAGCTGCGGGTACTAAGCTCTGTAGATAATGTAATCCTTTTTTTTGCCTATCATGGCTTTTACTGGTTGCCGTGACATATACGAATCGTTTACAGTTGAAAGTAAATTAAGCTGTTGTTTTTGTCTGCGGCATCGTAATTGTTTGCCAGTTATTATTTATTCTGAAGTATTTTTCTCCTGCTATTAACCCTGATTCATTGCCTCTAATATTTCTGCAAATACTCCAAAACACATTCATCTTTTTGGCGTTTTTGTAACTATAGCCAACTTTTTTCCCCCCTCTGTTTTGCCAAAATTTATGACATGAATATTGCTTTTTAATTTATTGCCAGTGGAATTCAAAATATTGCTTATGTAAACAAATGCAGAGCCAATAATTTTGAACTGGGCATATACCATCAATAACCCATGCAGTTACAAGGAAAAACTGAGCACATGGATTCTCTGCCTCTTGGCTTATTTAGATGTCGAGGAGCTGCAGAATCTACACAAATGAGTGCACACATACATGCAGACATACTTGCACTCCGACTAACCCCTGCTGATAATTAAGTCTGGGCAAAAGTTTAGACCTGTTTTGTGAAGTATGTGGCTGTTTGTGTGTAAGTGGTGATGATATCGGAGCAATCAGTGCTATTGATCAAAGAGATAGGTGGGGGGTGGCAGGTCGCTTAAGCCAACTCTCTCACACACACGCACACACACACAGAGAGAGAACTACCATCAAGCCCTGTTTCAGCCCATTCAATCACATTCGGCTCAATCCCATACACCACTGGATGAGGCTCACACAGTGATCCCCAGAGAGCAAACCGCCTGTCCTGCACTTTTATGTATGAAGGTTCTATTCAAGAACCTTTTGCCACCAATCACCACCTGCTATTACTCCACGCTGATGACTTAACTCTTTCACTGCCAAACTAAGAGCACAACTTTTTAGTTAAAGCAAGTGTGCCACTTCCAATATAACTGCCGTGAGTGTGCAATTCACTGAGAAGGATGACTGCTAAAGGCCTGGAAAAAGCTGTATTGGATGTGTGAAAAACAGTGTTTTTAATAACACACTAATGCACTTCCAAAGAATCAAATGACACAGATGACTGATTGTAATAATTAAGTAATTCTAATTAAGTAGAAGACAATGCCTAAGAGCTTATGAGTTACTGAATTACTCAAATAAAAAAAACTATCCCAACAGGGCAAAACTATTTTGTTGGACTTTAGTTGGCACAATATTACCATAAGCAGCATAGTATTTTTTTAGGTATGCACGTGTGTGCTTGTGCTGGTGTTTGAGAGACCTGTAGAAATTGTCTGCCTGTGAACATGTTTTACCGATGCAAAAGTGCAGCACCTGTGAAAGATACAGCTTTATATTTTTATAGGTTGGCTCAAAAGGAAAGATGAGCTTAAAGATGTGAGCGGTCTAGCACATGAGTATTGAGCTAAGTGCTCAATTTGTTTAATTGTAAATGGATTTACAATTAATTTATATTATTATTTTATATTATTTATATTTACATTTCATATATTTGAAATATTTATATTTACATTTTTCAGAACTTTTACACGATAATACACACATATACACACATACAGTGATGCATACAGTGCTTTATGGGTGTATTATCTAGTAATGGTGTACTCTTTTTAATCACTCATTAAAAGCTTTTTGTCTACTTAAATTGCTGCTTATGGTTATAACTGCTTATAATTAACCATTACTACTACTATTAATACAAAACTGCCTTTCGCTTAATATCTCTATTTTTGCAGTTTCTTTTGGTTTACGAATCTAAACTCCAGGAATAACAGCAATTTTTAAACAACGAAAAACAAAAGAAAAACATCTTTTTCTGCCTTTTTTTCATCATCTGCCTCCATCTAACCCTATCCCTAGCCACACCAACACCTCTTCATGTTCTCCTTCACTACACTGATGAACCTTCTTTATAGTGTTCCTCTTTTCCTCTTGCCTAGAAGCTTTATCTTTAATCATTTGTCCAGTATATCCACTGTCTCTCCTCTGCACATGTCCAAACATCTCAGCCTTGCCTCTTTAACTTTGCCTCCAAAGTGCTCAATGTGAGCTGTCCCACTGATATACTCATGTCTAATCTTGTCCATGCAGGTCACTCCCAGTGGAAATCTTTAGAGATCCATCTCTGTGACCTTCATCTTCACTTCGTGTCATTCTGTCAGTGCCAGTAACTCCAGACCATACATCATAGCAGGTCTCACTACAATCTTGTAAACCTTCCCTTTCACTCTTGCTACTATCCTTTTGTCACAAATTGTCTCAACCTGCTCCACCCTGCCGGCACCTCTCTTCTTCATGTTTCTTGTGCACTGTCTGTTGCTTTGGATGGTTGACCCCAGTATTTAGACTTGTTACACCTGCTTCCTTCTCATTCACACACATGTATGCTGTCTTACCTATGCTGACTTTCATTCATCTTCTCTCCAGGGGATACCTCCACCTCTCCGGGCTCTCTTCCACCTGCTCCTTATTCACACTACAGATCACAATGTCGTCTGTGAACATCATAGTCCATGGAGTGTCCTGCCTGACCTCATCTGTTAACCTGCCCATCACCATCACAAACAAGAAAGGGCCCAGAGCCGATCCCTGATGTAATCCCACCCCCACCTTAGACTCATCTGTCACTCCAACTGCACTCCTTACCACTGTCACGCTATCCTCATACATGTCCTGCAGCAACCTCAACATTCTTCTTATTGTATGACTTCCTCATACAGTAGCACAGTTCCTCTTTTGGCTTTCTCTAGAAACGCAAAGGCAAAGTGGGGGTCCTTGTTTATATTTCTCCATAAAAAAGAAGAAAAGACAAATTTGAAAACTAATTGTGAAATTAGAAGCAGTTACAAGATGTACTGTTATGGATATATCTTGGCTACGTTAGAAACCTGCAGAAAAACAAAGAGTAGGAGATGGATTTTATTATTCCATAGTTACAGCATCACACTTTCTTCATGTAACCCCAAAAGAAAGAAATCAAGAAATCAAAATGCAATGTGTACCGAATTATGACAAGACATTAAAAATAAATTAACACATTTCTAAAGTCAGAATTCTCCTCCATAATGTCGTTTGCCATTAGTCTCTATCAGATAGTACCAGGAGGCCCTCTCCTACATTGCCAGATTGTTTATTCATGTGGATGAGATGCTTGAAGCTGAAAGTACACTAGGTCAGTTGACAGTAATGTATGTATCCAATAAACTAGCACAGCCGCAGCCTCATCTTAAGCTGATACAGCATCAAAAGGGAACAAGTTAATAATAGTTTCTCACTGGACTGGTGAAAAATAGTCTAGTCTTTGAACAGCTCTAAAACACGGCATAAGTTTCAGCATCCCAAAACATCCTTCTTATTACCAGTTTATTTTCTGTAATGTATTATTGTGAAGTGTTCAGAAAAAAGCCCCTCAACCTGATGTGAAAGTAAAGTTAGATTACTGGAAGCATAGGATGTACTTTAATACATTAGAACAGACACTGGCTGTTAAAATTGAGGTAAGCCAGAAGGAGACACCTGTAACTATTGATGATGAAAGTAGCTAACACAATCATGCCTACTACTAACATTTACAGAGATATTGCTGTCACAGTTTAGCCTGAACAAAATAACGAAGTACATGCTGTGAAATAGATGTTTTTACTGTAAATTGAAAAGAATATTTGAAAGCAATGCGATAAAACCCAAAAGACATTCTGGGCCTTTGTGCATGGAAGCACATTATCTTGCATCTTGTCAACTAGTCATTGAGACATGAGGAACAAGGCTGGTAAATTGCAGTACAAACATTTTTTCCTAAGAGTGGCTACAGATCTTCTTGTGTGTAACAAACACAGAGAGAAACACTGTACAGGTATTTTTTTAGAATCCTTGCATTCAGTAGTTTTAACATTAACAAGCGCTGCACTTAAAAAAAAGCATCCTCTGGCTTCTCTCACCCATAAGCTGATAGAATAAACTTTCGATTTGTCCACTTAATACTGGTCATTTAAATCAGATTCCTCAATGATGGTACTACGTAAAATTTCCCGCCAGGTACAGGATAACATTCCCAGTGTAACTTAGTCAGTGTCAACATAAATAAACTAAAGCAACGATTTACACTTCTTTCTTTTAGCTGAACTAAAACAACTGCTATAGCCTTCCGTGGATGTAGAGCAATGAAATAGATTTGGTTAAAGTAAATAATGGCGACACAACTTGATTATGTTGTGACCATGTGTCTCAGCCTGTGCCATTCGCAGCCACATTGCTCAGGTATTTACAGATGAAATTGTGCTGAAGCCTTGCTAAAAAGGTGTCAGGAAATGTGATTCTGTAATACACTGCGAATGTAATGCTTCGCTCTTGCCAGAACAGCTGAGGCTCATTTTATTCCTCTCTCTGTGCTAAAGGCTGTATATAAAACTGAACCTAATGATGTTGAAACAAGCACGTGCGAGCTTATGTGAAAGTGTTAGTGTTCGAGCTCGAGTGGAGCTCATGCGCTTACCTTTGTCCAATTGTGATCGAATGTGTGTGTTCTCAGGAGGGAGGAGTTGCTAGACTGTGGCTCGTCAGGTAAATGAATGGTGATGCCTCTGTGTCTCAGTGGTGGGGACTAATTCAGTTTCAAAAGCTGCAGAGCATGCACTGATAAATCATGCACCTGGATTTATGCACCAGTGGAACACAGTCTCTCGCTCGCTCGCTCTTTTTTTCTTTCTTTTTCTCTCTCTCTCTCTCCCTGCTTACCTTTCTTTGCATGTCAGCCTAGTATTTATTTCACTGGGTGTTGCCAAGTGCCTTGGAGCCACCTCAGTCTTCACGACCAATAGGCAAGTTAATGAGTTAAATTTAGATTTGAGAAAACAAATAGAAGATGGCAATACAATAAGCAGTCGCCATCAACAGGGAATCTTTTAAGTCAATTTGTGTAAGTAAAAAATATGTTTGAAATTTTCACCAGAAGTTATATATTAACATTCAAATGAGCTCCAATTAAAATGGTTTGCTACCTAAATTATTAAGGGCTCCATGAGCTTAACGTAATGTGTAAACAAACAGAATGAGTCAGAGTGAGTCAGTGCCCCTAAAACCTCACAGTAAAGATCAAGGTTAAGGTTGATCTGGTTTAAGGTGGGGAAATAAAAAATAATCTAATAAACAAGTCACTAAATCTGTAGTAAAAGTTGTACATCTTAAATGAAATGGGTCTAATTCCCACCTCTGATTTTCACTTTTGAGGCATTGCAGTTTGACTTATTTATGTGTGAAATTTCACAGTCACATCTGAGATAGAAAAGCAACGCGAATGAAATGAAGTGCTGACTTTTTGAACTTGGATGATCTTCCGTGCTGCCAGGCTTCAATCGCCGTCCATGTTTTTGCATTTTATTAGATGCAGACATCAAGTGCCTCATGCATTTACATTTTAGGCTTTTGGCAGACAGGAGCTTACATTAGGAGGAAAACGAATAAAGCAAGAAACTAGAAAAACACCAGTAAAGCAGGTCAGTGCTGAAAACAAGGAAAAAAGAAAAACAGAGAAAGGATATTGCCAAATAGACAAATATGTAATGAAAAACAGTGCTTAGAGTATCTTCCATATATCAGGTAATGTCAAAGAGGAGGGATACCTACGAGCATACAGTAGGTTCATCTAAAGCACTCTTGCAAAGCAATACAATATAAATATAAATATAATATAAAATATATGCAGATATTCTTTTGTATACTGCACAAGCTAACATCATATTTACATTTTAAGTAAAGTTAAGTTTTTGGCAGAAAACCATCAAAGCTTGTTTATTAATTTGTTTAGAATAGAATAGAATAGTTTATGCCCCTTTTGAACAGTGACACTAAAATTAAATAAGGGTATCTTATTTAATCTAATGTAAGAAAATATGATGAAAAGAGCATTATCTAACTGGCTCCTATCTCCCTCCTAAAGTTATATTTAGCACTGACAAACTTGCAGCCTGTTAAATGTCAGCTTGTTACTGAGTAATCAGGAGATGTGTTTCACATCTCAGCAGGGGTGCCATCATAGTTTCACTTTGTATTTACTGAGATTTAGGTTTGTTTTGATTATTAAAACTGTCATGTCACAATATTTTTAAAACTTTACTCATGATGAATTTGGCGTGAACAAAGCCTGAAATGTTGAAATATTTCCTTATGAAATTTTTGAGTTGAAGCATGTTTTTTTTTTAATTGGAGGACTAGAGGAAAGAGAGTTGTTATGGGAACCAAAATATGATCCTAATTCTTTGCACTTGACATAGCTTTGACATTGCTGGCAGAACTCGATGGCTTGATGTTACATACCAAACAGATGTTTTCAGTGCACTCTACAAGGACAACAATTTCTAAACCTTTTTGATACAAATTATTATTATAATTATTGTGACCTTTGAAATTGGAAGTCATAATGCTACCGCTTATCAGAAGCATAATCGATCAGAATAGAGAGCTGAAGCCATGCTGGATGAGGATTTCCCCTCCTGAAGTCCATATGGAAGAACAGGATAAAAATGGTCATAGAGTCAACATAATGTCAACATGATCATCAACGTCCTCTCAAGAATAAAGTTGGCAAAAGGACCTCCTAAACTTAGATCAAAATGTAGAGATGAGTAACGTAAAACTCTCCAACCCATAGAAAGGGCACGCCTCAGCGGGGTAGTTGGTTCAATGTCCCTTTTGATCAAAGAAAGGCTGAACAAAGAAAAGAAGAATGCCATTTTTAAAGTGCAGAAATACATTGCACTCCATAACAAAGTAATCAAATTGAGGGCACATAATCATCTTTGATCTTTTTCTGTCCTTGTGTGTGTAAAACACACAGGCAAAATAAGTCTTTCCTTCAAAACACAAAGACTTTTTAAAAGAATATATTTCTCTAAAATAACATTAAATTTTCTTGCTTTCCGTTTTGTTATGTGTATATGCTATACAGTAGTATGTAAACATTATGCAATATTAGAAGTATGCTTTTTTCTTAAACAATTTCCAATATTATCCATGTTGCACTTAAGCTAATCTTCCTACACCATGGAGTCTCACTTGAACTAGTTACAAAAAGCCTTGAATGTCTTAATAATTCAATTCAGTTCAATTATGTTTTATTTATTTAGCACCAAATCACAACAATCACCTCAAAGCACAGCAGTCATATGAATAATGACAATATCCTTCATGTCAACTAGAAATGGTTTCAAGTAGCCTTTATTCTACTCAAACCCGCATACAACCACTGTTTTATGAAGGTGAACACCATCTTTTTCTGTGACCTAATAGGGGTCTGACTGCATTGAATTCCTGCACAAGCCCAAGTACATGATTGGGCATGACATTATGACCACCTGGCTAATATTGTGCTGGTCCCCCTTCTCCTCCAAAAACAGCCCTGACCCATCGAGGCATTTAGGTCTTCACTAGGCCCTTGAAGGTGTGTTATGGTATCTGCCACCAATATTTTAGCAACAGATTATTCAAGTCTTGTAAGCCCTGATTTTGCACCTCCAAAAATGGGACTTATTCGTTTAGCACATCCCAGAGATGGATGGCCACCTTCTTCCATTGCTCATGGTCCAATTTTAATGCGCGTTGTTGGTGCTTTCAGTGGTTGACAACTGCTAAGAGATGTCATGATTAACAGCCTAGTTGGTATATTGTCATTCAGAATTTTTAACTTCTTTTTGCTCTCTCCTTAGCACTTTACTTCGATCCATTATAAAGACTCTTTGGTACATTATAACTACTTTCATCTCCAGGGAGAGACAGTCGATAACACAACCATTTGTACGTATGTTTTTTGGGGGGGTTTTACACACTGCCCCCCAGTGGCAGTAGACAGGCCTGCAAAGACGTACATACTGTACATCAGTGCAAAACCATTGCACCATCAAACTGAGCCATTAAGGATAATTACGCTCTGTCCTTGTAGTCATGATAGCTGCGTCCTAGCAGAAAGTTGTGTCAAAATGTTCTTAAGTACCAGTTTTCTTACTGATTATTAATTTGGTGCTAACACCACTAATAACGTAACGTAATACAAAGATGAATGCGTTCTCCCATGTTTCATTGAATTCAAGCCAGCACTTCCCAAGTTACTAATGAGTCATGTCACAGATGGAGATGATCCATTGCTACCATCCAAACAGCAACTGCTGTCTGCTGTTGAAATGAATCGGGGAAAGACTCCAGAAGGTTCATTTACATCATACGAAATAAGGCACACTTATTTGATATTAATGTAAGATTATTAAAAGGTTTAGCATTCAGAGTGACGCGTGCATTCATGATTTGTGTTGATTCTTTATGCCTTACTCTTACTGACTCAAATTCCTGACACTGGTCAAAACTGCATCTCAACATAAAGAAGACAAACTTGTTTGTTGACCAGTGTTTATCCACATACATAAGCAGATACTCATTCACTCACACTGACTGTTGATGAACAGCTGCTGTCGACCACTAAATGAGTTATCACGTTCAGCATTAAAGTCCAAAATGTTTAAATTGAACTAATCAGAGGAACACTGCTGCTTGAAGTCATGGAGATTACTTTTTATGACTTCATCTTTTTTTTTTCTTTTAATCGGCCCTGATATAGAGTCTGTCTTTTAACTTTTAAGTCTTTATCTTGATTGGCTGCAGCAACTTCACAGAACTTGAGTGTCAGCCTATTTAATGTCAATTCATTCTAAATAAAGAGTTGAGTGTGGAAATTAAAATTTGCTGAGCGAGAATAACGAAGATGATGAATTCAAATAAGTCTTTTTCAGACATGCACTACTCTTCATTAATCTGATGACATCTCAACGTGTCAGCTTTATATCTGTATGAGCACCCTGGTATCTCTTCCTTAAGTCTGACCAGAATGCAGTTTATTATTTATTATGACAGCCATATACTTGTGTCTCGCTAAAGCACTCTAAAGATTGTCCTAAACACCAATAACTTGCACTGTGCACATCAAATTTTATTTTCAGACATTTGTCAATGATAGTTCTCTCCACATACATAGAGAATGTGTGATCATGTTATGTCAATTCTAAAAAGTGCTGATCTTTTGCACACATGGAAGTCATTGCAGAAGTGCTTCGGCTTACTCTGACACTGCCATAGGAGACCTACAGTTTGTAACCATGAAGATCATCAACATGAATAATATGAACAAAAGTAATGGGTTCTTTATTTTTAAACTTAGGCGTTTCCAGTCCCATTGCCACAAGTGTATACAATCAAGCACCTAGCCATGCAGTCTGCCTTTATAAACATTTGTGAAAGAATGGTTGTTCTAAAGAGCTCACTGGATCCTAGAATAACAGGATACCACTATTGCATCTTTTTTGTCTGCTAATGAAATATCTTCCCTCCAAATAAAACGTTTTAAGAGGTATTGTTTCAAAGTAGAAGGAAGCACACCACTCCAGCTGCAAAGTGGTAGAGTTGCAGAGCCCAGTCACCTAGTTGAGTGTTGAGACGCATAGTAGTACGTTAAATTTGCCAGCGCTCTGTTGACTCAGACTTGCAAACCTTCTGAGACATTAACATCAGCACAAAAGCTGTGTGCCAAGAGCTTCAAGACATGGGCTGTAGATTTAATGTGTAAATGGCCCAGTGCTTTTGTCCATACTGGTATAAAACAACCTATATTTGTGACTGTGTAGCATATCAGTGACACTGGTATTATTACATATGGAAGGTCTGAAAAGCATGGAACTATGGAGAAAGGGTAGATCCCAGTGAGTCATTAAAGTTTCTTTACAACTTAAGTGGCTGTAATGAAATTTTAATTGGTCTGTCAACAGTTTCAAAATGGTACTTGTGTGGACAGTGTATAAAAAATAGCACTGAGGTAAAATTCCTCTTTCGTACTGTATGAACTGTCTTAATGTTGTATGATTAATGAGGACTGTAGAAACCATTTTATATCAACAGTGCACTGATGGTTTTCACTTTTTTCTTGATACTGATACTGACATGATACTGTAAAACTATTGCATGTGACTTACATCAGGTCCAAACACATGTACACACACGTGTTTTCTCCTGCATGTGTGTAAATTTAAGGGAAGACATGATGAAGGTTTCTTGCTAAAATTTCCTTCATAAGTACTTTATATTTTTTTCACTCTTTCTATTACTATACAGTAATTAATGAGCCCAAAAGGCAGTGTGTGGAAAAAAGTATTGGTATGAAATGTACTAGAAGTGTTTTTCATTTTTCCTTAATAATGTATGCAAAGCAAAGAAAAGATTCAATTTTCCTTTGTCACCAATTCTTTGGGTGCCCATTTTAGCAGGTAAAGCCATTTAATTGGCGACTGAACTAACTATCTGGCACATACGGATACAAAATGAGATCATTCTGAACTGTTCCAATAAAAGACTATAAAGAGTCTCTGAAGCAGCTTATCGTGCCTTTGATGTACAGAAATCAACAGAAGTGCACATAACAATGGAAGGACATACATTCGTTATAATCAAACTTTCAGATTTGCAGTTCAATTCACTCTTCAAACTTGTAAAGCAAGAAATGTGTTCCCAAAAACAGACATGTCAGAAAGTCTATATAAACAAAACTGAAGCACAAACATATACAAGGATGTACAACTAAGAAAAATATTATTACATTTCTAAGCATAAATCACCACTGAAGAGAAAGAACTAAGAAAACAAAACATGAACAAAAATATGATTGAAATACAACAACAAAAAACAATACAAAAAATACAAAACCATTACAGGAAATAGCACAGATCAAGTTCCTCATTCAGCTCATTGAGCCCATCTGGAGCTGCAGACTCAGATCAAAAATCCATTTAGCTTCTGCCTGCAGCAGAAGTTGGTTGTGGTCCTCACCCCTAGTGGGATACTTGATTGACTGTGTAGCCCAGAATTTTAATTCTGTCAACAAGTGTCACGAAACAGTAAGAAGAGATTTCCTATTGAGGCTTTGTGTGTGTGTGTGTGTAGCACGGTATACTCTCAAGATGTTAGGCACATGCTGTAGTATGTAACATCCAGCCCACTTTAAAACATTTTAAAGATTCATGACTTCAATTAAGCATTACTAGAATTTGTCCTATTTTCCTGGCACAGACACAGCCACCCACAGGGCTTCACAGAAACACAAATTTCTCTATGGTCCTTCTGTTTTGTCTCGTACACTTGTCAATAAAAACAAAAGACCAGACCAGGCCGGACTGATTTCCCCTGCCTGTTTGGAAGGAACATACAAATAGATCCACACACACACACACACACACACACACACACACACACACACACACACACACACACACACACACACACACAATAGCCCTGACTCTGGGCTGGTCTAACAAAGAGTCCAGCAGCAACAAGCAAATGCCAGAAAATAGCTTTCACTTGTTGTTTCTCAGTATCTAGAGATCTGTTCTCTGGAAGGGCCTCTCTCTGGCTGTCAAAACGCAGACACGCAGCACAAACAGAAATATGCTCGCACATATACAGACTGATTTTCAGTGAAACAAAAAAGAGAGAGAAGAGACAGAAAGGACAGATGCTCATTCAGGAAATGAAAACATGCAGCCAGGGAAAATAAGTAAGCGGGTGAGGAGCAGCAATGAGGGAGAGCTTTTGAGCAGTTAGATAATGGGCGTGTGGAGAATTTTGCCAGGGTCTGTTTATGAGAACGAGCATGCCGACGTGGATGTCTATCTCGTATACAAGCGAAGTGTGTTTGTGTATGTCAGACAGAGCAGACCACAGGGGTATTTTTTTGACCAGCTGAAGGAAAGTGATTGGCTTGTTCTTTCTTGAATGACAGCCCCTGTGCTCCAAATGGTCAGCACGGAGACTGGCTGGTTCTCAGCTTCCCTCATTATTTTCTTTTCCAAGTCAAGATTTCTTTCATTGCTTTTCTCCCACTGATCTCGTGGACTGCTGAAATCATGCGTGTGTCCTTTACTAACTTACACTGTTTTAAACATTCCAAAATATTATGCACATCCTCACAGAACTACATAAAATAGCAGTAAATATTTTTCTCAAGTATCAAGTAAACCAACTAATCTAACATTAACTGTACATATCACTGACATACATAGTAGGCAGAATCATGCAGAAGTATGTGCAACTCTGCACGCATGCACATAGCAGCTAGTGAGTAAACTCTGAAATTTGCTTCAGGCACTTTGTGGCCTTTGTTGCCGTAAATTACCTCAGTTCTTGATTAAACAAAACGTCAAAGTGTCTAAGCTCTAAAGTTGCTTATAAAACACGCACACGTGCACACACCTCAACATAAACTGTCACACAGGCACGCTGTATGCAGTCACACACATATATTTCCAATTACTCATTGGTTTGCCGCTTAATGATTTGACTTTGGAGTAGAGGGAATTAAATGGTTCACTAGGCAGACTTTTGCAAGGTGTTCAGCATCCACAGCTTTTTCCTCATCTTCATCCTCCTCTTCTCTTCCCTATCCTGCCTTCTGCCCCCCGCTCTGCATAGTAATGCCTTTGAATTGAGCTGTTCATTCAGCCAAGCACAGATAAGTGTAGAAAGCGGGATGAACACAATAGGGAAATAGAGGGTAAAAAAAAAAGAGGATGGGGGGATTGAGCTTTTGGGTGAAGAAAAAAATGGTTTTGTTCTCTCTCTTTTTCTTTTTTCTTTTTCTTTCTCTGGTATACCTTGACAAGGGCAAGGAGAGGAAGATGACAGCTGGACAAAAAGGAATTGAAGTCATCTGCATGCAGCCAGAAAAATTGTCAAAAGATTTTTTTCCTCTTTCGTTATTTTATACCCAACGATGAGGCGATCTTAACAGTGACATCAGGTTTTAACATTTCATAATTGCTTAAATGGCAAGGTGGTGCATTGGCAGTCTGTAACTATATGTGTGCATGGATGCTTGTGTGTATTTATGCAGATTGTAGATATAACTGTCATTGTGCTTCATATCAGAAGCCAACACTACAGGCAGTTTGGAAACAGAATACTGAAGGACAAACATGCAATAGAGAGCACAGGAGAAGAAAGCTTGAGAAGATTTAACAGCAAAAGAAAAAGATAAGGGTTAGAGGGGAAGAAGCTATTGTAGAATTGCACAAACAGCTCCAAAGAGTAGCGCTAGCCCAGGTGAATAAAGGAATATCTCAGTTATGGAGACATTTCAGACTTCCAGTGTTTTGATGATGCGGCATGCAACTATGAATTGAGCTCAGCGCACATTGTTTGAAGTCATAACAGGCTCCCCGAGTGCTCAAAGTTACCAGTGCTGTGCTGATTCAAAAACCTCTCTGGTATTAACATCAGCACAAAAACTATGTGACAGGAGCTTCGTGTCATGGGTTTTCATGACCTAGCTGCTACTGTCCATGTAATCTGTAGGTACTTTTTTTTCTATAGTGTGGAAGCTACTTTAAAAAGTACCGATATAAGCAGCAATTACACCTGGCAACTTCCACTTAATTGCTATGATTTAAAAGAAGAGACAAAATGCTGTTTCCAGTCAACTTGCTTTAAAAAGCAAATTTAATGTAACTTTAAGGTTTGCATTGCTGAATCATCAGTTACCAGTCGTTGCACAAGTTAAACAGTATTGTCTTTCACATGATCAGAGTGGCTGCTTGATCTGTTGCCTAGCCACTGATGGATGTGTCCAAACTTCCTGCAGAACCACGACAAATGCATTTGTGAGATTTTATGTCTTTGGGTGTAAAAGCCATAACTCTAGCTATGTCATGGTCAGGAGCATAACTATTAATGTGCTTGCTGTTTTTATTTATTTATTTATTTACTTACTTATTTATTGGTGACATACATATAATACTACGCTGCAACCTTCTCTTTCAAAAGGCATACTTTATTTATTCCATAAAGCTTTATGGAATAAATAAAGATTAAATATGAAACTGAGAGGAATTCATTGATAATAGAAGTACTGTCCACTCCTTCACTACAGTGGAAGTTCAGTAGCTCTGAGCTAAGTGTGAACTCTTGACCATTTCCTCCTTTTGCAGATAGCATATCTTCAGGGGTACATTCTTGGGTCACTGAAGAGTCAACTTAAAGCAGGCTGTCTGTGCAAGTTATTTTTTTCATGCTCTGCCCTGCCCACTCCATGTCTTATCTGAAATAACACATGGCTGTCTAGTGTCTTGCTCTCGTCTAGTTACCTGCTAGGCTATTAATGAGGCTTCTCCCCAGTGGTGTGTGCAAACTGTTCTGTGCATGTGTGTGTCGAAAGTAATGCATGGGGGAACGGGGTTGTGTTGTGTGTTTATTTCAGAGAGCAGAGGAGAATGCACAGAAGTGAAAATAGTTCAGGGACTGTGGTGAGGTGGATTAGTGGGCGGTTAGAGGTGCTCCCCGTCATGTATCAGGTCAAGTGAAGGAAGAGAAACTAAGTAGGAGGAAAGAAAACAAGAATGATGTTGTGAGAAGAGGAGATCATTTTAACGAGTGCCTCTTTTACTCATCCAGTGGGATTCTATAGTATTTGGTGAAGTGAATGCCATCCTTGTCTCATTTCTCTTTTCCATATAAATACAATTTTTTTTTTTTTAGTGGGTGGTAAAGACTCCAGTCAGTCACATTTAAGTCAAAACAGCAAGGGGGGAATGCACTGTCAGGAGAAGTACTTCAGTAGCCTGTCATTGAAATTTGACATCAAATAATTATGCTTACAGCAAAACATTGGAGAGCAGCTCATGCTGTCAAGCCATGATGTGTACAAAACAACCAGCACATGTTCAGACATGGAACTGCAGCCACACTGGGGCTGTGCAAAGACATTTAAAATTGCAGATAAATACGACATTTTAATTAGGCATCACTGCAATCCTAGAAGTGTTAATTAGGCATTATTTGCTTTTCAAGATGCCTTTTTTTTTTTTTCAAAAGATGAGTTTTTAGACAGTATACCAGCTGTGTGGAACAAAGGGCTAATATAGCAAAGAACTGTAAACCTCATCAGTTACAAGCCTCTATTACTTGTTGGGACACATAAATCAGTCTAGATATGAATTGATGTGAGCAGGGAGTTTCTTAATGCATACGAAGCTTAATACAATATGCAATTTACTCCTAACATTCCCTACGGTTAGACTGTCCTATGGTGGGCATATTAGATATGTATACTCATAATTATTTTGTATGTTTTGTGAGTGAGCACCTTCAGGGTAGGATGTGGTGAGTGGAACAAATACTCTTGTTCTGAAGTCCTGAAGCTGCTTGTTTGTCTTCAGGCTTGTGGCTTTGATGTATTTAATTTGTGTGTGTGTGTGTTTCTCTCTATGTCTGTGTGTATATGAATGATTATGTTCATAGGCTTTCTCTGGGAACTCCAACTCAGAGAGTGCAGTTCGCCATGAGCTCCAGCAGGGAATCGTGGCTCGCTTCCTTAGGCTCATCCCGTTAGACTGGAGCGAGGAGGGACGGATTGGTCTGCGAATAGAAGTTTACGGATGCTCCTACTGTGAGTGGAGATAAACACACACACACACAGGCACACACAAAGACACACACAAACAGGTTTGGAGAACACCTGCAATGTCTCTTTTATATTTCTCTTACACACATGGCTAATCTAACACCTGTAACACCTTGAATCTTCACACATTATTAGACAGAACAATAATCAAAGGTGGAGGCATCCATTTGCATATTAATTGCTTTACAGTCATTTGGTTGGTCTGGAATCACAACACTCAGATACAACAGCCGTTTAAAGAAACCAGATAGATTCCACTCCTAAGTAAATATACTCCTAGTAGCCTCACAGGCTTTAAACATGTGCAGCCTAGCACTTAGCATTTCAAATTGCTGATCCATGTGGAGAACCTAATGATGGTTTGTCAGCTCCAATCAAGGCACAATGGAGCTATTTCTGCATGTGAATTAAACACAATCCCAGCATGAAAGCCTGCCACGATACATACATGCACAAATAAAATCAATTTGCAGAAATATGCAGAGCACGGCTGCAAACTCGCAAACATGTACAGATACACAAACACTCATACACTGTCTCTCGCTTTCTAACAAATGCATCATCCAGGGAACTGGCTCTCTTGCAGCCTCTTTGCCCTCATCCTATTAAAGGCTGCCAAATTGATTCTGATAACAATTTTCAATTAAGGCTCTGCATAAATTACTGTTATAAGTGACACACATACATCTTTCATTCGGGAGATGTGATTGCACTATGCGTGGATATGTTTGTGAGGGAGGGGGTGTGCGCGTGTGCGTTTGTGTGCGCGAATGCAAGGGCATGCGTTGTATTCCAGTCAGTCCTCGGTTCATTGATTATATTTTCCTTGTTTCATTTCCTTCCCATGTCAAAAGAAAAGCATGACAGTAATGATAAGGACCACGAAATGTGCTGCACATACACTTACCACATACAGATGCACACATGCGTGCATAGGCACTCCTAGCATGAGCAACACAGCCATTCAGTTCATTTCAAGCTTATACACATTACTTCTCCCCACACATTTATAATCACACTTAGCTCATTTTGTTGGCATTGTCATTTGACTTTTCTCACACATCAATGGTGTCAGTGATCCTAACATGGAATTGCTGGGGCTTTGTTTTTACCTAAGACAATAAGAGATAATGTATTTTGAACAGATCTGGTGAAAGAGCTAGCTTTAAAACATAATAGAATTGGAACAATATCTGGATGCAGTTTTCCAAATTTGGAAAAAGTCATAGTATTCCAGTAACACTCAGCAAGATATATTTCTCAAATTTAGCAAAAGAAATGTAGGAACAATCAATAACTTACATAACATTGGGCATGCTGTCAAGCACCAGTGGTTCTGGAGTATTTGAGCAGGATGTGAAACATACCTTATGCAGCCTATACCTGCAAGCACTTTGAGAAAGAGGTTACCACTTTACTTTAGACAGCAGAAAAAGTTAAATTGGGCTTGATCCAAACTCACTGTTTCACATTGGCATTGGCAGTTCTCTGTGTGAGGGGCAGAGGCGAATGGTCAGACTGCTTTGAGCTGATAGGAAGGCAGCAGTATCTCAAATAACCACTCATTACAGACGAGGTATGCAGAATAGCACCCCCCAACATGTTGAACCATGAAGCAGACGGCTACAGCATCAGAGGCCTATACAAAGAGCTACGAATAGGAGCTAAGAATAGGAAACTGATATTACCATTTGCACAGACTTATCAAAACTGGACAACAGGAGACCAACAGGTGGACCATTCAGATAGCAGGGCCAGAATTTAATATAAATAACATGAAAACATGGATCCATCCTGCTTTCTTTCAAGGCTCAGGCTGTTGTTGTTGGCACACTTTAGGGCTCTCGGTGCCAACTGAGTATCATACTTGAGTATCACTGCTGACCATGTCCATCCTTTATGACTACAGTGCACCCATCTTCTGATGGTTGCTTCCAAAGCATATCTCAAAACTCAAATCATCTCAAACTGGTTTCTTAAACATGACAATGAGTGCCTCCAATCTCTCTACCCTTGAAATTTTGAAGTTAAAGGCAGAGACCAGGTGTGAGATCCCTTGCAGTTAGTTGCTGTCTTTCAGCTTTGCTTAATTGAGAATGCAATAAAATAAAAACAGGAATAAAGCACCAACGAGACAGTCTGGAGTCATTTTTTGACTGAACAACCAACTTTCAACCTTGAGCAGCATACTTTTAAGGCTGGAAGCAAGTAACAAAATAATACATAGCGTATTAGCTTTTTTAAAAGGTAGTGCACATGTTTCTCTCTGAAAACAGCATGGCAGCTCAAATACACAAGGGGAGGCTTAAAAATATGTTTATATATTTATGGAATAAGGGTGAACTCTTCTATTAGAAGTTGGACGTGAGGAGAGTTCTTATAACATTTCCTTCTCTCATGTCAAATAAATAAACACTTATAGCGCCAACTACTACGCACATAGTTGGCATAAATTAAGACACGTTTTTCTGTGTTAAATTTGGTGCAATTTGCAGTAAATTGCCTGGCTGAACCTGATTGACTCAGGTTTGTGTGTTTGCATCATTGTTTGGTGAAGCAGAGAATTTGCGCACATCAACACAATCTCTATGCATTTGTAAATAAGATGGAAATTAATTTCAAACCTTTGCCAATCTGTTTGAGAGTTAAGGCACTCAATCCAGCCGAGTTGGGCCAAGGAAGGTTGCCTCCCACCAGATGCCTTCAGACCAAAAGTGGTCACCCAAAGACGGGTGCTGCATGGTAAACCTCTGAGGACCAGTTGTTCACAGCAACTACTTGCAATTGATCCCACACAGGGAAAAAAAATCAATGGGGTCACTTCCAAACCACCAGTTTTTCTTGGTCACATATAGACTTTACAGTCTTATTTTTATTTCTAATCTGATTGAGGTTTTCACTAAATAGCACTAAAATAAAAAAGAAGACGAGGAAGGAAAACAAAAAATAAAAAAACGAAACAAAAAAAAAAGAAACCTACTTGCTTGTCTCAAGGCCCAACTAAGCTCAGAGAGTTTGTGTTTCTGACAGATATGAATGTTGTCCACCACTCAGTGACATCTGTTTTGAGATGTATAATAAATGCAAAATAAGGAAGACACATGCTTAAAACTCAAGTATCAGCAGAAACACAGAAAGAGGGAAACACAACTACAACTACACATACACACACACTCCCTCTGGTCAGGTGCATCATCTTTCAGAGTTGTCTGTCATCTTTGTTTTGAAGCCTGCAGTGGTTCCTCATGATTATGCTGTCACTGCTTCTTTCTTCAGCATTCAGTCAGAAAATGAGAACTCATACATTTGTCTGTTCATCTAGCCATCCTTCACTCCCTGACTCTGCAGTTCCCCTAGAATCAGCTTCTTGTAAATGTTTTTCCCGCTTCCCAGCTGGAAGATGAAAGACGGGAGAAGTACAGTGTTGGGCAATGGCAGAGAAAAGAGGATGAAAACAGAAAGCACAAAAGAGAAGTAGTGGGAGGAAAAGGAGGCAGATAAATATAGATGTTATGTTTCCAGCATAATCACCAAATATGTTGGTTGTAGATGATAATTCTGGGTTCTGAAAATGTATGATAATTAAATGCAATGCCATATTATGACTCATCTAGGACTATGCAATAAAAGGCAGTATCTGTATGCATGTGTGTGGATGTGGTTGTGCCAGAGGTGCAAGCTGTAAAGGAGTCATGATTCACCGTGCTGTGGAATTTACATGCTCATTTCCATTTTGATTAACATAGGATCAACAGCAAATCAATTACTTCATAGATGAGTCGGTAAATAGTAGAAGCAATATGTGAGAGAAAGGGGAATCAGACAGAAACAGAGAGTACAAATTTAATTTTCCATACAAATGCAATCTCTTTCACAGCTGACTTCAACCCGTGGCTTTTTTTTTTTATGCCAAAGACCAAATCTGTTGTCAGTATGATGTATCGCCATCATAATCTGTCAAAGCTAAGAAATGTACTTATGGAGATTTTCTTCTGAATAGTATCTAATTCTAGAGTAAGTATCAGCTTAAACAGCATCATTCTGGCTCAATATTACATTAGAGTAAGCATGGGAACTGCATGTATGGTGTTGCAAATAAAACTTGCTTTCATGACAGATAAACAGTCTGAAACAATTATCTTTATTTGACCAAAGCAGAAAGTTACATCTCAAGTATTGTTTTCAAACCAACACAGATATGTGATTTAAAATGTGAATTAGTTTTCAGTGTTATGAAAGGGAAGTCAGTTTGTGTTTACCAGGAGAGAAAATTTCACATAGTCCAGAGTGCCACTAGAAACCATTGTCTCTGGCTCCTCCCAGCAACACCTGAAACAAGTTTCTACTAACTTGAATGGATACATTAGATCAAGAAACATTTTATACTATCAAGGTGAGGCTTGTGGTTCCTAGTTTGATTTATAGTTACTCTGATTCATCACAATAGCTTCACCTTTAAAACGATATTTTAATCTGTTAGAATGGGTTAAATGTTTTGCAAAAACAATAAATAGGATAAAAAAAATAGTACTTTACGTAAGATTAAATTAAAATCTCTCTCCGCCCACAAACTCCACCTACACAGTCAGGAGTTGAGCAACCAGACTTGGCACATAGGTACATCTTAGATCCCTTTAAGGTTCTTATCTATAGAACCATATGTTATGACATCATCATTTTGCCTAGCAGCCACCTACCAATGAGTGATAATAACCCATATTTAACATCTATGCACTCATAATACCCATCATATAATTTGAATTTCACAACATTAATGGTTAATTTATATCCGCAAAACTCATGCATTGTGTATTATAATGTGATCATGTTCCCTGGCAACCATTTAACAATGGGCAAGGATGCACCTTTGCACCTGTAAAACCTTAGAAAAGCATTGTATCATTTTAGTTTTGCAAGATTTTGTAGCACAGAGAACATGAATTATGCATATCTATTATTTCATCAAAATGTTGTAAAGCAACCACCTACCAGCAGCTAAAATGACTAATTTACACTGTTTACTCACCTGTATAATTTTAATTTCATGACAGTAACATCGCATTTATATCCACAAAACTTTAATTATGCATGCTATATTATGATGATTGTGATTATGTCATGTTAACTAACAACAACCTGACCATTAAAATCAAAAACCAAACATTACTGTAGCAGGATATTTACAAGTTAATTAAATATATGCGTTCAGGCCACTGACAATTAGTTTTAGAGAACTGAAGCTAGTATTTAAGCAGTTGAAAAATGCATTATGTAGTTATAGTTTAACATTTCAATGTCAAACTTCATTTTGTAGTTTAAAATGTCAGAGACTTTTTTGGCATTAGCATAATTATAAGCAACCATAAAACATTTGTATTTGCATTTTTTGTGTGTGCGCGCATGCATGCGTCCATATATGGTGACATATAAAACTGTTGGACACTGAAATACCACCAATGCCTGTACCATAAATGTGACAGAACAAAAATCAAAGTGAAATGACTGAAGAAAGATTGGAAACTAAAGACAGAACCAAAATAAATAACAAGTGGAGCAGAGTGGAGAGTAATGGAGAAAGATGAAATTGGAAAGAGTGGGATGAGGGTGAAGCAGCAAAAAATACTGAAAGCGAGACAGCATTTGAGAAGTTGGAACAAAGGGAACAGATGTAAGTTCCCTCTACCTCCCCTCAACTATTTATCAGGAAAGGCATCCTCAGTATATTTGTGTATTTCTGTGTTTTATATAAGTGAAAACCCAAGAAATCATATACGATTGAGGGGCAGTGTGACTGTGCATCATTATCCCTGTATATCTTTCCCTAGCTATGTTATCCCATCATTTCCTGTGCTCTCTTCTCTAAATTCTCCAACCAATCTTGCCACATATGTGTTCTCCACTAACCACTCGAACACTTGTCATGATGATAGTAAGACTGAAGAGATGCCTCAAGCACTGCTCTTTATTACTGAGCTCAAGGTCTGAAAATCATCCTCACGCCACTGCTTGTCTCTTTTTTGAGCTCCTTCACTTATACGTATGGTATATACACATAGCATTTCTTTGTACTTTAACTTTGTTTAACATGACACTCATGGCTTGAGTTCTCCTCGATTAACCTGGGATAAGTTGGAGCTCCCAGCTCAGTCTGCATGCAGGTGTATCTGTGTGGCAGTTTTTAAATGTGTAAAAAAGGCATATCATTTTTTTAATTATTGCAATTATTTTTAATCTTAACGTATAGCATTAAAAAGGAAACATGATTAATAGCAAGTGTGCCAGTAAACAAAAAATGTGTGTCAATTAGCCAACGTGTTCTTCCTACTGTGACATATAAAAATTTTCCTTTGAAAAAGGCAATTTGTGGCATGTAAAGCCATATGCATATAAAGCCAGAAATTGAGCTGGCAATATAATATCTAATTTAATTTGCCCTTTTACACGTTCATCTATTATTAGCGCACCTGTTCTTTTAAATATTACTGTCAGGTTTGAATTGAATGTATCTGAATGTTTGTGGTTTGTGTTTGTTTAAATAATAATCTCTCTCTCTCTCTCTCTCTCTCTCTCTTTCTCTCTCTCTCTCTCTTCCTGTCTTTTAATTCCATCTTCCTCCTTTAGGGGCAGACATCATCAATTTTGATGGGCAGGGTGTGATCTCATATCGTTTTAAGGTACCGAAATTTCAACTTCAGTAGTCGAATATTTAAAATTGGATATTCAAAATTATTGGATTGGAATTGGATATTCAATTTTGAATAAACTGGAATATAAAAAGCAATATTGACTCGGTCATTGTAGAACATGGAGACTAGATCCTGTAATGAATTCTAGTAGAGGGTATTGGTTATATTGATCATTCCTTTGCTAGTCACACAAACTTATGGCAGTCCTTTAATAAACATTGGAAAACATACAGGGAGTGCAGAATTATTAGGCAAATGAGTATTTTGTCCACATCATCCTCTTCATGCATGTTGTCTTACTCCAAGCTGTATAGGCTCGAAAGCCTACTACCAATTAAGCATATTAGGTGATGTGCATCTCTGTAATGAGAAGGGGTGTGGTCTAATGACATCAACACCCTATATCAGGTGCGCATAATTATTAGGCAACTTCCTTTCCTTCGGCAAAATGGGTCAAAAGAAGGACTTGACAGGCTCAGAAAAGTCAAAAATAGTGAGATATCTTGCAGAGGGATGCAGCAGTCTCAAAATTGCAAAGCTTCTGAAGCGTGATCATCGAACAATCAAGCGTTTCATTCAAAATAGTCAACAGGGTCGCAAGAAGCGTGTGGAAAAACCAAGGCGCAAAATAACTGCCCATGAACTGAGAAAAGTCAAGCGTGCAGCTGCCAAGATGCCACTTGCCACCAGTTTGGCCATGTTTCAGAGCTGCAACATCACTGGAGTGCCCAAAAGCACAAGGTGTGCAATACTCAGAGACATGGCCAAGGTAAGAAAGGCTGAAAGACGACCACCACTGAACAAGACACACAAGCTGAAACGTCAAGACTGGGCCAAGAAATATCTCAAGACTGATTTTTCTAAGGTTTTATGGACTGATGAAATGAGAGTGAGTCTTGATGGGCCAGATGGATGGGCCCGTGGCTGGATTGGTAAAGGGCAGAGAGCTCCAGTCCGACTCAGACGCCAGCAAGGTGGAGGTGGAGTACTGGTTTGGGCTGGTATCATCAAAGATGAGCTTGTGGGGCCTTTTCGGGTTGAGGATGGAGTCAAGCTCAACTCCCAGTCCTACTGCCAGTTTCTGGGAGACACCTTCTTCAAGCAGTGGTACAGGAAGAAGTCTGCATCCTTCAAGAAAAACATGATTTTCATGCAGGACAATGCTCCATCACACGCGTCCAAGTACTCCACAGCGTGGCTGGCAAGAAAGGGTATAAAAGAAGAAAAACTAATGACATGGCCTCCTTGTTCACCTGATCTGAACCCCATTGAGAACCTGTGGTCCATCATCAAATGTGAGATTTACAAGGAGGGAAAACAGTACACCTCTCTGAACAGTGTCTGGGAGGCTGTGGTTGCTGCTGCACGCAATGTTGATGGTGAACAGATCAAAACACTGACAGAATCCATGGATGGCAGGCTTTTGAGTGTCCTTGCAAAGAAAGGTGGCTATATTGGTCGCTGATTTGTTTTTGTTTTGTTTTTGAATGTCAGAAATGTATATTTGTGAATGTGGAGATGTTATATTGGTTTCACTGGTAAAAATAAATAATTGAAATGGGTATATATTTGTTTTTTGTTAAGTTGCCTAATAATTATGCACAGTAATAGTCACCTGCACACACAGATATCCCCCTAAAATAGCTAAAACTAAAAACAAACTAAAAACTACTTCCAGAAACATTCAGCTTTGATATTAATGAGTTTTTTGGGTTCATTGAGAACATGGTTGTTGTTCAATAATAAAATTATTCCTCAAAAATACAACTTGCCTAATAATTCTGCACTCCCTGTATTTAACAGAGAGTTTCAGTATTTTGTTTGTCATTGTGTTTTATCAAGACTTGGGATCCTATACGTGTTTAAAACTATTGCCCTTAAATAGAAGTCTTGGAGTCTGGAGTCTTGTTAGTTGGTACACAGCATATACCTGCATATTATATAGGCTAGATCATAAAATCAAAACTTAGTATGAAAAAATTCAAATGTATCACGATAAACTGGCATTTTTTATGAGAGCTATATATAAATAAATGGATGTAGATTTTGAACAGGCAAAAATTGTCTTGTTTTGTTACCAAGTATAAAAGTTTCTAAAGTGAAAAGATTGCTTTTCATTGTTTTGCATTGGTGTTTTTTTGTTGTTGTTTTTTAACATAATGTTTCATTTTAATCTAATCAGAAATTAGTTACCAGTGTTGCAAACAATCACACAAAGTCATTGGTGTTTGCTAACACAGGTGAAGAAGATGAAGATCATTAAGGACGTGATCGCACTGAGGTTTAAGACGTCAGAAAGTGAGGGTGTGATTCTCCATGGGGAAGGCCAGCAGGGAGACTATATCACACTGGAACTCCGTAAAGCCAAGCTGCTGCTGCAGATAAACCTGGGTGGGTAACAAATAAATGCCACAGAGTTAGAAAAAGCAACTTTCTCTTGATGGTGATCCTTCTCCAACAGTGTTTAGGATTTAGGTCTTTACGGTATCAGCCTCAGACATGTCTTGCTTTACAGTGATGTTTAAACATGTGAGGATGTTTTGAAACCTCCATCAATGTGTGTCTATAAAAAGCAGCTGGGAAATAATGGAAATGAATTGGGATACAAAAAATAACACTTTGCTGTGCTTTGATGGGATCAATGGATATACTGATGGAGGTTTGTTGAAATTATATTAGTCAAGTGCAAAGTTAAGATTCACACACAATTCCCCCCTCTTCATAAAGGAAACAAAAGCCCATGCCATCCATACGTCTGTGAATCATGATTCACTGTTAACCAGAAGTGTGTCTGACACACCAAGGATGTCTTACTGCAGACATCCTTTAAAGTTAGACTTTAAAATTAAATGAAATCAGTAAAAAAAAAATGTTGTGTTTGCTTGTGTGTAACATATTTGTTTTATTTTTACAGCACCTGGTTGCAAACTCATGAAAGTAATGTACTGCAAAATGGGTCATGTTATATGCTATTAAACCAACTTTAAAGTATATGGTTATGGAAACCTATGCGAAGTACAGAGTTTGGAGGTATCAGGATATTTTGTGAAGGACTAAAAATTTTCCTAGCCAGTTTGACAAATCCTTCCCAGAGAAGTCACACCATTTTTTGTATTTACAAATTCAGCCGCCGTTCTCATGTCTGCATTTTAAGGCTTATCCTGTGTTTATTACAGGCAGTAATCAGTATGGCTCGATCCTGGGTCATACCTCTGTGACCACAGGGAGCCTCTTGGATGACAATCACTGGCACTCAGTAGTGATTGAACGCTACCGTCGCAATGTGAACTTCACCTTGGACAGACACACTCAGCACTTCAGGACTAATGGAGAGTTTGACCACCTCGATTTGGACTATGAAGTAAGTCGAGATGAAGCCAATAAACATAATAACACAAACAATAAGGAAATATGAGAAAGTTGAAAAGTTCAAGATTTTCTGCCACTGCCATGATAAATATGAATAACTATATGACATTTGAATTTGACTGATAGTGCTTTTGAGGTTGTGTCCGAGCAGCCATAAACTGCTCCCAAAGCTCCTTAGAAGTCCCAGTCAGATCACTTGAAGATGTGCATTTGTAATGCATGCTTGATCTCCTTCTGTCTGTCCATAGGGTTGGCTTGCAAACCTAATAGTTAAGAGAAAGAAAGAAAAAAACGCCAAATGATTCAAGAGCATAACATTGATAGGTAGTCTTGGTATTGAAGCAACTTAAGATGGTGACATAATGTCAGCCAAGACCAGCTGCCTATTATACGGATGACTGGTTACCAGGCAAAGAAGAAACAGACGTGTTCTTAGTTCTTCAGCTATATGGTTGTTAATTGTAACCGTGCAACATCTGTTAGAGATCCTGCTCATCCAGCAAATAGTCACTGCACTGTGTAGGACCAAACTGTGCACTTGGTTTGGCTAATTATTTACAAAAACAATTTTAAAGTTAAGTATTTAATTAAATAAGTTTAGCTCTATTTATTAATTAGGATCAAACTTTATGTGCTACAAAGTCAGAAGGTGTGCAAATGCAGTTCTTATGCCATCCTGGAAATATCCAGGATATATCACATTGTACTGTACAATGTTGCAGACTTTGCCAAAATCCCCCAAAAGGTTAAGTCAAAATCTATCATTGTTACGTCCCCCCCAAAGGGGTCTAGGCATGCGAGTGAGGGGACCAGTAACAAATGAGTCCAGAACAGAATGAAAGGAAAACAGACAGGTGTTCTTAGTAAATAACAGTCTTTATTGTAGATAATCATAACGTAAGGAGCCGGCAACGCCGTATTACCAATAACATGCCGAAAAAGGGAAAAAAGGTTGCAACAACAAAGAACACAACAACCAAACAAAAACTCCACACCACGAGGAGGCACTTCCAGGGGCCCACAAGCTCACCCTGTCACTAACAGCAGCTGGCTTTACTGCTGCCAAGGCCCACAAGCCCACACTACTCACGCAAAGCAGCTATGCTGTTTCCACAACTCCACAACTCCACAACTCCACAACTCCACAACTCCACAACTCCACAACTCCACAACTCCACAACTCCACAACTCCACAACTCCACACTTCAGGCAGGCAGGCAGGCAGGCAGGCTACCTACACACCAAGCAGAGACACCCCACGCCCTGCTCACAGCTCATCCCCAGCTTATATGACCTCAGAGAGGTGATTGCTGACTGGGCCCAGGTGGTAAGTGAGTCCAATGAGCAGCAGCTGTGTCCTGGGGAGAGAGAGAGCAAGAGAGAGACAGAGGGGTGGAGCAAAAGAGGAGGAGGCGGAGAAAAACACCACGCCCACACAAGGGCAGTATCAGGAGGCCCAGCTAGGGCCGTAACACAGACACAATAATTGTCCAGTTTGAATGCTGCCATTAGTGCAGTCTTAATGTTTGTAGGTAGACTATAAATACCAAGCTGAATCTCTACTTGTAAAATAATGTCTTATCTTTATTTTCCCATTTACATCTAATACACCCAACTGACTTGAATTGACTGCATGAAGTACCTTGCAGTGTTTCATTCATTAACAGTTATGTCAGTGTGTATTTGGATTTTGGAGATTAATGATTCTGGTTTAGGTGACATTTTGCAGAGAATGCCGCAATGTGAGCAGTTTAAGCATAAGGTTGCATTTGTCTGTGTTTGTTTCCTTTCTTCACTTGCTGCCTTATGCCCTTGTGCTGTTTTCTAATTTGCAACTGCATTTAAACTGCTCATCACAAGTGATCAGTACAGTAAAATAAAGCCACACAGGAAATTAGATATTGGTTTTACACTCAGCTATCATGCTACTCGATAAAATTGCCATAATGAACATCAGCTAATGAAATGCAACTCGCTCAGCTAATAATACCTATAACAGGAAACTGATTATGGGATACATACAAGTATGAAATTTGTTTGTAATGTGAGAGTGCACATGCACGTGTGCAATTTTGAATACACACAAGGTTTTCAGGATGTGTATGTCTGTGTGTTTGTGTTTTTATTGATGTGGTTGTGTGTAAGTGTTTGACCTTTGCTAGGTATTGCTGATATGCCTGATCTATTCCAGTGTTAAGTAGGATGCTGAGAAATGGGGCAGGACAAACCACAGTCCAATTAAAACTGAAGCTGTTGAATTAAGGGATCTGGAGGGAAATCTATACAACAAAGGTGTACCAGGAGGCTTTGTGTGCATGTGTGTGGTGTGTCTGTGGTGAACCTTAAATAGATTCTACCAATGTTATTGCCTGACTAAGTCTATCTACAGTTTGTGACCAGCTTTTAGTCAAGTGTACTACTGTACTCAGTACATTTAGTCTGCACACTCTATTTTGTGTGCATCTTTGTTTGTGTGTATGTGCGTCCTCTGCTCCCATTTAGGGCTGTAGACTAAATATCCGGGTGCATTTGTGTCTACCCTTGGCAGTAATTACTAAGGCTATTGGAGCGTCACCACAGATGCACACACAGCACAAGCAACAACACACATGCACACAAACAGACAGACAGACACATCGACTGGTAATTGCACACTGCCCTGCATCATTTTGGCTCCCTTCAGGGCTCAGAGTTGTGTGTAAAATGGAAAAAAACAAACAAACACACGTATAACTGTAGAACAAATATGAAACCCAGTTTACATTTTATCAGTCCTCTGTTCTTCAGTGCTTCCCATCAGGTGCCAGTTTATTAGCCCTCATCTTCACACCTGAATGCTCCTCTCAGCACATCTGTTCTCCCAAAAAGACCATGTTTCTCCTTTAATGCTTTCTCCTACCAGTCTAGTGGTTGTATTTCATGCACAATATATATAATGTGCAGTGTGTGGGTCTTTACTCATAAAAAGTAATGTATTACACATTGCTCATTACTTTTCTTTAAAGTAATGCAGTACATTGCTTAATTTGTTACTTTCTTTCAGTTCCACAAATCCACAAATCATTACAAATCCCTATCCTAATTAGGCCAGACATACAATCTTTCTTTTAGTATTTAGAAATGCAAAGCCAACGACACAAAAATAAGATGAAAAAGAGCCTAAAAAGACTTCAAGGCCATGGTGATTGTACCTTAAGAACAGGTAGAAATGGAGGCCGCAAGCCTGACTGCTTATTACTGCTTTGGTTATATGTTGAAGTTCAGGGTCTGGCTGCTGGGCTGGTGTCAGTATTCACTCATCTTTATAATCACTCTGGGGTTTTAGCTAGCTTTGTGTTAGCATGCTGTCTAGCAGACGTTTACAAAGAGCCAAAGTTCTGTTAGCAGCATAAAGCAATTGTTGTTGTCCTGGATACAGGCTGCATCTCAGCTCATTGCATCCTTGTGTGCAATAAAAATAAAGTAAAGTCCATATCTGCCCTCTACCATTTTCCTCCTCCCGCACAAAGACAAAATTAGCTGATTGTAGCGGAAGTGCGGAGGAAGAAAACCTTTTCTTTCATATTAGCGAGTATTGTTTTTCTGTTTGCCTGGTACAGATAACTAAAGAACCTTCATAACGCAAGTAACAACATTACTCTTCTTATATTGCGCTTTCCTATTCTATAAGAGCACCCTACACCTGGTGTTTAAAAGAGGACCTGCAATATTTACACAACATAGTGTCACCAAATTTTCAAAAGTCATATTAGATAGAGAAGCTTTGAGCCTCTCAAACAATGATTGTATTTTTATTTTTTTGTCATTATAAAAAAGTTATTTATCTATTAATGGTACCATGAATGGAAAAACTAAAATATTTTTATACGCTCTTTTTTTCCCTATTCAGGCTCTCTACTAAAATAATGGCTCCTACATTCAAGTGCTTCCACTTTAATTTGAGCTTTATAGTAGGTCAATAATAAGTCAATAAGTCAATAATAATGGTGGGCATGTGGTGGGGGAAGCTGAAGGGCCAGATTAATTGGACACATACTATACAGATGAAGTCACAGTAATTATTTTATGTCTGTGTGAATATTGAGTGAAAAATGTGTTAGAATAAATGACTGCCAAAGTCGTTTACCCACAGGCATCATTGGACATATTGTATCATCCCTTGTGATGCTCTCTCGGGCCTATACTGAAGTCACCTTTGTTTTTGTTTGTTTATTTATCTTTTTTGCCTGTGGGGTCTCTTTGCATTTTGTCTGACTTTCAGCAAGCGGACTGCTGCTTCATCAGATTGAGATCTTGGGATGTTTCCAGGATTTTCTAAATGGGGTGAGACAGGAGGGACTGACAATAAAACAGAGGAGCCCACAAGAAATCACAATATTTAATCAGAAATAAAATTAGTGTAGAAAATTCACACTTAAAAAAATTAGGCATTATTTTAAGGCTCGTGTGCTGCCCTGTGTTCAACCACGCATTTATTATATGAAATGTGGAGCTGCACAAGTTTTAGACATAATTTTTGGTTGAATAATTGCTTTTCAAATTAGGAAAAAAATATTTAGATTGCCTGCTTAAGTAACAGTTATTGTATGAGTGCACAAGTTGTATAGTCAAGAGGTGTGCCATCTCATAGCTCCATTCTAGAAATATCCCAACACTCAAAATGGGAGTTTTTACACCGTGCAGATGATTTTCCGATCTGCTTGTTTGCCTTTTTCTGTTATTTCCTTAAGACAAAAAACACTCTGAAAATCAACTACCTTTGATATCTTTCTGATAAACATTTACTATCACCATTTTTCCACTTCTGTGGTCACTTGATTATATACTGAGTCAATCTAAAGGTCAAAGCTCAACTGTTAATTAACTCTGAGCCATGTGTGAGCTCTTCTGTGCATGAACTAACACTGAAATGACAACCGACTGCCTTAGAAACTTTTAGTAACCAAGTGTCAAGCCAATTACTTTTGAGCCCCAGCAATTTAAAGGACCGTATCTAACACAAAGTTTTTGCAATATTGATGTAACCTCAAAGTGCAGCTATGGCTTGGCACTTTAACGTAGTATTCATTATTTTCCTTCAAATCAAATATGCTTAGTCACAAAGCATGACGAACAAAAAGCATGTAACTGCCCAAATATAGTACTGGAATTTATACTGTCTTCTATATCTATCAGTGACTATCCTGACATTTTACGAACTAAACTGACTGATTTTTACAACCTGAAAGTGTGTGTGAATCCTTTATGCCCCACAGGTAAGACTGTTTGATTTAAACAAATTACTAGCACCACCCTAATCCATAAAATGTACATAACGAACATCAGATAATGAAATGCAAAGAGTTCAGGCAATAATACCTAAAACAGGAAATTGATTGTCCAATCCATCGAGGTAAGAAATTTGTTTGCAATGGGAATGTGCACACTTGTAAATCCATAAAAAGCAACCAGGAGGAGAAGCCTGAAAAGCTTATTAAAGAAAAATTAAAGGAATTCTTGCCATGCGTTTTTTTTCTCACTCTCTATCTCTTTTTAACTCTTTGCACTATGTCCCTCTGTAGTTGAGTTTTGGCGGGATGCCATACAGTGGAAAGCCAGTGGGAATAGGAAGGAAAAACTTTAAAGGCTGCATGGAGAGCATCAACTACAATGGAGACAACATTACAGACCTGGCCCGCCGAAAGAAGCTCGACACCTCCAGCTTTGTAAGGAAACTGTGCAAAATATATGTCTAAACGTTTTGGAATAGCGCTTAGAAAGGCAGCTGCCTGTTGAACATGCTCATTATTGTCACACTAACTCCATACTTGACCCGACTGTGGGGGCAGATTATTCAATGAACCAAAATGCTTGAACAGATTCATAATTAATCAGATACAACTGACCTGTCAGTGGCCCCTCCATGTGTGTCCTTGCTGTCTTTGCAAGTGTTGTTATCATGACTGCAATTTTACCATAACTTACAGTGGCAAGACAGGTTTTCACTGCATTGACTATTCAACAGTTTATTTTCAACATATCTCGATGGCACAAGATGCAGATTAAAGGCCTTGTTTCTTTTCATGAAATGCACCCTACTTTTTCAGACTGCAGGATGCACCTTCAGCACATTAACTGCCCTGCAGTCCTAAAAATTAGCTTCTGAAAAATCTGAGCTCTTTCTCAGGGGACGGCCAGTGTATCTGCTTTGATCCCTGTTGAACTGATTGAACAAATGGTGGGACTAATCAAGTTCATTCAAACCACACCTGTAATTCTCTCTGATGACTTCACACAGCCATTTATTTCTAATCAAAACAGATCTGCTCTTAGATTTCACACACACACACACACCTACACACACCTACACACACACACACAATCAGGAATCATCTATAGTTGGAAAGGCAGCTCAATGCTGTGTGCTTGCTAATGACTAGATTAAGAGCACAAGGTTGGAGAAATTCAATGATAATTAGTGCCTAAATACCACAATAGTGTTTGTTTTTCTGCAATTCACCCAGGTTACTGTTTAACCCTGTTTCTCAGCACAGCAGTGCATTAGTTACTACTATTGCTCACAGCAGGGAGGATCTCCTGGTCAGCTGGATTCTAGTTTATATGTTCTGCTTTTTCCTGATAGATGGTTTTCTTCAAGTGTTCCCACTTCTCCCCATAATCTAGAGACTTGCATATTAACTTAATTGGTGAATCTAAATTATACATAGTTGCTGATGTTAAATAAAGGTCGATAAAATGTTAGATAAAGTGATTAATAAGATGAAAATAGTTACATTTCAAAGACAGGTTTAGTTAGAAGAAAAAGATGAGTGTGGTCGAGCTTCATCAGTCTTTCAATCTCGCTTCAGTCACTAACATGTGAAAGTAATCACGCAGAATAATAATAATAATAATGGATTGGATTTATATAGCACTTTTCTAGGCACCCAAAGTGCTTTACAATACCACTATTCATTCACTCTCACATTCAGAAGTGAGATTAAAAGCAACAAAAGGGTGGTGAAGTACAAGATTTCCTTAAGTGTTTGAGGCATTTATTTCACAGGCAAGCCCCATTAAAGGCATTAGCTCTGTTTTTGACTTCTCTGTTTAAAAACTAATTAATCTCCCGTTGTCCATCTTTGTTCTTTCTTTTTTCTAATTCTGTATGCTAACAGCGAAACCTGTCCTTCACCTGTGCGGAGACCCACACCTTCCCAGTCTTTTTCAACGCCACCAGTTTCCTGCAGTTGCCTGGTCGAGCCAATCATAACACGGTATCCGTGGGCTTCCAGTTTCGTACGTGGAACCCTCATGGCCTCCTGCTTTTCAGCAATCTTGATGATGGCACTCTGGAGATCTCGCTTGAGGACGGCAAGGTTGCAGTTCACATCAATGTGACGAAAGCGGCCAAAAGCTACCGAGTAGATTTATCATCAGGTGGGTTTGCCTACATAAAAACATATCACACAACTTATGTACGACGTTTGTTTGCTTACATTATATTTGCTATTGAACTATATGGAAAAACATTCATGTAGGAAACTCCTTCTAGGAAAAAGACTTGCCACTCAACGGCCGCATCGGTTATGCTTCTTGGGCAGTGTTTTTTTCTTTCAATGGACAGTAAATGAAAACTCTATAGAACCAATAATCAAACCTGATTGCAACAAAATAAGTTTTAATAAGGTTTAAAGGTTTTTTCTTTCTCTACAGCATACTAAAACAAAAATGTAATATGATGAGTAGATATACCTACCAAATCACAGCTGAGGTGGCTCATGTGTTTCCCACATCAGCTGTTATTTTGCTCTTTGGGGACAGGAGCATGTGAGCGGTGTGCTATGAAGATAAAACTGAAGCAAAAATTGATTCATGAAATTTAATGTGCACGCTGCATGATTAATTGAATTCTGAACAGAAGTGAATCTGACTTTTCGTTGCATATTGGGAGCATTCAAACCAGCCCTAACATGAAGACCGTCCAATAGGTGTTTCGTAATTCCATTTCAGTATTTGATCTCTTGTTTTTTTTTTGACAATTGCTTTGTGTGGTTTTAAACCCAACAACACTAACAGGCGAACCGGTGAGGACAGCAGTGGAACTGTTGTCTTTGTATTTTCTGCCATATAATCTACCAAAAGCACATGTTTGATTCAGTGAGATGTAAGTGCAGGTAATCCTCATTAGCCAAAAAGTTCAGGCTTTTTCTTGTTCTAAGCACTCTGTTTTGAACTGCTTATTACTATTGTTCTTGGCTCTGTGTGATAACGGTTGACTTGGGACATGGGAGGTTACTAAAATGGCTTAGTTTGAGACAGGGGATGAACTAAGGGGGGGGGTGTCACATCAAGTTCCACTACAAGGTAATTAAGCGTGAGTTTGAAATGCTAATTTTCAAAGCCGCTCTTGTCGATTCCAAGAATAAAAATAATGAGCTGAAAATAAGCAAACTTGGTGCCCATTAAACTGATGCACATAAAGCTGGAATTTATTGTTAAGGTAGAAACAAAATAAGGTTCAAAATAATTTTAGCCATGATGCTATCATCTGTGGCTCTTTTTATTCCATTTATTTCATTCCCTTCCTACAACCTTTCTTGCCCCTCACCCCTTCCTCCCATACTCTTATTTCTTCCTTCCCCTTCTTTCTTTCTCCCTCTCTATCTGTAGACACACTCATTTATTCTGTCCACTGCTGCTTTAATAGGCCATTATGCCCAGGGGTAGGGATTATTACAGAGTTACCCTCTAGGCTAATTGGGATTGAGCCTGCGATTACATCAGTATTACCAGAGTACATAGACACACAAACACATACCCGCACACGCAAACACATGCTCCCTCCTTTGATTCTGTTATTAGTATCTCTGAAAAAGAAAGCCAAACTGGCTTCTAGCTTCAATGACACAGTGGGAGCTCAGTAGACTTATAATGAAATGCTTAGTCCCTCTTAATGGCAAATATACTGGGGAGAGACGTGCAGATATGCACACATCGAGGAGCGAAACGAGACTGAGAGAAAAGAGAGGCTTCTCACAGACACAACGCCATCCAGTTTTCCCACTGGAGATAATTTGTTTATGGAGCGTTTAAGTGACAGCTTATTCAGACATATACCTATTTCCAAACAGATAAGATAAATAAAGTAGTTCTCATTTTCTCTGTTAGCTTGAAGGAAAAACACACAAGCACACACATTCTTTCATTTGGAGCTTTTAACCCGAGTAACCTTTTAACCATCTAAGACTGCAAATTCACCAATGATGGTTAATCACAGAAAGTGTTTTCGTACTAAATCTCTGGTTTAGGCCAAATAATATGCCATTACATGAGTCAGAATAAGGGATGTGATTAATTCCTGTAAACAGAATTGAATCACATACTGTAAACTTTGAAATGTACAAAGCTGATTTCAACACGTCTGTTTATGGACACAAATATCTAATCAGCCAGTCGGATGGCAACAATTCAGCGCATTTAGGCACGTAGACATGGTCAAGTTGACCTGGTGAAGTTCAAATTGATTATCACAATAGGGAAGAAGGGTAAATTATGTGTCTTTAAATGTGGCATTGTTGTTTGTGCCAGATGGGCTGCTCTGAATATTTCAGAAACTGCTGATCCACTGGGATTTTCCAACATTACCATCTCTAGGGTTGAAAGAGACTGGTCTGAAAAAGAGAAAATATCCAGTGAGTTCTCTTGGCAAAAATGCTTTGTTGATGACAGCGGTCAGAGGAGAATGGACAGATTGCTTCAACTGATAGGAAGGCAGCAGAAACGAATCACTCGTTATAACGTATAAGGTATGCATAAGAGCATCTCGAACCTTGAAGCACATGGGCTAAAGCAACAGAAGACCAGATCAGGGACTAATACTGGAAGCTAAAAACAAAAAACTGAGTTCATGCGAGCTGGACAGTAATGCTGGCTGTTCTGATGAGTCCTGATTTCTCCTGCAACATTTGGGGGGCAAGGTCAAAATTTGGTGCGAACAACATGAAATCTTGAATCCCTTGTGCCATTTATTAAGACTTCAGGCTGCTGGTCATGTAATTGTGCAGTGGATATTTTCTTGGCACTCTTGCACTATGTCATGAAGCTCAAGTCATCTTAAACAGGTTTCATAGAGATGAAATTTAAGTCACTGTACTCCAATGACCTCCACAGTCACTAGATCTGCACCTTTGGGATGTGGTGGAACAAGAAATTCACATCCATAGATGAGCAGCAGACAAATTCACAGCAACTACTGCATGTGATGCTTAAAAGTATATGGCGTTCCAAGCATTTCTTTTTTTGCCCCCAGAAACATATTCTTTAACCAGTTTGTTTCGTCAAATGAAATGAAATGCTGTAAAGATAGTGTTATTGAAAGCTAGAATTAGAGGAAGGTCTGTAATAAGCCAGTTAGACTGAGACTTTTTCTTCCCCCCCTCAGGAGCTATTGGATCAGGCCGCAGCAAAAATGCAAACCAATGTTAGACTTTTTACATAACGATAAATATTATGATTCTCAATAGAAGGCCCATGCCAGTCTGTTTTTGCTCTAAATGTGTCATTAATGACAGACAGTTGTTCCACAAGTTCATATATATAATACTTTATCTAGGAGAACACGTTTGGGCTCACTGATGTTGTGATTGAGGCCACTTTTCTTTTTTCTTTTTTTGCCTAATGTACTTTTAAGTGCAACCTGGTAATTAAACGCATTTTTCTGAAAACTAAACGGGCAGGTGGAACACAAGAAATAGGGAGAGCAGATGAAGCAAAGAAGGCTTGAATAAAATCATCATATATCTTCATAACCTCTTTCTTGCCACTGTGGGTCTGAGGTCATTAAAGTCTCCACCCCCACACGCCAAATCCACCAGACCATAGATCTTCCCCACTATGAACACACACATCGACTAAACACACACATCCACTAACAGAAGTATGCTTATTCAAGATGTGTGTGTGTGTGTGTGTGTGTGTGTAGCTGTTTTTTGTGTGTGTGTGATAGCAACAACTTGCAGTAAAAGTGTTTGTGACCACTGAAAAGATGCTCTTCTGTTCTCTGACAAAACGTCTGTCATTTCATCCATTTATCTCTCAGTCAGGCAGATAAAGAGTAAAACAAAAGGGCACACGAAGCTTTTGGGAGAACACTCCAGGTGAGACTGTGGGAATCCTTTGAATAATGTTTTTGTGAGCGTGTTTATATCTAGTCGATTCTCTAATTTTCCCATGACTTTCCCACACACTCATTAACTTTGTTTTTGTTTCTTTTACTCTCATCACTCATTTATTGGCACAAAATAACAGTTTTGTTAGAGTGTAGCTGCAAATTGTTGTGTTAATGACCATGCAGCAGGACCAAAGCATGTTTGGTATATCCAAACTAAAATGAAAGTTCTATTTTCTCATTTACCAACCATGAAAATTTCCAATAAACCAAAGCCAATGAAAGAGGATCTCTTTGTACCTGTAGCTGGTAGGTGGCAGGTATTTGAGTATATGTGTTGAAGACGCTTTCCTCTGATCACCTCTTGATTAAATATTGAATTATTAGGCACCAGCTTTGTTTCCATGGAAACAATACTCACTGTCTCGACTGCTTTTGCACAGACCAAGAAATCTAATTTCCTATGAGATTCCTGTGATACATAGTAAGGAAATATATTTTATACTCCTGTTTAGCTGTCAAAGAAGAAAAAACATTAAAATAGTTGTAATTAATCTTATTGAATTAAACATCCCACTACATCGTGAAGAAAATATGACTCTATTTATAGACTATAGCACTCTGCATTGTAGACCTCCATATTTTACTTTAGACTGAGACAAGTAACAAGAGGCATGAATGCATGTGGGAAGGCCAAAAAATGTTATTTATAATAAGAATTATCAGTAGATTTGTACATTTCCAAAATAGTTAATAGCCTACAAATCATCAGTAGTGTTATCATATATGTTTTAAAAGCTACTTTCAGCTGCTCACTTATATACGCCACATCTCCGTATGTTTGATTTGTGACTTGCAACAGGGATCTTTGTTAGACAATTGTGTACACCACTATACATTTGCCTAACAAATGTAGCTCAGGACGTAGATCACCTATTAATCACAAGGTTAATGGTTCCATCCCTGGCTCCTCCAACCTGCATGACAAAGTGGCTTTAACTAAGATACCTTGGATGGATTCAATGGATTTACCCCGATCCATTGAAGTCTTGGCATGTAAACATTAGGTTAAAAAGTGCTTAAGCATTGAGGGGAAAAAAAGCATTTCTATAAATGTGCGTGTGTGAATTGAATAATCAAGGCTTGTATTGAGTGAGTTCTTAAAGTGATTAGAAGTGCTATATAAGTACCAGTCCATTTATCCCTACACTATGGAGGTACATTTTGTGGCTGAAAACCTACCAATTAGTGAAAATGAAAAATTCTGAATGATTATTTATGCCAGTGCCGCTCCACCTGCCTTTTAAACACTATTTAAAGCATGTATTATTAGTGCCAGAATAAACTTTTATGACAGCCTATGTATAAGTACTGTTTTATTAACTTTAATTAAAGTAATTTACTAACTAATTAATTTGAAAATTTCTAGCAATAGTTATTAACATCACCCAATGTAATATCAGAGTCCAGCATCCAGCAACTCTTTTTTTTCTGTTAGACATTTTTGCACATGCTTTATGCAGTGTTTTATTTCTCAGGTTTATAAATGGTTAATGTTATGCAAACAACTTTTTCATCTGCTTTCCTTTCCCCTACTCATATTTTTTTTTCATTTATTGACTCTTCTCCTCATTATTTTTGTAAATCAGTGTATTTGCTTGCATTATTTATACAACTAGGGAACTATATCTTCCCACAGAATCATTCTCTGTCAGAGGTAAGCCTCGCTGCAAAATTGGACAAAGCCAGAGGCAGCAGAAACTATTTGATTCAGCGTCCTCCAAAGTTTAAATATTTTGCCATTTTAAAATTCTGCATGTGCGTATGTACTTGCATTCATACTTCATACCCATCAACTCGGCAAGAAGTCATAAAATCATTTCTTTTGAGATGCAGAATTGCCATCAGTCACACATGAGGTTACTTGCACAGTCCGAACAGGAAGCATAGAGCATTACAATAATGGAAAGGCCTGAGGCACACATTTGAGGGGAAAAAAACACAGTACAGCCACCCACCGATTATAATGTTATATTGTTTCATTCCCCCAGAATGTGTGTGTGTGTGTCCGTGTCCAAATGCATTTGTATTTGTATGTATATATGTGTGCATAGCCAAAGCTTAATATGTCATAGTCTGGAGCTTTGTGTGGTTGGTATATTGCCATCTGGGAGGACGTGCAAAGCTCTTTGAATTACCTTGGAGGGCTGAATATTTAGGAGTGGAGGAGATGGGTGGTAGTGGGAGTGGGGAGGAGGGGGGTTAAAATTCATGAGTGCCAGAGGGTCCCATAAATTCATAGCAGACAAAATTCATTTATAGTGTACATACAGGATCAATATGTAATAGAAACAGGGTAAAAAAAAAAAAACAAAAAGGAGAGGAGAGGAGAGACCTTTGACCCTCAACAAACCCTTTATTGGTTCAATTTTTCATTTACAACAAGAAAATATTAAATTGAAGCTTAACATGGATCTACAACACGCACACGAATAAATAAATAAACAAAAATAAATACATGCATGCATAAATGGTATATTGCATGATTTATTTTGCATGGAATATGACATTAAGAATCCTTTTTTCACAGTTTTATTGCACAGGACAGCACTGACTCCCCAAACATAAACATATGTTTTAATGTCTGACACTATTTTACGATACACAAATTTTATTTTAAGACCTGAATCCACCAACTGGGCGATATTGGAAAGAAATCTCGTTACATTTTTTTTTAATATCAGTCGATACCAGCATTAATCAAGATAAGAATCAAATCAGTTTTTCTGACAAGCTTTAAGGTTCTATTTTACTATCAATTAAAGTTATGAGGTTACCTAAACATTTCATCTGCGCCCCATTCTACTGTAGGAATGTTTGTTGTACTTTACTGTTTCACTCTGCAAGCAAAGGCCTGTCACATTTTGACCAGTTGACCACCATAGTGCCAGTTTCATCATCAGCATATGCAGACAAGCTCACTGTGCTTATTACTTCACTCGCAAAGGTCAACCCTGCAAGACCATGCCTGAGTTGAATAAGAAGAGATCATTTGTAGGAACTGAATACAATTTATTGAGATAGAGAACTTAATGTATTTGGCAATTAGACTCCGATTACTCATCATGCAAGACCGTAGGGAACATGCTTTTTTTGCAGTACTAGAATAAAGTGTAATTGCACATCCACTACAGCATCAACATCAACTGGTTAAAGTGGGTCAAAAAATGTTTATAGTTTGAATAAAGATTTTTTTTTTTTTAATTTCAGGAAATTGATGCACGTTAAATGTAGCAGTAGTAGTAGTTTAGAGAGGGGGGCGTAACAGAAAATAATTGAGAAGCACTGACTTATACCAAGAGTACAAGCTTTACTAAAACCAAAGGACTTTAATTTTTTTAAAAAGATAAAGATTAACTCCATGAAATGACTTTTCCTGGTAAATAGAAAGAAAAAAAATGTGTGCAGGAAATCCATCAACCGACCACAGCTGAGCTGCTGAACTGCTGCGGACATTTCATCAAACGAGATGGTGGTCTCCAGTGAAGCAGACTGCTTCACCCACTCGAGACGAAGGCCCAATATCTTAGTCAAACAGTCCACATCACAGTTGTCAGCACTAAAGCTTGAGTGCAACTCTGCAGCGAGCTTTCTCAACCCTCAAGAGTCAGATGTTAGAGACCCATCTGAGAGCTTGAGGTGCAGCATTTGATTGAACTTTTTTCTCCAACTTAAAAAAATATGGGTTGGAGCTTTATTTTATAGTAGGGATGCGAGTTCTAATTAAAGACCCTTTCGCTTTTTCTTGGAGAAACCGACCTAAAGCCTTCCTCCCATTATCCATCCCAAGCACTGTTATCATTGTCTGTCCCATTAATAATTGTGTCTTCTTTAACCCTAATGTCCCTTTCTACATCCGCAAGGCAATTCTTTTCAATAGCTGTTATGACTGTAGTGTATTCTTTGCAAAAGAAAAGTCTCATTTACAAGACCTGTTTCAGACAGTATAATAAAATGACAACATTAAAAAGAAACAATAAAATGATGCTCTATTTAACCTATTATTGTATTTTTGATCAATTACAAAGATAAATTGCATCACGCCTAACTGCCCTCACACTGCCCTCAGAGACTTTTAGGTATGTATAATGTAGGATAGAGTTTCCGCCACACATCTGTGAAATTAATTTCATCAGTGGTGGTCAGAAGGGAGGCTGAAGGTGGGTGATCTTCCTCTATATTCCTATCAGCTGTAGAATAGGTGGTAAAATTCCAGTCCCGTACGTACTGAGCTACTGTAATACTCCTTTCATTTGTCACTTATAGGTTGTGAAATTACACTATACAGTCAGTACCAGAGCTCTGAGCATTTATGAATGAACATTTATGAATAAAAATAATATATCCCTGATTGGTGCTTCCACTACTTGGAACCTACTCTGCTCCACTTCACACATTGAAATGTTTGTTAAATGAAGGTGCTGAGAAAATAAAACTACTTGCACTCTAGGATTACTGGCTTGACTAAGAAAACACTGCCCCCTTGCACTCATTCCCCATTCAGCTTCATTATCCACAGAGCTGTGTGCTTCCTGTAAAAGGACCACATCAATGTTTTTATTTCTACTAGGCTCAGTTGGCAGTTCTGGCCTTTCTCTATCCCTACTTTCATTGATGTTCAATGTTCCCACTATTAAAACCACCTTACAAAGCAGAAAGAATAGGGGAGAAAGAGGACACTGATTCCCTTCCTAAGGAAGACCTCCTCCTGTGCGTCAGCCATTTTATTATCTTACCTTAGATTAGTTTCCCCTCATTTTTCCTTGCTTCTTTCATTTGTCTTTCTGAGATGGTCCACTGTTTCTTCATTGTGAAGCTTAACAGTTGTTGGGGTAGCAGTTGTGACCTTCACCTTTTTGTGCTGCATATTTTGTGGGTTTTTGTTAACTGGGGGGTGGCCACTAACCAGAAGGTTGGTGGTTCAATCCCAGTCTGCTCCAGTCTGCATGCCAAATATGCGTATGCAGTCTGCATGTCCATATTTGTATGCAGACTTAGGCAAGATACTAACCCCATGTTGCCCTCCGATGCATCCATCGGAGTATGAATGCGTGTAGAAACAGCTTAGAAAAAAAGTGCTTGTGTGAATGAGTGAATGTACAAGTTCTGTAAAGTGCTTTGAGTGCTTAGATTGAGTAGAAAAGCGCTATATAAGAACCAGTCCATTTACTATTATCCACAGCCCACTGCTCGCTTGGAGCCTGCTCAACAGCATTGCCGTCCACAGCCCTCTGCTCCTCACTTGAGTCTAAATGTGTTACTCAGCTGTACCGCTGTCCACCCCCTGCTCTTTGTGAGGGCAAGACGAGCATTTGTGTCCAAAATTTCATACTGCCTGAGCCTACATTACAACATTGTATGAGGATTTTTTTTAAGAACTTTGAAAGACACTTCCTGAATCTCCCAAGGTTCATTCAGGTAGGATGATCTGATATCCTCGTGTTGGTGTTGTTCCCAGACCATCATTAAATGTTGTTACAGGTTCAACATTGCAAGTGACCAATCACATTGTTGTGACGTTATTCTTTTGCGCGCCAAGCCATTCGTGCATTTATGAAATTCCAATGTTGCAAGGACAATATCAATTCTGCTTACTGTTTATTAAAGGGTTAGGGTCAGGGTCCGTTGATCGGCGGACAGAGGCGGTTTCACGCAGCTTAAGTACAGTTTTTTGTTTTACGCCAGTTTTTCCCGAAGTCGCAAAAGTATGACGTCACAACGTTCTGATTGGTCACTTGCAATGTTGATCCTGGAACAACATTTAGTATGATGATCTGGGAACAACACCAACACGAGGATATCAGATCAACCATTCAGGTACGTGAACACCTGTTAGCAAATTTTCAAAGCGGATCAGCCTGTTTTCATTATGGATGAAGCAGGAAACCCAGACATAGTGATGTATGTTTAAGACATCAATAAAGGCAAAATACCAACAACAAATCATCGAAGGTCACCCCTCTCTAAACAAACAAGAAAAATCAACAGCCTTGTTCATCTGAGAGCCATAAGTGATGTCTTCATGGGCAGCCTGTTTTCCTACAGCCAAATGAACCTGCTCTACAGTAAACTGTGGGGCACTCATCACTCCAACCCCGTGTCTAATTGACAGGGAAGGAGAACCCACACTAGGGAGGTATGCCGTGGCTCAAAAGAAAACAAATGATTAACTAAGTTTTGTTCACCCAACACAAATCAATGAAATAAACTTCTCTTACCTTTTCATCAAGGACAAGATGTAAAGAAAGAAAAAAAACACGCAGTCAAGAACTCAGCAGCTTCTCACTAAGCAGCTCCTCACAATCATCCGCCACCTTCACACACACACTCACTCACTCACGCTCCCAGCATGCAGCGCAGTAGGGAGAGGAGGTAGGTGACTTGCCCTAGTCTCCAAATGATTTATTGCACACAGCATTCCATTCAATTCAGTTTTATTTATAAAGAGCCAAATCACAACAACAGTTGCATCAAGGTGTTTTATATTGTCAGGTGAAGACCCTACCATAATAGAAGGAAAACAGAGAAAACTCCAACAGTCATATGACCTATGAGCAAGCACCTTTGCGCCAGCAGAGAGGAAGTACGCTCTCTCTTTTTAGTCCCTGTTAGTATGGTCAGTTGCTACAGGATTTTGTATCAAGTGTAGGCTTTCCAGGGAGTTTTAAGTCCATCCTGACAACAAAAAATTGCAGCAGTCCAGCCTAGAAGTAATAAATGCATAAACTAGTTTTTCAGCATCACTCTAAGACAGAATGTTTCAAATTTTGGAGATATTACACAAATGGACGAAAGCAGTCCTACATATCTGTTCAATGTGCATACTAAAGGACTTAGCCTGATCAAAAATGACCCCAAGATTCCTCACAGTGTTACTGGAGGCCAGGGTAAGCATCTGGATAAATACTGCATTTCTAAGATTTTTAGGGCCGAGTGCAATAACTTCACTTTCATCTGAATTTTGAAGCAGGAAATCTGAGGTCATCCACGTCTTTATGTCTTTAAGACATCCCTGCAGTTTTATTAATTGGTGTGTGTTTTCTGGCTTCATGGATAGATAAAGCTGGGTGTCATCTGCACAGCAGTGAAAGTGTATGCTATGCTTTCTAATGATACTGTCTAAGGAAGGCATGTATAATGTGAACACAATTGGTCCTAGCATGGAACCCTGGTAAACATTCCCTTTCTATGCCATATATCAGGGCAAGATCTAGAGTGTGATTAAAGTGATGGGTGGGTTCTTTTACATTCTGAAAGAAGCCAGTTGAATCTAATAATAGATTTAAAATGTGTTGAGGCTGTCATTTTTGGTATGTACATGGATGTTTAAATCCCCCACAATAATTATTTTATCTGAGCTCAGCACTGATTTTGATAAAAAGTCTGAGCATCCAAACAGAAACTCTGAGTATGGCTCAGGTAAATGATAGCAACAAATGAAACTGCTTTTTGAGTTTTCCAGCTAGGGTGGACAAGGCTAAGCATCGCGTTTTAAAATGAATTAAAACTCAGTCTGATTGTTGATTAACAAGCTGGAGTGGGAGATTGCTGCCACATCACCCCTCCACACCCAATGCTTCTGGGATGCTGACAATTGGTATACCTCTGGGGTGTTGGTTAATTTAAATTAACATAATTGTCATGCCATAACCAGACTTCTGTCAGGCAGAGTAAATCATTTTGTTGATCAATTATTAATTCATGTACTGACAGGGACTTAGGAGTGACAGACCTAATGTTTAATAATGCAAATTTTACTGTTTTACTCTTTAAAGTTGTGGATACAACATTGGTCTTTCTTTGAGTTTTTTTGTATTTAAATGATTTTTTGCTGATTTTTCTGTCACAAACTAAACATTTGACACAAAGAGGAGGAGAGTGCGGGAGGGACAGGTGAAGAGGCCATGCTGCTAGTGAGTTGGCTACAAGCTGTGCTAAGCTAAGCTAGCAAATACCTAAAGAGAGGGAATGCTGTGAATATAATTAGCGAGTGAATCAACACAGATTGTGCTTTGGACAAATTACACTCTCTGAGCTTACACTATGAAATCAGACATTATCTATAAGTGTTTAATTAAATTGGCTACTCAGATAGGCTACACAAAAACACCACTGTGTGTTGTACTGTAACAGGAAGTGATACTCTACCGCAGAGAGAGCCAACACCAAGTCTTTCTTAGATGATTAAGATTAAGGAAAAATAAACAGGCAACCATAAAATTATGTTGTCCTTATTGTTTGTTTCATTCATTTGTTTTGTTTTGTTTGTCTACAGTGTTAACTGTTATTACTCTTGTTATGTGTATAATCAGTCTCTACATGAGCTAATCACTATCTTTAAGAATTGCTCACCATTTTCCTGAGTCAGGTTATGATCCTCTAAAACATATCTCAGCTTCCTATTTGTAGTTTTACAGCTCATATAATGCAACTTAGATATTTAAGAGGCCAGTGTCCTTTTAATTTATTTACCCACTTATAAGAGCACATACAAAAAGAAAAATATATGCATTTGCATATAGTTTTACACACAACATATTAATTGTGTCTATTTATTAGCTAGAAAGTGCGTCACTGCTGTCTAGTTATTTTTCTCATTCAGTTTAAAAGCTAACTTTAAAAAGAATTTATTCAATTTGGCCCTTGTGAAAAGAAGGAGCAGTACAAGACATTATCATGAACTCCTGGCATGGACATGACTTCTGAATTATTATTTTCTGATTCTTTTTTTTTTATCATATTTGTATTTTGACAGGAATACAATATGTGCACAATTACCAAACACAAACACAAATACAGTATGCACACTTTTAAAGCTTGGAGGCTATTGCTGTTAGTTTGCCAAAACTGGTTTTTGAAACTTTGTGATAACTATTATCCCAGCTGTGTGGTGTTGTTTGTCTATCCACCTGTCTGTGCACTGGCTTGGCACTTTCTCCTTTACAAGATTTCTTTTTGTGCTTCACTGTTGGAGCGCATGTCTCTCTCTCTGTCTGGCACAACTGCAGTCAGAGTAACTGTGTGAATAATGGAAGACTTCTCATGATCAGGCAGTTCTCTAAAAGACTCAAACTGTGCAGTGTTGGAGAGCTGTTAGTATTATCATTCATACTGTTTTTCATTCAGCTAATCTTTAACAACCATTAGCTCCAAGGTCAGGCCACAGCAGTTAAAGGACTTAACTGGTTCACTTTGACCTCAATATGTAGCATGGCATCTGTATAAGTTATCTCATGTTACCATGGTTAAAGATGTAGTGTGCATTGTTTGTCAGTAAGAAGGGACAATGTTAGTCTGTTCTTAAAGTGCGCAAGGTACAGTGACTCTTGTCCACAGCTGTCATCTTTAGCAGCCAACAATAACTTCTGCACAGGGTTATTAATTGGAGATTATGTATAGGAATTTCAGGAGCGGGACCACGCCTCCAAACACACTCCTTCCGGTTGTCATCTATATAGGTTCCCCCAGTTCTGCAAGCTGTTCATTCTCGTTTACGTGCCCCACCCTTCCTCCCTGCTTGTTTTCAATTCTTTAACTTCTTCTATTTATTGTATCGTAAACACTCTGACCAATTTCCTCTCATCTGATGGTGACATTTTGGGTCTTCTTGCAGAACTTGGCACAGCGTTGATTCATTGGACTAACTTGTATTTTGTGCAGTTGTTTGTCTTTTTCTTAGATTTTTGCTGAGTATTGGTCAATCTATTGAGTGTTGTCAAACAAAAAATGTATTATGTTAACGAAGAGAAACAGTTTTAGTCAATCATGATCAGTAGAAGATAACAGGACTTGGCTTTGAAAAGTTAAAAGACAGTTCAGAATCTTCAGCACTGTTTATTAAAATATTTAAGTCAGTGTATTTACATATTCGTGTCTGCACTTGTATGAATACATTTGAATCCGTGTGGAGAAAATGCAAAAGAAGTTCATAGCTTTGGCATTAAATATGTTTGGTATACAATTTAAAAAAATATAAAAGCCCAAACACATAGTCAGTATATAGTTTTACTACAGTGTTAGTTCATCCACACATACATAGACTATGGGGCCACAGCATTTAATCTTCTATCCCATTGCAGCAGGTGCATCAAACACCTAGCCATGCAGTCTTCCGGTACAAACATTAGTAAAAGAATGAGTCCTTCTAAAGAGTTCACTGGATTTGAGTGTGATACTGTAATTAGATCCCATGGTTGCAACAACTGGCAACTGTAAGTAATATTACTGCAAATAGGAATTTAGGAACAACAGCAATAGACCAGTGGGATCCCGCTATAGTCAGAGGGTATGTTCCAACTATAGGGGGATCACACTCCTCACTCTGTGGGAAAGTATAAATATATATTTTAAAACACTTAAAATGAATATAGAATTTCACAAACAAATGAGGGAAATGTCAGAAACCACTAAAGAAGTTCGAGAGGCTTGAAGTGCCATCCCCGTTATTGGTGTTATAGGCAGTGGTGTATTCTTGAAGCAGACTTACTTTAAAGGTGCCCTGAAGATACCTGCAGCAGTAGAGAACTGGAAAGTTCAGGCTAGTCAGTTATAAGGGTCACATGATGCATTGCATACTTGCAGCCTTGCAGATTCTTGAAAAGATGTTACCTAAAAAACTAATGGGCCGGTCTTTCTTGAAGAGGCCTTACAAACACAGAAAGCAAGCTTCGAGATGTAAACACACAATGGAAACACTTTGCTAAGGTGGTTATTTTTCTGGAAGTGTAAATAAAATTTTCAGGTATTTCTATATTTAGATTATTATTGTTTGGAAGTAGAGGTGCAGCTATGTATGTCTTCTGGTGTCTTATCAAAATACCTGCATTCATCATCTATATTTTATCCTTTGTTACTGGTGAGCTGCAGTTCAGTCTTCTCTCCAGGTCTTCACTCAGAGCTGTCGTCTCCTTCTCCTTCTGCTCCTGCACCGCGTCGTCACTGGTTGTCACTTTTTGAACTGAGGACTGCCAGTTCTGCAGCTTATAGTAGAGACATGAAAGCTAATATTTTATCTACAGTTCTTTCAAGATTTTCTAAAATTACCAAGTCTGTGATTTTCATACCTGAAATCAGTCTCTTAGCCTCCTCCACCATTTTCTTCTGTTCAGTCTCAGGCGCTTGAAGCTTTGCTGTAATTGCTGTCACTTTGTTTTCTGTGGCTGTCAGTCTGGTGCTCATCTTGAAACATCATAGAGGATGAGGTTTTCAGTGAAAAGCATGAGCAGTAAGCTGCACCAGGCTTTGTTTATTGGTGGAAATTTCTGAAATATTTTTGAATTGAGAGTAGAAAGTAAGTTGTTTTCTTACAGTAATGACTTTTTTAGGTTTAATTGATCAGTATTTAAATTACTGCTATTCAAATTTAGATAATGATGGAGTTCCATTTGCTTACATTGCATGCATTAAATTAACACAGGCTAATTTATAGCAGAAACAGACAAGTAAGAGCAACAATTAGCCATTTAATAGAGAATATATGTGCAACAGTTTTGCTTATCATTTAGGGTATGTTTAGGAAAATTGCCTAAAATTCACCTTGAATATCTCACACCTCTTGTTGTAAATATCTGCGCTTTTCTTTTCGTTTCAAACTATTAAAAAGTCAGCTTTGACTTTAAAGAGACATAATAGACACCTCAGTATTTTCTGGCATTTCATCGGCTAAATTGAGGCAAATTTAAATAATAATAACAAAGACTTGAATAATAACAACAACCACCTTTTTACTGTGGGCTTGGGATTCAGTTTCGTATTCCTCAGTTCTACCCACGGCTCTACCAACATGTCTCTCTGTGCTCTCAGCTCATCCGAGGACTCGTTCCTAGTCTTACACTTCATCTGTGGTCAGCTCAGATCTTCTTCATGAGTACACATCACAGACAGATAGAACTGCAGCACCACAACTGCAACTCCTGGTGTTGCATAAGCCCACCACTGCAAATCTATGGACATGATGCAATGTCGAAAAGCTGTTTATACATGCTTATTCATTCTTTCATGACTTATTTACCTCTTTTTTTGGGGGGGGGGAGGGATGACCCCAAACTAATATTGCAGAACATTAATTAAACAGTTTCTCATGAACATTGTTTATTGTATTTATACTGATGGTGTCTTGTCTATACAGATGGTCAGTGGTTACAAAGTACACACACCTTTAAGATGTGCATTGAATTAACTCAATTGTTGACATGAATAATAAATGTTAGATTTCCTCAGATGGAAATGAAAACTAAAATGTTGGATTTATTTTGCATGACCTTAAAAGTTGGTTCCCAACAGATAATTACAAGGTAAAGCTGCTAGAGATATGATGATAATGATGTCAAAACCTCAATCCAATCAAGTTCACTGTTTCACAGCATGAAATCATCACTTTTGTGTAGTGTTTTTATTTACTGTTTGGATGATATTTTTGCCACAGTTGCATTTATTTACTAAGTATTCAAAGATAGGATTCAATATAACATGAATTAACCCCAAGTTCAAACCAAGCAAAGTAGCTGGTCAGCTTGTCACTTTGTTATCAGACCCTGCATTTGAATGACAACAAAGAAAACCACAACTTTATCAGGTTTAATCTGACTAATTCTCCTCCTCCTTCATCTTTTTCACTCTTTTTTTTTTATCTGTGACAGACAGCTGGTATGTGCATGATTTTTGCCAGTGTACAGTAGCTTGCAAAAGTATTCGGCCCCCTTGAACTTTCCCACATTTTGTCACATTACAGCCACAAACATGAATCAATTTTATAGGAATTCCACGTGAAAGATCAATACAAAGTGGTGTTCGCTTGAGAAGTGGAACGAAAATTATACTTGATTCCAAACATTTTTTACAAATAAATAACTGCAAAGTGGGGTGTGCGTAATTATTCAGCCCCCTTTGGTCTGAGTGCAGTCAGTTGCACATAGACATTGCCTGATGAGTGCTAATGACTAAACAGAGTGCACCTGTGTGTAATCTAATGTCAGTACAAATACAGCTGCTCTGTGACGGCCTCAGAGGTTGTCTAAGAGAATATTGGGAGCAACAACACCATGAAGTCCAAAGAACACACCAGACAGGTCGGGGATAAAGTTATTGAGAAATTTAAAGCAGGCTTAGGCTACAAAAAGATTTCCCAACCCTTGAACATCCCACGGAGCACTGTTCAAGCCATCATTCAGAAATGGAAGGAGTATGGCACAACTGTAAACCTACCAAGACAAGGCCGTCCACCTAAACTCACAGGCCGAACAAGGAGAGCGCTGATGGGAAATGCAGCCAAGAGGTCCATGGTGACTCTGGACGAGCTGCAGAGATCTACAGCTCAGGTGGGGGAATCTGTCCATAGGACAACTATTAGTCGTGCGCTGCACAAAGTTGGCCTTTATGGAAGAGTGGCAAGAAGAAAGCCATTGTTAACAGGAAACCATAAGAAGTCCCATTTGCAGTTTGCCACAAGCCATGTGGGGGACACAGCAGACATGTGGAAGAAGGTGCTCTGGTCAGATGAGACCAAAATGGGAACTTTTTGGCCAAAATGCAAAACGCTATGTGTGGCGGAAAACTAACACTGCACATCACTCTGAACACACCATCCCCACTGTCAGATATGGTGGTGGCAGCATCATGCTCTGGGGGTGCTTCTCTTCAGCAGGGACAGGGAAGCTGGTCAGAGTTGATGGGAAGATGGATGGAGCCAAATACAGGGCAATCTTGGAAGAAAACCTCTTGGAGTCTGCAAAAGACTTGAGACTGGGGCGGAGGTTCACCTTCCAGCAGGACAACGACCCTAAACATAAAGTCAGGGCAACAATGGAATGGTTTAAAAGCAAAACATATCCATGTGTTAGACTGCCCCAGTCAAAGTCCAGATCTAAATTCAATCGAGAATCTGTGGCAAGATCTGAAAACTGCTGTTCACAAATGCTGTCCATCTAATCTAACTGAGATGGAGCTGTTTTGCAAAGAAGAATGGGCAAGGATTTCAGTCTCTAGATGTGCAAAGCTGGTAGAGACATACCCTAAAACAGCGGTCCCCAACCCCCGGGCCTCGGACCGGTACCGGTCCGTGAGTCGTTTGGTACCGGGCTGCGAGAGTTGAGGCTCAGGTGTGAAATGTATAGTTTTCAGGGTTTTTATCGGTTTTCAGCGTTATTTTTTTATCGTTAACTCGGTTTTCCTGGGTCTTTTCATGTGTGTTATGAATAAATCTTCTTTTTTTCGGTACCGGTACTAGTTTTATTTTGTTGTATTTATCCGCGACACCTTAAAGGCCGGTCCGTGAAAATATTGTCGGGCATAAACCGGTCCGTGGCACAAAAAAGGTTGGGGACCGCTGCCCTAAAAGACTGGCAGCTCTAATTGCAGCAAAAGGTGGTTCTACAAAGTATTGATTCAGGGGGCTGAATAATTACGCACACCCCACTTTGCAGTTATTTATTTGTAATAAATGTTTGGAATCATGTATGATTTTCCTTCCACTTCTCACGTGTACACCACTTTGTATTGATCTTTCACGTGGAATTCCAATAAAATTGATTCATGTTTGTGGCTGTAATGTGACAAAATGTGGAGAAGTTCAAGGGGGCCGAATACTTTTACAAGCCACTGTATTTGGTGCTTTTGACAGCGAAAGAAAGACAGAGAGACAGAGAGAGAAAGAGAACACGGATCGCATATTTGAGCATGAGGGTTTCAGCAGGCACTTGTCTGTTTGTGCATGAGTGTGAAGGTTCAGTTACATCGCCATCACTGATAAGCTCATCATTCAAAGCTATTGCAGGTGATGTAAAACAGATGAGGGAACACAAGGTTATACAGTATCTATTTTCCATTACATTCAAGAGGTTATAGAGAGTGGGACAGGATGGAGGAGAGAGCTTGGTAGTGATTACATCAAACCAATATACAGGCAGAAATGTGATTGTCACTGAAGGAGGTTATCAAGGTCGCTTTCTGCCAGAAGTAACTTTTTTGTGGTTATCACTCGGACAACGTAGACACTGTCCTCTAGATTTTGTGTTATTAGTTTTGGGATCATGGCCTCTTGACAAAAAAGCGTTGTTAACAGTATCATTTTTTATTATTATATTTTTCTCCCTGCTAGAGCTAGTTTTTAAAAAAGGGTTTTACGATTTTAAGGGGTACCATGTCCCGTGTATGCGAGTGTGTATTTTTGCATGCCCAACCACGTTGCCCTGAGCGTGGCTGCTGTGGTCACAACTCTCAGCAAGTGACCATCTTGGCCCTTAATTTCTTTGGTCACAGCCTCGATCGCACACAGGCATACAAGCACAGGCACACAAGGCCACCCTGCTGATGAAGATTAATTAGTGCAGACTCCCTGCTGATATGAAAACTCGGGTCTTCAAGTGCATTCTGGGAAGAAGTAAACAATGTGAGAGTGCATCTTGCAGACAGCGGTGACTCACACAGAGGCCGCCACACAAAAAATGCTAACACACCGACATAAGCTTGCCCACCGTCTATGCGAAAGTGTGTGTATTGACGTGCATGCAGATCCATGAGTAGGTGCGCTCTGCCAAGACTGATTTACACATGACCGTACCTTGAACTTCGCTACAGTGTCCTCAACAGGTATCGATGTATTACAATCAGTGAGGCAGTGTGCTAAGCCCAATTGAAAAAGAAAGACACTGCAGCAGATGGCCGCAAACTTAGAGAAGTAGAGAAGAAAAGAGAAGAGAGAAAGAAAATGAGAGGAAATTTTAAATGCAGAAACAGAGGAAGGGAAATAAAGATGGAGAGATAGAGGAATCTGGGATAGTGATCGAGGTGAGGAGGAAAGGATGAATAGAGATTGGTGTCAGTAAGAGGTGATGTATAGAGGAGAGGGCAATGAAAGGAAGCTGGCTTCTCTCTCAGCTCCAGTAGTAATGTCCCTTTCCAAAACATCACTCATATTTAATGGAGCACAGCTACAAGAGAAGGGAGAAGAAAGGAGGGCACGGAACTTGCATGCACCAAACACACACATATGCAGACAGAGCAACACATTAGAGCCTCGTGCACTTTCAAAAAGTACTCAAAGTTGCAGGCACATAAAGGACGCACACACACATGCATTTGGATACTCAGCAAACAGGGTTCTGTGAGACTTAATGGAGTTGAGTCACACGGGCTTTGAGACTACAAAAGGGAGCCAGGAGAAAGAGGGAGTGAGAGAACAAAAGAGAAGGGGAGAAGAATCGAGGAGCATGGACTTGCATATGTGACTGTGCACATAAGTGAGGGGAAGCCGAAATAGAGGCAGGAAGATGATCCTCGATAGCACTGAACTCTGTTGGAATCACATTCAGCAGGCACACAGGAGTGCCATTGTTGTGGAGAAAAACATATGCTGAATATAAAAGTAGAAGGTAAACAGAGAGGGATAGCCACACATAACAGAATGAATCACCCACACACCTCTCACCCAGCCAATTGTCTTATTGACAAATCCCAGTCAGGACCTTACATATTCTTCTATATTCTCCTATTAAAAGAAATAACTTGGACCTATGGGGGTAAAAAGTACCAGTATTGAGTTTTGTGTGGTGGGCCTTTTTTTTTATTGTTTTTTTATTTTTATTTTTCTCAGCAAGTTTTATTATTACATCCAGGGATTTACACAAATGCTTTTGCCTTATTGCTTTTTTCCAGGCTCGGGCCTCAATGATGGCCAGTGGCATGCAATACGTTTGGTTGCCAAGGAGAACTTTGCCATGTTGACGATAGACGGCGAGGAGGTGTCTGCTGTGCGCTCCGTCTCACCTCTCAGCATCACCACGGGAGGAACCTATCACCTCGGAGGTAAGGGTCAACCCAGCACCAACACCACATTTCTAATGAGAACTAGACACCCTTTAGTACCAACATCATTCATTTCCATCACATTTCTCTACAGTGTGGGTGTGTGTACTCCACCACATGCTCCCTATGTTTGAGGAGGTGTGTTGCATGTTTATTTTTCATGTTTTACAGCAAGGATTTGAGTCGTCTATGCTGTTCATATAGAACTTGTGTTGGTTTTGTGGTTATTTGCAGATAGTTCTTCAATCTAAATCAATATTTCTAAATCACCCATATTTGTACATGTGTGTGTGTTAAGGCAAAAATGATCAAATTTATTTTCCGGTAGGCAAAGTTTAACTGAAAGTTGCTCACTTAGCAAGAGCCCAGGCACAGCAACATCACCATATATATAGGGGACACAAACTATAACAAACAGACACTCACAGAGAGATAGAAAGAGCGATAACACAAGCAGCAGCCTCAATCTGTCAGAATTAGGAAGACGCCAGGTTAATGATGCCAGACACCTCTGTCTGTCTGTTGGAAGATGGTCCGTATCTAAGTGTACTTGTGTGCATGTGTGTGTGGGTGTGTGTGTATGTGTGGGCACCTGTATGAAATTACAGTAACTTAGAGAGATAGTCCAGCTCTGATAGCTCCATCATGCCTCCCCCACCCCCACCGCTCTCTATCTGAGCACAATCTCCTCCATCGAGCGAAATCATTTCCCCAGGCCAGTCAGTAAGGATCAGAGCAGCCGACAAAAACACAGCCCTAGTACTTTTATTCTGTTGTCTATTTTAATTTACTCTTAGCTGGTTTGAGTAAATCCCCAAGTCCATGATGACTCTGTACTTTTTTTATATATGAAATCAAAGTCTGTGAGACCTTGATGGGCTAATGGATTTTTAGTCTAGAGTCTGTTACATCTTTGAAGGATTCTGAAGGTCTTTTGTCAATCTAGGCTGTTGCAGAATCATTGAATTTAATTCTTCATTTTTCATTATTGATATCCCAACTTTCTGTCTCTCTTTTTAGTCTTTGTCTGTCTTTTATATCTCCTCTCTCCTTTTCCTTCTCACCCTCTAGTCTCCACTTGATGCAATTGGTGATTTATTGATTTCAGTAAACTGAGTTGTGAATCAATAGTGGCTGAGAGGAGAGGATCTCCGCAATGTCTTTACTCCATGAAGAGGGCAGAGGAGACAGTTAGACGAAGGAAGTCCAAAAAAGGAAGAGAAGAAATAGTACAAAAGATTGACAGGCAGGAATGGCAAAATACAGAAAGAAGGTTTTATAAGGTGAATGAAAAAGGTTAGCACATTAAAGAGTAAGGCAAGGCCAATTAATCTATGACGAATACTTCAAGAAAGTTTTCTGATGTTTTTATTTAACCTATGGTAATTGAGTTGAGGCACATTTGGCAGTTCTTGCACTCTTGAATTTTATTGGGTAGGACACAAGAACCTTTGCACACAGATTTGGAGATTTTCTGGCCATTCTTGTCTGCAGATCCTCCTAAGCTCTGTCAGTTTTGATGCAGATGGTCAGAGTTCATTTTTAGGTCTCTCCAGAGATATTTCACTGAGTTCACAGCAGGGTTGTCGTTGGGCCACTCAAAGACATTCACAGAGTTGCCACTCCAGTTTGTTTTTTGAGAGGGGGCTATATGCTTATGGTCATGTCCAGTTGAAAGGTGAAACTTTGATTCAGTCCTGAGTGCTTTGGAAAAAGCTTTCTTGAAGAATATGTCTGTATTTTAGCTGTTAACCATTCCCTGAAGCCCAACTAGTCCATACAGAAAACATCAACTCTACATGAATGTGGCACAAGCGTACCTTACCACTGGGATGGTATCGGGCATGATGATTAGTAGTGATGGATGGGTCCCTTAGGTGTGACATTTAGAAAAGAACTATCTGGTTCTTGTTAGCAGTATGTACTTAGGCCCTTTTCTGGCAGTTGCTTAGTTTGGCCAGACAGCCAGCTCCAGGAAGACTCCCAGTTGTTCCAATCCTAGATTTGTGCATTGACCTGATCCTCCCCTTTGACTTGTGCAGGTAGTCTCAGACCTTGTGGCTTTGCAACAGTATTCCCTGTCACCAGGCTTTTGATTCCCAGATCATGTCCAGTCAGTTAAATTTACCACATTGCAAAGATAAGCAAGAGAAATACCTAGAAACTGAACTAACCTATGCTAAATTGGTTCTGAATGACAGTCATATTCTTTCTTCCAATAAATTTGCAAAAGATTCTCAGCATAGATTTTTATTTGGAAAAGATTAATTAAAAAGAGCAAAATACTGCACCATAGGTGATACATAAAAACTATGTACAGTGCATTGTAGTATATATTCTTCACCACTTAGCATTCCACTTGCATATAAACACATACAGTATGTAATCACATATAAACACTAAATACACATTGCAGCAACTGGAAAAAACAGCAATGTTTTTCAGTAGTTTCTCCCCTTTGATGGAGGTAGTGCGCTGAATTGGCAGGAACTGTGACTAGGGTTTTTCTCGTTAATTTTACATGACATAATGAATGCTGAGGAGCAGGGAGCCTGGTGGTAAACACAAGTTTGAAGGCTGCAGGGGATACAAAACTGTTGATTGTTACTATGGAAAGAACTACAAAATGATATTTAGGCCAGCGCTTTAGTGGCTAGGGAAAAACTTTTAGGAGCTGTTTCATGGAAAACAGTGTGCACTGATGCAGCTTGTGTTTAGCTCTTAGGGTTATTTTCATTTTCTCTTCATTTTTCTGTGATTGGGTTTGGTATATTTAAATACTGTAGCAACAGAGAAATTCCATGTGGAGCAGTGTGTGAATTTTAATGGCAATTTCCATCTTTCATTCAATATCTTGCCTCCTTGTTATCAAAGAGGAAGCCTAAAATCCTATGTGTGTCGGTTAAGTTAGTACGCAAGTCTGTAACTCACATGAAAAGATGGGTGTCTCCTACATACACACAGAACTACGTTAGCGCAGACAAAATATCCAGCACTCGTATTCAAACCATCCCGCTCATCACATTCAGAGGCTAATTTCCATCTCAGAGGTAACAGAATAATATAGTGAATGTACAAAAGATAGTTTAGCCTTTGGCTTGCCCTCAATTACTCTCTCTGATCGCTCGGCTTGATGAGTCAAAGAGGCCAAGCCCATTAAGCTGTCCTAAAGCTCTCTAACAGTATTCCATCAGCACTTTCACTGTGACTGAGACTGTTCTATCAGCGAGCCACAATTAGCAGAAACCTCACAGTATTATGAACAATCCCTGTTTTTTTTATATACAGGACAAGGCTTGAGTTAATTGCTGAGAGTAATTTATGTAGGTGCAGCCATCCAGGTAGCCATCTGCTTCAAATCACATGGCTGTAAGGCATCAATCTGCTGTGCTTCCGCTGGCAACAGTTGTAGACCAGAGACCACCAACTGAACCCTACTTCGTAAACAAGTACCATGCGACTATGTAATAGCAGAGATATATTTTATGCTCTATATATGCTCTATATATATATATATATATATATATCACACCAGGCAAGACCCCAGGTGCAGGCTGTGTAAAGATGCCCCAGAGACAATCCAGCACATAACAGCAGGGTGCAAGATGCTAGCAGGCAAGGCATACATGGAACGCCACAACCAAGTGGCCGGCATAGTGTACAGGAACATCTGTGCCGAGTATAACCTGGAAGTCCCGAGGTCAAAATGGGAGATGCCCCCAAGGGTGGTGGAGAATGACCGAGCTAAGATCCTGTGGGACTTCCAGATACAGACGGACAAAATGGTGGTGGCTAACCAACCGGACATAGTGGTGGTAGACAAACAGAAGAAGACGGCCGTAGTGATCGATGTAGCGGTTCCGAATGACAGCAATATCAGGAAGAAGGAACACGAGAAGCTGGAGAAATACCAAGGGCTCAGAGAAGAGCTCGAGAGGATGTGGAGGGTGAAGGTAACGGTGGTCCCCGTGGTAATCGGAGCACTAGGTGCGGTGACTCCCAAGCTAGGCGAGTGGCTCCAGCAGATCCCGGGAATAACATCGGAGATCTCTGTCCAGAAGAGCGCAGTCCTGGGAACAGCTAAGATACTGCGCAGGACCCTCAAGCTCCCAGGCCTCTGGTAGAGGACCCGAGCTTGAAGGATAAACCGCCCGCAGGGGCGTGCTGGGTGTAAAAAAAAATATATATATATAAATTAATATCCACAATGATGTGTCATCTGTTTCTTGGATTTTGTTCTAAGTCACAAGTATTTGGTCTCCATGAAAAATAAATGAGCAAAATAGGAAATGTCAGTCTAGAGCAGACTTGCCCAACTCCAGGCCTTGATGGCCGGTGTCCTGCAGGTTTTAGATCTCACCCTGGGTCTAGACACCTGAATCAAATGATTAGTTACCAGTTCTCTGGAGATCTTCAAGACATGTTAAGGAGGTAATTTAGCCATTTAAATCAGCTGTGATGGATCAAGGACACATCTAAAACCTGCAGGACACTGGTCCTTGAGGCCTGGATTTGGACTCCACTGTTCTAGAGTAACTATTCCATTCACTTTGATAGCATAGCACCCTAACTTTACTAGGGAGTTAGAGGAAAGTGGGTGTGACTATCTGCCTCCTTCTATAATCTTCAGTTATATTTTTATTTCTGCCACAACTGCTACATTAAATCACATTAGCACCAATTAGGGTTTTATTGAGGCGTGACTGTCACTAATAAGTAAGGATGTACATACAGTATGACTAACACTAAGTCTGAGAACACATGTTTTACATGCTTTACTTAGACCCACACACACACACAAATACGGCATATAAATGTCAGTCTGTATTTAATCAAATCGCAGCAAAGTGTGTGTGTGTGTGTGTGTGTGTGTGTGTGTGTGTGTGTGCGTGCGTGCGTGCATGCGTAGAATTGGCTTATATGAACAATACTGTTTTTTTTCTTTTGCATAACACAGTCTTTCAATGCTTTTAACATTAAAATTAATGTTATTCATATGTTATATGAAGGCATGCATATTGACATGAAATATTTGCTAATTTATGCTTTTATTAAATAAATAAATTACCCAGTTTAAATCAGTGGTAAGTTTTAATACATTTTTCTTTGATTTGATTTTGACTATGATGGGACATTATGCAAATGAAGAACTATTCCCAAGGAGTTTAAAGGCTATGCAAATTGAGTACATAATATTTCCCTTTATTGAATATTCTTCCTTATTTCCTTTTTTATATATATTGTCTAGAATGTGCAGTTTTTGCGTGTCAGTTAATAACAGCTAAAATAAGACCACTTTTCTTCCTCTGAAATTATGTAATAATTGACAGTGCAAATCTCTGAGTTCTGCAGCCATTCAACATTTTTCCTTGTGATGTAATAGTCCTGCCATTTAATTTCTGTGCCATTAAAATTCACTTGGAACCTCTCTCAAGGTTGCCAGGTTATAAGATATTATACTGAGGATGTCAGTGGCAAGAAAGACCTAGGCTTTGAGCCTTTGAACGTGCCCTTTACTCCTCCCTCTTTCTTCATTCTATTCTTTTCAGGTTTCTTTCTGTTTTGCTCCTTCAAATTTCCTCCCTACCTTATGTCTTCATTTTTCTCATTATTTCATTTGCTTTAACCCCTTCCTTTGCCTCCCGCTGGACTCCTCTCCTGCTCCTCTCATCTCCACTCCTCTGTCCATTGAGCACCTGCTTTTAGAAGCAGTCTCCTGAACCCAAAGCCCATTTTACGGAGAGCAGTTTTTCACTCATGACGCTACGCTTAGAGAAATTAGTAAGTGACTGGCAGAAGACATCCATAAATTGAATTTCTCAAGAGGCACGACAGGGAGACACACACAATCACACATAAGTGCACATACACGGAGACACAAAGTCATATTTTCTATTCAGGAAGAGGGGAAAAAATTGATACACTAATGAGAGAGCAGTCAATTATGGGACGTTCCACTCTGAAGCTTTCTAGCATTTGATAACTGTCTGTAGGTGGGGGCGGAAAGGAGTATGTAGTGTTTCCTATTGTAGTGTTGAAATCTTGACTTTCTTATACATTTGATAATACTGAGTGGTTCCAAATATTGTCACAGCTTTTCATAGCTCATTGCTTCTTTTCATCATTTTGGAAATGATAGAATGGCTTCTTTCACATTTTCTATTTGTGAATAAATGACTCATCATGACAAAAGTCCTACAGTTGCTTTCCCATTACTACGCATAGACTGTACACTATGACACAGTATATTTTTTGACCTTCTTGAAACACAGCATTGTAGCCCTCCAGTGCTTTCTTTTGGTCATTTTAGTATCTTAAGTTCTTGCTGTAACTTGTAATGAATAGCACATTTTCAGCCATGCGTCTTGCATGCCGTTCCTTTTACATCCTACCTTTACATCCTAAGGCTTGTGATGAATAAGACATGACACTCTGGCAACCACATTTATCAAAGTGCAGTCCACGTGCTGTATGTGCATCTTGTGTCATTTTGTGTAAGTGCAAACAGTTCCGTTTACGTGCATATCAGCTAAGGTGCCAAATGATTTTATTGACATGAGTTTTGTTTGATATTAATGCGAGTTATGTTTGTTTGAGAGTGCTCTGAGGACTTTTTTTGGACACTTAGGGTAAATTGCTGAGGGACAAACTGCAGCAGGTGGTCTTCAGATAAGCACTTTCCTTTCCGGGAGTGCATTCTTGGTTTTGTGTGAAATTACATATTATGTTTGGCAATAGTTCTTGTCTCTTCTGAATATATTCTAGAGTTACATCCTTGGAATATTTGTTTAATAATTTACCTCTGAGCATATTGGCAGATTTCCAACCTACCTCCTCCTGAAGCAGACACATACCTCTAAATGTAATGGGATTTGGAAACATAGCCTGGGAGCCAGCCGTGCACAGGTAGAAGAAAGCTGGTGCTGGTCTTTCCAGTGTGTATTGTAAGACGAGCTCTTTAGGCCCAACAGGGGGGTTGTGATAGTGTGCCAACAAGACTACAGGGGGTTATTGCTGTTGTTCCACATTCTGAACGGTTATAAGAAACAGAGTCCTTCTGTTTGTAGTAATACTGCAAATTAAAGCAAAGAATGACATTGAAATCAGGGAGAAATAAGTACTGCTTATTCTTATCTAGAATTTAGATTAGAAGATCGATTGAGGTATGGTGATGCATTTGCTTTGCTTCCAGCAATTGTTTTGTCTTTGTTGGACTTTCTACTAACAGCAGTCTGAATCTTGAACTTTGTGTGAGTATAGCTGCATTACATTCATACAGTGATACATATTTTAAAATCATAAAAAATTAATTTTCTTGAAGCTTCTTGGGGAAATAAAAATATTCCCAGGGAGGCAGACTAAAACAGAATTGTAACTATATATTAACATTGGTTATGTCTGGTCATTGCTTTAGAGTAATAATAAAATAAAATGCTGTACTTTAAATCTATTTAAAACTCTGCTGCTGCAAAATCTACATACTCTCTGAGTCTTATTTATCCATCTATTAATCATTTAATATGCAATATGGTAAAAGGAGCATTTATAGCGCTCATTCATATAGATAAATGATGACCTGTGTCTTTTAAATAGTGATTTGCAGATGTTTGGATTCATTTAGCTTTTTCTAGATATCAGATTTTTGCTTTTGTTTGCTGATTGATGATTAACTTTTAATCCAAAGTCAGCTGTCACCTGAAGCATGCCGGTTTTAGTAGAAATACAGGTGCATTTCAATTATTGCTCTTAAAAAAGTATTTTTGCATCAAAAGAGTAAATTATAAAGTGACACCTAATAAACTAATCGGATATAGTGTTGAACTTTAATTGCAAAAAACACCCAGTTGGTGGCTTGAAAAGAGAAGCAGAGAAACAAACCTCCCGCTGGCTTTCATGGCTGAGCAACATACATACATCCACCCATAGCTTCATGCATGGTGCCACTCATTCTGCCAAACTGTCAGGATAGCTGGATTTCCTTTGCATTTATAAGCTATCCACAGGACACAAAGTGCTGCCAGCCAGCTGCAGTCTGCTCTGTTTCCCATCCTCTCTTCCTTTTCTGTCTCCCTCTCTGTCTTTCTCTCTCTCTGTGTTTCTCCCTGGAAAAAAACAAAAAAACAAAAAAACACCAGGCAGGTGTGGCAGGAAAAGAGACAGATGGCAAGGATGACAGGAGAAACTTTTTGGAAGGAGGAGATGAAAATCAAAAGATGTGAAGAACAGGATGAATCCAGCAAACGTGCACACACATACCCTTATACACACTGTTTACTTTCTACTGTTTTATATGCTTTGTGTCAGGGACATAAACTACAATTATGTCGATGTATACACACACATACACACACACCCAGTGCACACGCCTTGTATAATAAGTCTCTTTGATGCTTTGGCCTTGAAGCTGATAGGCATGCTGGAGAGTGTGACAGCTTATATCATCACGATGATGGAGATGTCATTGAGCGGTTGTGTTTTATGAGTGACCCGTGTGCTGTTGGACTGTCTGTGCTCTGTAGATTTACACTCGTATACTGTATGCTGTGCAACTATTATACACAAAGCACGGAGGCAGAATTAAACATGTAGAAGACATGCATGTAGAGTACATGTAAACCTGTCATATCAGTGAAGTTTTGTAAAAGATAAAGAACGTTCAAAAAATACACACAGGAATAATATTGTGTGTATAGTTTTGTCCTAGCCTTGTCCCCTCTTCAGTCAAGGCCCAGTGAAACCTCTGGACGGGCCATTGACTCCTGTACCTCATAAACGTACAGTATAGAGTAAAATCTGTATGTCCTCTAGCCTACTGCAGTCTTAGCACCAGCATTAAGTCTAATGGGCCTTGCGGATAAGCTCTAAAACAAGACAAGTGATGAAGGTTCATGGCTTTAAAAAAGGGGACAATAACCATTCACTGGCCAGGTGTGTTGTTGCTCATCAAGGATAATGTCACTGTCTTCTTTTCATGGTGTGTTTTAAATCGTGAGATTGCAGGGAGAGCATAATAGGATTCTTTCAATCTCCCACTTCTTTCATTTCACTATTAAAACAAGCTTTTATGCATCCCTTTGTTTCTGTTCCTTCTCAAAAATAGTTACAGCATTTTTTCCACTTCCAACTATCTGTAATTGTCAGCAGAAAATTGCCATTTTTTTATGTAACAATGTTTTACTTTCTTTTCTTTTGTTTGTTTCTTGTATGGGCTCCAGGTTATTTTCTGCAAACACTGTTTCCACCAACCCAGCGTTCGTTTCAAGGCTGCATGCAAGCAGTCTTAGTTGATGACCAACCTGCTGATCTACATGCTGTGGAGAAAGGCACTGTGGGAGCATTTGAGAATGTCAGCCTGGACATGTGTGCAATCATAGACAGGTAAGAGTGGGTCAGGCATGGGCAGAGGACAAAAGCAATGATTGATATAAATCAACTGGTTTTAAATAGGAAGAATCATATACTAGACAAGAGCATGGGGAAAATTACAGTGCAAGGAGGTGTGTATTTTATCAGTGGAAAACATTGAACAATCTTAATCAAACATCAAAAATGAGCCATGCAGTTCGGTTTTATTGCCAAGGATACCAGACATGGAAATTCTGCACAGCACCTCCCAATGTTGGCTCACTGTAAGCATTCATTAAACTTGTTGACATTTCAATTTATTTCCTTGTCATGGACTAGACAAACACATTGGAATGGATTCGCCATACATGCAGTCACCCATGCAACATTTGCCTGCATTGATGCCTGTGTGCAAAACCATTTAAACTTTGAGGACAAGTTTAATCCCAGTGGTGTTAGTCACGTATTATTTAGTGATTTGTCTTCAGGTGAGGTTTGTCAATGACCTTCATCGATATCCTTGGTGAGCGAAGAAGACACCAAGTACCCCTACTTGATTGTGATCAATTTAGATTCGCCACAAGTGGTCTGACTGGCTGGGAATCTTGAGTTCAGACGACTGCTTGGCAAACACTTACACAGGCAGACTCATCAGGAAATCCTGTTTATGTCAGTGTTGTCAATGGCATTTGCATTTTCAGATAATGTTTCTATTAAAGTGTTTGTGGCAGTTTAGGCCACCTAGTTTACAACTCTAGTCAAAAAATCCTTTTTGTGCCCTACTCTCCTCCAATAATGAATGAAACGTATTGTATTTGTTCATATTGTGTTTATTCTTACAGTGTACCTGGAGGGGGTCAGGAGGAGGGGCTCTGTGAGGCAGAGTATGACACAGTATGTGTCATACCTAATATGAATGATAATAATAATTTTGATTTGAAATGTCATCCAGCAAATAGCAAAATGCTTACAAAGTCAAAATGTGCATTTTGACTCTGTTTGACTCTGTTTTGCATTGTGCTGTGCAATCAAATGCCCAATTTAGAGGTGCTAATTGACTGAGTCAGCCAGAAGACTGCGTTATTATGATGTTTTAATTTGATCACATGTTACTCACCATTGTTACAATTTCACTTCAACAGAATACTGATGCTGTTTATTTTGTGCAATTCTGTGCAACTGCCTCTATGTGACGTACACTATACTGTACGGAGGAACGATCACAAAGATGAGTGACCAAGAGTGTTACAGACCACTGGAAGTTGGCTTCCTGCTGCTGCATATTGAAAATGCAATAGCAGATGTGCTGACAGTTCTCCAGAAAACTTCTGCCTTCACAGGTGGAGAAAAAAAAAACTGTCCATGGCCAAAAAACTTTATTTTGGACGTGAACTAACACAGAAGTTTCCAAATTTAATGAAACTATCCTACTCTCTGTGCTCCCAGTATTGCCCAAGTCTATTACTTCAAATGTTTTGTATAAGCCCTGCAGTACTTGAGGTGGGCCTTGTTCTGCCATGGAAGATGAATGGGTGCACTGTTACCATCTAACTAATCAGAATGTCTTTGAAGGCAGTTCAATAGCCCTGTCTGACCTCCCTTTGATCAATGCCGTTCCACTGTGAGATTGTGTTTAGGGTGAGATAGTGGAAGAAACAGAAACTACACACAACCTAACAGACACACTCTCAGGTGGACACATAGCTATGCCCATGCAAATTCCCACAATGTCACTGTTGTTCTGTAATACTGCCGAGGCAATGAGTGCAGAGGCACATAAAACCACACACGCTCATAAATTTACCGAAATGTCTTTTTTTTTTTTCAGGAAAAAAAAAGCCGCATATATAGTTAGTATACTTGAGTGATCACAGCTTGCTGAGCATAATGTCTTTTGTGATTGTCAATTGCAACCCTCTGTGAAAGGCCCTTTATCTGAACCTTGTTACACTGTAAAAACAAACTTTTAAAAATATACTCAATGAAATTGATGTAACAATTAGTACACAATTTGTTAGGTGCGCTCTACTCTATATTTGTACTCAAGCACAACACAAATAGGTCAAATCTACCTAACCTTTGTCGGTATGTTACACCACTACAAACCTTTTTAAAAAATGACTAACATTACCTCTGGATTGGAAACGCCTAGATTAAGTAAGAACATTAGGGAAATGTCTTGAAAATTAACAGAACAATTTTGCATTATCCATAACAAGAAGCATGCTGCAAAGATGTAACTGGAATTGAATCATGGATTTATTTATTTATTTCTTTTTGGAGCCTTGCAGAAAAGATTAGCGCTAATGCTAGTGCTTTCATCATCAACATACCCTCTGCACCACTGATGAATAGACTTGTAGTCAAGACAAGACCAAGACCAAGACAGACTGAGTCAAGACAAAGACAAAGTCGAGGCTGAGACCGAGACAAAAAAGCCAGATGCTGCTTCGTTTACGGGTGTCAGGCATATTTATGTGTTTTTGCGATGCACTCGCACAGCCCTCCTCACCACTGTCTACTGTCTCACTCACTTACTGAGAGGACAGACGCACGCTCCACTTGACTGTCGCGTCTCTCCCTCTGTTTTTCACATAATGATATTAACCTATATCCTCGAATGTGACTGGCCACAATATGGAGGGATTGGAGCATAGCTGAGCCACTGTGTGAGAGCTGAGCAGCGAAAGGAAATTAAGTGTGCGTGGGGCTGCACGGCGTCAAAGCGTTAGCACAGTAAGCTCGTTAACTTGAAGTTAACTCTACTTGGACAAACTGCCCGAAATGCGCCGACAGAAACATTTCAGGGAATTTGAGTCATTCTGCGCTCCAGATGCGTTACTTGCATTAAAAATGTGCTGTGCAAACTAGTGTCACACTAGAAAGTTTGTTTTTCACAGCTTTTAGACTGCCACAGGGTCAATTTTGTACATAGCCAAATGCTTGTCAAATATTTTGTAGCCTAGCAGACAGGCAGGATTTTTATTTATTTTATTTATTTCATTTTTTTACAGCACATGCTGTCCCCCTCGTTTTCCAAGTACACTGAGTCCAAATGTACAAAGAAATCCAAAGATGGCCACAATTATAACCCCTCTCTGCTGTCAGTGAAGCTATCCTATGTTATGTGAACAAGGCCAAAGTAGTATGTCACTTTCATCAGTATTGTGTGCACAACAGCAGTAATCATCATGTCTAGCTCCAGAGGTGGAATATTTGTGCTGCTTAACTGCCCGACTGCCAGTGAGGCTGGAGAAGAACTCAGAATTTTAAAGGACCCCTGCAGCTTTTACGAGTCAGTGTTTGTTTGTCCTCCAGCTCGCTTTCCTGCTAACACCATTTTATTACATTCAAGTAAGCAGACTTAAAAATTCTAATCGTATAACTCATACGTGACTGTGTGTGTGGAAAACCCCGCTTTAAGCCTCCCGTGCCTCGGGATCCATCCCCACAGGCCTGCAGGCAGATCAAACCACAGAACTTTGATGTGCTCGGGATTTGGGTTGGTATTCAAATTTTAACAAGAAAAACTGTGATGTCTTAACTGCTGTGTGCTCAGTGCTGTGTTCACACTCTGTTTACTTCCATCTGTGAATATAGAGACTAAATTTTAACAATAACAATATGCTTTATGTTAAGAAACCTAAGATGGAACACTGAGATTCAGCATCATTAGCAGGTCTGTCGCCTCGTGCACTCAATAATCAATGATGTTTCATTTTAGTATAGGCAGACACACACTTCAGTAGTCACTGACAGTCTGACTTTATTTAGTCGCACATGGTCCGATTAAAACTGAGTTATTCCTGATTGTTTACAGTTCGCCAAGGTCACCAGTAGATCCTGCATTTTCTTTCACTGACTGGGTGTCTTGGCACAAGTATTGCTGTGGGGGTATCAAGTGAAGGCATTACTTTCTTTCTTTTGTTCTTGTGAACACCTTGAATAGAAATGTTGACAGATTCATTGAACCTATCAAGCTAATAGCGACATTGGTTATGAAAAGAGTCCAAACAGGGAGAAAATATGTGGAAATTCAAAGAACGAAGGTTCTTTGCCGAGTTCTATTTTAAATTATTAGAAATTATCATCATGCTGACTGATATGTTTGAATGGTTTAGGTCTTATCACTGGTTTTGTCCTTTTGAATCAGCTTTTTTACAGCATAAATATTTAGTATCCTTTGCCTGCAAAGGTATGTGTGGTAGTTTTCAAGGGCCTCGGGTCAGTGAAATCATAAAACTTACATTAATCTCAACTCATAGAATCACATTCTTTTATTATTATATTGTAAGACTTCTGTCTCAGATGAATAGGGATGCCACTCTGTCAGTCCTGTATTTCTTTAGATAGTAGCTACCTATAGTAATGGACTTCTAAAGAAAATCTCAATGTGGTCACAGTTCATGTAACCTACAAGTAATCACCTTTTAATGTATTTCCTTTCCTTTTCAACGAGTTAGATATAGTGCACCTTAACATTGTTTATCACAAAATTTAGATCATCTGTTATAAAAAAGGTTTTTAATGAGATGTCTATATGGGCATACGCAAGTTTGTCACATTAAATTCTTAATTCGTCATATTACCATAGCCCAGAGTATTCTGTTGTTCTATGAAAAGGAGCAAATTGCCAAAACAAAAAGCAAAGAAAATTTTTTGTTTGTTTGTTTTTTTTAAGAAAATAATCCACTCCTCTCTTCACAACCTAGCACCATCTGACTCTGTAAGAGATCTGTTTCCAAGTCAGAGACTCTAGTGTATTTGTCCCATTGCTCAGCTGTGCTTTAGAACGTCTTCTTTTTTTTTCTTTTATAGTTAAGTTCAATTAAAGCTGGGAACAGAACTAAGAATCAGAATGGGATATCTTTTGTTTTGGAGAACAAAAATACTCTGGTGAGTTTGGGTCATTTTGAGAAAAGATTTGATAAATGGTCTGGCACTTACATGGCGCTTTTCTACTCAGTTGAGCACTCAAAGCGCTTTCTGGCTCAAGCCCCGTTCAGCTAATCACAGAACGGTTCATACAGTGGTTTTATCGATGGCACACACTTTCTTTCTAACATTCACACGCTGACTCATGGTACAAAAATTTTTGTAGTTAGAAAAGCTTTTGTTGAAGCTTTTATTGTTTTCTGATCAATAAGTTTTTTACCGTGATAAATTGCATTAAGTAACACAATGTGCTGTTGGATGGGTGCTATCATTAAAAAGTATCTATAAAAATCGATGTGCTTTCCTTTCAAAATAAGAACACTTCTGAGTGACAGATATTGATCATTGAATGGTAGTGTATTTATTTATAAAGCAAGTTTTTAAAGCAACAAGTGTTGAAAACATTTCCTGTAAAAGTGCTATTGCTGTCCTCCTCTCTCTAGATGTATGCCCAATCATTGTGAACATGGTGGTCGGTGTAAACAGACCTGGGACAGCTTCAGCTGTACTTGTGATGGAACTGGATACACTGGAGCAACATGTCATACTTGTAAGTGTGTGTGTGTGTGTGTGGCAAGTTGTGTGTACAGTTGTTTGTTCTATTCATTTTTTGTTTCTTTGTGTTCCCGTCCGTGGAACAACACTTTAGGCCGCTCTGCTCTGCCCGTGTGTGTGTGTTTGATTTAGCCTTCCTCCATTCGACTTTGAGTGATTAAGCTGTTTGTTGGGGTTTTTTCAGCTCAAAGCCACAATTCTCATTAGAGGGACAGATGAACTTTTGAAGTATTCATGGGAATCAGGCTTTTCTGACGACACTGTGTGTTTTGTTCCGACAGAGAAAAAGGAATACGACCCAAAAAGCCCCACAACACAAAGAGAACAGAGTCGGAGAGAGCAAAGTGGGATTTTTTTTTTAAAATGCTTAACAATTTGAGAATGCCATCCCTCCTCCCATAAGCCTCAAAGACTGTTCTCTTTTAAGAGAAGGCGGAGAAGTAAAGTTCTGGAAATAAATCTAAAAGAGCAGATTTAATATAATGGAAGTGTGAGAAAGCCAGAGGAATAAAGTGAGTGAAAAAGACATTTTTCAAATTTAGGCACTGCGGAGTTGGTCTAAGTAGGTAATAATGAATAGATCATAAAAAATACAGAAACAGATGAAGCAAGATGCACATCGAGAAATGTCTTTGTACGACTGCATCTCTCTATATGTGTGAATCTGTGTCCAAAATTGCAGCCCTATTTACTATATACTTACTGTATCACATACAGCTCTGAGTTTCTGGGGCTATATGGAAACGCTATGCAACGACATAGTGCTCTGCGATGCATTGTGCTGCATATGTGCCAAAATAACAGCTGTTGGTGATGATACATGAAAGAAACAAATGAGTAAACAAGGTGCTGACTTCACGCATGCCCTCTGAAAAAATTTGTCAAGGATTAGTTAGGAGTAATAAGAGACAGCCTAAGGCAGTAGTAACCTAGAAATGAAGGTCTCTGGTTTCCGGCTATAAAGGTGTGAGGCAAATCTGGAGACCTGCCAGTAAAGTGTGGGGAGAGAGAGTGAATGAGCAACTCTTTTCACTTCCTTAAAGAGCCGCTTCTTTGTCATGGACCTCTATAAATAGTTTCTCTGGTGGAGCTTGTCGGTGGCAAAGTTGATGAAATGGAATGGACGGGCATTTATATAGTGCTTTTTCAGTCTTACTGACCACTCAAAGTGCTTTAGAGCAACAATCACATTTAAGCATGCATTCATACAATGCTTTATTCTACATTTAAGCACCTTATTAACCCAACATGCACAAAGAAGCTGAGGTACCTTCAGACAGCACACATGGGTACAGGGCAAACCTTATGACCACCAGAATTACACTTCTCAACCTCTGGACTACGATGGCAGCATAAATAAAGAGTGAAACAAAACAATGGTGTAATTTGACGCCATGAAATGATTTAAAACATGTCGTTAATAACTAAAAAAAAAAAAAAAAAGAGTATACAGTTTTGAAAACTGCATTTTAGTTCATGCCAATAAAATACTTTGACTGTATTTTTTTGTCATTAAAAAATAAGCACAGGGGTTACCAGCATTTACAGCTTTTATGTTGATACTGCCATAAGCTCCTTTCCACATCCCGCTAGTATTCCACTCTGATGGTAAATATATGCAGACATAATTTTTGTATTGACTTACTAAATATTCTAATTAAGTTCCCTCTGGAGAAATTTCTCTGAATTTCTCTGTTCCACATTGAATCTTTCTGTTGTGGTACATAACACTGAAGAAGTCCTAGGAGAAATGCTGGCTATTAAACTACCATTGTATTACAGCCTTTGCCAATGGCTTTGAGCCAGAACAGAAACATCAACCTCAACAATTCTCTTGATCCTTTGAGATTCCTCAGTACGGTTACATCCTCCCAACACTGGTTTTGGTTAACAAAAAGAGTCTCCTCTTATCAGAAAACCACCCTGCAAAACTGAGATCAATGAAGTGGTCGGAGAACATATAGAAAAGAAAAGGCTGAAAAATAAAGAAACTGCAGACAGAAATAAAGAGTTGATAGCAGGCAAACTAAGAAAGAACTATGAACATATTGCAGGCTCTTTTTCTTTTTAAACTCATTGTTAAGCCTGTGAGGAGTCACACTTCAATCAAGAAAGTTTCACTTCAAGTCACACTCGCAATTCGCTTTGATGTGTAATTCTTCCTGCTGTCCGCGTCCCTGTCTGTCTGTGTGTACGTCAACACAAACACAACATCAATATGTTGTCAGCTAGATTGCTCGAGTGTTAGAGGGAAGACGCCGCTCCTTGACAGGCACTGAATAGAGACAATGTGGTGAGCGAGGCAACCATATGAAATTGCCTGTTGGACGAAGGGGAAAATAAAAACAGGGGGGGGGAAAAAAGAAAGCAGCTTTGGAAACTGAGTTGCTATTTTAGGTCCATCGTGGATTTGGAAGCTTTAGTTGCTGAATTAGATAACAAAACAGAAATGTTACTCTAGCATTTGTCTATAGTATATTTTTGAGTGGCTTACCGTAGCCTCTTCTCTCGCACCAGCCTCAGGGCAAAAAGAAAAAAGAAAAAACTGCCAATCTATGAACGCTTTTCTGTTTACGGGGAATCAACTGCTGATTTTGCTGGAAAGCCAGGCCTTAACACTGCCACCACCCACGGCCATTTTTTTTTTTTTTTTTTTTTTTTTTTTTGCCTCATTGGTTAGGATTTATAAATAGGAAAAAAGTGTTTCCTCATCTGTCATCCATTCAACAGTTGTGCTCCTTTAAATATGGATGTTCCCCAGTGTCAGTGTATATCTCAACATGACGTGGTGTCACACTGAGTAGGTGTCAAACACAGACTTGTATTGTAAGCCTAATTTTGGGGAGGGGATGTATAGTGCGCTGGTTTTTTTTTGTGTTTTTCCTTTAATACCCATCCTCCTTCAACTGCTCATGATTGCTCTCATTTTTCTTCACCCTTGCTCTGCTCCAGCGATCTATGAGCCTTCGTGTGAGGCCTATAAGCATTTGGGCAAGTCCTCCGATGCCTACTGGATCGACCCCGATGGCAGCGGACCTCTTGGCCCCTTCAAAGTTAACTGCAACATGACAGGTGTGTGTCTCCAGCGTGTGTTTTCGTGTGTGCATTCCATACTGTCTAGCCCCAGTGACCTATGAAAGGAAATAAACTCTGCAGCCCTTCGCGTTCTTAACCTCAGAAGGCAGCAGCCTTAACCTGTTATATCTGTGGTTTCCATGGCAACATATTCACAGTAACTGACATTTACTTCTGAAGCAGCAGCAAACACAGATACTGAGATGCACATGCACATCAAAACACACGCCACAAACATATACGCAACGAAGCTGTTATGCAACTCTAGGAGTGCTCTAAGGGTCTGTGTGACACTTCTTCTGTCACACACACCTGCACACTTCCATGAACACACACACACACAGTGGAATAAGTAGATAGTCTGGAACAGCAGAGCATGGAGGCAGAGCAAAGGCGAGACTTTTAATGAAATGTCACTGCACTCCACTGGCTGGCCCCTTAGTCACGCTGAATAGCGCACTCACACACACCTCTGAAATGTTAAGAGTTTCACGCTCTCTCTCTCTCTCTCTCTCTCTCCCGCACACACACACCTCAGAAACCTGAACCACACACACACACACACACACATTCCCTGACTGACAGTGTGAATGAACAAGGAGCTGTGTGAGTGACTGGTTCGTACTATAACAGGACAGAAGTGTCTATTAAACCCCGGAGTCTCATAGCTGTAACTTAGATTACACGGAAAGAACTTCACTGCCATGACAGCTAAACTGCACAACTCATGTGTTGCTATGTCTGCATGTGCGAATCGATTGCATGTGTAAAATTAAGCGAACGATCGAATACGTCTCCTAGGTTTAAATTGCGCTATGGCTTGTTTTCATTTTGAATGTGTTTTGTCTATTTTCATAGAGGACAAAGTATGGACCACAGTGATGAACAACCTGCCTCCCAAAACCATAGTCACAGGCTCCAGCAGAAACAGACGGACCGTGTTACAGGTCAACTACAGTGCCTCAATGGACCAGGTAATGCACGTTAAGCATAGAAAGTGTTTTGTCTGCAAATAAGGCAAAAGTAGTATTATACTTAGGTTTAGAAGCCAAAAAATCTTTTTTTTTAAAAATGAAAAGGAATATATTATGAGATGGAAAAAAGGGTTTTGATTTGTTTGAATTGTAGCCCTCAGGCTCTGGGCTTCTCCCTTAGTACATATTATGAACGATGAGAACCGTGAGGATTTTTTACTGACTACTGCTAACATCTGTTTTGTTTTAGATCATTTTATCCCACCCTTTAAAAGCAAGCCTAATACGGTGCATGGCACACGTTACTCTGCTGTAGCTGACAGGACCATAGGGTTTCATTTTTGGGCTGTTTTCTCTGAGACCTCTGCTTGTGAGAAAGCAGCTGCATTTTCTTCTGTGTTAGCAGTCTTCTTATTGTTTGCTGAAAAAGAAGCCCTTTATTTTTCCGACTACGCCTAAGTCACATGGACTTGAATTAGCATTAGCATTATGCATGCAGTGCGTGAATTAAAAAGTAGTGAAGCAGTTATAAAGCCATGTCTCTTTTCCCATGGCACAATACTGTATTTATTAAATGAATATGTGCAGAATAGTTCAATCATTACAACTAATCATTTATCATTTTTTTCTTGGCAAATACTAAATGTGCTTGTGGAGCTGTGCCTCGAGTTGTATGTAAATTGAAGTTTTCCCAGAGCTAATGTGTTCCCCAGCCTCTGTAATTTCTGGTTAAGTAAACATACAGACAGAGCATGAATTTGGGATAGCTTGAGTTTTTACATATCAGTAGATACAGTGATTAGTGCAAGATAATTGAAAACTAAAAGGACACTTCATTGGTTATACTATCCCAGTGTCACATTCGACCCCCATTTTCCTTAAAAACTGTCTTAATTTCTTCATGTCTTAGATTTAACAAGTTGCTGGAAACATTCCCCAGAGATTTTGGTCCATATCGACATGATAGCATCACAAAGCTGCTGCATTTTGGCTGCACATCCATGATGTGAATTTCCCTTTCAATCACACCCCAAAGGTGCTTTATTGTACTGAGATCTGTGAAGGCCATTAGAGCACAGTGAACCAGACTGATTGAGATGATTTGAGCTATGTAACATAGTGTGTTTTACTGTTAGAAGCAGCCATTAGAAGACACTGTGGTCATAAATAGATAGGCATGGTCAGCAACAATACTCAGATAGGCACTTAGACACTGCAGCACTTAGGCAACCATACGTACTTAAGACCCCAAAACTAGACAAGAAAACATGCATCATCATACCACTACTAGCCTAACTGCAAGGCAGTTGCTTTTATGTCGTTCATGCTGGCACTACCGTCAAAATTTCTGTCACAGCAGAAATTGAGAATCATCACAGCAGGCAATGTTTTCCCAGCTTTCTTTTGTCCAACTCCTGAGTAGAGATGGCACGATACCACTTTTTTATGTCCGATACCGATATCATAAATTTGGATATCTGCCGATACCGATATGAATCCGATATAGTGTTTTTTAATCAATAAAACAGTTTTTTTAATATCTTGCTGCTTTTTGTATAAGTTCAAACTCAAGTTAAAAAAAACAAACACTAAAGCTATTCTATGCAAAAAATACACTGCACCCAAAATATTTCATAGTTCAGCAATATCAGTCTCTCTGATCAATCTAGTAAACTTAACCTACACCATCCTCCCTATTCTGGTATTTTAAAGAGTAAGCAACCAAACTAATAGGGTTGTAAAATAGGGAACCACCCTCCACCTCATGATGCTTAACTTTAATTTGATGCAGTGTGAAAAAAATGCACAGAAATCAATTATTTTCAAGAATAATTAAATAGATTCAACATCTTTCTTCAACAGAATTGCAGACTACACAGATGGCACCTTCCCAAAGGAAAAAGTACTATAGCTTACTCGGGTATATTAGACTTAATAGTTACTATGTACAGTAATGGACTTCTATACATTTTACATCAGATTAAAACTTTGGGTGTAAGATTCAGATAATTATTTATTAAAAGCTAGACATTTTAAATGAGAATAAGAAAGAAAAGTATGTTTTTGTGCCCCCTTTTCCCTGTTCATGCCCTATCGGCCCCCCTGGCTAAACTTTGCTAGATCCGCCCCTGCACAGTTACCAGCCGTCAGCTACGTAGAAAAGGATCCTGGTGTAGAAAGTAATATTAAATAAATTGTAACAACAGCTTAGTATGGGACCGATACTGATACGTAATATCGGATCGTCCATCTCTACTCCTGAGCCCATGAGAATTGTAGCCTCAGTTTCCAGTTCCTGTCTTGACAGCAGTGATACACAGTGTGGTCACTTCAAAGATGACCTCTGCCAACAACAAGGCGGCAGGCCATCTTGATCATGTCATACCTAAATGCACTGAGGTGCTGCCATGTGACTGGCTGATTAGATGTTTGCATTAGCCAGCAGTTGAACAGATCCACCTAATGAAATGAAATGAAATTTCTGCATGGTTTTTGTAATGATCTCACACACACAGGATGGTCTTTCACTACAGTAACATTTCAAGCATTTCTTAGCTCAGAGTATTATTTATATTTTTTCAAAGCTGCTCCCAACTTGTTACTTTTCGACAATCAAAAGACTGGGTTAGTATCATATCAATGTGCCAGGTTAATACTGTGAAGGGTCATACTTTAAATGAAGCCAAATTGTCTTCTAAAACTTTTTTGTTTCCTAAACAAACCGAAGCAAAAATTGAAAGTGAAAACAAAGTCACACAAACACACTGAGCCCCAAAATGGGAGACAAACCACGGTCTTCTGACTGACAGAGCTGTTACTTCCAACCTCCAAATGCGGATTTTGTTCCTCTTTAAGAGGATTGTTATCGCTCGGCCTCTGCTGTTCCTGCAGCTGGTGCTTCAAAGCACTGACAGCAGAGGTCCTGGGTTTAGAACACAGTGAGCATTTATGCTGCAGCACAGTTTTTCTTCTGTTTTGACAAAGTTACTAACTTTATGATCGCAGTATAATACAGCTGAGCTACAGCACTTCACGTATTCAGCCAGTCTTTCAAACATACTGCGATATACTAACATAAAAAGTGTCCATCATCATCCCGTCATCACCTGCCTGCTGTGCTTCACCCACACACAGTTCAGACTACCTAAATCTCTTCTCACACTCAAGAGTCAATATCTTAATCTTTCTGGTGAGTGATTACAGATTGCAGTTGTCACTCACAGTCAAAAGAAAACTGTGTGTGTGAAGTTTAAAGGCACCCCAATGGGAAGAGACTGCAGGATGACTATGACATTACATGGTTTGAGAAGCATATCCATCAAATTACGTTATTTCATGATTTGTAGTGGCCGCTTATTCCATTTTCAGCTTCTCGGAGTCACAGAAGGCAAAAATTAAAACAACTTTAGAGTGTGCTTTCTTTCGTTTCACAGCTCAGTAATTTGTTCTTACATAAAACGGGCCTGTCTGGTCGAAGAAGATAAAATGAAAATACATATCCCTGCTTGTGTTTTCAGGTGACAGCCATCACCACCAGTGCAGAATACTGTGAGCAGCAAATCGCCTACAGCTGTCGCATGTCCAGACTCCTCAACACTCCAGGTAAAGGCTGAGGATGGCATCTTTATTCACCGCTGACTCAAACACGGGTAGACAGTGCTGACACAGATAGGAGGTTTGGTTTTCACCACACAGTCAACCTTTGATGGAAAATTCATAACATATAAAAACACAGTCTTCCCGTCTGGTTCTCTCTGAGGATTCTGCGTATGGGAGACTGAAGATTGTTCTATTAGGGCTCTTTATGAGTGTCAAAATCATGGGGGATTTAATGACATGGCCTTTGCTAGATCTGATTATAGACCTGTTACAGATTTTCTACTAACATCACCAAAACAGAAATTACAAATATATTTTAAAAAATGGTTTACCACCCCACAGGCTGAATACCAGACATTTGCAGTATTTATGCCAAGGAGCTTTAAAGCTTTTCTGGTGACTGGTTGCTGTCCAGCACCATGGCAAGATACCATTCATTGGCTTTCCCCATGTGTATGTTTGAACCGTTGCCTGCATCCTTGTTTTTAGCCACCAACAGAACTACACACGATACAACTGAAGCAGACCTCTGAAAATGAGTTGTGTTCTGGCTTTGCTCATTCTGACTAGATTAACTTGGATTACACACATTTGCATTAGATTTGTTTGGACTGAGTCAGTTTGGCTGTGGTTTGCCTGAGCAAGGCCTGGTAGGGTTTTGTGTCAGTTTGGTTTATATTAGTTAGGCTGGCGGTTGTTTAAGGTTTGTCGTGGATTAGATATATTTGATTTGTGTTATGGTTCGGTTTAGCCGTGTGTGAATGGCTTAAACAGCTAAAACGCCTCTACGCAACAAGAGGAGGGCTCACAGCTGTGCAGCTGCGTCTGGTGGTAACAGAGGCATGTTTGTGTTTAGTCTTAATATCTCACTGGGTTTGTGTGTTTGTCTGTGTATGTGTGTGTGCGTGTGTGTGTGTGCATCCTCATGCATGTGTGTGGGTGTGCATAGTATTGTTCACAGAGCATTTGTTTTAATTTTTTTACTACAAGAATTACAAGCTTGCTGTCGGAACAGCTTTCTATTTAGAATTTCCCTCTGTTTCCTAACACACACTCATGCATACGCACACACACACACACACACACACATTTATATTTGCGCACCATGACCCACCTTAGGGAATAGCTTCATAAAGACAAGACACTCCTAGCAATTAAAGTGAGACAAGACAGAAAGAGACTGAGATAGGAGTAGAGGATGGCGAGTTCGTTTGATGTGTGTGTGTGTGTGTGTGTGTGTGTGTGTGTGTGTGTTGATGCATATATTTGTGTCCATGGTCCTTGATTGACTGAGTGGGAATAAAGCAAAAGGTGGTTAGTAATAGTTGGGTATTAGTGCAGCAGACCAAAACTTTGCAATTAACTTCCACTCCTCTCTGAAATTGCACCTCCATCTACAAATATGGTATCCGCATACTCCCGCATACACAAACCCATGCTTTGTTAAAATTCCTCTTTTTCTTTTTAACTCTCAAGGTCTCTGTGGCGTGTACACACATACCCTGCCACAGCCACACACAGACAGCCAGTAACTAGTTTACTCCTAATTCAGTACCTTGCAAGTTAGGGGAAATCCAATTACTAGTCTAGAATGACAGAGAAAGCAGGACCAGGAAAAATCATTTACCCAAAAATATGCTTCATAAATTAGCTGTCAGCTTTCATCAAATTACACTGTCAACAGCATTTCCACTGTGAACCACAAGCACACACGCACACATCACTATACACACTTGCTACTCTTCCACTTCCACTTTTTTCCCATCCAGATCTCATCTATTAGACTAGGGTTGGCATTTTGGAGCTAAACGAACCGTTAAATGGGAATTATATTCTGCCACCAGTGACACCCTTAATTTGAATCCTTGGCAGTAATTGTTCTAATTGCCTGACCCCTTTCTCACCTCCTGCACCTATTCTGTCCTTTTTATCATTTTTTATCACCTCTCTCTCTCTCTCGCACTCAAACATCCACAAATTCCTTCTCGCTCTCGAACGCTCACTCGATGGCACGATTGGGAGATACAATAATCAGGGACCTCGATGCTGATGTGTACAGTAACACGCAAAGAAACATGCGCACACAAGTACATAGAGAAAAGCAATATTTTCCTTCTCTTTCCTTCGGTCCTTCAATGTCATTTTCCCTCTCCCCACTGCTCCCTATAATCTTCTGCATGCACATTTATCAATTTCTAGCTATCTATTCTCTCCTCTTCCTTCACTCTTATCTCCCCTATTCTCTCATTGTTCTCCCCCCTCCTCCAATTTAGCATCTCAAGTCTCCATTTTTGCCTCATTCTCATTCTTCACCTCCACTTTTACCTCACGGTATTGTCTCCCTCTCTCTTTAAAACCACTTTTCCCATCATCCCACCTCTCTGCCCTGGTCTTCTCACTCACGCCGTTGAACACTTTTTCCATTAGTGTTAGAATCACAGCTTTTAGATAAGAATTAGCACCCTTCACTAATGATTTAGTATCATCAGTACTCCCTTCACCGCAAACAATCTGTAAACAAGCGATAGAGCAAGGCTCGCACAAACAAGCCTTTGTGTAGATGCAAACATGGATAAAAACACACATCCATAATTCCCTCTGACACACACCCTCACACCTACAAAGGAGTTTAGATAAAGCGTTTTTGCTGAAGTGTGTTGTTGCTGCACAGCTGTCCTTAACTTACAAAGCATTTTCATTCCCTTGTTTTTCTAGTGCCTTTGCTCCTTCATCAGCTTGTGTCCTTGAAGTAACCCATTACAGTTCCCAGCAAATCTTACAGTTTGTATATTTAGTATTAGATTGCTTGTTTATTGTCATCAACACCCATCGGCTCAAACATCTGATAAGAACAATTGCCAAACAATTCATTGTAAACCAGACCGAATGTGGCGTCTTTTTTTTAAGATAAGTACAAATGTTTACAGTTTTCTTCCTTTCTGTAATATCTGCAAGGGCAACCACAGTTAAGATAAGGTTAAAGTTATCGTCAGTGTTTGTGTTTTTCTTTTTTCCTTTTTTTTGATTGAGACCTCGATTTTATGAGGTTTAAGGGATGTCTAAAGGGCCAGGCCTTTGTGGAGCATGATGGCTTGCCCATGTTTCATTGTGCCCATTTGGAGACCTCAAGGACATCCTGACTGCTTATCTGTTACTTCAGGAGATTCCCTGAACTATACCCTGAATTTCCTTATTATTTGAAAGGAAGAGGGGATGTGGGAGGGAGGTGTAAACATATTTCTCTGTGGTTGGATAAGCTCAGGATGACCATACTTCTGTAACATTTGTACTTATCTCTCTTCTTGATATCAAGCATTTCCTGGATAAACGTAGCCATATTTTATACTTTACAGAAATGATCTCTTGGGAGGTTATTTTCACATAAAAATGCATGATGCAAGCGTATGGTCAAAGTATGATTATTCAGTTAAAGCACTTGCTTGAGATTTTTTTTTTAATAAAAGAAAAACTTACCACACTTCAAAAGGTAAGCTCTGAAGAATTTAAAGGTTTAGCAACATATGAGTGATGCAAGCCAAAATAAATGCCTTGACAAAGCAATAATATTTCTCCATATAATAAAAGAAAAACATTTATTAAAAAAATGTCAATCTGAAACATTTTTTGTCTCTTTTTTAAAGGGTTTTAGCCTGGCTTTGTTTAGCTACTTCATGGATAAAAATATTGCACTGCACCTCTTAATCTTTGATTTTATACACCTGTGGCAGTGGGACTGAAAATTGCACCTCCTTGAATTCAAACACCTGGCTATGCAATCTGCCTTTGCAAACATTTGTGAAAGAATGGTTTCTGAAGCGCTCACTACTGTACTGTAATAGGATGACACCTTTACAAAAAGTCATTTATCAAATTTCTTTCCTGCAAGATATTCAACGATCAACTGGAAGTTGTATTACTGCAAAATTCCATTGTTCAGGAAGCAAAGTGGCAGATCATGTAAAGTTACAGAGCAGGGCAGAGGTGCATGGTATGGATTTGCATGGCTGAGCAGCTTATAGGTATAATGTGTAGGTAGCCCACTTCTTTTGTCCATATAGTGTATTTAGCACGTTTCCTCACAGAGAAACTCTTCTGATGCTCCATTTTCTCTTCCTCTCTTGTGTTGGTCACAGACAGAAATGTCTAATACCTGCAGGCAAGCGAGTGTGACGTTCGTGGCAACAGCTGTGTGCAGATCAAAAATGGATAATATATCGAGTGCTGCGTTTAAAGCGCGGAAGTACTAACCTTACTTTGAGTTGAATTCCGTAAAAAGTGACAAAAACATTAGCGTCCGCTGCTCACTGCGTGGGAAGAAAACTTCTTTATACAGCGAGAAAAACCCCTAAACGTCTGAGCAAGCACCAAATACGCTGCCGCTGGAATGTGAAATTATTATTATTATTATTATTATTATTATCCTTCCACTGACCGCTGCAGCACAACTGCACCAGGGCAAACCTCCGCCTGCCCCACTCCTGCTATACAGGTGAAAATAGAGCAACATGACTGCTGAGTCTTTGATTTTATTTATTTTCTGCTGTGTTTTACTTGCATCTATTTGAAAGAGTGAGTGTAAACAAAAAAAACATTGAATTTTATATGCTGGAATATGCAGAAAATAGGTTTAAATGTTAAACAAATTTCTTCCAGTCAGAGAATGTTGCATATAATTTAATGTTTGCTTGATGCATAAAGTTAAAAGATTAAAACTAATAAAACAAGTTTTAAAAAGAGACTTTTCCATTTGATTACATTTTATATGATGGATTATGCAGAAAAAGTAGAATTGGGCTGAAAAATCTTTTGCTTTCTTACCTATTTAGGGGATAAATCATGTTTTAAAAAGTAACAAAGTAACTAATTACTTTTGAAAATAAGTAAACTGATTACTTTCCTTTTTTCGGGAAGTAATCAGTAATTAATTAGTGATTACTTTTTTCAAGTAACTTGACCAACACTGACTGATACACTTTTTTTTTTTGTTTATATGAATAAATGCTGGTTAGATCTCCAGCCAAGCTCATGCTCTTATTATAAAATCCTAATATTTCGGGATTTTATCACATTAGTAGCATACTTATAGGCCATGAAAATGGTACACAGACAATGATGAAAGTAAGAAGAAAAGAAAGCTGAAGAAATACTTGAGATGTCTGTCACTCCTGCTCTGTTTACATTACAGTCACATGTCAAGCCAAATTACTGTTTTTTAGCCAGCAAGGATACTGATTCAGGTGTTGACAAGGACATTAAAAAGTGCTTCTTTGGCTGGCAGTCGAGTCAAAAACAACTCAAAGCATCAAATGTTAACAAGTGTTTATTTGATTTTATTAAGTTTACCTTGTCATTCTTTTAATGAGCATGTGCTCCTTTGTGACTATATCTTGCAGGTTTTGGGTTTTTTTACAGACTTCTGATGTAAAGTCCTATTTGTAACAACCTTGCATGAAAAGCAGGTTAGAAATTGGTCGTTGGTACAAAAAGGGTATAAAGGACAAACAAGGAGAGAGTCAGGGACACAGGAGGAGGTAAAAAAGGAACAGGGTGGGATAGAGATGAGAGATGAGTGGGGTTCAGGATAATGAGGCTGTTTGTATGTGTGGCATTGTTACAGTCCAGTCCTTGGGCACTTCTGGTCTCAATTATTGCCTCACAAGTAACAGCAAGCCAACCACTGTCATATTCCACGCACGTCTTCGCACACGTTCTCGAAGGTCTTGCATTACACCCTAATGACTTTATTCCGTGGATCTGGTTAACCACTTGTTTATTTTTTTTCTTTTGTTTGTGGTTTTGGATGTTCATCATTAACCTTTACAAATCCAGCAGTGGCAATTGCTGTTTTTTCCCTCTTTTCTCCTTCTCTCTCCCTTCCCTCTTAAGCTCACATGCCTATAAAAATAACAGGTACCTGATAATGGTTGCGCTGCTGTGAAATGAGAAAATGGCTAGCTTGCATCCAGCTGAACTCAAAGTTTGTCACTCCTTATGTTATATTGGTAAATATGCAATTCTTGACAAATCTACAATGAACGCTACCGCCTCCCTCCGCAGAGTGGCTTTTAACATCAACACACTCTCATATGTATTTATTTAGCAGTTTTACTACTAATGAAAAAAAAGGATGAATGTAGTCAACAGGGACCTTGCCTTGACTATAACTGTTTGGGATTATTTCATTGTTAACTTCTCTTTATATTTCTTGTATTACCCCCTTTTATTAGCCTATTGTGCCCACGCTCTGCCCGATTGTGCCACGTCTTTCATTACTCGACTAATGTTCTGGTTACAGTGTCATTAATTTGTGAAAGCACTCGAGGCAAGAAGCAAGTCAGGGAAGGAGAGAGAACAAGAGCTAATAGAGTAAAAGAGGAGAGAGAGGAGAACTATCTCTAGGATCCTCAGGCATCCTCTCTCTTTCCTGCTCTCTATGTCTCCCCAGTTTCTTCCTGCCCTTGCTTTTCTTACTCCCTGAAGACAAGATGCTAATTAACATTAAACCATCATTTCTAACTTCACCCACTTTTACCGCATTGATAAGAATCTACCTCAGTTCAAGGCTGCATGTAGCTTTTTTTTTTTGCCCCGTGCCCATTGCAGGCAGGGGGTGAGAGCGTATTCACTCAGATGATGAGAGACACTTGAGGCTGACATGTAAAAGTTTGGCTTTTTATAGCACAGCAAGTTAACAGATAGAATTACCCTGAAAGATTTCACACGCCTCTCTGATAAAAACCTGAAACAGTCGAAGACATCTGTGATGGTAAAACATCTGCTATTAGCAAACAGCAGCGTGTGTGATGATGACGTGCAGCACCAAGCCTTTCTGTAGCTATGTGGCATTTAGCAGGAGAGACTTTACAAGAAACGGCAACAAAGTGCAATCCGTCACAGAGGAGCCCAGATCATTTACATCACATAACGCGTGCTCTCTGGTTGCTGTTGCCTTGGTAATGCGTCATTGCCCGGGATAATGCTGTCATATGTTGTGTTGACAGAGTCATGCGTCTTATTCCGCCCATGTTTCTCTACCTGAGTCCAACACTTACAGCTTATAGCCAAGCAGGTGCAAGTGTCGAAAAGGAAAATAGTTTAACACTTTACACTACATTAAGCTGGAGTAATAAGGTGTTTGCAAGAGCAGCGTGTCTTTTATTTCATTTCTCGCCCTTTTTTTTTTCTTTTTCCATATTTCTTTCTGTCTTATTGTGCATGTCGTTTTCTCTGGTAGTCTCTCAGTCTCTCAAACTCACAGATTCCCATGGGTGGTCGAGTCTTTTTGTGACAACCAAAATGTGTAGCTGTGGTAAATGTGCAGTGTAACTGATGTGATTTGTGGAGGGAATGCCAGCTGGCTATGAAGCCACTGATGTCTGTGTCTATGTGTGCCTTTAAAGTCTGTATTTCTTTTTTTACCAAGTCATTACCTGTGTGTATTTCCCCATGTGTGTTATCATTAGCATTGCCAGAAAATAATCTTTCTGAACCTGCTGCCCAGTGGCAGTTACCCCAGCATGACAAATACTCACTTTTCAGCTTCCCCAATAGTGAACAAATCCTTTTTAATGCAAGTATAGACAAAAAGAATAAGTAACCATTAGGAAATATACTTTTCCAATACATCAAAATTTCATTCGGCATATTCTTTGTTTGATTTAATGATATGCTTATTCTAATGCAAGCAATAGCAATGGATGTAAAAAGAAAAATAGTTTTTGCTGGTATTGGATGTGCACTGGATGTGCACAGTTGCAGTTTTAGCTCAATTAAACCAGTCCTAGCTGTAGAAATAGTCAATGTGACCGTGATCTGTCACATATCGGATGAGTTAAACAGTATATTGACTTCTGTAAAGACAGTCTCCCTGTTGCATCTGAGCTACATCAGCCTCAAACTGAAATCCAGCCTTCTATATTGGAGGTAGTGAGAGCAATTATCCCTCATAGTTCCCAGTTTGAAGTCTTCTCCCTTCACCACCACCTGCAGAGAGTCCGAGAGAGAGAACCAAGGACAGAGTTGGGCTTCCTGATTAACTTTCTTCACTTGATCAGCATTCATCTTAATTCCCCAGCACCAGCAGCACCAAAGAATGCACTCATTACCACGGACTGCAAAAGCATGTGAAGAATACTGCAGTGGATGCTGAAAATCCTCACACTTCTCAGTTATTAGTTATCGTCTGCTCTGACCGTTTCAGATGAGTGTTTGCAGCCTCCTTCCACTAACAGCACACTGGATAGGGATGGGAAATGAGAATCGATTCCAGCTGAGAGCCAGTTCTGTTGCCCAGTCCATAAGAAAAGTACACCTCCATGCTTATCGGTTCCTCTCAATAATGCTGGCCTTCTTTTTCCGACAGTTTCACATAGCAAAACAGGATCATCCACACATGGATGTTTGTGTTTAGACTCAGAGATAATAAAAAGCTTGCTTGTATAGATCTACTGTCTTCCCACACAGAAAATCAGGGATCACTAAGGGAACCAGACAAATTAGCCGAATCAATTGTGACACTTATAAATATCAGTCCCTAGAATTGATCTTGGCCACATGAATTTAAATGTGGTTAATCCCACACCCCTTCATCAAGCTGTTTACTCGCTCCCTGTTTTTCTGTTCCCGCCTACCAAGAGTTGAACTTAAAGTTAGAGGTGTGGATTGTGAACAGGAAGGGAGACAATATATCACCTGTGTAACTCCCAGTGTTGAACACAGCGGTGTCATGGTTCTGAATTCTCAGGGACGTCTTCCTGGCAGGTAGTCTTTGATGCATCTTATCACAGGAGTGCACACCCGCATCTCTCCCAGCTTTCTTCTTAGCAGTCTAGGCTGGAACATGTTGAAGAATAATTCTTACAGTGCTGCCTGACCTGTCCGGGAGGGAGCAAGGCCTCTTCAGCATGTAGATGATTGTGTCAGCTCCACCAAGAGCTGGTAGGCAAACAGCAGTATGGCCACTAGAAGACTCACCGGGGTGCTGAGATGTGCCAGAAGAAACTGTGCCATGTCTTCAAAGGTTAAGGCCTCTGGTCTGTAGTGTTTATTTTGTTTTGTTTTTTGGAGCTGGAACTTTGCAAAGATAGTCTGGCACTCTCTCCAGACACACGTTCAGGTTGAACAGCTGCTGCAGTACGTCACAGAGCCGGTTGGCATAGATCTTCACAAGTCTGCTGTTGATGGCATTGGACCTTGATCCCTTTCCCTGATGGAGCCTGTGCAGTTCTCTACTGATCCACCGTGACCACCAGTCTGTCCTGAGAATTAGTGTCACAGCTGAGGGCCAAACACCTCTAACTGGTTGGGGCTGCTGTGTCATGTTAGGTGGTTGAAACTTCAAAGTAACCTGGATGTTTACTACTCGGGACAATATTTTTTGTGACCTAATCAGGAAAGAGAATTTTTGTGTTTTTCTTATAAACACTTTTTTCACGTTTTCATAAACTTGATGTTTTTGTTTATTGTTTATGTTTGATTTTCACATTTCTAAAACCTTCATTCTTTGTTTCACTTCATGTTTATTCACATTATTCAGTTGTGGATTCGTCATATTATTTTCATAGCCTTGCCCCTTGTGTCCTTCTGTGTCAGATTTAGGTGTATAGTCTTTGTGGTTAGTCAGTTACTTCCTGTTTTATTTTGATAGTCTGCTGTCTCTCACGTCTTGCCTTTTGTTTTTTGTTACCCAGGTGACTCCACTCCCCTGATTGCGCTATTTGTATTTATTTAAAGCCGTCTCAGTTTGCTTGTTTCATGTCACGTTGTGTTGTTGTCTGCGTCCTCTGCATGTTACTAAGATTTCATTTCTTTGTGGTTTGGACTCTGTTTGCTCTTATTTTGGATTAATCTTCTGGATTTTTATCAGCCTATTAAACAGCTCGCTTTCTGTTGATCTCTGCCTCTCTGCATTTGGGTCCTTACTTCAGCACAATATGACACTTACAGCTGCTGGCAGCTGAAATTAGTGCTGTGCTTCATAGCCAAAGATCAAATGGTAAGGGCTGCTCTCGGTAATGTTTTGCTCCAGACTAGTTCACACTCAGAGGTAAAGGTAGTCCTTTGAAGTCCTTATTTGCAACTTGTTTATTCATTTGTAATTCAGAATGACAAGCAAAAATATTCTGGATAAAATATTACACAATGCGTAGGCTCCGTGGCTGTCATACTCCAACCTCGTTCAGATGTCAGGGATACACGTTCGAACACAGAGCTGTGAATAAAAACAGAGACATCCACTATATTGACTTATCAGAACCACTTGAAAAAGAAAGGGGGGAGAAACAATTCAAGTCCTTTGCAGTTGCTTTAAACATCCTGCACTTGCACTTCTGCTATGTGTTGAAATAACAATTATTTCCAGGCACTCACACTGTGTGTGGTTAATTGCAGAATTTTGCATGCTACATCTGTGATTAAGTGGTTTAAAGCATTTTGTTGAGGTGTGTGGATTGTTGTATACAACGAATGAGAACTCAGTCTTGCAGCTTTTTTTAATATTTCCTCATTCTTTATGCAAGTCCACTGTTAACTTTTACTTTTAAATCCATTTTTATTTTAAAAAAGAGTTAGGAATATAATTCATGATACAGCTTAATTCAATTTAATTCCATCTTGCCCTTCATAGATTAAACTTGCATTTGAAGTATCTTATTGGCATTAAAGCTATATATAACTGTGCAATACAAAGCTCCTATATTTGCAGGGTATGTCCACAATGATTATGGCTGCTTTAAATTTCATTTTCAGTTTTTTGGACACGCAGAGTAAAATCCATGCAGAACCTAAATGTTTTTTAAGTATCCTAAAAGATATTTGAGTTTTAAAATGCTGCATCTCGTATGACAAGCTTGTTTTTTTTTTTTCAGAGCCGGTTCAAACAGTGCAAGCAGATCTGTTGTTTTCTGTCTTTGCTCTTTTCAGCCAAAATTAGACATCCACTATTATAAAGAGCCTATGAGGGAGTCCATTATCCATAAACAAAAGGCACCACTCAGCACACAGTACTTTGAACAATTTGCTAATGGTTTTGTTATTGCTACTGTGTGCATTATAAGTCTTTGTAAGAAAACCTTATGAATAGCCTTATGGGATTGAACCAAGAGTATGCTCAGTGAGGTATAAGGAGGAATAACTGTTGAGAGTGCGCTGTGAGCTGCACGACACTGCAGCTATCAAGAGGAAAAAAGTCTAAAAACAGGAATCTTTCTAATAAAAGCGACACACTGCAATAGATGTTCTGCACACCTGCCTACCCTGTCGCTTAACTCACAGGAAACAAGTTATTATTCAAAAACATGTACCAGCAGCACACACTCAATACCAAACACTCACGCAAGAGAAAGGTCAGAAATGTGCAAGGGCACAAACCAAATGTGTAACTGTGTGGAATGGATGTTGCATTGTCTGATTAAAAACATCCACACAAAGCTTGTCTTATCTTATTTCTGTGTTTATTTTTGTCTCCTTTCTTTGGCTTATTTCTTTTGATTTTTGTTGTGTGTTTTCTTCCCCGTCTTCCATATATTTATTCGCCTTTTATCTCGTCACCTATCTGAAATGCTCAGTGCTGAAGGCTGGGCCTTAGGCATTGCTTATACAAAAGTAGCGCACACATATACATATACATATATATATATATATATAATGCACACATATGTAATACACACAGGCAAACATTATGACAGAGCTTTCAACAAATCTAACATTATGTATTATTATGTGGCTTTCTGTTTTTAAAAAACAATTGCCTATGCTGCATAAATTAAACTGTTTCAGTACGTGCATTTTTCATCAGGCACTCTCGGTGATACAGCAAATATACTGAGGATTGTATTGTATTCATTCGATTCAGTTTTGATACATCTAGAAAGAAAATTGCTATGTGTGTCTTTCCCTGTGGATGTCCTTGCTCTTGATGCTACTGGGTGGAGATTGTTGTGAGGTAGCAACTGAACCCTCTTGAGGGAAAAGCTCTACATGGTTAGCATTCAAGTGGGTGAGATATCTGATATAAGCATGGTGAGTGATGATAAAAATGAACCTGATAGGTTATTGATCTCCTCTGGGAAATTCTCATTTTCGCACCTCTGGGGAGTGAGAGTGTTTCTCACAGGAATATATTAGATATTTTGCATGTCATGCTATTGTTACCTAGTAAATATTCACAAAAATGTCTATTCACTGTACGTTGACTCATTTGTTTTAACAACTGAGTGCAAAAAAATAACAGATGAGACAATGTACTGGACCTATCAACGTACGATGGACATTAGTATTTTCAGCACTTATCATGTGAAATAGACCATTATTGCCTCACCAACACAGATGCTGTTTTATGAGCTGCTGATGAACTCTGGATATAATTATCCTTCTGTGTAGATTTATACACTTTAGAACCACCAACAAAACTTTCAGCATCAGTATAATTACTTCTGCAGAGGTATTAAACAACTCATCCAATTTTCTGCAATCCTGGAATGTTGATAATAATATGATGTTGCCATAGTGTATGCAATATGTATTGTTATACTAAATCTCTGTGCTTAAATGAAAAATGCCAATTATTCTATCACAGCCATTACTGCATCTTTCATAAAAGCACTATATCTACAGTACTGTCTTGATCTGTCTCTCATTTCATTACATTTGATTGGAAAAAGGTGATAAACTGAGTTTTAGCAGTTCATTGAAATGTGCAAATATTTATTGAGTTCTTCAACATAACCTGTAATTTCTTAAGACTTCCTGAAGGACATTCAAAGCTCTTCTTTGGATGTTGGCTGCCTTTTGTTTTGTTCTCTGCCAAGATGATTTCACACTGTTTCAGTAATGTCGAGGTTCTGGCTGTGGGGAGGCCAATCCATGACTGATACTGCTCCATTTTTCTTTACCTATCCAGATGTGTTTTGCACCATTGGGAAAGTGTTTGGGATCATTGCTGAGAAATGAAGCCATTGCCAATGGGACACTTTCCAGATGGTGTTGCATGGTGGATCAAAATCTGACAGTAATTTTCAGTCTTCACAATTGCAGCAATTTTGAGAAACTCTCCAACACCACTAACTAAAATGCTGCTCCGAATCATAATAGAACTTCCACAGCGTAGATAGTGACACCAATCTGAAGCAAACATTTTAAATTTGGATTCAGTCATCATCATCAAGTCCTGTTGCCACTGATTTGAGCCCAGGACTTGTGTAATTTGGCATACCTCAGCATTTTAACCCTGTTTCATTTCATTGAGAATGGCTCCTTGACAGCTAGCCTTGCACTGTCATCACTTCTGATGAGGCTTCAGCAAGTGATGGGAGAGAAATGCATCTCCCAGGTCCTGTCTTAAGTCTTTGCTTTTTTTTTTATTATTTTATTTTTAAAGGCATTACTTTCAGATGCTGTTCGTCTACTGTACATTGTTTTGGAGCCACTAGAAGACTCACAAGGGTGCTGAGATGTGCCTGGACTAACTGTGCCATGTCTTCTTGATGTCAAAGGTTAAGACCTGTCATCTTTTGGCCTTCACTTGTCCAGGTTTCTTATTTTATTTTATCTGAGATTCAAAGAATTGGAGACAAGTGATGTGTTTTTGCAACAGGCTGCTAGTAATAATGTCCCTATAGATACAATTTTAAAAAGGGTTTGTTTTTTTTGGTTAGGTGTCTTTATATGCCATAGTGCATCATAGGTCAATGTTAAGTGGCTTAACAAAAGAAAACATTCATTGGTCAGGTAAAAGAATATGAGTGGAAATAAATGAAACAGCAGCCACAGTCCAAAGAAAACCTTTGAGAGACCTCCAGGAAGCCTGGAGAACTATTGTTCAAGACCACATTAAAAGAAAATCTGGCTTCTTGGACACAAAATAAAAATAAATCAGGGGTAACTTTTGACTGTACAGTGCTGTAGGAACATATTTTTTTTAATGTTTTGGGGGTTGTTTTTTTTTTTGGATTTTGCATGTACAGAGGTAGAAAATATACTATTATAAACCAAGTTCAGCTCCAGAAGGGAAAAAAAACCCCAGTGCATTGATAGCTTATCAGTACAAGCTTTCGTGGTATTAAGAGGACAGACAGAAGGGAGTTTGAAAGAAAATGAAGTACCTTGCAGCAGCATAGAGAGGAGGGGAAAAAGAAATAAAAAAGAAGCTAAGAATGGATGTAGAGCAACACAGAGGGATGAAAGCAAACTTTCAAAAAGGAAAAGAGAGAAAGTGGGGGAAAAGGGAAGCAGATTAGTTTGTTTTCTGCCGTTTGCACTGACATTGAAAGATATGTCGGTACTAATGTCCCAGAAAGCTTTGAATAACACAGCAAACCAATACATATCCCCCTTAATGGGATTTTTCAAGCTATACTTGCTCCCTCTCATGCGTACATACACACCAAAACATCGAAACACGCACATACACATAAACAATGCACCATATGGCCACCGCCTGGTGGAAAGATAAAAGGCAAATGGAAAAACAGAAACAGCTCACTTGAGGAGTAATTATAATATTGTCTTCTCATTTGTGACGAGCTAAGGGGTTAATCTCAATTTTGAAGCTTTCTGCAGCAGTCCTCGACTCTCTGTTTGTCCTCCACAAGGTTGCCAGGGAGAGCAGATGCCCGGTGAGCTGTGGTGTACGACCACAAACCCATCATCAGACATTGCCATTTCAGTGATGGATGACACAAGAGAGAAGATCCGGCTTCATTTAAAAAAAAAAAAGTCAATTTGCATACACATGCTAATGTTCTCACTGTCATTCTACCTGCCTCTCCTTCTATATTATGAACCATGCAGTGTTTCGAGGGTCCTTAGTGCTTACGCATGCAGCAGTGTGCCTGCACCAGGAAGTGCACTGACATCTGTGGCTGTGTTTGCCGCGATCACTAGAGGCAGTTTTCACACAGCTCTCGGATTACAGCGGGATATTGGGGCACAGAGAGATTAGACCAATTGGAAAAACAACAGGAGAAAAAAACTGAGGAAATATCGCTCAGCGGTGCTAATGAAGCAGCACAGGCAAGAAAGTTGATTATCCAACCTGACCTTGAGGGGTTTTAATTTTAACCCAGGGAAAGTTAGAGAGACAAAGTTGGGGAAGAGTTTTACAGCTGTCATGTAGAGAGAGGGTAGAGGATGCGTTTGTTTACGTGTGAGGAAAGCGAAATTATTGTCTTTCCCATCTGTGTGTTATGTGAGTTTTTTTTTTTGATGAAGTCTTGTGTGTGTGTGTGTGTGTGTGTGTGTGTGTGTGTGTGTGTGTGTGTGTGTGTGTGTGTGTGTGCCTTTTACTGCTTGTCGTAAACTTTTATCAGTGTAAGTGAATCAGCGTGTGTGTCCGTGCCTGTGTCAGAGTGTGTTACTTTGGGCCAATGACATATCTCAGTGGAACGGTTTTTGTCTTGTCTGTCACTCTGGGAGAGTAAACAAACTAATGAATATTCATGATGTTTGTCTTATCGAATATTGATGTACCATGCAGCACTCTCTCGTAATTACTCAGCTTCAGCTGTTTGTGTGTGTGTGTGCCTGCGCGCATATTCCTCACATGTCAGGCAGCACATTTGCACATTCAGCCTTTGTTTCCTGAGTGTTCGTGCGTTTGACTTCTTAAGTATCAACAGATCAGCTTTGTGATCAAAGACGTAGTCCTATTATATCAGTTATGGATGTAGGACCCTTAATTAGTTTCATACTATGAAAGCATAAGACAAAGGAATGATTTTAAATCATAACTCGATATGATAACTGAAAACAAAACAAGCATTTAAAGCCATTCACTATATCTCTTAAATTCTGAAAAAATATATGTCATGTGAAATTGAACAAAATTAGTGCACAATTAATATCTAATTGGCATTTATACATTTATTTATAGTTGTTCTTTTTTTTAAAAGGGTTAAAAGGATGTGACTCTACAGAACTTCATTGTCATGAGCCTGGGCACTACCTTAAGTTGATAACAGGTTTAAAAACTTTTAAGGGGGGGGGGAGAGACTTACCACCACATTATATGAAAGCAAACAAAGCTTGTCTCTTGTCAGAGTCTGTTTCTTTCAGACACAGTGTAAGTGTTAAAGTAATAGCATATAGTTTTATTTATACAAATAATATCATTCCGTCTTTTGATCCCCACCATGGCTAACAGCTGCAGTCACAGGTCCTGCTATCTTCTCTCCTTCCTCCTTTGAGCACCACTTTAGTTTTCTTGTGTAACAAAATATAAAGGCCAACCACTACTCTATAAGAAGCCACCATACCGCTCTGGCTATTTTAATTAGTGTGGTGTAAAACGATTGAATAAATATTTGCAGGAAAATACATACTGCATAACAAAAAGTTAGCCTGTAGTTCTCAAGATGGAAACATGACTGAAACATATAATGGAGTTAACGTGTTGAGCTTTTATAATGTGCCCACTCTTCTGTAACACGGTGAATAAATAAATGGTAAATGGCTTGTATTTGTATAGCGCTCTACTAGTCCCTAAGGACCCCAAAGCACTTTACACATCCAGTCATCCACACACTGGTGATGGCAAGCTACATTGTAGCCACAGGTGCCCTGGGGCGCACTGACAGAGGCGAGGCTGCCGGACACTGGCGCCACCGGGCCCTCTGACCACCACCAGTAGGCAACGGGTGAAGTGTCTTGCCCAAGGACACAACGACCGAGACTGTCCGAGCCGGGGCTCGAACCGGCAACCTTCCGATTACAAGACGACCTGCCAACTATTGAGCCACGATCGCCCCACTAGATAAATAATTATCTAGTGTAATGCAGAGGAGGGGTCCATTTGATAGTCAGACTGGGCACATCCTGACCTTCTGGGCCCCAGTTCACTACCTCAGCCACCCATTAGGTCTTATACCTTTGGAGTTCATTCTTTATAAACCATAAAGTAACTGCAAAGGCAGCTGCAAAGCATCAGTATCATACCAAATCGAAATAAGTCACATTTAAAAATAATAATTCCCAAACAGCATATTTGTCACTTCTACTTACTCAGGGGTTTTCCTGCCTTTAGGCAGTACTGAGCACTTCAACAAAAGCCAGTTGGGGTGTGTTGCCTTATGTGACAGAAATTTCACTTCCGTTTGGCTTCCTAGAAAAAAAATATTCAGTAACATTTTCTTAGCTACCATTGTAAACTAAGAAAATATTACAGTGTGTGCATGCGTGTGTGCATGTGTGTGTGTGAGAGAGAGAGAGCTTATTAAAAACCATAACAATACTTTGCTTCCCTAGTGCTCTTTATTGCATAGTTGTATCCAGCAAAGATTCCTCGCCCTATGCTGTTGTCATAACAGATAAAAATAACAACCCAAACCACTAAAAAATTGCCGAACTGCTCTGGCTACAAGAGAGTAGTAGTAATACTCAATAGTAATAGTAATGCATGTTCCCCCAGTTGGAAAAAAAACTTGACTACCACAAGTGGGGAACTGCCTTCAACTGAAAAATCATCATAAAGGTAGAAATACATTGGAGTTCCCGGCTGAAGATGATAGAAAAATAACCCATATGGCATGACATGAAATGCTAAAGTGAATGAAAAAGCTAAGATGAAACTCAGCTTGAACTTCACAGGTTCATTTTCAGCCAGCCCTGTAGGCATGTGCACGGAGTGGATGAGAATATAACTTGACCTTGCGAGTGATCACTTTGGACATTTTGACCAAAATACAGATAGTCTATTTCACTTAGCCAGCTTTGCCAGTAGTATTTGAGCACCAATTATCTTGTGGCTATTCATAGTTCTCAGTCATGTGAAAAGGTGCAGAGTCCTGGAGGGCAAAGCACTGTTACAAGATGCTGGCCAGCACTGGACACTAAAGTAGAGCTGCAGCACAGACATGTTGAGGGTCCATCTGCTGTGTCACAGATATTTAGATCACTTCAAAAGAGAAAGAAATGGCGAGCTTTGAGCACTTTTAAATATTACATCGCCTGCCACATTATTTTAATGTCCAAAGACAACCTAAAACAGCGTCTGCCAGAGCTCCATTTTAGTGGTGTATTTCTATCTTGAGGAGATAAACATATTCACAGTTTTATGTATTGATCTTATGGGAGATGAAGGACAGGAAATTCTTTGTTGTCAAAGAAATGTTAAAGGCTAAAACGACTGCTGCACATCAGTTAACATTATAACTGTTGTGTAGTAGAGCATGAATGATTTCACGATTAAAGAAATGTAGAGAGTATTCTAGGTCAGTAGTAACATTTTGATCAACTTTACATAATTTAATAACAATCATAAGATATTATCTTGTAGTGAGCAGGAAGTGGACACTAGGGCTGTTCGATATAACGATATATATCGGATGACGATATAAAAACGTCTATCGTTTCATTTTACGCTATCGTTTGTTTCGTGGTGTCGTAAAATAAACCATTTACGGCAATATTTTTTCATCGTTTTGATGGTCACTCTAGTGGCTATATTAATTTCTTAAAGTTCTCTCTTTGTCTTATATTTAATAAAACCACACTATGGACGGACAAGCGCCTGTCTTTACGTGTTGTCGTTAGCAACAATGACGGTAAAACCATTGCGTGGCTGCGCTGTCCGCTTGTTTGTTTTCCACGTAAACCTTTCACAATAAAGCTCAAGATCCCGTTGAGACTTTTCAAAATAAACTGAATCATCATGTGAATGAGTATACAGAGAGTTTACGGATGAGAAGCAAAAAAAGAGCCACCAGGTGCTAAAAAATAAACCTTAGACTCAAACTTTGAAAGAAAATGGTGGCCGTTACAACTTATGTCTAAAAATGTATAGTTTCATGCATCGGTTAAAACAATCAAATCCAGGTAAAGGATGCCCAGCTGGAAAAACTAAACGCAAGTTTAGTTGCCCAAGATTCACAGAATACACAGAAAATATTACATTTTTGTGATCTATATCATTGTCAGGACGATAAATGTCTTATATCGGGATATGAGATTTTTGTCATATCCTACAGCCCTAGTGGACACAGATGCAAGAGTCATCAGATGAAATAAAACTCAAAATCTTTGCTTTATTTATGCTGGTAAAAATGATTAGGCAGGGAAGGAACTGATTACAAAGCTGAATGACACAGACCACAGACACAATAAGAGAGGCGGGAGATGCAGAGAATATATATATACGAGAGGGTGATTAGGGGAATTGGAGATACATGAGAGCACAGCTGAACTGAATCATAGCTAACGAGAAAAAGGAAGCAAAACTCAACATCACGCACACAAGACAGAGGGCCATCAAAATAAAACAGGAAGAAACAGACTAAGACTAAGACACATGGACTTGACAGTGGGACTGGGGCTAAACAGACATGGAGACATGACAGTCTGGAGAGGCAAAGGGATGAAACAGATGAACATGGGAACAGGAAGGGAGAAAACATAGGGACTCCAAACGTATTAGACAAGACAGGGAAAAACAGACAGCCACCAAGACAGAACACAGAGAGATCAGACAGACACAGGGACGTGAGAGTGGAGACTGAGATGAGACTAGAACAGACTGGACAACAAGAAAATCAAGAACTAGAAATATACATAACAAAGAGTCCGAGGTCAAAGACCCAGGACCACAACAATGATATAGAAATGTAATCAAAACTCATTTCCATCAGTTTAAATTAGCCAGCTTTGATCAGACAACCTGTTTTTCTGTGGAGAAGTTAAGGTTGGTGGTAACCAGGCATGGTTAAGAGGAGTGTGTATGCTTTCAGGGCCATCCATGCTCTACACTTTGCTAGCAGGTGTGAACAAATTGAGCAGTCAGTCATGAGCACATGTGAGTGAACAACAGACATTTTAGCTTAACAATTATGGTGAAAAAAGAAAACCATCTGTTTATCCTTTTAGGTTTTTTTCATATAAGAATGTAATGGGAAAAAATATGAAAGACAAGAAAGACACTGCATTATATTTTATATGTTTTAAAATCCGTGTTTATCATGTTGTCATGTCTTTTAAAGATGCTTGGAGACATAATATCTACAATATCTCATAATAGCCAATTAATTGATTACACATTCACATTCCTGCACATTTCTCTTAAAGTTGGGGACACATTTCTGGCGTGTACGTTTGTGGATTTGCATGTGCATTGGCTGATTGATTTGTTTTCTTTCTTTTCTCAGAAAAACAACAAACAGAAGATGTCCCCTATAATTTTAGCTTTGGTACCTTTTGAATATATAATTGAATGCTCCAGCCGATTTTGTTTTCTTTGTGTCTAATTGTTTTCCACGTTTTAATTATGTCCCTTGAGTTAAAAACCCCAAATCAGGCCAGTCATTAAAGAGACACTTGATCCGATGAAAGCATTTTTTTTAAAAGATCAAAACAAACGCTGTGTGTCTCTTGGCTTGTGAGGTGTCTCCACAAGCATTTGTATGTTCTGAACCTCACTTACGTGGGCCCATGCGCAAGCCTGAAAATGAAACTAAACTTTATGAAAACAAATCAAAAATCCATAACCCTGTTTGCAGTCTAGTTGTGTGCAACCATTTGGGGTTTTTGTGTTACATCTTTCACATAAACCAAAGAGAAGGAGTCATTTTCTCTCAGGGTACTCTATCTAAAAAAAAATGTGTTGCGAATGGTTCATATTTCATCCTTTTAAAACTCATTCACTGTTTGCTTGCCCACGGATGGTTTTGAAACATGTGCTGGTAGTTTTGAGGATTGTGGGTTTTTTTATGTTGCTTCTTTTTTTTTTTATCCACACCTTGGTAGGCACTTTGTCAAAAAAAAAACCTGAGAAAATCCTGCAAATAAAGAATCCCGACACTCTTTAGTGTTTCCATAGTCCCGCAGGGCAATTGATTTACTTTAAGGTCAAAGAACCCCAGTAATGTTATGCAACAATAACAAAAACCTGGGCAGCGGCTTTGAAATTAATACCTTCATAGAAAACAAGCAGCAGATGCTGTTTGTGATTGTTAATGGAGGAAGGGGATGGTCCTAAAGTTCTCTATGTTTTTTGTCTCTTTGGTTTTCTTTTGAGCTATTTGTTCACAAAATAGTCATGTGGTTGTGTGCCAGGCTAATGTGGGATAGAGAGAAAACACGAGAGACAAAGAGGAAGACAAGACAAGTTGGATGGTGCTGTGATACTCATTAACCCATTAGATGGAGTAACAGCTGGACACCCACAACCATCTGCAGCTTGTTTCCTCTCTAAACAAGACTGCTTAACCTGATCTCTCTCTTACACTTACACACACACACACACACACACGTGCGCACACTCTTTATAGTCTCACACACATTCACATACCATCTCACTCTCTCTTTTTTCCCCACATTCAAGACTGATCTATGAGCATCTCCCTCCTTCCCTGTCACGCACACACATTAACACACAAACACCGTGAACCTTCCCGCCCCCACAAGTTCTTAATTTTCCAGCTGTGTAGGCAAGCAGCGGTGGGCAGTTTGTCCCCCTGACAAGGGTCACAGACCCAGGAGAGAGAGAGCTCTCTTTCTTTCCACTGACTGCTTGGATGACTGGAGCGCAGGCAGCGAGATAAACACTTGAAGCAGGAGAGGGGGCGAGAGGGAGTAAGGGAGACTCACAGGGCAGGAGGGAGGAGGAAATGGTGTGCAGATGGGTGGGATTGAGGGAATGTGGCACACAGAGCGGAGGCATGAGAAAGCGTGATGAGATGAGGAAGGTAAGTGGGAGGAGGAAGGGGAAGGATTGAGGCAGGTCAGAGTGGCAGCTTGGAGGGTGGAGGTGAGGATGAGAGCAGGGGATCGTTGTGTGTGTGGGAGGGGTTCCAGTGAACCACAGCATGATGGATCACGATGTTAGTGGATAAGACGGGTGTTGAGAGGGGGCAGGCTTGGCTTGTCAAGAGCAGCTTTTGTCAGAAAGCAACGTACAGGCGCACGCGCGCACACACACAGTCACATCAGCACCATAGGAAGAGGAGTATGGCTGCAGAGAGACAGAAGACAGAGAGGCAGAGAAAGGCCACACATGCATAGTCCTTTCTGATTTATGTAGCACCGTGAAAGGCAATTTATATGTCTAACACACTAAAAGGATTCCAAGATTTCAACCTGCCTTTTATGCAGATGCGCTCCATTGCTCAAGAAAGTGCTCCACTTGCAGTTCTGTCCCTTTCCCTCTCTCTCTCTCTCTCTCTCCCCCCAACACACACACGTTTGTACATACACACACTAACACACAGATCATTGACCCGGCCAAGGTGGGCGCCATTTTCAATTTGGAGTTTCATTCTGTTGGTCCCAGAGTGTTGCATTGCAGTGGGTCCTCTCTACATACTTTTCCCCAGACCTTGACTTGCCCACCGCAACCAAATCGTATTAAAAGAGCTTAGACGAAGGACGATTAAGACAGCCAATGACTTAAGGCAGTGTTATAACTTTAGCAAAGGATAAAAACCTATGTCTGCTATTTGAACTTGAGAAGGTGGAATGGATTTGACAGCCCTGTGTTGAGTTATAAAACCAGTAGGTATATTCAAACCATTTGATCTTGGATGTATTAGAATTAGGATGTCATATTTGAAATACATAGACAGTTCTTCGGTGGTAGTAATGTTAGTAGTAGTAGTGCTGATATCAGTTGTAAAGTTGGCTTTAGCAGATCAGTATACGCCCTACTTTGTTAGGTACACCTGTTCAACTGCGTAATGCAAATATGCAATCGTCCTATCCCATGGCAGTAACCCAGTGCATTTAGACATGCAGACATTGTCAAGACAACCTGGTCAAGTTCAAATTGAGCATCAGAATGAGGAAGAAAGCTTTCTGAGCACAATTGGGACTTCTTAGTAACAACTGAGCATCCTATAAATACTACAGCCTACCTGTGTGTTGTTCCTGATCATGTCCATTGTACATTGTGACCCATCTTCTGATGGCTTTTTCCAGGAGGATAATGCACTATGTCAAAAAAGATTATTTCAGATACGGGGCAAAATCTCCAAGATATGTTTCCAGCAACTTGTTCAATCTATGCGATTCAGAATTAAGGTAGTTATGAAGGTTAAAGGAGATCTAACCCAATATCAACAAGGTGTACCTGAAGTGAAGTGGCCTGTGAGTGTATATGAGTGGCTCTCAAACAGTTCTTTTTTTAATGGAAGTAGAGAAACTGCATCAGGGATGTTGAAAAAAAGGGGAAAAATATGGTTTAAATAAAATATATAAGGCTTCCAGTGATGCCACTGGTAATGGATTGGCTAAGGGTTTAAATTGTAATTCTGTGTGAGTGTCAGTGGAGCATTTGCAGAATTTACAACATTTACAAGACTACATCAGACTGACCAAAGACCTGTGCTATTTACTAAAAGGCCCTTTGGGTTGTAACATTGGTCTTTGAGCTGTAACATTTGTATTAATAGTGAGATTCTAGTTGAAATAACAAGACACTATCTGATTTAATTTAGGTTGGTTTACAGTCCTGAAGGAATTATGTCACGTTGGTGGAACGGACTCAGGCGCAGACTGAGAAAGCACAGTTCAACAATACTTTATTAATCACACTGGTGCGATATGTACACGTGAAGGGGGGGGGACGGACACCAGGGTTCTGGTGATCAATAGGCTGGGGAAACACACTTCTTCGCACTTGCTCTGCTCCTTGTCCTAACAATCTCCACACAGGCTGCCCACTCACACTCACGGGGTCCAGGGGTCACAAAAGGGCTGATCCAGGTAAATCTATTAACACAGATGATGTTAAGTCGGAGGCAAGCACGGGAACAACAGAATCGCAATGAAGCCAGGCAATACTAACGAGAGTTACTCAATATTCCAGCGACGAGTAGCTCAGAGCCCCTGTCTTAAGAAGAGCTGCAAATCACCGGAGATCAGCTGCAGGTGCGTGGGCCAAGGGCGGGAGCCCAATCAGAGCTCCGCCCAGGCAGACAGGTAGGAGAGAGAGAGAGAGCAAGGCGAGGGGAGCAGAGAGAGAGTAAAACAACAAACACTTGTGGCCACATTGGGCTGTCCGGGGAGGCACAGGGACCATGACAAATTATGTGTGAGTTGTAGCCTTAAAACAAGTTTTGCATCACAAGGATTTAACCATGAAGTACTTGACTACAAACAGCTTTTTTATCCAGCTGTGTATTGTTTCAACATTATTTCATGCACCAAAGAGTGCTTAAAATGTAGTAAGTACTAAAGAAAAGTAGGAAGTGAGAAAGAAACTGGCAGACTGAGAGGCACAAAAACAAAAAACCCTTTTATAACAGCACAGCAGGTCAAGAAGCTTCTCCAGGAGTAGGTTTGCTCGTTCCCTTGTGGATCAAAACATATTGCAGATGCACAGGGGATTGACCACAAGGTGCAAACTACTGGCAAGCTTCAAAAACGAAAAGTCAGGCATTTACCTCAACATTGTAGTCATTATAGTAACAAAACAAAATTCAGCTTTGGAAATAAGAGAGGCTGTAGAATCTGGAGGGGTGGAGGTATTTTCTGAGGAGAAGAGGAGTGAAAGTCAGTAAAATAAAAAACAGAATACAGTTGTGTGAATGAGAGGGAGACAGTGCGTAACAGTGAAAATGAAAGGAGTAGAGGTAGTAAAGATGTGCAAGTTTAAATACCTGGGGTCAACCATCCAAAACAACAGACAGTCGAGCATGTGGAGTGGGAGGAGACAAGTGTCAGGGGTAATTTGTGGCATAAAGATATAAGCAGGAGTGAAAGGGAAGGTTTACAAGATTGAAGTAGTATCTGCTATGATGTATGGTGTCAAGACAGCAAGACTGACAATAGACAGGAGGCCAAGCTGGAGGTGGCAGAGCTGAAGATGTTAAGATTTCCACTGGGAGTGATCGGGGACGACAGGATTCAAAACAAGGACAACGAGAAGGATTTTGGAGACAAAGAGAGGCTGAAATGGTTTGGACATGTGTTGAGGAGAGATAGTGGATAGATTTGACAAAGGATGTTCAAGATGGAGCTGCCAGGCAGAAGGAGGAAGACCTCAGGCAAGATTCATGGAAATGGTGAAGGTGGACATTCAGAAGGTTGGTGTGACAGAGGAGGATGCTAGGGATAGGGTGAGGCAGATGATCCGCTGAAGAAGAAGAGGAAACCTAACAAAAGAGAAGAAGGAGGAAAAAAAGAATTTGTCCATGTACACATCTGGACTTTTCAGTCAGCACCTAAATCAGAAAAAATAATGAGCCAACAGTGTGTACGCACTTGAGAAATCATGTGAAGAGTAACAGAACTAACAAGGATACCTGCGTCACTGGGAGCAGGACATAGTTGTCCTGACTACCAAGCTGCTGTTTCTACCATGACTAAACATCTCCGACTCTCGATGACATCAAGCGTTCATCTGTCTGTTGATTTTCTAGACTCAACCTAACTAAAAAAGGTTGGCCCTTTCATTATTCTTCCTTCAAACTTACTTTTTACAAGCCCCTGAGGTTTTGAATTATGCAAATTGAGTTTGAGGCTCCGTCAGTTTGGGGCTGCTTCTCTCAACCCAGACTAATCCCATCTAATTACAGAAGAAAAGAGTTTGATGTCATTTGTGAGCACTCCTTTAGATATATAGGCCTGTGTCAAGCAAGTCGAGCAGCGCAGTTCATAAATTGGGACTCCAACAAGAGTGCTTTACCACCTGATGTCCAAATGACTTCCTCAGAGGATACCCAGAGGAACCCACGTCAGACCACAAAGTGGATGCTGAATTCATAACATTAAATGTGTTCAACAAGCAGAGAGAAGAGAAAGAGCAGAGAATGAAATACCAAGCAATTCACGGGGTTTAATACAAACAAAGTCTTTCAAAGTCTGGTCATAAATTAAAATGCTCCCTCTAATGACCTCAGCTTTTTATGCACAGCACACCCAGGTGCTCTACAGTCCTTGAACTCTAAATTTTCTGCAGCCCCTAAAATTATCAGGAAAACCATAACTTTTGTAAGCACTCATTGGAACATGCTTGACAATAGGGCTTGTTTGACTTGAAAAGCAAAATTTTGGCGACTAAACAGTACGGTCGAGGTATTCAGGGATTGTAGGCACTGCATATTTTGATTAGTGTTTACTGTATATTTAGTCACATGGCACTCATAAGTACAATGTTAACCAAATATGTCTATCCATTTTTCAGTCCTTTAATGGTAAAAAAAAAATAGAAAACACTAAATGACAATAATAAAGTTTTTCTTTCAATAAAAGCCTCTTCTTACTGTGTCCATTGATTTCTCCTGTTTATGTTTCCCTTTAGACATATATTTGTTCTTCCCATCTCCATTTGCGTCTCACTGCCTCATTGTCTCTGTCATTGCCTTACAATTGGAGCACCCATTCCTGGCACAAAGTCAGCCATTCACAACTGCAGGAACTGAAGAAACTGAGGAAAATGACTGTGAGGTTATTTTCTTTATATGCGTTTACTTTTACTTTTATTGTAATTCGAGTAGGGACCTTCAACTTCTCACTAAGAGAGTGTATTGCTTTGTACATGGTAGTTTTTGTGACTTGTGGGGTGGAAAATAGCACACCATCACAACACTGTGAGAAATATTACAGCCGGAGACTCCAAGATGCCGTGTCGCTCTCCATCCGTTCTGCTTCGATGTGAAGCCATGGCTTTTTTTATTGTCCTTGTTGTCGGCAACATTGCACAATTACAACAGGCACCATAACGGGACTTGATGTTGTCACTAAGCTTTCATCCATTTCAAAAGGTGCTCTAGCTGTGTCTGTGCGGGATTGTTTGCGTTTGTAAAGAGTCGCCCAAAGACAAAAGCGGTTGGAAGAGTCAAACAAGAAAGGGAAGGTGAAGATAGACTGGAAGTGCGGAACAGGGAAACAGGGGAAGACAAGGAACATGAAAGGTTGCAGAAGTATGTGTTATTAGATTTCTCCATTGATAACTCCTGCAGTGCACCTTAGCAGGAGGTACCAAGGGAGGCTACTGATCTTTCTGCAAAACTCCAACAGACTACTCCTTCCAAGGCATTTATAGAATTATAATCCATTTTCAGTGTGCACTAGAAGACTTATACCATGGTGGGCTGTAAACTGAGATTAGATTCACAGCATGATATTGAGGCACCTCTGTGCATGCAAATATAGATGGGATGTTAGCAGAATCTCATCTTCTGTGTCAACACCTTAAAAGGACATGACATATGATGTCCTTGAGAGGACCATAGACTGTAGGACGCAAGTGCTAAATGAAGACTTGCTTTAGCTTAATTGCAAGTTCCCTGTGTGGACAGAACTAATCAGAGCAGTCTTCATTCACTTGCTGAGTCAGAAACCAAGGAAGAAGACGTAGCACAAAATCGACATGGTGGTTTGTTTTTCTCCAGATTTGGGGGACGACAAAGGCTACATGTGAACAAGCTTTTAAAATAGCATGGCCCTGTCAGCCTTTTTCTGATTTGTTCTTGGAATGCATATTTGCAAAGGAAGCAGCCCCTGAAATGAAACACAGCAAGTACGTTGAGTGTGTGTGATTGTACAGCAGCTTGTGTGCATGCCTAATATAAGAGTCCCCCAGAGTTTATCTGTTTGAGTATGCAGTAGCTGTGTCTGTGTTACCGTAAAAGGGTACTTGTCTGTGGCTCCCAGCTTGCCTTGGGCCATCCTGTGGTGTTTAAATTTGTGTATCATCTGTCATTTAGCCTTCTATCCCTGTGCCTCTGAAAGCCTACTGCCTCTTCAGTGCTTACCGCCCCACAATGTTTCCAATACAATAACTCAGGCAAGCTAACAGGATCACATAACGTAGCATGACTATTGTGAACGCCAACGGTGGAATTCACTTTGTTGCTCAGCCTTTCTGTATCTGCCGTATCTGCTTTTCTCTCCGTTTGCGGGTGTTGTTCAAAACCCAAGCTTTGGTCTATGTCGTGCTCCCTTTAAATGCTTTCTCTGGTTCAGAATAACAGAAAATTTGGGGATGTTCTTAAATCTCGTCTCTTTATGTAAATGTTTCATATTTGACCTACGCATCAGTGGGTACAGCTGAGTAACTTTCACAAAAGTTTGAATTTTTAAACCTTAGAGGACGCTATTAAAGGTGCCATGGGTAGTCTGGAGTTAAGGGGATAATTTTCTACCTTAGCAATTCTCAGTTGGTCACATCAAAGGACCGTTTTTTAAAAAGTTGCTTGCACATTAATTAGAACTGTCTTGTGTAGGAAAAAAGCACTAATTGGCCTAATGGGGCACTTTGGTACGTCGGTCAAGCATAATATCCATTTTACCAGTCATAATAATAGTTGAAAAATTATGCAGACAGATGGATCTTGTTTCTACTTTCTTTCTGTTACCTCTTATGATTCTACAATTGATTGTTGAGTGAAACTTATCTGGAATTTGTTATTCTCCCACCCATTTGTACATAAAAAAAAACACATTAACGCGTGCCGCTCAGATTGGTCACCCACAGTCACGAGTGCAATCAGTGCCCTCCAGTGCTACTTCAGGAAGCATTAGACTGTGGTTTACAAAAAAGGCCGGAGAAACATTTACCGCTGTCAGTCGAAGCTTTTAACTCCTCATCAAAGGCAGCTCTTTGAATGGCTTTCATCATTTTATATTCATAACCTTCCCTTTGATTTAGCGATGCTGAATGGTTTCCACAGATTTCACTGATCATTAATTTGAGGGCAGTCAGAATTTATTCTGAGCGGGAGTGGACAGAATGCTCTTGATGGCGTCAGATGTATTGTGAGCCATTATGCAGGCATGATATGAGTTGTGTTGACCAGGACCTTGCTTTTTTATGGATAGATTTGACTGAAGAATTCCTATTTCTTCTTGGAAACGATAGCTTAACTGCACAGTTTGTCATTAGAGGCCTGTGATGAATGGCATGACGCCGAGAATTGAAATAGCACTCTCACTTTTTATCTCCTATGGTTAGCTCTGGTTTCTGGTGGGGTTTAGCTTCTGTGGAGTTTCAAGGAAGAGGATGCCAGCCGAGCAGACAATCATGCCCACGTTGTCACCCCCAAGGCCTCATGCTTCATCTCAATAAGCCCCTGTCTCCCCCCAGCTCCAAAGCAGTTTGAAATAGCATTTGGGATTTGGGTGGTATGTGAAGGTGTGTGGGAGTGTGTGCATTTGTATATGTGTGTTCCTTAATAGAAACCAAGGCAAAGTGAGAGGTCATGTTTCATACTGTCAGCTGGACTGCGGAGGAAGATCGAGAATAGAATGAAGGAGGGAGAAAGAAAGCAGAAAATAAGGAGTGAAGTTGTGGATAGAAAAAAAAAACAAAGACTAAGAATTTTAATCAGACTGAGAAGCAAAGGGAGAGAAATGCTGAAAATAGAGAAAGTCTGAGGCAGAAAGACTGAAAGCTAATGTTCATAGGTGTTCCCTGTTGTGAAACATCAGCTTTACTCCCTGTAAAGAAACAGGCCAGTGAAACAAGAAGAAAAAGGAAGATATAGAGGTCAAGAGGGAGAAAGCGAGCAACGCATTTGGATAATAAGGATTCGCATGAAAGATTTCAGAGCTTTTTTGTTTTGGGTTTTTTTTGTTCCTGTGTTCCTGTGAATCTTTCTAGTATACTCTCAGCTGAAATTACAAGGCCTCATTAGTGTGGAGATTACAAAAAGAATTTTCCACAGAGTCTAAACATAAGATGTACCACTTGCGTGTTGTGCTGAGCCTTATTAGTAACAAATCTGCCGTATAATTTATTTTAATGTTTCTCTTTCCTTATATGTTCTCACACTCTGCTTGCTCTCTATCCCTCTTTCGCTCTTTCCCCCTCCTTTACATTATTCCTGTTCACGGTTTGCTGCCAACATTCGTGAAGGTCATGACAGTCCATCACCTTTGTTTGCAACTATTCACTCTCTTGCAAAACACTCTCAGTGCGTGTAAATTAAGATTTCTCTGTTTTATCAGCAAGGTGTATATTATGCTGTGAAAAAAGTCTTTGCCCGCTTGCTGATTTCTTAGTTTTTAATATGTTTGTCATGCTTAGATGATCACCAAACAAATTGTAATGTTCTACTAAGATACCTGAGTAAGTACAGAATGCAGTTATTAAATGATTTCATTTATCAAGGGAAACAGTTTTTCAAATGAATCTGGCAATATATGACAAAGTAATTACCCACTAAACCTACAGTAATAGCTGGTTGTGCCACCTTTGGCAGAAAGAACTGGAATCAAACATTTGCAATAACTGGCAATGATTCATTCACATCACTGTGGAGGAATTTTGGCACACTCTCTTTTGCAGACTTGTGCTATTTAAGCCACTTTGGAGGATTTTTGATCACAAATGGCCTGTTTAAGGTCATTCCACAGCATCTCCATCAAGCAACTAAAACCTTCATTTTGTTTTTGTGAGCCATTCAGAGGATTTGCTGATGTCTTTCAGATCACTGTCCTGCTTCATGATTCAAATATGTGTGTGCTTCAGGGTTCAAATTGATGGCCAGGCATTGTCCTTTGGGCGAACCATTGTTTTATGTTTGTTTTTTCAGTAGTGGTTTTCACCTTCAATGCCATTTTTGCCCAGTCTGGGTTTTTTTGTTGTTGTTTTTTTTTACTGTTTTTACCTTAACTGAGACAAGTAAGGCCTGCAGTTCTTTAGATGTTGTTCTGGGTTCTGGATGAATCATTGCTGTGCTCTTTGAGTAATTTTAATAGGCTGGCAACTCCTGGGAAGCTTCACCACTGTTCCATGTTTTCTCCATTTGTGGATAATGGCTCTCACCATGGTTCATAGACTCACAAAGCCTTAGAAATAGCTTTGTAACCCTTCCCAGACTGATAGATGTCAGTGACTTTGGTTCTCAGCGTTTTCTTTAGATCCTGTCACAATGTGTTGCTTTTTCAAACCTTTTAGCCTCCGTCACTCGGTTCAGTTTTAATTCAACAGGTGTGGCAGCTTTCTAAAAAATGTGGTTAATCACATTTAATTTGTGTTTGGGTAACTTTTTTCCTAATGATAAAAGAAATCATCATTGAAAAACTACATTTTTTTTTTTATTCTGGTTATCTTTGACTCTTGTTTAATGATCTGAAACATATAACTGTGACAACTATGCAAAAGAAATAAGAAATCAGAGGGCAAGTAGTGCATTCATATGTATATGTGTACCATGTTTACATATCTTTGTGTTACTTTACTTGTGGGGACCAACAGCCCCTATGGGGACAAAATGCCTGTCCCTGTGAGTTTGAAGGCATTTTTTAAAACTGTGGTTTTAGTGCCACCTGTATTTTCTTGCAGGTGGCAACTAAATTTAAATCAAATTAAAATTTCAAACATAATTACATGTTTAGCGTACTCTTATTTATCTAGAGGTTAAAATCAGTAAGCCAAATCATGCTTTCAATCCTTGGACTAAAATAGAAGCCTTGAAATAAAAACTAAGTAAACTAATGCTTGTGGATATAGAATCCTGGACTCCACCTTTATAATAGCTTTTGGAATATACATAATAATATGTAACTGAATTCCACCCATAGTAATGTTTAACATTGGAGCAAAGCACAGTTAGAAATGCAGTACATTAGGCTGCAAACTTAGAAAAGCATACGTTTATGTCCCCAGAGAGCGATGGCTTCCAGTAGTAAACTGTTCTGATATCGGTTACCTGTTGTTTATTGATGATTCATGGACAGCCCGTTCGGCTAATTATTTTTTAGTTAATTAACTCCATTTTTATTCTCCATTACTGCCAGCTTTTGCACACACTGACACTCAATAGTTTCATGTCAATAACCATTTGCACTGCCAATAGGGTTTAACTCGATCACTGTCAGCTTTGTGCCCTGATGTCAATATCATGACTGCATTCATTTTGCTGTGCCTGTACATGCATTCATGCATGTATTCATTGATTAAAAGATGTTATATTACTTTCACAACAATGCTTCCACACTCCAAGGAGACCACTTGCACAGTGAATAGAACCTATCACTCATCAGCTGTAATATGTGGAAATGATATCCCTGGAATGACCTGTAGGAATTATGGCTATGGGTTTTTCATTCGGGAATGTCGGAGCTTCAGGACAGGACCGAACTTACTTTCAGCAGCCAGTGATCATGTTCCAACGAGAGATCATTCCACTCATCTTGTATTTCCCTCAAGCACTCAGAGAATTACATTTTCATTTTTGCTGCAAGCGTGTTGATGCATCGCTGTAATCCACCAAATGGCTCAAGTACATCCCACACAAGGAGCGTGCTGAGGCTGCCCCTAACCTGCTAACACTATAAAGCCATGATTAAAGAGTGACAATGGTTTATCATTACAGTGAGGTTCAGCATATGAGTTTAAAGATGGAACTGCATGTCAGCTATGTTTTTCAAAGTACCTATCAACAGTACAAAATATTCACTCACTGGACACTTTATTATTGTTACACTGCTAGTACTGGGTTAGGCCCTTTTTGCTTTCAAAACCTTAATAGCCTTAATAGTTCCTGGCATAGATTCAATAAGGTGTTGGAAACAGTACTTAGAGATTTTAGTTCACTTTGACATCACAGATTTTCTGCAGATTTGTCAACTGCAAATACATGATGAGAATTCCCAGTTACACCACATAACAAAGGTGCTATTGTCCTGAGACCTAGTGACTGTGGAGGGTTCATGAAACCAGTTTGAGATGATTTGAGCTTTGTGACATGTCACATTATTCTGCTAGAAGCAGGCATTAAAAGATGGGTACATTTTCATGATAAAGGGACAAGCACGGTCTGCAACAGTACTCAGGTAGGTTGTGGTATTTAAACAATGCTAAGTAGTTAGAGAGAAGGCCCAAAAGTTGCCAAAAGATATCCATCAACGCCATTACACCACCAGCAGCAGCACCTGAAATGCTGATTCAAGACAGGTTTGATCTGTCCTTTCATGTTGTTTAGTCCAAATTCTGATCCTACCAATGAACTGGAGATAAATGCTGCTGAGCAACTGAGACTCATTAGACCAGGCAATGTTTTTGCAGTCTTTTATTGTTCAATTTTGGTGAGCCAAGGTTTGTTGTTCTAAGTTAACAGCAATAGTGTGGCCATTTGCTGCTGTTGTACATTCAGAGATGCTCTTCTGCACACCTTGTTTGTAACCTGAGGTCATTTGAGTTATTATTGCTTTCCTATCAGCTCGAAGCATTTTGGCCTCAAGCTGATAGCAAAGGGTTATTTTGCCCAGGGAACTCACTGGAGATGTTCCCTCGTTCTGACCATTTTCTTTAAACCATTAGAAATTGTTGCAAAGAAAATATCCCAGTAGATCAGCAGTTTTGGACATACTCAGACCAACCAGTATCACCAGCAACTGTGCCACATTCAGAGTCATTTAAATCCCATTTTTCTAAATTTTGATGCTTGATTTGATCTACACGGGTTTTCTCAGCGATGTCTGCATGCCTATGTTTTGCATTGTTTTAGAAAATGTGTTTTGTTGCTCCAATGTGATTGGCTGATTCGATATATGTGTTAACAATGGTACAGCCGTTGAGTGGCTGGTGAGTGTACTTTTAAATATTATTGGCGTTCTTGAAGTAAAGCGTGACTTTAACAGATGAAATATTTCCAATAAACCTAATAAAAGCCATTTTTGTCAACAAACAATTCAAATAAAGTTTGAGTAAGGTTCGGCATGTGGTCGACACTGGAATCCTGTCTTCAGGAGAATAAGAAGTTTATGAATGTAGCTTCAAAGAATAGAACCATTGCAACAAAATAAAGAGCAAACACTTTCACACTTGTGTAATAGCAACGAATCAAAGTGAGAGTGTGATAACAAGAAAAGAAGACGCCAGAAATAAAGACTGTCAAACAGCAAGTCAGAGCAGATAATTGGGAACATGTATGGGTGGTTATAGCTGAGCTGACAGACACTTAGAAGTCCCTATACTGAAATCATCACAGTCCTACATCAGTGTAAATTTCAATAAAGGGTCATAAACAGGCACATTTTTGACATATTTTGTTTCATTGTTTATTTGTTTTTTATTCTTAACATAGCACTCTTATTTCTGTCAGTGCTTCACTTCTGTCTATAGATCAGTGTTGATAGTCGCATGGTTACAACGCTATTCATGTAAATATAGCCCCGTCCTAAGTGACATGTTTCCTTGCTTTCTTAGTCGTAGACTGTGATTGACAGGTTTTTATGGAGTCGTGACTCTATTCTGTAGACTTGATATGTACAACAGGTAAAGAGAATTCTCCTCCAGCTCTAAATGAATCACATACACAGAAATAGATGATGCCTAAACCCCTGCACTCAGAGTGTGAACTGTTAGTGAATTTATGTTTGCAGCAAGCTGTGTCCCTGTTCGTCTTTGTGTTTACATTAATCAACTGACTGCCACGTAAATGCCTAAGGATGCATTGGATGCATACCTAACATTAAGGCACGTATATGTAAGTGTGAGTGTGCATACGTGTAAGTGTGGTCCCTGGGGGAAGGTCAGGGACATTAGTAAGATCAGTAAAGCGGTCTTGTTCATTTTATTAACTGTCTTCCTGATTACATCTTGCCCTGGGGTATGCTGCCTCCATTAACCAGGTCAAAGCATGATTACACCAGAATAGATTAGTGTTCTATTTCTCTCGCTTAGAAACCACTGTGGAGGAGTTAGACCTTGGACGTAAAGGTGAACACATACTAGAGAGTACATTCACTGCGGATTTTGGAAAAGACAGCTTAGATCTAGCTACATCGTTGTTTTATTTCTTTTTGTTTCAGATGAAGCTCAGTCGGGGTCTCAAATTGGGGAAATTGGCAGCTTTGTTCTGTGGCAAAGAATGTAAAGGTTACTCAGCTGGTGATTTAAAGGTTAAAGTCTTTGTTTTTTGGTTTTAAAAGTAGCAATCAAAGAGTAACTGAAGGGTTTGAAAGATAGCAGGTTTAAATAAGGGAGCATTGTGTAAAATGCCAGACACATGTCTAATTTTTTAATCGATTACACAGTAAGTAAAAAATAGAGAAGCAAAAATTATTCTTTCAAAGAATGAGATTTTAGTGAAGCACTGAGATCAGCCTGAGGCATATTCTCATACTGAAACTGGCCAACATTCCCCTTGTTAAAAATGAACAAATCTCCTACTGGTGATTCTCTATTGACAAAAATGTTGAACTTTGGATTGATAGGTACTGTCAGGTCTCTACATGCTGAGCGCCGACAGGGATCTCCCAGTTTGAAATTTAGATGGACGGCTACATGTGACATTTCTAAACTCAATTTTCAATTATGGACCAGTCCTTCTCTCCAGCTGCCTACAGTGAGCCCTGATAACTGTTTGACAGCTCCAACAAATGATGAAGGCCCCCCTCAAAATGATTGAAGTGTATTCATCATTTGCTCTCCTCTGCAGGACCTGCAAACTTCGACTCACTCATTCTGGCCCTCATTAACTGGCACAGCTTCACTCACAAACGCACACACCTCACACTTAATGCACTGTATACCTGCTACTTTCAGGTGTTTCAAAAATGAATACAGTATAAACACATATGAGTTTCAGCTTCATATAAAGAGATAAATGTAGACCAGATCTGGGCATTTTTTGACCTCGAGATACATCCAGGCTTTTGGTTGCCTGCATGAGGTCAATGGAAAATTCATGTGTAAATAAGTATACATCATATAGTTTCCCCGATTTAACTACAACTTTGATAAACTCAATCTCAGGAAATCTTTGGAAATACCATTGCTTTTATGAGAGATGACAAGACATGAATTTGTTTACCAAAGTCAGCTGTAAGCCATGTGCTCAGCTTGGGAAGAGGAGATTGCCATGTTAAAGGATTACAATTTAATTTGTTATTATGAGTCTGGACACGCAAAGGAAGACAGGAACTTGACTGATGCAGAGCAGGATATCTAAACCTTTGCTAGCAAAGCTACAAAAGAAACAAGGAAACAGGAAGCAAGTCAGCAGTCAAAACCAACTTTGTAATTTCCCACAAAATTGCACAGCAATCCATTCTCTCTTATTAAAGAACATTTGCTGGGCTTTCCCACACTAATGTGCCCTGAAAATAAAGAAAGCACTGAGAACATGCCTCTTCCAGTTAACCACAGCAGTCAAGAACATTGTAGGAAATCTAGAGCTTCAATAAAAAAAAGCAAAGCTGGCATTTTTTTTTACTTTTTCTCCTTGGTTCTGGGTGTCTTTGTACGTATGATAACAGAAAATGCTGAAATTGCAGAGGGGCGGGGAGTAATGCACTCACTGAAAGAGACAGCAGCAAGGAGTGATTTTTTATGGTAACTGGATGTTGGGATGCTTGGGATGAAATGGAATACACTGTGTTACAACTGAGGGATGCCCATGTCTGTGAGACTTTAGAAGCAGATGCAAGATAAAGTGACTAAAATAAAGCTTGGTGGTATGCTTGCGTTGTGTTAAACACCAAGAGATCACGTGCAAGTCAGTGGTGAAAACAAACCTGTTGTTGATGTTGTAACTAAAATAATTAACTTCATCAGAGCAAGAGAACTGGATGACATGAGTGTTTGTTGCACTTTTGGATGACCATCAGACTGGCGGTGAGCTAATCAATTTTACTGGAGCAGGAAGACTGCAGATGGAGTAATTAAACTACAAACAAAATAGTAATTGAATAAGGTTAAAAATCTTGGAAATTTTGCAAAAGCATGCATATTTTGTTCACAATGACCTTTAGAAATCTTCATTAAATTGTGATAAATGTTGATTTTACTTTGCGTGTTTTCATTGCCTAACTGTGACTTCTAACAGTGACAAATTGGAAAAACAAATTTATAATGCTGAATTGAATTAAGCTTACTGGTATGACCATAACAAATTAATTGCTCACCCCCAATATAGACTGTACTTAAACTACCCATCCATGCATGCATGCATCCGTAACTGTTACAGTATCCTAGAATCAGCGTATTTTTTATCTCTTTTTTTTTTCCGTTTTTTTGTATCATAACTTTAGTTCAACTCCCCCCTGCCCAAAGTGGAAGTGTTTAAGTAACTCGTGATCTCGTTCATGAATGGGGGTAGAGCTGAGTTTGCTTGGGAGGCGGGTGTTCCACCAGATACGCTGGATAAGCAGGTGGCTGGGATGAGAAATCTGGGCTTCTCTGCTTAGGCTGCTAAACCAAGCAGAGAAAATGGATGGCTGGACCTTAGAACAGTTATTAAAGCCATCCATAATGTTATGTTGACACCATCAAATGTTAAAGCAGTACAGATTTTGTTTTTATTGACAACCATTTTTGTAACCCACATTAAGCATCAGTATCATGGGATATATCATTGTTTCCATAGTGGAACTTCACTAATTTGATGCCTATGACATGGAGTAACAGATAAAAGCACTCCACCACATGATTACTAATAAACTGCGTCTTCAAAAAACAAAAAAAGGGGCTCTTTTTCTAAAACACCATATGTGATTGTTGGGTTTAAAGAGATTGTAATTAGATTTTCATACCAAGCTCATCTTCGAGCCGTGATTCACTGTTTCAGATTTTCCAATTAGTAAGTAAACTTTGTTTGTTGTTTTTTCTCCTTTGGGAGGGTTTGCTTTCTTTAGTTGGCACTGCATGACATGTCTGCCATCAACAGCCAGCCGCAAACATTTTTTGTCATGTATTCAGTGAGAGCTACATGAAGATAACTGTACAATGCACCAGAATAACTTATTTTTGTATAAACCCACCCCGTTGTCAGACTGGCTTTCAGAATGGCGGACTGATTAATGGATGCCGATTAATTTGTATATATTAATCGGTAGGGCTGTTTGATATAACGATATATATGGGATGACGATATAAAAACGTCTATCGTTTCATTTTATGCTATCGTTTGTTTTGTGGCGTCGCAAAATAAACTGTTTACGGCAATATTTTTTCATCGTTTTGATGGTCACTGTAGTGGCTATATTAATGTCTTAAAGTTCTCTCTTTCTCTTATATTTAATATAACCATACTATGGACGGACAAGCGCCTGTCTTTATGTTATGGTTAGCAACAACAACACCATCGCGTGTCCGCTTGTTTATGTTCCACATAAACCTTTCACAATAAAGCTCAAGATCCTGTTGAGACTTTTCAAAATAAACTGAATCACGTGAAAGAGCAGATTATTTACGGATGAGAAGCAAAAAAAGAGCCGCCAGGTGCTAAAAAAATAGACCTTAGACTCAAACGTTAGAACAGGCTTTTCCCCGCAGCACGTCGTGTAATAAATACTCACAAACTTATGTCTAAAAATGTACAGTTTCATGCATCGGTTAAAACACTCCAGGTACCCGACGCGCAGCTGGAAACACTTCACGCAAGTCGAGCTGCCTGAGATTCACAGAATTTACAGAAAATGTTAAATTTTTGTGATTTATCAGGACGATAGATGTCTTATATCAGGATATGAGTTTTTGGTCATATCGCACAGCCCTATTAATCGGCATCTGTGGGTGGACAGCAAAGAAAGAATTTCATTGCACAAAGAAATGCCTTTTCTCTTGTGCCCCATGACAATAAACACTTTGAATCTTGAATCTTCACATTTTCACGTGTATTGCTGCAAGAAATCTGGGCCTGCATGACTTGACCTTGTCACACAAAATTTCCATCATGATGTTGTGGTTAGTCCTAACAACCAACAAGCAACGCTGAAATCCTGTTTTGAATAAATAATCCCAAAGGCTGCTGGTGCTACTGTCAAAATACTGTATTGAAATACAGAAAAATACAGTTTTTGTACTATGAAAACATAATTACTATTCCATGTCATATTAACAAGTACAGCCACACACAGATGTACAAACTAATATTTGCATAGCCATGATTCACACAGCCTACGTCCAGGCTACTGAGCGTTACACAAATTACAAGTAAAATTTAAAGTTTAGTAAAGTAGGAAAAAATATGTATACTTATTAAACATAATCAACCACAAATATATTTTCAAACTTGCCAGCTCTCAGCCTTTAAATCACTCCTCCTTATATCTTATTATTATCCTGTATATGCCCTGAAAGCTCCTGCACAACCTTCGACTGGCACATCCAATGAGTACTCCACAGATCTCGCAGACACTCTGTGTATTCGAGCTGTCAAACCAAACCAAAGCACTCATGCCGCCCCCAGCCAACGCTGCAACCAAATAGGGAGACTGGACAGACAGCTGAGAAGTTTCCTAATTATGGAACACAGCACATCATTAAGACTCTGTAATGAGCTTCCTGAAGCCAGGTGCAGCCTCACCTGTCAGCCACATCCTCATTACTAATATGGTCATGTTTCCCAGGACATCATGGACAGGTTATTAGGGAATGATGGGCAGGTGAGGAGCACTTAGTATACAGATGAGATGTAGTCCCATGCTTCTTAAAATAAATTGTCATCTAAATGTAACATAGCCTTTAATTACTAACCGTATGCACCAATATAATGTTGCATTATTTTTACATGTCTGTATACTTTATATAATATGACATTTCTTCAGTGATGTGAGCTATTTACATTTCTGTGTACTTTTGTGATTTAATATGGCTGTATTGCCAGAATGCAATATGTTTAAGAGACAATGGCATAAAACAGCTAAAGGTGTAGTTCACTCTACTAAAGATAGACAATTTTGCTGTTTACTCAAAATTTACAGCGAGTGCTGCTAAAAAATGAAGTGAGGCAAAATAACATGAAGCCACAGTCTATCTCAACCAGGAGGCACTTCTGCTGATCTGACATACTTAGGTGATCAGCATGATGCGTTAAACATAACCATATTAACATCACTGATTTTATTCATATGTCCATTAATGTAATAATAAATATTTATGGTTATCTTCAGTTGCAGTCTGCGCACATTCTGCTGACATTAATATAATATGCGTGTCTTTAAACAGTCACTGTTTCAGCAGTTTTAGTGATATAATTTTTTTTCTCATTAATATGCAGATTTATGTGGCAAGGTTTTACAAAATCTAAAGGGAAACATTGTAAGTGACTCTGAATCTGAGTTGCCATGCTCATCAGAACTTATCTGTACATGAATATAAAAAATTTAAGAGTAAATGTATATGAGGTCCACATCAGTGGCTGTCAGACAACATGCTTTTGTGCTTTTGCATCAGTTTAAGATATAACTCATCTTCTGTGCAACTGACCCTAAATAGCAGTGTAATATGCTGTTTCCATCCATGCCTGTGCTTGTGTTAGCTGCTGAGATAAAACTATGACCTGTCCAGGCTGTAACCTGACAACTATTATATAATTTCCCTTCTGCTCAGGCAATTTTTTAAAATAAATTGGAGTTATTTCTTCGGGGAGTAAGACATATCTGTGTAAATCCATCTGAATGTATGAACTATAGATGAATTTATTTTATAAAGAGAAACCATATGCTCTTTCTATCATGAGACTGACACAGGTAGATAGACTTGCAGTCCTGAACTTTTTTGCCTGACGTTGTTTCTCCCACAGAGAGAAGGTGAAGTTTGGAAAGAAATATAGCAACTGAAAGAAACACAATGTGAAAACCCCTCCCAAAAAAAAGTGATAGCCTCAATGGCAGCTGGAGTGAACCTTTACAGAAATCAATAACTCCAGCTAAGATTGAGACAGAGAAAGAAGGGAAAAGGGAATGGGGATATCGGGATACCAAAGAGGGAAAGGAGAAAGAGAGCAGATAAAGCTGAAAACAGAGATTGAGTGTGTAAGAGAAGTAGAAGTAGATAAAGAAGGTTGCCAGTTCGTTGTGTGCTCAGGGAAAAACCCAACGGGTTAGTGGCCAGCCCGCTGAGGTCAGCCTCTTCACCTGCGAATCGACTCCAAACAAAGACCAGGGTGGAAATGAAACAGAGGAGAAGAATGTAGTCGGCTGGATGAGTGAGGCATGTCAGAGGTTATTCTTTGTTCTCCTTTGAAAGACACCATGTATACCTTTGAAACGTCTCCACTGTCAAAAACCACCCAACCTTCTTTTCACAAAGCTGTGGCTCTCAGTGTCTTAGAACATAATACATGCCTGCAAGAAATTCTCAAAGCAAGAAATCCTCCAAACACAATATGCTTTCCTGCCAATGAGCACAACTATAATGTGTCCCTGCGGCTTGCACGCCGGAATATTTTGTTTGCTTGTTTTTTTACCTTTAGTGGTCTTCAGTCGGACACCCGAGGTCATGCAAATGATTAAATAAGTATTGACAGCAATAAAGGAAGAAAAAAGAGAGTGAAGCACGTCTAGGCAGGAATCAGCCCTTCTTGATGATTGTTGACAAAATGTATTTCTCCATCTGTCTCTCAAAGCGTTCTTTCTTCAGGTAAATACATTTCTTTGCCCTGCATGCGAATTGAAAGGTATATTGTTTGATCATGCCTCTTGAGAGTAAGACAAAAAAAGATGGAAACGGAGTAGCAGTTGTTTGGGTACCCGCACAGCTGGACCATTAAAGGAAAAGAAATGGGGGGGTGGGGGGAAAGAAGTCAGAATTTAAGAAAAGAAAAGTCTTTTAGGATAAAAGCCTGAAATCCATCATGGTTCTGACAACAAAGTCTTGCAATGATGAACAACAGCTGTCAGCAGGATACACATCCCCTTCATGAGTAATACAAAGCCAAAATCCAGCAAGAGCTTCTTTGACAACTGACAGAAACTAGAGAGAGTTTTCCGTTATTTTGTGCCACAGCTAAAAAAAAAAAGAAATGTAGAATTATATTGCGTGTGTGTGTGTGTGTGTGCGCGCGCACATGTCCTAGCTTCTATGTTCAAGTGCATGCATGCAACGCACAGACAGTTTGTACGATGAGCTGCGATGAGTGACACTGTTGTAATTATGCCTGTAACTGAGGATTAATTTGATATTAATTATTTCTGAAACCCCAAATGAAAAGTCTACACCGAAAGGTAAACAGGAACTGATCAGAACAACACTGAATCTGAAGACAGCGACATACCGTCAGCTAGTCACGTGAGGCTCTTGTTTCACTAAAAAAAATGCTATAAAAAAAATGCTATTTCATCTTTGTACTTTACATAATCCTAAATCCCCGTGAACTTGTGTTTACCAAGCTGCAAACACCACAGCTGAATGTTAAACATGTTGTCATTTGCTCTAATGAATAATTTCAAAAAAATATTATTCCACTAAGAAAATATTAACATTTGAAGAGAGGGGTGTTAAAGGTGTTATCGCTGTGTCTGCGCTGGCACCGTGTTACACACTCAAATCAGAGATAAAACCCTGTTTGACATTGCTGAAAGCCCTGCAGCCGAACTCCCAAGTGTGATCTTTTCCCTACACTTATTTATTTTATTTCTTTCAAGTGTATGTGTGTGTTGATTAGTCAGTTACAATAATTTGCCTGATGTAACATTAACTAAAGTGCTATAGGAACAACACAAATATTGATATCACACAAATCGTATGACATAATTTGTGTTATGAATTTTTTCACTGATGTCAACAAAAATGTGAGGTTTTCACTTGAAGGAACACATCTTTTGATGATGACTCTAAATAATTATCAAGGCAACAATGGAAGTTTTTCCACATGAATTCTCTACTCACAGCTAAAGTAACATGACAGCGTATCCTGCCCCCCCTCCCCAATTTGTTTTTTCTTTCTGGATGAAACAGCTTCTAATTAGGAGGTGAGATGAAGTTTAGCGGTGACAATTTACCTTCGGGGATAACACAAATCATCACATCTTAGCTGTGAGTTTTCTCACAACTCCTATAGTTCTCTTGTTCTATTCATATATAACAATATGTCAGTGACGGACTGCAAAGCTGCTCCCGTTTTCGCTCTCTTAACGATATCTCTGTCACACCGATCCTTTGCTTCTCCCTTATCACTTGTCATGTCCTCGCAATGTGACATCTCCCTTTCTGCTTTCGGGGTCATTTTTTTCCCTCTGTGCTTGTTTTCTAAACTCCTATCACCCTCCCCTCTCCCTAATTTACTTTTTGTCTCCCGCTTGCTCTCTACTGCTGAGTTGTTTACGACCCGCACATCCTCCTGTGCAATTATGAGTGTTGCTCACTGTATCCTCATCCATATGACGAGTCTGACAGGCATGTATGGAGATGGATGGTGTGAGCAAAAGAGGGGAGTGGAAATGGAGTGTGTCTTTACAAAGACCATTTTCGCCATGACATATTTCTCCTGAGAGAAACTTAAATAAGCTTAATCTGAATGGACAATTGCTTGATAATTACAAACACATTTCTTTTTTTATAGAGAAACCAACACAGCAAATATCTTCACTTCAGGTTTCAGGTTTAAGAGAAGTTAAATGAATGCTCAGTCGTAGTAAACTGAGATTTAAGTGCACGCTCTCGTCTCTTCCACCATCTTGAAGCCTGAGTTGGGATCAAGGAATCTGCTTTACATCTTTTACATCTTTCAACTTATCCAAATGAGGCCCAAGGTAACACTTCCTCCTCTGCTGCTCATTTTAATTATGGCATTCTTCAAGGCTGTATCCTTGGCCCACTTTTGTTTTCAGTGCGCATGCTTTTTGATAGTAATGATATCACTTATCACAGTTTTACAGAAGACAAACAGTTATCTGTCCCTCTGCTATAAAAAACAAACAAAACAGTTCTCTTGATAGTCCTGGCTTTGTCTTCATTATCTTCATTAAACTTTCTAAAGTTTACTGAGGATAAATCCAGTGTTTTAGTTATGTTTAGCTCTTTCAAATAGGCCAAGCATATTCCAGATATGTCAAAGAATCTTGAGTAAAAAGAACATTGTCCAGTTATGCATCTATCAGCTTGAAAAACGTCCTAAAATTAGATAATTCTTATCTTCTAATGACTTGCATGCTTTTATTTAGTCCCACCTTGATTAGTGCAGTGCTTCTTATGCAACTGCATTTTTGTTCTGGTTAGTTCAGATTTAAACTGGCACCAAAATATGTCAACATATTACTCCAGTACTAGCAAATTCACACTGGCTGGCTGTTAAATTTTGGAAATGTTGTCCAAATTATACTAATGACTTTTAAAGGATTTAACAGCCTTGATCTGAATTATAAAAATGACTTTTTGTTCCCCAATGTGCCTGGGCACTTAAATACTTGAATTGGTGAATGGGGTGCTGCTGGTTATACTTTAGACCTTTTGATAAACTGTCAAACATTCTGCTTATTGAGATCAGAATTTCATCTTCCTTATTGTCTTTTAGAGGTCTTGAACATTTAAAGCCTTCAAAAACATATAATAGGTCTCAACTGCTGGTTTTATTTCTCTTTAATTTTTTTTTTATTCTTTCTATTTGTATTGGGGTTTTTTCTTTTGATGTTTATAGCAAAGTCTTGGATATGTGAAAAAAGAAAAACATTTTCTATGAAGCACTTTGTAGCTTTTATTAAGAAAAGTGCAATATAAATAAACTTTATTATTATTATTTGCCCACCAACCTTGACTTGAGAGGACATTTAATGTGACCTATGCTCACAGGCACTCAGACACACAGAAACGCACACACAGATTTAGATTACCTTGTGGTAATGATGATTATGGTTATTTACAGTCATCATCAGCCCACAGTTTTGTCAGCTGCACTTGCTGCCGGAGTTGTTTTTTTGTCTATGCACGGACTGTATTTTGAAAAAATACCTACGTTTGCCCCATGTCCTTTGAAAAGCAGGCAAGCCAATTAGAGGTACAACCACTGATATTAATTTCAACTTCCTCCCACTCTCTACTCTTTACAATGTATTTTCATTTAATGGACGGATACACAGGTTGATGACCTGTGAAGAATTAGGTAGATGTGTCTGCGAGTATGCAGGATGAATTCACTAGAGCATAAAGTGCTGAGCGGTATGTGCAGGAAGGCAGCTCAGCCTCAGACATGTCAGTATGGTGGATCCCTTTACGGGTGCTCTCAGGTAAAAACTGTTGAAATTACTCATTACCCTTCCACAGTGGTGTCTGCGGTGTGTTCTGATGTAGACAACGGAGATGTCTTTCCTGACATTGCTTGCACTGCAGGCAGCAACAAAACTCATTTCTGCAGTGTTTCTCTTTAACCTCCTCTCTCCATTACCAAAATGAGGGATTTAGAGACTTTTTTTCCACTTTGTGCAACAGAAAGCATTAAAAAAAAAAAGGCTGTTATGCTTTTGCTTTTTTTTTTTTTCATTTCCGCTGCATTTAAGAGAGCATATACCCATTAGCAGTACTCACACAGTATTTAATATAATGGCTAGCTTTTCTAATTGTGTCTCCTTGAGGGCAAAAACTTTCATTAAATCCATTTTTGTGCTAGGAGTACCACCAGCTGTTGGTCAGTGAAAGAAAGCTGCTTTTGAATGTCCTTACTCACAAAACAAGCAATATTTTATACAGTTTCTCTGCTAGTGTCAAAAACATTAAGGTAGTTGATTTAGTGTATTCCTTTTACCAACCGATTTAGTCAACGAAGAGTTACAAGGGCTTTCAGATCACAGCCATTTGATATTTTGGTATGCACTGTAGTTCTTAGCAGATCAAACCAAAGAGGATAGACGGGGAGGGCGGGGCGTGTTTCAAATACATCTTCAGATCAGGATCAGAGCAAGGGGAGATTGCAATTAGCATGGATTAAAGGGTAGATTATAACGAGACTAATAAGAACATAAAGAGATTATTGTAGATGCTAGGAAAGAGTTATGGAGACATGGGATAGATGGACAGATATAGAGCATGGAGAGAGGGAGAGAGAGAAAAGCCACTGAGACCAGCCGATATGAGAGTACAAGGCAAAGGTGTGCAAAGCAGATAGGACAGAGAGAGGAGAAGGGGAAAAGAGTACCCTGATAGAGCAAGAGATCCGAGAGTGCAAAGAGAAGGTAGAGAGACGTAATAGGAAGATAGATAAAGGAAAAGAGGCCTCTGAGACCAGGAGATAAGAGAGAGCAAGGAAAAGGTGGGCAGTGTGAGGTAGAGAGGCCTAAATATGTTGAGGGCAATAGAGATGGGAGAAACTGGGGAGGTTCACGTAGTGTTTTGATGGATAGGTGGTTAGAAAGATGAGAAGAATTGAGACAATAGAAAGAGACAGGGGAGCCAGGCAAAGTCCCAGAAACACATTAACAGGAGCAAAGAAGAGACTACAAAGACACGCATGCACTTTTACAGATAAACGAAAGGATGAAGACAAAGAAAACAGCACACAAATATGCTCTCTGTTTCTCAGATATGCACAGAAGCTCGCAGTGCATTTATTAAATTCTCCATAGAGCTCTCAGGGCATGGCTAATGTCCCCACAGCTTCTCCTCCAGAAAAAAAGGGGGAGAAAAAGAGCAAACAAAGAGCAAAAGTCAACAATGCCCTGACAAAGACGATTTGATCCATGACTTAGTGTGAAAGCTTTTTAAAACTAAAAGTGTTTGCATGTGTTACTTTCTCCAGAACACTTTAGGTAAGAGCAGGGGCACATTTGTGTGCGAATGGGTATGCAGGATTTTGTTGGTGGTTCTTTTTCTTCAAAGACAAGTGTTTGGCAGCGTGCATAAGACATATTCTGGCCTTTAACTTTTTTTTCTCAATAATACAGGAGCTGCTCTTGTTAGAGGAGAGAGAAGAAGAATATTGATTTACATTCACACCCCATACAGATCAATGCAGACAGCAGAATAAAAGCGTATTCTCATCCATGCATGAGTTTGTACATACTGTGAAGCAGCTCTCTGACAGACACCTGTCAGTCAGCGGGGTCAGAGAAGAAATCGATAATGACCGCTCTTATAGCTTCAGTAAGAAAGGCACAAACTAAAAGGTGACGCCTGAGACAGGTTTATGAGAAAGCCAAATAGGGTTATGAATGCCATTCTGGCATTTCAACTCAAACTGCCCACCTTTCTTAAAAGCCATTATCTCCTACACTGGGGATATGAGCAGCTGAGCATATCAAGTGCCATTTTGGATCCACTGACCTTTCAGTTCCTAGTCTGACTGGCAGGGGTGTGATCCCCTGATATGAACTGAGCGTGGCCCTGGTACTTATGCCTAGTATGAGCAATTTTAATGGATATTATGGGTGTTATGGACTTTAAATGATTGTTGTCTCTGTACTTCAGACAGGTCTGGCATTACAATCAAACCACAGGCTCCTGAAATTTCTGCTTTTATATAAGGTAGACACTACACCTGTCTATTTTTTTCATTGCAAAAGGGCAATAATTACAAAGTCTAATAGTCTAACAGATACAAAACTGTTTAAACACATTCAAAATATTAAGAATTTGATGTATATTTTAGAAATGTTGGAACAAAAGCAGGTTTACTGCTCTGTAAATGGCCAATTGCTTCACAGTTAAAGTGAAATATTGTCACATTCTTGTTTAATAAAGGATTTCAGCTCTTTTGCCATATTTTTTTCCTTTTATAATGCATCACTAGGTGACAAATAAATACAGCAGCCACAGCACCCAGATTCTTTTACTCTGAAGCCATATTGTTGCAATATGGTTTGTCTTTGTCTAGAATATATTTGTATACAAAGAAGTTAATGGGCGACTCAGTGACTGCAAGATGTCCAGGTCCTGTCGTTGCAAAACAAGCCCAAATAATCACCCCTCCACCAGCATGGCTGACGGTGTTTTTGCTGACATGCTGCGTTTGGTTGTCACCAAGCATGGTGCTGTGCAACATCTCCATTGTGATGCTGTCTGTCCAAAGATCATTGTTCCAGAAGTTTTGCACGGTTTCTTTGTTTTTTTTTTCAGATGCAACCTTGCAAACTTCGTGCTGCCATGTTCTTGTTAGAGAGAAAAGGCTTTCTCCTGGCAACCCTTCCAAACAAACCGTACTTGTTCAGCCTTTTTCTAATTGTACTGTCATGAACTTTTCAGATGCTGAGTCCTGACTGACTATGTATTGATCAGTATTAATGGCACTTAATTAGTAATAGCTTTCAGCATTACACCTTGCTTGCAAAGATTAATCTAGGTGTTTTGAATTTTTTAATATTATTTCTCAGTGTTAACATTTTAAATGTCTTTCAACTATTTGCAGTAAATTCTGTTGTTATTCATGTGTTATACATCACATTTACTGTTTTAGACACAAGACTGTCTACGATGATGCCATTTCTAAATAGATATAACAATATATGAGTTTGGTTCTAGTCATAATATAAATATATAAAAAGGCTGCTGTGGACCCATTTCGTTCAGTGGGACTCATTCCAAATAATCAGATTACTTGCTAAGATCAATAGTTGTAAGACAAGGATCTCACACTTTCCTGATCCTTTTTTTATCCTCTTTCTTTCTGTTTCTTGCTGTCAATACTCTTATCTCACAGTTCCCAATATGTGTCTTTTACTTCTTTTCCTCTTTCATTCTTTGCTTTTACTGTCTACTGCTCATGTGTCTTTGCTTTGGGGAGTATGAGTCTCCACAAAATACAGCAGAAATGATGAAAATAAAGACATTAGCTTCTCTGGATAAGAGCAGGGATAAATATATGAGTGTGGCTGTAGGTGTGACTATGAGCCTGTTATGTGTGCTTTTGGGATAACAAATAGATAAACCCATCACAATAAGCACTGTTGTGTGGCTGTCCCCGAGGACAGAAGAAGAACACAGCCCCGGGCCTTATCAGTCTGTCATGTCTGATTCCTCATCTCCTGTGAACATTTAGTACTTTTGTTGGGGATTTTGCAATGAAGGAGAAAGTAAGGGGTGATGATGGCTGTAAGGAGTGACACCAGAAACATGACGCAAAACATTTTTAGCACGTGTGAGTGTTTATTTATTCATCGTTTTATTTTGGAGATCATCTCAGTAAATGTTAATCCAATACTTGGATCTCACTGATGTAGTTCAACTCTAATTTCTGGGTTATCATCTGGCACAGGTGTAAATGTGAGTTTGATTGGTTAACCCTGTGGCCTGTTAGGTGTGTTTCATGTTTCACAAAGCTTTTAGCTGAGATAAGCTCCAGGTTAGATGAGCATGTAAAAAGATGGATTGATAAACCCTTTTTGTCTCTTGTTCTCTAGAGAGTGATTTTTAAATGTTGTAAATGTGTTTTTCTTAACCAAGGAAAAAATTTGCACCTTAATTGTCGCCTGTGGTCTTCCAGGACGAGTGTTTCTGAGCTGGCTGGTGCATTCATTCATTTTTCAGAGTTTACCAGATTGCTAATTTGGCCACTCCAGATGTTTTTGCCATCTCACTGAAAGGTTTATTTTGATTTTTCAGCTTAATGATGATCTCCTTTCTTTGCATCGACAAATTATAATTAAGCCAAATTTTCACACACAGAGGATTATCTACTGCAAATCCTAAGAGAATGCAGCACATTTTTAATCACTTTTATATCAAATTCAAAGCAGTTTTCCTGTTTTGATTCGGTCAGATGGAATTTAGAATACCCACATTGATGTTTATCATATTTATGTGGGAATTGTGATAGTTTGCACTAGGGCTGTTCGATATAACATATATATGGGATGACGATAACGTATCGTTTCATTTTATGCTATCGTTTGTTTCGTGGTGTCGCAAAATAAACTGTTTATGGCAATATTTTTTCATCGTTTTGATGGTCACTGTAGTGGCTATATTAATGTCTTAAAGTTCTATCTTTCTCTTATATTTAATATAACCACACTATGGACGGACAAGTGCCTGTTTTGTTGTGGTTAGCAACAATGACGGTAACAGCATCGCGTGTCCGCTTGTTTATGTTCCACATAAACCTTTCACAATAAAGCTCAAGATCCTGTTGAGACTTTTCAAAATAAACTGAATAAACTGAAAGAGCAGATTATTTACGGATGAGAAGTAAAAAAGAGCCGCCAGGTGCTAAAAAATAAACCTTAGACACAAATGTTAGAACAGGCTTTTCCCCGCAGCACGCCGTGTAATAAATACTCACAAAGAAAATGGCAGCTGATACAACTTATGTCTAAAAATGTATAGTTTCATGCATCTGTTAAAACACTCGACTCCAGCTACATGACACGCAGCTGGAAACACTTCCCGCAAGATGAGCTGCCACAGAATTTACAGAAAATGTTACATTTTTGTGATTTATATTGATATCGGACAATAGAATTCTTATATCAGGATATGAGATTTTGGTCATATCGCACAGCGCTAGTTTGCACCTGCTTTTTGAACCCAGGACTTTTGTAGATGCAAACACATGGTCTCTGTTCTTCATATACTCACAGACATGCTCTTACACACACAAACATGCTGCTGAGCCTCATCTTGGCAGTGCCCTCTCTCTCTGCGGATCTCCGTATGAACTCCCTGCCAGTACGATTCTATCTCTCCTCCCTCACATCTTCATCCATCCATGCTGTCGTGCTCTCATCTCCCCCTCCGCCCTCTTCCTTTCTTTCTCCGCTCCTGAGTTGTTTGTTTTGGCACGGCCAAGTGAATCACACAGGAGAGTTTAACTGGCACAATACATAGCTCTCATTTCACCTGATGCCCTGCTGTTACTCCTACACATCTTCTCCTGTCTCCTCCTTTTCTCGACATACTCTGAAAAACAAATTATGAAATGGGCCAAGTGGACTTTTTTTTTCTGTGAAAGCAATTTTGTGCTCTCTCCTCACCTTTTGAAAAACCTGTGTTATTATATGGTAGGGAAAGGGAGAGGCCAAGCAATGAGTTTAAGGACTAGCCGGGTGATGGAGGAAATGCACTCGGAGGCTTGGTAATGTTTACCTGGTGTAGCATAGGATTCATTTACATTTCCTGACAGACAACACAGGCACTGACTGATGTTGTGTGAGGGAATAAAAACATAACGATGATTAAAAAGAGTACAAGAAAAACATAATTATAGGTCTGTCCCATAGCTATGATGAGCTGTCTAGAAAGTTAAAGTACAAAGGGCAGTATTAAACTCTCTCCCCCAAGGGACAACTCATTATTGTTAATTATTGTCAACAATATACACAGTTTTGTGGTATTCTGAGACTGCCATTAACCATAATGTTTAATTATTGTACTATTAACAGCTACTGAAGAGCAAATAGCAACCATGTATCTACAGTATTATATGAATCATTAAAAAAAATGGTAAATGGCCTGCATTTGTATTCAGTCATTCACCCATTCACACACACATTCACACACTGGTGATGGCAAGCTACATTGTAGCCACAGCTGCCCTGGGGCGCACTGCATTAGCTTGCAGCTTTTTCTCCTTCACAACTCTGATGAATTTATCTTCAGACAGACTTCTTGTAAGCGTGTCTGGATGCAATCCTTTGCATGTTTTGGTTTCTGTCACTTCTGCAGTGAACCTCTGTGACACCTACAACATAACCTATACAAGGGGCCTTGTGGTCATCTCTTGGCATTTCTTATGAGATGGCAGATACTATGTTCTTTGGGGTTTTTTTTTCTTTTGTTCTGTCTCTCTCTCTCGCTCTTTTTCTTTTTCTTTGTACATTCCCTTACATCCATTCTAATAGTTTTAGTAAACTCCCTTCAGGAATTTGCTGACATCTGATTAATGCTATGATTATTATTCCTTATATTGAGGCTATGGCTATTATTCTTTCACTGAACCATTCAAAAATTGTGGAGAGAAAAAAGCAGACAGACATCCATAGGAGGAAGAATAGATGGTAGTAAACAGGCCAATTACAATACTTGCTGACTGTGTCAAAATTACTTGTACGTACATTTCTAGGAAATTGTATTTCAGGTTACCACTCAGGGGTTGAGAAAGGTTTGCAGTCACAACCAGGGTCCTTCATTTAATAGGTGATTAAATCTAAGAGGCAAGTTAATATATATTACGGTCGAGTGAGTTAATATTTTGTGTGCTGGAGGGTGGTGTTGCTTCCGGTGACAGCATGGAGATAAATGCTCAGTAACAAGAAAATAATGACATCCCACGGCGCACTTGTACCTTCAACACATCCCTTTTCGTGAGCTCAGTGAGTGTGATTGTTTACACCTGAGTTTGCTGAGTGTCTCAGCAAGCTGCTGCTTGATTGTCATACTGTATTTTTACTTTTTACTGATTATTGCACTGTAGAGCCTGGTGAGAAACAACATTCCATTGCAGCCTGTGTATATCTGAAAAACCAAGCAAAATGACAGTGAGCCCTTTTGAGCCCTTGAATCTTAAGTTCATGGTACAGACATAAGGTTGCTTTCTATTTAAGCACTAGCTACATTATTAAAATGACAGGTGATCAAATGCAACTTTTTGACCCCGGCAACAAGCATCACCAGACACAAACTGCTTCTGCACAGTTTAGCTACTACTGTATTTCCAAGGGAGAGAAAAACATACATGCCACACTGATAAATGGAGAGAGATGTTAGTAAGATTTTTTTTTAAAAGTAAACCTTGCTCACTGCTCTTTGTATTATAATTTTATAATTTAAACCTAAATCTTACATTAAGTGTCCTCATTTGTTTTAGAGTTTACCTTAGTTTAGTTTTGGGGGAACCAAGGATGGGTGTAACAAAGGGTTAAATGTAACAACATCCCCCCCATCCTCCCTGATACTAAATTGAAGCGCATGGGTGGGAAACTCCAGGCCTGAAGGACCAGTGTCCTGCACCCTGGGTCAACACACCTGAATCAAATGATTAGTTCATTACCAGGCCTCTGGAGAACTTCAAGACATGTTGAGGAAGTAATGTAGCAATTTGAATCAGGTGTGTTGGCTCAAGGACACATCTAAAACCTGCAGGACACCACCCCACCACCCCTGTTGTAGAGCTTTATGAAGAAGTATTCAGATTTTATGGCAAAATCACAACTAAGAATTTTTTTTATTCAAGTGTATATTTTGATTGGTACTGATACTGCAGAAACTGGAATTTTGTAACATTATTTTTTATTTCATGTCAAAATTTAAGAACTCTTACAAATATTATGTGAGATATAAGTGCTGGAGCAAAAAACATTTTTACTATAATCCCTGGACTCCCTTACATTACGCTCGCTAAATAATGTTTCATGGAAGTTTGTTGCAAAACTTATTGAGGTAAATTAGTTTAGTCTTTTTCCCAGGTTGCATAAAAATACCAGGCTGTTTAGTCCAGGCAAAACTGGTCAGTTTGCAGTATTTTGATAATGTTTAAAATGATGTACTATGCTGAACTGGTTACACCTAGGGTACTGTTACTAGGTTACATCAAGGGCAGCAGACATCAGCTCATATATAAGATGATGATGCAGATTAGTTTCAGTCACTGAGTTCTACCTTTTATGCTAGCTTTATAGTGAGTAGGGGTTGGAAATCAGCTATGCTGTTTGGGTAGCATCTCCTTATATCTTACTGAATTCAGCTGGCTAAATCCATAAAGAGCAGTGAATATCAGAAGAGGAGCACAGATCACCTGATCAGAATCTCTATGCAAAGAAAACTAAAACGGATTATGTGCCTTATTTATAAGTAATTCTGCACCATGAATACGTCATAGGTCATCATTCTTTTATTACTCAGGTTGTATCTTCATGCCGTCACTGGAAGCAACACTAGGCTCCAGCATGCAAAAAAAAAATTAACTCATCCAGTAGTAATATGGATGTGTCAGATTTAATCACTCGTTAATTACATTAACTCCAGGTCACTTCAGCCTACTCTAAGCTCTACCCATGGCCTGCATTCAGTATTCATTCTGAACAATTTGCTATAAGCATAAGTCTCTTTAAAAAAAAATGGATGTACAATGAACAGCAATTTACTACAAAACAACACATCTCTGTAAGTTCATGTTCTGCTACTTCGACAGGAGTTTGTGAACATACTCCTACTCGCTTACAGTCACTTTTATTTCACTTGTGGATGAAGCATTTTTGTCATCGACTTCAGTGAAATATAACCTCAAGTTCCTTGCTCTGTGTGTGTGTGTGTGTGTGTGTGTGTGTGTGTGTGTGTGTGTGTGTGTGTGTGTGTGTGTGTGTGTGTGTGACCTCAGCAGAATAGCGAGTCAGAAAAGAAAAATCACTAGTCTGAACCAAGCTTTAAATGCAGCACCCACAGCACAGCCATACTGTGCATAATCAGACATTACTGGCTAACCTTCCATTATCAGCACAACAACGGTAATTTTAAGTCCTTACTTACAGTGATAAATTAGCAGTCAGTACATGTGTGTATTTATGTGTGTTTGGTGTTTATAGAGCCCAAGCCTACATTAGGCATAGGCCCGAGATGCTTTTTCTCCTGTGATGTCTTTTTTGTGCTGTAGAAAGAGGATTGTGAGCACATTGTTATTGAATACAGGCAGTTCCTTTGTTCATGCAGTCATAAGTTTTTCCTAATGCTTAACTACTTTTACTCTGCAGTTATACAAGAGCTAGAAGGAACATCCCTTTAATTATGTGTTTAAAGTAGTCTGCCCAAGGTTTTATGGGGCCTTAGAATTTTGATTTGCATCCCCATCACCCACCACTCACCTCAGCACCACCAGTATTAACTATAGATTGTCCATGGTTGATTGTTTATGCATTGTACAAGAAATACAATCATTATCATGGCGTGTGTGTGCTGGAAAGAGATCAAATAAACCAGCAGAGAGTGCATTTACAAAACAATTTATCTATTTTAATTGGTTTTGAAATGTGGTAATGTGCAAAGGGACACAAAAATCACGCAGTTTTATAAAGACCCAGATATTCTTTTCTTGTAATGTAAGAACAGAAATTGTTTTATAAATTAAACCTAAACATAAATAAGGAATAATTGAAATACAAAATATTCATTAAGAAGATTCTATTTGATTTTTGTCTTTATTTACAGAGAACAATTGGCCTAAGATTAAAAAAACAAAAACTACCTGCCCTGTCATATTAGAAGCTAATGTCTCTGTCAACAGCAAAACTCCCTCACAGGTTTGTACATGCTGACCTGGGGGAAATGATGCTTTGTCAAAAAGTCACACATCAGCTGAAGAAGCACTTTGTGAAGCGTCATGAGCTGATGTTATTGCCGGCGTTGTTGTGTTCTAAAATATATCCACTGGGGAAATATTGCTGGGGAATCAGTTGATGAATGAGGATGAGCTTGTAGCAAATTCAGATATCTCAGGGAAATAATATGTAAAACAACAACGCTGAAAGCGGGTCTAATTAAATAAAACAACTACCTAATTGAGGTGTAACAATGTCGTAATATAACCACAAAGACCCCAAAATGATTATGTGCGCTATGTACGACTGTTATCAGAGTCAAGTCTGTGAATAGTAGGTCTGTTTCATAATGAGACAAAGGTGCTGGGACATGTTCAGGATCCAGCGATTGAGCCTAGACCAGGGGTCCCCAATCTCAGTCCACGAGGGCCGGTGTCCCTGCAGGTTTTAGATCTCACCCTGGGTCAACACACCTGAATCACATGATTAGTTCGTTGCCAGGCCTCTGGAGAACTTCAGGACATGTTGAGGAGGTAATTTAGCCATTTAAATCAGCTGCGATGGATCAAGGACACATCTAAAACCTGCAGGGACACCGGCCCTCGTGGACTGAGATTGGCCTAGACCCTTAGTTCAGAAAATCGTGGTTACATTTCATTACAGAAAAAGTAATTCGATAGTTATTTTACACAGAAGAAAATCTTTAACACAAATGAATGTGTGTTAGGTTTATGCCTTGGCTGCCCTAAAATAATAGCACTGATAATTACCAAGATACATTTTTTATTTGTGTGTGTGTGTGTTGGTTCATCCACTAGTGTGTGCAAGCTCTTTAACTGAAATTGTGTTTTTAGTGATAAACTATAATTATTGTTGTTATCCACAAAATTTCAAGTGAACAGTTTTATGAAAAAAGCTGAGAAAATAATAAGGTACAATATTATTGTTTGATTAAGATGCCAAATTACAGTTACTTGCATTTCTAAAAAGAAAAGTTGAAGAACCTGAAGAAAAGTAGTGGATGAACATTAGGCTTTATCAGTTTCTGACTGCTCAAATTTAGGTATAAAAATGTGAATTCAGTTTTTTATTGGCCTGATAAATAACAGTACAACTTTTAGTATGAAACAGGTTTTAGACAATTGAAAATATATATTTGTGTTTTCTTGTTTTTATGACACTATACCTTCTTTTTGGTTTCAAATTTTAAGTTACTGATACTGTGAACAAAAACAACAACAACAAAAAGTCTGTGTTTGAAAGCAGTACTTGATACTAGTACTGGGTTGTTTGCTAGATGGGTGCCATCTGTGATAACCACTGACTTAAATGTGAGACTATGAGGTCTAACTTTGACTTAAATTCAAACTTGGCCTCTCTATTGTATAAAAATACGACAATACACACACACACACACACACACAAACACACACGTGAATTGAGAGGATTGTGAAGTCTCTTGAGGAGGCACTGTTAATCCTGTTGACAATGGCTTGTCTGAACAGTAGCTTGAAGAGAGATGAGGCTAATTCTCTTTATGAAGGCAGTAACCCCACAGGTCACCAAAGCCAAACACGTAACCATTTAGACACACAATAGAAACACGTCTGTTTCTTCTTCCTGGAGTTTAGCCCCTAGTCCCACCCAAAAAAAAAAAAAAAAGTAATAATACAGTATATCACACCTCTCAATGCAATTGTGCTGCATCAAAAGTCTGCTTCAATTCCCTTCTGTAAAAAATGGGGCTCGGGAGATTTCATTGTCTCTAAAGAAATTTGACAAAATGATATTGACAATGCGGCTTATTTTCCCGGAATAAAGAGGGAAACGTAATATTGTTTCATTCTCTCTTGCTGTTATTGTGATATATTGCCAGCCACCGAAATATTTACACCTATCTCTCTGCCTAGTTACTGTCCCATGCCAGAATACATTATCCGTGGAAAAGAAAACAATATTACATTTCTTATTGAAAAGCAGCGATCCTTCACCTTTTATCCACTCATTAAAAATCACACATACACGAACCCACACACACGAACGGGCACATAGAAACACAGAGAGGTGTTTGTGTGTCCGCAGATGTGGTTTTGAAGTACCAACACTCACTCCAACAATTACACGCAGTGGTTTGTGCATAGAAAAGATAAATGTATGCAACGGCGCTGAAGCTGTTTTAATAGATCTGTAAAAGCACAGGTGTGATGTGTGTCTAAGTGTGCCTTCCGGTCTCAAAGGCATTTACCATCCAGCTGCATAAAACATGTTGAGCAAATGAGTTATATTCACAGTGCAGCTGCCAATTGTCACTATAATTCACATGGACGCAAAAAAAGAGCCTCAAACAGTTAAAATTTTGAACAATCAATCATCTGTAACTCTAGCAGCACAACTTTATCGCCTTTAGAAAAAGATGTTTTCATCTGTTTTGTGCACTTCTCTGTGAGGGTCACATTGACATGTTCTCCATTTCGGAAATAACCTATAGGCTTCTTTTCTGGATGTTTGTGTTCTATCCCCAGACGGGACACCCTACACGTGGTGGGTTGGCAGAGGGAACGAGAAACACTTCTACTGGGGTGGATCGGGGCCTGGCATCCAGAAATGTGCCTGTGGCATCGACAGGAACTGCACTGACCCCAAGTACGACTGCAACTGTGATGCTGATGTCAAACAATGGTGAGTCAGACTTTAAAGTTCACTGTTTCAGTTTTGCAATTAGAGAGCCATTTCTCAGTAGTTTTCAAGCTACTAAGTAGCTCTTTTTTTGTATTACATGAATACTACATGCGTCATGGGAAAGCCTTTTTCATGCATTATGCATTAGCTTTTATCTATCAAGCTTCTTGGAGACCATCTTGTGCAGCTAAAGTCTTCATTTTTACCCACTGCAAACTACTTTAATCTTTCTAATAACCAGGATACTACTTTTATGATAATAAGCTGAATGCATGTGTCGCAGAGTGGAAAGCTAACGCTACAGTTACTAATGAGTGGAGAATTCAGTGGTGACTTTTTTTTTTGCCAACCTAGATAAAAATGATTCTGTCACTTGTTATCACTAGGCTTTAGCTATAAAAACAAGGAAGTTTCACAGGGTTATGTACATACATACCACGCTCACTGGCACTTCAGTAAGGAAGAGGAGTGTTTGTTATTCCATTAACTCACCCACGGATTTTCTCACCAGGGCAGATGAATTCCTCAGACATACCTCAGACATTTAACTGCTTCTAAAATAATTGCAGTTTATATGAAATTGTAAAGGTCAGTTTGTCTATTAACTGCTTGTTATGTTTAATAAGTGCATGTTTGGTAGTAGAGAAGTTCATTTTGGTAGACATTCACAAGGCTTCCTACAAACAATCTCTTACCTGACAGACCGTCGATTCTTTTTATTTTTCTTACCGCATAAGCTGAACCCAAAAATGAAAAACCCACGGATTATTTACATTTTTATTTATTTATTACATTTTTGATAGCACTAAATTCGTCACTTATGCTAATGTAGCGTTTGCATTAAGCTGACAGTGCAGAATCCGCCTTAACTGGACAGTGTGGCGATGCGTCAAACTTCAAAGGCTGAAGTGACTGAATGATGAATGCATTCATCATTCAGTCACTATCAGTGATGTGTTTATTTAAGAGGGGTGCTTACATCCAGAACCAACAGTTTGCGTTTTAAAGCTCTTTTAGCCAGCTGATGGATATTCTCATTAAAAGCTGTTGCATCGCTGTTTGTGAGTGTGTGTATGCATGTGCCTCCTCTTTGAGAGTAATTACTGAGCATTAGCAAGAAGAAGAGATTTAATTTGCTTTCATGTCTCCCTCCTCATCTCGAAAACTGATGAGATTACAAATAAATTTTACAGTGCCTTGTTCTCTCTGTTAATATTGTACGCATCAGTGTCTTATTGTTTGTCTAAGTTAGCTTTGAAATTTTACCAACTGTTTGCACTCATTACCCATACTTTTGGCAGCACATAGAAATGCGCAAGTGTCTATCCACACATGCTTACTCAGATGCACACGTCCCTGCACACTGTCTTTAATTAGAGTTCTCATTAGAGTTCCAGAATGCATTGGTCAGCACAGAAATGAAATTAAAATATGGCATCAAAGACAGACGGAACACATGAAAACATAATCCCTGCAGCCACTTCTGTTTGCTGGCGAGGAAGCATTACAAAAAAAAACCCTCTAATATTGTACAGGAAGTCTACAGTGTTGTCTGACATGTAGGTGTGCACATTTTCACATCAATAAACACGCAAGGGCATAAGCAGAGTCTTAGAGGAAAAAAAGCAAACAGCTCAGAAGCCTGAAGAAGAGAAAGGCTGGGTTGGCTGGGTTGCAGTTTGCAAAAACACTCGGAAAAAACTGAACAGACTTCCATGAAGGAAAGATTATCCTCTATCAAAGCAATTGAAAGAGAATATGTGGTGAAAACAGCAAAACCTAATGCACATCATGCAGGGCATTAATGGAACTAGGGCACTTGAATTTGTTGATAATTTTAGGTGAATACAGGGTGAATACAGATACAGACATGCTCAGTTTCAGCAACTAAGTTCTGAGGTGACATGACCTTATTGTGACTGAGCAGACTGGCTAAAGACAAGAAGAAAGAGCTGAAGGTGTCTGCAGACGGTCCTCAAAGAGGATCACCTGGCTAGATCTAAAGACATCTATCGATGTCTAAAGGGTGAATCTTGAAATTGATCTGTGTTAAACACGGCACACCTGTGCAATTGTTACTACACTGATGTAAACCTACTCAAATTAAAAGTGAGACTTGATTCATTAGAGGTAATTGGATCAGACCTTAAATGGTGTTTAACCTGCTAGCTATCTAACACAGAGCCTGTGTGATGTCTCATTGCACCGACGTGAAAATAGAGCAGGTAATTCTCTGGTGAATTCACACTGTGTGAGTGAACTCCTTGTATGCAGCCTCCCTTACGCTCCCTTGTCTAAACCACATAACGTGTACTGAGGTGTGAACATATGTGAAAGTGACTATTTCATGTGTGCTACATGTAAAAAAGACCAAAGTGACAGTATTGATACTGTTTGGAAGTTTACTAATAGGCTCAGTTAAAAGTATCCTTTAAGTAGTAACCAGTACTACAGCTGGTACAGCATCTAACAGCATAAACAAAAGAAAATCTTCATGCCTGTGGATAACACCTCCCCCAACTATAGACTTACAAATGCCCACTCATGTTGTCCTACCCACACAGCAGACAGGTCTGGCCTGGATCTGGTGTCAAGCCGACCACTGCTGGCTGACTTCTGGCATGTTAAGTGGTATGTCATCCAGATATGGGCCAGGTCTGGAGTAGATGGCACTGTTTATGTGATGGCATGCCACATCTGGCCCGATTGTGGTTTGGTTTATGTGGCCCAGGCTCATAGAAAATAGGTCTTCCCCATATCCAGCATCAAGCTGGTACTTCTGACTGACTGGTGTCATGGCAGAGTGTATGTCAACCAAATGTGGGCCAGGTCTGGCAATGATGACACTATTTATGTTCCTATTTTCCTGTTAGATAGAAGACCCAAATGCCATGTTGCAATACTATACTGCTATGGTAGTCAACGTTTCTTATCCAGGTTTGTGAGTGTACACTTTATCCAAAACCTAGTGACGGTTTACTCACGTTTGCCAGTGGGTGGTGGTAGCTCAGGAGGTAGAGCAGATCACCTACTGATCGGAAAGTTAGTGGTTCAACCCCTGGCTCCTCCAGTCTGCATGTCAAGAGTAAGAATGTGGTTAGGAAGCACTCTGTTTAGAGAAAGTGTGTGATTCAGTGAATGTGGCATGCTGTACTTTGAGTAATCTGGAAGAGTAGAAAAGCGCTATATAAGAATCAGTCCATTCACTGTCCGAACAGAGTTTTATCATGTTACTTTCGCACTATTATGTTCTGGCACATGTTGTTATTACATGGCTTGATTAAGGTACATAATAGGCTGACATCTGGGGCCAGAGCTGAAACTGTTCTGGGCCAGCACAGGACCACCAGTATGTCCGGCCTTGTGCTGGCCCATGTGTGGGCCACCTCTGGCAAACCAGGTCTGGGCCACCAAAGGGCCATCATTCTTTGTGGTTCTTTGGGCCATTGTGTGGGCCACATCTGGGCCATACCAATTTTGTAATGTGGGTACATGTATGAATACTTCTATGTATATAAACAACTGCAATACCTTTGTGAGATTATTATGTACTTTATACAATTTACCCTAGCTGATGTTTTTCTGAATCGATTTCTTTTTATATTTAGCTTTCCCTTCTTCATTTCATACTCAAAATCACTTACCTGAGATGTGTCACCTCACCGCTAAGGAATTATTTATGGAAAATCATATTGACACATTTGTGAATAGTGTCTGGCAGATATTTCCGCAGTTATTTCATTGTTTGTTTGTTTTTATTGTGCTCTTAATAAACTCTAAATTGAACTGAATAGAAAAATGTTTCTTTCACAGCAAAAGATATAGCAAGGTGAAAAGACCATAATTCCTTAACCTCTATGATTTTTTTCCAAATCATCCTATAGGAGAGAAGATTCTGGTCTCCTGGTCTATCAAGAACACCTGCCAGTCAGCCAGGTCGTGGTGGGCGACACCAACAGGTCAGGCTCAGAGGCCAAGCTAACTGTTGGACCACTCCGTTGTCAAGGAGACAGTAAGTGTTGTGTCATTTAAAATACAATTAATGTACTTTGGTGTGGAGCACGTGGATGGCGCCAAAACAGCTGTCTTTACTCATGTGAGTGACAGACAGCTGGAAAACGATTCCAACATCACGAATGAGTATTTACTTGGTCCAAAAATCAAAGTCATAACTGCTGACATAAAAGTGGTTGAATGGACTGTGTGTGCGAGGCACTGGGGGGCTTCAAGGTGTTGAAAGTTCAGTTAATGAGTACAGATAAGCAGATACACCAAAAATTAATTGGAAATAAGTAAATAATTTTTTCTCCCCATAAACTACATTTATAGGGGTAAAAAAAGAAAATTTATTTTCCAAATAATTGATAAAGGAAATAATTATTACAGCTCTTATCCAACATATGGCAGCCAACAAGTGGTGTTAGTCAACTTTTTATTTAGTTTGATATTTGTTACCGATTTATATTGAAGAAGGCTGCGCTATTATATTCAGAAAACAGCGTGATTAAGTTTTTAGCAGCATTGTAGGTAATTTCAGGCTAATCCACAGTATTTTGGAACAGACAGCAGGGCTCCGTAGAGAGGTACAGAGGTGTACTCTGATTAAAGAGAAACTAAAAGGTCAATAGAGTATCCAGGAGCTAAATCACACGGTGTGAGTCATCTGTAAGGTTGTAAAAATGAACTTTAAACTCAAGAGGAGCCTACACAGGATGGGGAAAGCAGGCGTGAGCTTTTTGGATTCACCGCAGGGTTAAAATGGGCCTTTGAGTGAAGCACAAGGACGGCTGTTGCAGCAGACTAAATGAAAAAGAAATATGAGCAATAATGACCATCTCTAGGTCGACTGCGGAAAGGAAGGGATTTTATTTTCTCAAAAATTCACAGCTGGTTGCTGAAGAATGGCTGCATAACCTTTGTGAAGGGCTCACGAAAGGTTGAATCAATTCCTCTTTTGACACTGTATGTAGCTTCTGAAGAGTTTGTGTGCTTGTTTCTTTATTTGATGTTAAGCAGTATGACATTTTTAGATAGACAGTTAATGGTACTCCAGCAGACCTTACACTGGAATAGATACATATTCAAATTATAGAGATCCCATTGTGCTTACAACAAATGCCACCAGGCTGTACATGATATTAGCAGATAAAGATTGTCTAATGAAAGATACAGATTGCACTGTTATGTCAGGTGAACCGTAATAGAAACGTCAACGCAGGGATAAAGCGGGTAGCGCCGTTATTGCCTGGTGAATGGAACGAAACAACCCAAAACAAATAAGATCGCTTGTCCTTGTCTTTTCCGCTGAATCGGCCTGAAACCAGATTGAAACATTTAAATTCAAACAAGTATGAATGAATTAGCTTTCAGAGAATTGCATTTTCCTGTAGCAACTGGTGAAGTGGCAGGTGATTGACACAATTTGGAGCAACATTTTTAAGGTATGCCCTGTGGCCTACAGCCTTTCTCAATCCCGCCTTTCTTGTGGCAATTTCTGTAATAGGTGGAAATGACTCATAAAAAGCCAGCCAGTGGCAGCCGCCGTCATCACTGTTGATGTATTCACTTACTTTATGAAAGAGAGGAAAAGTGAAAGGTTTGTGTAGTAGTAGCGAGCAAAGTGCCAGGAAACTTAGATTGATAGCTGGCTACCTTTATACACTCACGGTTAAATTACTACCTGAATTGGCTATTTTAAGTGGCAGGTGCAATGTGTGCAATTCACCGGAGCTGCAGTTCAGCACAACAGCTATATTTGTTTAAGGCTGATAGGACCTGAAAGAAACTCGAGGGGTCAGTAATGGGTTTATACAGTCACCTAAAAGCAAGCAACAAAAAAAAAAGTGACACTGTGGTGCAGTCACACAGTATATAGGGAGCTTTATTTAACCATAACAAATTAAACGAATGGTAACTCACACAAACATCAAAAATCAGTATGACAGGAAGGGCACTTTGTTCATCATTATCTTTGGCTTCCTCATGTGGAAGAAATATTTGCCATTTCTTCATCCTGAACCCCAGTGGAAATTAAGCATTATCAGTGTGTCTTTGACTGTACAATACATCCATTGTCAGTCAAACTTTTGCAAAGTACCAAATCCTTTTTTGACTGTTTGCTGCTGATGGTTTGAATAAGGTCTTAATTAAAAACTATCTTCAGAGAGAGCAAGAGAAAACACTTCATGCATAGCGGAGTACAATTGAGCACATTGTCATTCTGGGTTTGCACTTGAGTCTGAAAATAGCACATTGCTTATTCTCGCAGTGTGCAAATCATTCACAGAACCTGTTGTTTTATCTTGATTGTCTTTTTATTTTGGAATCTTTCTTTATCTGCCTCTGCATATGTGTGTTTTTGTGCATGAACGCACTCGCATTTTGTGCTAATGTCTATGTGTGTGGTGAGATAAATGCATCTGAACTCCGTTCAAAGCTTTTTCATCTAAGCACTCATCCTTTTATTCCCTTCAGTCAACTCCCGGTAGTTTAGGTTGTTGCTCAGGTAAACATCAGGTGTCAGATCTAGCAGAACACTCACACCTACACACAAACACACAAACCGAGAGGCACTTTAATCCTTGCTGTTTCTCTTCCTGTCTGTGCTTCTAATCAGTGTTGGCGCACTGCTCTCATTGGGACTTTGGGTCAGTTGGAAGATACACACATATTGTGCAGAACTATGATATTGACCACTTCCCGTTTCATGCAACCTGGGCCAGTTCACTTTGTCCGCATCTTACCTGCGATATGTGACTCCTGTAGTGTGTACCGAGTTTCTGTCAGATCAGCACGGATCAACTGCGCGGTATAGCTGTGATGCAGCTGTTTACTCGGTAAATTCAGAGGTTCTGTAACACAGTGGGCTTCAAGATAAACTTAGAAAAGTTAAATGGATAATGGAAATGGTATTCTAATGGTGTAAGCTTTCACTACATTAAGGCTTAGCTGTCATTATGAGAGGATATTCAGTGGCTTTAGCCACCATGATCCCTGCGAGCCAGCAGGCTCTTCTTGTCAGCTTGTTGAGATCTGCCACTGCCTTATTTCACAAACGCACATCTGATGTATTTTTATATTTATGGTGTGACCGGTTTGTGATACTGGCCTAAATAAAATGCTAAATAAATTTGATTCAAACCATCATACTGTAATACGATGCTGATTTTTATTTGCATTATTCGCATTTTTGTATATCCTACAATCTGTCACATGTGTACCACTAAAACTGTTTGGTGGCCCCATGTACAACCTTTTTGGAGGAACCCAAGGAGTAATTTTGTTTGCTTAATATGCCCCAGGTCTGTATTGTGACCTGAACATGAAGCAGAAAACTGTAAAAAGCAAGCGCATCTTTTTTTTTTTCTTTAACGCAGAACAAATGAACCAATCTACGAGTTTAAAAGCAACCTTAATTTCATTCCACTTTTCTAAATGTATTATCCACTGAGCAATTGAAAACAGAATGAACTCCTCAATTATGTCTGTGAAGGTTCTCAGTCATCCAGGTCATCGTAGTCAAAGGAGCTTGCAAAGAAAAGCATCTGGACTTCTTTAAGTTGCTTGAAGACGTTTCGCCTCTCATCCGAGAAGCTTCTTCAGTTCTAAGGTCAAATGGTGGGGAGTCCCGGATTTAAACCTAGTGGGAGTATCCCCCCACAGAGGGACAAAAGGACCCCCTGATGATCCTCTAATCGCCTGAGCCAAGATGTGAAAATGGGTGTGGGTCCCAATCAGCCAGGGTTTCAGGTGAGCTCATTGTGAAACCTGGCCCCACCTTATCATGCTACATAGGAAATGACAATGACAGACGCAACAACATTGTCATCCCCTATGTAGCCGGTGTATCAGAAAAACTCAGGAGATTTTTCTCCAAGCATGACATCCCGGTGCATTTCAGACCCAGCAACACGCTCAGACAAAAACTGGTTCATCCCAAAGACAAAACTCCAAAACACAAACTTAACAATGTGGTGTATGCGGCACAGTGCAGCGAGGAATCCCCAGATCTCTACATTGGAGAGACCAAACAGCCACTTCACAAGCGCATGGCACAACATAGAAGAGCCACCTCCACAGGACAAGACTCAGCAGTTCATCTGCATCTTAAGGATAAAGGACACTCTTTCCAGGATGCCAATGTTCACATTTTGGACAGAGAGGACAGATGGTTTGAAAGAGGAGTGAAAGAAGCCATCTATGTCCACTGTGAGCGACCATCTTTGAACAGAGGCGGTGGTTTACGACACCAACTCTCTGCCATCTATAATTCAGTTTTGAGTTCCCTCCCCAGATGCCTTAACGCCCACTCACATCCTGGGCCATCTGACCTCAGGAATTCGCATGATAAGGTGGGGCCAGGTTTCACAATGAGCTCACCCGAAACCCTGGCTGATTGGGACCCACACCCAGTTTCACACCTTGGCTCAGGCGATTAGAGGATCATCAGGGGGTCCTTTTGTCCCTGTGTGGGGGGATACTCCCACTAGGTTTATATCTGGGACTCTCTTCACCATTTGACCCTAGAACTGAAGAAGACTCTCGGATGAGAGGTGAAACGTCTTCAAGCAACTTAAAGAAGTCCAGACGCTTTTCTTTGCAAGCTCCTCCTCAATTATGTTATATCTGAGAGATTGCTTCTGTCACTTCCAACTTCTCATGTTTTTTTTCCTGTCGCCTAAGGAAAAATACATTAACATACTAAGAAAGGAAACTAATATTGGTATCTGTGCTGTAATGTAACAAAGCACCAAAGTGGTTTTGGGGCAAATAATATCCTTTAGAGAGGAAAAGTAAAAATGGATTTAATCTATAGTGCAAGACGGCATGATCATTGCACTAATAATTCTTCATAAACTCTCTATTGACTGCTCATTTTTCAAACTAAAGGAAATAAAAGAATGGAGCTATGCTATCTCAGCGGGCTGTGCTTTAGAGATAGTGCTGGATTTAAAACTACAAAGGAATTTAGCCAAGTATACCACAGATATCAAGTATGCCACAGTTAAACATCACGCACTGGATATTTCGCTGTCATTTTTATCTCTAACAGCCCGTCCACCGGCAGACAGGAAGTGGCCTGGTTCTGTCGAGGGTGCAGAACATGACAGAACACCTGCCCTTCTTTCTCCCTGGTGTCACACCCATTATGGTCCCTTCATCAACAACCCGGTGCCAGTCACTAATGTCCCTTCATCGCCGAGCTGCCAACATACAAACAAACCATGATTTAATGACCCATGACATCACATCTGTTTGTGTGGGGGGGTCTGAAAGTGTGGCAAACACAATTAATAAAGATGGATTCTTCTGTCACTTGGACGCCGCAGTACTCTCTTTGTCTTCCTTGTTATCACCGCATGTGTCTTTGTGGGCGCAAGACAAAGTGAGACATCTTCTTTTATATTGAGTGACCAAATTAACAACCTTTACAATGAAGATGACTTTGAGGTATGTTTGCCATAGTGCCGGCCAAGACACTGGAACATGGAGCATACATTATACATTGGCCCATTAAGGCATATTAAATGTATATTAAAAATTTCACACGTGAATAGGTCCCGCGCATATGATTGATGCTTCTCATACTGTGCATGGAGCTATGTCTCAGTAAGAGCAATGATGATTGGCTGCCATATAATGGGTTTTCATAGGCAAATGACTAATGTCTTGAGCAGTCAGGAAAAGTTTTAGCAAGGAGGTACTTGTGTGTCTGTGTGGAAGCACAAAGACACACTTTTGTGTGTGCGTTTGTTTCTTTTTTTTTATGGTACGCACAGGAGCAAGTTAGAGTGGACTTTGTCTCTCTCTCTCTCTCTGCTTGTGTGTGTGTGTGTGTGTGTGTGTGTGTGTGTGTGTGTGTGTGTGTGTGTGTGTGTGTGTGTGTGTGTGTGTGTGTTAGCTCTGGCATTAATGAAGCCCATTTCCACGGCTAGTTTAATGGCAGCCTATACAGTCACAGGGAGACAGAGAGAAATTAGTTCCATTTATTGATGTTAAAAGGGTTTGGACATTTTAATAGATGGAAATTAAAATAAAAGATAGCAAGTGAAGCACAGCAGCATATGTATTCTGCTGTTATGATCTCACGCACCTGCTGTGAGACACGCTTGGCCTCATGACTGACCACAAATGAAAGCTTACACACACACACTATTATAGTTCAAAACTAATTAAGGGCTTCGTCACCATTCTTCACTGTTCGTGTGCCAGGGCACCGGTAACTGAGGCCAATCAACTTTTGAAACTGAGTGAAATATCTGTTCATGTGTTTCCATCAGTCAGACAATTTTGAGTGCCAAAGCAGGGTGCACTTTTTAAATTTTACAGCCATTAAAAACCATTTCACAGCCCAGTATATTGAGAAAAAGTGAAGGGGCCTAACTGCTTTCTCGGTTCATTGCAAATAACATTATTCGTCCCAGTCAGCACTTTGAACTTTGTTTTATTCAGATGGTATGATTTTATATACGCCTCCCCATTCCAGGCTCCAAAGCATTCTCATTCTGCCTCTCCTTGTCCATAACTTAAGCTAAACAGAAAAATGTTATTGAAGGTTCATACACAACTTATGGACTTACATAATGTCTACACTTTACTGCTGGGATATTCTGTACTTTAATTCCCCGTTATTACTTTGGCAGCAAACCCCTGTATATCAATGCACAGTAAAATTTTATGTAAAGTTTGTTGCTGTCTTGATCAAATAAATGATAACCTTAAACATCCCGTGATTTCATACAAATATTGACAGAAATTCAGAAATTTCTCCACGCTTTCTGCAGGATGCCAGTTTAACCTTTGCTTTTATATAGAAATATAACCAGAATGTAACAAGTTAGAAACCTGCTGAGATGCAAAGAGGCACTGACTCAGTCAGGTTGCAACATGCTGGGAATTTATCGGCATTTCTAAATTAGTGATTATTTGCAAACCTTCACCAATATGTCTGAGACCGATTACTCAGTGTTAGTCGAACCACGGGGTTTGAAGACAGGTTGCCTCCTGCCAATCACCAGGAGGTCGAGGGTGTTGCGCACTAAATTTCAATGCAATCACCAATTTTCCTATTTGCAAGGAGGCTGCCATCTTATTTATCCTCAAGTGTGACGGAGCTTTTGGCAAGGATGTTATCTGTTCTCTGGTCTCTCATTAAAAGATGATGTAAACCTGAAGAAGCCTAGAAGGCATTAAAGAATTACAGCTTTTTGTCCAGCTTTGTCGACTCTTGCACCCAAAGCACTGCCATTAGAATTCTTTTTGTATTTCTGGTTTTAGCAAATTTACAAACACAACATTGGAATGATGATTTATGGACGTTATTTGGAAGAAAACAAAGAATGAAATTATTCTATTTTCAACCTCCCTCCAGACTGCTTCGCCATTTATGTACCTCTGAGCACTGAAAGTTTATGCTGAAAATGTATGACAAAAAACTTAATTACAGAGTGAGATTGACAAAGGCTTTGCAGGTCTCAAATGACAGACACAAACTAATTACCTGAAGATTCAAATGCTACATTTAGCATGAATATACAGCACATAGACCATAAAATTGCATGCCACAGACGGCTCAATTATACAAATGAGATGAAATACAGGTCTCAGTGGAAATGGGGGAGAAAAAAAATGAGCGATGAAGAGATATATGCTTGGTGTGCCACTCTTTAACATTCTGCAGAGCTGTATATAGGTTCAAGTGTTTTAAACATTAATATCTTAGACGTGCCCTTAGGGACAACTCAGAAGTGTGACCTTCGAAGATAGGTGGCTTTGCTTTCCTTGTTAAATGAGCCTATTCTTAGTCCTTTAATGAAAAATCTCTCAACAGCTTTACCTGAAGTATACGTCGCAATAAGTAGCAAGTGGAAAAGTTAAATTAGATGGCAAACTATGAGTTTGCTCTGAGAACTTGAGGAATAGGTGCTTGTACCCTGAAATACGGTGGCCCTGAGGGGCCAAACAGACTGCATCTTAAAACAAGGGAAAAAACACAGAAATAGGAAGAAAAAAAAAAGAGATTTCAAAAAGCACAAGGGAAGTGTTTCTGGGGAGACAATAACCCGACGGACCAGTTGCAGGAACCCAAAACATGCTAGTTGTGTTTTATCATGATTCATATAATACTGATGACGAATTTTTAGGCTAATTGTTAGGCTAACACACTTACCTCTCATCTTTTCTTTCCTCACAAAACCGATAGAGCCTCCACTTCTTTTAAGTGTCTCCCAGCGCAATTGTTAGCATATTTTGGTTCCTGTAGCTGGTCTGTCGGGTTATTGTCTCCCCAGAAACACTATCCTTGTGCTTTTGGAAATCTCTTTTTTCCTATTTCAGTTGTCATTTTTCCCATTTCCATTGTGTTTTGTGTGCTTTTGCATCGTTTTTCTTATTGCTGGTGTTTTCTTAAATGGCAGTCTGTTTGGCCTCTCAGGGCCACCGTACTGAAATCCTAAATGTTACGAATTTACAGTGGAAAAGCATCACCGTGTTCACGCATACAGCAGGACACGTGTGAGGCCCAGTTGTTACTGTAGCGGTGCGCTGTCATCTGTGTTGTCTGCTTTGCCCTCCAGCAGTGAGTGTACATTATTTGTATTTCTAATGAGTATGTACATGTACTGCATTTTATATGCGTGGTTGTGTGTGTGTGTGCCTGAAAGTGTACGCGTTAATGACCTGAGACGGGGCAGTCAGTCATCCTTACCATCTGTTGGTATTGGCATATAACCCATCTGGTCAAGCACAGACAGATGAATCATCTAGTTGGCTTCCAGACCCAAACTTCACCTTATGCTGCATCTCATATCAAGTCAGCATCTACAGCTCAGTGAACTTTGATTTTTTTTTTACGGTTCTCCGTGCAGGCTAACGTAGAGGTCAACTGCTGCTTTTATCTATTTCAGATAAAGACTTCATATAGATCAAAGTGCACAACATGAACATACTAAATGGGAAACCGTTTCATTAGATGCAAACAGAAAATGTTGAGCAACAGTTTAGCCTACAGACACATCTCAGTTCCTCTTTGATACGAATATAAGTCAAGAAGACACACACTTAGGTGCCGATCTGGCTCAGTGCACTGAGCAGATGACCACATGTTATACGGCTGAGAGCGGCCGGCCCAGGTTCGAGTCCAACCTGCATGTCTTCCCCCGCTTTCCTATCTTTTCCTCAGTGTGTCTATCAAATACAGCAAAAAAGAAGATCTGTTGTTAGTTTAAATGTCACAAGCTACACACACACTAATCCAAAACCAGAATCAGTGGTTTGTGCTCCTCTCACACTATGGAAAACAGTGGTTGGAGGCGTTGGCATGACCAAAACTGCAAAACTTGCAGCCCTGTTGATTTTGAAATGGTTGCTTCAAAGATGGAGACCGGGTGTGCAACCGTGCACAGTCAGCTGACGACCTCCAGATGACTTGTTTTGTCAAAAGAGCGAAAATACTGCTATCAGTTTTCCATTGTTACCAATTGAAAAGGGTCAATTTGGCGATTATATGAGACCTGATTGTGATAATACAGTGATTAACTGTTATCGCAAAAATCATAGATCTTTTGCTGTCTGTTTGAAATCTGTAGCCGTCTACACAGAAATTCATATTCACTACTTACAGTCAGTCCAGCCAGAATTTAGATTTGAAACAGAATTTTTCATTCTGCTTCTCCCTGTCCATAAATTAGGCTCAGCAGCAAACTAGATTCACACCCAACTTTTGTCTCCAAAACTTTGTCTCAAGCACTAGCCCTTCTGTGAAGAATAAAACTCTGTCTTTCTGTCTTTTCTTAAATTATGGTACAGCTTACATAATATTGTACAGAACATCATTGCCTAGATAGACACAGCTACTACAAGATGGTGAATTAACTCCAAAATAGTTCTTGTGGACCCCGATTGTACAGACTCCCACCAGGTGACCTGCACAACCGCCTTATGATTGAAACTGGTCAAGCAGAGATTGGGGGTATGGCACACTCAACCTCTGGGACCTGTTAGTCACCAAAACTACTTGTAATTGGTTGAATTGAGTAGAATCTCCACCATGCAATCGAAATTAGAGGCTTTCCTAGTTGCAAAGAGGTTGCTGTTCTATTTTTATTCTGTTGTGAATGGACTGCCTGTCTGCCTCAAACACAACTTTTTTACCATCAAAGATTTTTACATCACCTGATTACATAACTGACCGTCAGTGAATGTGTCAATTATTTTATAACTCAGAGCATAAAAGTTACAAAGCCAGACATCAGATTGAATCGTGTTGTGTAGTACATCACAAATTTTTATCTAAATTAAAGTTTTTATAATTCTGTATTTCTCACATGTAAAATGAATTATTTCAAACTTCTTCTTTTTTTAATTTGATGGTTATGGCTTAAAGCTCAATCTCAGTATTTTATTTTCACTTTGTGTATGACAGTTAAAGAAGTGTAACTACAATCATGGGGAACACTGCAGATCTCTGCTGACAACCTTCAAAACACAGGGTTTTTGCTCAAAACACTGGCTGTTCACAGAGTGCTGTGTCAAAGTTGCACAAGCAACAGGAATGAATGCAGCCTTGAGAGGACTGAGGTGGGTTCTGGAGTCTGGGAGAAGAGTAAGGAGGCATAAAATCTAGTGTGTTTGAGGTCCAGCATGAAGATTCCATGATGATCCGGGATGCCATGTCATCTGCTGCTGTTGGTGCCGGGTGATTTGTTCTGTTTTTTGTGAGTCCAAAGTCAATGCAACATCAACCAGGAGAGCACTTCCTGCTTCCATCTGCTGACAAACTTAGCTTAGCACCTGCTCACAGAGCCAAAACTGCTGCCAAATGGTTTGCTAACCATATCATTACTGCACTTGAATGGCCAGCCAACTCGCCTGACCTGAAAAATACAGAGAAACTGTGGGTCATTCACAAGAGGCGAACTAGAAATACCCGAATATGATGAGCTGAAGACCACTACTAAACAACCTGGGCTTCAACAACACCTCTGCACTACCACAAAGTGGTCACTTCCATGCCACATCTTGTTAAAGTAACCCCAACCAAGAATTTAGTATAAAAAATAAAACATAATCAGACAAGAAGTTAGAAAAATCTGTACTGCAAATCCTTTTTTTGTAGTTGATCTTTCACTATCGCATTTAAAACTAAGAGCTGTATATAAGCCAAAATCATCAAAATTTTATCTGTGATGATTATCTGAAAGTTTACCTGATTTTAATTAATTGACAAAAAAAATTCAAAGGCACTAGAACAGGAGTGTCAAATATAAGACCCGGACATAAAGGTTTTACTTTTAACTGTATTTTCAAACGTTTTACAGCTTTTACGAGTGATAATAACCTCTCCCATGTCCTCTCATATTACACCAAATAATTAAGTTGTAAATTTCTGTATTTTATACATTTACTTGTTACGATGTAAGCCCAAAGAGTCATGCTGACAGATTTCTTTCATTTACAGCAGCATGTATTTATTATGTACAAAAAGTGAGATGTACTGTGGAAATTGTGCTTCTTTTCTTTATATTAAGATATCTCATTGATAACATGTATAGTTAGAGGGGAGATTCACTAGTCCGGCCCACATAGGATCAAAGTGGGCTGTGGGCCCGTGATGTGAAATGAGTTTGACATCCCTGCACTGGAATATCCTTGATCAGTATGTGGCTGGTGGGCACAGAGGGGATGTGGATTTCTACAGGCTGCTAAAGATGATGGTTCTCGTCTCATCATGGACATGCTGCTGTTTTTCACCAATATTTTACGTCTTATATGTAGTCCTCTTTTCTTGTTTTCATGGCGAGGTTTTTTTAATTGTGTTTTAATATTAGCCACACCAGAATGCGAGGTCACAAGCAAACACAGAAGGGAGAAGGCCAGTGGCTATAAATTAACTTAAAGTATATCTGAGATAATCTTGACTAAGCCCCACAATACACCAGACAGTATGACCAAGGGCATCTAGGAAAAGAAGAGAGAATACGATGAGAATTTCTTCTTTGGTATTACCTTGAGTGCCAATTAAACAGAAAAAAAAACTCTTGTCAAGAAAACCTCTTCTGATTTCATTAGAAAATAGCCTATCTTGGAAGCGCCCTTCACTATTCATTGATGCAGGTCTTGCTGTAGGTTTTCTACACACAGTGCATAAAAGAAAAACGGATGATTGCAGACAAGAGTTGACACACGACTGACCCATCTGTCTGAGCCCGCCGGTGTTGTCCTGCTTGCTGTGGCATATGGCCGTTCATATAAAACTCCCTTGACAGAACCTTGATCAATAAACATGTGGCCCTGCCTTCAAACATCGCATATCAGGCATTACGGATGGATAGCCTAGTGTTTGCCATGTCTTAGTCAGAAAAGACATTTATTTGCTGGATCAGTTTGTGAAGCAGTTGTTTGATAAACATTTCAATATGGGAGTGATAAATGTGCCATACTGCCTAGCCAACCAGTTGCATCTGTGAATCTGGCACAAGGGCAATCCGAGGTTTATGCTTTGGCTTCTGTCTTTATTCCTCTAACACTGTTTTCTCTCCGACACTCTGTCAACCGCCTAATTTTTTTTTTCCCCGGTCTTCTGTTGGTTCTCACGCTTTGGATCCAACCTCCCACTTCTCTCTTTTCCTGCTGTTTCCTCTCCCTCGTTCAAAAAGAAAAGTTGTCTCCAAGCTGTATTTCTTTATCCCAGTGTCCTTCTTGCTTCTGTATCTTTGCAAGTCTTCTTTTTTACTCTCTTGCTCGAAGCTCTCGTGGTCTCATTCAGCGCATACCAATAAATATCAGAGGGCATGAAACTTTCATGTTATCTGTGTATTTGTGTTGGGGTTATTTTATGTGTGTGTGTTTGTACTTTAAGGGTTGTTTTTTATTGATGTAACGCACACAAAAGAAAATGAAGGTCCTTTTTATGTATCGGTGTATCAATCTGCTCCACTTTTAATTTCCTATAGATTCTCATTCTAGTTTAAACTGCCACAAACCAGTGATCGTATATTTTTTTTAATCACTTCTGCAGCCCTTGAGTCTTCCATGTATGACTCAGCATCACAGTAAACACGATGTTATTTGTTTCCTTTGCCTCTGCAGGAATCCCCCTGTTTAGTCCTGAATTAACCCTGTTCAGTAATTGGCTGTGCCTCCCATGGAGAAGTGAACCATAGCCCAACTTCAAACGCAATAATCGCAACGACAGCATCAACGGGTGGTTGTCTGTGTATGTGGGGGAATGGGCGTGTGCATGTGTGTGCGCTTCGCTGCTATCTACCCTTGCCCCTGGTGACGGAATGTAAGGCAGAGAGGAAAAAGGGAGAACCTCAGCCCTGTCACTGGGGGGATGCTTATCACACTGGTCCAGGAGACAGACACGAACGCAAAAAGATGCACGGGTGTTGGTGCATACATACGTGGACAGGTGACACAAAAAACACAGTGGGAATGCACTTGGACTCTTAAAATGGGTACAAGCTGACAATTTGGCAACTGTAAATCGTTAATGGAACTGTTAATTTATCTAAAGAGTGCAGTCTTGTCTTTTTTTCATTGAAGGTGTCATCTTGGGATCAGTATTTTTACAGTCTTTAAGACTCAGAGGTAGATGGTGTCAGATTAGAATAAGAGTTAAATTAATCATCAGTAGCAGCCATACTCAGGTGCATGTTGTCATGTTTCTCTCCTGTGCACAGCTGTTCCTATTTCCCCAGGTTAGAGTGAAGGGTCTTAGGCCAATCCTCTGAGGCATAAAAGAGATATCACACAGCTGATAACACATTAGCCTTCACTTCCTCCACTTGCCCCTCATCCGCCCCCCCCACACCGGGCCCTGTCCTATTTTTCCATCTCCTCTTCAATATTCCATTCTCTGACCTATGCCTGTCTGATTTCCACTTCTCACCTGTCTTCTCCACTCCTCTTCTACTCCGACTGCTCCTCCTCCTCCTTCTTCTTCTCTCCCCCCAATAATACTCTTCATCCTTCTTGAGTGATAGGAGCAAGACAGAGACACGGTGAGGGGAGAGAAGACAGGAAAGAAGTCACTTCATCAACCACAGTCTGATAATTCATCAGCAGCTGTTTAGCGTGCTGCTACTTTGTCTTCATTAGCTGGCCCTGCTCTCCCTTCATTCAAAAGTCATTAGTGAAGTTATCAAAAATCCCACATTTTGTCCGTGTACCCTTGTTGCCCTTTTCAGCTTCTCGTTTTGGAGAAACAAACTTGTCTCTTTCTGCTGTTTTAATATGATCAACTTTCTGCTGCATCTGATTAAAGATGCAGGAAATTACTGTCTACTTTCTGTCCAAAACATGCAGAAATAGACTTTTGGGTTAAGAATTTTTTTTTTTTATTGAGGAAATATCAAAATGAGCCACACTGACCAATAGACGTGACATAACTATATAACAATATTCTATCCAGAATAGATTGATTGCTCCTGAACAAAATGAAAATGGCTCTATTTGAAATGAAGTCATTTCTACCGTGGATTTATTCAACAGCTTATCAGATGAGGATGGAATATGATGTTTGGTACAGTGCTAATGGAGCAGGTGTTGCAGATATGTGGAATGGCTTGGTTCGGAGTTTTGATTTTTCTTTTCTTATCCTTTTTTCCACAGATAACTACTGGAATGCAGCATCGTTCACGACTCCATCATCCTACCTGCACTTTGCCACCTTTCAGGGTGAGACCAGCGCTGACATCTCCTTCTATTTCAAGACAAGCGCGGCCTATGGCGTCTTTCTGGAAAACTTGGGCAACACTGACTTCATTCGCTTGGAGCTCAAATGTAAGATTTTTTTGAATGATTCGGTGTGTGCACAAGAGCCGTTCCTCTGTCTTTATCTCACTTTTTCCCTCTCTTACCCTGCCTTTTTCTCTACCCTAGTGTGAGATTTATTCCAGCAGTCCGTCTGATAGTGTCGGATGTAACCTATCACGCACACACACACACACAGGCACAAAGGCTAATGCAGGCGCATACTCGAGCAACAGTCATTTACCTGCCTGATTACAGCACACGCTTTGTGTGATTGCATGAGAGAGCAATCATTTATTTAAGGTAATTGGTGTGTGCAATAATTATGTCCATTATGATCCTCTGTTTAACCAAATCAGCCATTTTCAGGGATGACACAACACAAGCTCTCTCACACAAATACACAAACACAATGTGTCTGTCTCTCTCTTTTATTCAATACATTTTTCACAAATAGAAGCAGAGCCCTTACAGCCTTTTGAAACACACACACAATAAATGTTGGGTCTGTGTTTCCACAAGCCACGCTAGTTCTAGAGACTTATTCATCATGAAGAAAACAAGACAGTCGATCGATCGATTATTTGCGCAAGGGAGGCCTCGTCTGTGTCCACCACGAAAATGACCCCCAGATCTGACCTCCTCCTGCTACCTTTTATTGAGAGACAGTTCACACAAAACACGTCAGAACAAAGCCACGCCCCCTTGGTTCTAAGACAAAGCATTTTATGTATATGTGTGAACTTCTGTAAGAATGTGTGTGTGTGTCAGACCTCCTGCTGACCAAAGGGTCGTAAACACAGGAAGCTTACATCAAAAGAAGCAGATCTTCCAGATAGGATGTATCTGCAATAAAACATTACAGCCCCCCACCAGAACCTCGAGAATCTGGGGGGAAGGACAGTGGAATTTCTTTCATCAGAGTTAAAACACTGTACAAATGGTAAACATAAAAATGACAAACATTTAACAATTTAACTCTAACACAATCATACACCCACTTACAATGGGCAAATTCTATTTAGTTCAGTGTGTACTATCACACAGAGATACAAAAGCTTTGCACCAGTATAACTTTCTCATGTTTTAGAATCCATTCACAAACACACACAGTCATATGTGGTGTGTTAAAATAAAACACACACACATTTTTAGCTGTTATAAAGTTGGAGGATGAAATCAAAAGCTTAAGAATTTGAGATCTGTGATACTGTGCAAAAGTTCTGAGTCAACATTCATTATATTTTGCTTCAAAGCCAGACTTTCTTGTTTTTCAGGTGGTCTTGAGCCATACTTCTCGATGCTTTCTGAAGGTCTTTCAAAGGTTTTCATCCATCCATTCTCTTCCGCTTATATTTGTCAGGGTCGCAGGGGGGGCTGGAGCCTATCCAAGCTACCATAAGGCGAGAGGCAGGGTATACCCTGGACAGGTTGCCAGTCTGTCACAGGGCTAAAACTTGGAGAGAGTAAACCATTCACACCTACAGGCAATTTAGAATTACCAGTTAATCTAACCCTACTAACTGCATGTCTTTGGACTGTGGGAGGAAGCCAGAGTATACAGGGAGAACCCACGCAAACATGGGGAGAACATGCAAACTCCATACAGAAAGGCCAGGTGATGGAATCAAACTCAGGACCTTCTTGCTGTGACTCAACTGTGCTAATCGGGGTGCCACCATGATGCCTCTGTGCCACCATGCTGCCTGAAGGGCTTTCAAAAGTTTTCTTGGCTGTTTTTTCACTCATTTTCAGTCCAGTCCTTGTACATGACAATTTTCAGCAAAATATTTTTTGTTAGTTAAATCACTTAAGACTGGCCAGTGAATTCTTCAAGCACAAAAAAGCCCCTAAACTTAGGGATGAACCATTGTTGTGTCTACAAACAACAGACAACTTAACAGAAAACCTATTTTAAATTCTGTCCTGTCCTTTGTTACTAGCAGCCTGTTGCAGGAAAAAAAAAAACATAATTTGTTCCCATTTCTTTAGTTGGATCTATAAAAATTGGCAAAGATAACACAGTTTGACAGGCATAAAATAGTATTTTTGTAACAACAAGGTGATTCCCAAAAAGCTATTATCCAAAAACTTGGCACATCTCAGCATGGTGTGTAGCTTGTACTGAAAAAATGACTGAAGAAATGAAAGATGAAGTGGCAGGCCTGAAAAGAACTATCTACGCCAGATGAACAGTTATGTCCTTAACAAATAGGTACAACAGTTAGATGTACCTCTCTCTGAGGTACAACCACGTGTAAAACACAGTGTGATGGTTTGGGGCTTCATTTCTGTTATGTGACGGCTGTGGTCAGGCAGAAAAAGAACCCAAAGTGCAGACTCCGGAGACAGACGTGAACTCAAAAAAGGTAACAACACTGAGACGCCAAAAACCCACCAAACACACAGCATAGTAAACAGTAGATCACAACACAGACACAGAGAAACACAGAGCTTAAATACACAGAGGGAGCAATCAGGGAATGGGTAACAGGAGGGAAACACAGCTGGGGCAAATCAGGCCTAACGAGACAAAGGAAGCACAACCAGATGCATTTACATGAGACAAGGACTTTCAAAGTAAAACAGGAAACATAACACAGACTGAACTTACAGACACAGACTCACAGGCAGGCACTACAACAGAGGGAACAGAGACGTGGGACCAGGGCAGACACAGAGACATAAACCATAAGACAGAACTCTAACAAAGAAACCAAAGACTAGAAATGATAAATAATATAATAAACTCAAAACCCTGGTTCAACGACCCAGGCATCCTAACAATTTCAGCCATTTCAACTTGTGGTGTAGGGGATTAAGCCAAAATTCATGCAATTATGAATGCAGAAAAGTCTTTTCAGGTTGGCAACAGCTTCATTTTTCAGTATGTCATAAGATAAGATAAGATAAGATAACCTTTATTAGTCCCACACGTGGGAAATTTGTTTTGTCACAGCAGGAAGTGGACAGTGCAAAAGTTATGAGGCAAAAATTAGAATACAATAAGAATAAATACAGTACACAACTGTACAGAATAGAATAAAATACTATATACAGTAGAATAAAATAAAATAAATATACAATAAGATAAAAATAGAATACAAATACAAATACTATATACAACTGAGTAAAAAATACAACGATGACAGAAAGGATTATTGCACTTAGTATTATTGCATATGTATGGATGTGTGTGCTTGATCAGTTAAAGTCTTTATTATGGAGTCTGACAGCAGTGGGGAGGAAAGACCTGCGAAATCTCTCCGTCCCACACCGTGAGCCCAAACACACTGCCAGTGCAGTAAAAGCATACCTTGATAGAAAAAAAAACATAGAATGCAACACATTAGTTCTGAATTGGTCCTCCAGAGCCCAGACCTCAATATTAGTGAGGCAGTGAGTGATCATTTTTACAGAAAATAAACAAAAAGAAGCCAACATCCAAAGAAGAGCTTTAATTGTCCTTCAAGAAGCCTGAAGAGCTATCCGTTAAGTCTGCTAAAAAAAAAAATTACAAGAAAGTTTAGTGTAGTGGTAAATGTTCCCCCTGCACATTGTGACATGCTGAGCAAATTCAGCATATTAAGCTGCTGACATAACAGAACAGTGCAGATGTTTCAAATGCCCTGAATATCGTTCTCTGCAGTGGAACAAAAGCCTGGCCAGAAAACCAAAACAGCCATGAAATCTCTTACAGTAAAAACTAAAATAAATTAATTGATTAAATAAAACCTATTTTCATGCTTGCAGAACTGCTAAGAAAAAGATGCAGCTTTTTGACAAATTGTGTTTGAACAATGCTCAATTTATTACAAATTCTGGTTCCTCTGGTGGAAATTCAGGTCAAGAGATCAGTTCTGTCACTGGCTTTTATTGTAGATTACAAGATAAAGTGGAAAAAGTTTTAAATCTTGGTTATAATACAGAAAAAACAAGCAATCAAGTTACAATTTGATCCAGCACTAACTTTGGCGAATATACAAGACTGTTTGTCCTGAGCTTTCTGTGCTAGCAGTAGTTGTATAGAAGTATAGGAGAAGTGTAGCTGTAACTTTTCAGCCAATATTGGGTGAAGACCATGTAGAAGATTTCAGGAGACAGACAGTTACTCTAGAGAGCTGTATAGGGCCATATAAGGTCCTTAACCCATTAGCAGGAATGGGTATCTTCTCCTTTGTGCAAGCAGGAGGATGATGAATACTGCCAGAACCCTGCAAATTAATCTCCAGCAGGCCACTGGTGTAAATGTTTCTGACCAATCAATCAGAGACAAACTTCTTGAGGGTGGGTTGTCCTTTAGTAGGCCTTATGCTCACTGCCCAGTACCACTGAGTCCGGCTGGCATTTGCCATAAAATATCTGAATTGGCAGCTCCACCACTGGCACGCTTTGTTTTTCAGACATCAGAGCAGGTTCAGCTGAGCACATGTGACAGATGCAAAAATCTGGAAAAGCTATGGAGAACATTATGCTGCCTGTAACATTGTTCATCATGACTGGTTTGGTTTTGGATCAGTGTTGGTCGTGGGAGGCATATCCATGGAGGGACACACAGACCTCAGCAGGCTAAACAAAGGCACCCTGATTGCCATTAGTTATCAGAATTAAATTCTTGGACCCACTGTTAGACACTACACTGGTGCAGTGGGTTCTGGCTTCCTCCTGATGCACGACATTGCCCGGCATCATGTGGCGAGAGTAGGCAGCTCCTGGAGGCTGAGAATGCATACTACCTGTCAGGTTGTACCTAAGATTCTCCAGGAGTTCTGTGATGCTCTGGTCCAGACCATGGAGGAGTTTCAGGACACCGTCTGTGGTCTCATTAGGAGTATGCACCAACATTGCCAGGCATGCATACAACCACATAAGGGCAATAGAAACCAGTAGCATTTTGAGTTGCTGCAGTGACATTTTAGCTAAATGGACTGGCCTCCCAATCGTTTTCATTGTTCCTAACACATTAGCCAGTCTATATCAGTATCCATATCCAGCATGATTTTTTTCCCCCCAATGAGATCTGATGTGTTCTTCTTAGGATCTGATGAAAGCCTTCCTTTAATTTTTTTGAGCAGTGTGTACATGTGTGTACATATATGAAAACAGATATCATTTTGTCAAACATTAAATCTGGAACAAACAGACTGTGACAAAGAAGAGCTAAACATTTAAAACATCAATCAATGGGGCAGCTTTGCCCAACCCTCATTTCACAGACTCTTAGTCCGCTCTGAGAGCTTTGATTGACGTGTCATGCAGCGGGTTTCTGTGATCATGTTCAGTGGCTCAAATTAAATTCCCCGCAGCCACAGTGGTGCCTTTCTGATCAAGAGTTTTAAAATCTAGGGCTTTTATTTAATCTCGAAGCTGCATTGTGAAACGGGTTCCTGGCACGGCATGGCGGTCGATTGATGACTAATTGCATTCATTGGGATTCATTGGGATTCAAAGGGATTTGAACATTTGGTGTCAAAAGCGCTTGCTGACCATTTCCTGCTGGTGCGCCTGGCCCACCATTTTGTGTCAAAATGCCAACCAGTGAATAGACACAAAGTCGAATTTTGAGCCAAAGTGCTGTCTAAAGCCGTTACACTGAATGACATTATGTCAGCTAGTTTGCAGTCTAAGAGCTCCGTGAGCTTTTTTTCTATCCCAGTTCTTTCTTACACACAAATACTCATCTACAAAGAAAAAAAATCTATGTGCTGACACTATTCTGTACATTTGAGTGCTGAAAAATGCTCAAGGGGTTTGGTATTTGTTTTTTTCCAAATGTGCACTTCATAATACACACACACAGATACAGTAAATATGTGGTCTGTCACAGTTGCAGTGTGTGTGTGTGTGTGTGTGTGTGCTTGTGTGCGTGCTTGTGTCTCCTAAGGCTTTCAGAATGCCCCCACATCGATTTCCTCTCTCCTCTCTCTTGCTATCATCTTGCATTTTGCCCCACAGCACCCGTTTAGACACACAATCCAGAAATTACTCGCATGCACACTCACACACACATAAACACACACATAATCTTTGCCCTCTCGTTGGCGCAAAAAAACTCTATCTGCTGCAATCCAGTCAGGGCATGAAATGACTAGCATTAAGCTGGAATAGCATGGTTGTGCCATTCCAGGAGCCCAAAGCACATAAACACTCAGTGATACACACTTTAAACCCTTGGACAAAACACACATTACTGTGACCTCAGCAGGCTCAAAGACGCGAGGTGGACTCTATTCATTTTCCAATCTTAATAGGAAGAAATAGGCATAGGCACATTTGAGATTTATTCAGAATCGTAACCTCGTAACTAGACTGAGAACAGATGGAGAGATCCCTATTAGAAAAAATTGACTTGTGGGATGTTTTGTGCCAAATTTCATATTTTTAAAGGCTGCAGCTAAGAAATGTACTTTCCAGCTGGAGACATGTCCTTCCAAAACTGTAAAGTTGTCTGTTTTTCTTGTGAAGACTAGTCATTTGCGGTTTACATATGGAGTATAGGAGTGTGCCGTGCCGCTTTTGTCACATGTCAGACTTGTTAAAGCAATATCTACTTAGGAGTAAGAATATTTTTTTCAGCCTCTTCTTCAGAGCTCAGTCAAAAGTTAATCTTAATCTCACCATATCTGTTCTCTGCGCACGCTGAGAAGCTGTTGGCATTCTATGTATTGCATGCACTTCCTTCTTTTGCTGATAAAAACTGCTTTTTTCTTTTCCCAGCCTTTAAGAAGTTTAAATCTCGCTTCAGCCTCTACAGCAGCAGGTTTGCTATGCCACTTAGGGTTGGCTCGCACTTAAACCGAGCCTCCATCCCCCAAAAAACACAAAAGGTCCAGCCCGTTCCAACGAACCCTCAAGTTAAGAAAAAAACACAGAGCCAAAGGCTAACAAAGCAAATGAGAGCAACAACAAAGAATTTGCCAGTCTAACAGAAAAGCGATCGAAGAGATAATGCACTGCCAAAAAAAAAAAAAAGATGAAGAACAGCAAAATTGAACCTTACATTAGACAAACGCACAAGCACACCCACACGAGCAGTGATCTTTCACACAAAGACGTTCAGTGACTTTCACTATTTATCATCATTTGGTTGTGCTGTGCTGACGCATAATTTAAAACTCGGCTCTTTCGGCCTCCATATTAAAAGATTAATAGAAAAACAAATACCAAAAATAAAAACCTAAGCGTGGCTTTTTTTGTCCTTTTTTTTAGGCCAACGTGCAAAGTGTAAGGACACAACACAAATATTACATTTACACACACACAAGCATTTACACTAGTTACATCCATCATCTATGCAAATAGATGAGGCGAGCTCTGTGCTCTGAGGGCACTTTAGTTTTATTCGTACCCGTTGACAGGAGGTTGTAGGGCATACGTCTTGGTTTGCAGTGCCACTAAAACAACACACAAATTATCAAACACACACACGCATCTCATATATGACGTTCAGCATTGTTGTTGCAGCATTACTAAAGCTTTGTTTCTGCTGGGGTATTGTGATGTATGTTTGGCCGTCTTTCACCATTTAAAATAACTGATGTCTCTCCTCCCTGCCCCGCGGACCTGTTCTGTGCATACAAACATCATTAATTCAGTATACTAAAGGCTGTCAGAGGCCTTATACTGCGTCTCTGTTTGTGTGTGTCTTTGCTGAGGTTGGTGTGTTTGTGTATTGCTGGCGTTTAAATGATGAAGCACTATTTTTTTCATGAAATTCATCTGATAGGTTAATGTACTCAGCACATTCAGGCTTTTGCTTGGATCATTTCATTAAATATTGTGTGCAAGAAAGGGTTCGAGGAAAAATTAAAGAAGGAAGAAATGATATAAGGGAGGCCAAAGTCACAGGTGGGTCTGTAAAGGCAAGAGAATAAACAGAAGCATAAAGAAACAACCGATGAAGGGAAAGTTTGAACCGAGCGAGCAAAGGGAAACATAAAAGAAAAAAGAGGGTACAAACAAGCAGGACAGGAAGGAATAAATGGAAATGGATAGATTTAATGTAGAAATGATACCAAAGGCCATGGAAGAGTCACTGAAAGATAAAGGATAATTAGATGAAAGCAATATGAAAAGGAGAAAAGGGCCAGAGACATTGATTAAACAAAGGAAAAGAAGTAAGCTCATTTCCCCATTGACTACAGTATAAATTTATTCACTCTTAATATCTGAGCCTAATGAAGCTATAATAGAACGGTAACATATCAAGCTATTTATCACCACTCGGGCTGCAGCACACTGGTGCCAGTACCGACCATATGCCACCATCCAGGATATAAAGCTTTTATACATCAGTCTCCAAACATTAAGGAAAAGTCCATTTGGGTTATAATACGTCAATTCCGAATGATCTTTCCAGCAGCAAGTCTAAAAGAGTCCTTTAACATTTTGCTGAGGCATTCAGTTAACACATTGTCTTTTATTTAAAAGGTAGAGAGACTTTGCAATTCTCCTCTATTTAAAAATGTGTATGTGATAAGGTTTATTATGTGTGACTTGTGGAGTCACACACATACTCACAGAGTATCATTGTGCAGATGCAACATTGCAGACAGGTTCAAAACAGGACCAGGCAGCGACACACAATGCAAAACAGCCAAAACTGAAATTTACTGAAGTCAGTCACACACAAAGGTGGTTCAGAAGCATCAATGAACGTTTTACCTGATCATGGCTATAAAAGGTAAACCGGTGCCCCCTCTTGGTCTACTGAGATAAATTAGACTATTAAACTGCAGAAAAGCACTAAAACTTTATGACAACCTACCGTCTCATGGACACACACAATCAAATCAACTCAGCTCAAGATAATGAAAAATTAATCTAGTAGATAAACAGGACCGTTTTGCACTGTTCGCTCTTTTTGTCTTCTTTCTATGGAACCTTTCCCTTCCTTTTTTTTTCACACACACCTTTCCTGACATGTCTTTCCAACTCTCAAGCAAAAGTAAGTCTAAAAAAACATCAGGGAAACTGCAGCAATATGACTTTGTCACAAAAAAACAACCGTTCCTGGCGGTCGGTGATATTAGGCCTGTGCAAAAGCTGTGAGCAGTCATGTAATGCAAAGCTGAAATCTATACAAGCCAAATGAGTGGCCTTGAAACAAATGAGCCATTAGATTAGAAATTTAATGCATATCTACCTACAAAGTGAACTACAGCAGAACAGGGGATGCTGGATTTTATAAAGCTGTGAATTTTTGGGAATTTTTTCTTTCTACAGCTCCTAAGGTGGTCTCCTTCTCCTTCGATGTCGGAAATGGACCAGTGGAGCTGATTGTGCATTCAGCTACATCCCTCAACGACGACCAGTGGCACCGTGTAATGGCCGAGCGTAACGTGAAAGAGGCTGTCCTTCAGCTGGACCAGACCTACAGGACGTCCAGGCTTGCTCCCGCGCAGGGACACACACGGCTCGAGCTGTTCAGCCAGCTCTACGTGGGTAAGACGCACGCCCTCGCTAGCACATCATCCAAACAACCCTCGTGTTCAAGAGCGACTCGTGTACACACATTTGATTGCAATTTGCACATTTAATATCCGCTTTGCGAAGGACGGACACTCACGCAACAATTATGAGCTCTTAAGTGCGGAAAGCAAACACTCCAGCACACATCATCCACGTAAATGTAATTGGATTCAACTGTTAATTAAAAAACTTTCTGTACTGTCTGTTTTGTTGCTTTTTTTTTAAAATAATGCTGCTGCCCTCAAATGCTGACAACCTCCATGAGAACGTCTGATTGTCTCACAAGTTAAAGATGTACCAGCTTTACTGGAAATCACAGCGTTTTCTCTTAAGCCAGCCACTGCTAATTAAATTAATCCAAACACACACACACACACACACACAGGTTTTACACTTAATGATAGGCACGCATCCTTGGAAACTCATCCATGTGAGCGAACAGACTTTTAATAAACATGATTGGGTGTGAGGGCATGTTACTTACAGAGCTCATTTATTTAATATGTTAATACTGTAAATGTCTTTGCATTAAGATACTGTTGCATAGAGGGGATCAGCTATTGGATTTTCTCTGTCCCTGCATCCTTTAATTATGGATCAATTATCAGATAGACAAAGCCTTTATTATCACAGAAGCTGTGCATAGCTATTGGGTAAAAGGTCAACCATCTATCTCTCCCGCGCAGTGCTTCTCGAGCTCATCAGGATTTCAAATGGAAGATTTGTCCAGTTTTCTCACTGCGCTTTCACTTCTCTGTCTCATTTCGTCTTTTGTGCTGAGCAGTCAATACGCTATAGACCAAACTCCAAGGCTAAAATAGTTTTAGGGATTTTGCGGATAGAGGGAAAAGTGCTGAGGCGGATCACACACTTCCTACTATCTCATTGGAAAAAAAGTTCAGTCCAAAGGAGATTGTTGCAAATTCCAATCAGGCCTCCCAATGTGATAGCCTCAAACCTCCTGATCCCCGTCTATAATATAATTTCATCGTCTCATCACTTTTGCTGATTTGAGCGCTGCTGAAATATCCTCACCTTATCATGTCCCAATTTGCCTCTCAGTGTATTTGTACTTTCATTTAGAGAAACGGGAAGGGGCAAAAAGGGTCTTTGTGTGACTCGTGGCTATGAAACCGGGAACATTATGGCTTTCAGATATATCTCCGGCCAATTTGCATGTCTGTATTCTGGCCTTTTAGCTTAGGCCTGTGCGCGTGCCACCAGATCTCAAGGAATAAAAATACTGTAACAGAGAGAGAGAGAAGAAGTGAGAGAGAGAGAGAGCAATGGATGGACTGCATGTAACAACACCAGCAGAGGTGACATCACCTTCCTATATCTGATCTCTAATCCCCGCTTAATCCTGATTTGAGGATTTCTTTGAGAAGTTAAAGTGTTATACACAGGAAGTGACCCCCCTCTACACTCAAGGGAAGTAGTTTAGATTTGGCCTCCGACATCCAGAAAAGATAGAGATCTTCTTTGTGTTTGATCAAGAGATTTGGAAAGAGTGGGAAGAGCCCTGCAGGCAACAAGATTTTGTCTCGACTCTTGATTCCTTCATATTACGGAAGACTCTCCGCCACTGCACGGCTGTCAATGGCTATTACTGATGCAACTGTTCAAAGGCGCTGAGCTAGAAAATAAAAAATGAAACCCAAAAAACTTCAAAACTGTGAAACTTTGAAATTCTACTGCAGCCATCTTTGTTTGAAAGAGTTGACTGTAAAGGCAAAAAACAGAAAGTGAGTCCTCCACATCTACAACATGGAGGTTTACCGTGTTCGTGTGTTTGTCTCTCTATCATCTCCTTTACTCTTTCTCAATCAATATGCTCCTCATCAAGCATTTGATTGCTTTAGTGTTTACTGCACAGTGGCTCATTTGCTATAATGGCCTTGAGCGTAAATGTTATACCATCAGCATGCTGTCATTTACTTCACATTGTTAACTTTTAGCTCTCCAAATACGTGTTCATAACTATAAATGGCACTGCAATTTATTCATTTCGTGGCCACCATCTGCTCTTTTTTTGAATTCCGTCTTGATTAATGCTCACTATCACATTGATTTTTATGGTTTTGCATGTTTTTGCTCATCACTTGATTGTTTTGTCTTTCTTTTGTGCGCTGCTCTTTTCTTTCCCCCTCTCCACCCCCGTCTCTGCCGTCGTGAATCGACATCGTGCTTGCTTGCTCGTCGCTGCATGCATGCGACACCTGTCACAGGGAAACCAGCCTCGCTCACCTGCCAAGACAGTAGGTAACATTTACTGAGTACAGCGAAATGTCTCTGTGACACTGATACAGTTTTCACCTCACCTACAGCTCAAAATAACTGTGCTTCTGTTAGTTGATTCAGATTTTATGGCAGCCTCACTTTAACAGTGGTTAAAGTCAGTATTAGTCTTCTAAAATATCACTGCTCATGCTTTGATTGCCTGTTTTTTTTTTTTTTTTTTTGTAGGGGGGGGGGGGGGGTAGACTGATGATAAGCACCTAAGTCTTCTAAATTACAGCAGGTGGCAATTTAAGTCAGTACTCATATATGACTTCCTTTTATAAAAAGCGAAGTTATTATCAACCTTTTAGAGACATGCTTTAAAAAAACAGTGTTATAACCCAATAGATATGAAGCATGTGGCTGCTGATATGAGCTTTTTTTTTTTTATCATAATATCCCCTCTGGAAATGCCAGTGGGTTAGGAATGCTTTTGAAATGGCATTTAGACCCAGTGAATCAAAACACCCATCAGAAACTAATACAAATTGAATCCTGAAGTGTGCTTCTAATAAACACAGCGTGCGAAATACTGTAGTTAAAGATATCTCCAATGTTGCGAACAGCAAACACTCGCAGAGAAAGAAAAGCACATGCCGCCATTCGGCTTAACCACTTTTAAAATGTTAATGGAAGCAAAGCATTGCAGCAAATCTGCAGCCGATTCTTATTGAATTTAATTTATCTGAATATGCCTCCACAGAAGAATCCACATGTGGCGAATACTGTCAGTACAGTGTTAAAGTGCATACTGCAAGTTTATTCAATGCAAAGTCTTTACTTGGTAATTCAGCATTCACACTGATACATCCATACATGCAGTGAAGGTTAAGCGGTCACATATGGCTTTCCTTCTAATTTGCCTGCTACTGCGTGTGTTTGTGTGTGCGTGTGTGTCTTCTAATGAAAACAAAATGTTGCTTAATTAGGACATCATTACAAGGTAACATCCTCTTGGGGCACACACGTTACTCCCATAAATAAATTGAGCCATATATATACATTTCACTTTAATAACTGCTTATGTTTTGAAATATATGTATTAATTACAATATTTCTGTGCAGTCATGTGCTGCTGAGACTGTGTGTCAGATTGTTTGTAAGCCTACTGCTAATATTGAGAAAATGAAAAGTCTGGTAGTCATGTATACACCGAGTGAAGCCAGATGTTGAAACTAGGTTGCAACAAAGGGTATAGAGGCATTTTTTGTTTTTTTTAATATTAAGAAGCTGATTCAACTCTAACAGACAAAGTCTGCTTAAGGAGGGCTGGAGAGGGCATAATCCACAAGACCTTCAACCAGTAGACTAGAGTGTCATTCTTATGCCTGGCTATTATCTTATGCCGGGCTCACACTGTGCGATTTTTTCAGTCGCGCGATTCAGCTCCTGCTCAAACTGTACGATTGACTCGTAGGGGTTAGAAGTTCGTAGGTCACGATGCAGGGTCTCACACATGCTCTGATGCGACCCGAGTGCACAAACTGTGCGTCCATAAAATGAAGGTTATAACAGAAATTCTGTCGCTCGCTCTCCCTCTCTGTCTTTCACTCACACAGACACGCACACCACCGCCATCAACTTTGCTAAATTGCTAATGAAAAACATTGATCAGGCAGCTGTGATTGAGCAGCAGTGTAGATCCAAAACGGTCGCACGACTCAAAAATCGGCTCAAAACAGGCCAAAAATCGCACAGTGTAAGCCCAGCATTATGCATTATCAAGTCCACCAGTCCGGCACCATTTAATACAATTGTGGAAAACTTTTTATAGGAATGTGTACAGCCTTACTATTTCCACAGGAATTATGAGCATAAGCAGCCAGTTGTTGCTAATCAGATGCACTCGCCTAATTGATCATCAGCAAGTATGGTCACCTGTACAAAAGAAGAATATTTCATAGTTTGCTGATCTGGAGCATTCAGGTGTTTGTTAACACATGGCTAAGATTTGACATCCTATCAAATTCAAGTCAGACCATGTAATGTTCAGAGAAACAAGAAAAAACGCAAGAGCTACATTTCAGACTCTACAGGCCTCATTTAGCAAGTTAAATGTTGAGGTTTGTGGCAGTACAATTAGAAGATTGAACACAAATGATTTGATTGGAATAGTAGCCAAGACGAAGCCTAGAGACAAGAGAAAGGGACATGGTAGCACAGCTTAGATTTGCCTGGTGGATCTAAAGACACTACAAGACCAAGATGGAAAGATGAAATTACCAAAGTGGAGACGTCACATTTGGTGTAAACTAAAGCATATCATCCCAAACACCTCATACCAACTGCCAAGCACGGTGGTGGAGGAAGGTGATCAACAGCTTAAGCTTGGCTGAAACCGGGTCATGAAACTGGACTATAATCCCAAGCGCAGCAGCAAATCTACAACAGAAGGGCAAAGTGAAGCAAAGAAATAATGCTGTAGTGGCCCAGTCAAAGTCTAGACTTCAGCCTGAAATCTTCTGGTTGGACCTAAAGAGAGCTGTGCAGAAATTAATGTCTGCAAATCTCAATGAACTGAAGCAAACCTGCACAGAAAGGTGGGCAAAAATTCTGATGAAAGCTGTAAAGTCATTTCTGCTAAAAAGTAGTTCTACAAGCTACTGAATCATGCAGTGTACTTCTTTTTCACTTTTTAGAGTATATGATGATTTCCTGAAAAAGGCTAGAAAGCACATATGTATGTTGTACATATACATAAGATTAAAGATATGCTGATTACACAGGTGTTTGCAAAAACGTTAAAAATAAATGTAATGGAAAATTTTAAAAAGTAAAGTATACAGTTTTAGGAGACAAGTCTAGTTGATTTTTGTCTTAATCACCAAAGCTCTTTAAATGTATACTATTGACTATTAATTATAAAGAACTATAATTACATACAGAGAAACTTTGTGTTTACTAATATACGTAATACTTGGGCCTGTACATATAAAAATGCAGAACATGTATTGGTGTTTTTCTTGCATGTAGCACCTATTTTGAATTACCCCCACAGGTTTTGATTTAACTAGATTTTTTTTTCTTATTCATTGAACAACCCTGCATCTCTCCCTTTTGTATTTGCTAGGGGGATTAGGATAAATATTCAGGTGCCAGGTTCACATCTGGTTCAATTTAACTTACGGACAGATGGCATCACATTTTCTTCAAGCACACTTTGGAAAAATGCAGACTGCATTACTGAATCAGTGACTGCAAGCTGCCCACTCCCTGAGGCAGTGAAGGAACCCTAAACTACTCTGTTCCTCCACTATGCTTTATAGTTGGTGTGGATGGTTTTTTTCAAATAAAGCTGCCTTTATCCTGTGCCAAACATGTGGCCAAACAGCACTATCATTGATTGCTTTGTCCTGAACAGATCAGTGCAAAAGACCTATCTAAGCCAGTGGCAAATTGTTGCTGCTCATGCTTTTTTTTCCTGGCACACCAACCCATGTAGGTCACATCTGTAGTTTGACATTAACTCAGTTGCCTCCAGATCCTGTGATTGAATTCAGAGGTTTTTGGAGACTTCTTTTTTTACATCAAACATGCTGGTTGGGCTAAATTTGCTTAGTCCTGGACTAACTATTTAAAATTGATGGGACTGGTAGATGTGGTTCCGTACACTCATATCATAATATGTCAGTGGGTTTTTTTCTTTCTTAAGGTCTTCGAGAGCTTCAGGCATAACTACGCAACAGACTTTGATAGGAGAGAGCAAACAACACCATACATGTCAGAGATTTCAATAAAACTGCACCTAATCTCCTGATCTCCTTAGATTGGAAAGTGTGACTGCAAGTTATCAGTTTTGTTATTTCTTTGAGCATATCGCCTTTATTGCTGTTTCAAGCAATGGTTCAGATCAGCTCGATTATTTTGGTTATGTGTCAAACAATTATTTCTATTTCTGTACTTACTTTTTTAAATGATTGTAACTGTGATAAGCTAATATTGACTGCAGTCACAATCAGTCAGGCTCTATTACACAGCGTTTGTGAGTAGCACAGAAACCGTATGCACCTGAGTGTGCGTGCGTGCGTGTGTGTGTATACGTGCCTGCCCCGGTCTCCGCAGGCTTCGGAGCCTGCTGTCCATTTAATCAGAGACTGATTCAGACCTGGGTAAACAGGTGGCAGAAACCTCCAGCCAATCAGTACTACAAAATAGATTAATTAAGGGGCCTACTAAAAGTCTAATTCTTCATGGGACTGAAAATAGGAGAAAGCATGCAAAAGCTCAGCTGCATCCCAATACGTGAATAATGTATCGGCTGGAGAAAATCAAAGTACATGTATTAGTAATCTTATTATGCCTCTATTGTACCTATGTGGGCAAGTGAGAGCGCAGCTGTTGAGGGACGACCCCGCCTGCTAGAATGTGTGTTCACATTTCCTTTACATGTCTTCCTGAATAGACACTCTTCCTTAAGCCAGATGATGCCCTTGAGATGTTTTACAGTAATAACTAAAATGACCCTCGGCTCTCGTCTCCGATTGTGCGCGCAAGTGTGCGTGCTTACGTTTGTGTTTACCCACACAGAATATTTATGCTCGGTGGGTGTGTTTGTGTATTTTTGAATCCATACCTGTGGGTGTATATTTATGAGTGTGTTTATTGCTGTGGTCATTTAGGTCGACATTAATCTATTTAACACCCCTACTTTGTCCAAGTTAATGGGTAGTTAGACTGTAATGGTGCAAGGCCAGAATGACGATGGAAGCACTTTAGAAGAATGGCTATCGACACCCCAAGGCTAAGCAGTAATGCTTACATTGACTCATTCAAATCAGGTGCGCACTGTGCGGCATTTTTAAAACGTGTGTGTTCATCTCGAGCATGTAGTTTACGTGCATCCGCGCATCCATTTGCATGTGTATGCTAGTGCGAGGTTCATTAAGAGACAGTGTTCATTAGGCTGTTGCAATTACTGAAGAAATCAAACGAGTTGAAGGTTGTTTCAAGAACGGCGTCACAGTCAGAACAATTAGCGTGACATCAGTGGCTTCCTCCAGGCATTAGGATATTAATGTTTCTAAAACAGATTAAAATAGAGCCTCTTGCATTGAGAATGACTTTTGCGACCCTGACTTCCAGTTGTCCTCCCTTCCTTCTCCTTGTTTTCTTTTCTCCTGACGCTACATATCCTTCCCCCCTCTGCGTTCCCTCCTTCCTGCTCCTTCTTCCGGTCCTCAGGTGCTGCAGGGGGACAGCGGGGGTTCCTGGGATGCATCAGAGCCTTACGAATGAATGGCATCACTCTCGATCTGGAAGAGAGGGCGAAGGTCACACCTGGGGTCAAGCCCGGTTGCCAAGGCCACTGTAACAGTTTTGGGATGTACTGCCGGAATGGGGGAAAGTGTGTGGAGAGGTATAACGGCTACCTGTGTGACTGCACCGCCACCGCCTACGATGGTCCGTTCTGCACCAGAGGTAAGAGGCATTTTCAGACAGGCAATTTGACTCTATTTAAAGACAATGGAACAAAATAATTTAATGTACATCTGGCTTTTCTTTGTCCTCAAAACTTTCAGTGCAAAACAAATTAAATTTTCCCTCTGTGGGTTTTGAAGGGGTTTTTTTTCCTTTTACATCAGGTTTTGTTTTTCCATTTCCTGGCCTTGCAGGACTGCTTTTCTGCTCGGAAATTAAGGATGACACACTGAGCAATAATCCTTCGGCTAACATTTTCTCCAACAACTTTTGCAGGCATATTTCTGAGATCATGTTATCATTTGCGCTTTCTCTTTTATTCACAAAGCCAGAGTCAAACAGCACCAGGATTACCGCTGGAGTAGTTATGTTTCAATGAGCTTCATTCCCCGACAACCCACCGTGATTGTCGCTGCGCTTTGTGATGGTGCCCCACTTCCTATTCAGTTTGGCGCTGTCGTTTTTGAAAGTGTTTGGGCTTGCGATAAAAGGCATCGATTGAGGGTAATATTATGCTTACCCACCAATTCTCCCTCACTTTAGAGTGCTCTCGCTGAATGCTGATACTGTGCAAATGCAGAGCTGAGAGATCAAACTCAGAAACAAAGCGTAAGTGACTTCAGTAAGAGGTGTGTCTAGTGATCTGATGTTTTCTTTGAAGATCACAGACAAGCAGTGTCACACTGTAACTCTGCTTCTGCGCTGTTGCATATTGCTAAGGCATCGTGTTTGTTTCACCGGGATTCATTAGATACACTATTAAAGTTCTATTTCCCAAAACAAGTTTTCATGAAATTCTCTCGGGAGAAGAGCAGCGGCGCTGTCAGAGGCTTTCTGCTCGCTCCCAGTCAGGAAGTTGATCCCCGACACGTGAATTAATTTGTTTCCTAAAGTCGAATGGTGTTTTCCCCCCTGTGTTCTTGGCAGGGGGGTGACAAGATGACAGAAAGGCAGAATGTGTGTCTTGGTGTGGGCTTGCGTGCGTGTGTGTGGTGTGGAGGAGGGTGACAGTGTGTGGTGATATGCTAGTGTAAGACATGAAAAGACCTCCTCAGAATTCTGTCATAACCAATCAGGCATTTCAGGATTTAGAGAATAAAGATTACTGTCTTTGTGTGTGTGTGTGTGTGTGTGTGTGTGTGTGTGTGTGTGTGTGTGTGTGTGTGAGAGAGAGAGAGAGAGCGAGAGAGAGGCAAAGAAAGGGAGAGAGCACACCCTTGTGTCTATTTGTTTTTGTGCATGACATGCAATGTTCCCTCTAATTTTTTCACGTGTCTGAGCGAACACACAAACTCCCTGAGCGGTCCTTTAGACGTGTGCACTGTGGTCACGCCAGCATTGAATCTATCCAAGTTTAGGGATGGGTACCGGTATCCAGTGCCATGATGGCACCGGTTCTGACATAAACGGTAGTAACCAGACCGAAAAGCAGCACACATTTCGGTGCTTTTTTTTCCTGAGATGTCACACACTTTGGATTCCAGCCAATCATTTTACCTTTGCAAGCGTAGTAGGCGGGCCCAGGTACATACGTTCTTTTAGAGCAGAGCTACAGATTAAAAATGCCCAAGGCGAAGCGGTCAAATTCTGGCTGTACTTCACAGCAAAAGATGCAAACTCAGCAGCCTGCAACATGTGCTTTAAGGTGATACTGTGCAAAGGAGGTAACACCTCGAATCTGATGAAACACCTGGCGACGTATAGCATTTTGTTAAAAGCCGAGAAATGCACCGTATTTGATAGCTTGCTGCGAGACCTCACACCGTGCACATCTACTGCGGGTGGTTTGCCTGTTATCGGACCCGGAGTTAGCAACATCCCCCAAAAACCCGAAGAGGAGAGTCCTGGCCCGTAGCCCTGCCAGTGTAGCAGAAATGATGAGGATGATGATGCAGCAGCAGCCGTTCTTCTCTGCGTGAGTAGCTTAATGTTGTTCGTGTGTAATTTACGTTGAGTAGGCTAACCACGTTATTAAATTAATGCATGTAAGGTGAACTAGCAAACACCGTCGTAGTTACATGCGGCTGTCTTCTTGTTTGATGGCAGATACTCTCTTCACCCTGGCCAAAAAGGCTAAAATGACCAAAGAAAAAGAGGGAAACGGCTAAACATGAGAGGTTTTTGGATAAAGTTTGTGTTTTTTCCCCCATTGTTTAAGCACTGCTTCCAGCCAAGAGTGATACCATAAATCCCCTATAGCTGCAGAAAAGGCTAACATTGTTATCTTTTTACAAAAAAACAGCTGAACATGAGAGGTTTTTGGACCAATTTTGTGTTCTCCATTCTTTAAGCACCGGTTCGAGCACCGTTTAAGCACCGGCACCGTTTCAAAAGTACCGGTTTGGTACTGGTATTGGATAAAACCTAAACGATAACCATCCCTATCCAAGTCACATGGTTTATTAAAATAATCAAATTACAGCATTTACATTTATGTTAGACTACTTTTAATTAACTGCTTTAGCCCACTTACAATGAAAATTTAAAAAAATCTTGTTCATGACCTGTGTACTATGTTAACACTATTGGAAGTAAAAAATAACTTGAACTCCAATTTTGAAAACACAACTTTCTTTTTTTATTTTTTTGCCTGACTTGTATTATGAGTATGAGTCTGAGAGGGAGTCCTGTAACTCTCTGTCTGCAAAAAACAGTATATAAAGACCAATGTTGGGCAATTAATTATATAGTTACTTCTTCAAAAAGGTAACTGAGTTATGCAAACAACAAAGTTATTTGCAGCTGTTTTGCATCAAATTTGATGCCACACAAATTATTTGTGCCACTACAAAAAAATAATTTCTGTCCACTATGAGATAAAGTAGAACAACAGCCTGATACCTGCAGGCCGACAACAGGAGATGTATCACTCCTGTAACACCTGTAACATTCAGCAGTCCATTGCTCTGACACACACAACAAAACTATTGACTACCCTACACACTAAATACACAAGATTTACACTAAACATCGCTAAACTTCCTAAACAACTAAATGCCATGTTGCAATTGAATTTTGTGATTGGTCGACATGGTACATAGGAAAGGGTGGGGTGTTTTTGGTTTTGTTTTTGCTCACAGGTGGAGAGTGCTTTCAAGCCTTTTCCTTATAAAAATGCGTTTTTACCGTTTCTTCCCGCAGTAAATATAAACAATGAAAGTACTCAGGAAGAAAACCAAACATTGCATATATTTTTATCATAACTCTGGTTTTACGTGGCCTATCAACACAATTTAAAAAGTCCACACAATTGTTCCGTCTGTCCTGCTCACATCTCCAATGGTTGTTCACGTTGTCATTAACGTGGCTTCACTCCACATCAGCCACACCGCTTTGCCAACTAAAACACCGGTGTCGGCACATAAGGACGCTGTCATTAGTGATGTGCGATACCACTGAAAGTAAAATTCAGGGTGGTATCGACCTGATCTGATACCGATACTTTATACAAAAACGTATTTTATTTATTGTATCTCAAATGATAGCATCATAATGATTACAGGTCATCAGATTACTTGTTCTTATCACTTAATGCAGAATTCATCATATAGAAATAAAAAAACTGAAGTTGTGCGCTATTTGAACACCTTGCCTGCCTGCCACACTAAAGGACTCCGTGAGAGACGTCTGTCTCGCCCTAGCAGCACCTGTCCATGTCCACTCCTCGTCTTCAGTTTGCCTCAACGGCATCACGGGCATGGGCAAAAAATAAATAAATAAATAAATTGCTCGTACTCATGCTGCCCCGACATCAGCCAGCGCATATTGGAAATGGCATGGGCACCGATTGGTTTTCTATCGCCCATTTCCTGGGAGTATGGGCGCCCTCCGTTTGCGAGGTGCGCCTGCTGCTTGCGGCACAGGGAGGAGAGGGCGGGGCGGCGGGGGACTTATAATTTGCACCGATGTTTTCCCGAAATTCTGTACGCGAAAAGTGAGCGCGAGAGCCCTCAGTGCGCCTGCTCGCTGCTGAAGTCAAAGTAAACTTTATTGTCATCTCCGCTGCATGCAGTACACTGTTGAGAGAGACGAGACGACGAGGCTCCAGTTACAGCAGTGCAAGTAAACAAACAATAAATATAAGAAGAGTAAGAAAATAAATATACACGTTAGGACTAGGGGTAAAGGGATCAATAACAATTTAAAATTTATATTTTATATTTTGATTACTTAATGTCTCACACCACAACCCGTGGAAAGGGGAGGGAGATCTGCTGGCTCCAAATAGAGCACATTTCATTCATAATTTTTTCATTCATAATGTTGTAAATCCAAGCCCATTATGTATTCATGATTTGAATCCTGGGTTGTGTGAAATCCCAGAAATACACCTTAGACAAAGTGAATCTGTGAACTAAGGTGTAGGTCGCGTTGCATTGTGGGTGCCGCGCTCCCACAATGCATTGCGGCGTGACGTCAACTCCAAAGCCCTATTAGGTTATGTTGTGGCGATCCTGGAGTTGGGGGATTTGTGTTCATACTGCAGTCCAAAATTAAAACCAATGGAAGATGGACAAGAAAAGTTCAAAGCCATCAGGTGCTCAGTTTAGAAAAAATAGAAAAGAAGAGGAGGAGAAACGAACAAAAGATACAGATAAGAAGATGTGTCATTGGATAATGGCAGGTCATCCTGAAACGATCAGAATCAGAATACTTTATTAATCCCTAAGGAAATTATGTGGGTTACAGTTGCTCCAAAGAGAAATGGTAAAAATAGTAACAGTAACAGACTAAACTCCAAACAATACATTATGTTACAGATTTTAATATTAATTAGTCATTGTCAATTGTTGATTTGTCCTGTTCTCAATGTATGACGAATTATGATGGCTGTTTGGTAGCCGTTTGCATACTATGCATACTCTCCCTCTCTTCGTGTGTGTGTGTGTGTGTGTGTTTCTCTGGTGAATTTAGTAGTTCCTTCCAATGTAGACAAACCGAATGAAATAGGTTCTTCCCACTGTGTTCCTGTTAATGATAAACTACAAATTTCCCCTAAATTACTAAAATATCGATATTTTAATGTGAGAATCGATTCTAGAACATAAATGAATCGATATTTCAGGATCGATCCGCACATCACTAGCTGTCATAGCCTGTCAACAACGTTGATTTGCTGCGTATATACGAATGTGAATCGCGTTATTGGCTGGACTATGGGATAAGGTGGCATCGTTCTAATCCTATACGGGAGCAGCCAGTCACTTACTAACACTGCAAAGCAGAATTGTTAAAGTTTTAATTTTAATTTCAATACAGGTTAGATTTTTTTTTTTTTTTTTTTTTTTTTTTGTGCGCAACGCAGATTTTCTGTGCGCAGAGACCGTGCCAGCAGTGCACAATTGCACACGCGCGCAGCTTAGAGGGAACATTGATGACATGTGACTTCATCATCTATTTCCTCCTTTCATTCCTTTTTGTCCCTCTTTTCCCTCACTCTGCTACAGTTTTTTTTTCCTTTCATTTGGACTCCCTGTCCTCTTTGTCTCTTTGCTACTTTTTCCCCCTCATTTATTATGCTCTGTTTTTTCTTTTCTCCTGCCACTCCTTTACAATTATTTTACTCTTGTCCCCATAAATATGTATTCCACTTATTCCTCCTCCGTTTCTTACTTTGCCACACTTATTTTCTCGCTCCTCTCTCAATTGCCCCTCTCCTGGTTTCTCAGTTTTCTGCCCTTTCCCAAATTTCTCTCTTTCCCTCTCTTTAATGTACCACTCTCTCCCCATCCTCCCAGCTAGTGAAAAATGCATGAAGTCAGCCATAATTGCATAGTGCATTTCCATTGTATCCATATTTACACACTGCTCAGGGGACCCTGCAGTATTGTTATTATACACTCTCATTCTTTTGCTTTTCTGCCCTTGAGGGTCTCACGTGGAGCCGGTGTGCACATGTACATACGTATGAACACACGCGCGCACGCTAAAACTTGCAAAAATGCAATTGCACATGTACCTGTTGAGATTTGCACTGCTCAGAATCCACATCCGAAACTTCTTCTCATACTGACATGAAGTACACACACACACACACACACACAAAAAGCTCCAGCTCTGCAGCATTGCTCATACCCCATTAAGGTTCCAGACAATTTTATGTGTTGCTACTGAAGCTCTGGGTAACAAGTTGGGGTACTTTCTTTCCTTCTTTCCCCAGTAGGAAAGAGAAAAAACTTACTGTGAGAGTATTTTAAACGTGAGAATGCTCTCCATGACTTACATGAGTTTGTTTCTAGTGTATATTATATACTACATGAACACATCGCTAACTAGAGCTAACAGGTGTCATCACACACACAGTTCATTATACTTAATAGACTGCAATGATTGTTAGTACTTGTTACTGACAGTAGAAGAAAAACTCACCTTGTCATCATAGACAGTATAAAAGATGTAAGTAAATACTTTGAAATGAGTAAATGAGCATTTCTGCCAATGTGGTTGCATAAACTGCTAACTATAAAATACTCTATGTCGGTGATTCCCAAAGGGTTGGCTAGGGCCCCCTGGAGGGCTGCAAAGGTACTGCAGGTGAGCTTGAGTAATAACAGAAATTCAGTTTGAAGTTTATTTAAAAGCATTTACATTTAATTCATTCATTTATATAAAATGTTGATCAAACAGGTAATAATCTGCTCTTACATTGAAGTTTGTGCCCGAGTCACAGGTGGTCACACATTGGCCAACATTGCCAGTGCGACATTTTGCACATGGCTGGGTAGCATTGGCAATTTATAGCAAACAATCTGTGCTGTTTATGTTTTTCAAATAAAGAATTTCAAGGAAATGTTTTTTTTTATTAAAGTGAAAATAGGAATAGATAGGATATGTCTTCTTGACTTTGGGAATGGCTGCTCTATGAATATTTAAATGAAATAAATAAATAATTCTTATTTACTATGGTAATTCTTCCTAACCATGTTTAAGCTAGGTTTACATTTGTCTAAACACATCATTTTGTAAGTTAATTTTGTCAAATTTAAAAGTAGTTTGACACGTTTAGGGAGGATAGCACTTTCTAATATGGAATATCTGAGCTTACCCATAACAATAAAGTTCAGTTAATACAAAAAGATTGCTAAAATGGGTCTCTCCAGACTTCTGAGGCTTGGAACTATATGATTGCAAAGCTAAATAAAGGATAAAATTGGTAGGTAACCTGAATAGAGCTGAGATTTTGCTTCTGTGGCAATACTATTCAGAGAACTTACCCATTTTCAAGTAATAAGTGTTCTATTAAATTAAAGTAATGTAGCTTGAAGTATTTATTGTACTGTGTCTGGTGGGAGCTGATGGGTGAAGTGAAGCTTTAAAAAAGATGCATAAATGTGTTCGCTTGGAATTCTGGACCCGTAAGGGCTGTAATTTTACATTTCATCGTGGCTGCAGAGGGAAGGAGAACATGTTGAGGCATATTGCGTGGCATTTGCACACATACACACACACACACATACGCACTCAACCCTATTCTCTCTGCTTTCCCTGCAACCATTCTCTTTAATTTCACACGTATTATGCCTTTATCTCCTTTTTAACTGACTCGCAGACATGGCGAATGAGTACAGGTACACACGAACACAAACAAGGAGTGTAACAGAAATAGACTATAGAAAAATAAGGTCTCGTCTTCTCGATATTTGATTATGAGAATCAATAAGCCTCCTGGTATGGTTGAAATATGCCATTAGGTTTGTTAATGTACTGGTAAACAGTGCATTGTTTGGTTTCAAATGCTGGACTACAGCAATTTAACACTCGCTTTACTACATCATCTGAACACAGCCTTATTTATGTGTGTGTTTATTCCCCTCTGGCTATATAATATGTCTACCCTGTTGTGTCTTTGCATCTATGAGCTTGTGAGTGGCTCCCTGTGGCTTGTTTTTGATGGAAAATTCTCTTTCTTTCTTTCTTTCTTGGTTTCTTGCTTGTGTTTTAAGCGCACATTAAAACACAGTACAGTTGAAGCAACATTTATTGCATTTGCGTAAGAGCTTAATTTTGGTCCTACATTTTGTTCCTTCTTCCATCATCTCACCCAGATGTTGGAGGTTTCTTTGAGGCAGGGACGCTGGTAAAGTACAACTTCCTGCCTGAAGCCTTTGCGGGAGCCAGTAAGGACACCAAGGTGTTGACGCACCAGCTCACGCCACATGAGGTGAATCTAACAAAGGAGGAGGTGGCCTTTAGTTTCAGCACATCCAGTGCTCCAGCTGTTCTGATGTACGTGAGCTCCAAGACGCAGGATTATCTTGCCGTGGTGTTAAGACAGAATGGTAAGGCTGACACGCAGCACACACACACACGCACATTAAATTGTTGCTCACCATTGCAGACAACATTTAAACGTCTTCCTTGCAGCGCACATTGGTATAATCTCCAAAAATCCTCCTTAGTCAACGACCAACCACGGAGCAGCAGCTGACAGAAAACTGCTTTGATGATCTATAAGGCCTAAAAAACTTACTGCGCCACCTAGTGTCTGAGATTTTAAACTGCTGTATCTGTACGTCTCCAGGTTCGCTGCAGGTGCGATATAACCTGGGTGGTCTGAGGGAGCCGTTCACCATAGATGTGGACCAGCGTAACTTGGCCAATGGACAGCCACATAGTATTAACATGTCCCGTCACGACAGGAGAATCACCATCCAGGTACAGAACCAACACGCGTGCTCATCTGAGCTCTTATTTTAGTCTTTTACTCAGAGTAAGGATTACATTTCAACTTACTGTGCAGCACAGGGACTTTTGGGTCCCATACAAATTAAAAACACTCACATATTCTCAGTTACGGGTACAGAACTACACGAGCGCAGGAAGTGTTAGCTCAATGGTTTGCAGTAAGTCAGAGAGGAGTGCAGTGTCCTGTGCTGTTTTCACCTGTGATGAAACTGCTTGTCCTTTGCCACTGTTAATCTACTTCCAGTAGACAGCCTAAGTATAGCAACAGAGAACGCATCGATCTGTGCGCGCGTGTGTGTTCGCGTAAGCGCATATTGTTGTGTGTTTGCAACTCCGCAAATTCTTTCCTCTATGCTGATAATTAAATGCATGTGCTTGTGTGGGATATTTTGTGCGTGTGCATGTGTTTGTGCATATCAATTACTTCTATCCATGTTGCCGTTGTGTGCGTTTTATGTGCTCGTGTGTTTTGTGCGACTGAACAGCTTAGCTCTGATCGATACAGCCAAGCCTAGTCAGTAGCTGTCAAGGATGGAGTGAGAATTCAGCTAAACTATTACTGGCTTTATTCTGGGCTAAGATGCACACATTTGGCTGCAGGCTGGAGTTTAAGGAGGGCTCTAAATGGATAGAAACCACTTGTAAAAGCCAGAGATTGATTGCATCCAGATCGGAATAAATTTATATTTGCACTGACAGGTCGGGGTTTGCCAAGAAATGGATTGTCACAAGAAATGAGAAATAAAAAGAAACAAATGGTCTTGGATTCTAAAATTAAACAACAGTTTCCGCATGGCTTCCTATAGAATGTGTAATTTGAATACTGTATCTGCACACTAACGTAATATACTGATAATATCAGACACTTGAATGGCTTAACCATTTCTTACTGTGGGCATATTTATATTACTTATACGCACGGGAAACCCCGTGAATCGAGATCATGGATGTCAAACTCATTTTCCATCAAGGATCAGATACAGCTCACGTTGATCTCAAGTGAAACTTCCCTTTAAGGAATAAATGTGCAAGATTATGGAAAACGTTCTGCTGGCTCATTGCCCAGACTGTCCTGTAATTACAAGTAGAAAGTTTTGTTAAGTCACTAAAAATGTGCTTTTTCTTAAACTCTTGAGCCTTTGCAAAACAAAAACAATTAAAAAAAAACATTTCTATAGTCAATAATGAAAAAACAGGCACTCTTCTTCCATTTAAACGCTTATCTATTACTTTACTTTAGTTTAAATGGCCACAGGGAAATATTATTAGGAAAAGCTGTAAAACCTATGAAAATACAGGTAAAAGTTCAACATTTAAGCTCTTCTTCGCGTTTTCCAAAACTGTATAATGGGCTGTATTACAGTCTTTGCACGTCCAATTGTGGCCCATTGTCCTTATATTTGACACCCCTTATTAAATGGGTAAGCCCTTCACATATCACTCCCCTCTAGTGGCCAGAAGGCACCATAGCATTAAACTTAGCTATAAAATGATTCCCATCCTCTGTGAAAAATTGCTTGGCTCAAAGCTTCAAGCTGCGGTTGTGTAAGAGCATGTGATAATTAATATAGCAGCAGTTTTGCTGACAGTTTCTATTGATCATCATATCATTACTAGCATAATTGTTATGAAATAAACACATCAAAAGTTTGCAAAACAATTTAAAAAAGAATATGTATGTTACGTGCAGGGAGACATTGTTGAGATTATCCAGTTCATTTCTGCATTTGAACATGTAAATATGAATATGTTCAAATGCAGGATGTTTTTGCAGGATGCTGTCATTGTTATGTTTAGTGGATATAGACATAAAGGAAAAGAATGAAACAGTCAAATGTTAATATAAATTTTAAAAGTTCGGTTTCAACACTGTTAAACAGAATATGCATCTAACATGAAGTCTTTTAATTCTTGCTTTCATTAAGTGGAATTAAATGCGAACTACAATGAATCACAGTCCCATACTCCCAAGCCTGTAATCATTCAATCTACACTACTACAGCCCTCTCTGTCTGTCACCTGCATGAAGCAATGACCTCATCCATCCTGGGATCTCATCACCTACTTTCACACACTGCAGCGAAAAATTTCAGACAGCAAGAAAATTAAACTGAAACATCCAATGATAATCGTTTTCTAAGCAAATCGCATTCCTGTAGCTGCTCATCACTCCGCTGGGAGTACTTTAACATAACACATGCTTTCGTGGTGGCATGGAAAGTGATTGGAGCATCCGCTAGACTCCTTGCTCATCACTTACACACACACACACACACATGCATACATGCACACAGTGTGCTCTGCGCTGATTGAAAGCAGCTTAGCTGTGTCTAGATCGACAGTGTCGAGGTTCAGTCTTGCCTTGAGTATGTGACTGAACTACTAACTCTATAGTACACAATCCCAGTGTGGTTCTTTCGAGGAGCTGCGGCTGTACTTTAAAAAAGAAAACAGAAAAACAATCCTTTTTTAAATTTTTCTCCCTTTATAACAGGTTAACAGTTAAACATTAAAGTGTGTTAAGAATTCAGACGAACACTGATGGGCACGATGTGGTCATTTGGATTTAAGAAAAAAAAAGGCATCGATGAGTGATCTGCGGGGTGGGGAGATGAGGAGAGAAAATAGATGAAGTTTACAGATAAGGAATGAGAAGTAGAGCCAGAAGGTACGTTGACAAAGATAACTTTGATGAGTGAAACTTTTTCATGTTGCCTTACCGCCTCAGGGCTCTTTTCAAGGTACATGCACTTGATAGCCGCACGTAAACAGACGCAGACTTGCATACCAACAGACACGCGTGCACCACTGAGATCCTGTCAGATCAGCTAACTACAAAGGCTTCACACTGCACTACAAAAATCAACATTATTCAGTCTAACTAATCTGTCCATTCCAATACTGTATAGCTTTCCTTACTTCCCTAAGGTTGTCTCATAACTCACATACCGCAGAGCAATTTTTTTCTACTTTTCTTTTCAAAATCAACCTTGTCTGCAGGTTGCACTAATGAGTAACAAAGAACAGGACATGTTCTCCTCAGGAGGACTGCAACAACAACAAGGAACCACGCTAAGCATCAGTAGGCAGTAAGCAGTCAGCATCAGTGGGGTTATAACTCTAAGACCTAGATACTTGTGGATGCAAGTATAACAGTATAACTATGTGTATGCAAAAATTACTGTCTTTACTTTGGCATCATGTCCCAATTTATGCAGAAAAGGCACCTTTTGCCACAAGAGGTGAAAATAAGAGTAACCTTTCTATGCTTTTGTAGGCAAGGCCTGTTGGCTGTCCATCTGCTGGCACACTTTGCTCACTGCACTGAGAGTGTGTGATTATTCTGTTTATTCCATGGGTGGCAGTATTTTAATTCCAAAGGCTGGGTCCATTTAACAAGAATAGAAAGACATGGAAAGGTGGCAAAAGTCAGTCAGTCAGTTTGTTTCTGAGCTTTTATCTTTGGATGAAAAATTTTGAACCTGGGAGTAGTTTCGTTCAAAAATGACAGCACCAGCACCAGGGGTCAATGATTTGTATGAGTATTTAAATGATGTGAATCATATATTATGGCCGTAGTCTCCATACCTCAACCCACTTCAACACCTGTGGGATTATTTAGACCGATGTGTTCAGTAACGCTCTCCATGCCCATCATCAGAGGACCGTTGTTGCCAAATCACAACAACGGTCGCCTCAAGGTGCTTTATATTTTAAGGTAAATACCATAACCCAACAATTAGAGAACCCGTGTGAGTAAGCACATGGCAATAGTAGAAAGGAAAAACTCCCTTTTAACAGGAAGAACTCTCAGATACATTGTGGACACATTGTAGAAGATTGCAAGAGATTAATAATAACTAATGATTAAAATAATAACTAATGGCTGAAATATCAACTGAAAGGTGCACTGAAGCATTAGTCCTTCACCTTATTATAGACTATATGATGATTTTTTTTTGTAATCATAACCATAACATCCATTTATAAAGCATTTTTCAGACCTGCCAAATGGCCCTGCGTCGTTTACGTTGCAGTTATGCTCCATGAGGGGCCTCCAAGAATGACTCATGACCAAAGTCAGGATAGTAAAGCATGAAGAAGTCAGCAAAATATTTAGAAACCCTAAAACCCTTAAAGGTGATCATCAAATATTTGTATCTTCTTTATCATTTAGAAAAAAATGGGGTAACTGTGAGTGATATATAAAGTGTGATACTATGTCAGTGTTGTTTTATCAGTTTGTTCCACCTGCCTCTGTATAAATATTCATCTTAGAACACATGCGTGGTGCAAACGTGACCTTTTTCTACGAGCTGATCGCACAGCTTCAGTCACTCTTTGACGGCGAGTCGTTTGACGCACCATCCATCATATGAAGTGTACAGAACTGCATGCAAATGCTGAGATGCTTAATAACTGCTTTTGAATGCTGGAAACTCTACTGGCTAATTCCAAGGCTTGAATTTTTGTTTTGTTTTTTTAATTTATTGAATAATGCATTAAAGCCTAAAATGCCAGTTTTGTCAGTAGCTGCCATCAGCACTGAAAATGGAACTAGCCTGTTATTATTTTTGTGCACACGCTCATCAAAGGCCTAGTTGCGAGCATCCGAGATAACAAAATGAGTGAGAGGCAGAGATATGAGTCAGATGCAATAAAAGTCAGTTGTGCTGGTGGGGCTGGCAGTGGATCAAATTCAATTTCCCCAAATTTAAAAAAAAGGGATAAGAAGCAGTGGACTGTTTACCTCAGGGTGCAGAGGCCTCACTTCTCTGCTTATCAGGGCTGCAAATCTTAAAGCCATTTAGACAAGCGACTGTTTAGTTTAAAGACAAAGCAGAGAAAATGTGGCAAGACAAGTCAGCGTGTGGTAATTTGAATCAAAAAGAGAAACGAGAGTCAGAGAGAAATGTAGGACAAAAGAAAAAGGCAGAACAGAGCCAGAGAGAGGGGGAGAAGGGGTTTGAAAGAAACAGATACTGTTGTTAGATAAAGAAAGTAGACCCACAAAATATAATGACAAAGATCACTTTGATACGTTGAGATTATCTGAGGATTACTTTAAGGTGAGGCGTTCGCTTGCGAACATAAAATACGTGCTGACATGTACACCCAGGCATACAGAGTGCAGCAAACAGAGCAGAGTGTTTGGTTTTCGAGCAGCCTGTGAGGTCTCGTTAGGTTAGCTCGCTATCAAAGGAGCGCCAAGGCAAGATTAAAATAAGTTCCCCATCTCGCCATCTCTCACTTTGCCTTTCTCTCACACTGTGAGGGTTTAGAGATGAAAGTCAGGAGTCCCTTCAGGCAGCAGACAGCTCATCTCCGTTTCCTCTTCTCCTCTCCTCCAGTTGCTTCATTGGTTGACTCAGCGGTGTAAATGGCTTGCTGCACCTGAGACCCGGACCAGACGAAAATTCAGCAGTTCACTTAATAATGATGTTAAACAATTTATTCAAGAGGAAAATTAGCATTTCTTTTTGTTCAGTGTTAAATCTGTGATGGGAGTATTTTTATCCCTTAGACATCATTAAGGAAACAGAGGTGCCACGAAGGTAAAAAGGCTCTCAGTGCACTGTAAATGAGTTTGCATATAAACAGCACATTGGCTAAATTAGATTCTTTTTTAGCACGTAGTCAGGGAAATAGATTTCACCCTTTGTTAATTTTCTCTTTGCCTAACCCCTGGTTACTTTGCTTATGTAAGCTATGTGTGACTTTAGAGGCAGCAACTGCGTTTTCTAAATGGCACTGTGTTAAAAAGAAAGAAAGGAAAAAAGGAAAGAGATCCCAGTGACTGCGGTTGTAATTGACAAAGTTTGGTAAAATGAGGTTTCTTCCCAGGCCGTCTTCCTCAGTGGATCGTTTTGTGGGGGTTTCAAGACTCAAGCTTCCCTCCGTGGTTGTGCAGTCAATTTGTTTTCTCAGATAAAAGTAAATAAGCTGAGCGCAATTTAATTGTGCCCCATTATCCCACCCTCCAGTCACAGAGGAAAACAAAACCCACACAATGCTCCACTGAGACCAGGCTTTTGGAAGGAATCAAATTAGGATATGTTGTGTGTCTGCATGTGTGTGTGCGTGTGAGGAGAAAGAGGGAGAAAATAGTCTTGCGCAGCAGTGGGTAGAAAGAAATTTCTGTATGGCAGGACTCTGCTGATTTAAACCTGTAAACAAGCACTACCACACACATACACACGTAAATCTCAGGCCTTTAGTGACAGTCCAGCTCAGCTCCCAGCTAACAGGCCGTGACAGCTATTCAGCACATCAACAGAACAAATTTCCAGGAACAAAAGTCATTGTTTCCAACCAAACTCCTCTACTCCAGTCTGCTTTCTGCAGACTGGTTTATGCTTAGATACAGTCCTCCTGTGGGCAGGGAGAAGGAAAGAAGGAAGATCTTGTTTTTTGGGGGGGTTTTATTCTAGAACACACCGAAAACCAATTTGTTGGTTTGAAATCATTCTCATCAATAGCATCGGCTGCAGCTTTCAAGCTAATTAGAAACTTCATTGAAACAGCAATAACAAGTTAATTATGTTGCAGGGATATTAAAGTCGTGCATTCCCTCCTTCTATCACCCTCTCTGTTCTCACATCTCCACTGATGCTCCTCTTTGTAAACACGCTGCTCGTCTTCCACCCGCCCTTTTCGAGTTCTCAGGAATGCCTTTGAACCCCCCACAGACTTTTGAAATTGCATATTATTATTAGGCATCATTTGTATCATCGTTTATTTCTAGGGAAGAGCTGTTTGTTTGCTGGATAATTGTAGAAGATGACTTTTCAGACGTGACTAAAACGAAAATATCACAGCTTTCCAGAAAAGATGTTTGAGGTAGTCTGACATCTTTAAAACCATGATGGATTTTAATGTTGGAGTGTTTATAGAATATATACATCTAAGGTGATATTTTAAACAGGGTTATAGTTTATAGCAAATGGTAAGAAGAAGCGATAGATGTAGGTAATGGCATGTTTTGTTTGGGGGGTGTTTTGGTCCAGAGACATTTCTAACACTCAGATTTTGTGGTCATTGTTTGAAGAGTGTGGTTATATATGATGTGTGTAGAAACACCAGAAGAAAAAAGAAATCAGGAACAGCCTTAGTATTAGACGCAATATGTGTTCATCCTATTTACCTGATTTTTGCAAAGTGTTTTTAATTCATTTTCACTGACCTGATCAGGATTCATGGGAATTTAAAATGAAGGATAATCAAGGTATGACTATGTGAGTGGTTTCCTTGTTACTAAGCTACCATATTTAAAGCTTTCCTGGCGTTTGGAAACCACGAGGGGTGACCATTGAGCTTCTGATTGTGCTGTGTTGCTTTGCATTGGCTGACAGCATTGAATTACCATCTTTTGTTCATCATCTTGTGTACTCTGCTTAATGTGCTGATGCAGATCTTAGCCTGGGTCTTTTCAAAATGCTGTGGTCAGTAGTTTTAGTCTAGATTCGACTCCCTATGAAACAAGGATGCTAATGTGTTTCTCTCCCTCCCTCTTTCCTTCTCACTATCTCTTTATATCTCTGTGATGTCTCAGCTGGATCATTATCCTGCAGTCAGCTACAACCTCCCTGAAGCCTCAGACACACAGTTTAACCTGGTCAAGACGCTGTTCTTGGGAAAGGTTTATGGTGAGTGTGTCACTTTGGCTAAACCTTTTCTGCTCACAATTGTGCATTCGGGTCATTATTATATGTATATATGTCTCCCATATATAAGTATAACACTCTGAAATCACACGAATGTGTAAATCAAAGTGTCTTTTCATATACATTTAGAGTCCTTTGTCATGCTGAGCATATATGGAACTAACAAGCTCCTCTGACCTATGTTTTACTTGTGAGTTATACAATCTGAGAATAACAGACAAAAAATTAAAAACCAAACATTTCTGCACTTTCCCATGGATATTATGATAGGCTGATATTCTTTATTTTATTTTTTTTTACAAATCAGTTAAAGGTTATGATTAATTTATAAAGCTTTCTTCCTAGGGTAGCTTTTCTGTTGTTTAACTACTTACAGTACAAAGTGTTTTGTAAGACCAGTACAGAGAAGTTTCCCCAACACTCTCCAATGTGATTGATTGGTGATTAGTTACTCGGGCAGATATATACCACTTTTCTAAACTGAGTTATTTATATATGTATGAATACATATCTATCTATCTATCTATCTATCTATCTATCTATCTATCTATCTATCTATCTATCTATCTATCTATCTATCTATCTATCTATCTATCTGTGTGAAGTAAATGTACTTTTATATTTTGTCCACTAGAGAACGCCAAAGACCTATATAGTGACTTGGCTTTGCCTGATTCATCTTCTTCTGTTTGGTTGTACATGTGGCAGATCCAGTGCTGTGAAAAATAAGATTTTCACAGGACTCTGTTCAGTCCTGGGTACTTCCTGTGATTTATTAGCTTGTGGAACCACATTTCACAGCAATATTTTTGAAATAATCAGCTTCCGACATTGTTGTGGGGAAATTTGACCCTTTCATCTTGTTTAAGTTCATTGAGGTTTGGCGATTCATTTATGCAAAGCTTTCTTAAGGTCCACAGTGCCGCAGTGTTTCAGTCAGATCAGTCATGTTGACAGGGCTTTGGGTCACTGCAGCACCTTAGTTTATTTCTTTTTCAGCCATTCTGTTGTAGTTTTGCTGCTGAGCTTGGGGTCATTGTCCTGTTACATGACCAAGTTTTAGCTGTCGGACAGATGGCCCCACATTTGACTCTAGAATACTTGGTATACAGAGACGTTCATGATGGACGACAAGGTGGCCATGTGCTGTGGCTGCGAAACAAGCCCTAATAATCACCCCTCCACCACCGTACTTGACAGTTTGAGGTGTTCTTCCTGATATATTGCGTTAAGTTTTGGCCACCCACATCTCCACTTTGGTCTTATCTGTCCTAAAGACACAGTTCCAAAGTCTTGTTATTTGTTCAGGTGCAAATTTGCACATCTGAGTCCTGCTGCCATGTTCTTTTTACACGTGAGTGGTTATCTTGTGGCAATCCTTTAATCATAACTGTTTGGTATTTTTCTAATTGTATTTTCATGAACATTAACATTTAACATGCTTACAGAGTAAAGTCTGAGATGTAGCACCTGAGCTTTCTGTATATTCACGGTCTGACCTTGTACTGAATTTGCCTGAAAGGTTGTGATATTAGTTTAACACATGACTGAATGTTTCAAACAAGCAAACTGCCCAAATTTCTGCCTTTACAGAGGTGCCCGCATTTGCTTATTATCAATTAGCCAAGTGCATTTGATTAGCAGCAGTTTGCTTTTTTTTAAATGGCTTAATCTTTTTTAGATTTTCAAAGTGGCATCCTTTGCTACATGAGATAGCCTTCATTAATCCCACAGTTGAGATTTTCACAATATTAGTTGGTTTTATTCGATTTTAAAGTGACTCGTGATACACTTTAATGTCGCCACCCCCTCCCCCCTTTGTCCTCTACTGCAAGTGCAGAGAAGGTCACTGAGGTTGAAGTAACATGTGACTTCTCTCACCAGCCAGAGCTACTGATGCCGCTGCACACACCACAAGAACCGAGAGGAATAAAACACCATCATCAATCTTCAGCCAACTAAACCAGCACATATGCTTTAGGGACAAGCAAGTCCTGAGACGTTTGTTTATAACCAGGCTGACACAACAGTAAACCAAAATGTTAATTTTCTACATTGTAGCAAACATCATAACACTAAACCACACAGAGAGAGAAAATAGAAGAACAGGGAACAAATGCGGGTGTTTCCACATCTCATCGGATCTGCTCCACTTCTGTGTTTGGACCGCAGAGACAAGAGAGGCTGTCAGACAGCTGAGCTATCAGATTCTCTGTTTGTGGGAGAAAGCCGCCCTGTGTTTGGTGCAGTGCTCAAACGCACACTCACACACTGATCACAGAGACATCTCCAGTGTCACCTCGCAATCTGTTGATTGTGAGATGTGATTAGTTAACTAGGATAATGAAGGAAGAACTACAATAAGTAGACATTAGAGAAGCATAAAAGAGAAGACATGATCACACGGAGCCGAACACCTTCATAATCATCAGTGTACAGTGAAGATAGGCTTTTTTCTCAGGTAATTAACAGCACCAGAGTCGTGCTTCAAATTCACAAACACTATCAGATAAACACTATTAACTGATCCTTAAATCTATGACGCATTTACCTATTCACTGCTCAAAAAAAAATGAAGGAACACTTTGAAAACACATCTGATCTCAATGGGAAGCGAAAACCTGCTGGATGTCTACACTGATATGAACTGCGTAATGTGTTAGGAATGAAAGGATGCCACATCGTTTGATGCAAATCAACCTACAGAGGGCTGAATTCATAAACACCTCAAAAGGAGGAAAAGTAGAAAGATGATGCGGCAGACGCAGTTACCGAAATTACATTGCAGCAAATCATAACAGTACTCAGAAGATGCACGCATGTATGCATGCCTAACAACCTCAAGACATGCACCTAATGAAATGACAGATGGTGTCCTTGGAGACAGTCTGAGGTGCAACGTGGTGGCGTCAGATGGACAAAAACATAAAGTCCCAGAGGTTGTCTATTGGATTTAGGTCAGGGAAGTATCAATTCCTTCATCCTCCAAGAAACTGCCTGCATACTCTCCCCACATGAAACCATGTTTTGTCTTGCACCAGGAGGAACCCAGGAGCCACTGCACCGGTGCCTGTAGTCCGTAAATGTCTGTGCAGTCCTCCATACATTAGCCTCCCCAGGCTATCACTGACCCACCACCAAACTGGTCACACTGAACAATATTACAGGACACACAGCTTCTCCAGACACTGTCATGTCCATCTCATGTGCTCAGGGTGAACCCATTCTCATCTGTGAAAAGTGCAGGCAACCAGAGTTGGACCTGTCAATTACAGTATTCTGTGGCAAATGCTAATAAGGCTCCATGGTCCACAAGGCTGTTTGTAATAGCTCTTGCCTAATCTTAATTTGTTCACATTATCGTAACGTAAGCTTTTAGATAGTATTTCACATTGACTATATGATCCCAGACAACTGTTGATAGAAACCTTTATCCTGAAAACCATAAAAGCATTTACTATTACTATTAGAGCTACAATAATTGGTCAGTTCTTCAGTGAATCCACTGACAGAAAAACAACTATAGCTTTGATAACAGAAAAATCGAATTATTCTCAGGTTTATATAACCAAAGAAAAGGCTCTATAAAAGCATTTAGCATGTTTGCTGCTCCTGCTGAAATCTCAGTTTCGTGTCCTGAGGTTTGCAGTGTTTGCTGCCCAGGGAGATTGTGCTAAAGTAGTATTGATCATGTAGTGCAGGGATGATTCAACACATGCTTCTGTAAATGATGAAACCTTATGCTTAACGTTACCGTATCCTGTGTATTTATGCGTGTGCGAGTAAAAAAGTGTCCTTACATCAGCGCCTAAGCGGAGGATATTTATGGTTAGAGCAGGATGGAGAGTGCATGTATTTTGTTGCACATATCTGGGGTAATGGAGGGGGGAAGTAAGTCCTCATGAAAGAAAAAACTAGATTTTAGTATCAAGACTTGGTTGAAGGTTAGGTTAAGTTAAGGGTTAGGTAACCGGTGGTTATAGTGAGGCGAAATCTGTAAGAAATTACTGCAATGTCCTTTAAAGTGACACAACTGTGTGTGTGTATGAATGTGGTAGGTGGGTGGTTGATGTACGGCGTATGGGCCTAGATCTATGCGTCCCGGTGGAATAGATGGGAGAGATGAGTCATACATCAGCCAGAGCAGCGGGCACGCTCCAGACTCTGTCCTCTGTGCTGCAAATCTGTCAAGTGTCTGTGTGTGTGTTTGAGTGTGTGCATGGACCGTGTGTGAGTCTTTCTAAGGGAATAGATTCAGAGGCAAAGTCAGAAAGAGAAAGAGAGAGCACTAGAAATTGTGACAGTACTATCATAGAGAGATGATTGTAACCCTGAGGGTTAGTTGTAAAGGACATCTACATCAGTACCAGTCTGAACTTCTGATTTCTCTCTTCTATTCTTTATCCCCCTGGCCTCTATTTTTCTGTTAACTGTCCGCACTGAATGAATGTGTCCCTCCCTTAAGGTGATACCAATTATTTTACACTGGATTTAAGAAAGGTTGCCATTTCTTTATGTGACGGCTTTATTCTGAAGAAGCCTCTATTTGAAGTGGCTCCATCGGTGTAGTTGTTAACCCATTAGCCTTACATGTGAAAGATGTCAGGCAGAACCAGCCTACAAGCTATTGTACTTGTAGTCCAAAGCCCAAATAAATGGGAGGGTAGCATCAGGAAGGACATCTGGCATAAAATCTGTGCCAAATCAAACATGCAGATCCAGCCACTGTGGCGGCCCTTTGGGAAATAAGAGAGCAGCTGAAAATACCTTCTATTAGCTGTTATTTGCAGACACTGGTCTACTTTTTCACATAGTTTTATTTCAAAATGGACCTGTTCTTTCCCTATAAATCTCCTTGGACTCTCCTATTAGCTGTTTTCAGCAAGATGTGATGTGAGACAGTTGCTGTGTCTGTAAAGTCTGTTGTATGGAGTTTAAGGAAATCTTTATATAAATAAAGTTTATTAGTCATGTTACTATGTAAGCACCATTGCATAAAAACAGGTTTATCTGTGCTCCAAGTTTATCAGTATACAGATTAAGTTGATGTTCACAAAACAGGATCTTCTGCTATAAAGTTCACTTTGTTTAACTTCCTTTACGTTTAATGATTTACAAGAAAATAATATGGTGCAATGCAGAACTCTTGAGCCAGCGTCATGTCCTGACATTTTTCTTCCAACTAAAGACTTTCTTTTAAGTTTTTAAAGTGGTCTTGCTCAATAGCTCTCTTGGCTGACTCAAGGAATCAATTTAAATTTTTAATTTTAGTCACTTTTTTACTAACAGCCTGTTGCAAAAACACATCATTTGTTCGCGTATTGTTAGCTGAATCTATGAAAATTGACAAAAGTAGAACAGTTTGATGGGTATAAAACAGTATTTTTGCACCAGCAAGGTGATTCCCAAATAACTGTCAGCCTAAAACTTGGCATATTTTGGCAGGGTGTGCAGTGTGTCCTTAAACGATTTGAGGATACTGGACAAATGGAGTACAAAAGACAAGGGACATGAGAGATATATTAAGACCTTTTGTTGATCTATCACTGAAGACTCATGAGAAATAAATAGACACTTTATTGATCCCACAAGAAAATGGTTTCAACGGGAGGTTGGCTGTCATTCTTGAGGAACAGAAACATGGAGAGGTGTGAAAATTACACAAGAACTGGAATGAAGATCAGTGGCAACAGGGCTTATGGAGTGGAATTTTTCTTTGCCATCTAGTAGTGTTGTATATTGTTGATCATACTGATTTGTTGTTTTGTTTTGCATTGTTACATATTGATAAATGTTAGAGTGCTTTTTGGGTTGTTGGTGCCCACTTGTAAGAAATATTGGAATTCAGATAGGGGGCAGGTGCTAATAAGAATTTATTCTTCTTCCTGCTCCTTTTCACCCATGGCTGCAGTGCTATATTAATGGGAAGGAGGATTTGTATGTAGGAAATGAAATACTGTTGAACCATGTGTGAAACAAATAAATAAATGAAATGAAATGAATGCAAATGTGAAAGATTTGGCTCAAATCATCATCAGTATGGAGAGAAAATGTCAGGAGAGAGGTACAATATTCAGTGTCTACAAACAATGTTTAAAAAATGTTGAAGGGTCTGTCACGATTTGGGGCTTCAGTGGTGTCGGTGAGATCTTGTCAGCATCGATGGAATTATTAATACCATCAGATCCACCGTGCAATACCATCTTTAAGTCTTAAGTCTTGAAATGACAAGAAGTCTGCCTCACACAGTTCAGGCTGTGTGGAAGAAAAAAAGTGGTCATAACATTGCAGCATACTGAAACACCAGTGCATTAGTAAATCATTTGAAGTACTGTCCTGCTGATGACAGTTTTGTGGAAAGGTTGATGGCTCAGCACCCAGTTCTACATAAGACTGCTGATTATGCATGCTGTTGGCCGATTTCTAAAGCATGTCGGGATGAAGTGCAATCAATTTCCTCTCTTCTAAGCATCTCAGAAACTGCCTTTTGGGTTTTGCTCTTTACATTTGGATGCACAAGACACCCTGACGCTGGGGAAACTTAGTGTTAGATGAGGCTGCTGTCTGTCTCCATTTCTATAATCTGAGTGTGCCTTTTTTGGTGCCTGCAGTTTGTGTGTGATAGGATGACATCATACTGTCCTCTGGCTATTACCCTTAGTTGTACTTGTACCGGGGAGTCCTAATCCAGGCCAGTATAAGTCCAGATCCAGGTTTTCTCCAGCTGCTGTCTCAGAGTGGGGGTGGGACTGCAGTGCAGAGAGAGAGAGAGAGAGAGCGGGCAAGTGAGAGAGCGGGCAAGAGAGAGAGAAGTGCTTGCCAGTGTGGTACTGTGCTACGAAAATCCACATAACAGGCAGAAAGAACATATAAAGGAAGAGGAGAGGAAGAAGGCTTGCTGAGCAGACTGCCTGTAGACGCAAACTCCACATAGGTAACTACACTCTGATGCATGCATGTTTCACCATTTGTTTGTGTTAGTCCCTGTGCATGAGTGTGCCAAGGCTTCTACAGTTCAGAGTGAGTCATTTGAATATGAACCGCAAATTGAATTTGCAGCAGAGGTAGCGAGGTAGATTCTTTCTTTTTCATGCTTTGAGCAATTTTTGATGCTTTCGAATTTACAAGGAAATCCACCCGCGGGATTAATTGGATTGCGGGAAAATACACAGGAAGAGAAATGAGCTGTCACAGAGAGCCTGGTATTAATTTTTTTTTTCCCCTGCTCTGTTTGCTAATGCGTGTTTTCTGTTATGGCTGTGTTTTTGGCTCATTGTCTGTACATCCCAAACATCCTGATGAAGCAAAAAGCTAGATTTGGAACAGATGAATATGACTGTGTGTGTATGTGTGTATGTGTGCATGTCTGCGTGTGTGTAGTCAGTATGGGCAGATGTTGCCATCACAGGTGCGTTTGCCATGTCAAAAACACAGATGGTCTTCACCTGTTTCGCTCTACAACCCCTCTCATCATCCTCTACATCACAAATGCCCTTTTTACACGTGTCCATTTACTGCAGCTCATTTTGTTTGTTTATTTATTTATTTCTTCTAATGCTCCAATGAACAGGAGACTATCGCATTTGCAAAAGTACTACAGTTCCCAAATACTGCAGTACACAAGGACCAAAAACTCAAAAAGCAGCTGTGCTCAAGGTTACATGTTTTTTCTTCTTAAATTTAAGATTTAATTTTCACTTCTCTCTCCATCTTTCTCAATGTCTCTCTCTCTCTGACCCTCCCTGCATCAGCCATGACCAACAACCAGACAGCATGTGTGTGTTTGTGTGGTTCAAAGGGTGTGGTTTGTGGATTCACATCAGTGTTATTTTTGATGCGTCTCAAATGCTCCATACTTTCATTACCCACCTCCCCTATTTTTTCCTTCTGTCACCCTTATTTCAGCTTCTATTTGTTTCCATGGCAACTGTGTTTGATCTCCTCCACCCCTCCATTTGAGCACCCTTCTTGTCACCCCATTTCTTTCCTCCCCCCCCCCCCCCCCCCCCACACACACACACGCACACACACACACACACACGTTCAGATCAGAGACTTTTCTCCCACACCCTATTTTCCCCTCGTGTCTCTCACCTTTCCACTTACCACCACTTCTTCTTGGAGAGGCAGCCACACCCTCCCTCACTACTAGTTCTGCAGTCGTCTCCATCCTGCCTTCTGTTTTTTCATCCAACTTCTCCTATTTTTTCCTCCTCTTGAGGCAATTCTTCCACCTCAAAACACATCCCCTACCTACCCATTATCTTCACAGCAGGCCTCTCCTCGCAGCTTTATGTGCTCCCTCACCTTTTGAATTATGCATACGATATCACCGGTCACATCTGATCAACACGCTGACCTTGTTACAGTCGTGTATGCGTGTGCACTAGCAAGCATGTCTTTAGGTATATTTATAAGGGTGGCTTATATGATACATGACACAATGCAACACACGCTCTGTGTATCGTATGATGCTACATTAAATCATTTCAGTCTAAAGCATAATGGATTATGCTCCTCTGTTTTCTAATTATGTTAAGTGTGTGGAAAGCTGTTTGTTTGTGCCCATGTTTTATTGATTAGTCTGGGAAGCTCCATAAGACGCCATCAGGGCAAGCTAAAGAAGCGATTACAAGCCGCGAGGTTGTGGTGACTGGCTCTGACAAGGTGATATTACTTGTTAATGATCACGTATTAATGTGTTGTTAAGCACTGGAGCCAAGCAAACCACCCATTAGAAATCTCTGGTTACCTAATGTTCAGTTTTTCCTGACCTGAGATACTGCATGATTTTATTTGATAGAATAATACTATAGTTGAGTCTAAATACAGGAAGCTGACTGATGCACAAAGGTTGTTTTCTTGCAAGGTAAAAATCACTGGAGTGTTTTCTGTACTAGTATCACTTATATAATGGTGTCGCCGCGTTAACAATAAATAGAAAGCATGGTGTAACATTTGTGATGTTTAAGAATAATGTTCATATCGTTTAAACTACAAGCATTCGGATTTGTAAGGGAAGCTTGTCAGCTATACTCTCAGTGCATTGCCTATGGCATTATGTGGAGAGGAGCCTCCCAACGGAGAGCCTATTAGTATTCACACACAGACCTCTGCAGTGATCAACACATGTTCAGGCACACAGGAGAGAAAGAGCTTCATTCATATTCATTTTACGTGTTATCAGTAATCTGCTGGCTGTGTTTACTTTAATACTGCAAGGCCCTTGTTTCCATCCTGTGCCTGTCTCTCCACCTATTTTGCACACCCCCACGCATATGCAAATTCCTACAGTTTCACCATCCGAGGCATTTTCAAGGTGTGAAGAGAGACTCGGATCTGAGACTTGATTGACCGAGGGATGCAGAGCTGCAGTTCAGTTTGAGTGCGTCTGTACACGTATAAAAATGAATACCTTCAACACAAGTGTCTGCATAATTATTGTTTTCCACCTACAAAGACAAACTGCACAGAATACAAACAGTGCAAGTGTCTGTAGGAGGTCTGCTCAGCTGAATACTAAGAAAACTCACGTAGTGTTTGGCTCTGTTCCTGGTAGCACAATCAATAGTGCACAAGCACACACATGTACAGTACATACTTGTATTGGACCCATGAAAATGGAATAAAGAGAGAGAATTGCATTATAAGCCATGTCCAGATACTCAGAACCCCATCATCTAACATAACAGGATTCATTAAATAAACCAGTGCATACACACACACATACACAGAGCACTGTAGTTGGCCATCCCTTGTTCATCTGTGGGATTGTCCAGCGCTTTCCTCTGGGTGTGGCATGGTTGTGCAGAAGCATTGCAGCCATGCATGTTAAAATTTAAACCTGGCTTTGTCTACACACACAAGTAGAGGTAGTACATTTTTCATCTTCCCAAAAGGTGTCAATGGCAGCTTTTTTGTGTGTTTTTGTTGTTGTTGTTTTTATCTTTCCAGGTTTATGCCAGCATGGCAAGTTTATTTCATGTCTACACAGAACTGTAGGTGTTAGAGGGATTTTTTGGTTTTTTTGTCTGCAGCCTGCAGACAAAAAAAAAACATCTCTTCCATTTTCTTTGAGGATATGTGTGTGAGTGTGTGTCTGCACCTATAATTTGTTTCTTATATTATGGGGGCATTAATGTGTACTGTCATGCCGAAGGGATTTAGCTTCTGCATTAGACTGGCCATTCAGTTTTAGTGTGCAGATTTGATATAAGGGTTGGACACTAAGGTTTAACGTAAGGACTGGAGATAACAGGGAGTTTGTCTAGACTCGTCTGCAGATTGTGTCTCAAGGCTCTTTTTCTCTGCCTTGGCTATGTGTTGCAATAAAGGGTTTTAATAACTGCAGGGCTTTTTCTCCTGCATGGTGTTTTCCACCACATGGGTTATAATTCATGCGTGGGTGTACTATTATGTTGTTCTGGTGATTTTTATTGGAATAACCTGACCTTTTTGAGGGAATTTTTGTTTTTTTTGTTTGTTTTTTTACGCTTGACCTTGGGCCATATGAGCGCTAAAACAAACAACTGCTCAGTCGCCTCCAAATAACTGTTAGGGTTAAAAAAAAAAATCGATATTTCTCCACTCGTGAAAATATGCCATGTGCAAGCTACAAACGGCCCTCAAAATCCACAGATTGAACAAAGATATTGGCCCAGCTGGACCGAGCTCGGCGGGCCACCTGCAGTTCAGGCGCTGATTTATGTGTGAGTCTGTGTGTTGAAGTACTTTTCGTTTGAAAAACAAAAGGGGATGAAAATCAAAGGACTGAGAAGAGCGAGAGGGGGCTGGACTGAGAGGCGGCTGTATGAGTGCACAAATTGCTGCTTTTAAACATCTGAATTTATCAGAATTGCCTTGGCAGTAAGTGGACCTCGGGCAATTTCCTACCCTCCAAATTATGGCAATTATTACAAATTATTTCTGTCATGTGTTAGCACAGTGGACAACAAGAAGAAAACTAGCTTTTTTATCATTATTTTAACTTATATATGTGATTATGATTATATACGGATTACATTGCGATAAAAAGATCGAGAGAAATGAACCCTTGTTTGGGCTTTCAACATCCGTATGTACACACAAAAGTGTGATAAACATTTGTTATATGATTATAAGTGCCGCTTACAAAGAGCAGGATGAGCAACGTGTATTCGTGCTCGGTTGAAACCAAAATAAAAAAAACGCTGAATATGAAATATCACCTCACTGCTGTGCTGCTAAATCAACCCATGAATAAAAGAGTGACTGCAGAAAAGCAGAGCGCGACAGAGAAACAAAGCCTGTGAGAGCAGCAGGGGTTGTAATTCATTATTCATCTTCTAATTTGACATTAGAGGTCAGTGTGTGTTCCTCCTCTGCTTCCTACCTCCTCTGCCTCCTCCACCTCGCCTTCACTCTCTTGTGTGGATTCCTAATCTGACCGGGTGTATTGAACTTGCACAGTATCGGTTTGTTTTGTCTGTACATCAGCAAAAACTGACACCTACAAATGCTTGACTGTTCAGAGCTGTACGTGGAGTTTGTTGTGTCTGTCGATTGTTTATTTCGAGCTCTGTAGTCATTTGTAGAGATCCTGATGTTTCTTCTCTCAGTATCTAATTACAAGTTGTAGTTCCAGATAACTAACCTGTCTCAGTAAACATTCAACAGATAGGTTCTTTAAAAGTCATCTGGTGATGACAGCTTCTCTCCGATCCTGTCTCTGTGCAGAAACTGGACACATAGACCCAGTCATCATCGAGCGTTACAACACCCCAGGTTTCATTGGCTGCCTGTCGCGGGTGGAGTTCAACGGAATCGCCCCACTCAAGTCTGCACTCAGAACAGCCGTAAAGTCTCAGGCAACGCCAACAGAAAAGCAGCCTGCAGCTGCGTCACCTGCATCTTACCAGGGTAAACTGGTGGAGTCCAACTGCGGGGCATCACCTCTCACTATCCCACCAATGTCTGCTGCAACAGATCCCTGGCATCTGGACAAAACAGGTGAGTGGAACATGCTCAACAGGTTGATTTTTCATTTTTCTCACTGATAAGAAAAAGCAACGCTGTGCAGTCTGAACAGTTAATGCAGATGTGTTAGTTCTGGGTGGTAAAGGAAAGCTCCTTTATAGCCCCAAGTTTTTCTTCACAGCAGAGCAAGAGTTCATTAAGTATCCTCGAAATGCTAGTTTAAGACTTGTGTGTTTACATGTCCGTACACACACACACACACACACAGAGAGACTAATGATATATCCAGCGGCAGTCTTTAGTATTTTTAGTGTCATCATTCTGGAAGCATCCGTTTTCCTCAGGCTCCGTGCCAACTGTGCCTTTGGGAGCGTTGAGCTCTCTGAAATTGATCCAGTCCATCGATCTCGACTCCAGGTCCTCACTCGAAGTCTGCTCGCAGCCATCCGTCTACAAAGTGGATTATTATTTATGTTGCCTTAGGTTCTCTATAGATAGCTCAGATCTATAACATATTGAGACCTCCCTCCATCCTTCCACTTTCGTAATGATTGTGCGATGCCAAGTCGACTCTTTTGCGTTAGTTTCTTTTTGTTGGTGATGACATCCTTTCTCATTTCTGTCAGTTTACTTTTCTGTGTTCTCACCTTTCTATTCTGTTTTTAAATACATTGTAGTTTTATCCAATTACATCCAAGCATATGCAGGCAGCAGAGGTAACCATGATTTAAATTTCAAAACAATAAATAAGAAAAAAATATTTTAAAAAAACAAAAACACCACCAGACAATGCACAACAATATAGTCCAGATAAGAAATACATAAAATTACAACATAAAAATCCATAAATAATAAATAAAAATCCATGGTGCATACGAAAATACAAAGGAAATAAATAAGAAGGCGTACACCATGAAATATGACACTTAATACATAATTAGCATAAAATGAATGCTCACAGATGTGGTCCCTCTTTAGCTGTTGTTTGATGTATAGCAGCTGAATTATTATTATAATCTCACTACTTCTAGTAGAGGCTCTGGTAACTTTTTCACTAAAATTCAGTTTTAACATGATGAACTCACCCAATCAGGTTGGAGCGAGTCCATGTAAGGAGCTTATGAGCAAACTTAAATTAAAAGAAAAAAAATTGAAAGCTTAAAATATTGTATTTTTGAAGTGTGACCCACCGTAAAAAGGCTGATGGGGTTTTGCCGTCACCCTGCCAGGCGGGCGGCGTGGATACCCAATTATACGAATGCAATAACTTGAGAACCAATCGTCGTAGTATTTTTTAAAATCCATACCATATGTGCATCTACTACAATTCTTGGACAAGTTCAAATCTTACTGACCTCAACCTTGAGATCAACGTCAGAGGTTAATCTGAAAATCACCTGGGATTTTCACATTTATACCATAGATGCATCTACTAGGAGGCTGAGAGGTAGCACTGGTGGTCACCAATAATCACTGGACACTGTACATGTAAATACATATTAGCCACCTAGCTTAATCATTTTTTGCATAGAAGGACCCTGGAATGTACTTCATACCTTCCTTGCTTACTAGTGACTTCTTGACGTTAAATATAGTATCTCATCCTGCTGGCATGCGTGTCGATTTCATGCTTTGGAGAACCAAAGCGTGGACTAGCATGTTTATTCTATATGAGCAAAAAAATAATAGAGTAGAGAAAAATTCTAGCTGTATTTTCTGGCCTATTGTTTAATTTGCCTGAAACTATGTAGGTTCAAATTATTGATTTAGATTGGGCCTTAACCCCTTTCTTTCCCTTTTCTTTTTCTATTTCTCCACTGACTTCTACTGACTTTCCCCCACCTGGCCCTCACCTCCTGTCCACTCCAGCGTAATCCCCACTCTGATAATAATGCGAATAATAAAATAAAATAATAAAACGAAACAAAAAGAATAACAAGAGGCACCTACAGAGACACTGTAGTGGTCGTCTTGGCAAAATAAATGTGTTTGGCACAACAAAGCATTCAGGCCATGATTCTGCTTGCTAAAACTGATTCTTACTCATGCTTGTGACTTCCCAGGAGAACTATGGGCAGTACAGCCTGCATTACAAATAGCTGACGGGCTCATAGCAGGGTGATGTTTTTCCTGTGTTAAAATATGCATATTGAGGTTGTGTTTGCACAGAACTGCTCGATTATGGAAGCCTGCAGAGAGTTAGCAGCTCTCTGCTGAGAGAAGTTATTGGCAATTTCAGCAATGTCATTTTACTTCTTTCTTTTATTACACACCCTCCACTCATCTCAACTCTTTTCATATCCACTCATTGTACATCCAGGGAATATCACTGCAATTAAACAGTGGCAGCAGGCGTGTAAACTGCTTGAGCTCGATGAATGATTAATGAAAACCATGAAATGCATGAGACGGTGTAGTTATATATTTATTTATCTATCAGTAGTAATTTTATATGCATCTAGCTGACCCCCTATGAGCATGCATTTTGGTGACAGCAGGAAGGAAAAACTCCCTTTAACAGGAAGAAACCTCGAGCAGAACGAGGCTCATGGACGGGCGGCCATCTGCCACGACCGGTTAGGGTTGAAGGAAGGAAGACAGGACAAAGACACGTCATTATTAATTAGCAAACGTTCTCCAACCAATCGTTCCTTTTGACTTTTAACTGCTGAAGAACATCAGAGACGCCATTAAGCTCTGTGTTGATAGAGATCGTACGTATATAAAAGGCACTTTCCTGATCTGCTGGGCATTTCTGTGTCACTGTTGTTTCAGCTTGTTTTTGTGTCTTTCTCTCATTCCTTGTTTAGATGCAGTGTTCCCCTTTAATGAGGAGAGAGTGATTCCCGATGGAGTCAACAGGGACTCTGCCATCATTGGAGGTACAAAGTGCCATTATCATATCATCAAGTTAAAAGTGCTTAAACGTGTTTTTTTTTTATTGCTAATTGATTTTCCACATTTAAGAGGTCTTTAAAGTTTTCAGTGAGTTTATTAATAATTTATTATATAGTTCTAAGTATAGCCTAAGTACTCTCTATCTGACAGTCAAACTCTAATAAATGGAACGGAGAGCAACTCTGGGTTCAGTATCTTGCTGTAGCTTGCTTGGCATGCAGACTGCAGCATAGTGGGTGACCTTCTCTGCCTCCTGAGCTACAGCCACGTGGTTGGCATTTATTTAGCACCTTTTGATCTTCACTAGCTTTTACTTTGGGAGGGGTAAGTGTCTTGCCCAAAACATTTGAGCAGGGCTTTATCGCTTGGGTCGGCTGTGGTTCAGGAGGTAGAATGTGGCGATCCCTGGGTACTCTAGTCTGCAGGTCAAAGTTTCTTTGGGCGAGATACTGAACCCCAAGCTGCCACCTGATGCATCCGCTGGAGTGTGTGTAAATGTTAGACAAGGAGTTTTGGTATTAAAAAAAGCACTTGTATAAATGTGTGTGTGATTGGGTGAATGAGGCTTGTAAAAGAAACTGCCTTGAATGCTAAGTGCCCCATTTACTATTTATTTGCTCTCTGTGCTTCACACATTACAATAACCTGTGGTTGTGATGGATTATGACCCGGATGAGCTGCTACATCACAGACATTCTGATCATAGTTAACTATTAAAAACGTCTGCTTTATACTTTTCAAGTGACAGTCAAATTCCTTCTTTCTGTCCAAAAACTACCAAAAACAGACTACAGTTCACTAATGTTTCTAATTACATTACAAACATCGCATTACATACATTTTAATTACATTAATCTCCCAGTTGAGATGGCAGAACCAAGCTGTGTTTGCCTTTGCTTAGACATTGACTCATATGAGGAATTTCATGGTCGGAGCAGGTTGGTAGCAGTATTTGAAAAAGCCTCTCTGTCTCTACTACAGGTATTATCGCAGTGGTGATCTTCACCATCTTATGCACTCTGGTGTTCCTGATCCGCTACATGTTCCGTCACAAAGGCACTTACCACACCAACGAGGCAAAGGGCAGCGGGGAGTCAGCCGCGGAATCAGCGGATACGGCCATCATCGGCACCGACAACCCAGAAACCATTGACGAATCAAAGAAGGAATGGTTCATCTAACAGCCAATCAGAAAGAACTCTGAGAGAGGGAAAGCAATGTTTTAGATCATCCGATGCCACAGAGATAGAGGTGGTTTAAGTCAAGGCCAATCACAGAATGGACAGAGGATTGGCTATTCAAAAGGACAGTAATCTCCCAAGGAAGGTTGGGGCAATGGGGAAGACTGTACAGAAATCCTTTTGTTTTGTTCTGTTTTTTTATATATCCAGAGTATTAGAAACAGAAGGAAGGGACACTTATTCAACTGAGCACAGCTGTAAGAGACTGTACATGTATATACTAACCGGCTTGTCCTTCTTTGTATCGTGCTTGGGAGTTTTCAGGAGTCCTTTGAATACTGTATATGACAAATAATTATACTTACTGGGTCGTGTGATAGCAAAGGTTTATTGCCAGTCCCTGTTGCGTTTTGATTTTATATTTTAACAAAACTCTTATATCAAAAATGATCAAATCAACATGCCAAACCTTTGTTTTTGTTATATTCTTTCTTTTTTCTTCTTCTTCTTTGTATTTTTTATTGTTTCAAACTGCGGATGCACCAGTTTGTCACATAATTCATGTCGTGGTAATATAGAACTGAATATGGATGCCAAAAGTCACCTTGTAAATACGATATTATTTTCTCCCTTTTCTCGAAAGATTTATTTAGTGTCAGACGCATAAAGCAAATTAGAAATTTCATATCTATATGAGAGTGGCGCCACACGTCTCGTCTGTCGCATTATAAACGTGTAAAATACAGAGTTTTACGTTTAAATCTTATGACATTCGATTGTAAGGGACACTCCTTTCTGTGGAAGGGCACCGAGGGGTTTCTCAGTGCATGATGGGGAAATCATGACGCCATCATCGCCATCGTCTTCATCTTCATCGTCACGGCAGCTTTCTTTGGATTTGGAATGAGTGAATCTGCGAGCCTTTACTCGTGCGGGCTTCAGCATGTTTGTTTGTTTCTTTGCCAAACACTTGAGTCTTATGTCAGATTTTCATGTTCAATTTGATATTTGAGTTGGTTTTTTGTTTTGTTTTTATACATTTGAAACCAGTGTTGGGCTGTAGTTTTTAAAGCACATGCATGCGTATATGCGTAGGTGAATTAGGGCAAAATGAGCTTTAGAAGGGGCCGTTTGGGCATGCGCGAAGACCAGACCAAACAGCTTGACTGATGCGTACTGAGTTTTCATCGATGCACTAGGCATTAAGTGGGCGAAGCAGCGTGAAATGAAAAATCAATTTATATCTGAAAAACACCTGGGACGAAGTTAAGAAGATAATTGGCTTATTATTCCAGCGTGCCTTCAAGGTGCTGAGCCGTTTGGCCTTGCCTCACACTACTTATCACAAACCTGCGAGAAAAACTTGACTGCTGCTGCACGAAATCGGACTTAATAGCGGTTTCAGGTGTTTTTTTTTTATGTTGTATTTAAATGGTGCTGTGTTCACTTACCCAGAAAAATCTTGGTCGGAAAAAAAACTTGTTTTGAAATTTTAAAAAAAGCCAGACTTTCCAAGTATTTGTGCAGCAGTAGCAGCTTCAACGCACACGCTTACACTTCCCCTCACACATGCACACAACAACATGCATGTTTGATGAAGTGTGAGTCATTTGCTCGTTTGCAAGAAAAACACGTTTAGGATGAGGAGGCAGAAACGAGCGTCACCCTGCAGTGTGCAACTGCGGTCCAACATGCATTCAAATATGATCTATTTATGTTTAAGTTGTTTTTATGTTTACCTGTTTACCTTACCATGGCTTCTACAGAACGACGTGTTACAGCTAAAACCTGCTGCCAACTCTATTTTGTTGTGAAGTTGCTTTATTTTGTATGTCTGTTTGATCAAATTGCTCCCACGGCGCTCGCGCAGTGAATCACGAATCGCCTCGTGATCGAGCGCTTGCTGTGGATCACTTCATGTGAGACATTAGGAGCAGCTGCTGAGCTCAGCTTGCCTTCTACTGAGGCCTCAAAGAAGAATTCATCTGCTTTTACTTCGCATCCCGTAGGGCAAACAAGTGACTCTACCGATGCTTTGTTGTTTTTGGATTTTGATTTTCAGACTTTTAAAATGCATAACTTCACCCTCGATATATGTTTTGAACTTAACGGCGATGATAATTGATTATCAGCGCAGACAGGCAAAACCTTAACCCACATGTTTTGCTTTTACTTCTCTTGAGTTCAATAAAGAGTGTTTGATCTTTAATAGCAGTTTCTTCGTCTTCTTCTTCTTGTTCAGACACTCGCAGCGTAATGATGCACATCAAAGACAGTACTAAAGATATTCAAGGAGCATTTTGTGTCTTAGCCATGTAACCATTAAGAAACAGGGACTATGGAAGAATCTAACCTATTTGCTTTAGTTCGACTTATATAAGTTAAAATTATATAAAACTGATATAATACTTAATAAACGCTATGTAGTTTTTCCTTTGAAAAGTCCGTAATGAACAAATGTGGAAGTTCCAGAAGGTCATATGCTGCCCTCTGGTGGGCTGATAGTGCACCTTCTTAGTCACCCAGATTCACAGAGCATACACACTGATGATTAATGACAGCTGATTACCAAACTAAATAAAGTTAAAAGCTCATAGCTGATGAATTATATTCAGAATCAGTAATAAGTAATATATGAAAGTATATCAAATATAAACTTGCTGACAAAGGTACCCAAAGCAATGAGGCGCTACAAAAAAGGACTGAAGTGTCCTTAAGACGATAAAGTTGTAGATAAATGTGTTCACTTAGGTTCAGCATGTTTGATTTTAAAGTGATGTCAGGTCTTTATATCTCTTACTCATCAGAAATTTAGTGCTACTCTGCTTTTCCTCAGGAGGGATTTGTCCTGCGTGCCTGGTAATTAAATTAATTCTGATTACTTTGTGTTTGTTTGTCTGCCCACACCTTTGAACCGAGGCATTGTCTTGTCGTTGTTATTACTGTTGCCATGATCCAGAACTAAATAGCAATATAGCTGCCCCATAATCAGTTTGTGTTGTTATAATCTTCATTTCATTATGTCTGTCGATTGAATCGTTGCCTATATCATACGCAGCCGCATATTTGCATAACTGCAACTCATCTTTAAACCCTTTGACAAGGACTGTGTCCTAATGTAATGTGGTAAAGTATCCAACACACACTCGCATGCCTGACAGTGAGCTGATAGGGAGCAGTGTGTGTTAAAATATTCACGTAGCGTCCAAAAAAACCTTCACAGAACACACACACACACACGAAATTATTGTGAAATCAGACACTTTTTAACAGCTTTATTAGCTTTGAGGTTGGAAAACAGGAGAAAAAAAAGTCTGCAAAAGAAATTAGAAGTTACAAAAGACAACTTATAATATTTCCGTGTACTTCAGTCCCTTTTTTTCTTACAAGCAGGCCTTTATTGTTCCACTCTGATGCCCCAGTTAATGTGCATGCTGACAAGTATGAGAGCTCAACTAGGATCAGGGTTGGTCTTTGGTGTGCAGCAGAAAACAGAGTGAAATGCTTGAGGTTCATTGTCCCAGGGTGTAGCTTTGTGAATCCGTCATGACTGTGGGGGGGAGAGGGGTTGGACGAATGTGGTGGGGGGGTGGGGGATGCTGCTGAGATGGAAGATTTGGGCTCCTCAGGCGTCGGGACACTCACCTGTAACGCATATTAGAAAGGCTGGTGAGCGAAGGTCTGCCTCGCTCACAGAATCAGTTACATTGTTGATACTGTTAACTTACCATTCTTGGGCAGCATAACAATGTTCTCAGCGAGGACACCAGTCTCCAAAGAGAACTGCGAGAATTTCTCCTGCAGGACAGCGCTGGTGTCGGGAGTGCGACCTACAATAAAAAATGATGGCGCTCTTCAAGAATGAGCAAATCCCAGAGAGCATTCCTAGAAAGCTACTCTTATTTTGGTAAGACAAACTCACTGTAAAGCTTGTTGAGGACCTCGGACACCCCATTCTTTGTCTTGATGGTGTGGACCAGGGCGTACTCATCGTAAACGACGTCAACAATGCGCATGTCGTTGTCATTGTTCCAAGCTGGGGGGGTCACAGAAATCCTGTTAAATCTAAGTATTCAAATATATGTCAGATTTTGGGGCAGTTTTAAAGGCGTCTCTACTTACTTTGGCTGTGGAAGGTGAAACGTCCAGGAGTGTCTGTTTTCTTAGCCAGGTGAGTCATTCTCCAGCAGGAGCCATCAGTACTTAAATGGGGAAAAAATGACCAGTTTATTAGATATCCTCCCTAAAAAAGACAATCATTGCCATTTAATTTATTTTATTTTATCTTATTTTGAAAGCACAATTATACTCACTTCAGGTTGGAGTAAGAGAGGTCCAGATCTTCTACATCAGTAGGAGTTAAGAAAGCAGTCCCCATCTTCATGGTTGCTTTGTGGTTCACAAACCACTGAGCATTTGTAGCAAAGCCAACCATGTACCACTTGCCCGCCACCTGTAAGAAAGCAAACACTGATTAAAAAGAGGTTATCTAAACACTACCTGCATTACTTTCTAAAAGTGAGGGGTTGTTTTTGTCTGTGCAACAACCCAAAGACAGACACAAATAACTTCTTTCTTTCCTTTTAAATGTGTATTTGTTACCTTCTCCAGGTTGAAGTCTTTTACGGGCATGACATCTGCACATGCAGCCAGCACGCACACCAGGGCGGCCAGCATCCTCAGCAGTGTGCTCCTCATGGCTTCTTCTGTCTGTGCTTCGGCAGCAAGGAGTGATCAGGAGTGTCAAGGCGGTTTGATGGGAAGGAGCAAGTGGAGGCTTCTTATATTTGCTGCAGGGTACAGCCCTACCCCCATTCTGTCTCCTCCCCACAATCCTGCTGTTCGCTACACCATTACAAAAACCCTCAGGCGAATCACGGCTGTTACACAACTGGCACGTGTGAATAGAGCCAGGACACAGGGGTAGAAGGGATGGGGTTTAAACATTAGTGTCCAAGCATGCCTGGCCAAAATGTCACATGTATAAAATCTGTGTGTTTTCCATTTTTCTGGATATGATAAACCATTGGCATCCAGTATTTCCTGCATGGTCAGGGATTTTTAAGAACTTCATGGTGAAAAAAAATAAAAATCATTCTCATAAATAACTTTGCCAGTGTTGCATACAGTGGCTTGATTGTTCCTTGCAGCCTCTGAGCACTGACTCACATCATTGTACTGGTTTCTTTCTTTCTTTCTTACTTTCATAAAACCTTTGGTGCATGCAGAATTTCGGTGAGAACCTCTGAGTTTTGTAACTACCAGGGAGTTGGAGCATGCACTATTGGCTTGTTTAAATTTAAATATTGCATTTATGTTACAACAAATCCCCCGTTGACTTTGTTTCTGTGTATTGTATCATTTGCTTGTTACATAAAGTGCTGATTAGCTGTGAATTCTTTATTTTTGCTGACATGTACCGATGACTTATCAAACCTCTCCTCTGTTATGAGACCAGACGAGCACAGACTTGTAATCAGCTGGTTATGAAACACTCACATATCCACACAAACAGGCACACACACACAGAGAGAGAGAGGTGCTGGTTGGAGCGAGGGGAAGTGGTAAGAGGCACTTTTGGTGAGTTTTGTAACCACCCTTGTGACATCTGGGCCTTATTATCTCCATTCCTGGCCCCCTCATCCAATTTTTGCATCCTCAAGCACAAAACAAAAACGTGCATTCGCCTCTCAATGGTAAATCTCGGGATAAAAAAACACATGTTGACACTTCCATCTCACCATAGGATTAGCAAACAGCAAATAAGGACAATTAAAAGCATTCAACAACAGCTTGATTTGACTCTTATGTCCTTTTATTCAGTGTGTGGCTGAGGACATTTAATGTTAGGGGTGAATTCAAAAGCGTTGCTCTCCATCGTCCCCTCAGCTCCGCCTCTTCAGCATGTGGGAACACAATCTGTTAAACAAGGAATGCCAGGTTAAATTACAGAGAAACCGTGCTGATGTTTTTCAGCAGGCAGTGGAAGTTAGATAACGTGTTGACAACGTTTTAAAAACTGACTGCAGGAGCACAGCCTGCAGGAACAAAAGTCAGCACTGTTTCTGAGAAGGTCTGGCTCACTTTTCTTTTTCTTTTTTTCGCCCAAGTGATACATGATGCCATTTAAAATAAAAATAAAAAAAAACTCATACTGTTATTCAACAGTGGGTCTCCCGCTTAGAAACACTCTGTGATACCTTCCTACTTATAGCTGTCAAATCTTTTTTTGTACAAAATATGCAGGATGATCAAAAATCATGACATGTACCATTTTACCCACATGTTTGATACCATGCTCGAGCCATGATTATAACTTGCTTTGACCAGCTACATATCCCACATGGTGTGAAGAACCTTTATGCTTCTGTTAATCTACAGTATAGACATTTAACTGGTGATATTTTGCCATTTAACCCATTTGTCTCATAAAATAAAAGCGCTTCTGAGCAAAAACAAGATTTTGACTTTAAAGTATGCAAAACTGATTTATTTGCAGTTTTTAACAGAGCTCGAATGTGTATTTTGGCATTGAAAATGTCACATCTGTCTGCTGTACTTATGAGGGATCAAAAATGTCAAACTCAGTTTCAGGTTGCGTGACCTCATTAAATTTCCCAAAGTTACTGTACACAAAAATCACGTGATTCTGAGGAGGTCAGTAGGGAGGTACTCACCGAGTGAGCAAGTACTGTTATCACATGGTGATTTTAGCTTTCACATCATTTTTCAAGAATCCTCATCAGCTATTCAAATCAAACCACACTGCAGGAAACTAGACGAGAGCTTTAGCCTAAACTAAATGTACATTGTTGCTGTGCTTCGGCATTTAATACATTTAAACTGTTCATTTATTTAAATTAAACGTTGTACATATTAACATTTAAGTTACTGCCCAAAGGGGATCTGAATTATTCTCCTCATTTTGTTTTGCACACTGGTTATTGCCTTTGGCTTAATTACATTTTTTAAGTCAATAACTTGTTTTTTTCATAACATACTGCTTAGCTTAGATTATACAAAGAAAACTATAAAGAACATATTAACCAGGTAACACAAATAGATCGAGATGAGTGTGTTTTTTTCCTCTAGTAACATGTGAGGAAAAAGTGCCGTGAGCCACAATCACAGCGAAAAGCTGCAGCTCCTTTGGCATGCCACTAATTCTTGTTTGCAGTTCTTTATGTAAAGCATGTTGTTAAGAAAAAATCTGCATAAATACAATTTGTTAATATTATTTATTATATTGCACTGAATCAGTGAAGCTTCTTACAGTACATGGGAGAAAATGCTAGGAAATAAGTCATGAGCGCTATGCCAGTGAAATGCAATGCAATTACTCGTAGATGTACTTGTCAGCACTAGGCCTGCATACTACACCAGTAAGTAAAAACCTGAAAAATAATATAAGTTTGTCTCAGTGGCATTTCACACGTTTATCTTGTTTCTGTCTGGCCAGTTTGTTTGTGACAAATCTAAACATTATCACCCTTTCTTTTTAGGGGATCGGTTTTATGTACATACGTCACTTAAGTTAATACTTTTAAAAAATGTTTAAAAAGAAAAAAAGCAGCACGTGACTTACTGATCACATGATCTCGATCCACATCACCGCAGTGACCTGGAAAGCAAAAATAAATTCACATGCCATTATTTAGCCCTCTGGGGAGCTTTTACTATATATCAACATATGGCTGGTAGTAGTGTGACTTACTCTGACCAGTCATTTATTACGTATGTAGTGTGTTGTTGTGTTATTTTGTAATGCACTGTGTTCAGAAAATATACCGTAACACGGTATATTCATTTGGTTAATCTAGCTATCAGAGATCCAGAGCTTGTCTAGCTATGCAGTCGTCATGTGTTTCAAAATGCCAGCTTACATGAAATAAGATTGCTATTAGTATACTGTATGATAACTGTAAAATTAGCCATACTGTAGGTGGGGAAGGGGAAGTGGTAGGCCCGCTGCAAATTCTGTTTTGCAGCAAGCTCTTCAAACTTGGTTAGCAGCGGCTCTGACAGATTGTCCACAGACTTCCCTGCGAACACAGCACAACACAAAAACCCTTTAACATATTTACCAAAGTAATAAAGCATCAACAGTGCTGTGCTGCTCAATATAAAGTACCTAAAAAAGTAAGGGAGGAACCTACCATAGAGTTTCATTGTGATCTTGCCCTGTTTCTGGTAGTACATGATGGCATAGGAATTGTAGTCTGTATCCCCAATTACTATCTCAATATTCTGCTCGGGGGGAGATCCTGGTATAAAGAGAACAGAGAGCAAAGTACACACAGGATCCTGCTTTATTCTGGGACACTAAGAAACAAAACTGACCTTTCAGTGTCAGTCTTCCTGGGACTGATGTTAGATGATAGACTTGTAATATCTCCCAACACTGGTGATTACTGAGAAGAGAAGAGAAGAGAAGAGAAGAGAAGAGAAGAGAAGAGAAGAGAAGAGAAGAGAAGAGAAGAGAAGAGAAGAGAAGAGAAGAGAAGAGAGGAGAAGAGAAGAGAAGAGAAGAGAAGAGAAGAGAAGAGAAGAGAGGAGAAGAGAAGAGAAGAGAAGAGAAGAGAAGAGAGGAGAAGAGAAGAGAAGAGAAGAGAAGAGAAGAGAAGAGAAGAGAAGACTTTGTACTTTTCAGACAGTGCATGACAAATTAATCAATAAAACTTGTTTTTTCTCTGTTGAGGCCAGAAAGATTTCATAGCACTCATACAGCAACAAAAGCTTTCATAGCTTTTTGCTCTCCAAAAACAACACAAGCCACATTTTTTCCATTTAAATGGGATATTATACTTCTAGGTCAGTTTGGCCAAAAAAGAGTTAGCAGAAAAGCTGACGGATTTAACTGTTCTACCTCATCCTTCTTGTTTTTGAAGATGCATAAATAACATTAAACACATGGCAAGGAATAATATCAGTAAGAATGGAATGAGGGATTCAAGGCATTGGCTCCCTCTGCTGCCAAAAAACTAGAAAGAAAGCAAAGAACATACAGAAGAATCAGCCACATGTGCAGCTGTACTCACTGCCTTGTTTTGGTGCTAACAGACAGCGTTTCATTAGAGGTAGCGGTACGAGTAATGGTGATTACTGTTGGCTCCACCTTGGTCCCGTGATTTACCAGGTAAGAGCATTTGGAGGCAGTATTAAGCAGGTACCATGTTCCCAGCATCTAGGACACACGCAATCAGAGAAAGGAAAAAACAAGATTTCAAAATATCTCAAAATCAATCAATTTGTCATAGACAAATGTCTTATCGGATTATTCTAATTCATCCCATCCCACTAAAATCAAAATTCCAAAAATGTTCCCGTGTCAAAACAAAAACATTTCTTTTAAATGCCCTGCTCTATCCCCTTCATATCCGTTCACCTGCACAGAAAAATTCCCTCATTGCCTCAAACACAATATTGACACAATTATGCAAGTTTGCCTGCATCAGCAGCCCCCACAGTAATCCATAAAAATCAGAGCTTTCACGGTGATCGAAAGTTTGAAGAATAAAGGTTTCTCAGAACTGGCCTTTGACGTGTTCAAGTCTCTGAATACTTTACTTCGATTCCACATAGAATATAAGGACAAAAACTTGTTGGATTATTCTTAGACCAGCGGGACAGAGCGCTTTTGTGTGTATATGTGTGTGTGTCATGATCTAATCAAAGCAATAAAATAGCTTTCTGGCTATTTTCTTATGTTTATATTGACTCATCCACCATTAAGTTACTTTCACATAGTTTCCACAGATTCTTCTGCAGTCCTATTTGTATATCATACTGTGACACGGTACAACAATCAAAAAAACAGTGTTCAGAGGTAAAATAACAGCACACAGAGCTGTCTGCTGTGTTGGTGATGCCTGCAACTGCCTGGAAACAGTCGGTCTCTTGGCAGTTGCAGCTTTTTCATGAATCTCACTGTCTTCAGCAGAAGGTTAAAAAGATTAACTAAAAAAAGAAAAAGATCAAGTACTGCTGATGTTATTTGGCACTATATAAATTGAATTGAATTGAGCAGCCAGGGCCCAATGCAGCAGTAGTGAAAATATTCCGCTTCTTTATCTTATTTCTTACCCTTTCTATGTCTATGTCTTGTTCGGGTTGGGTCAGGTCAATAGGTGTGATCTTTGGCTTCTTGGGAGGTCGTCTTTGGGGTCGGGGTCGACTCTTAGCTCCACCTACAGCCTCAGCAGAATCCCAGAGGTACACGCACATCAACATCACCACTGCAAGTATGCAACGCCATAGTCCAGCCATTGTATCGCTGACAAACAATTCTTGTTTTTGTTTTATAGGTTTTCTGTCCACCCTGCTCTGTTTCTCCCTTCAGCTGTTCTCTTTCTGCTTTACTCAACTTGCAACACATATACCCAGAAGATATGGATAAGCAAATAGAGACCCAGAGACAAACAGTGTGAAACAGAGGATGGCCTGCTGAGTTAAATATTAACTTCATGGTAGAGATGAGGCCATACTAAAGTGCTGTGGTGTGCACTTCTGAACAACAAGAGGCGGCAATAAATTACAGGCAAACATCAGGGGTCATCGCAGCACAGCGCCGGATTTAGACGTGAATTTATTGGGGGGGGAAAGAAAGGATCGGTCATGTTTGCATGATTGCCATCAAAGACTTCAGCTGGATATGTACACGCAACTTCAGATTACAAACCAAAAACACAGCAATGTTTTTGCAATCCTGCAGAACAACAATTTTTTGACTGTTTTTTCCAGATATGAAAATATGCTAAACATTAGAAATGTGGCATTAATGGGTTCACATATCCTACACATATGTTCCAGGTGGCTCATATGAGAAGACCTTCATTCAGATGACAGTTAAGGCAAAATACTTAACAAACATTAGTAAACAGTAAAAACACCAGTGACCAGGAGAGAACACAAAAAAGATTATTGGAGCAGAAAAATGATTTACTGTGAGTCCTGTAGTCCTGTCCTGTGTAGACATCTCTCCAGTCCATATATCCATTAATATATGCAATATAAAACTGGTTTCAATTCACTTCCAGTTTAACCCACAATTCATCCCACTGCACATCACATAGCTTTTCACTTTAAACCCCCCCCACAAAAAACAAAAGGGAAGTTCTTTAAACTGGTCCTGTTTTTTTTAATGTTTTGATGAAGTCCATCAGTTACACTCATCCTCATCAGGTTTGTCGTTTTCTCTGGTTTTAAATGTGAGGGCAACACTGTTGATGCAGAAGCGCTGTCCTGTTGGGTCTGGTCCATCATCAAACACGTGGCCAAGGTGGGCATCGCACTGTGTGACCCAGATACACAAACACAAAAAAGTCAGACTGTTTGTGCACATTTTTTTTTTACTATAACCTCCGCTTTATAGCACAAACAAGAAGTATCACAGCTAAACTGAATGAAACCTTGGCTTCTTTTGGTTCCTAGCACAACTCACATTTTTACAAAGGACTTCTGTCCCAGGGCTGCCCAGGCTGTTGTCAGGGCGCCGAATGATGGAGGTGTGGCTTTCATCACCCTCCCATGTCCCGTGAGCCTCATTGAATGCTGGCCAGCCTGTCCCGGAGTTGTACTTAGCCTCGGAGCTATGAAGAGAGGAAGGAAGAATTTAGTAAACATCTGCTGATTTTTTTAAAAAAATGAGCAAACAGCAAAATCATCTTATACCAGTAAGCCCTCATTTTTCAGAGTTTTAATAAAAGATTATGGTCCAGTCCAGAAAATGTGCATACCCCTTTATTGGTTAGATGTATTACCTGAAGAGTGGAGCGTCACAGCAGACACAGTGATACATCCCCATTTCAAAATGGTTCAGGTAGATCCCACTAAAGGGCTGAGAACATCCACAAATACACACACACACACACCAGATCACAATGTAAGGAGCAGAAATACAGCTCATTTCACTACCTGTGTGTTCTTCAGCACCCTGGTTTTGCAAGTGTATAAGATGACTTGTCCTTAGTCCTGTTATAACAAGATGAAATATCTCTGCGTTTCATTTTTCGGGCTGTATTTAATTCATAATGTAGTAAAAGTGTGTCGTTGTGATACAGAGCAGATCAAAGTCCACCTGAGAATGTGTTGCTGTTGATGAGATAATGTATGTCACTCTGCTGGTGTGCTTATGTGCATGTGTAACCTTCCACTTATTAATTCTGAACACAAAGCTTCTTTGGCATTAGGTTACATAATAATTATATTGTTTTTTGTTTTTTTTCATACACTGGACTCACCTCCTCAGTTCCTTTCTCTCTGGTGACTACATACTGCTCTGGGGTCAGTTTTTTATGCCAGTCTGTAGTCTTACTGTAACGTGTGAGGGACTGCAGGCCTGCACAGAGCAAAGGTCACACATTTTAGATATGCATATTTAAAACAAACCACATGTTTTGTGCGTGAGCGTGTGTGTGTGTGTGTGTGTGTGAGAGTGAGTAGAGAGAGAGAGAGAGAGAGAGAGAGAGACAGTGAATCATTAAAGCCACATTTGTGGCAGAGTTTCCTGTAATTCATGCATTTTCTTATCTGATCACATTACCATTAATAATACAGACTCTGAAAACTTTAAAGCTGAGAAAGTGAGGCTGCTTGGAAATATATTCTTAAAGAATAACTAAGACTAAAATATAAACATTCTAATCTCAAAGAATTTCCACTTAACTTCTGAAATACTCTTTCAAACAGAGATGTAGAACCTCTAATAGTAAACATTCGTGCATGATGGTGCAGCGAGCTGTAGCTCAAGTACAGCGCTGATATAAATCAGAAGTTCGCTCACGGTACCTTGAGATGTGGACACGGGACGGATTATGCCGGGGATCCTCCTCGGTAACTCTGCAGCTCTGGCTGTGGCGTGTTGAGAGGCAACAGCGACAATCCGGCGGACGAAACGAGACATGTTTGCTCCAGTGGAGTCAAGTGCGACTAAAGTGCAGCTTTCAGTGGAGCCAAGCAAACTTTCCCCATCGAGATTTTTCACGCCGCGGCGAGTTTGGGCTGGTCCTCGCTCGGCTTATCCGGGCTGTTAGCGGGGTTACACGGTCACAAAACACAACTGAAGCTACAAAGGTCAAAGTGGATGTAGTTCAGTCGTATTTTATTGCCAGCACTGTGCAAATAGCGCAGTAAGCGCTGCTGAATGGGAGTGCGCATGTGGATCAAAAAATTAAAATACGAAATCTAAGATTAGATTTTAGATTTTTTTTTTAAGACTGATACAGAGATATTTGTTGATTTAAAAATATGACATTCAAATAGGTAAGCCATATTTATTTATTTATTTATTTATTTAATTCTTTTAGAGACATGAAACATGAAAGGATTTCTCTAGCATTTATTGTTATTTATTTAACCTAATAGCTAATATTGGCTATTTGTCAGTCTATTACACACAGTCCATATACACATGTATATAAAATCTCCACCTCATCCCCTGAGAGGTGGTATAAATACAATCCTCAGGCTCGGGTCCACTTGAGGGGACTTTGAAGGTTCTGCACAATATCGTGGTTGCTCCTGGACTGCACTCTTCGGCACAAAGACCTCTGATGTTGTGCTTGGTATCTGTTGGAGCTACTCTGCCGGTTTTGGGATTACAACACTTAGTGTTTCCATTTCCACTGTGACTACTTTAGCCTTTTCCTTTCACATCTGCTCCAGTTGTTCCTTCAGCCTTAGTTTGTGATGTCAGTTGTGCCATTTCTTCCTAGTACCGGTGTCCGCTGGGATTGCTACATCTATCTGCTGTTCACAACCATCTTTGCAGGTGTCTATTTGAATACTAATTGTTATTGTTATTATTATTAATAATAATAATAAAAAATGGTAAAAGGCCTGTACTAGTATAGTCCCTAAGGACCCCAAAGCGCTTAACACATTCAGTCATCCACCCATTCACACACTGGTGATGGCAATTGTATGACATTGTAGCCACAGCCACCCTGGGGCGCACTGACAGAGGCGAGGCTGGCGGACACTGGCGCCACCGGGCCCTCTGACCACCACCAGTAGGCAACGGGTGAAGTGTCTTGCCCAAGGACACAATGACTGAGACTGTCCAAGCCAGGGCTTGAACCGGCAACCTTCCGATTACAAGGCAAACTCCCAACTCTTGAGCCATGATCGCACAACCAATAATAATAATAACCTGTTCAACTGTTCCTTAAGGCAAAAATTGAATGAGTTATCAGATGGTAGCTACTCAGCGCATTTATACATGATTAAAACATTAACTTTCTAAACAACTACAGCTTGCACGTTGGCAAAAACACTGCTTCACCATGTTGGACCCATGCTGAAGTACAAAGGTCGAATCACTGTGTTTAATAGAGAAACACCACAATAGACAAGATTTTGCTTTCCTTATGCATATGTAGAAAAAAAAAATAGTCAACTGATGAGGTCCGCCATGCACACATCATGTACACATAAACACACATTACATATAAATCGGTTGATGCACATCAGACAAAATATGACGTCAAAGCGTTACCTTCTGTGGTATTTAAACAATACAGTACTGATTATATAGTTTGATATTGGACTGCAGCTGGGCTATTGACTGGAAACAGGTTTCCAGGTTGGTGCACAAGGTCTACTATGTAGCGGCAGGGCTGTGAGGAGTGCAGCTTGTTGGAGGAATTTCTACTGAAAAGGAGAACCTCATTCCAAGCACGGTTGTAGTCTCCCCTAACAAGTGTGCAGCTCAGTCCAATGCAATCAGCCAGTGACTAAAAGAGGAGACAGAAGAATGTCAGACTGAGAAATAGGCTGGGGAACAAATATTATGGAGAAGACCTTAAAGAGACAGAGCTTAAATTGGGATGTCAAAACATGTTGGTCAGGAATAAAAAAATATTAGGAAAGATGATGAACTTTAGCTCATGCTAATGCTACCATGTGGGTAAAGAATTTGTACCTTGAACAGGAGTGCCCTGTGATAGTAGATTCCCTTTTTGATGAAACCAATGGGAATAACATTAGACTGAAGTTGAATCTTCAGCTCACTGAGATGCAGAATCCAAGAAAACTCGTGCATCTTTTCCTTCTCCACTGCTCCCCCCATGGCTTCGCTCACCAGCCTGAAAATAAGAGCAAACCCAACCAAAGAAAATGCAGAAACCTTTAAAATAAAGTCTTTGATTTCCATTCTGATCTCTCAGGGTATTGTATTTCAATGTGTTAGCAGAGTGTCTGCATTGCATACCACTGCTGTCATTTTTAGTCAGCTCTCCTGACATTTTAAGAGTTGGTGTGTAAATGTCATTTTAATGTGTTTCCATGACTCCAGAGATTTGTTTTAAACAATAGCTGCTGATAAGTTACTTCGCTCTCTCTTTGCATGCCGGTTTCTGCATGAATACGTTACCTGGCTAAGGATTCACACTGCTCTTTTTCATCATTCAGTGGAAAGATGTATTCTTTGGCAATTTTTATTAGAATCTGCAATGAGACATCCTCCATCATTCCCCGTGGTTTCTCTACAGGAGACTCAGGCTGAAGATAATCTTTCTGTTTTTCTTCCTTCTTCTTCCTGAAGAAACAATAAATTAGAAAAGAAATCAGGGGAGTCAGTGCCTTAAAATAAGAAAGAAAATCACTACTTAATATTCCACCTTTGTGAACTCTATCACACATTTCACATCACAGGATCAATGTTAGTGACACTGCTTTATGCTCATCCTTCATATTAACAGGCACACTCTTTTTAGTGTCTAACGATCTCCTTTATGTTATCTGATTTTATATACATATAATGAAGAGAACATATCATTACAAGATCTAATCATTATCACTAACGCAAGATCTTTCAATGTTTTTTCAAATGTCAATGTTTTTGGCACTATATCGTCTTTAGCATGCGTCAGAGATTGTTATCATCTCTAAAATGTTTAGACAGTTTCCATAAAAGGTATACGAATACAGCACAGGGATGTATTTGAACACACACAAACTTTAGTAATGATAATAATAATAATAATAATAATAATAATAATAGAGTACATGAGGCCATAATCTTTCTGTTCCTCTTCCTTCTTCTTCCTGTACAAAAAGAGAGTAAATTAGAAAAGAATTCTGTCAGTATCTTACAAGGAAAGAAAATCACTACTTAAAATTCCACCTTTATGACCTCTTGTAATTCATTTCACATTTCGTGATCAATGTTAGTGGTACTGCTTATGTTGAGCCTCCACATTAACAAGCACACTCACTTTGGTGTCTTACGGTCTCCTTTAACTCTGCTTTCTGACTCTGATGGCTTGCTCTGTGTTTCTTCTCGCACATCTACTGTCACCCTGCAACCAAAGGACATCAACAAAATGGTTTATATGAACACACAGCACTGTATTTTATAAATCTTTGCACATATATTGTGGAACCATTACTCTTTCTGACTGTTTTTCTGCCAAGGCTACAGGAAAACTTGGGCTTAAGGGACATTGCCAAGAACTAAATCAGGTTTGTCTTGGGGATATAATATTTATTTCACTCAATAACTTGCAAATCAATTTATAACTTGTATGAAATTATTTTTTTCTGGATTTTTGTTTGATATTCTGCCGCTCTCCATGATTTTTTTTAGCATGCAGCATTTATGTAGCTACATTTTCATGTAGGAAAAGGTAGCATCTTTTAATATTGTCTTGAAATGGGATTATTTTTGGCACAACTTCCTGTTTAGCATGTGTCAAAAAGAGTGTCAATGTATAATAATCATCATAATAACAATAATAATCATAGCTGTGGCCAAAAAGGGTTTGGACAAAAAAGATTTTTGTCTCCAGAACCTCTAATGTTAGTGGTATTACTTGTTGTACTACTTAGCAAACACACTCACTTTGGTGTTTTACGCTCTCCTCTGACTCTGCCGTCTGACTCTGATGGCTTGTTCTGTGTCTCTTCTGGCACATCTACTGTCTCCCTACTAACAAAAACATCAGTTAATTGGTTTATAGGAACACAGAAGAATAAGTCAGAAAATAAATTCAATCGTGAGGCCTTTTGCTTTGAAATTTGGCTCATGCAGAAGCTATGGATGAGACCAGGAATCAGTTACATAACAGGCTGTTTAAGAATGCCTGAAGTGTTGCGTGTAAATTCATGCTGGTGGAATGGGGGTCTGGGAGGGGTGAAGGGCTGAACAGAGGTACCCTGAAGGGGGTACTGCTCTCTTTTCCAAAGTTAATTTATGAAAATGCTGAAAGCATTAAACAGTGCATGCATATACAGCCTTAAACATCTAAGATGTGTTTTTTCATTGCGTGCATGCTTTATGTGGCTCTGTGAACACGCATGTGTATTGCATGTCTCTTTGTGCTTTTGCACATTTGTGATTTTGGGTGCAAGCTCAGAAGTCCATTATTTGAACCACAAGAAGCCCTCTGAGTGTGTCGCCACCCTAAAGAAGGGCTAGCGTACACTGCCACACTAATTATGCTACAGGCATAGTGGGGGAGAATGGGAAGAGGAAAGGGAACGAAGGAAGAATAGAGCACAGGACTGGAGCAGAGAAGGGGAGGGTGATTGTAATCTAACAGCCACAATAAATTTTCTGAGCAAACAACATGTTGTGACTTCTAGTGCAGGAACCTAATGGTCCCAGTCAATTTCTGTAATTGTTCTGGTTAATTTACTTTTATTACCAGGTGGGAGGAGTCAGCTGTAACTGTTTAGAGGGCTATTACATACAGTATACCTTCCATTTGTCCTCGAAACATCTATCTAAATTAAAAGAATGTAATAATAAAGCATGCTTCTTAAAACAATTGGTGTCTTTTAAGCACAAGCATTAAAATAATGTAGTTTATATTTCTCCTTTTAAACTATCAAACCATACTCTAATATTAGATTCATACTCTGGCAATACTGTTGCTTTGTTGACAAAAATAATGGCTTGCCGCTGGTTAACCGGTTGCTTGGACAGTTCCTCTAAAGTCAGCATCCTCTGACCAGGGCGAGCCTGAGGGAAAACACAAGAGTTGCAATTTAATTATTATGTGAAAAGTCATGTTGCATTCTTGTGAAATACTGCCAATAACAAAAAAACAACAACCAACTAATGCTATGTTAATAAGATTGCATTAAAAAAGTTCTTGAAAGGGCTTCTGACAACATACCTTTCCAGCATCGTAGAAGCCGCAGGTGATGATGTCAGTGGAGGCCAAAGAACTTGTCAGGCTGTATTTAAAAGACAAGTTGGAGTTAAGTAGGCTGTTCACAGCCAACTCACTGAAACTGTTCCTACGAGTCTTTGACTGGTTGATTGCCTGAAGTATTTCCAGGGCTCTGGGACACAGACAGAAACAACAAGCATAGACCAAAAGAAAGAAAGAAAAGAAAAATATTCTGTCATTACTAATAAATATAAAAATGGACAAATGAACAAAGGCACATGTAGTCACATCTAATATTGTCTTGCACTGCCATCTGTTGGTTATTTAGGGGATCACATTAAGCAATATCTATGCAGATATTGCATTTATTTTACTCGCCAGTCATTTATTTGGTGACACATCAGTCATGCTCTAATGACAGTGTTATCTATCACGTCTTACCCAAATTTGCACATCTCCACAGCAGTTGGCACATCACTGGCACAGACATTCACTGCCAAGCATGCAATGTGCAGCACCTCCTTGGAGTGAGACTGCAGTAGATTGACCAGAAGCTGAAGACCTCCAACTCTGACTAGCTTAGGTTGAGTATTAGTTATTTAGTGAAAGAATTTCAAATGTAGTATCACAAAGTGAAACCGAATGCTGTTTACAATAATCCTGCTGTCTTGAGTAAAGTTTACAGCAATGATTAAAAACAATGATCATTATTTATTATTACTGAACATGAGAACAAGCCAGCATTCTGAGGTCACATAAACACCAACCTCTGTCCTAGCTTCTTCATCACTGGCCAGCACTGCCAGGCAACGTGCAGTGTTTACCAGGACTTGTGTAACTGTAGATTTCAAGGGTTCCAACAGAGCCTGTATAGCTCCATGTGACAAGATGCTACAGCGGATGATCTCATGTTCTGCTATGTTGCAAAGTGTGGCAGCAGAATTGGCCACTATCTTTGGACAGCTTTGATACAGCTGCTGTACGAGGAGCTTGTCGCCACCTTCCTCATACACTTCACTGGAAAATACAATAAACAGGGAGGGAGGTTTAATGAAAAGTTAGACGGCTGACAATTACTGTAGTTTTACAAATTTATACGTTGTTAAAGCATATTATTTCCAAGCATACAATGCGTGGGTTCGAGAGTTCGAAGAAGACTTGTCTGGAAAAAAAAAATGTATAAGACAAGATTGGAGAAGACAATGGAAAAGAAGTAAAGAGATTCTGTGTCTTATTTTTATGAAAAAAGGGGAGGACAGCATTCTAGTCCAGAGTAGAACACACACCTTTAAATCCCTGAAGTCATTCAGATTTTATGGATTTTATGTAGCTAATAATGGGAAAACAACTGAAAGGGTCTAGAAGTTTACAAAAAAATCATATTTGGATGCTTTATGCTGGACATAAAAGACAAAAACGGGCACTTATGTGCATGCATTATGGGAATTTTCAGAACTTCTTCCTTTTCCTGATGTTTGGGATTATATGGGCCAAGGGTTGAAGTGTGATTTGCCCAGGTCACCAATACTTTGTCTTCTTGGGGACAGGGGTGTCCTAGCACATCTGAATGATCGATATGAACCAGACAGTGTGTACTGGATGTCTGACAAATAAATACTACCCAGTAACTTATCATACAAATTGTCTCATATGCCTTATTCTGTGTCTTCAAACTGCCTTGTTCTTTGTAGATGTTTTTATACATAATTCCATACATTTTGAATTGTTAAAAAAAAGTGCATATATCTGTACAAAAACAATGAGGTATAGGTAAGACATCAAAGTCCTCCGTTACTCACAAGGCATTTGACTCGCTGTTATGAGTGAGGTTAGAGAGGGCCTGGGTTGCCGCCTCTCTCAGTGCCAAACTCTCCCTGCTCAGCAGTTGAACCAGGACACTGATACAACCTGAAACACAAAGGAATCCAACTCAATTACACTTTGTTGTGCTGACTGCACCTAATCTCAGGGTGGCTTGGTGAAGATGTACGTGCCAAGTTCTCTGAAGCGTTCTTTGCTGTTTAGGTGAAAGCTCAAGGCAGCCACAGCCTGACAGGCAGACGTCATCACACCAATGTTCTCCAAGGACAGAAGCTCAACCAGAACGGTCTCCACATCCTGCTCGTGAAGCACTTTGCAGCTCTCAGCTAAACACACAGGCAAGCACCCGCATACACACACACATAACAGAATAAATAAAATAGAGTAAATTATGTGGGAAAGTTGAAAGAAATCTGTTGTCTCTAATTGCCTTCTGTGCTTACAGCTCTGAGCCACCCTGGTGATGCATTTAATAACACCTGACCGGATTTCAGGCACACTGGGAGTGAGGACAAATTCCATCAACTTGGTCAGTCCTCCACTCTTGTGAATGAGTTGGACACTTTCACTGTCACTCAAGCAGTTAGCCAGGACATGTAAGGCCTCAGCATGTAGGTCACTGAAGTTCTGTGAGAAATAAAAAGATAGGTCCAGAGGACACAGATTTTAAAGGATTCTCTATTATTTTATTCTTATTAACACAAACCAGCAGAATAAAGACATATATTACCTAAACCATATACCTACCACATTATTCAGGATACCCATAAGCTTCTCAAATCCCTGCTTGTCCCTGAAGGTCTTGTTTGCATCTCTGTCAGTAGTGACATGTTGCAACGTCTTTAAAGCCAAATGCTGAATGACAGGGAATTCCGAATTTAAGAGCTGCAGAAGTGGAGGGATCCCACCTAATTCGTGTACCACCAGTCGGCTTTTGTAGTCCTTCATGGGGACAAAACAGCAAAGGTTGCAAAAGGTTCACAGAAATGTTGAAAGCATTTTTTTCAACAATCCTAGGAGCAAATTTGAAGCTGTTTTCACTTATGAAATCTGTAAATGTTGGGAGAAATAGGTCAGGACTTTGTGAAGTTGCTCTTTCTCACACGTAGCGCACAGCAGGAAACAGTTCGCATTAACTGCATTCTCATTACTAAGAAATACTTTAGGTTTGGCAGCAGTGCTGCCTTAGTAGAGCAGGAGGGAGGCAGAACACAGTGTGACCACTGACACCAGAGTTATTACCTGCACTGTTATCACATAGATGAAATTGGACATAATAAATACTTTCCCTTGCAGAGCTGACAAGTTAAACACATTCTACCGCATTAAACATCTGCACTGTCACATGTACCCTTGTAATGTTATATCTAGAAAATGTTCAGGGATTCAGTAAATATGTGAAGACAACTTTATCGTCTTTTAGGACTATAAAACATCACGTTAATTTTTCACAGTGAAAATCCTTATAATTTTTACATAAAATTACATCCTAAAGCCTGATGACTTTGGGTCACCTGTACTAGGTTGGAGATGGTCTCTAGTGAATTCTTCTTGACATCTGGGTCAGAACTAGACAGCAGCTGAATTAGAGTTGGCAGCCCCTTGTTGTCAAAGATCTGGGCCTTACAGAGGAAATCCTCTGACAAAGAAGCCAAGCACAGTGTTGCAAACTCGTGGACAACTGTATCATCTTGAACAAAAATGGAATTTGATTATATGAAAAGAAAAAGAAATAAGTAAGGATTGATCACAGAAATACTGCCTACTGCCATAAGTAAACACATGTGCTCTATTTTGATTGTATGCAACTTATACAAAGTGACACTGTTTGCTTTAGTGATCCAAATATATCTTAATCTTCTAATATCTATTACTCACCTTCGAGTGATAGTTTTTCAATAATTGATGGAATGGCATCTAATTTTTTCAATGCAGTCCTTACATCACCTTTCAGATTTAAACAAGAGACACTACTCAGTTACTCAGTAAGGCTAGCACCCTGCTCATTGTTAAACCAACAGAACAGGGAATCCAACATCTGGTAGATTAACAGATACAAATTCCTGACAAACACATAGATGGCCGGTAAACTAAAGGGTCATTTGTAGAATCAAGACTGTCGCATGAGCTTGTAAGCTACCAAGTCCACTGCAGCCGAATCTGCATCAATGACAGTAACTGGTCTGACGCACCATTGGTGGCCATGATGCCCAAGGCCATGAAGGCATTGCGTCTGACCAGCTTGTTGTTGTGAGTAATGAGTTGGCAGAGAGGCGCTAATGCCCCAAGTCCCAGCAGAGAAACCTTGTTCTCATCTCCTAACAACAGGGGGAGACAGTGAACAGGAAAATTAGGCAGATGGTGATGAAGTGAATTGCAAATGTTGCAATTTCTGGATTTAAAAAAAATGCATATCAAAAAAATACACCATTACAAAACATCAGCCTGAAAGCAAAATTAAGACAGGATTTTCTGCTATTCAGCTGCAAGGTTGCCCATAGAAATAAAAACAATCAATAATATGTGGAAGGGTTAGCGGTGGGTACCCTACCATACCTTTCTCTGCAAATGTCTGGATCGCTTCACACGCTTTGATTAAAATGTCCTCCTCTGGGGAGTTCAACAGCAGCACTACTGTTGCTGGGGCTTTGCTCTCAAGGGGTAGCGGCTCAAACTGTGAGAGTCAACAGGGAGAAGGAGTGTTTGCAAAATATAAAATAAATAACTGAAATATAGAACATGTATAAAGTCAGGTCTGTCTTTTTGACTTTCATACTTCTAGGACAATGAGACAGGACATATCTCAATGCCCAGCATGTACCAACAGGCAACAACCTGAGAACATGTACATGCATATGATATCCTGATGCCGTTTTCAAACAATTTTGTGCCCAAGGCCTACTAAAGACCAAGCCACAATTTCAAAGTACATTTTTATCATCAGAACATCAGAAAACTTCATCATCTAGAATGAAGTCAAAGACTTTTTTATTGTAGTGGCAAATGGACACACTTTTGAGCATGACATCTATTTTTTCCCTTTGAGTTTCACACTCCCTCTTTAGCTTTCTTCAGACTGTTAGTGTCTGAAGTTAGTTAGTGTTAGTGTTATTATCCACTGGTTAAGAGGATGTTTCACCACGCATGAAACTGATCATTCTTACCTCCTCACAAATATAATATTTACTATCAGTCAATGCTTTTGATGTGTCAATCAGAGCATTTGATATGTACTAAAGCAAATTCAAATTTCATTCATTATTTTTTGTGTAGTTAGAATAATCATGATTTGTTGACACAAATACCTGCTTGTATATCAACTTTAATGACCTTTGATGCCAAGCCCCAATGAATCAAGTTCCATAGTAGTAGTTCCAATCAGAGAGTTGTGCATGCTTTCTAATTGATATGTTCCCGGGATGTACAGTAGGCTGTGTTCATGGTATGGATGTGTTTCAGTGGACATGAATTAAACCTCGTCAAAGGTTCAAAAATGCATTAATTAGGTTTTGCCAACACCTAAAGAAACATTAGGTTAGAACCTTCACAGACCTAAAGAAACATTCGTCACTCACCGTTTCCTTGATTGGCGTTTCCCTCTCGTTCCTCGACTTCTTTCCCATATTATGGCCTAAAGAGGAGCAATATTGATGAGAGATAGGTGTCCAATAACGGTTCAATGCGTTCAACTCTGTGAACCCATAAAGCTAGCTAGCTAGTTATGCTACTATGCCACTCCTCAGTAGCACTGTCGACGGATTAAGCTTACAAAACAGGCATATGGCAAGCTCTCTAATTACTATCTCAAAAATGAACCACGACTTACGTTTTCTTTCCAGACCAAGAGGCAACTTCGAGGTTTTAAACCGACAACAATAACCTCACCGTACTGTGTTTTGGAAAAGGAGGTTGACGCAACGTTGCCAGGCAACGGGTGCCATGTGGAACTAAATAATGGTCTAAACAATCGTTATTTTAACCTGTTGCAAAAGGTTATGGCTCCTATTGTCTTAGCAGTTTACTTCGGAAACGCTGACAATGTATTTATGTAATCGGGACTTGGAACAAAAATATATTCGGTGGTTATTTATCCAAGTAAAGTAAAAAGAAAAAAAAAAACAGTATGGTCCATGAAGGAAATGCTGAGAGACACAAAAAAGGCAGGTATTAGCTATGTTGTTTGTGTGTTTTTGAACATATCACACACAGATTTACACAAACTGGTAGAATAAATCCTGGGTAACAACGAGGGGGGCACAAGTTTATGGTGAGTGAGCGTGAGGTCAGATGAAGAGGTTGTGAATAATACCACTAAAATCATCATTGGGACATTGTAGCAAATGTGTCAGTAGCCATCAAAAAGTGCATGTAAAATGAACTGGAGCTCAATGGATTGGGGTCTAAATCTTTAAAGGACAACAGAACAGTCTGGCAATTAGATGTATAAGTGTCTATTACATTATTTTATTTGTTGAAAACACAACTTGCATGACCTATGGAGGGGTGAACCAGACAACTAAAGGTTCTGTGCTGTTTTCTAATTAACTGTGTAGTTTACTTTTGAGAACTACTAAGATTTGGAAAGCTCTTCAGATGTCCTTGAATCTGTTCATTGAATTACACTAAGTTGGAGACACATTCCAAATTGATGAAAGTAATCCATATAACTATCATAATATATATATATATATTTTATTCAATATAAATATTTTTATTCAATATAAATAGAGCTCAGTCAATATGAAAAGAAATGCGCTGCCGTGAAGGGTGAGCCATAAAACAAATGAGCTCTATACCGCATCAGCACATTGAAGCCTCCTGCTTTTACAGAGGCACTGACACAGCATTGTGCCAGTGGAAACAGCATAGTATGCACCAGAAGACCAAATGACCTCCAAAGACATTATCTCTGATGGTGTGGATATATATATATATATATATATATATATATATATATATATATATATATATATATATATATATATATATATAATCGTATCTACAGATCTACACCAAGTAGGGATTGACTTGGATGGTGCACGTCTCTGCTAATCCATTACTATTATAGAGGCTGCAAAAAACGGGGGTGGGTGAAGAAAACTGTCATGTAGGGCAGCCTCACTGAAAAAGTGTATAGTTTTCATTCAGTTATAACATTTTTGTTGCTGACAAGAAGGGTAAATCCAAATGTCAAATATAGACTAATATAGAAAAGCTCTTGCGCTATTAAAATACAACAGAAAGGTATCATGGGCCCGGTAGTGGAGGGCAGGACGTAGCAGCGAATCAGAACAGGAGACACTGCAAAGCTCAGCCCGTCACCTCCCATCCGCCGAGCTGTCAGTTGCAGCGCACATGAACATCAACGCTGCGGGAGTGGACCAAACGTTGATATTCTTGTAATGTCGAAATATTTGCTCCTCAATGTTTTCATTTAAACCGGGCAAAGACATCACAGGATACACGCCCTGTCATCTCTGTGGACTAAGTACAAACGCGTAGGAAGAGGGCTGAGCCGCTCGCTAGTCGCCGAGCAGCTGGCTAATGGCAGTAGTTAGCTTGCAGGCTCGATAGCTGGTGAACGGAGTCCGCTTCTGCTTCTTGCCGTCATTTGGTTAGAGAAGGTCGGGGAGGCTCATATTAGCTGGTAATTCTAAGCGTCTAGCTACCCTTCAGCATCTCTAATGTGCTATTTTTTTATATTTAAAAAAACAAGCGCGTGTTCTGTGGGTCATTTGCCACGGGGGCTTAACAATTGTTCATCCTCCGTACGTTTACTGTTTTTACGAAATTTAGCTTTGATGTTTGCTAGCTAACAAGCTATTCTCGGCTATGCTAACGCTACCTCGGTGAGACTTTACATCGCAGGAGGTGCAGAGAGCTCCAGTCGAGAGTTAAGGAAGGAAGAGTAGTGACTTATGATGTGGGCTGGCGGAGAAGCGTATGACGGTTAAGTGAAGAAGAGCAAGCAGTATTAGGCTAAACGCTTCGTATTTCCTCACGTTAGTTTCTTTCGAGCTAGGGCCACAGCGACAGCCGAGCTCTGTGGGACTTTAGATGAAGAAAAGAATCGGGGCACCTTGGTTTGCTGGGATGGCTAAATGAATAGTACTGACACTGCTGAACCGTGAGCTGGTGGCCGCTGTGCCAGCTTCAAGGGAAGACACGCTGTCGGGATTATCGCACAGTCTGCAATAAACCAGCCAGTTTTCTTAAAGATGGCTTCGGCGAGCAGCATTGCCGCATCCATTGCGAGCAAAACCAAGACCAAGAAAAAACACTTCGTTGCCCAAAAAGTGAAGCTCTTCCGTGCCAGCGACCCTCTGCTCAGCGTGGTTATGTGGGGAGTCAACCACTCGGTGAGTCAGACCGTCCACTGTCACTGTGATGATCTACGGTTATGTCTCCCTCGATCTTTTGATGTTCCACATTAAGGCTCACTTGCTGTCAGATATCAGCTTTTGTGTTACTGCAGCTGAGTAAAAATACGAGGTGACAGCTGTCCAGCGGTTCACTGAACTGTCACCGTAAATACATGACTGGCTTCAATTAGCGCAATCCATTAGTAATGTTTGCTTTAGTGAGCTTTTTGTAGTTGCAATAGTAATGTCGTGGATCTTATTAGGCCGTGGTTTTGATGCATGCATGCGCGCGTGTGTTCGTGTGCGGTGAACTCGCTTTGGCTTCCTGTTGTGCACATGTAGGATAAGCTCCTAGGGCTCTGTGTCATGAGAGAGCAGATCTTCCCATGCAAGACAGCTTATCTCTGCTGTCTTTCTTTTCCTTTGCTGAATAATTGCTGCACTTGGCCACTTCTCAGATGTTGGAAAAAGCACACAACTTGGCAGACAGAGGACATGCAAATATTTCTGGCACCAAATCACAAGTATTATACCTGTAAGCAGTGTTTTGCAAAAAGATTTAGGCTACACATAGATGACAGCTCCTTTTTTGTTACAGTTGTAGTATATAGCTTATCCTTGATTTTTGCCCAGTTTTTAAAATCGTAATTATAGCAGAGTTATAACTGTAGGGCAGTCTTTTGGCACCAGACTGATTGAGGAGAACTGATTTCCAAGATATAGCCAAATGAGCTGAGCAGCAGCATTCATATATTTATTAAGCACACACGTTTATTTTTATGTTAGATATGGATTTTTTTTTTAACAATGATGGCAGTAACCTTTATTCTTTGATTGTAACTGATGCTCTAATTTCTCACGCTTTATTTTTCTCTGCCTGTTTTATATATATATATATATATATATATATATATATATATATATATATATATATATATATATATATATATATATATATATATATATATATAACAACAATAAGAATGTGCATGGTAGCAAATTAACTAAGAATGAATGGAGTGTCTTCTAATGACATTGCTTTTCCTTTTGACAAATGGGGGAAAAAAATGTTTACCTTTTTTTTTTTTTTTTAATGTAATAAATCACCTATTTGTTCTTAAATTATTTAGTTTAAAATGATGCACTTTGTTTTATTAATAGCCAGACACTTATTTTCACTAATGACTTTTTCAGCAGTGATCATAGTCTATTTTGTTTTTGTCCATATCTCTATGTCAGTTTGAGGCAGGTTGAGGAGTATTTGGTGGATATTTGACATACTTGCAGCACTGTGGGCAGATTGAGGGGAAAGTCTTTATGGGAATGTGTTACAATTTATTTTTTTACTCTGCAGCATTTGATTTTTTTGGAGTAGGGTTCATTGTGGCAGTTTAGTGTGGATTACAGAACCTCAGAATAGTCTGACATGCATGATGCCAAGGCAGCTAAAGATCTAAAGCTTTTATTCTTTATCTAAGCTGTAGTCTGTAGATGGATCACAGTCACCTGGCTTTGGTTAGTGTTAAGCCTGAAGGCTCAAAGTAAGAAACACGAGAGTTTTACCTCTGTGAAGCTATGCACTACAAATTAGTCAGTCTCTTGTTCAATGTCATTGAAGTGCCTACGAAAGATAAATGTATATAAATATATGCCATTTGTCCTCACTTTACTGGTTTTGCTTATCAGATATGATGTAAGCAGTTGTATCAGCTAGATGGCCACCAAGCTCTTAAAACCCTTCAATAAAAATTTATGGTTATATCATGGATTATTATTTTTTATTTATTTCTTTTTTTTGTCACATCAGTAAATTTAAGAGAAAATCATTTGTTGGTTTTTGTGTTTGTCCATGCATGTCAAAGCTAGGATTATATCATAATCATTTATCGGATTCAGGTGTCTACTTTTGTGCTGTGTCAACTGTCTGCTGAAACATTATGGGTCAGTGCCTTGTAACCATAAAAACCTAGAGTTTGAAGAATCATTGAATACATGTTCAAACTGTACTCAGATTGCTCAACAGTGCACTGGAGTCGTCAGCACATTCCCTTGTTATGCCTTAGGCTACTTCTCCTGCAGTTTTTCTCAGCAGGTACTCAGCTTGTCATACTATCAGCTATGTAAAAAATTACATTCCATGTCAGGTCACTAGATTGAGCCACTGAGTGTTTAGGTCATTAAGTATTGATATAAGTAGGGCCACCCCTTACCAAATTTGCCTTGTTGACAAGTAGTTAGCTACTCATGCACATTTATGATAGCCATTTATCCATTCATCTAAACATCCATCCATTTTAAACTGTTTATCCATGCATCATTCATTTTTTTATTAAATTAATTATAATTGTATGTATAGGGAGCATCTAAAACTGCTGTTAATTCCAGAACTGAGCGCTCTTATATTATATTTGAGATATTACATATCCTTGGTAACACTATGCATAATTACAGAGATACAGACCTCTAGTATAAGCTTTAAAAATCTAAATTTTACAACACCACACAGGAAGCCGCCAGTTAATGATACCATTAAAGCAACAGTCAGCAAGGACTCTGTTCCAATAGTAGAATGAGTGTTTAATTGGCTATTATTGGGCTTTTTGTGCATTTAACATGATAAGCCATGTTTGACGTTGATAAATGGTAGGTGAATGTTTGCCTGTGGGTTTTGCCGCTCTATTGGGGCTATCGTTTACTCTTGAAATAAACCCACTGTTTGGATTTCCTGCCTGACGCGTATAAAATTAATAAATGGAGGAACCAACTGTGTAAACAGTAATATCTATCTATAAGTGACTTTTGCCACTTCAGTGAGACTTTGAGTTTTGTTGTTTTGTTTTGTTTTTCCTGGCAACCAACCAGTGAACTAACACTCTTCTCATAAACTAATGTTGGGTTGGTTATTACGGGTCAGCCCGAGCTAAAGGTCACTCCCTGCAGCAAGGAGATTGCAAAAGTAACATGAACTAAAAAGGGAGTGAATAAAGGGTGAGGCTTGAGAATGCCACCAGACTGCAAAGACAGTAGGACATTGAAACACATTCATTCATACACATGTTCTGCAGTTGTAACCACCCTCTTTAACCACTGTGGGTTGTCATCTGAATAATCCAAATTGTCTTGGCTTAAAAACCAGATTTATTTGAATTACTGGTCCGTTCATTTCTCCAGTGCAGATTAGATGCCAGTAGTTCCAACCTTTATATTAGTCCAGTGAAGTGAGAATGGCATGCAGAATGAGACAAATAGAGTGCCAGCAATCATAGGAATAAATGAGATGTTTAAATGATCCCGTAAACTATGTGTATGTCATCAGAATTGTTGTTGTGTAATAGCTAACCAAAGATATGTATTTTGAAGTATTTAAAAGCTTCCTTAAAATAACCTGCTTAAGCAAGTAGCCCATTTTATTTTAATCCTAGTACTTTGAAATGTTGTCAGCATATATAGCATCTGTTTTTGGCTGCACTAAGATTACAAATTGGGATTGGGGTGCCTCAAGTCATAAAAATTGCAGTGTGGATTTTCGAAAAGAGTATTATTTGGTCCTTTTTCTTGCCTTCTGCCATTGTCAGGAAGATTTTTCTCACTATAAAACTTAATAAAAGAAGCTTACATGACAGCGGATTTAGACCATAGCTCTAAGTGTCTAGCTTGGGGGAATGAAACAGGACCTGTAATGCTTGTTTCCAATTCTAATTTTTAAATCTTTTGCTCTACTAGAGTAGCTATGAGTGATTCACATTAAAAAAAAAAAAAATCATTTGTTTAATCTTGTTGGTGCAGCCCATGTTCATCTACTCCCCAAGCAAGGCTCTCCCATAGAGGCCCCCATGCCTTTAAAACAGATTTATTCTGATTGGGTGCCCCTTGCACACAGCAGGTTTGCACAGCAGGTGTGTGGGACTGCTGTGCTCACAAGCAGACCTTTGTGCCCGCAAGACCATATTACACTTTATGTGACCTCAATAAAATACAAAAAATGTTTATTTTAACCGCTGACCATATTTAAAATAAGCATCCGAAACGGTAAACTTATATATGACAAAAAATAAGGAAAAGCGTAGAATTAGCACTTGGAGCTTGCAGGCAATGGCAAGTTAACTAACAGTCTGCATTCTTGCTGAAAGTAGTGGCTTTCAGAGGGAAGGAAAAGTGTGGTTCTTGGCTCTGTCTTATAGTAACGCTGTTATTATGCTTTAGCCTGAATGTAAATGAACCTAGAATAAGACAAACTAGCGACCCATTTTAGATTCTTAAAATTGCAACATCATAAAGCGTTTTCTCTGTATTAATGTTTTCACACTACAAAGAACACTTTACAGATTGCATCTCTAACCTGTGAATATTTAGTAGTGTTACCATGGTGAGCCAGTGACTTCATAGAACCCAGTCTGTTGCAGAACCTGTTGGCATGAATTTAGGTCCTAACTCACCTGATGTGCCAGATGGTTTGCAACTCTGAACCATCTGGGAAATTGTCCTTGGAGTCTTTTAAAAGGGCAGGCACTAAAAAAAAATTCTTGGCTGTAGATTAGATGGCCACTGGGCTACATCAACCAATCAGATCAATACACTACAATAGAGAGTGCTGAAGAGGAAAACCAAGCCTGGGGAAATTTGAAACCTTTGAAGCTAACTATTCTGTAAGGAAAATTTGTGCATAAAAGACGCTCATAGACATTCAGTTTCCCCCCCCCCAAAAAATTCTAGGCAGATGGCTGTGTGACCCATCTGTCTGTTGTCACACCTTAAACACTCCTGTAGCTGTGACCGTGATAGGCTTCCTGACGGGTCGCTGTTGCCGTCGTGATCTGTAGAATCTTTCCAGCTACCCAATGGTGAAGTCAAAAATAGTTGTTTCCTAGAAAGATGCATAAAAGTCCTGGCTACTGCAAGCTAATTTTAAAAATGTTTTCAGGTGCCAAACACCTTGCATCTCCAGTTTGATTCTGCAGTGAATCTGGCTCAGAGCTTCACCCTGGGAGTCTGTAAAAAGGGATAAAGTTTTGGTTTGTCTGTCAGGTCTATTTGTAAGTCCTTGTGTTGTATGAGGGCAGTGTTGGAAGAGAAGTGTGTCAGAATGTGTTCTGCTGTTGTTGTGTGAGTAGATTTGTCATTGGCTGGAATGCTGCATTGTGACTGTTTAGGCATCCTTTACATTAATGTAGCTTTGACTCCAGCATTTTCTGACATGCTGTTGCATATAATCTGCTCCAGTGCTTTTAAAACTAAAATAAATTTGATAGGTTGTGTGTTGATTTTTATTTTACCAGACAGGCTTATGTAGCAGGATCTAAATTTATCTTTGTAGGTAATCGTTTCAAGTTTAAATTTAAATAGTTTTGCTCCTTTTTAAAAAATCTGGCTCCCCCTGATCTAAATTTTAATTCATACTAGCGCTACTATTCATTCTTTTTCTTTCTGTTTCTTCACGAAACCCCTCCCCTTCCTGCAGATTTTTAACTAGTTTTGTGAGGGTCTCTTTATTTGCCATCCTGTCTATGTGGCTCAGTTTCATGCCCTGTCCCCCTCTCTCCTGCCTCATTGTCTCTGTGTCTGACTCAGAGTAGCTGTGTCTGCTTCTGTGTATTACATAAGAGTTTGATTCTATAAATATCTGTAGGAGTGACCCACAGCTAATACGTGTGATGATTATGGAGAAAAGCTGAAACCTCACATCCTGTCACCCTGAGGCAGTGACAGACAGAAGAACTTGTTGAAGCATGTGGTTTTTCTTGCACTGAGCATATAATTATTTTTTTCATTTCGTTATCGCATGCTTGTGTGCATGTGTGTTGCCTTCAATACTGTGTACTTGCTTGTGACCATGGTAACTGTAGAAACAAACTATAATTTAATAGGCGCATTTCCGTTTTGTATTTTGTTTTTTAAAAAGAGGTGGAGAGAGAAACACAATCTTAGCAGCCTCTTGGAGATCCTAATATTGAATAATAATGGTTTAAAACATAGGTGTCAAACTCTGGCCCGCGGGCCAAATTTGGTCCACAGCCTGATTACATTTGGCCCGCGAAGCCATACCAAATTACTATTAGAGCTGGCCTGCTGGTATTATACAGCTAATATATATATTGTTTAGTATTAAGCTTTGCTTGTTCCATATTCAGTTTTTCAGCAAAACGTGTTTGAGTCCATAAGAAAAGATTCATTCTTATATCTGGAGGAATAAATATATTTCAATAAATATATTTCAATAAATATTAACGTTAGCCCGCAACTTTGTTCCAGTTTTGAATTTTGGCCCACTGTGTATTTGAGTTTGACACCCCTGGTTTAAAACATACACAGGATGTGACGAAATCAATGGCAAAATTACATTACAAAATTACGTTACATCCTGCTCTTGTCTTTGTAGTAGGGGTGAAATGATTCTGCAGATCCATGGTTAGTTTGTATCTTCTTTGTTTTTATAGTTTTCATTCTTAATTATTTCCATTTCGTTTGAACCACAATAATCTATAAATATAACATCAACCACATCTCCACATAGCTCAGTTGCGGTGGTGATATTGGTAGTGAATCTTCAGTGTTTTACTTTGCATTTCTAAGCATTGGCCCTTTATGGCTGATGGGGTGTTGTCGTCACCCTGGCAGGCAGGCGGGTGGGTGACATGGACACCCAAGTTTGTGAATGTGATAACTTGAGAACAAAGCAACATAGGAGTTTCAAATTGATAACATACGTGTATCTACTAAAAATCTTGGACGAGTTCGTAGCTCAGTGACCTCAGCCTCAAGGTCAGGGGTCAGAGGCCAAGATTTCTTAAAATTTTGTGAATGCGATAAGTCGAGAACAAGGCAACATTGGATTTTGAAATCCATACCATAGGTGGATCTATTAGGAAGCTAAGGGATACCCCTGGCTACTGCCAGTATTTTTTCTTTTCCCCAGTACATATTGAGTTACCTCGTAGTAAGGTAACTTTTTGTATTTCCTGTAAACCATAGAAAGAAGGCTAACCTGGATTATGATGCAGTATTATGTACTATGTCGTAGACCACCACTGCTTGGGACTATGGTGAAAGTTGGTGTACCAACAGTTGTTATTGTTCAGGCTCAGATCTTTTTCGGCATCATTGCATTTAGAAGAACATGTTATCTTACATTGGGATCATACTTACGTTGACATGTTTTCAAAACCACACCCATTGTGCAAAAATTTAAATCAACAGATAAATAACCGTGGTTCTAAAGAAGTTAAAAATGCAAGATACCGAGTAACATATTAGCTTTGTGAACACTATAGGTAAATCTTTTCAACAGTTTGCAAAACAATAATAATCAAATTTTAGGATATGACCACAGCAAATGAATGAAGTAAACCGCAACTCACTTCAGACTCGTTAAATTTCATCCCAACTAAACACCTGGAAAGTTTAATGACAGTCACGACATTATTGCAAAATACCATTTTTATGATATACAGTCATGTCAAAAAACTGTTTTCACATGACTCTGTGCAGTCCTATTAAATGGAGTACCCTCCATGATTTAATAGCTTGTAGAATCACCTTTTAGCAGCAATAACTTGAAGCAATCATCTTTTTTTGGTATCTTTTTTTGTATTTTTGTAAATCAGTCTCTCACATTATTGTGGAGGGATTTTGGCTGACTCTTCATTACAATTTTTCTTCAGTTCAGTTAGGTTTGCATGCATTCATTCATGCACAGCTCTCTTTATGGACTGCTGCAGCATTGTAATTGAGTTGAGTTCTGGACTTCAGGCCTTTCCAGCACCTTGAGTGTTTTTTGGGGTTTTTTTGTGTGTTTTTTTTTTTTTGTTTGTTTGTTTTTGTTTTGTTTTTTTAGCAACTGTTGTAGATTTGCTGCTGCGGAATCACTCTCTTGTTGCATGACCCAATTTAAAGATTTAATTTACAGAGGAATTCATGGTCAAATTACCTTGCAAGGTGTCCAGGTCCTGTGGCCACACAGTGAACCCAAATCATCACCCCTTCGACCACAGTTGGTATGAGGTGTTTGTGCTGATATGGTATTTGTTTTTCACCAAAATAGCTCTATTTGCACTATGTGCAGCCAGACACCTCCAATGGAGTGTCACTTGCTTGTGGAGTGTCACAAGCAAGTGTCACCAATCTCTGTAGATTTGGTGACACTTGCTTGTGATCAATCAAGAGAATTTGATAAGCTGTACCTAAAGGTGTGCATAGTTTTTCACTGGATTGCACAATGTCCTGTGGAAACTATTTTTTTTCATACGGCCATAAGCTAAAGTACTCCAAATTGCCTTTGTGGCAGTTCCTGTTGCAGTGTATCGCCCGCACCACATTTTGCTGTGATGATTAACACATAGATGGGTAGATTGGTGTTGGTTTCACAAGGATAAACCAACACCAGCAAAACTTTTGCAACTGGTAAAGATAGCAAAAACAGGCTTTTAGTAATAGCTGCCAAAGTTGATTAAAACCAGTTATGACTATGTCCATGGGAGGACATAGCTGTCACTGTGTTTGTTGCTGTAGGCTGTGCTTCATTTATTCTGAGTCTGGTTGTGACACATTTGTTTAATAGGTGTAAACACATGCAGCAGCGCTGGTTAAGCTGTCTAAATGTTGCACTGAAGCTGCTGTACTTCTGCACTCCTGTGATGTATTGATAGCAAATCTGTCATAGAAGTACTGCTGATTCAAATAGTTGTACAGCAACCGTATGGTCCAAAACAAGAGGGGAATCTAATCTATAGTTAATAATCTTCTTTTACATTAAGAAAAGAGAAGACAGAAAGGTGTAAGTACAATAGAAGTTGCTTTATAAGTAGCAGTCCAGCCCATTTACAATGTTAACCTAAGACTGTGAATTACTTTCATTTACTTGTCTCCTTAGAGATGTTTAAGATTATTTTATGTGTGCCCACCAATAGCCTATTTAACAGTTACAGCTAATGTTTGAAAAAATAAAAATCTTAAAAGACATTGACAAAAATTCTCCTGAAGCTAAGATCCTGCAGGTCGCAAGGCTAACAGTTAACTGGCAGAAACCCTAAATAACCTTTCTAGCCGTCACTAGAACAATGGACAATTTTCCCCAACTACAGCGTAGTGAAACATGTTTTTCTTAAAAGCGAGACCAGACCTATTATATGCAACTATCAAATAATGGTATGTGAAAATGTTTCCTGTTTCTCTTTCTAAAAATGTTATGTTTGACCTTTACTAACAAAGGTTCAAGAGGAACTCATCAGAATGATTACATTACCAAGTTAACTTTTTCCACTGATAACACATTCTGCTTATAGTTTGCAAATCAGTACTGGTGTTATCAGAAAAGATAAGTATGATCATGATTGGTCGCATCTTTCCTGTTCATTGTCAAATGTGTCCCTGAGGGCTACCCATCTTGATTGCGGGTCTGATTAGTTTTGCTTCTTTTATATAAAAGTCTGGGAGCAGTTTTCTTTTCAGCTCTGTTTCATTCGCTCTTTCAACTATTAGTGAGTCATCTGTGCAGAAAGATGAGGCTATGCCGAGCTGCTGACAAAGCATGCTATCTTCACCAACTTCCTGTCCAATGGAGCAACAGCTCACTTACTTCACTCTGGGCCGGAAAACCAGTCTTCATCACCATGGAGACAAAAAGGAAGTGGTGGTGTGAAATTGTCTGCAAGTTTGATAGATGGAGGAAAATAAGCACATGAACTGGATGGTCATATGAGAGCCTGAAACATGAAATAGCTCTACTTAACATTATATGGTGTGGGCTAGGCGCAACTATAGTCAACTATAGTGAAGTTTATATACAACATTTTCACAAAGGCACCTGCGCAGATGTTTAGCATCAAGGTAGAAGCCTATTAAAAAAAAAAAAAATCTTCATTTGTAAAAAATAGGGCAACATTGTCATCCTGGGTAGGCACTTTCTCATGTTTCCTTTTGCTGTTTTTATGGTTGTGAAATTTAAAGGTAGCAATAAGGACATTTGCTGAAACAGTAAATCTACACAAATGGTCAGATGAGGGTAGTTTGGGGAAAAATGAACCTCGAGGGACCCATCGTCTCTTTTATCTAACAGATATTTTCATCTCAATTGTCATTGCTGAACACTAGTGTCCTCACAGACACGTGTGTGTGTGTGTGTGTGTGTCTGTGTGGTGTGATGAGGCATTGTCTCTGCTCTTGTGTGAAATGCAGCTTTGTTGATTAGGTGACATCTCCCTTGTGTACCCAGGATGCATCTGTTGTATTACGTCACTGTGACGACAGTGCCTGTCACAACAGGGTGCTGAACCATACTTGGATATGACATCTGTGAACTTGGGTCCAGGTTCAAGTGGCAGAACAGGCTCAGATTATATACTTGACCAAAATAAATTAATATCACGAGCCTGTGGGGAATTCGCCCTATATCTTGGCTATGCTGGGAATTTGTTAGTCATTAGTTACAGATTTTTCTTAAATTATTAATGCTGAATGTCTACATTTTAATATAGCAGTTTCGTCATATATAATAATTTGAGAGTGGACAAGATCATAGACGTATTCTTCCACGCTCAGCCTGTTAATACATGTCTTCACCTGACTGTGACTGGTATTATGAACTTTCTGTTGCATACTGTCTCCAACATTTCTGCAACTTTACAAGGCTGCAGATGATCTGCAATGGTAAAAACATTGGATACCTCGTTTAAGTGAGATGCTGAAGTCGTGATATGACACCTCATTATGAATCTCAGCACAATCCTAGCTGTAAGCAATGTAGAAAACTTAAATCACATTTGAGACTTGGCTGCAGAGGAACATGCACATGTCTTGTTATTAATCAGTCAAAATGAAATATTTTAGGCTACTCCCTGCACCGTCATCACGAGTGTGCTTGGTGGAATGATTGGAGGGTTATTAATAGATTCAAGCAACCTGCTAGGAAGCCTGCCGGCAGCCAACAACAAATGCGCAAACACACACACAAATACACACATCGTATGTGTATCAAGCTGTGCCTGATTCATAACAAATGTCAGGTCTGTGCAGTGCAGCAATGTGAAGCATGGCCAGCTCCAAGGGAAGCTCCTGCAAATGTACCATAGGTGATCACAGCTCTCCTGTTCACTGTATAAGGTTCATTGAAGCATCACTCTTGAAATTCAAGGTAAATGTCACTGGGGGTTTTGAAAGGATGAGTGCTCAATTTTTAGCTAGTAATGAGGACACCCCAGTTTCTTTTAAAATTGCATTTCAGAGACTAGAGAAATGGCATTGCACACTGAAAAGAAAATGTCATTATGCTCTGAACTGTAAACATGTTCTATCAAGAAGATTAGAAAATAGCAGGGCTTTACAGACTGCAGGATCTTGAAGAAGCATATTAAGATTAACTTTTCTGCAACACATTCTCTTACTCCTACAAATCCACATGTTGTCTAGACTCTATTTATGTCTTGTATTAGACATTATATAGACATTACAGGCTGCGTGTCACTCTTTTTAAAGCCCCCATTTTGTCATTGTCTGTACATTTAAAAACAATGACAAACATTTGCATTTTCTGGAGCATTTCCTTTTGATTATCTTCACTGCCTGTCCTTCAGATTTGTAGATCAGCGGCCCCCAACCACCGGGCCTCGGACCAGTACCGGTCCGTGAGTCGTTTGGTACCGGGCCGCGAGAGTTGAGGCTCAGGTGTGAAATGTATGGTTTTCAGGGTTATTTTGTTATCGTTTTTATCTTTAACTCGGTCTTCCTGGGTCTTTTCACGTGTGTTATGAATAAATCTTCTTTTTTTCGGTACCGGTACTAGTTTTATTTTGTTGTATTTTTCCGCGACACCTTAAAGGCCGGTCCGTGAAAATATTGTCGGGCATAAACCGGTCCGTGGCGCAAAAAAGGTTGGGGACCGCTGTTGTAGATGACATGATCCTAGAAATGTAATCTATTAAAATGTTTACATTGCCAGTTATTCAGTGCTGAAGATTATCATTAATTGATGGCCCTGGACACATTGGTTAATGCTCTTTTAAATAATAAAGCACAATAACTTGTATATCTGCTTTAGTGTGGGTTACAAATTCATCCATCAATGTTTTGTTTTCAGGACCCCAAATTTCAGATATCTCAGTTATGTAGGATTGATAACTGTAATATTAGAACAGCCAAACCGAGCACAATCCATGTTCTATCTTAACTTTATTTCCACATTGTGTAGAAAGATAAAATGAATGAATCCTTTAAGTGTTAATTTCCTCGGTCACTACATCATATTTTGTCTAGGATTTCTGGGACCTCTTATACACCACATGCTTCACAGACATGCTTTAAGCTGCTTCGTTTTCCTAGATGCATGACTGATTGATCCTGTTTTTGTGTTTTTCTTTGCACAGATAAACGAGTTAAGCCATGTCCAGATTCCCATCATGCTCATGCCAGATGACTTCAAGGCCTATTCTAAGATTAAAGTGGACAACCACCTGTTCAACAAGTAAGTCCTTTTTTTAAATTCAAAAGTTATTGTGTGTCACCAAAATAAATGTGTATTTTAAATTAAGCATAAAGGAGTAACAAAACACGCTAAATAGCATTCATGAACTCTTCGTTATGTTTTTCTGATTTTTGTGTACACACAGGGAGAACATGCCTAGCCATTTCAAGTTCAAAGAGTACTGCCCTCTGGTGTTTCGAAACCTCAGGGAGAGGTTTGGCATCGATGATCAGGACTTTTTGGTAAAAAAAGACTTCTACCATTTGTAGTATAAGATTGGTTTAAATTTGAATATTGGGTTGTCACTTACTAAAGATAACCATGTTTTTTTAGTACATGTTTCACAGTCTAATAACTTTAACAATCTAAGCACACTTAAACACGTAACTACTCCAAAACAAATGCAGTCATCTTTTCCCTCTTTTGTTTGAGCCCACTCTGTCTTCAGTTTTTGCTCTTTCCCAGTAAATCCCTGTTTCCCGGTGCAGTATGTGAGTTGGCTGTATTTGGATGTCATTGTCTCCCAGCTCAGTGCAGCTGTCCCTCTTACATGTTTTCATTAGGGCTCAGCTGGCTGCAGTCGGTGGGCAGTAGGAGTTGAAAGTCACCAGTCCAAAATGCCACATTGTCACTATTAAACTGATTTTCTGTATTAGACACTTGTTGAAGATAGAAGGTTTAAAGGTTTGTTTGTTATTTTTCATGGTGCTTAATGTCAGACGTATTAGTTTATGTTTTGGGAAGGTCATTAGAGTGCAACAGTAACCATTATGTTAAATAAATTATGAGAAAAATTGGTAACCACTCCAAAAAAATTGATAAATTTAAGCATTTCGTTAGCGTGTTGAGCTTGTTACTCAAATGATTTCAATATTGCACTAAGACTTGGTCATTTCTTACTTTTCATACTTTTTAGCAGTCTCAAAAAGCAAATCTTCAGTAAGCTTCTAAACATAAGAAGAAATTATATTGTTGTTTCTGCCACATAACTCCAAAGTTTGTTGTCCTTCTGCAACATAAGCAACATAAGCTAACAGTTTAAGAGAGGGGGTGAGGAATTCTTAGAGAATGAGGGATTGAGCCACAGGGTATTGGATCATCTTACTTGTGAGCTCCAACGTCTGGGCAGCAGCTGTTTGCGTCTGTGTGTAGCTTTGGCAGCGCAGCAGCCGTAGGGGTCAAACCCTCATATGTTTAGACTAGAGTGTGGGAGGTGGTGAAACAATAAGAATGCAGATCTACTTGCTGTATTTCTGAGCTCCCTCACAACTGTGCACTACCTCAGAAATGTAATTTCCCTATCAGCTATTCAATAATGAGAGGTCAATATGAGTTCTGACTCTTTTTCAAAACGGGTTTTATAGGGAAGTTAGGATTGTCAAAGAGCAAAGATGACAAGCTGCTGTCATTTCATTGTGCACATCCTTATCCTTGTTTCATCTTTGTTTGTGCTCTGTGTTTGCAGAACTCTCTGACACGCAGTGCTCCCTTAAACAGTGAGGCCCAGGGACGCAGCGGGGCCCGCTTCCATACCTCTTACGACAAACGGTACGTCATCAAGACCATCAGCAGCGAGGATGTGGCCGAGATGCACAACATTCTAAAGAAATACCATCAGGTGAAGAGGGCTTTTTTAACTATAATGTATCACTTACTGTTTATTCTTCCATAGGAAGAAATAGATTATGCTAGCCTATGGCTGATGGCTGATGAAAATAACATCACAAGGAAAAGGGACAAGCTGTTGTCTTTAATAATGCAACTTCTTATTGATCTTGCAGTTTAAGTAGTGATAAAAAAAAAACTATGGGTTCCATAGTCATGCCATGTCCTCTGATAGCTGTTGTAATAGGAGCCCCTTACTCCCTTTACTCTGTTTATCATCTCTCAGGAAAAAGCCAAGTTGTGCTTTGCTTTAAAAAATCTCTCTTTCTTTATTCCATAAACTCTCCCTGTTAGTACAGGCATTAAGTATCCATTGTGACTGAAAAAAGGGTCATATATTTGTCTTCTTCACACTCTTTCTGTAGTTTATTGTTGAGTGCCATGGCAACACGCTGCTTCCTCAGTTTCTGGGGATGTACCGGCTCACAGTGGATGGGGATGAGACTTACATGATTGTTACTCGCAATGTCTTCTCTCACCGCCTTTCTGTCTACAAGAAATATGATCTCAAGGTAAGAGGGAAGGAAAGAAGAACACACGAAAAAGAAATGAAGGAGGAGAGGTGATCAGATACAGCATGAATGTGAAAAGAAATTAAATCCGTGTGTCTTTGTTTTTTGTTCGTTTTTTCTAAGGGGTCCACTGTGGCAAGAGAGGCGAGCGACAAGGAGAAGGTATAGTCACCTGCTGAGAGCTAAGGTCCACTGTTATACATAATCACGAATACTAAATATCTGGATAGGACTCTTAGCCATACCTGTCTGCTTTGAGCAGTAAATGATATCAATTAAAATTTTAGCTAGAATTCTTAATAAAAGTAAAAGCTTTAGATATCAAAGCAAACTAAACAAGTCCATCGGACTTCCACTTAAATTTGCAAAGTGTTGCTTAATGAAGTTTCTGAGGGGATTTGTGAGTCGGTGTCGTCTTAAACAGCTGTGCTGCGTACCCTGCCGGTGTCTTCGTTCTGGTACTACTGAACAGTCCTGGCAGTCTGAGGAATAGTTTAAATATAATATATTAAACGTGAATATTTTGTTTAAATAACATGTCATAAGAAAGCCATGTGGACGATTAGAGAATGAGAAAGAAAACAACCTGTTTCCAGTGTTTTCGAACAGTTCCAGGCTCACTGTCATCACCCAAATGGTTTAACTAACAGGACTCTGGTGTCTGCTTTTGTTTCCCTTTGGGTGGGGATGACAGTAGCAAATATCCATCTCCTTCAGGTAGCACCTACTTTGTCACTCCATTCCCTTTCTAGCCACTGCATGGTATTTTTGTTCCTTTTAATTTGCTTCATTCCCTCTAACCTGGCTTCTGCTGATCCATTAGTTCCCCTGCTTGCTGTCTGTGTGTGAAAGACTGATGGTTGTGTGCATCTGCGCGTGTGACTCTATGTCTGGCTGTTTGTTGTTGTAGTGTTTTTATTTGGACAGATGTTGTCTCATGATTGAGTATGTTGTGTTTTTTATGTATTTGTCTGGTTGGTTGGTGTGTGTGTGGGTGGGTGGGTGTGTGTGTGTGTGTGTGTGTGTAAACAGTGCATATGAGCAGGACATTTTGTGCGATGGAAGTTTTGCTGTTTGATGTGAGAAACAGCCTATTTTTGAGCTTTTGGCTGCTTGAACAGAGTCACCTGTTGAAAATGAGTTGTCACAGAATTTGCAGAAATCTGACTGATTTTGTCTTTTGTGTTAAATGTGTATTAGCTAACAACAGTTCAAATGGTTACCTTGCCTGATAAGAAGAGTTTTATTTAGCTGTTTTTTGTTTTGTTTTTTTCCTTAAGGTTGAAGGTTTGATCTAGAACAATGATACTTACAGACATCGTCTTTGATTACTTTGCAGTGCAGTGTATCAGCTTAGCAAGATGGAAAACTCACTGCTCTTTTCATTATCTGCATACACATTTATTTCTGCAAAGTTTAGTCTTTGCCTGTAAAAGGTATTTACATAGGCTGCCCCAGTTTTGAACCACAGCAGCTTGAAGCGAGTTATATGGGGGGGCTTAATTGTGGAACACCATGCAGTGAGACATGGAAGACTTCAGGGAATCCCTGAACTAAATATAGGCCCCTGTACATGGGGGAACAAGCAAAATATTATTATGGTTAAAACAGATGAGTGGAAAAACAAAGCAGCTGAGGATTTAACACACACGTGAGCCTACTATGTGACCCCTTTTCGTCTGCAGCGCAGCTGTGTGAAGCACCATTTGCTGTCTAGCAATAGAGATTAAGAAGCAACAGGATACATTTTGGCAAGCTCGCATGTATTAAGTCAGATGTTATATTTTCTGAGACAAACTGTCACTCTTAACTTAAACTACAACAATTTCAAAGAAGTTGGGCCACTGTTTAAAATGTAAAATAAAAATGAATGCAAATCTCATGAACTCATATTTTATTCATAATAGAACATAGAAAACATAAACGTTTAAACTGAGAAAATGTATTTGTAATTTAATGGCAGCAGCACATCTCAGAAAAGTTTGGGCAGGTTTGGACTTGGGGCAGGAATGTTGTCCCATTCTTGTCTGATATAGGATTCCAGCTGTTCAACAGTCCTGAGTCATCTTTGTCATGTTTTTTGTTTCATTGACCAGATGTTTGCAGCTGGTGTAATGTCTGCATTACAGGCAGGCCAGTTCAGCACCTGGACTCTTCTATTATGAAGCCATGCCGTTGTAATAGCTGCAAGTATGCGTTTTAGCATTTTCTTGCTGAAATATACAAATATGCCCAAAAAAGATGTGAATGGAAGCACGTGTTGCTCTAAAGCCTAAGTATGCCTTTCAGCATTTATGGTGCCTTTCCAGATGTGCAAGCTGCCAATTCCACAGGCATTAATGCACCCCCATACCATCAGATGCAGGCATTTAAACAGATGCTGACAACAAGCTGGATGGTTCTTCTATTTAATCTAGAGGACGAAGCGTTTTCCAAAAGCAATTTCAAACTTTGATTTGCCTGACCACAGAACAGTCTTCTACTTTACTTCTCTGGGCACTTTGGCCCAGAGAAGACAGTAGTGCTCCTGGATCATGTTCACGTATGGCTTCTTTGCAGGGTAGAGAGCTTTAACCCGTATTTGTGGATGGGACAGCGAACTGTGTTCGCAGACTGTGATTTCTGGAAATGTTCCTGAGCCCATGCAGTAATTTCCATGACAGAATCATGGATGTTTTTAATACTGTGTCATCTGATGGCCTGAAGGTAACGGGCATCCAGTATTGATCTTTGTTCCTTCCACACAGAGATTTCTCAGAATCAGTCTCTGAAACTTTTGATGGTAGTCTTTGAAATTTAAAGTTGAAGAACATTATTCTGAAATTGTTTCCTACAATTTGTAGATCGAGTTTCTTGCGGATTGTGAACCTCTACCCATCTTTACTTCTGAAAAACTCTGTCGCTCTAAGATGCTCTTTTTACACCCAGTCATGTTACCGACCCATTGCCCGCTAGCCTAATTAGTAGTAAAATTTTCCTCTAGCTGTTTCTTTTTTAGTACCACTTACTTTTCCAGCCTTTCATTGTGCAGTTGCAAAGTTTTGAGATGTGCTGTTGTCATCAAATTTAAAATGAGCTAATGTTTTTCATGAAGTAATAAAAGTTCTCATTTTTGACAGTTTTTGATATGCTTTCCATAGTTTGTTGTCAATAACGTGGCTTCATGGGATTTGCAAATCATTGCTGCTTGTTGGTTTTCTTTGTTTTTTATTTTTTAGATTTTATTCTTTGGACTTCTTTGGAACTGGGGTAATACTACACGTTGTTGCCTGAAGGCTGTATCGATTTCTTTGCTTAGTTTAACTTTTAGCTAATAAGCAATACATAACGAAATAACAAGTAAAAATACGTGAAGCTTCTTTACTCTAATACTTATCTTATAGTTAAACTGCAGAGTGCAAAATACAGCATCTGATCACACATACATTTACACCAGACTTGGAACAGATCTCACAGAGTTAACTAAGGTTCAGCCTTTAGAGATCAAGATCTGGCCACACACACACGACCCCACACACAGGAATACAGACATGCTTAAGTTACGTTTGCTCTCACACACTCAGTGGGTCAGTAAGATGTCTAAGAAGTAAAATAGTGTCAAATAAGAATAAAAAAAGGGAAACAGTCCATTTTGCTCAGTCTGTATTCTTAAAAAAAAAAAAAAAAAAAAAATTTTTTAAAGAAACACACACAAACAACAAGCACGGCAGAGTCCTCTCCTGACTGCATGGCCCTCTCCCTTTCATGCATGCATCTGCATGGTGTATATATAATGTTTTTCTGCATCCTTTACAAAGTTACATGATTTCAAACACATTCCGATGTGTATGAACACCGGTCTCATTCTTTTGCACATTGTGGGCATTTTCTGTTCTACTCATGTATGACATGTATATTTTTTTTCTTTCTTTCTTTTTTTTTTTTTTCATGAAATAAATTCTGTGGTTCTTGTAGCTGCTGTCTCAGGGGTTTGGCTGTCAAACAGCAGCAGCAGCTGGCTTTTCTGACACATTTTATATACAGCATTTACCAGAAAAACAGTCAGGTGGTTGACACCTTCATTTATTTTATTCTCAAACTAAGTAGAGCTCAAATGAGGTTATACTGGTCTTATATGGGCCTATTAAATCATGTTATTTATATTATTTGTGGTTAACCAGGTATTTAGGACACTAGCAGTAACTCATGAAACTCTTACTGATAAAGATTTGTGCAATGACAGCATTTTATTTTATTTATTTTCTTTGGTGATCTGTGAAATTTAGAGCTTGTGTTTGTTTGTCATAAATAGTCGCTGGTCATTGGTTTGTGAAATAGAACTAATATCACCACTAGGTCTCTGTTCAGTGGCTCGAAACTGCATTTATTTTCTTTTTAAATAAAAAAAAAATAATGTCCTCTCTCTCTCCTTCACAGTAGAAACAGCTGGTATCCGGTGGGGCCACATGGCTTTCATGTGGCCATATGAATGAGTCTGAACTCCTTGATATTTTATATTTCTTCCTTTGTCCGGTAATTTTAATCCTCTAGAAAAAGTTCCACGCCTGATAAGTTGTTTGGTAGGTTCATAGGATGCAAGTAAGTTTACAGTTGTTTCCTCGCTCTGCTAAGTCCCAGATCCTTGCTCCATAGAGTAGCTTTGCCAGGCTGCTTTCTTTCTCTATCAGGTGTTTAAGCCGGGAAATGAACAAACACTAATGTAGGCGGTGCAGAGTAATGCCTCTATGTAATATCGATCTTAAATTTTGATGTTTAAGCTTTAGAGGGAGTCTAAAAAATTTATTTTAGGTCGATGTAACCACAAAATAGTGTCATCTTTTTACATCTTCGTTGGATGACTGTGTTGGAGACTGATATGCACTTCTTGGCATGTCCATTGTAAAGACATCAGATTTACAAACGTCTAGACGGGTCATGCAGATCTTTCGCGCTGATGCCCTTTCCAACCCTCTACCAATCTGAAAACAAAACTATTGTATTCTGTTACATTTTAAACACTTTGCCTTTACTTCCAACTTCCTTCCTCCCTTCCTCTCTCCTTTCTTCTTTCCTCTCCTCCACCCCTACCGCCCCTCCCTCGCTCCCCCTTTTCTAGCAGCCACCCCCATCAGAGGATGCCCCCCCACGGCCCAAATCTGGTAATGTTCAGCAAAGGCTGCAAACACTGCGGATTGCCACGCGCTTTTACTGCGCCATGAAACACGTAAGAGATGTAAGAGAACCAGGGCTCATATACCAGGCATGATCTATTAAATCTATCTTATTTTATTTATTTATTTTTGTTCTTTTTGTATGGCCGAATATTTCCGTTTGTTCTCCAGGCTGATCCACTGTTATTTAAATGCCATATTTTAGGCAAACATTTCATCCATTTACAGTCACATTTTGGTCAACTTGTCAGTAAGATTGAGTTCGCTGAGTGATTCATTGTTGTTCCCAGCATTCACTCAGTGGCACCTTTATTTATTTGAAACACTGGAGAGCAAGAAGCAGCAAAGTGGGACGATTTGTTTTTATACTTCACATTTTGATCTCTCTTCTAAGCCACTAAAGTACTGAAGAAAATGAAAATGTCTGTGTGATAAGGAGAACCTTAGACCTGAAATACTGAAGCGAAACATCCTTTTCTGTGCTTGTCTAGTACATAATTTGTTTTGGGGACCATGTTCCATTGTTTTGTAGAAATACTCCAGTATATTGAAGCCCTGCTGGTTTTAGGTGTTCTGCTTTTGGCAGCAATATGGCCATTGGGTCTTTAAAAGGGGTTTTGTAGAGCAACTAGTAATCATACAATCATGGAAACCCACATAAAACCAGTGTCAAGTGTGTACATAAATGATATACACACTCATAAAGACACGTTCTGTCCTCAAACATAACAGTGTTAAATGAAGTAAGTGGCTAATTTTGTGTTTACGTCTGAGTGGTTATAATACAGCTGCTGATTTGCTAGTAACTGATACCAAAGTGCTGGATAACAAAAGTGAAATTAGGAAGTCTTCATAGTGTACAGATTACATGTCACTGATGTAAAAGGTGCACTGTAACAGTGTATAAAGGTATAAAAATCAGGAGACAGCAAAACTGCAAGATCCATTTCAAGCCAGGTGACAGGAGAAAAAAGAAACAACATTGGTTTTCAAGGCAGTGGGAAAGTTCACCTGTCATGCAGTTTTGTAAGGCTCATCAACAACCTTTCCTTTTTTTTCTCCCCTCTCTCAAATAAATCTTTCTCGCTCCCTCAGCGAAGCGCACCAGTCAAGTGTCAGACCCAAATTATTTTAGTCAGTGTAGCTGAGAAAATCAATGAGAGTGCAACTGAAAGCGTTATTTTTTTGTGACTTGGAGGAGCAAGAAGAAGGAAGGCTTGGGCATGGAAATATTACAGTTGAAATGAGCCCACAGAAAGATGGATGAATTGCCAGATTTGGGATATCTGATCTGGTGACAGGCATCTAAAATGTTTTGGGTTATTTTTGCTCTTTGCAGTCAGCCTCATTTATTTTTATGTCGCATCTATATTCAGTCAAGAAAGTTGTACATTTCATTTATTTATTTCTTTTTCATTTGGAGGTCTATGTCTGTATATATATGTGCTCAATTGTCCAATGATGTGAGAAATATTCCTGTAAAGGCGTCTTCTGTATGTATTTGTATGTGTGTGTGCTGTCTGAGTTTGTTCTAGTGCCACAAGGTGTTGTGTGTTGCTGCTCCTCTCCTGCTGCCATAGAAACATTGTAGTAGCTAAACTGCTGCTGCTGCCCTCTTACCTCATTTCCTGCTCTCCTTTTCCTCAGTGACTCAGAACTAGGCCCCTCCCTACCCACGTATCACCTATTCCACCTACAGGCTGCTGGTGGTTTTGCAGCAGCATGGTTGAGCAGAAAATTGATCCCTGTAGACTGACATTTAAATAGGAAATTACTTCCTTCTGCTTCTAGGCTGAATAATAGCAATTAGTCTCAAAGATAACGTGCCTTTATAGAATTATTAAAATCAAACAAACATCTTTTTACCTGCAAACCAATATTTGGAATCTGAAAAGCATCCCAGTAGAGCAAGAGTACTTCTGCGAAACTAAGAGAGCGGATGCTTTTCGGAGTCTACTCTCGTGCCATAAAAGGACCTTTAGTGGCTTTGAGTTGGATGTTCTTTTTTTCATGACACAAAGTATACGGATCTACCAAATGCATTTAAAATGCTGTACAAATTTTTGTACAATGTGCCAGAAAAATGATGATAATACAGACAGTAAATACATTTAAGTGTAAGTGATACGGGAAGTTGTAAACTTAGAGCATCAGGTGGATCTGTACCCTGCTGTGTGCATGTTGCATGCATTGTATTAAACAGTCAAAACATTTAGCTCGAAAAGAGGAAAGCCTTGGTTTGGACAGACAGCTTGTACCCTGTAGCCAACTCGTGTTATGTTACCAGTAGTACTTGTTGTGTTTGGCTGAAGCAGACAGGCTTATCGAACAAACCACAGGCTCAGCGCCTCATATATGTGAATGGGGTATTTCAACATGCAGGATTGTTAGGCCGATGTAATTACATGCACTCTCAGTATGAGTTATTTCTAAGATTAGAGTTAATCTTTGTAATCGTGCTTTTTGAAATACCCCCTAATGCTTAAAGTTGAGCAAGACTGTGCTATCTTTAAGTCCTGTGTAATGACACATATAATGTCTTGTGAGTATTCTGTGGAAAAAAAACAATGAAGAATACAGATGCTAGTGTTACAGCTTTTATTTAATATTGTATTCAGGTATGTTCAAGTATAGAATCTGTGTATGATTGGGTGTAGTGATATTTATTGACACTTTCTCATCTACACTTGATTTAAGCACCAAAATTCTGTCTGCACATTTTGCCCAGGTCTGCTGTATACAGTACCATGCCTTTTGGGTTTGTGTTGTAGTTTTGGCTGTTTCTATCTGGTCACTAATCTCCAATACTAATGGGCAGGCTAAAGAGCTGCCCACCTACAAGGACAATGACTTCATCAACGATGGGCAGAAGATCTACATTAACGAAGAGAACAAGAAAATGTTCCTGGAGAAGCTTAGGAAAGATGTGGAGGTATGTGTTCGACATGAATTTTATTTTTCCTGTCAAATTGTGATTCAGCTTTTGGGCTGTCTGTTGGTCCCATCAGTGGCTTTCCATGCATTAAGTGCTGTATGTAGCCGGATGTGAGGTAGCAAGTCATGCTGTAAAAGATCGCACTTGATGTCACCATTCATTCATCACTAGTTCATTTTATATTTTGCTACAAAGTTTTAACTCAACCTCTATTTTTTTCCTCTCATCTATTCCTCCATCACCACACATTATTTTACCATCCTGCCTCCATGCACCGTCCTCAGTTCCTGGCCCAACTGAAGCTCATGGACTACAGTCTGCTGGTAGGGATCCACGATGTCGAGCGAGCTGAGCAAGAGGAAGTGGAAAGCGAGGAGAACGAGGCCGAGGAGGAGGGTGAGAGTGATGGAGGAGGCATTGGGACCCCCCCTGACAGTCCCAGCAATACCCTGGATAGTACCAAGCCACTGTCACCTGGAGAGTTCGACCCCACCATCGACGTCTATGCCATTAAAAGCAATGAAAGTGAGTGAGAAATGCAATCCTTGCATTGTGATGGCTGTATGTAATGGGAAAAACAAAACAACAAAGAACTAAGAGCTCCCCCTACTGGCAGCTTTGGTTTTCACTGCATTTATCACATCTGGTATTCAGTCTCTCAAGAAGATTATTTGTGAGAAATTGTACATACATTAAACAGCATCTGCTTTTTCCCCTCTACAGTTGTATGGTTTCTTATTTAGGGTGCATTTGCTTTAAACTCCAGGTGCTCCCAGGAAGGAGGTTTATTTCATGGCTATCATAGACATCCTGCAGCATTATGATGCCAAGAAGAAAGCTGCGCACGCCGCCAAGACTGTCAAACACGGGGTACGTAGCTGCATAGAGACCCATTATTTCAGGGGCTCAGTTGACAAACAACAAGGTTAAACTTGCCCAGTGATGATGGATATGTGTGTGTGTCTCTGCAGGCCGGAGCAGAAATCTCCACGGTGAACCCAGAGCAGTACTCGAAGAGGTTTTACGATTTCATCACCACTATCCTGTCATAGCCTCCATGAGTGACGGGGGCAAAGAGGCACATGGGAAAGGGGAGGGCAAGTGGGGAGTTGGGGTGGACTAGAGAAAGTGATGTAGAGGGAAAGCATCCAGAGGAAGAATTAATAAGGTGCTGTGATGGCTTTGTGTCACTCTCCCTTATCCATTCTCCTCACCTCTGTTTGTTTCCCTTTTTCTCTGTCTCTCTTTTCTGTGGGGTGCCACCTGCTGCAGCTAAAAAGAAAAAAAACATTGTTCGTTTACATTCATCCTCTCCTCTGTTGAATTCTGTTGTTGTTACTTTGGATGATAAAGGCGTTAAAAGGAAGAGTCCCAGTCATTACATTCTTTTTCTGTTTTATTTTGTTTTTTTGTTTACGGTCGTTTATTTGGGAATATGGCTTTTTTTTTTTCTTTATTGCCTCTAACACATCATCCAGCTCCCTGCATTTTTTTTTATTTTTTATTTCAATGTCTGTATTTGGTTTTCCCATATGATGTTGAGGGGGAAGGTTGGTGGAAGGGTCTGATGTGGTTAGTGTGAGAACAAGTGGAGGTCGCTCTCAGAGGCGCGAGCGGGGATATTAAGAGGAAGTTTACGTTGAGCCTTGTCTAATGCAATTGCTTCGTATAAGGAAGTAGGAAGCAGTCTTCCAGCAGGCCAACTGCCAGACCCACACCAGAATGCTGAACATGTACTCGGCCATATAAATTTTCCCATTTAAATTCCTCCTCCAGCACTCGCCCTTTTGACGCCCCCCCCCTCCTCTCATTCCTGTGGTTTTGTTGAATTGAGCTTCTGGGTTAACCTCTGGCCACAGACTACTTAACGTCATGTAAATTAACGCTTGCTTTCAGCTCCAGCACTAGCTGCACCTCTGTGTCTGCACTTTGCTATCTTTCTGATTAAGAACTATTAATGGAGGAACATCGATTGTAAGATAAGAAGAGGAGCTTCTGTTTGCTGTCCACTTTTCAGTATGTTCGATATAGTTAGCAAGTCACGCTTTCTGTTCCATGGCAGCAGAGAATTGCACAGAAGCCACGTGTGGCTGTTGCTTCTCAAGCGCGAATCAACTCCGTGTTATGGTGTCTTTGTACAGGGTGTCAGATTGAAACATGAACAGCCCTCAACTTTCTGTTGCCATCAGCACCTTATGAGTCAAATCATAAAACGTTGCACTTTTATTTGTTGTAAGAGGTTGTCAGTCTGTTACACGCGCAGCAACAACAACAAAAAAACAAACAAAAAGGAACTCGACTTGTTTAGATTTTAATCTTAGAAGCTTGGATTCAAATCCCATCTCCTCCATTTGTCACCTGTGGGCTCTTCTTACATGGATTGGTTGGGAAACAATTCAATGCAATATTAGGTAAAGTGGGCGAGTTCTGTTAATCCAGCCTTTCTGACCCTATAAGAAGAGCCCACAGGTGCTGCATTGGTGGGATTTTTGATACCAGGCGGTAGTTGTGGTAGTGTGATTGTGTTCAGGGCAAACACAAGACCGTTTACCTCCAGCATCGTACCAGCGCACACCCAGTGGCGGCAGATGGAGTGTGTGTGTCAGTGTTCAAAGGTCGTAAAGGGGGAGATGAAAGGGGAGGAGGGAATAGTAGATGTAAAGATACGTGTTGTTAAGTCATTAACACCAACAGCATCGTTCTCTAACCTCGGCTGTGAGTCTGTTATTCATCGTTGTCATTATGTCATTATTGTTGACTTTTTTGTTTGTTTGTTTTTTAAGGTGGATTTCGTGTATTTGAATTTGGTGGATTTATGAATTGACGTGCTAATATTTGTTTCGTTTCTGAGTTTGTGTTTTTTTTTCTTTGTATATTTTGCACAAGAGGAAAGGAACCAAATGTTACGAATACCCAATTAGCTGAAACGATCTTAACAAGGGAAATGCAATATTTACATGTATGTAAGTGAGAAAAGCTGTTTTTGCGCGTGACGTCGTCTATCACTTCTGGATAACCAACTAAAACAAGTAAACTCGTCCTTCTTGGCTGTTATAACCCATGCAAAAACGCTTCCATCACAACATGTTTGTTTAGATATCATAGATTATATTCACAGTTATTTTTTTACATTGGATTTTAGTCCTGAAAAATGGTTGCATTTAAAAGGAAAATTTAAAAAAAAAAAGAGAGAGAGAGTCACCCTTCAGATTGAATGATAGTGCTGTGGTAAATGAAGAATGATACTGCTTGAATTTAATACAATTTATAGATGTTAGGGGGAAAAAACAGTTAACTCAAATATGCATGACACAGGACTTCGTTTCCTTTCCCCTTCCTTGTCTGTGTTGTTGGCTGTTCTATTCTCTTTGTGTGTGCTCCCCCTCCCTCCACTTTTACCACATTCGTGAGATGTCCAGCATAAAAAAAAAAAGCCCCTGCCATGCTTTAAATAACTGTTGTTTTTTTTGTTTTTTTCATTGTATACACTGTGCAAGATGTGTGCCTTTATACTCCAAATTATTTAATTTTATATTTTGTAATTTTTTTTAAACAACAGTAAAATGTTATTTTAATATTAGGGTGTTTACTTTGACGTTTTGTTTTCGACTTTTATTTCCGACCTTTCACAACATCTGCATTTAGATTTGTAACCTTTCAATAATTCAGTTAAATAAAACCAATAATTGTTTTTTTTTTTAACCTACGTTTAAAAAGAAAAAAAAAGTAAGGAGGGGAAAAAAAGCAAGCACCTGTGTAATGTTTGAACACAGTGGGTTGGTTTTGGTTGTGTAAATTTACATTCCCAGGCATCCTTTTCCTTCTCCTCAAACTGGAGATGCTGTTTGTGTCTGTTGTTGGTTCATGCTGGTCCTGCCTTTATAATTTAAAAAAAAATAAAATTAAAATAGGAGGGAATATAGTGTGCGTGTGTGGAAGTGCATTGTGGAGTGTGTTTTTTGTGACTTTTTTTTTTTTGTATATTTACCCACCAGTCACATGTGCATTTCCAGATGTGATTTTTTTTTTTTTTTAAGTGTTTTTCCCAGATTCCACTTCAGTGTATTCATTAGTGAAACCAGCTTCTGTTCTTTCCGTGTAACTCGGATCACCTGCTTGTTGTCAAGGAGGTTATCAGCTGATAGTTCATCCTGTGTCAGTGATTAGTGAATATTCTTTTTGTGTTGTTTCACTGTAAATGGGCTGTTTTGTTTCTGTTGTCGCGTAGCTCCTACTGTACATAGGACATGTCGAAAAAGAACATGTGGAAACGAGGGAGCTGATTGGGCCCCAGAGATCTCCTTGTGTAAGCTTTGGAAAGGAAACGGTGAACTTCACCAGATGCAAATTAAAAACAGTAACACCCATGCCCTGCAACTGTACCGTGAAATGAATAGTCCCTGCTTTTTGTGACTTCTTTTGTGAATGAATGAACTTCTCCCAGTATCCGCCACCCACCCGTCGACCTGCTGCTACCGTTAACTTGCCAAAAGCATCTTCCAGCAAGCAGAACTACCCCACATGAGCTTGAAGAACATTGTGTGTTGTATAATGTGTTTGTCTGTTTGTTTCAACTTTTTTTTGTTGTCGTTTTCCTTTTGTGGTAGATGGAGTGAGGTGTGCAGCACTCATATGTGAACATGTCCAAAGTTATGGGAAACAACCCAGCGTTCATGAGGGTTTATCAAGTTTTAAGGGAATTAAAAATGCAAAACCAGGAAAAAAAGAGGTGGGATACCAGTTTTTGTTTTTTGAGCTTTGTGGACAAACGCAAACTTTTAAAAGTCCTCGGAAACAGTCACGTCCATTCATTTAGTATGCAGATGTCAAGTCAAACAGCAGCCCACCCCTGCAGGGTGTGTTTTGGTTTCACGACGGCAGCGAATCCTTTCAGACTTGAGAATTGGTTCAAGCGTTGCTGTGTGTGTGTATGTGTGAGAGTGCGTGTTTGTTTTATTGCTGTCTGACATTGGTCAGCGAGAGTCCTCTTTCAGTGGCAGAGAGGCCAAACTGATGTTGTATGTTTATTGTTATTCACATTTAATGATGACAATGGTGATGATAATAATAATAATAATAATACACTCCATTCCATAAGCGCACTCAAACATATTAAAGCACTGGTCCTGCTTAACTCAAAGTCTGCTGTGAATTGTTTATTTTCTGTGTCTCTCTTTTTAAACTCTTCAGGATTGTCTGGATAAGATGGCACAAGATATGCCACAAAATGTAATACTCACTGTGTGCAGAGGACAAAAAAACCCATTCAAGCTACTGTATGAGAAATGTTCCCAATAATTAATATTAGTTAACAATACTTAAAATATCTGTTTGTTTGGGGGGGGGTAATTCATTTTTTCAATATGATTAATTTAGTTATTTCTAAAATGGAAATTCCATTTAGAATAAATGAAGTGGCATAACATTTTTTTAATAGCTTTTATTTATTTATTTTGATCATTTGAAGTAGAATTTAAGGGATCTCACCAAATTCTCCACACACACGCAAAAACAACAACGCAAACATCTGAATGTTGCGCAGCTGTTTCAACATGTCTGCTTTTTCCACTTAACTGCTTAAATATTTGGCACTGCTAATTCAACAGGGAGCTGAGCCTTATTAAAAGTATTAGGTTGTGACATTTTAACAGTGACTAAATATATTAAAATCGTGACATTTGGCTAATTATTGCGCTGATTTTGCAATAAAAGTTTTGTTTCCTCGTAAACCAGAGCGCACTTCAAAGTTAGTTTTCCACTGAAATATAAAAAAAAAAAACAAAAGGAAAAAAAAAGGTGTTAAAGATGAATGCGCGTACACAGTCTACAGGTGTGTTTCAGTTTTGAGCAGAGGCTCGCGGCCGTGTGAACAAACGCTTCTCTCGTACCGGGTCGTTTTAATCAGCCAACAGCTTATTATTTTTATACTTAATAATTAAAAATTAAAAAAAAAACAAAAAAAAAACGTCACCATCAGCTCGATCGTAAGCTCGGTATACTATCATTAAGTTTGGAAACCCTGGTGAACATGTCACCTCTCTTTAAAACAGCCTATATTAATACGGATATATATACTAATGAACCATCAGCGTCATGTACTCGTATTACAAGTCTTTGGATCAGTATAACTATATCCAACTTTAAAGTTGTTGTTTTTTTGTTATTATTGTACGTGTTAGTTTCGTACAGTAGTTTAAGGGGAACGAACGCACAAAATTAAAACACTTTGCCTCTGGTCGTCCTGTGGCTTTGGATGAAGGTTTCACACTTTTCAGTACGAGAGTCCAATGAGGAAGAAACACGGCAGCTTATGTTTTCAAACATTTCTCTAATTCGTGCTTCATGCTTCTTTAACCTGTAACCTCTACAGCATGTTTATTATTCACACGGAGCTGCAAGTGGTTCAAAACCCAAATAAATAAATACAAATTTAAAAACAAGAAATATAAAACGATCAGTGCACTAAGAGAACAGCGTTTGGTCTACAATCATTCTGTACAATTCACGTGACGCTACAGGCGATCAAATGCGTCCTGTCGCGAGCAGACGTCTTTATTTTTTTAATAAGAGAGTGTGTCGGCAGCTGCTGCCGTGATGCGTCCAGACCCGTGCAGCGGTAAGAGGCCGGGGCTGACCCGCACCGTCCCTTCAGTGCGGGAAACCCAGCACACAATAAACAAAGAGCGACTCGCCATGTGCGCCGCAGCTGCTGCACGCACACGCGCGCAGCTGAAGTGCAGCGGCATTCACAACCGCCAGGGGGCAGACTGAGCCCTGCAGAGCTCAGCAGCGGATGAGCACACGCCAGGTGAATTCATTGTCATGTTTTTCTCTTTTCTTTTAATGCATTTATTTATTTTGTTGCTTTTCTGCATTATGTGACGTAATAACAAGCACCGATGGACACGAGCTTTTATATAAGAGCCATCTGTTTCCCGCCATGAGCCAAGTAAAGAAATAACGCTGTAACATGTCTCTATCCAAGAGTATGACTTTGATGTCTCTGTCTCAGGAGCTGAGGAGCTTAGACGGGGGCTGAGTCAGATCCACGTGTCAGCGAGCACACAGCCTAATTAAATCTCTACTACCTGCTGCTGTGTCACTGAACCTGACCTTTGACCCCTCTGTTCAGAACAGAAACACTTCCAACTGCATGAAATGTCACGCTGGCTGCGGATGCACCGTTAGACTGCAGAAGCAGGTGTAGCATCTAAAGAGAACATTCTAGCCTGGATGCTGTCTTTTTATTGGATATTCAGCCTTTTAATTTAACAGTTGGCATGAAAACTTTTGGGGAAAAACAAAAGGAAAAGAAAAACATTTGTAAAGGCACAGTATATCTTCACATGAATATGGACACCGGATGTGTGCTGTGAGCCAATGTCAGGCCGGCTGGTAGTCATCTAATCGCTCAAGCAAGGCCTCCGAGTAGCCGGGAGAGTAGTACCTGAAACACAGATGACACATACTGTAAATGCCACTGAAGAATCTCCATAATATAACCTCCATTTTTGTTCATTTTCAAGCTTTTCATTTAGTCACATTTTTTCTAAAAACATGATATATGGTCAGATGGTCTGCTGTGGATAACAAGGTTCGGAAATCAAAAAGTATACTCCAGCATGCACGAGCGTGTCTGCTGGGAGGAACACAGTACCTCACTATCTCCTCAGGGAAACAGCCGTTGATGGCATTGATGTATTCCTGGAGGGGAGACCCGGGCTCAGCCTCGATCTCTTGGACTTTCTTCAGTCCACCACTGGTCACAAAGAGGCGCCGTGCTTTGCTGTCGTGAGGCAGCACCTTTGAGGAAAGGACTGGCATGAAAAACAGTCTTGAACTAAATGACACCAAAAAAAAAAGACTTGATCAGATTATGGTCCTGCTTGTAGAGTTACCTTGCTGAACTGACAGACCACATGTTTAAGGATGTTGCTTGGAGCTTCATAGAGGAGGGGCTCCAGACTTGGCAGGTAAGTACACTTCTGCAGAACACTCTTCAGAGCTTTTTTACTCTAAAAGTGCACAAGAAGGGAAAGTCCTTCACATTTGATCCCACTCAGAGACATTATAGGAGAGAGACACTAGACTCAACGAGTCCTTAAAAACAGCAAAGACTGGGACAGAAGTGTAACTTCCAAGTGGAACAGCTTGGTGCTGATGTCCAAAACCAATCAAATAAATAGTTATTTTGAATAACTTCCCAGCTAACCTTTGATTTTAGATACTTTGCATGGCTGAAAAAAGGCTCCTCAATTCTAATCCTATTCTCTTTTAGTGCAGCTGAGAGTGTACCGAAGGTGTACTTCTGTCGCTGATAACAGGGCCTTTGACGGTAATTAGTTTGTTTAAAAGTCATGTAAACATAAAAAATCATAAGCAAACACTTTTGTGACTTTGTGCTGTGAGAAAAAAGGCTGATTCTCTGGATGCTCAGAGGAAACCCTTACTTTGGTCTGCAGGTCCTCAGAGCTGCTGGCGTTCATGTAAAGCTCCAGTATTTTGGGCAGCAGGTTAGCTGTGGTCACTGCCTTGGCGTGCTCAGGGGTGTGATGCCCTATCTGGCCCACTGACCAGACTGTGGCCGCCTTGATGTGATCTTCAGACTCCTCCGACAGACATAGGGCCAGCTGGGGCACCCCCTGCAGGACAGGAGGGCACACAGCACAACAGGGCCACCTCAGTTAACATGACCTACATAGCAAGCATGAAGAAACATCACTGGCTTTAGTGGCTGGATTAGCTGTCACATAAAGAGTTATTACCACCTTAGAGACAATGACAGCCATGGCAAGGCTTTCACTGTGAGCTGCCACATATCCCAGCATCATAATGCCAGGCAAACGCACGTTTCCATGGCAATTGCCCAGGTAGTCAATCACTGCTTCCAAGCCCCCACAGTTCACAATCACCTGGGCCAGCTGGGAAAACAAACACGCATGCAGGCACTTGACTGTGCGTCTCTTTTGTGTGCGTTTGTGCCTGCAAATGTGAGTGCGCGCCGTACCTCTGGAGTGTGTTTCACCACCTCCCTCATTAGGGTGACGACATTTTTCTTGACGTACTCATCTGGATCTCTGAGACAGGACATGGCTGCGGGGAAGATCTCAGCTTCTATCACCATCTCTGCCAGGCTCACGGAGTGCTTGCTGATCTGAGTGAGGGCAGCGAACACCTGCCTCTAGATGGAGACAAAAAAGATGCCTGAATATTTTCAGAGATCATTTACAGTGTTGAAATGGAGATTGAGTCAATACTGCATGTTCTCCATTTAAATTTACAGCATCTTTTTCTTCTGGTAATTTTGTTTTATTAATAAGAAATTAGAACATAATGTGTAACTCCGTCTGAAAGTGAAAACCTATCCAAATTCTAAGCATGTTAATTTTTTTTTAACAGTGATTGGTTTCAGAAAGTGTCCTTATAAAAAAATGATTTTCATATTTTACAGAAGACTTTTTTTTTCAATATTTAAGCCTCGCAGATTTTAAAACGCTGATCATTTATAAGCTTTAACTGAATTTTGTACAATCAGAATTTGTGCTCAACAGGTCTGCACTGAATAAAGTTTCCTGTTAAGTATTCACAGTGAAAGATATTTTCATGCCAACATTTCAAAATAAAATTCTGCAGGAATATTTTAGTAAGTCAGAAATAATAAATTATCTCAGGACAGGATAAGACTTTTTGAAATGTGAATCAATGGAGTTGCTAAGTAGCACAAAAAAAAGAACAACTCCTTGCGTGTTTTTGTACAAATAAAAAAATTCTTATAGTACACACTAACATACATACTTTTTTTCAATAATACTACCCACACCCCTAATAATAATTGTTTATCATTTACACCAAAATATTCCAAAAATATTCATTACATAAAAAAGATTAACGTAAAGTAGAATATGGAAATCCTTACTTTTATACTCCAAAAGTATTCAGGGATCCAAAATATTTAGAATATAATTTGTTCTCTTTAAAACTGCCACTTGTTAGGTCCTCATTCTACTCTTCCTACATTTTAAAGATAATTAGGGACGGATAAGTATTTTAAGTACTGAAAAGTACACCTTAAATTTAGATAAATTGTGTAGTAAGTGTTGGAAAATCACACTACACATTGCTAATGCACCCATGTCTAGATGACATATTTTAGCATAAAAATGATTAATATTCTGAGGCTTTTACACTTTATGTTTTAACTACTTTTTTATTTATTGTGTTTCTTTTAAACATTTAACAAAAAAAACCCAAATAAGTTCTTTAAAAAGATTATAAATTACTGTGTAAAAATAATAAATTAATGTATTTAAATAAGGCTGGCGTTTCTTTGATTCGCATTTTGACACATGTTAACCTGAGCTAAAGCATCCGCTGTTCTGACGAGACATCGAAACAGTCATTAGGGCCTCACCTTGAGCTTGGTGTCTGGGCTGAGGATCATCTGTGCCAGGTGTGCGATGGCTCCAGTGTCCACCACAGTCTGTGCCAGCTCTGGCGTGTGTTTGGAGATGTCACTGAGAGTGGAGGCTGCGATGCGTTTGAGGGCCATCTCTGGCTCCAGAAGACTCAAGACCAGCAGGGGAACGGCACCCGCGTCCACCACTGACTGAGACAAGGCTGCATGGGAGAGGAGGAAAAGGCGGTGAACACCTACACACGCAAAAAACTGTTAAACAAAGAATGATGTTAGAAAAATGTAGTAAATCATAAAGTGTTGCATGCTCGAACTATGAAATCACTCCATGAAGTCATTCTCTATCAGCTTCTTGATGAGTGTACCCTCCTAACCCGCATTGTGTCGTGCAATGTTGCCCAAAGCCCAGGCAGCAGCCTCCTTCACCCCGGGGTCAAACTCCTCCAGGCACAGAACCAGAGCGTCCACCCCCCTGCAGGCCACCACAGCCTGCGACAGCTCTGGGGAGTGTTTGGCTACTGCACGCAGAACAAATGCTGCTGCCTTCTTATAGAACCTCTGCACACAAACACACAGACACCTGCATCAGTTTTTAAAATGATCTGCACCCTTCAATTAAACTGTCATCTTACGTAAATCATATTAAATATTTTACATTTTTGCTGCTTGGGTTTCTCTGAAAATGTCCAGAAATATGGCTTCTGTGCTCTGAAGCTTTCCTACAAAGTATGTAAATAAAATAATATATACAGCCACACAGTGCAGTGAGGGGATGTGTTAATTCTGTTGGGCTTCCTGATCAGTATTTTGCTGTCGGGTGGGGTTTCGGTCCACTTGCTCCCCTACAGGAAAAGAAATCACTGCAAATCAATACAAAAAATGTTCTAAAATGATCTCTTTTTACCCCATGATGAAACATTGCAATTCCCTTCCCATGATTCCCGTGCTGTGGCTTACAAAATCACTAGATCCTGGGAGATTTTCTGTTTTTTTTCTGCTCCATGAGCTACCACAGAAATCTCACTCTGATATTTATTTTTGAGCTTTTAAGGAGGCCCCAGGTTGGTCTCTGTAAACAGATGGTATGTTGGGGGTTGTCACCCCACTTTTAAAATCTGCAAAGCACTGTGATCTTATTTTCTACTTGTTTTAGAGGAGGGCTTTTTGTGTGTTTGGTTTTACTTTTGTCTTATTTGACAAATACAATAACAACAAATTTTAATATTAAGAAAACAAGAAAAAAAACTGCATTTTGAGCCTCTGAGTGGGCTGACAGCAAAAAGAAAGAGGAAACAAAGGTCTGCTTGCTCTTAGGTTTTGAAGTAGCCCCCAGGCGGGCAAGTTACCCCAACACACATTCTCACATTCAAATGGCTGACCCTGAGGTCCTAAAGGGTGACAGCCTCTGACTGCCGCTTTCCTCTCTCTCTCTCTCTCTCTCTTTCACACACACACACACACACAAACAGATCAAAACTGGAAAATCAAACTGAAGTAGAAAATTGTCAGGAGGATTGGATGCTCACATTCTGCGAGGCCAGGGAATGGGCCAGCTGTGGCAAGATGTCTTCCTTCACCACAGCCTCTGCGAGGTCCTCACTGTTGTCTGCCAGGCGGCCCAGAGCCAAAGCTGCCGTATGCTGGATACTGGGGACAACATCAAGCATCAAGGGGCGCAGCAGGGACATCACACCTGCAGGAAAACAGAGGTGAGGAGAGGAGGGGGCAGGAGCACAGCTGGGCTCTTGTTTGTTTATCGCCCACTTTGTCCCGGAAAGAGGAAACCAGCAGATGTTGCGCTTAAACCACAGAAGCACGTTTAAGCTTGATATCAGCTGATGTTTGCTGGAGCCACAGCCGTAAAGGTGCTGGTCATGATGAAACCAGGACATGTCCTGACTGAATCATCAGAGCTGAACAGGTGATGGAGAAACAGGTTTACCTTTTAGATGACATGAATGAGTTGAAGGGATGAACTGTTTCTGAGAGACAACACCAGGATCATTTTCTACATAGCTGACAGCTGGTAACTTTTGCCAGTGGGCCAGGTAGGACATTAACGGGGAAAGGGGGGGCACGAAAAAATACTTTTCTTTCTTATTCTCATTTAAAATGTCTAGCTTTTAATAAATAATTATCTGAATCTTTCAACCAAAGTGGTCATCTGATGTAAAATGTATAGAAATCATACATATATACCAACAAGACAGTGTGCATCACTGTCACAACAGCATTTGTTTTCAAAGGCTTTATGGCTTTTCTCATAACACCTGATGGGCCGGTCTCTAGTCGATTTTTTTGTCCCAGTCCAACCCTGGCAAGGAGTGAGTAAAGGAAGCAGATGTCGGCTGTCTTACCTGCATTTTGGAGTAGTTCTATATTTTGTGGCCGGTTCGCGAGATCAGCGACAGTTTGCACAAACTGCATCCTCGCTTTCTGATATTGTTCGAAAACTGCAGAGAACAGAAGTGACAGAACAGACGGAAGACGTGAAAACAGTGGAGTGAAATACCCGCTCGGTCTCATCACTACACCTCGTGAAGTTCACCTTGAACGACGTGGCGCTGCGACATTGTGGTGTAATGTGCGGTATTGATGGATACCGCGTCCTCTCACACTTTTTACTCCGTTATCTTCCTGCTTCCAACGAAACGCGGTGCTATTTTTCAAGGTCTGGTCCTCAACAGGTAGTGTTGTGATTACCGGTCGCCACGGCAACAGACGAGACGCAGTGTGTCCTCGTCGAAGATCGTCTACTAGGAAAAAAAGAGTGATGAATCACTCCCGGTACGCTCGTGTCCGCTCGCCACGGCTCGTGTTTTCCGAAAAAGTGTTCAAAGTGAGAGATCTAAGGACTTCCTAGGTTCAATTTGCGCTGTTTTCAGTTCCCGCTAAAACACGACGCTGTCTCACTTTGCGGGGATTTATTGAACAGAAAAACGAAAAATTAAAGCGGCAAAAACTGAAGAAAGTGAAAACACAGCGTGCATTATGAGTGAGCTCTCAACATGAGTTTCTTTTATTTTTTTTAATCCCTACATGTGTCCTCATATAACCTCCCTGGATGTGCTCATGTAGACCGCTCTAAATAATGTCGTTGCTATAAATGAATGAATGAATGAATGAATGAATGAATGAATGAATGAATGGGGTAACTTAAAATTTAATAAGTGACATGGGCCGAATAGTCGTCATTGTTTTTGTTGTCTCTAAAATATCGATCAGTTTTATATCTTGTTTTAGTGCTGTGGGGAAAAGAGTAATAAATGTAATCAGGCGACAGAGGAAACTCCGTCTATTAATAAATGATTATTTTTAAAAAAAGGTTTATTTGCTCATGACAGTGTAAAACGGTTTGCCTATAGGAGTTAAATGGCTGATCCAATTTATTTTTTACTTTTTAAACTTGTTAGCGGGAGTTTGCAAACCTGTCTGCATCTGCTAGCCTACATTTGAAATACTGGCAACTTTTACCTAGGATTTATATTATTATTTTGTTTTCTAAATGCAAGGAAAAGTCGATTTTACTATCTTTTCTTTTTTATTAATTTTCTTCGCTCTATTGTAACTAAGTTTGGCGCCAGATAACACCTCATTCTGTGTAAATATTAATACGCAAATATTTCGTTTTACTTCGCTTTCTTGGGAGGTTTCCCCAAATAAAATATGAAGGCTGCAGGAAGTGGAGCATATTTCTATATGAGCCTTTATATGATTCTTTTTTTGTTTTTCTTTGTTTTGTTTTTTTATTTTACCTTTGTTGTGTACCTTTCGATTTGCATTTTTCATTATTTCTCGGGGGATTTTTTTAAATAAAAAAATTAAAAAATAATAATTTTAAGGGGACAAAACTTTAAAAAATAAACACCGTGTAAAAATAAATAAAAATCTTAAAAATCCCCCGCGGCTTATAAAAACAGCGCAGGCTATCAGATATATATACATATATATATATATATATATATGTAAACCATAAAATACCCGCGTAGCGCAAAACTAAATAAAATAATAATAACAATAATGAAACAAAAATAACTTATCACAGAGAGAAAAAAAAACAATTTTAGCGTAGTTTTTGTATAATTACACATTTTAAATTATACTTTGATTAAATCGGTGAAGTCTAATCAGGCCACTTGTTAAACAAATCAAAATTAGGTCTGAACGAATAAACAGTGGTTTGTCTCTTTACCAGCCAGTTCTCCTCCACGTCCTTGCTGTGCAGAGCCTGCCTCTCTAACCGAGTCATACTTTAAATCCTGCTCATTCAGACTGACATCTGGCGCTCTGTCTGCCTTTTAGTTCGACTTTTTCATTTTAAACCCATCAAACTGATCGATGATCTCCCAAAACTCAAGAGGAGAAAGAAAAAAATCGAAGTGACTTTGCCAGTAAGTGTAAAATGTTTTATTTAGATGTTTTATACTGTGCAACAGTAACAATACAATAACTTGTCCATACAATCGAGCGATACAAATACGGAAAGAAAAAAAAACACAAGAAAAAAACAAAAAACAAACAAAGAGACATCAAAACATCTGTCGTTGAGCATGAAATGAAGCTGAAGAGGAGCCCAAGTCATCCCCACGGAATAAAGGGGAATAAGAGAATAACATCGCCGCTGATTAAATATGCATTTTGCTTCTATTTACACACGGATTCTCTAAAACGGAGCGTTAAAGTCGTGGAGGACGAGCAATCCGAGTCCACTGCAGTTACAAGAAACGTTTTTCTTCTTCCAGTAAAAAGTAAAGTCGATTCTTCTTCCGTAGGTTTTTTTTCACCCTACAGCCCTTTACAAACTTTTTTGTTTTCTCCTTTCTCCTCGCCTGGACACTTCTTTTAAAAAAAAAAAGAAAAAAAACGTCCAAAATTACACTCGTGGGACAAACAAGCGAACCTTCTCTGAGACCAAAAAAATAAAAAATAAAATAAGGAAAGTGGCGCTACCATGAGCATGCATGTTTAAAGTTTCCACCCCACACGCACATGAAGTAATCATGATAAACACTTTTAATTTGAAAGACGTGAAAACAGGAACAGAAGAGTCACCTTCAGTCACTTCAGGAAAATAAAGATGCAGCTTTTTCTTTCAAAAAAAAGTACATGTTTGTCCTTCTCCATCCTTCCAAACTTCCTTTTCCCCTCCTCCTCCACCCTCGACATCTCGTTTTCTTTTTAAAATTCCCACGCCGCTTTTCCTTTCTTCTTTCTTTCTTTTTTATTTTATTTTGAAATGTCTCCGCTTCCACTACGTTTAAACTTACAGATGACGCCATAATATTGAGAACAACAAATGGAGAGAGAGAGAGAGAGAGAGAGAGAGAGAGAGAGAGAGAGAGAACATTGTCTACACAATGTAACTACGTTGGCATGAAAACAGTATTAGCTGAGCGGGTGTCTGGCGTTGGCTGGTCTGGTCCGGCACTGCATGGAGCCCCGCGTCATCCGGATGAGGTCGACGAGCCGTTCAGAGAAACCTTTCGGGGTTTGCCGCCGTTGCCGCCGCAGAACTGGGTGAAGGGTCGGCTAGGGCTCGGGGCTGTGGCGGTGGGAGTCCCGTTGACTGTGCAGCCGCTGCTGTTGTTGTTGCTGTTGCCGTGCGGGTGCGGGGACTGCGCAGGCGTGCCGGGGCTCGGCAGAGACGAGGACGTGGACGGAGCCCCGGCTGGACTTCCGGCTTTGTCGCTGGCAGAGTCGCTCTCCTGCCCGGATCTGCTCGCGCTGTTCTGACCTTCCTGCTGCGCGTGGCTCACCTTCATCTTCTTACAGTTGGGTCGGACTCGGTACTTCAGCGGCAGCGGGCCGTTCTGCGGAAGAGGAGAAGAAGTTATTAAAACATTGAAACTTAAACTGTAAATGGGTTTGGCGCCATTTTTAGGAACTTTATTCAGTTTTTATTTTATTTTTTATCTAATTAGTTACTCAACTAACCCTGAAGTTACCAAGCGGGGTCATCTAACCTATTTTATTCGTAAAAAAAAGTCGTAAAAACTAATTTATTAATCGGTTTCTTCTACACCTTTTTAAACTTTTTTTTAAGGAATTGGTTCATTTATTTGCAAAAAAAACTTGGAAAGATATGTGGGGGTCATTTACTTTTTAATCCCAAATTTCCATTTTTAATCACTACTCTATAGAGATCAAGATCCAGTCATGTCCTGGCTTACATTCAGTTTGATAACCAGACCAGAAAGTAGCAAGTTTTGTTATAAACTTGCTACTTTCAACTCAGTAACCCAGATACATCTAAAGCGGTTAGTTTCAGAGGCCACATATGGCATAAAGATCTTGTGCCCTTTGTTGCCCCTCCCCCCTTTTTGCATACACATGATAGAAAACCATAACTAATTGCAGAATGTCCCTGATACACACACACACACACATATATACATACATACACACATATGTATATATATATATATATATATATATATATATATATATATATATATATATATATATAAAAGGGGCAACATAAAATTTAATAATGTTCAAAGTACATATTATTTCAGGTTGAGTACAAAAGCATGATACCATACAAATTCGAATATAGCCATGTCCATGGTTATGTATGTGTTCATTTGACTAAAATCTTAAACGGAAACTGATCGTAAATTTTAAACGTTTTTAATATTGTAAATATGTTTTTTTTATTATTATTATTTATTTAAATTTTGGCATCTTTAACAACATGTATGAACAAAAACCCTCTTTCTCGAACAGCTTCCCCATTTGGAGATTTTGTGTTTTTGAAGACTAAAATAAACAAGCAGAAAAATATCTATATTTAACTGACCGCACACTATACAACACCAGCTACAACAAAGTGATAAAAACCTATATATAACAATATACAAAAACTTCAACGCAATGATAAAATAATATTTTAAAAGCTCAGCAATCAAAACGTAAGTATCTATTCTATTTATGTCTCAAGGTGAAATTTTAAAAGTACCTAATTTTGTTTATATTAAATGTATTTTTAAAAATAAATTGTGATTAAATACGTTAACTGACACCGAGGGAGATGGTTTTATTTAACAAAGAAAATATTATTAATATACTGCAGTGTATCAATAAAAATTAATACACTGCAATTACAACTCAATAATTGCAGTGTATTAATCACATTTTGAGATAAAAAAAACAAAACAAAAAAAAACTTAGCCTGTCTAAAAATGTGCCAAAAAATTTCTTACCCTTCTCCAAGTATAGATATATGCTATATCCATTAGCGTGTAGTAATCTTTCAGAGGTTCATCTTCATACATGACTTCAACCTTAAGAGGAAAAAAATAAGAATGGGTTTATTTTTATTTATTTTTAATTGTTTTTCGCAATAACCTTTTGTAAGAGGAAATCATTAAATATGTAAATAAGATATCTCTCAGTTCTTTGTGATACATTTATAGTAAGTATCTCTGAAAATAAATAAATAATTAAACTAAACAGACCTGGTAGGTGTTTGGGATGTCCATTTTGCTGCGCAGAAACTTTCTCAGATGCATAACTGTCATGGCTGCTGGACACTGCAAGTACCTCTTGTTAGCCACCTGCAGATAAAACACATTATAACAAAAAATAAATAAAAATACATATGGATATACATACGTGTGGAATAAAACATTTATACACAATGACTAGAATCTACACACAGGCTGGTCCACCTTAAAAGCAGCAAAAACAATGTAGCCCTTTACCACTGGAGAGAAAATAATTATAATTGTTTGTCTCCACACATGTTTGATTATCCCTTAAAGGCTGTTTTAATCCTAAAGTGTTAGCAAAGATGAAAAAAATGACAGAAACAAAAATGTGGCTAAATCAACGTGTGATACCTGATCTTTTGACTGCTTGTCCTCCACTGCTCCTCCCAGTCTGTGCGCCAAAAACAGAGGAAAAACATGAGTAACTTTCCAGCGTATGTATAACTCTAAAACTAAATCACACAGAGTTAGCAACAGAATTCAAATTTTGAAAGATTATTTTAAAAAAATTTCTTTTTAAACATACTATGTTTCATGCAGTACTTTTTTGTGAAGTATTACTGTAGTCAAGTATTTTGGCAAATTCCAAACATTAGAATAAACTTAAAATAAAGTCTTGAATATTATTTTATAATGACTGCAAAGGCAGCTAAAATTTACACACTATTAAAAAATAATTAATTAAAAAGCATTTGAATACAAAAACCAAAATCTGTCATATTATACGCATGATCCTGTTTCTGTTCATTACATCACACTGTGGGTAGGACATGTCGTATTTTGATCTATAAAACATGGTACCAGCGTCAGTTAAGCTGGTTTTGATGATTCTAGAGCAGAATGATAATATCGGCTATAGTGGAGCAATATCTGTAAGCTTATCATAACAGCTGTATCTACTAACGAGAAACCTCTATAAATATTAGATTTTGTAGTCTTTTAGGAACAACTATTTTCCATTTCCACGTATTTTTAATACAAGCGTACCTGCTTTGATCAAAGAACTCAATAGAGAGGCTGATGATCTCATCGTCTGTAATAATTCTCTTGTCCTCATCTGCTACCTCTCCACGATCTTCATTTGTTCCATTAGACGCTATAGAAACACACACATGCACGGCTGGATGTGAGGGTGGGTTTATATGTTGCGTTTACAGCACAGAAGACTCTCTGATGTGGAAAATATTTCGCCAAAAGAAAAAAAAGAAAGAAAGAAAGAAAAGAACATTTTCTTTCTGACTCACCATCTACGGGGTGCTCTGCGTAAAAGTCTCTTCTCCTCTTCATCTCATCTGAAGACATTCAGAAAGGCGTGTTATTACCAATCCATTCACTTTCACTTCCCACTATTAGCTTATTTCAGAAACCATGTGCCAGAGTTCTCAGCACCCTTAATATTGTGACTTCCAGGAATAAATATTTGTCGAAACACAAGAAAAGCTGGATTAAAACTGTGGCATCGATGTGAGAATTCATGGAAATAATGATTTGATTCTCCAACATTTCTGTCTTACAGATGGGTGATATGAGACATGACCCTGAAAACTGTTTTGCTTGAACCTGTCTCAGCTTGTTTTAATGAACTTCTAGTGCTGGCAGCAAGAAAAGCAGACAGATTTGATGACCATAACACTCAGCGTCATCCCAATTCAACACACCTCTGCACTTTACAACAAATAATTAACTGAAACTTCAAGTTTTTCAATGCAAAGCTTTCCACTACGCAACATACACACCATATCCAAATGCAATTACATATACCCTCATCGGTAATGTTCATTTATTCTTATTTTAATATACTTGCAGAGACAAATTTACGTGCAAAAGTCAGACTGAACAGTAAAAATGCGACTCTTACTTTTGAAGAGGCCGGGGACCAGTTTGTACACAATGTCCTGTAAAGTTTTGTCAGACCTAAAAAGAGAGAGAGAGGAAAAGAAACTTCAGTCAAGTATTTAAAACCAATTCTTGTCTGAAAAAATAAGACCAGTATTCATCGCTGTGGAAAACCTCAAACATGTCATGCCGCCTACACGCCTACATGTGTTTCGAATGTCTGAATGTTTAAATCAGAGGCTGATTCAGCTGTTTAGTGGGGAACCCACAAAGGGAAGGAAACCGAAAACAAGTAATGTATTCGCTTAAGATTGCAAAGGCAGAAAATATACGTTCTACACTGTTTAAAAAGAACAGAAAAATCATATTTAAGGGGTTAAATTCAAGCCATCGGGCATCACTAAACTTTTAGAACCAAATGTATATGGGCCCTGAAAAAGGTAACAATCACAACGGGGGCAGCTGAGCAAAATGCAGAGAGCATGGTAAGCACAGTTCTCACCTAATGTTGAGCAGTGGTTTGGTTTTGTGCACTTGTACATCACAGATGGGACAGTATTTGCTGGTTTCCAGATAGCGCACAATGCACATCTTGCAAACTGCAAAACAGATGAAAAAAAAACTGTTAATGTCTGATGAGATCTGAAAGCATTTCCTGAGGAGCCAAATTTAGTTTAAAAGAGAGCAAGAGCAAGAAATACATTTTGCAGCACTGAAAAAAGAAGACTGGGAATGTTTAAATTTAATCCAACATATCTCACATTTAGCAGCTTCGGGTGATATGAACTGATTTTGACCCATAAAAAAATTAAATGAAATGAAATTAGACGAGTTTTGCTCACATGAATGAAGACATTCGATGATGGTGGTTGCATCTATGAAGTATCCTCCACACAGGACGCACATGAGGTGAGGGTTGAGCTCGGTAATCTTTATCCTGGTCGTCCGATGCATGTTGAGAGGAAGGAACAACAATCCCTGCGCGCAGAAGGAGGACAGGTCAAAACAAAAGCACGCAGAGGTTTGTCAACGCACGGCGGACCATTTGGACGAGACTGCTGTTTGCTTGGACTGTGATAAAGCAACATCAACCTTTATGCCGATCCAGAAATAACCAGAGGGAAAGATGTTCGTTGGCAGATTTACAGGCAGCGGCGAATAATCATAAATCAATCACTTCCGCTGAGATCGATGGAGCCGTGCGCTCCCCACTTTCCTTCGCCTTAGCTCAGCATCTTTAATGACATAGTGGGGCAGCAGCGGTCGAGCTTTGAGGAACCAAATCCGGATCCAAATCTGAGGCACGGCACGGGAATATTGACCTCCCGCAACTTCAGATTTGCGCGCACTTTTAAAAACATGGATGGTTTAAAATCTAAGCGAAATCGAAAACGGTTTAAACCAAGAGCGCAAATGTGGGGGTAAAAACGAAAACCTATGCGAGACAATGTGAAAAATTAAATAAATCAGACCCAGCTAGCACCGAAACCTTTAGTTAAGTGGGTAACCCCCTTACTGGGTTGCCATGTTCTGTGGGGTTTGGCGAATTTTGCCAATATTAGTGGGCTAATATCGTCCACACGGGCGCACCGGGGTGACTGGGTGAAAGTGTTGTTTGTGTGTGTGTGTGTGTGTGTGTGTGTGTGTGTGTGTGTGTGTGTGTGTGTGTGTGTGTGTGTGCAGGGGGGTGGGTAATATGAGGCACCCACTCACTGCGTCAGGTGTGCCACACAAGCCACGGGGAAACCTGAGCGTTTCTATGGCAACCCCGTTTGCTTTTTTAGCCCACATGGCTCGTCGCCAGTGACCAGAACGACAGGATGTCTAAACAAAAACAACACGGCGAGCCGTGCCCGTGTGCAGAGTGGGAACGAGGAAGGACAGAGTCTCCGAGTCCCTCCGTGCACACACACACAGCCGCTGGGCTGCCAGGCTGCCGACAGCACGGCTGCCATTTTGTGGAGGAAAAAAAGAAGCATGTATCGGTTCAACGGGCTGCGGGGTTTCCTTCTAACGGGGGCGAATGAAGCCCACCCCGAGGTGTTTACACGAGCTTTATGTATCTGTGAGCCAGACACAGAGGAGCGTACGAGTCCGACCGGGGGAGAGAGAGATCTCAGCTTTATTTTGATTCGCTTTGCGCTTTTTTCATCAACACCGCGCAGCACCAATATGGCCAGACGCCAGCGACTGCGCCGAAGTTGAGGCGCACGCTGGGTCATTACAAACCATTTATTCTGCGCCATTTCCAGTTCAAGCACCGCACAGTCCATGTATCAAACACGAATGTCGAATGTAGGCTACACTCTGTGCTCGAGTGCATTTCAACAAAAAAGCGAGGGCGGTAGAGTAAAGTCACCAGATGCCAAAGGATCCCGGTCTTCAGATTTTTATCCGGTAGTTACGATCCGGTGGGCAAATTGGTCTCGAAAAAGATGACCAGTCTGGCGCACTTTTTTGTTTTTTAAAGTTGGACTTGTAAAGATTATCGCGGCTGGGTGCTGTCATTTTTTATTTTTAATTTTAATTTAATGCAATCATTAAAAGTCTATCCGGGGTAAAGAGTGAATATGAGCGGGTGAGCCCTCTTTAAACGCTGGATGAGAGCCAGCCTGCCCAGCTCGGAACCCACACTGTTACTTTATGGAGCCACAGTCGGCACCATGCCCGAGTCCCGGCTGCTTTTCAATGCTTCAACCGACCTCTCCTTGGCCGCCTGTGAACAGACCACTGCGGGCAAGTTTGGACAGCAAATCGGTTCAAAGGATGCCTCACACACGGATAATGATGGATAATGCCTACATATATGCAGGGAGCCTGTTGCGCCATTAATCGATTGGCTGGTGTTTGGACAACTGCTTTCCCCTCTGCCAGGGTGTGTGTGTGTGTGACCTGCCTACTCACTTTATAAGACTTCAAGTCAGGTCAGCCAAGAAATCCAAAATAAAGTTAATACGCTTTGGGAACGAATATTGCTGAATGGCCAAAAATCAAACAATACAGTCTGGATTCAGTTGGGAATACGCTGAATGCAGAGGTTTGTACACAACACGGGCTTTCCTCTTCTTTTTTTTTATTTTTACTGATAATTTGGCTTAAGCTGTAGCTGGTGCTGACAGCAGGCCATCAATTATTTCTCCACAACTAGTACATCTTAAATTCTTTCAAACAAGACACGTTAAATTGGAGATTTCCATCGGTTTCTGTAGTGACCCGTAAAAGCCGTGCTAACCTAATTTATTCCCAGACGAGACCAGTTCCTCTTGTAAAGTGTTCACCTCTTACATGTAGATCAACAGCAGCTGGAAATAAACCAATTAAAAAAAAAAAACTGGGATGGCAAAAATAAAAGAAGGAGAAGAAACACATCAGCCGCTGTGAGTTCATTTAGAAAACCGTGGCTTAAATAGCTCCTGATTAGAACTGACCACAGGACTAAAACGTATCAAAGGAATTGCGTTTATTCCGTGTAAATGCCTCCCTACTCAGTGGATGTACTCCATCCAGTCTGCTGGGCTACATGATCGCTCCTGTTCACACACATGTGAGCCTGTCAACCTGCAAAAACCAAGCGGGTGGTGGTGGAGTGTGTGTTTCGGGGGGATAGATTCATTTAACCCATTATAAGTGCACACAAGGTCTACACCAGCGTTCATGGGTAAAATGATAATTTTTTACCCCCCCCCTCGCTCTCTACAGAGGAAACACTAGCTTGCGCCCATCACCAGACTGGGAGCTACAGTGTGCGCCAACACACAGACCGTATAAAGGTGGGAATTATTGCGATCCATAATGAGCTTTTAATTGTCAAACAAACAGTCTGTGTTGGCTACAGCTCATGTGAATTTAAGTGGAATTACCAGAGCTTCAGACTGCCTGGAGAGGCACAGCCACTCCTTTGTAGTCGCCAATTTTTTTTCTCTCTCTCTCCCTTCTTAATTTCTTCTTTAAATTTAAATTTAATAACCATCCTTCCCACTCAGGACAAGCACACACCAAAACGTAAACAGCCAGTTGTAGTCCGTATACGCGTTTAACGACAATCCAGTGTTTACAAAGCAGCCGTCATGAAACATTTATGCTCGGTGGAAACGGTTTGCCTCTCTGGCACGTTCACGGGAGCGATCCAAGTTAAGTTAATAAATCCAACATCCGGTCACGTTCACCGAAAACCAACCTGCCACCCAATTCCCATCACCCCAAAGATCCAAACTCTATAAAATGAAGACTCTACGTGGAAACACGAACGCAGGGGGACCGTTTGAAGCACTTGCTGCTCCTCGCATCGCAGCCAACACAGCCTGGTTCGCCTCGGGTCTCCCACTTTACATAAATCCCAACGACGCAATGCAAACCCGAACCGTGACCAACTTATACGGACGCGTAACTGAACGATAGGAGAAGCAGGAGCGAATGTGCCCGACCCTTAATTGGCGTTTATAGCCGAGCTGGGAACATATTTTGCTGGGGGGAAAAAGTGGTGCGCAGACCCACACACGGAGCTCCACGTCGGTGATCGCTGCAGCCACCGTTGAAAGCTCCACATCCACCGCTGGACGTAGCGGGGGGAAAACACAAAGACACAAAGCCCAAACCTCGCCCTTTCGCCCCGTTAGTTAGAGACGATATCGAAGGAGACGTACCTGAAGGTTCGGCCGGGAATCGGTGGGCACCGAGGCGAGTAGACAATGAAAGTTGGGAGGCGATCAGCAGAAAATGAATAGGAGTAGAGCCGCCATCTTGAAGCAGGCTGCAGACGCTGTCAGTGGCGGAGAGCGCACGGCGGACTGGAGCGCATTTCAGATGTGCGAATAAAAACTCCCCGTTTCCTCGGCGATTGCGCGGCGTGTGCGTGTCCGACAGACGCCTTCAAAGAGATCCCGGTCCTCCGGCTCGGAAAGCTTCCCACTTCGGCACCGATAACTTTGCCTCCAAAATATCCGCTTCGCCCCCCAGTAAAACGCAGCAGTGTGTGTGTGCTCCGTGGAAACTGACACCGTCCCCAAAATGGCTTGTAGTTCGACCGCCCCGCTCTGGTCACGTGGTCTGGTTGCTTAAGGGTGCCTAGAAATTACTGTCGGTGTATGCTGTTTCTGCTAATATACGTATGTGCAAAGTAGCAAAGACGTGAAGGAAAAAAGGCTGATTTACACGCGATGGGCACGTTTTTAACAAACATATCTTTATTTTAGCGGTTTGTGCCTTTTTCTCGACCTGAAACGACACCGAGAAGCTGCTTAAGGGCGCTCACAAATTACTGTCGGTCTATTCTGGTCTTTTTTTTAAGTGTGACGCATGATTTAAAATAACACACGGTGCACATCCATGCAGCTTGGGTCGCTTTTCAGCACGACGAGGCTTAATATGTCCTGATGGGTATCCAAAATTTAAAAGAAAAGAAAAGAAAAGAAAGAAAGAGAAGGGCACAATGGTTGGAGCAGGCAGATGTAGAAAGTAGGCTATCGGTGTGCCCTCTCTCTGAAGTCAAAAATAACAGCAGCAGCACACGCGCTCGCACAACTTCGTGTCGTTTTGACCATCAAAGTCTATTGAGGTACCAAGTGGCTGTCTTATTAATCTATCCAGCTCATTGCTTTGAAGATCCCACGCACTTGGTGGAAAATACGCCAATATGACAAATGGCCCTGGTGTCAAACCTTTGTCACAGTCTGTCCTGACATGCTGTGCAAAAAAGAAGAAGAAGAAGAATAAACTTCCACACTTGATGAATTGGAGCCTTAACCCTCCGCTGAAAACGATGGCATCTCGGATGTTTACGGAATCCGAGCCGCCGTGCTGCTTCAGTTGAGGAGCTTTGAACTTTTCAAGCTGAGGTGAACGCAAAAAAGCTCGGGGAGCTTTATTTTTGTTTGTTTGTTTTTTAGTGAATGGACTAAAATTCTTATGACGCGAGAAAGCCGTAGATCTCTGATAATAGCCTTTTAAAAATAGAGATCTCAAGAAAGGCTGGGCTGAAACTCTTGTGGTAACAAATACTTCGACAGAAAGAAAGAAAAAAAGTCACCGCTGTCGTGCAGCTATGTCAGAAATCCTACACAAGCTGTTTAAACAACGCGAGGGTGTAGTTTCTTTACTGTACACACGTTCAAATTAATCTTTTAATAAAATATTTTTTTTCCAGTCCTAAAGGGGAAGTTCTTGGGAGAGGTGTAACACACCAAAATCCTGAAATCAGTCAAAGAACAAAAAAGATTTTATTTATTTTATTTTTCTTTCAAATACATTTGTTGGGTTGATAACACTCAAACGTGACACATCAGTGGCAGGTATAAAGGGGACGAAAGTGGACACAAGCTTCACATCTGGCTGGCTTTCTCCATAGTCTTGGCAGCGTCTTTCAACTTCCCCACCAAATCCTGAAAAGGCAGACACCGATCAACATTTATCCATTTATATAAAAAGATATATTATTTATGCACAATGATTAGACTAATTTCCGACTTTAGATTCAGGCTGATTAGACTGAAGATGACTGAGGGCTTGCATTCATCCAGTCATTACAGAACCGCTGATATCAGCAGGTCTGTGATTTTATAAAAGGCACTGCTGATGTTTCCACGATGATTACAAAACATTTTTAACCTTTTTCAAGTCTGTTCATTATTTTCTGTTAAAGTGAGCTGCAGTAAAGGATGGATCGTAGCGCTTCTGTCTCAATCAAAATCAGAATCCCTGAAGAAAAAAATAGCTACCGCATGGACATAATATTACAATTTCCCACGTTGACTTTTTTCCTGAAAGATCCACACCCCTTTCGATAAGGAGAGCTACCACAGAGCAATAAGTTCCGTGGTTAGAGTGTTTAGGACTGCTAATAAATGTGACTGTAGTGCGTAATGGCACAGGTACGACGCAATTGCGAGACAATTATCCACCCCAAGAGTTTTCCTCTACCTGGAGCTGCTCCACTGTGCAAGTAAAGTTGATGTCCTCTGAGGATCCTTCATTCTAAAAAAATAATAATAATAAAGGAAGGAAGGAAGGAAGAAGGAGCAAACATAAGCGTCCTGTTACCCACTGAAATATACCAGACTTTATATAAATGCTGGAAAGTAGAAGAGTAAAGCTGCGGCTGTTACCTCAGTGTTCAGTGATATCAAATAGAAAGAATCGTTGACTTTATCCACCTGCCCGTTCTGTGGGAGAAGCAACATTTTAGAAACACACAACAAATGATATACCGCTAACAGACAGAAATTAGTCTCGCGATCTCACCTTCATGTGGTACTCCAGGCGCCACGAAGCGTCGGTAATGTGAGGTAGACCCCTTCCTATGCTATAAGAGAAAGACAGGAGAGACTGAGTCATCTTTGCTTCTGTAGAAAATATTGCTCATTCATTCGGCGAGGAGGCAGAGAATTAATGTTATGACCAAAACTCCTAAAAAACACTTAAAAACTTTTAAAGTTGCCGTGCGTCACAGGGGTTTTACGCATCAGGTGATTTTCTGCAGTTAAATCCGTTTGCATTTAAGGTGGCTCTTCTACAAAAAGCTGTTTGTTAGCACGTCATAAATCCACATTTACAAGTCAGTTAATCTTGGTGCGGAGAAGCTTAAATACTGACTAGAACAACAGCTCGCCTCCTCTTCCTCCCACGTTAGCACATCCGTTCCAGACCTCGAATATCCAGTTTTCAACGTGTCAAATCATTCGGTTAACAATTGTGTAAATTTGCGACTCGAGTTTTACCAAAACAATTAAGTAATTAATAAATAATAAATAAACAAACAAAGCCTAGGCAATAGTAGGCTGTGATGGCATCCCCAGAGAGCGAAGCAAACACCTTAAAATAACATGAGCCCCACAAATCTCTTAAGCACTGCCAGCTCGAACCACGCAGCGATGCCTTACCTTGCTAAAAGACGCTCCAAATCTTTTTTATGTTTCTGCAAAACAAAAAAAAAACAAAAAAGCACCAATTAGCTGCCGGCAAGTCTGCCAAAAAAACAAAAGGAAAAAAAAAAGGATGAAATAAATGCGTCCTAGTTTGGAATGTAGGCTACCTGGTATGCGCTGTAGAATATTTCTGTTCTGTCTGCGCTGAATGTGAGCTCTTCAAGGCTGGAACTGAACGGAGAAGACAATACTTTAAAACGCAGCTGGTTCCCAGAAAGGAAGTCCACTTAGACAGCTTTACATAAAGCAGCAGGGAGTTCATATGGAGATAGCAGAATTGCATGCATTCCTTTCGTCATCCAATTCCAAGGAACAATTAGTTTAATTCAGCTTGATTGCACAGGTTCTGTGAGCAGACTTTGAAAACCGACTTGCTTGCAGTTAAGACTGCGGAGAAGCAATGAGTAAAATATTATTAATAATAATAATAATAACAGTAATAATAATATAATAATATAATAGAAATCTAAAGCGTTTGCAGCTTTAAACTAACGCTTGCTTGTTCGGGACATGCGTACAGTTCATCCTCTACACCTTGAACATCCAACACCACTTGGATCAAGTGGGAAAAAAATCTTCAGCTGAAAAAAATACACAAAACAAAGAGGAAAAAATGCTACATATGAGAAACTCGTGAGATGTATAAATAATACCACAGATCCAAGTATAACAGCGTAACTACAGCACTAATTTGCTGGAGACATTATGGCTCCACTGGCAGCTTGCAAGCTCCTTCATACCTACTCCAAGATGAGAATAACTAAGTCCTGCTACACGAACAGAACATCCCATCGAGCTTCAGAACTTCAACGGATGCTTTACTAAAACCCCGAGTCGCTTTGTTCTGCAGTAATTATACATAAAGACCACACTTAAAAGTCCCCTTGGAGGTGGATTCTGGAAGTATTGTCTCCTTGCATATTGTTAGAGGCATGAAAACAGCGCGGTTTTGGCTCAACGTCATGAAATGACCTGCTTGTAAATAGCGCGCTACTTCAGGTGCTTCGCTTTGAAAGGGTTAGGTTTGAGGTCAGGGTCAAACAAGGCCACACACACACACACACACACACACACACACACACACACACACACACACACACACACACACACACACACACACACACACACACACAAAGAAAACAAAAGAAAGTGTAGGCAGTGTAGGCTACAGGATCCATCTGTATCATAAGGACAGGCTGTTACGTGTGTTATGGGAGGGAGACTCTCATGCAGGCAACAGATAAGGTTGTTTGTGTCCAATTTATAACCACCACCTGCACACAGGGTGGACAGTAAATGCTCTGTGTGCCGTCTCGTACCTTATCGTGGACTGGTCTGCGTTTTGTTTGACCGCCTCCAGTATGAAGGTGACGGCAGCTGTGTGGCTCTGCTTCAGCAGGATTTGGTCTATCTGGTTAAACTCAGGCTGATCTGAAATGACAAAAAAACAGAAAGACGGAATGAGGAATGCTGCTGTTACAACATTCTTACTGGGCGGAACAGAGAAGCCAATTCGTGTACGTCTGATGCAGGGTCCATATACTTTGGTTTCTCCACACTGACGCGCAGAATGGAAATCATTGATAATTTGCATGTGAATGGGACCCCCTGTGCTGCATCAGCCTGGGGTGGGGTGGAGGGGGTGGGGGGTCCTTTGTTTGTTTGTCTAGTGAGTACTTCACTTTCTAAATAATTCCGCAGTAAAAATGAGATTGGGTGCCGCAGAGGTTAGACGACACATGGCCTGTGAAAACAGCTGAAGCAGCTGTGATGAAACTAGAACGTACATCGAGCAAAAGTCTGCTGTCATTTTGCATCATTTATATTTACAAGACAAATTCGAGCCGATTAACAGCATCAGCATGCAGGGCGCTTCGCCGGTCTGCTGAGAGCGATTACAGCCGTCAATCGGATGTGTGTCCGAGATCAGATCGGACTAATAGAGTCTAAAATGACCATCGTGGTCTTTCTAATATTCCGAGCGGACTTGATGCCAGTTTAAATGACAAAAGGGATCCCGAGTGGCCGTGTGTGATTGTGCGACTGCTGCTGAATGCAAAGCAGGCAGTTCGAAAAGACTCGGATCGCTTTAAAGCAGCTGATGGGCGGCAGGCAGCCACTCGGACTCGTGAAATGTCTTAAAATAAACGCAGGGATCCGTCGGGTTAATTCGCAGCGCGCAGCAGAGCCGTAAAAATCCGCAAACACAGAGGCAGCTCCGCCGCACGCTCACACCCGGAGAGAAACCGGAAGCAACAGCGGAGACAAAAGCAGCGGCGCGCGGAGAGGCAGCAGCTCACCGAGGACTGTGGGGTCGCCGTGAGAGGAGAGCAGACTCCGGAAAGACACGTCCACCAGCACCTGGAAGCTGCCGTGGTCGAAGACGGACTGGTCTGCTAAAGACTGTAGCCCTCTCTGCACAGACTCAGACAACTCCATTTTGCGAAAGGGTGACCCACGACATCAGACCACGTGACGGATCAGCTGATCTGGAGAAGCAGAGGGCTGTGGGAGGTTATAGCGAGAGAGAGGCAGACTCGGGGCTGCTGAATGGGGAAGACACTACAGCGTATTGTGGATCTCCGAGAAGACTTCATTCATTTATTGTATTAGGTTTGTTGTTTAATTGTGCGATTCATCACTGCTGTTTTATCCTCCAGCCGGATCAGTGATATACAGAACAGCGAAAGAATAAATAAATAAATAAATAATAACATCTGCGACCCCCAAGCTTTTCCATTGTCGGTACCACGGATACGTTAAACGCTTTGCCACGCAGTTTTATTTAGATTTGTACCCTATATCCAGTGTAATCATCCCCATAGCTGGTTTCTGACTGTGGGATTTACCGGGTTACAGTTGTCCCCGGTATTAACTAGACCACTAGACCTCCAAGTATTCACACATACCTCTCCATGAGCAATATTATCCACAAGCGTTTAGCAGCGATTACACTGACACTGGGATATTGGGTTTATGACTTGCTGCCGGTCAGTATTGCTCAGTTATTTAGCCAGATACACAAAGTACGGGGCGGGAGTCTGTGGTGAAGTGCAACACAGGTTAAAAAAAAGATTTTTAGGTCATATCCTCCCGAGAAAAGAAGAAAAAATAAGCTTCCCATTGAACTTGTTTGTAATTTCCTGCCACCCAAACACATGAGATATCAATGGAAACCCCAGGATGCCCTATTTAGTAAAGGACTTAGTAGGGTAGCTCAAATAAGTCAAAATTATATCTAGACCAGAAACAAATGTCCATTATAGAGGACACAAATAAATAGGCTGGTTCTAGGGAGGATATAGATCATGTAAGGGAGATAAGGGTGGGTGTGGGGGTGAGATTAAGCATTTCTAGTTTAGATAGCAGAGACGTGGATCGTGTCAGATGATGTGCAACATTATCAACATCTTGTAACACTTCGTACAGCTGTGCTACAGTGTGACTTTGCATGCTGTGCAGTCCAGCCGTCAGAGCGAAGACACCACCACTCCTTCTTCATCATAACTCTGTCTGTATTGTATTAGTTCTGATATTTCTACATTGTGTCTAATCTATTAATTGAGAACGAGCACAATGCCACCGTCTTCCACCCTTTGAGGTCGGGACGGACCAGGATGAGCAGATACGATCGTGGGCGACTTATTGAGGTGTGGACTGTGTAATATTGTCATTGTATTATCAAATCAGATTTACCGCACTAATTATTGCTATATATATCACGGTGCATACTTTTATTCGTTTACTCGTTCAGCGGTTTCCAGGATCTTTTTTTTTTTTTTTTGCACAACTTTACAATTATCTAAAGCAACCATCTGATTTGCACAGCTGGGTTCTCATGCTAAATCTAATATACACATCCAGATAAACAGATGAAACGAGGGTTTTTTACGCCTTCGAGACGTGCATGGGCATCTTCACCCACTTCGCATTTGAGCTGGCATTACGCATTTCTTTTTGGGGCAGTTACTCTACACAGCTCATATTTGCTCCCCGGTGCTCGCCAAAGCATTTCGGTCAGGGCGTTTAGTATTTATTACATGTGACGTCGTTCTTTTTTTGCGCGTGTCGGAAACTTCCTCGCTTCCTCGAGGCAGTCATGAGGTGAGCCGTAAATAGGTCACTTTTAAATTTCCATTATGAGCCTTAAATATGTGGAGTCGGTGCGTAACGCAGTCCAGGCTTGGAATCCAATGAAAAGTATAAAACTGCCACGAACTGAAAAGAAATTCACTTTTGCACATGGAAACTACAAAATCAGCGAGCACTTGACTTCTTATTGGCTACTCTTTATTCTTCTTGACTTGGAGTTTGCCCCCTCGAGCTGTCTGTTCCATCTTTGTGCAGCTCGGATGCTTAAACTTTTATTTTATGACTTCCTGCAGTAATTAAAAAGATATCAAATCCATTTATAGTTGTCAATTGTTGTCTGTCGGTGGTTGCATAAATTGCGACGCTAATTTTAGACAGCATCGCATCCTCTCAGTGAGACCGTGGTCTGCCTGCCGTTCATTATCTAGGAATGCTCTGGACTGCGGTCTATTGCTCGGCCACACACGCTGCAGCTATCGGAGTGACCTCTGACTCCGCGCTTTGTCCAAAGTCCATTTTGGCTCCGGGTCGGGTTGTGAAATAGATTAGCCTTCACTCCCTCAGTGCCGCCGTGCTTTTTCCTCCAAGATAGGTCTCAGTGCGTGGATTTCTCCAACCTCCTGCTCCAACTTTTGTTGGGAATCTGCGTCACGAGCCTGACGTCAAACATTCGCAATTTCCCGGTCATACATTGCGCGATTAACCGAGGCTCAATATTTTTAGACATGTACAGTTTAATACTTCGCATAATGTGGTTTACAAGCAGTTTCCAATTCCTTCAAAATAAAAGTCTCGCTAAAAATTAAATATGAATAAAAATATTCGAACTCGGGCTCATGAATTAAAACTTAATACTTAATCATAAGTTTTGTTTTTCTCTTTAACCCTTTATTTTGCCTGATCTGTTTAACATACAAACGAACCGTGAACCACACGCGTGCCCTTTTTATTCTGCGTCATTGTGGCTGTTAAATGCGTAACTCAACGGACAGTTTCTCTTAACCTTTACCATCATTGACACTGCTGATGAAGTTGTTTCATTTTATATATAAAAAAAAACAACCTCTTTAACAATGACACATAACCTACAAACACATCCCAGCTTTTTGTGTTTTTAAATGCCAAAGGGAAGTTTTGTATCTGCACTGTAATCGATTCCGCTTTGTTCCTCTTTTCTTTTCGTGATTAACCCATAGTTGACTGAGGGCCAGTGAAGTCAAATGATCTCATTGTTTAACCCATAATTCCTCCTCACTGTCTGTCTTTACATAAAAAACAAACTGTAAACATCCCCTTTAAGAAGAGGCCGGGGTAACGTGACCTTAAAAAATGTGTCAACACCGAGGCATTTCCAGAACCAGCTTGTTGGGAGAACACACGGTCACACACCGTCACTGTATTTATTTTTGTTGTAATAAAGTCCAAAACGAGGTCTGACGTAAACATGGAGTTGTGCTTGTAACCTGCCATTCAGATCTGTTTCTGCAGACTCTGGTCTGGATTGACAGCGTGCATACGTTTTATTATTTTTTGATGCATTCGGTCATTTCTTTCCACAACCGCATATTCTCCTCTTAGCCAATCATTAAGCACACAAATCAAGAAAACTGCCTGCCATCGTTCCTGTGACGTTGTCTACATTTGCTGTCTTCACTCTTGAAGACTATTTGTTTTGTTTGGCCTGTGGCTTTTTACCACGTGAACGAGCTATATGTAAACAGAGAAAGCTTCCTTACCTTAATCACCTTCTTCTCTTACATGGAAGCACATTCAGGGGAAATGCAGTCATTTACAAGCATCCGTGCTGATCTTGCCTGAGCTCATTTTTTGCAAAGGGAGGCAGCACAGTGCAGTAAATATTCTTTTGTTAAATTTTAGTTACCTGCTTTATTGCAAAACTGGTAATAACTCTCTGTGTGCTCACATAAGCAGGGTAAAGTTCAATTATTCTTTTCAACAATTACATTCATACACTAATGGTAACACAACACTGCTGATAAAAGACAAAACTGCTCACGAAAGAAGCAGAAGAAGTAGAAGTCTAATGGTTTTCAGTGAGCAGCTCCTTCAAACAGGGGCTGGTCGTCCTGTTTTTTCTACATTGACCAGTTTTATTACTCCCAAAATGTAAATTAATTACAGAGCTCATAAAAGTGCTGAATCTTTGTGTTAATTATCACTAATTATCCCTGCCAAGCACAAACACACACAGAGAGTTGAGATCTTATTATAGAAAAGCCAGAAGCAAAGGGGGAGAAAGGGTGAAGGGGAGCTGATATTAACACTTTTTTTCCCTCCAAAAGACTGAAATTAACTAAATTGTGAGCTGCTGATTTTTTGAGTTGTTGCTGGTTTAGCTGTTGCCTGTCCTTTTTTAAAAGTTTCCAGTCTGGCCAAATATCATATGGAGCTGAATTAAACAGGATTCCTTTAAAATCCTAAAATACAGACATGTGTGGCGGCTTCTCAGCATGCAGTAAAGCTTTAAACATGAGCAGAAATCTTACTGAAACACAACCTGAACTTTATAGATCCAGGGGTTTATATAGCAAAACTATTCAGGGTTAGAGCAGGTTACTTGTGGCCTGATTTTAGACAAAACTGTCAGCGCATGCTTGGCCTGACTTTCGTGTCTAAAGGTTAGAGAATAAATCCAGTCTGTATGTGTGTTGCCTGAGCGTGGATGCTGGTAACTAAGACAAACTGAGAGTAATGTAAATGTATTTCAGAATATGCTGAACTGATTTTTTTCTTTTCTTGTCCTTTACTTAAGCAGAGATACTTCCAGCACCCTCCATTTGTTCTGTTTCCCTAATGCTCAAACAAGATCAACGCTGATGGACATCTGACTGTTATTATCCACACTGTGAATAATAACAAGCAGGGTTAGCTAGTGAGATAGATATCTCTCTAGATCTGTGATGTTCTTAAATTGTCTGACTTATTTACAGCTCTCACATGCAGAGCAAAACCTACAGATTCCACTGAGTGCGCCTTCAAAGTGTAAAAGATTGTGCAAAGGTTTAAAATGATAATAAACCCTATTTTAAAAAGAGAGACTTTACAACAAACTAAAGCAAGCTGCTGCTGGCTTCACTGATAAATTGGTGCTTAAACTGTGCACAAATATAATCTGTGAGTTTACAGGCACAAACTAAAATATTTGACATATTCTAGCAAAAACAAGAAGAAGAAGAAGAAGAAGAAAGGAAGCTAAAACTAAAAAGCGCACATTTGTGTGCAGAGTAAGATCAGTGAGAAAGTTCTCATATCCTGGAACAAAACATCAAACAATCATTTCAAACTGTTTCAATGGGATTAATACATGTTTAGTTTTAATACATTTTTTTCTTTATATTTATTTTTTAGAAGTGGCAATTTGAGATTGAACCAAAGTTGGTAATCTAACATCAAACCAAAAGCTCACATCTTTTAAATACAGTCATTTATTGAACTTTTTTCCCCTTACAGTCTTTTTTTGTGAGTTAAAAATGTAAGTAAACCTGATCATTCATTAGCTAAAATCAATGTAATCAAATGAAAATAGCAAAGAGCTTTATAAAAGCATTCAAGTGAAACGAATGAAACTTTAACGGTGAAAAAAAAGCACCTATATGCATTTTCGCACATTGATTCCTTGCATTTTTTCAGCTCCAAATGAGAATTTTTTTTTTTTACTTCAATTAAACATGGAGGAGCATGAAACCACAACTCCCAAATAACCGCCTCCGGGGTCAGGACCTCGGTGTAACAATGAGGCCCCTATGAGAATAAAGAATAAGTCCGAGCAGGCTGACTGTGATTCATATCTATCGCTTTTATTGTAAAACTGTAAACTGATTCCAAACCCAAACATTGCATCACTTAACCATTGTTCCCGGGAGAAAAGAAAAGAAAAGAAAAGAAAAGAAAAGAAAAGAAAAGAAAAGAAAAGAAAAAAAAAGTGATTTCTCTGTCAGACTCTCAGCTTCATTTTCTACCATAGATCAGAAACACAGGAGCGAGCTGCACGTCCCCGACCTGGTCCTGTTAAACAAACAAACAAACAAACAAACAAACAAACAAACAAACAAACAGCTCAGCGCAACCGAGGTGTATATAAATATATGAGCATATTCAAAAGGTAATTTTTTTTAAAGGCAGCTGCTTATTTGGATGAAAATTGCTTTCAGGGAAACACAACAGGTCTCGAAGCGTCGTCACGAGTGCGCGTGTGTGCGTACGTGACAGAGGCAGAGAGAAGAAGCAGATTTCTGTGTAGTGATTCTGCCCCCTGTTGGAAAAAAAGCGCCCCCCCCCTCCTCATTTTTTTCTGCCTCCCTGTGCCTGCTTCTCTTATAGAGTATGGCAGATCTTTTATTGAATCTCACAAGTATTTTTTAAGACAAAGCGATTAATAAATAAATAAATAACCAAAGCAGCAGATTGGCTGAATTAAATGTGCGAATATGTGATTCATCCCAATTCCAGGATGTGCGAGGAAAGCAAAGAAGCGGGACCCATATAGAATCTGTAATTAACGTCTCGCCGTTAAGCAGCTCATTAACTGAGTTATACATAAAGCTAATTTAATTAGCGTCGCGGGCAGCCTATAGTCTCCGCTTTATTGAATCATTCTGCTGCCTAATCCATCAGATACGCCGGTGGAAAAGAAATCAGAAAGAGTCTCGGATGCGCCCTCCTGATGATAATATGATCATCTCCGCAGGACAGAAGACCCCTCTGCCCCCCTCCTCCTCCCTTGACACACACCTCCCACCCTGCTTCCACCCCAGAGTTCAACATGGGGTCAGTGTCTTGCTCAAGGACACTTCAGCAGCGGCTCGATGCGACGACACCCTGAATTTAAAGTGTCGCGATCTCACCTCGGCTGTGTTTGTTTCATGGTTTTTTAAGCGTCGCGAAGACTTCTGTATAAAATACCAAGGTGGTGGAAATCAGTTGACTAACAAAGAGCACGCGCGCACGGTGGCACGCGCCTCATCGCCGCTTGGTGGCACTGGTGTGGTTTCTCTCTCTCTCTCTCTCTCTCTCTCTCTCTCTCTCTCTCTCTCCTGTGGGGAGCTTATAGGGGAATCATCTGAGAGGAACAAAGAAAGGAGGGAGACAAGAGGGGGGAGGCTCTCTCTCTTTCTCTCTCTCCCCCTGTGTGTGTGTGTGTGTGTGTGTGTGTGTGTGTGTGTGTGTGTGTGTGTGTGAGGAAAAAGAGGAGGGCTGGTGGTGGTGGTGTGGGGGTCTCCCAGGACATATATGGAAATTTGAACGGCTCACATTCGCCAGAGCGCGCATGGCTGCTCCGATTCACCATCGCGCACCATCACCACCACCATCACCTACCTACCATTAAGACTTTGGGGCGCGGGCCCGAAACCCCCCTCATGTAACGGTGATTAGAGCTCCGTGATGATTTCCTGCCAGTCCACAGAAGAATACGGGCTACATCTACAGCTTGAAATAAGCTTGGCTGGAGCTCCGTGTGCGACAATAAAAGCTCAATGTGACTGCAATTATGCTCCTTTAAACCTGCCTGTCACACTAACAACATGGCAGACCAACATGTGGTTGAGGGGGTATTAAATGCAAATATCCTCTGACGTAAAACGCAATAACAGGGCTCAAAGTCTTTAACCTGCGGGTCACCAGCGTACTTTTATTTTATTTTATTTTATTTTATTTTATTTTATTTTAGGATATGCTTCAACACACAGGGTATATATTTTAAATAAATTAATAATCAAGTACCCTATTAAAAATGTATTATTAATACTATTATTATTATTATTATTATTATTAGTAGTAGTAGTAGTAGTAGTAGTAGTAGTATTAAATGTTGCAATTCACCCACTTTTAATGTAACCATTGATATTTTAAAAATTAAAAATTATATCTTTTATATTTTTTTAAAATTTTATATTAAAACACATCTGTCTAGCCCGGTTTATTATTATTATTATTATTATTATTATTATTATTATTATTATTATTATTATTGTAAATCACGTACGTATTGCTGTACATGTAAACCTCACAGAAGAAGCCTGTAGGGGCAGCTGTTCCTCCTGTTTCCCACCGGTGAAAAGCAGGCTTTCAGCGGCTGCTGCTCTTCCTGTGGCCGCTGTCGGGAGCTCGTTTTCCGCTCACATCCTGTTCGGCTCCCGGCTGTACTGCGGCTCTACGACCTGACCGCTACAGGCAAAGCGCGCAAACAGAAAGCGGATTTAACAGTTTAGAAAATGAATGAATGGTTTTTATTTGATTGACTGGTTGATTTTTTTCTTTTTCTTTTGCTCTATTTCACTCAGATTTCTTACACTGGAGCCGCCATATTTTTGGATCTTTTATTAATTTATTAAAATTTATTTTAAATATATTTGATGCTTTTATTTACTCTATTTAAATCAAATTAAAGCCCCCACAACCCCCTTCTTGGTGTGTTTTACAGTTTTACAGTTTCATGTCTTGACATTACACCAGACTCACATCTGTTTTTGCAGCAGTGCAGACACTCTGAAGTTTATCACTGCCCTGTTAGTTTGTTAGCATTGTTGCTGCTGGTTTTGGGGAGTCGTACCCCATCCCGCCTCCCCGACCCTTACGATTGGCTACACCCATCAGACAAGGGTTTGCCAGCACTCCGACTGCGTGCTACTGTTGAATGGTTTATTCAGGGCTGAGCTTACTCAGGGCTCGTTTTAGCCAAGCCACATGATAAGGCCTCAATCAGAGAGGCAAGGGGGTCTGGATCAAAGTGAGTTAAGTGAGTAATTGAACTTTGTGGTTAGAAAGGTTCTCGTTGACATGTTGCCAAAAAAATTCCAGCACCACCACCACCCACTCTGCAGCTCCCACAGGTTTTGTGTGTGTGTGTGTGTGTGAGGTTTGCAGCAGTGCAGAGGAGAGCTCAGGGAGAAACAACTCCTACTACGCAGCACATCTGGTAATAAATTGTATGAATACTCCTCCTCTCACCTGTTTTGTGCCGAATGCCACTCTTCATGGTTGGCTATCTGTGTTGGGAGGGGTTGAGGTGGGGGGGGTGCAGTGAAGTGGTTACACAAGCAAATTTCTTTCAGGCACAGTTGGGCCGCAGCCCGTGGGAAACACGGGCATTATGAAGTCAAGGCCAGTCTGATAGCTGCAACGGAAGACTAAATGATAAGAGCCAAGCATAAAAAAGATTGCTGTGTGTATTATGAGCTTTTGTTGTTTTGTTGATGCTTGGAAACGGCAGAGGAAAAGCTTTGATATCATGTAACAGTTGCCCACAAGCGCTTTGTGCTGCAGGCAAAATGTATCTTTCTTTCTAACATTTTAAGCCACGTTAAATTTCTCCAGTGGACTATTCTATTGCTGACTATTGGGATTTAATAGTTCGTTGTAAAGTGCACACAGTTGTTTTTTAATTAACAGCCAAATAATTAATTCATCAACTTAATAAAATGCAACTTTGGAAACTGTTTTGTACCTAACACAGTGATGCCTGAGGCTCACGGGCAGGGTCGGTCAGACAGACGAGGCTGGCACATGTCCACTGAAGCCCAAATTAAAACGCTTTACAATCAGGCAGGGCGAAGGACGGCCCTGAGGCTTTTCAGTTTCCTTGTACAGGGGGTCTTATCTGAGGATCAACTTTCATGCGAGCACTCCCAAAGAGGGATGTTTCTTTGTTCTATCAAGACCAGTCTCCCCAGCTTCTCCCTCTCTCTCCCCCCCTCTCCCTCTCTCTCTCTCTCTCTCTCTCTCTGTGTGTGTGTTTGAAATATATGAGGAAATGTAATAATGAGGGGGGGGCAAAGTAGTCCATTTGTACCCTGTCGTATGCTGCAAAGACAGAGGACAGCTACCGGTACATGACTGTTATTGAGTAGCAAGCTCCAGTGGCAGCAAACAAATAAGAAATATTTACTGCTCTATTCCCTCTCCTTTCTACTTTCCCGGGAATGCCCGGTTAATTGAAGATGGTAATCATTCATTCATTGTTTGCTGATGCAAAATGTAGCTGATGTGCGCAGAAATGTGCTCTCTGTGAGGCCGCCGTTGGTTTGTGTGGAATGAATACAATGTTGGACACAAAAGGAGCACGGCAGAATGAAAAGTGTCAATCTCCACCTGACTCAGAGCCCATTACAGGGTGAGAGAGGAGACAGATGTATGTGTGTGTGTGTGTGTGTGTGTGTGTGTGTGTGTGTGTGTGTGTGTGTGTGTGTGTGTGTGTGTGTGTGTGCTCCTGCTAGTGTGCGTGAGTGAGTGGGAGAGGTATGAGAAAGACAGCCAAAGGTGTATAAAGAGTACACATCCATTCACTGTCATGATTAGCAGCTATTATCAACAGCCTGAGCTGGTTGCCAGTCAGGCTGAATTATTCTGCAGTGAATCGACTTAGCAGGCAGTTTGACCGATGACTCTTTCCTAACGCTGAGCACTAACTCTGCTCAGTCTGATTTCATTTCCTACCTTTTCTGTCACTCCTCACATTGATTGGCTCCCGTGCTTTCAACCAGAACCTCTCTTTTATCAAACCCACCCTCCTTTATTTCTGCTGCTGCTTTTCCTTTGTCCGCAGCATCGAGTTTGTCCCTTTTTTCCCACTTTAGCTTAGCAGGAAAAAAAATGTCAGAGTGGACCTTCTGTGTATGCACACATGCATGCATGTGGACAAATGTGCATGCATACATGTTTGTTTGTGTGTGTGTATGTGTGTGAAGTTTGCAGGGCAGGGCAGTGCAAGCAGCAGTCTGATCCATACTAATGTTCATTGATAGGAAAATCAATGGTGCATTGATCCAAGCCTTGGCTCTGACAGAGGAGAGAGAGGAGGTGAAAGTGTGATGACTGGCGGAAGAGCAAGAGGAAGAGGAAGACGTGAAGAACGAAAGGGCTGCGCAGATGAAGGTAAACGGTAAAGCACCGCAGGGCTGTGTGTACCTGCAGATGACAGAGATGGGACTAAAGCCCTGATGGATGCTGTCGGGGATGAGTAACTATATGTGTGAACAACCTGTCGTGGCCTACTATTCTCTTTTCTCTCTCTGTTTCGCAGAACTGCTCTCGAGAGTGGATGAACAAGCCTCAAATGGAACCTGAGAAGCAAAAAAAAAGGAAAAAAAGAGGAGAAACAGGAGAGGAGAGTAGGAGGGGAGGGAGAAAATCAATTTTCCCAGACAGAGGCAGGCTGGTCTAATGGAGGTCTAAAAGAAGAGGAGGAGGAGAGGACATATTTTCCTCTGATTACCTCCTGTAGCCTTCCTGGCAAACCTTCAAAGCTGTAGCGTTGCTAGAACGGTCTCACTCGGCCCAGCTTTTTGTAGGAGAAGGTGTGGAGACTGGTTGCTTCTTTCACTCAGCAGCAATCAGGCTGTGAGGTGGACAAGACGGTGCAGCAACAACAACAAAAATCCCAACACAGCGAGGAAATGGCAAGTAAACACTGACCTGTAAGACACCTTAGAAAATAAAATCCTGCTCCAATGAGCAGAAACCATTTTTCTCTTTTATTTGAATTCTGAACATTTGAATGGGACATTGAAGGTAATTCTCTCTTTTTCTAATCTCCATGCTGCCCTTTCATAGCAGTTATGTAACCTGTTAGATCTCCAAGGGAGAAGATGAGCTGGATTAAAGGGATAAAGGCTTCCATTTGGCCAAGATGACCCATTTATAAAACATAAAGAAAGGAAATTTGTCCTTAGTGTCTCTGTCAAATGAAGGGAGATATCTGGAGTACCCCCTTTTGCTTGTGCTTCTCCGCTCAGATGGCCTATGACCAGGTTGCTATGTTCAATTTCCTGCAACAGGCTGGATTGTTATGAATTGGAGTGGAGTGGACCTTCAGTGCTATGCAGAGAAATTGCGGGCACTGATTTGTTCCAGTTCCAGCTAAGTGAATTTTAAATCTTGTTTATGGCTGTCATCATAAAATAAAAAGTGTTGCACGCCGAGGAAACGAGACGAGCAGAAATTTGGCTTGTGGAGCATCAAACCGCTGGCCGAGAAAAGCACCGATAAATCCAAACGCTGGAGATTACGGTCGTAGGAAAAATAGACTGGAGTGGCTTAGGAAATGATTTAAAATGTAATGAGAAACAAGGCATCTGAAGCTGGAATCTGTGACCCACAGTAGCACCAAAGAGGAACAAAAGAGACTCAAAAAAGAGGGGGGGACAGATGTGGCTCCAGTATCCTCAAACTCCCTCCACTCCAATGGCCACTGTACGTCTGCTCCTGTAGCTTTGGGGACGTGCTCGTTAAAACCAGTGAATGTTCAATCGGCTATTAAACAACGTTTCAATGAACTTTTCCTTTTCTTTAGACCACTTACTGTACAAATACAGTGTTTCCCTCCTGGTAGAAAAGACACTATAGTATGGAGGGAGAAAAAAGCTCAGGAGGGTTTGAAAAGCTATTAAATGTTGCTGAAGGAGAGCTTGAAACACTGTCTGTCTCTCTGTTTCTCTGTCTGTCTGTTACTGTTTTTTTTCCTTCCTCCCTCCCTGTCTAGTTGGCTCTTTGTGTTTTTTTTTCCTGTCTCTCGGCCTGTGAGGTGAAAGTGGCTTCCATGGTAACGACACACTCTGTTTATGCCACTACGTCTCACTTCATCACAAGCTGTTGATGGCTTTGATTTGCATGCGTGCCTATGTGTGAGTGTGTGTGTTTGCCCCCCACCCCTCCTGAAAAATACCCCCCTCCTCCCTGAAACACACTCGCACATCATACAGGTGTTCACGAGACGAGCAGGACAGGTTAAAACTATTGTTCAGCTGTTTGATGGTTCACATTCCTCCATGAAATAAAAGAGAAACCAGGCTCCGATGCTTTTATTCTGTCAGTTTTTAGAGGCACAGTTCCCCCTTTTTTTTAATTAATGGCAAAATGAGGGGGGGAAAGCAGACTGTGACCTATGAAAAGCAGATGCTTTTAGCATCCCGAACAATGCTTTTCGATCTGTTTCCTCAAAAGAGAGAGACAGAGGGGGGGAAAAGCCAAGCAAAACCCACTAAACATGCTCCGACTTATGCATTTATCTTGTTTTAGGTGCCATATGATGCTCAACTTTCAAAAATCTTCAACTCAACAGCAGAATGGAAATTGGCACTTCAGCTGCTAAACTTAAAAAAAAAAAAAAAAAGTAAATTTAATCATACTCATTTCCTCGTCCTGCGGGCTGATCCCGTACACTTAACCACTTAAATTAGCAGCAGAAACAATGATTATGACTTCTTTTCACCAAAACCAGTCGCCCCCAATTAGTGGGGAAAGGGGTGTGGGGGGTAGGGGGGTGTGGGGGGGTGAGAGTTGAGGAGGGAAGGAAGGGAGGGCCTGGCTAGCCCGACCCCCTGCAGGGCAGAAAGAGAAGGGGGGGGGGGGGTGGCAAAAATGGATTCCATACCAGGAAATCCATTAGGGCAGGGAACGGCGTGGAGCTGGCAGCCACAGAGTGGTCGCTGTGTTTTTAAAAATTCCTCATTAGGTGTAATTTCTAAATTACAATCAGCGCGGGCAGAATGAGAAAGCGAGGATCTGACCAACTCATCGGGATAATCAGGGTAATAGCATGATCAGGCGTGCGCACGTGTGTGTGTGTGGTGGAGCAGAGAGGCAGAAAGACAGATGAAAAACCAAAGGGAGCCGAGGAGGATGGAGGGTGAATTTTAATGTTGCTGCTGATGCTGCTAGTGGACACTGACTTTTACTTATTATTCTGTTTTGTTCATTTATTTATTTATTCATTAAATGATTTTTCACTTATTTATTTATTTGCAAAGTAACTGATCTAGATAATTGCTGCATGGGTGTTGGGGGGGGGGGGGGGGGGGGGGGGACTAAAGCAACAAGCTAAATGGAAAGCACGAGTCTCCCCCCTCTCTCTCTCTCTCTCTCTCTCTCTCTCCGCTGTGGTCTCACTCACTGAATAAGAGGATGGGGATGGAAAAACTAGTGAAGGCAATGCAAAAGAGTGGGGGTAAAAAAAAAGGGAGGAAGATGAGGGACAGAAACAACGGCGGGGAGCGAGAGAGGGAGTCGAGGGGCCTCTGTAAGGGAGAGAGAGAGAGAGAGAGAGAGGGGAGGGGAAATGGCAGGAAGGGAGGAGGGAGGGAGGGAGGGAGGAGAAGAGGTTAATTTGCACATATTAGAGAGGGCAGGATTTTTCATTAAAAAGAGATTGAAGTTGATATATGCCTGTGCGCTCCTGACACACTGTACACTCTGATTGTGTTAAGTCCTTGACAGAACAAAGGATTGCCCCCCTTTACTTTCTCTCTCTTTCTCCATCTATCTCTAAGAGCCACTGCAGCCCCTGCTGCAGCTCCGGCAGCCTTCTGCGGCTCTATGGAGCTGTTTCATGGTGAATAGAAGCTCAGCCAGAGTGTCATATCACCTCAGGTCCTACTCTTTAATGCATATGCATACACTTGCTTTCATTCCCATGAAAACTAATCGCAGAGACAAAATGTGTTTTTATCGCATCTCTGCGATCGCGTGTGCTGGATCTGGTGGTCCGGAAGGGCTTCAGAATAAGTACAGACTCAACAAACAGTTTAGTTCGCTTGCCTCACAGGAAGCATAACAAATCAAAGTGTTTTTGATATTCCTATTTTCCCAACTGAAGGAAGTATTAAATAAAAGAGCCACATTCAGCACATTGTGGCGGCACAGTTGCTCGTTTAGCTGGTGGCGCTTCCAGAAAGGTGGTTGGACAATGACAAAACCTCCAGTCCATTGTTCGAGGCCACCATTCAGGTAAGCTGAGCTCTGCTTGTCGAGGCGCCCGAGGAGAAGTTTATACCTGCCGCAGAAACGACAGAAACAATCACGGCGATTCCTGTTTTTATTTTTGATCTGCTGCTTTCAGGACACATGCAACTGGTCTAAATTGCTCCCTTCTTCCATGTTTCTCTCTCTCCGTTTCTTTTATCTTGTTTTCTGCGGGCCACATCTGTCATTCCTTGCTGGAGGGTTATACCTGATCTTTGACCTTAGTTAGCACGGCCCCCGAGACCTGTTTCACACAAGCACACACATACACCGAGGCCTGCACACACAGAACAGGAGGCATCGATTGGCGATAGATAGATAGAGCGGGGTTGGCCTGATAAGAAGGCCATATTTGATGTTTGTTCTCACAGTGGAGAGAGAGGCAGAGAGAGATTAAATCACAATGAGCAGCCTGCTCCGTCCTTGGCTTCGTCCCCACTCAAGGCTTTACAGGAGTTTAGGGGTCGAGCTGAAAGAATGACGGGTGAGGGATTGTGGACAAGGGGCGCCAGGCCTGCTTAAATCCACTGTGCTAAGAGCCATTGATTAACATGGCCTGTAATGTTATTCAAGAGGTGTGTGTGTGTGTGTGTGTTTTTTGCACAGTCCAAGGTTTTCAGCATTTCAAGCTGCACAGTCCTTTGTCCTCCCTGACCAATGTTATAAACTGACTGACAGCCATCAATAGATGCCTGCTTCACAATGGCTGTGCACTCAGGTCTGCTTCCTGTGCACACTGAGCTCCTCTACCTACTGCTGCTCTGCATCTTCTCCACGTTTTAAAAGATCTCCATGTGCAAATGGTCAAATGTGTCTTTTAACATAGCTGTAAACATGTGCAATGATAAATGATTACACACACACGTTACTGACAGACACACTTGAGCCAGTTTGAAGCTGATTATAGATCTGTTCAAAACTCGGGATGTCGTATGTCTCGTGATGGGTTTTGCAGCATTAATAAATTACCTTTCACCTCCCTTACCATGGCTCAGTGTTACAGCTACATTGTTTAGTGTTCACTCGCTGTGTATGGACTGTACAAATGTGTGTGTCTCACAGTAAAACCATGCCCTTAAAAATCCTCAGTGTGGTAACTGAGACATCCACACCTCCCTCTCTCCCTTCCTAACCTAAATTTTGTCCCCGGTGCAAACTCATCACTAAGATTAAAATTGAAAAGGTTTCTCCCTATTGATTATTACCCATGAGTGGACGAATCACAACACACCAAACCCTCTTCTGTCTGTTCTGGCAGCGCACTGACCTAGGAGTCCCTTTTACATATGACCAGAGCCAGCTCGGGATTCAAATCCCCCAGCCGAAAAAGCAGCATGTGTACGTATGAAAGGCTGTATATGTTGGCCAGTGAGTGCGCGGTCTCAAGGGCTGGGAGATTATGTCGACAAAAGGTGCACCTGGTGCTTTAGATTGAGTTTCTTTCCTCCCCTTCCTCCCTTTATCCCCCTTCCATCCCCCCTCTCCTCCTCTCGTCTGGCCATTTTCAACATTATCCTGGGACTTTTAAAAGATTAGACCAAGTCTTTTCTAATTGGGCCACTAATGCCTGTTAACAGTTTGCAATGAGGGAGACTAATGGAGAATGCGACTCTTTAATATATACATATATATATATATATATATATATATATATATATATATATATATGTGTGTGTGTGTGTGTGTGTGTGTGTGTGTGTGTGTGTGTGTGTGTGTGTGTGTAAAATACCTCCTGCTCATGGGAATACACTTTTGAGTTATTTTAGACTCTTACATAATCAAGTGTAGTGTGTCAGAGCAGATTATTGAGTCCCTTCCCTATGTAACTCAGATCTAATGGTTTTCTGTGCAGCCACTGATAAACAAGATATGCATGTGTTTAGTTACATGTATTAATGTGGGTGTAAGGGTGCAATGATATGGGCACAGTAAGAGAAAATAAATTATTGTTGTTTTTAGTGAAGGTCTAGAGTCTGATGCTGCAGGTTTTTCTTATGTTCTTTCTCTGTCGCTTTAATAGAGGATGTGTTACATTGTGGGTAAAACTGGGAATTTTAAAAAAATGCAGTGGGGTGTTCTGATAATATAGCATTGTAAGTACTGGTGTGTCACTATGTTAGTGTTAGAACTGCAATACTTACACAGTTCAGTCCATAATTATCCAAGCTGAGGGGTCGATCCCACTCCAGATGGTCAGCAGATAAGTCCGAGGGGGTCCTGAGATGATTAATGGGTAAGGGAGTCAGTATACAGAAAGCTCACCTTCACAACCTTATTTTACTTATTTATTTTTTAACTTTGTCTTCAACTTCACATTTAAATGTGAAGTTTAAAGAGGAAATATCTCTATGTAGGAACTCCTAATACGTACACTTCAAGCTAGCAACGAATACGAGCTGGAGCTAATATTTAACAGTTTTAACAAGTCTTCTTTTCTATGAAAATCTAATTTAAAAAGACATTTAATAAAAACAGCAACAGCCATGCAGGAGAGTTGAAAATATGCTGACAAATGGTGGAACATAAATAACTACCTTTACATTTAAACTGTAGCTCTGTGAAGCCAAAGGAAATGCATTTGTAAATGGATTTCACATACTTATCACACCATTCGTGTAACTTTTTTTAAAATCCTCTGGTAGTGCCACGTGGTTGCCCTGAGAAGTCGAATGCACTGCAATGTAAGAAAATACGAGAGAATTGGTGGAGGGGGGGGGGGTAAAAGCACGTAAAAGATAAGGGAAGTAGAAAAACTAGGAAGGAAATTGAATTAAACAAAAAAAAACAAAAAACAACGGAAGTAGATAAATACAGAACGGAAGTTGAGTAAAACAAACGGGAAGTAGAAAAACAAGAGATTTTGAGTCAAACATGACAGAAGTGGAAAGAAAAGCTCACAAAAAATAAAAATAAAAAACATTTAAAGCTCAAAAACAAAATAGAAGTGATTTAGAGGGGATAATAACATGAAAGATCAGCTGCAGTAAACGATTAATAGCAATCTATACAGATTATATGAATAATGTGATTTGAACACAACACATCCCTCTTTTTCTTCCTCACAAGACCAGTTAATCCTCCATTTCTTCGTCTCACTGCAATCCTTCCCATGTTTCTGTCACCTCCGCACCTTTTTTCCTGCTTTTCTTGTGTTTCATGTGCTTCTGCTGCATTTTTCTATTTGCACTGTGTTTGGACCGAAAACCTTATTTGAAATTTTGTTGTTGTTGTTGATGATTAACAGATGTTCTTATTTGGATTCTATTCCCACCTTTATAGTTACAATATTATTTTCAATTTAAACAAACCTCAGCAGAAAACCTGTGGTTTCTGCAGCTGCTTGAAAGAGAAATCATGTAGTAAAGTAATCTGTTTGCAGCCGTTTTTCTGGGTGAAATGCAAGCACGGTTCACCGGGATCAGCCCTTTTTTGTTTTTTCCTTTTGTCTCTCTTCAGGGAAACAATAAAAAATTAGCATCGGCTTCTTTGTGTGCTTCAAGGTTCCTACTACAGCATTCGCACGACCCTCGTCAACCTTTCTCATCTTTTATTTCAAGGAGTTATCCCAACTCATGCAACAAGTCCAGCACACATAAACATTTTCACACACACACACCCTAATCTTCAACTCTTCAAATGCAGTACCCCGTTTGGCCGCCTACCTCCACAGTATTCATTTTATTTAGAAACTGAGTCGGCGTGTGTGTGTGTGTGTGTGTGTGTGTGTGTGTGTGTGTGTGTGTGTGTGTGTGTGAGAGAGAGAGAGAGAGAGAGAGAGAGAGAGAGAGAGCATCACATGTGTACCCCCTCACCCACTCTCTATTTCCAAAACACACACACACACACACACACACACATACACACATACATACACACACGCCTTCCGTCCAGCCCAAGGGTCTCCAGTCTGCATAATAAATGAGGCTTGCTGATAGGTGGAAGAACAGGGGAGGGAGTTGGTTCTCTCTCTCTCTCTCTCTCTCTCACTCACACACACACACACACACACACACACACACACACACACACACACACACACACACACACACACACACACCGGCCTGTACCATTACACAGTTTGGGTCTATACCACTTAACAGCTGCTGCTGGAGAAATCCCAGGTCTCTTACCATGCCTGTTGTTCGCTCATTTATCCTGATTGCAGCAGCGGCTGGACTTCTCTTCAACCTCTGATGTTCAGATTTCAATCCTAGAAATTAGCTTAAAGTCTCCACAGGGATTTCTCCTTTCACGTCAGCTACAGTGTCCTTGAGCAAGGCACTCATGCCACGCTGGGGGCATCCCCCCACCCCCCACCCCCCAGGTGTTTGCATGTACAATACTGCCTACATTTGCAGCTTTTCCCTGATATTTATTGGCTAATTGTAAAAAACAAAACAAAAAGCAGCAAGAGAGGCAGAACTATCAGAGGCTTTGCTTTCTTGAGGTCGAACATTTGTTAAGCACGTGGAGACTTTCTTGAATACTAAAATCACATTTCTCACCTGACAACAAGTACAAAAGAGGAATAATTAATAATATTCCTCTCCTCGACTCTATCATTATCATTTATGGACACTCACATACATGCACACATGAACCGGGACCGAAATTATTTAATAATATGGACCCCCCCCCCCCCCCCTCCCTTCACATAGTCGACCATTTGAAAGTAATTATCAGTAATGATCTGCCGGTGACTGATCTATTTTTACCTGATGATCAAACCAGATCTCATCTTAGATCTATATCCCGTGACATTCATTATAGCCCCACAAGATTACATTCATCTCTGCCACCACCACCTGTCCTTGCGATGGTGTTTCATTCTTCAGCCAGACCCCATTCAAAGTGATGGTAAATATAGAAAATACAGAATAGGATGTAAGATTTTTATTACTATAATTAATATTACTTGTAAGTGTGTGTATGTGAGATTAGCCTTATCCCACTGTTTTCTTTAATTATTCCCGGTGTTGAATTTTTTTAACTCTTGTACATACATTATATATATACATTACATATATATATATATATATATATACATTATATATATATATATATATATACATTATATATATAGATATATATATAGGTATATATATATATAAATATATATATATATATATATGATATTATTAGATATATATATTGATATATATATATATAATATATAGATATATTATAATACATTACACATACACACACACACAACACACCACACACACAATACATAAAAAATAAGATATATATTATATATATATATACACATTACACACACACAAAAGCACACCCACACACACACACATACATACATAGATATATAGTATATAGGTAATGTAATATATAGATATATATATATATATATATATATATGTAATGTATATATATATTATATATATATATATATATATATATATATATATATATATATATATATATATACATCACACACACACACACACACACACACATATATATATTCGTTTTATGTATTTTGCTTTTTTTTTTTTTTTTTTTACCGTGCATTTAAATAGGCACAGCACACCTTTTAAACAACATAACACAATATAAACAGGAGCTGAAGGGGGAGAAATGCCATTTGGAAAGAAAACAGGAGCTTTCTAAATGAGTTTAATTGAGTTTATACATAATTCAGTGCATTTCTGTGTGGGTCATGCAGCTTCCCTGCAGTGTGCTGCTGTGGTCGATGGTCTTCAAAACAACAGCCCGCAGGTCGCCACAGTAGATAGGAGGCTCTACTTCTTTTTTTAAAGAGGTAAACACTACAGAAAAACAACCAGCTGTGACGACAGAGTAAAGTAAGACGATGCTGCTAACACTCCACATTTATAAACGCCATTAAAATATATATATTCGCAGGAGATCACATAAACACGAGCCTAAAGTGACACGTGACTTTAAAATATTTCCTGCTGTCGTCTCACATCATTAGATCCCCATTTAGCATAATATCACTGCGCTAAAAGCGCATTACACCAGTCTGTCTACAGTGGGGGGGGTTTATTAGTGTGTGTGAAAATAAGAGTTTTAAAAAAATTATAAATAATAATAAATCAGCCGTAAAATGTAAAAAAGTGTTTTATAATTTATTACGATAATAGATTTGAATTTTGATGCCCTGAAACACAAATCAAAGCATCGCGGAGCTTCACGTTTAGCCCCCACGGCTGCACTGAGCACCGCTCCTCGGTGGCAGAGTGCTTTTACCGGGGAGCTGCATTTCCCCTTCCCCGCCTCCAAAGGGGAAAAGCAGACGCGGAAAGAAGAAAAAACAACCGCTTCTTCAAACACCCCCCTCCCTCCCTTCACCGCTGAATTGTCGTTGCCATCAGCTCGCGGTGAAGTTCTCTTTCTCGCTTCTCTGCGGTTTTCTGAGCTCCCTTTCTTCTCGCTCGTAGCGGGAGCCGCGAGGGGCGCGAGGCAAGACGGCTCTCGAGCCCTGCAGCGACGCACTCTGAGCGGCAGGCGAGCGGAGCAGGCGCCGCTGAGTCAGCGGGACACGCTGCAGCTCAGAGAGGCGACCAGGAAACTCCTGGCTGTGCTCCTCCGCATTGCAAACACTTTTATTATACAACGCCTTTTATTTGAATGACTTATTCTATGGTAATTATTGACTCTGAACTCAGCCGATATCTAAACTATATTTTATTGCTATTTTTAGTTTTATTTATTTAGGCGTGGGTTTTTATTGTGTTGGAAGCAACACCGCAAAACCCCCCAAAATACATTCCTAAAATATAGTTTAAAAAAATATATACGATAATATTGCATATTTATTAATTATTATTATTATTTTACACAATTTCCGCAATTATGATTTTTCCACACAGACAGATTCACTCAGTCTTGTGAGCTTTTACTTCTGTACTTTTTTCCCATCTTTCCAGAGCTGTGTGTAGTTTTAATCTCTCCGTAATATTTCAGCATTATTGGCATAATTTTCAAGCTGCGTATAACTTCTCACCGCTGTAGGCAACACAGTCTATGGCGGTCCAAACGCTTTGCAGAGCTTTTCAGATCTGATCGAGGGTGACAAGTAGGCAAATTTGACTTTGAAAGTAAAAAGGGTGCTCTGCTTGTTTACTGCCAGTCGTCCTGCTTTGTCATTTTTGCAGTGGCATCAATAAGCTTCGAGGAAACTGCGAAGTGTAATTCAGCTGGAAGGCGCGCGCGTGCGCGCGCGCACACACACACACACACACAAAGAAAGAGAGGATTCTGAGAATAGTGTATATATGCATGTCTGTGTGTGTGTGTGTTTGTGCCGGGGGTGACAGAGGAGTGTCACTTAGCAGAAGAATACGAGCTGTCTGAGAATGAAGAGGGATGAGGCTGAATCCTGCTGCTTCTCCTCGCCACCATTATCCCACAGGAGAGCGACCTGTGGGGGGGCTGACACACAAATACACACACACGCACACACACACTCTCGCTGGGAATCTCCTCAGCTGTTCCCTCCACACTCTGTCTCTTGCACCCTTCCTCCTCTTCCTCCTGCCCTCACGGCCCTAAACACCTCTGTTTGCCGGCTCTGGTTCCACTCGGCACCGGATCAGGGCCCCTGGCAGCTGACTGCAGGTTTCTGCCCAGGATTAAGCCTCCTAATGGCAGCCACTCTGTGATGATTTACACTGCATTACTGTACAAACCAGCGACAGCCTCCTTCTTACTAATGGTTTACTACACCGAAGCCTCTCTCGGCTTTATTGCTCTTTGCTCTCCCTATTTGAGGCTGGGGTCTAATTAAATAATTTAGCTGAATTACCAAACATGTGCCGAAACCCGTGTAGAGGAATTATTTTTGGCATCTGGCGAACTTGTTTTATGGCTTTTGTTGTAGTTTTATTTCTGCTCGGTCTGGAGTGTGACAGAATGGGAGCGATGATTGCAACAAATATTGTAAGTTTGTTAAAGTTCACGTCCTGTGGAAACTGCGCATCTTCAACCTGTCGGCTTTTCAAAATAATAGCCCCCTGAAAGCATTTTTAGGAGGTTTATTTAACATCAAGTTTGACTCCCCCCCCCGTTTCACTCAGTAAAGGAGTCAATTCGTTTACAAACTCTTGGCTTTCACTCCATGGGAGTGAATTCATATTTTTACTTTTAAATTATGCTGGAACAAGAGGCTGACGCATATAAGACAAATAAATTTAAATCTTATAAATGAAAAAAAAAATCACACTTGGTGTCAACCTTCTGCAGCAGCTTACTTTTCTAGGTTTTCTTTAATGTAAGGCCTCTACTTATTTATAAAAGTCAAATGACACAATTACAAATCAAGTTTGATCTTTCTGCATTGCTAGTTGAAATATTTCTTTAACTGTTGTAAAATGTTTCCCCCCAAGATTTTAAACCCATAAATATAAAACCTCCTTTTCACTGCACTTTTCTCCATATTTATATATTTATATATTTATTATTTGGGGCTTATTCAAAGCCTTCACGAACACTAATCAATTACAAAAGCCTTACCTGAAAAAAAAAGGAGAACATTTAAGTAGAAACTGAACCGCAGAGTGAGCATGCTCAGTGTGAGACAGGTATCTTTAATGCTGCAGAGCATTCCTCGGTGACAGCGGCTCAGCCTGCCTCTGAAGCCGCAGATATCTGCCCTACATTTGTCTAATCATCCCGGGCTTAACCCTCCTGCTGGCCTGCTATCTGCTCTATGTGTATGTGTGTGTGTGCATAAGACAGAGAGCTCTCCTGTCTCCTAATACCGGGGCTTAGTCATGTTTTGACTTTGTAATCAGGCACCTGGTTGGGCAGCACACAGGGGTCCTGAATCAGCTGGTAAGCCCTCCCAACCCTGGAAAATGCTTCTGGGGGAGCGTGATCGATGATGGACACAGTGGCTCTGGCCCGCATGCGTGTGTGTGCGTGTGAGAGAGAGAGAGAGGCAGGGCTGTTAGTGGGAGGCTTATAAAAGATGGTGGAGGTGGGGAAGTGGTGGTGCTGGGGGGTATGCGTTTTAAACAGCCTAGCTTTGATTGACAGGGCTGATAGTGAGTGGAGGGTGGATGGATGAGGGGAGGTCACAGTGAGGGATAGTTGGCAGTGGGAGGGGTGAATGAGCAAGTGCTCGGGTAAAGGAAAAAGGGGGGTTGCGTTGTTGAATGCAGGTTAGATTCTGGGTGTATTTGTGCGTGTACATGCAAAGCGCGCGGGCGAGTGTGGGTGGGGTGGGGGTGGGGGGTTTCAACACTCCTAAGGAGGGGGTGTATTTTCGAGGGAGTAGGGGGGGTGCAGGAGGAAAGTGAGCTTTTAATTACCAGGGCAGAAGCAGATGTAGCAGAATGGTGCCCCCACCTCTTCAACGCAAACACAGCAGCGGCAGCTGGAAGTCATCAGCTTTGGTTGTGGGTGCATATTTGTAAGGACAGGAGCCCCGAAGCACAATGTTTAAATTTAAAGATGTTGAGTTTCTATTGGCACTTTGGTTGCTCGATGATTATTTATTTTTCTCCCCCAACCCCCCCTCACCTCCCTTCTTGTTACAGAATAATTCACATCCCGCTTAGCGCCTCCTCGTCCACAATTTACAGTGTAATTAATGGCACGGAGTATAAGTCAGGAAAGGTTTGACTCTATTCAAAATACAGCTTACAAGTCCGCTCGTAAGAGTGGCTTCAAACTGGGGGAAAAGAAACCACTGGTTTAACAGGAACATTTTAATCTCATCTACACTCACCTCGTAAATCATCTGACATATGCGCAGGAAGGACAAAAATAACATGCATTTAATCAGCGAATTAAAATATATGCAGCTTGTAATTTATTTTTTGATAATATTAGTTGTTTTAAAGAAGTATTTGTGAGGTGGTTTAAAACTATTGAGTTTATGAACGGGCTCTGTTGGGGGATTTTTAAACTGTGTGCATTTGTTTTGAATTAAATGTCATCTTATTGGGGGTTTTAGTGCTGTTTTAGCACCAGGCCGGATAAAAACTAGTGTCCAGCCCTCTCTCTGGTTCATTTAGTTTCTTTCTACTGATCAGCGTCACGGTAAAAGCAAACACATTTACAGCATGCGTAATTTTGTGATTTATTTACTGATACTTTGATACAAACACCAAACGCTGCTCTTACTTAACCAGAGTGTTTCTTTAATTTTCTTTCTTTTTTTTTTTTTTTTAAATACATTGTCAATCCCCCACCAATTTTTTTACACTCTTAGAAAATTTATCCAACAAAATGTGTGCACAGATGAAAACATGGTGCCCAGAGTATAAAATGACTTTCCATCAAGAAAATGGTGCAAAACATTAAAAAAAAAAAGAAAAAAAAAAAAGAAAGAAACACAATGTCCCTGCACATATAAAAATAAATTAATACTTTTGTGTCCAGTCACTGTCAACCTTATTGTCTGGTCCTAAAGATTCACACACATGAACTGAGGCTTCATTGGCTTTCCTTCACACCAGCACGACCAATCATAATCACTTATGTACAACCAACGGCCAATGAGAAAGATTTATGTACACTTAACGAGGTAAAAACTGTGCCACCAAGTGCCCCCCCCCTGACACACTTCCTCCTCCCCTACAAACACCTATATACAACCACAACCCCTCCCAAATCAGCCAACTAATAAGTAGCTCCTAGCTTTAAACACATGACAAAAATAGAAATCATTAAAAGGGTTTACAGCAAGATTAGACTGAACAGAGGAACAAAAGAAAAAAAAAAAAAACTTTACACAGTAGTACAAAATGATGCTAAATTGCAAAAACAAGCGGGCTTTTAAAATATATCATCTTATGCCCATTACACAAAACCTCCAGATAAATAGAAAGCACAACACAAAGTTGGCTTTGATATTAGAGAATGCAGCAGAATAAAAGTTCCTAGTTTTGTTAAAGAGACGTCCAGCCTGAAGGACCACAAGTTTTTGTAATCTGTTGCCTTAGCAACGCAGCTTCATTACCAGTAGCACTGTGAAAAATTGGGTAGAGTGACCAAGTTTTTTTTTAATATATATATATATATTTGTTTGCTTTTAAAAAACAAAAAACAAAATCCCACTTTCCTCTTTTGGCCTCAGGCACTTGGGTTTGGACCCTGATTGGCCAGTCCTGACTGTTGTGGGTTTATAAGTGGCCGCTGCTGTCGGCCTTTTAGGTCCTGATAGGCTGGTCCTGCTCGAGAGGTAGGTGCAGCAGGAGGCTCAATCGGGAAGATGAAATGCAATCACTTCCACTTGCTGATAACCAATTGCGTGGTTTATCTCTGAAAGTGGATGTGTGACGTGGATTTAAGCATCTTTGTGAACATTCAACGTACTTTTTTGAATAATCTTTTGTTTTTCTCCTCTTTTACATTTCTTTTCCCCGAATGATCCTCCTGTATCTGGCCCAGAGAAGAGACAGTCAAAAGCAAGGCTTCTGTGGTGACCATACGAGGCTTGGCTCACGGACATTAATGGATGTACGCAAACTGCGGGAAGGAGACACGGGGAGAGAAGGCAGCACTGAGGACGTGTGGGACATTTCCTCATTTGATAGTCCCTCCAGGACTGCTGCGAGACAGATGTCAATCACACATCTATGACTGGTAAGTCCTATAACAGGGAATTGTACTGTTGTCCTAATCATAATATTGCTGCCATTTTCTTTTCTTTTTTTTTCAAATGTTTGTAGTTCTGTGTGTGTGCCAGCTTGTGCGCTGCAGCACAACTGCTGGTTTGGCTGAAGCCCCTGAGAGAGTGAAACAGCAGAGAGACCAGACCATTACAAAAACATTAATTAAAAAAAAAAAAAAAAATGAGAGAGGAAAAAAAAAAAAAAAACCCCAAAACAAAACCTGGAACAAGATTCGGAGTAGGAAACACCGAAGAAATAAAAAGAGTTTCTGGGAACCTGTCAGTCAACTGAACTGTTGAGAGAAGAGACTAAACACACCATGTCCGCTGGTGCTACGTACTGACAGTAACACACGTTCAGTTACTACCAGCAGTATTAAATAATTAAAAAAAAATCTTTAAGTAGACAAAGCAATCAAAATAAGGACTCAAAGCAGCTAAAAAGTCGTTAAATCAAATAAATAATACAAAATGACACAAAACGTGGTGTCGAGATCAGAACCTAAACTACAGACAGTCTTCTGTATAACTCCACACAGAGAGTGTGTGTGTGTTATGCTTTAACACACCGCTGGAAACAAATATCTAACATGAACACATTTTGCTCTCCTGCAGATGTTCTCATCACTAACCTACAAAGTTGACCAACAGACTGATCCCGAAAAACTCTGCGCATGTATATATATATATATTTATATTTATATATATGTAAAAAAAAACAAAAAAACAAAACAATAAAAAGAAAAAAAGGAAACAAAAAGAACATATGCCGTCACGTCTTCTCTTGCCCTCCGACGCCCACGGCTTTTTCGGCTAGCCGAGGCTTCTGCGCCCCTGAGCCATGCGTGTCGGCGTGTGCGTGCTGCAGCGCCAGGAAGGGGTTGGCGGTGATGGTGCCTTGGCCCTGGCTCTGGGCGCCGGGCAGCAAGTTGTTGATGGGCAGCTGAGCGGAAGAGAGTGGGATGGAGGGAATCTGGGCAGAGGAGGAGAGGGACTGCAGCTGCTGGAGGTCCTGCTGCTGCATCAGTTGGTAGAGCAACACCTGCTGCTGCTCCTGGGGAGCAGAGGGAGGAAGGGGGAGATGCAAGGAGGGAGGAAACAAGGAGGAAGAATGAGAGAAAAAAGAAAAAGAAAAAAAAGAGAAGAGGATTAAGTGGAGGTGTCATTAAAGAAAAGAGTTGAAGGGGCGAATAAGGGATGGAGGGGGGAACAGAGCGTGAGACAGAAGAAAAAAAGCAGGGGAAAGTGTGGAAAAGAGGGGAAGAAGAAGAGTTAATAAGCTAGGTGATTTAGACTATCGTCTAAAAGAAAATTGTAGCTCAGTGTCTTTGTGTTTAACTGTGTGTGATAGTAGTAAGTAATCAAATGTGCGTAGTGTGTGTGTGTGTGTGTGTGTGTAGTACCACTGAAGGCTGTGAGGACAGCAGCTGGTGGAGCTGATGCTGCTGCAGGAGCAATCTCTGCTGCTCAGACAGCAGGCCGATTCGCGCCGCGCTGAGGAGACAAAGCACACTCACAGTGAGACAAACGCAATTTACACTCTGCCTGCACAGTACCAGACTGTTTAGCACACTTTTTTAAAACATTACAGGTCTGTGACGGTGAGAGTGACAGAAAATATAAACATTTATCTGTTTCTATAAGTTATAAAGAAAAACATGAGCTTATTTTTTGCTTCAAAAAAACCCCCCAAAACAAAACAAGAAAAGATTCAAACTCAAAAAAACGTGCAAGACTACAGCATTTCTTCACAAAGCTGACACACTGATGAAAACAGAGCTACGGCGGTTTGTGAAGTGGCACCAGCTTCTGCCTCACCTGGTCTTACTAGTTGCTGAGTTGCTAAAATCCATCGTGGAAGCAAAAAGACACAAAGAGGAAGAGAGGATGCAATAAAGTTCACATTTAAACTTCTTGGGAAGCCGAGACAAACATATTCCCGAGCATTTTCAGTACTTAACTATGTGCTTATGTGAAAGGGCCTTGAAAATGTGAAGCTACTGACACCCATCTGGAGCTCTTTAACTCGCTGACAGTCAACCAATTTGTTGGGAAGGGTGATGTGAAACCACATGTATTGATTTTATTATCATCAAAGGCTTCCAACACAATTCGCATCCCAGTGTTGATGCTTTATTAATCTGAAAAGGGCGCTTAATGTATTAGAGGAAGATGAAAACAGCCATACTTGTTATTGACGGGCAAAGTGACGCCTGTAGCTGCTCCTGTAGTGTGTGTGTGAGGGCTGGAGGTGCCGGCCGGCGTCTGGATCACGCCGTTCAGAGCCCCGACGATTCCACCCATGCCCAGCGCACTCCCTGCGCCCAGAGCCCCCATTAGCCCCGCCACGCCGCCCAACCCAGCCGGGGTCGCCCCTACGGAGGCGACCCCATTGAGCTGTGGCTGAGGTGGACTCTGGGACACCGAGGGAGGTGTGGAGAGGGAGGAGGTGGAACCACTACTGCTGTGACCACCACAAGATGCACTATCCTGAGGACCAGAAAGAGACTCCCATTAATGACAAGTCCTGCATTCAGAATCTGTAGCTATGTCCTAATTCATAGGCTGCATCCTTCAGAGGACCAGGCCTTCGCGGTCTACATGGGCTGGGTCCTTCGAAGACCTAGAAGGCCGGAAGTGCGAGACTGTGAAATGGGACAGTCTAGCCTTCAGATTTCGGGGGAGATTTTTGGGTCTCGGGGGAGTTCAATAAACTCAGCCGTCTGCTCCTCGCTCGCTAATATATAACAGAACACTGGAGTACATTCTCTACCATCTCACACTTCTGTGTTTCCTGTTTGACGTTTATTCAGCTGTGTCAAAACTATAACTTTAATCTCAGCCAAACCGATTCACCCAGGAACAAATAAAACACTGAAAAAAGCCAAACAATAACATTTTAAGTGACTTATATTTCATGTTTAACCCGAGTGAAAGACCGCGGGGATCTGAAAACGATGTGCCGGGAGTTTGCTGTTCTTGCCGGCTCTAGTGAGCCTTGACCACCCGGTCAGCTATCGAGCTGGTGGGTAACAGACACCTTCGAAAACGTTGAAGCACGTTTGCAAATATGTGATGTCTTGATAAACCAACCAGATATTTGAAGCTTACACAGCTACATTCTCGCCTGAAAACATCTTAAAAGTTTATTTGGTGACCCAGAAAAAGTAATAAGAGTAATATTAAAACTAAGTAGCTGCCGCCATTGTTGAAAACTGGAATTGGCAGGGCCGCGCTATGAATTCTGGGATAGGTTAATGAAAGACACATTTGTCGGCCGCATTTGGAGCAGCCTTCGAATTGGGACAGCCTTCATCGCCTTGCTGTGACATAATCGACCTTCAAATACGGCCTCCGAAGGATGTGGCCTATTAATTGGGATATGCGTTATTTCACACCTTTTTGACATTAAAATAAAGCGATCATTACAGTTTGCTTAATTTACAATGTTAAAGAATAAATAGAATAAAAGAAAAAACTTTCAAAGTCTACAAGCCTGTGAGTCAACTACAAAAAGTTCTGTTTATATTGCAATTTCTATTCTGACTTTAAAGCTTGCCTCTGGCATTTCCCATAAATAAATTACTGAGTGTTCAAGACTAAAACTAACACTGAAACTAATAAAAACTAAATAAAAATAAAGCCACTCTGGAAAATCAAAACAGAAATCGAAACAAAGCATAAAAACTAGTTCGAAAACACAAACTCTGGTGACTACAGAGGAGTCAAACCACGAATTTGTCCTTACCTGAGTCGCCACAGGTAAAGATGAGTCAGCTGCTCCCGGCTGGGCTCCCTTCACATCTGCGGATAACCGAAAGGTTAGACATGTCTCAGTAGGGCTAGTCTAAAAAATGTGAAACCTGCTTTTCAAGTTCTAGAAATTTTCTGTGCTAAATGACGTCAGCCAGCAACAATCCATCTTTTCGATCGGGAACAAGAGAGTAGCTCAGTCAGATCTTAAAGCTGAAAAAAATAACATGTGCAGATGCAAGAATCTGAATAACTTTGATATAAACACATGCATGCATCAGGCTGTGCTATGGGAGGAAGGGAAGCTGGCAGAGGCAGGGTGATGATGGTTGTTACTCATACACCCTCCAAAATAGTGTTGCAGGCCACATTCAAACCTTTCATGCCAACAGTATTGGACTGTCACCTTTTTCAGAAATATAACACACCCTCAGTGCAAAAATTGCTTGAACGATAACTTTAGGTGTCGTCTTGGCCTTTAAATTCCCGAGCTCTCAATCTGATCAAGCATCTGTGATATTTTTTTAGTCCATGGAGGTAACATTTTAAGGATCTCCTGCTGCCATGCTTGATGCCTGATACCACAAAACACATCAATGGGGGTGCAGCTGTTTCAGTGACACAAAGCAGACCTGCACAATGCCAGGCAGGTGCTGTGGCTCACTGGTGTGCATCATTCACCTTGATTTCTAAGTAAGTAAGTAAGAGTGTCTGTGTACCCGAGGAGGCCGTGGCAGGTGTGAAAGGCACTGATAGCTGTGCGCTGAGAAGCTGCAGTCTCTCTTTCTTCATGGTCAGAGTTTTTATCTGCTCCTCCAGCCTCCTGTTCTCCTCCTGGAGCTGGTGCAGAGACTTCAACATGCTCACCACTGAGAAAGAGAAGGAGAGAGGGAACAGAAAAAGCAGCGATTTTTTATTTCCTGCTCCAAATGTTCTGTAATAGCTCCGCTCTGAATTTTCAATTTACTGCTCTCCACACCTGTGTGAGAAAATAAAGACTTCAAAATTGCACAAATGAAATAAAACTCAGCCCCGTCACAGTCTGCAGTCAACACTGTTAGCCCACTTGTTGTTTTAGCTGCACCACAGTGAAGGTAAAATAACCAGTGCTGGTGCTGGGTTATATGCTGGGATGAATCTTTACAGGACTGACCCTTTCACCAATATCCTTACTTTCTAAAAGGCCACTCATTTTCTAAATCTGCCTTTTCTTATACCTCATATTAACAACACACACAGTGACGATCAGACAGATACTCAACACAGACATGTCAGAGATCAAGGTCAGCTACAGTGACCCTGCAGCCTGCACGGACTCAGTGTCGGGGGAGGAGGAGGAGGGTTTGCAGATGCAAGAACTTAAACCTGACTCGTCTGATTGAAGGACAGCCTTTCTAACGACCAGGCTGCCATCCCCCTTTTTCATTTTCACTTTATTGATCCCAGAAGGGATGTTCAGATAGGTAGATAACCAGCAAGAGATTGACAGGTGCAACAATAACAGATAAAGTGAAAATGTGACTGAAAGAGGGAGCGGCTCTGCACAACAGCTCGAAGGCAAAGAGCCGACAGATCAATTGACACAGAGAAGGAAATGGTGAAGTGGACAAAGTGTATGAGTGCGTGTGAGGTAGGAGATTAATCTCCTGTCATTTTTGAGATGAAGAGAATTCACCTTTTGTTTTCATCCTGCCTTTGTTTGATTTCAGGCCCTTTGCCTTATACTGTATCTTTTAAATAGAGAGTAAAACTTATGTGACTTATTTGTTAAATAAAATGCTGTGAGGGTGTCACAGGTAGAAATAAAATCCGTCTGGTGAGAGACTTAAATTGAATTAACAAACTCATAAGTGTGTATCAAACAGAATCATCCGATTTCAAAAGGCTATATTTTTAAAGTAATGGACATAAAAGCTTTTGGTATATTTTACATACAAAATTTTCACAAGTGCTCCATATGTCCCCCTGTGGACACCCGGCATTAGTCCACACGATAGTCCAACTCGTCCCATACTTTTGCAAGCGTGTCGGGAGTCACTGCAGCCACTGCTACCAATAATCACTCCCTGCTTAGAGGCCTGTTTTTCAGTAGTTACTGGTGAGCAATAGTCTGAAATCGGATGATTCTTTTAGGTAATCTTGTATTTTTAAGGATGCTTGGTGCTTGCGTCTTCTCACCGTCTCCTTGCGCTCCCTGCTGCAGCAGGAAGCTCTGCCCTTCGTTCCACTGCCTCTCCAGGAGCTGCTCAATGCTGGTGGCCACTGGGGGCAACGTCTCCCCGCCTCCTCCCGCCCCTAGCAACCCCTGCCCCGGCCCCGGCAACGACCCAGAAGAGTCATAGCGGATCTGCAGGCCACCAATCGGAGAGCTGAATGTAGGGGAAGAGAGAGAGAGAGTGCATTGATAGAAAAGGAGAGATGGAGAGGTCAATAGGGAGATTAACGACCTAACATAAACGTCAGACAAACATAGTCACTGCTGGCTATAAAACTACATCAATTTGTTGTTACAGTGGCCCCTAATGAAAAGGGGCCAGGCTTTCTGTCTGCGCGCGAGAGCTAGAAAAAGACTAGGAGAGAGAGGAAGAAAGAAGACATGCAACAGGGGGAGACAGACAGAGAGAGGGAAGTGCACTGTCTTGATGCGATAAATCTCAGTGTGCACTGAGACAAGCTGTTGGAGCCTGAGGAGAGGAGGAGAGGGGAAAAGGGGAAATAAAGGACACCGGAAGAGATGACTGAGCCGTAGGTGTGCAAATGGCATCTTATTTTCCCCTATTGTGGAATGTAAAAATATGACTTAACTCACCACTCGCACATGAAACTTTAAAGAAGCTTAAACAGTCTTAAAGTCGCCTCATTTTGCTACAGTGTTTCCTTTTGCAGTTAAATGTCATTTATCCTAAATTTAAGACCAAAAATTTAGATTTAAAAATAAAAAATAAAACCATATATAACCAACCTTATCAAGTGAAATCACCCATTCCACAAACAATAGCGGAAACAAAAAAAAAAAAGTTTATCTGTATGATCAATTTCCCCGTGATCCTGAATGATCCATACAAACATTCCAAAATGGAGGAGATACAATAACTGATCACACTGTCCTTAAACACAAGAAGACAAGAAAAAAAAACATCTAACTGGACTTGAAGGATGGTTACCACCTTCAAAAACACAAGTTATCGATGGCTGAGAGAGCAAGAATTGCCTGTAGGGGCAAGAGCAAAAGAGAGAGTGTGCATGTGTGTGTTTGAGGAGTGAGAGGAAGAGAGGGGAGATGAGGGGGCCAGCAAAGGGAAAAGCAGAAAGGGGGAGGGGGGGATGGGTGAAGGAGGGGGACCAGTGAGGAATGTAAATGGTGAGGGAGTGCTGGGGAGGGTATCTGTGTGTGTGTGTGTGTGTGCACTCACCGCGGGGTGGTCTTGGGAGAAGCTCTTATGGAGAAGCCCTGAGCTCCGACACAACCGCCGCCGCTGCTGCTGCCGTCTCCCGCCTCCTGATCTGCACACAGACACACACACAAAAAAAAAAAAAAAAATCAATTGGACGAGAACACGGACAGAAGATGTTTTTCTGTTGTTAGGATGAAATTATGGAATAATGTTGACATGAGCATAAAAATGTGGAATTCATTTGTGGTCTTTAAATGAATGCTCTGCAAATTTTGGAGGGTTAGATGTGAGAATAAAGACGTTTATCTGTTTGTTATTTTATTTTAGTTTCCTACTTGGAAGTTAGGGTACTTTTAATGATCAGAATACAGACCAGGCATAAACATAAGCATTACAGCATGAGCCTGTTCAGTCATTATTTGTAATATAGGAATGGATCTTAGACTAACTGCTTTGCACAATATATGCTGAAATAAAAATCAAAATATCCACACTGAGCCGGCTGAAGTTGAATGTGAAAGCGCACTCACAATACTGTTGTAAGGTTGTTGTTTTTTTAAGCCACCAGTCAAGACAAAAACAAGAATAAAAAACACGCTTCTTCATTTATTTAGGCAAGCAAACAATACAGACTGCAAAACATCCCAGACATCCGTAACAACCCGGCTTTCCTGCTTTGTTTTCTATCCTCGGGCTCTTTGTGATCACCTGCGTTTTAATACAGCCAGACTCATCGTTCAGTCGTTTATTTCTGTTTCCTGGCAGAGAAAATGAGTCATTTAACTGTGGCTTGTAAATACATTTTGCATAGTGTTGCAATGCTTAAAAATTGATCATTCAAATGTCTTATAGGGAGCTTCACACACTGATCCAGACCGGAGACTCTGAGCCTTCTTTAACGACTTGGAAAAATCACACATCAGGACATTTGTTAAAGTTTGACAATTTGTTAAAAACGCAGTTTTGAGCTCAAGACATGTTTCTGCTGCAGGAAATGACAGATTTGTCTTGACCCCAGCTGTAAAACATAGTTAAGTAGGGTGGATCTTCATCGCGCTGCAGAGCAGTTACACAGCACAGTCACTCCCAATTAACTATATTTGGATTTCTTTAATTTTTAAATTTTTAAAAACACTTTAGTTATAAAAGAAAATATGTGATGGTTAAAACGCTGGTTAATTTTGGAGATACATACAGGGGTGGCAGTCTGCATGACCCGAGACACACTGGAATTCCACCCCAGGCGTACAACATTATTTTTCAAAAGCATAATTGTCCTCTACCACACTAAAGCAAATTGCCGTTGTTCCTGGATTTATCCACTCTGGAGTATATTTTTTCAAGGGTCCGGGATGATAAAAAGAAGTGAAGACAGAGGACCCTTTTCAAGTTTTTCTGTTTTCCCTCTGACCCAGGCTACATGCGCTGCAATACTGTGGGCTCTGCAATCTACAAAACTCTCTCTCTCTCTGTATCTCTTTCAAACACAAGCCTTCATTCAAACTGCATGTGCTTCCCTCTCTACCTTCTGTGAGAGTCTCTGTCTCTCCTCCCTCTGGGCCCCTGGCCAGACGCTTCTTTTCATTTTCCTCAGTGAGAGTAATGAATCACACATGCACACAGACTTTTGCATTTACACACTCACACAAACTCCCCTCTACTTAAGACAGTCAATCCCAGCTTTTACCCCCACCAGGTCACCACTCCAGTCCCTCGCTCTCTTCTTTTTCAAGTCCTTTTTTCTGTCGTAACCCTTTTCGTCCCTGGCACCTCCCTCCAGACACTCAAAAGCAAAGAGAAACGGCTGCCAAAGTAAACAGGCTGCATGCATACAAACACACGCACACACACACCTTGCACGTTTACGCTCACATGACCCTTACTAGCCGACAAACAGAACTTCATGCTTATGTAGCCGCAGACACGTGTTCTCCACGTCTGTGTGCTTAATGTTATGGTAAGGAAATATCAATGTTCATTAAGGCTGCTTAATGATTATTTTCATTACTGGTTAGTGCAGCTCAATGAAGCAATAGGTCAATCAAGTGAAAATAAATCTGCCACTATTTTAATAATGAATCAACTGTCAATATTCCAAAAATAGTCTGTTTCCAAATATAGGGGGGAAAATATACAATACTTGTTTGCTGGTTTAATATCTGAATATTTCACCTTTTGCACAAAGAAATTTTACTGACGCTAAAGAAAAGCTAATCAATAAAGAGAAACCACTGGCCTATTAATTCATACTATGTTTATATTTAAGTTTCACTTAAAATTAAAGTGCAGAACATTTACAATACTCACATCTGAAATTGTGTAAACGGCAGAAATGACTTGATATTGAATTATACATTTAATTTAATTACAAATTAAACACATTTCCAATTGGAAACATTTAATTTTACACAGCAGCATAGCGCGCGCACACACACACACACACACACACACACACACACACACACACACACACCTGAAACAACTTACAAAATTAAATATGGTATAAAATCTTTTCCTTTCTTAATTACAAAAAGAAAACAGTTGTTTTTTTTTGGGTTTTTTTGTTTTTTTTAGAGTTTGCAATCAAAATGTTCATTTTCATGAATTATATATAAGGTTTGCTGAACACACTGAACCTGCCTAGTAGCCTGTCCGTAGTTTCTAAAAAACACAAACCAAAAAACCGCTGCACTCACTTCTAAAAACGTGCTGATGTTAATAACTTGAGATGCATGATTTGCACCCATTAAAAATCGGTGCTTATAAAGCGAGGTAAACAGATTTAGGTCTCTGGATCACATACACACATGGACACACGCATGAACGAATGCGCGCACACACACGCGGCCCCCTGTCAGTCAGCCTGATTAGTGAGCTGACCTGCGGGTCAGCCTGGATCTGGCTCTGATGACTGCTGACCGGCAGCAGGAACTGCTTCCTCCTCTGCACTCTTTATTCGCCTCTTTTCTCTTGCTTCTCGTCTCTTTGACCAACCAGATGTCTTGCATCAGGAAACGGCTACTCTTGATTACTAAAGTCTCTCGTAACTCCCTCATCAGCTCCTCTGCGCTGAACAGACAACACAAACGGACTTTCTCTCTACCGCTGGAGCTCCTGCCGGCTCCAGGAGGAGCATTTCCTCAAAAAGAGCCTATTTTTTTTTTTCTTTCATACCGATTAAAGTTTATCAGAAAAAAAGAAGAGGAAATAGAGGAAAACCTATGCCATTTAACTAGAACTGAGTGGGAGGGGCTTAAGAATATCACTGACCCTTGACCTTTTTTGCGGGATCAAGGGGGCATTGACCTATCAATTATCTCCGTGTCCTTGTCGCTCTCTCTCTCATGCACACATTTTATTTTTTCACATGCGCACAAACAAACATGCACTGCTGCATGAAGTGTCGCTGCTGTACCTGCCGGTGAGGCTTCAGACTGTGCGATGAGCGCCGCCATGGTCGAGTTGGGGTTCAGCCTGTTGCCAAACATGTGGGGGGGGGCCAGGTTGAAGACAGAGCCTGGGAGAGCGCTCACCTGTGGACGGAGACAAACAAACAGTGACACATGAGACACAAGAAGCCACATTTTCTCTCTGATTTGACTCTTTATAATATAATGGCTAAACCAGCAGTTTTCAGATAACCGCATGATTGTTCTTTTCCACTGAACCATCTGAGAAGTCATGCTTGGAAAAAGGCAGGCAACTTCAAAAAAAGAAAAAAAGTGCCAACTGACGGCATGAAAGGCAAAATTTAAGCTGGCAAGACCGATTCCCTCTTGATCATAATCTCACGAATTTTGCAAGAATCCAGCTGTAAACTTTTAGAGTGAGAAAGAAAGTTTCCCACATTACAATCACGTGGTGATTCAGGTTTTAACGGTCTGAGTGTCCCAAGAAACGCGTTTTAAAACGTTGAATAATAAATGAATAAACTGGGACACATCAGATTGAATTTATTAAAACAAAAATGGCTAAAAATAGTCTTTAATTTTTGGCTCATGGTGACGATTTTTAGCTTTTATGATAAAAATACACTATTGGTGGTGTACACACACACACACACTTTTGATTTTTGTAAACAATTACAATATTTTTAAAATGTAACGTATAAAATGTGATAGGATAGCAAGAAACAGCTGTTCTGGGCTCAAATAGACTTGAAATATACAAAAAAATAATAAATAAAATAATGATAAAAATGTACACTGGTGTACACACACACACACACACACACACACACACACACACACACACACACACACACACACACCTCTAAATTTCAAATATGGAAACCTGCATATTTTTGCTGGTGTTACTATATAAATTACCAGAATTATTATCATTTTATTTTTATATTTTGTTCTTTAAGCATTATACATAAAAATAAACAAAAACCAGGAAGTGTTTCTTTATTATCAAGTGGAACAGTTATAGTAACAGGTTAAGAGTGCATGTGTCTGCAATGCATCTTAATGTGGACTGACGGAAATCTACCACTTATAAAAAATAAATACATTAAAAAATTAAAACACACACCCACAAGTATATTATAAATCCACAGCTCATTATTCTGTTAGGCACACACAGACACACACACACACACACACACAGACACACACACACACAGGGCTCAGAGCGCCTCGGCACCCCGACAATACGCTGACATGCTGACAAAGTGTTTCTGATGCATAGAGTTTAATCCAATTAAGGCATTTCCCAAATAAGGACTGTGGAGTGAAGGGTGGGGTCGACAGAGAGCGAGGACAGCGAGGGTGGAGCATGAGCAGGAGGATCAGGTCCATCTAGAAGGACAAAATGGCTGACCATTTTGATTGCACAAAAACTAGTGTTTTGAGGAGTAAATGAGGAAAAAAAGGAGAATTTAAAATCCATCGTTGGAAACAAGGTTGTAGTTTCTCGTCCAGCTTACGTGTGGAAAAAATGTGAAGGCCAGACATCGTTACTTAACTAAAACAGCTTAAACTGACAGTTTGGGTAAGTTTGCTTTACTACACTTTCTCCGCTTTGTTTCCAATCAGAAAACTCTTTGAGTAAAATTGTTTGATTTTGAGCTGAAATAAATACGTCATAAAGACCAGTTACATGAAGGCTAAAAACACAAATCCAGGCTTTAGAGAGTCGGTAAAACTCCTGTGTGTTTCTGTATTCTGTCCCACTGCTTTAGGGGTGATTAGGATATATTTGTTTAAATTTCTGGAGAGGTTCAGAGGAATAAAACAAAAAAGCCTGAAAGCCATGATCTCATATCAGAAATTTATGCACACAGTAGGTGTAAATACAGAAAATCATCCCGCAAATTCCAATTCCTATTAAAGGTTAATTTCCAAAAATGGAACCTGTTCCCTCTGACCATTTCATCCTCCTCTGAAATGACTTCAGATTTCTTTCTACACCCACCCCGTCCTCCTCCTCCTCCCAGTGCCATAATCCTGCCCCCTTTCCCATCAACATTCATTTTTCATTTACATTCATTTTTCATTAAAGTCTCTCTCGCACTCCCTTTCTCTGTCCTGGGCTGATAGCCAATAACAGTAGGCCAAGAGTCTGCTAGCGCACTGAAAATAGCAAATGGTCTCTGTCATTCACCCAGACACACACACACACACACACACACACACACACACACACACACACACACACACAGAGAGAGGAAAGCCTGTTGTTGGCATCCTTCTATAGTTGTGTAATTACTCCCAATTCGATTTAAAGTGTGTGTGTGTGTGTGTGTGTGTGTGTGAATGTGTGCGCTCACTTGTCTGCTGCCCAAAGGCCTGCATCACACTTTACAAACTAACACACATGTTTAAAACAATTTGAAAAGAACTGTGGGGGAAAAAAGAAACCGTCTCTATTAAGTCGCCCCCATGCTTCCTTTCTGCAGCCCTCGTCTCATTTCTCTCTCTCGCTCTCACAGACACACAAACTCGCACACAGCCGCAACCCAAGCTCCTCTATACATGCAGAAAACAGGCGTGATATCCTGTGCTTCCCTGGGCCTCCCGTCCTCTAGAATATGTGCTGAACAGAGAAGGAGCAGGGTGAGATGAAGGCCGAGCCAGCGAATCCAAAGCGAGAGCGCTAACCCCCCTAAACACACAGTCGCTGCAACCCCTCCCCTCCCACCATCTATCTTTCCATCCCTACTGTGGTGCTTGTCAGATGTCATTACATCACAGGACACTGGAGGAGGGGGGGAAGAGAAATGGACGGGGACGGAGAGAAGGAAGGTCGAGGGTGAGAGAAAGTGTGTGTGTGTGAGAGAAAGAAAGCGAAAGAGAGGTGGTAAGTGGACATGGGAGAAAGATGGGGCTGGGTGGACAGAGACAGAATGCAGACTTTGGGGACGTTTTGAAAGGACGGACACTGGGGTCAGTGATTGAAGAAGAGCTGCACCCTTCTAGGAGATAGGTGCTTTGAAAGGGGCCAAGTTGATCACGTTGGATGCAACAACCTTAAAACTGGATATCAGGGTTATATGAGCCAGCAGTGCACAGTGAAAATGAAGAAAAGCCTAAATATTGAGAAAGGTCTTGGATAATTCATTCAAAGTGCTTAACTGCTGCTTTTATATATGAGGTTTAAATGGAAATACATTTAAAAATTTACCATTTTTATTTCCATTCCATTATTCCCCCCCCCCCAAAAAAGGAAAATCCTTAAATGTTTCACGATGGGACTGATTTCCTTTAATTACGCAGCCTTGATTTCTCTCCACTTTCGCACATAATGTATTGTGAATGAGTGCTTTCCCAGCTTGGCCCAGAAGCCCCCCCACCCCCGTCACCATTCTCCCCATTGAGTGACATGATAAAAATCATAAACGTGCAGGCATATTATAACAACACAGAGCCTTGGTGGGTTTGTCTAGCATTTCATTATAGAGGAACTTGAATGTGTACTCGCTTTCAAAAAGAAAAGGGGAAAAAAAGATGATTTATCAATGTTCCCTCTGTGTCACAAAAACAGATTTCTATCAGTTTCATTAATAAAAATAACTCGAGTATTTTCTCACAGACCTCGCTCGCTAGACGTAGGAAAAACTAATTAGGCTGTAGTTGAAATGTTAAGAAGACTTATTTTTGTGCTCTGAATGAGCTACAGCGACCCTCTACAGGTGCAGCCTCACCATTGGCTACAGAATAACTGAGCTGAGAAAACACAATGCGCACAAGGTCGGGAAACACACATTTCACACACAATTAACGTGCGGAGGATTAACAATAGTGCTGAGAGATTTGGTGCGGAAGACGTTTAATTAGTGTGCTTTGGTTTATTTGTATTCCCACAGTTTATCTGCACTTCAGCTCAAAGATGCCAAAGATGTGGATGAATGGGCAGATGTAGAGGGTGCTGAATAGACTGTGTGTGCGTGTGTGTGTGAGAGACACAGTGTGCGTCATGGTGGCTTTGATGAGCGTGTATTTCCATATACGTGAGTGTAGAAAGGTTGTAGCGCAGACTCACGTGTGTTGATGCCGTGCTGTTTAGCGGCGCTGTGGCAGTGAATGGAGAGGGAGGGGCTAGAGAAGGTGTGGGCTGCTGTTGCTGTGACAACTCCGAGTTGGCTCCGCCCATGGTGACGGCTCCCGTCCCCGATGAGGACCCATCGGCAACAGAGAAAACACCTGGGGAGAAATAAGCTGTTTATTAAGATGATTAAACAAAGAGTTTAGCAAAAGTAGAGGAGATCTACATTTCTGTGCCCTGCTGCCGTGTATGATGATTCGCTGTCACATCGTCATGGGTTACATGAATGTGGGCTTTTAGCGTCTAGTCTAAAAGTCTGAATAACAGACTGCTTTAAAATTTTACACCGGCCTTGATTTTTGGTACATACAATTTCTTTTGGTTTACACACTGTATGCAGACTATGCAGTTATTTTATACAAGTCAATTTTGACTTAGAAAGCATCATTACATTTTTAACAGTCGATTTTTCTCAGAATAATTATTCATTGTTTTACCGCCATTATCTTGTTTTCATAATTGTCACGCACTTGCGCAGTAAGTCAGTAAGTGTAAATATATTTCTTGTTACCCGCCTTAAATCGACTTCATTTGACCCTTTTTTAATAAAAAACAACAACAACAACAAAGAAAAAAAAATACAGGGCGAATGAATGGGGGGGAAAAAAAAAAATCACCAGAGAAACAGAAATAAGGAAATTAAAGTTTCAACAAACTGCAGATCTGTTAGAAATTTAATGTGTCATTAATAAATTCAACAAATGTAATGAACAGTTCAGTATGCAGGCTTGTATGCAGTAAGATAGTTTAGTGTCTTTATAGTCATAAAAAAAACCTGAACTGCAATAATTACAGAAACACACACACACACACACACACACACACACACACACCTTAAAATCAAATATTTAAGGACTGAGATGAGGGATAAGAGACGAAACAAAGTTCTTCCCTTTTGTGCTCTTTGTCTTGCAAACAAAACACACCAATTTTACCCATATGCATATTAAAAATAACAATTATATATTATAGTTAAAATATAAACTGCTGTAATTCACACACGCATACATATTCCTGTATTTTAACACATCCACAAAAACCACTGCGCTCTCTTATCTTCCTGCTCGCTCTCTTTCCTCCCCTCACACACCCTTGTGCTCGTCCACTAACTAGGGATAAACCCTGCCCCTGCCCCCCTTTGACCCCATCAGAGGAGGGGGGGAGAGAGAGGGGCCCCTCAGGCCCACAAAAGCCTGAATGGCTCAGGGCAGCACGCATTCACTGGGGGAACAAGAGATCTTTGTGCCAGGAGGGGAGGGGTGGAGGGGTGGAGGGAGGGAGAGGGAGAGAGATAGCACACTACATGGGCCTACATACTATTTATAACACTTTGTAATATGCACCAGAAAAATTGATACCCAAAGCAGGGCTGCTGAGACTCAGGGGGCATGAGCTCCTGCAAGATTTTTTAGCAGCTGGATTAGAGGCCAAACCAACAATTCATCAGAGTTTAGCTAATGCCATTGATGAAATGGGTTACACACAAAGGGATGGTGCAAAAACAGTGCAGGAAACAGGAGGAGGGGGGGAAAGGTTCATTTTAATTCAAATTTCCATTATAATATAATAATACAGAGGGTAATTTAAATGTCCCAAAATTGAATGTCATTTATGTGTCACAGTGCATGTATGCAATATTTGATCCTCACTTTAAAAAAAGGGTTTAATTTATTTTCCTGAATTAGATCACCAAACTAAACCCAAGTTTTTCCCCAAACTCATAAAATTTTAATGAAAATATTCCCGCAAATTTAACAAGTACACTAAATTCATGTACACTGAATTACTCGTGCACACCAATTATATTTTCAACATCTACAATTATTATAATTCCTAAACTCTTTCTTTCTTTTTGCTCCAAATTTATTGATTCACAGGAATTAGCCAAAAAGTAGATTACAAGATCGACCAGAGGTTTAACATTTCTCGGGCTGAGCTGACAATTAAATAAATAAATAATCTGAAAAACGTGTATTAGGGCCATTCAAAACAAAGCTGCTGTTCATCACGAGGACTTGCTAACCTTAACCTGTATTTTTGCTCCCTTTAAGATTTAATTACTGCTTTTCGTGGCAAGATTCTTTCAAAAGAAGACAAAGAACAAAAAAGTATATATATTTATATTTCTTTACACACAAACAAACCTGAGCTTGTAAAACTTATAACCTATTTGTATGATCAATACTGTTAAGCCCCTGAAGCACAACAGCCTCCATCGCCCAGCTTTCCTGTTCCTTTTCCCTTCCTGCTCACTACGCCTGTAAGCTTGAAAAACATCCACCTTGATTAGTTCGAGCCGATATTATCTCACGAAGAAATCTGTGTTGCCTACATGCAGAATATAAAAAAAGATGACATTAAATTAAACAAAGTGCATGCCATCACATTCTGTTATTTAACGTCTGATTCAGTGTCTTTTCTCCTGGAGCCTTGCAGCTTGTTTTCCCAAAGACTGCAGACAGTTACTTCATCAGAGTTTAAACGTGGAGATGTTTATGTAAAGACAAACGTCTCGGCAACAGAAAGCCTTTTGTTTTTCTGACAATTTTCTACCACCAAAGATAAACAGACGTGCATTTAGAGCCAAATCACGGACAGCAACTGTAACACGCACAACGAGTGTGTGCATCAGAAAACGTACGTGGGTTTGTGGTAGACTGATAAAGGCGTGTCGGTTTCAGAGTCAACAACGGCAAACTAAATTTAACAGTTTCCACAATAAGTATAAGAAGAGGCATATTCAGGTCTCTAAACTACTATTTTTTTTTTTTTTTTTAAACACTAGAAACTCATTTGCTACAGTTTGTTTACATTTTAGTGAAAATGTGTTTACAGTTTAGTGAAAAACCTGGAAATATTCTGATTTACATTAAAAATATATATTATTTTTTATATGTGTTGTTTGGTAGACGTTGCCTTCATATCAACTGTACTTTCTCTATGCTACCCAACATAATCGAATATATTTTGAGTGTGTGTGTATTGTATTTTTTCTTTAATGTGAGCCATTTAGCAGTCCTTTTTTATAATAAATTCTCTGTTTCTTGTGACGTGGCACAATATCACACAATATCCCCCCAAAAAAGTACTAATTACAAACCAATCTCCATTTACTGATTTTTTACATTTATGTATCTATTTTTCCAGTATTGCCTTAAAATACTGACATTTGTGAATCTTTAAATAATTTCTTCTGATGTTACTTTATTTATTACACACCTGCAAACTTTAATAATAGACATGCTCATATTTTAACATTAAGCTTAATTTGTTATTTAAATTAAATCCTGCTCACAGAGTATTTCCTTGCTTTCACAACCTCTCACATGTGCTCTGCAGAGGTGACACCAAGCTGCTGATAATTGAGGAAATTCATTTTTTTTAAAAAGTGTTAGGGGTAAAAATAATCTCATAAATTAGCTAATAAATATAAGAATAAATGATATCTTTTGTTTTCTTGTCTGCTTTTCTTCTCTTTAAATACATACATACATTCTCACCAGTGTGAATAAATTTTGCTTCACCCAGCGTCTCTCCTCCCCCACACACCAAAACTACTGCGAGCTTGTCCGTCCCATCGGTGACCCCGCTGCCATCAAACATTAACCCAGCCAAAATCTCACCCCCTGCTTCTCCCCACCCAACACCACATATTTATCAGGCTAACTATCTATCCATCAGCACGGTGGAGTCAGCAGACAGGACAGAGGAGGGGGAGATAAACACCAAGATCCTCCCCATTACTGCCCTGCATTAACCCCTGGCTAAATATTTACAGTAGGAAGAAGAACACATGATTTAATTTCTCACAGTCGCATACGTATGATGCACAGTCATACATAACCACCACTGTTTGCCCTATCTTCTCTCACCAGCTGAAGCCCGAAATGCCCCCAACTGCTCAAGGAAAAAGAACCAGAAAGTAAAATGGATGTGGAATCACAAACAAGCTCAACCACCCCTGCTGCAAAAAATTAAATTCAGAAAGCAAACAGAACCAGTCCTCTGACTCACCCGCTCATGACCAAAACAATTCAAATATAAAGTAAACCCACCTTTGAATGCAGAACAGAAGATGAGTATTTGTGAAGACTGTAGTTTTAACACACTTAAGCTCTGAATGGTTACGATTTTGGTTTGATTCAGGCAGAGAGCTGCAAGAATACAACATTCCCATTAAAAGTACGACTCCTACACACGCAATGCAAATCAAGACCGCCAACCATCCAATGCCTAGCAACACATTTCTGATCAGAATCTCATCATTTTTCACATTTTACAAATTGCTCTGTTGCAAACAACATAATTACTCCTGAATCTTCGCTTTCTGTGAACGCTGCAGTCCAATCCATCTGGTGCTGAGCTGCAATGTCCAATACTCATCACAGCTACAAGTTTTAAAGCTACAGGTCAAGAACAGATGTAGGGCTAATCAATCACTCGAAACGATCACTTCTAGCGGGGGGGAAAAGGACAATTTAGAAAAGCTTAAATCAAAAATATCCTAAATATGAGATAAAGACTCACAGAAGTCAGCCTAGTGATCAGCAACGGATTTGAGCTTAATCAGTGGATTCATCCGTAGCATGAATTTAAATAACCATGTCCACTTTCTTTGCGTGCACGTGTATGGGTGTCAACACTAAGAGCTCCAGCTGCACACAGCATCAACAGGTGAGTGTTGGTTCTGTATGCAGAAGGCAGGTAGGTGCGAGCAGCTGAGAGCAGGAGGGAGAAACAAAAGGGTGATGATTCTGGAAGAAAAGGGAGATGTGGGATGTGCGGGCTGTGCTGAGCCATTTCCATCAGGGAAACTCCAAAGCATAAAGACAGTTGCCAAGCAACTGAAAACACACGATGAGAAAGTAAAAAAACAACAACAACAACAACAACAAAAAAAGAAAGCATACAGACCACTTCCACGTGTGTGCAGGAACACACAGACCCACACTCTTACACACAAACATGGAGGTGTCACCGGCTCTGGCCATTTCTGATTGTCAATATTTAAAATATGCTGCCCAGGTGTGTTACATTCAGCAGCTGGAAAACCTGCTGCAACAATGCCTCACACAAACTACTTTCCTTTTGATCATTGTAATGAAACTGGAGAGCACAATGGGGTCTTACAAGTCACAACTACCCCATAGATCTTGAATGAAACCAGCACGGTTCCTCATTTCAGTTGCCAAAATTGATTTCATTATTTGCTCAGCTACAGCGAAACTATAAAGCTAATTCTGTCATGAGAACTGACAGACGGGCTTCAAGTCTCCGAAACTCTAAAAGGGGTTGTGAAACGTTGCTGTGCGTCACATTTCTCAGTCGTCCTTACCTGACCCAGTGGTTGTAGAGCTGCTGTTGCTTTGCAGACTCCCATTCCTGAGGAGTGACGGCGACTTTTGAATCCCACCGCTCACGCCCATGACCCCCAGCCCCCTCTCTCCACCTCCTGATCCTCCTCCTACCCCAACCCCTAATCCACTGCTGGAAACTAAGCATGGGCGACCTGAGAGCGTTGAGGACGAAGAGGAGGAAGGCGAGGCGGTGGAGGAGGAGGTGGTGTTGGCGGTGGAGGTGGTGGGGAGAGTTAGGGAGGGTGCGGGCTCAGAAGGCTTCACGTCTGTGGTAAAGCAAGGTCCAAATCTGTTTCGCCAGTTGCCCTTCTTTTTCTTCTTTACCCCATCTTCCCCTCCTCCTGCGGCTGCTCCGCTGATCCCCAGTCCTGAGCTCGAGGGCTGAGGCCGTTTGTAGCCAGTGGACCCAACGAGGCTTGTTGTCTCACTCGCTGTGTGACTGTGGGAATTCTCATACAGCTTTCCACCCACTGCAATGATGAAAAATAACAGTGTTTCCCATTAGTTAATGTGATTGTTACATGTTTTTAATAGTTAAACAAAAATTATATTGTTGTGGTTTTTTTTTTAAAGAAAAAGAAGTGTGGCACCTGCTGAAGCTGTGGTTGCAGACATAAGAGAACCAAAGAGAGTTGTAGTTCCCTCTGAAGCTCCACCCTCTGAGCCTGGCTTCACAAGGCAGCTGCTGAAAGACGGTGGGGAGGAGAAGGTACTTCCACCACCGGGACGCAACGATGAATCTGTGAAACTTAGGAAGTCTGAGGAGGAAGGGGCAGAGGGGGTCTTGCTGGCACTGGTCAACAGGAGGCCTGGGTGGATGAAAGACGGGTGGGACAGGAATGAACAAAGAGAGGAGAGAGGCATGACACATCAGAGCTTTACAAGTTTCCAGAACACACCCCTTTCGATCATCTTGAGAGCGACAGAAACAAGATAACAAAAATAGACATTTTATCAGTTCAAATGCTCTCTATCGGCTCTACAGTCAGCCCTTCCTCGTCAAGCAGCCCTCCCTTGCATCAGTTTCTTGAAAGCGCACACAATGCACAATTTCTCTGCTAGACAAAAACACACAACTGACAAGGGCTTCAAGGCTGTAACAGCGCAAAACACAGGAACACACAGGAGTGAACAGTGACTCCTTTCACGTCACGACCTCCCCACATGTTCCGTCGGCCTGTGTTTGTGTGCGCGGGGCTGTTCTCAGACGGGGCCCCAGATTACAGAGCCGAGACAAAACAGTCTTATCACGGCGAGAGACAAAAGTCTGGTGCCCGACTGATATCCAGTCAATGACACAGCACACACGGACCCATAAAACCAGAGAATCAAAAGTTCATTCAGGTTTTAAATAACGCTTTGCAATTTTAATGCATTTGCAGTTTTTCTTGTGGGTGTGCAGGGTAAAAATACCAGATGAGCCATCGTTGCATTCTCACTTTTCTAACTGCCATGTGTGTGTGGGGGGAGAGAAATATTGAGATCCATTTGCAACCATCAATTCACCTTGATGGAAAGGCCCAGTTGAAGCTGAGGCAGATGTAGAGGAAGTTGCCATGGTGACCACAGCAGAGGGGAGGGGTTTCCCTGAGGAGGTGAGAGACTTGCGGCCGCCCCTCGGTCCCACCGTGTGACCTCCACCGCTGTTCTTCTTGTTCTTCACCTCAGTCGCAGCCTTGACGCTGTCTGCAGCCAAGGCGTCCTTGGAACTGCTGCCAGAGTGAGCAGACGACACTTCCTGAAAGTTGGCGTTGGTAAAACGTGCTGCGCTGTCATCTAATCGCTTCTGCGAAGACGCTTGCAGAGAGGAGACACCTCCCCCTGAATTGCCACTGTTATAGGTCTGTAAGAAGGTTAAAAAAAAAAAAAAAATGAATAGGGAGGGAGGGAGGGAGAGAGAATGATGGGAAGAGAAAAAAAAGGATATTGGGAGAAAAAGGGAGGACAAGAAAATCAAAACAGCGGAACAGGAAGGGAAATTATCAAAAACACAGCCAAATGAAAAAGATGAGTGAAAAATACATCAAGGCCACAGGATGTTTTAGGGATATAAGAGTTTAACAAAGATAAATCAAGGTAAGCCACTCTGACTCTAATATTTAATCACATGTTACTAATCACCAAAACAAAGGAGGGGTGCTCTCACCTTCTCTGGGACCATGATGTTCGGAAGGATGAGGGAGGGGGACATGTCCATGGAGGTTTTCTTGTGTTTCGGTTTGTGCCGGTCTCGCTCCTTATGTTTCTGATTGAAATTGGAGGGGAGGGAAGAGAAAACAGATGAGTGAAGGTTTTCAGCACGTGAGTGAATGGAGGAAAGAAATAAGGACAAAGCCAGAAAAAAGAACCTTAGTTCTTTGGATATTTGAAACACTAGGAAAAGACTAAAAATGGCAAGAAGAAAAAAAAAAAAAAAACAAAGATTATGGGGACATTTTAGACCATTGTTTAAAAGTGCTTGGCGGAAAAGCTAATGTATGAGATGGGATGTAAGCACCTAAGTGGAGGAGACCGAGTCGGCGTGCATGTGTGTTCAGTGAAGAGAGGCAGAGAAAGAAGCCGCAGTGCATTTCAAAGACTCAATCTGAGATGAAAGCCTGGCGATCCACAAAAAACAAAGAGAGTGATGGAAGAGAGATAAAAGGGGACCAGGAGGCAACAACAATTTAGCATGCTGCGGTAAAGAGCTGAGCATTGCGCTCGTGCTGATGCGTGCAAGGTCTTGTCGCTTCACCCAATCCTATCCTTTTTCTTGGGCCATCACAGCTCAATTTACACCCTCACAAACCTGCGCACACACCGCCACCCCTCTCTCGCACCCTTGAGGTGGTGGCTGGGTGCCAGTGCATTTACACCTCACATGCACGCCCCGCACCCTGACACTTTTCTGTACGTGCGTACTAGCAGACGTAGCCTCACGTGCGTGCACTCGCGCACACGCACACTCTTGGAGGTATATGGTGAAAATACGCAGCGATCCTGAGAGACGACGTGGGACTCGACATGCTCGGGATGTTCGATGTCACAACAACACCGAAACACCATAATCGGCCCCTCCCCCTTCTCTTCCCCACCCGGGGTTTCGCTGAGGACTGATTGCGAGACGGATTGTGACAGTTTAGCCAGACTTCCTCTGCGAGTGGCAGTTAACAGACATCACCAGCCGAATCAGTAGATTGCAGCTCCAGTGCGACATCTCCGCATGCCAGCTTCCGTTAATGCTAACCGTTAATGAGGTTAGGACTTCTGCTGGTTTCTGTATTTCAGAGGATGTGTTGAAGCTTAAAACAGGTTCCAGTCCTGACTATTTTCATTAACTTCCTAACTTCTATTAGTTGGAGTAGTTAAAAACAGATTCAACTACATTTTCAGTATCACATGTCACAGCTTTTTACCAAGGCTTTATATCTTCAGACATAAGATCACCTCTGAATTTTTCATTTGAGTTTTGTAACTTGAAATGCTCTTTTGAGAAACACAGTTTTTTAAAAACTGCTCTTTTGGCCAAACACTGTTTATGGGGTTTAGTAATATTTAATAATAATTATTAATAATTCCAGTCTCATTTCCATAATGGCCCCTCATTTGGGCTTATATTTACAGGAAACCAATTAACCACCATTTATTAATCAATAAGTCAGTTATATTTTATCACAACTGATGCTGGTTCATTGGCCATTTTTCCAGTTATCAACCAGCTGTTTGCAACTACCCTGAAGAAATGTGCTTTAGCTTCCACGCTGGCTATAAAGAGTGCGAAAACAAACAGAAATACAGGGTAGAGGTAGCGATTTAAAACAGACAACAAATGATCCACGCTGCTTCTGCCGCAACACAAAGATGTTACGATTATGGCAAGAGGGAGAGTGACGGAGAGAAAGAGGTAAATTCTTTGGGATTCCCTTTTTGTTTTTCATTAACATTCCAGAGGTAGGTGTTGATGGACAGAGCCTGAGCCGAGAGGGTCGGATAACACACTCTCTCACACACACACACACACACACACACACACACACACACACACACACACACACAGAAGGCCCACAGCACTGGGCGTGGGAAACACAACAAATGCACAATGTTACCCTGACACACTCTTATCAATCAGGTCAATTGATTATACAGGCAGAGACAAAGCCTTTCAGCATGTTCTGTCCCCTCTTTCTCTAACCCTGACCGCTGGCAGCCTGATCATTTGACATGTCCGAGAGGGCTTTGAGACTGTGTGGGGTAAATATGAGTGGTGGCGGGTAATGATGAGTGCCACTATTTATCAACAAACCCCTGAACAATGAACAATTCAGCAGTGGGCAGAAATCCTCTCCGTCTATGTCGAATGCTGATCACATGCCCCCGAAGAGAGAGATTCACTTTTAAAGACAAACACTTTTCCTTCTGTCTCTTCACAGTTTGCAGAATACAAGCACAGAAACCTCCATTCCCTTGTTCGCTACATCTATGTGTATTGAAATTCAGACTATTATTAATATTTATCAATTCAACTGACTTCATTTCACATACATTTTTCATTTCTTCAAATTACTTCTGTTTTCCAATCAACAGTCTGTAATTATTCAACATTTAATCATGTTAAATTTGATTATCTACACTAGTTTTAAATAAAAAGCTCACTACCCAATTTGTTTCAGTACAGCTACGTTAAAACAAACAGCCCTATGAGGCGCACACATTTTGGCACTTTTCGTTGCTGTAACGCGCATAACAAGTATTAATGCATTAATTAATTATTTAAAATGTAACATGTTATCGTTTTATTTAATATAGAAAATGCCGGTACCAATTATGGGAAGAGAAACTATTGTCTGTTAATAATTTGATGTAGTTTCATATTTTATGGCTTCACAATTCAGCACAACAGCCTCAGGGGGACATCGTCTTGGGGGGGGTTGGGGGCAAACGGGGAGGGAGCAGGGGGTGAGGAGAGGCGAGAGAAGACGGGCAGAAAGAGAGGAACAGGAAGTACAGGGGAAAATAATCCGGCCTGGCCTAGCAGGAATTCCCCTGTGCAGTTTCCTGCAGGATTTCTGACCAGCCATTGTGTGTGTATGGATGTGTGTGTTTCCTGCGGGCCTTTTCTATGCGGCCAGCGTGGGGGATCTTGGCTGACTGCAGGGTCTAGCATGAGGTGGGTATACATCTGAGCCTCCAAACCACATAACAAAGGCATGTGAACACACACACACACACACACACTCACAAATCTGAGCATACTGATCTCTGACCCAGGAATGGGGATGGTGTGTTTATGTGCGCATGTGTGCAAGAGAGCAAGGAGGGGGGATACTCTAATGCTAATAAGGCAGTATTAACAAAAGCCAGGGCAGTGAGACCGAGTAGTACGTGGCCACACACACACACACACACACACACACACACACACACACACACCACACACACACACACACACACACACACACACACACACACACACACACACACACACACACACACACACACACACAAAATGTGCCATACAATTCTAATTCTGATGCCACAAATTTCTACAAGTTAACACAATTAAAATATATTCTCTTTTCCCCCTCTGTATTAAAAAACAAAACAAAAAAACAAAACAAAACACAATAACAGGAGAAAAGTGAAAATTCAAAGCATCAAAAAGCGCTTGCAGCACACCGTCACTAACATAATCTACCGAGCTGATTTTCTCAAACATGCATTCATTAATTCTCCTGTATGCATTCTTGAAACACTTACGGGGGTTTCAAGATTAAACACAATGACGTATATTTAAATAAATTCTTTCCTTTTCGGCTTTTACCTTCAGAGAAAAATAACTTTTGGATTGGCACTTATATCTCCACAGCTCATTTACTTTTCTGTTGATACAGACTTTAAATATGAACCAGTTTAAGTTAATAGTTATAATTGGACACTGAAATCATTTTTTCCACATCTACAAAGTCCAAAGTTCACAGTCTTTGATGCAGAAACTAAATGTGTGCGCTTCAGGCTCTCCCGGCAATGAAAACTGCTTTAGGATATAAAATTATTCTGTTATTCTGGAACAATATCTGCTCTTCATCTGTGCAGTGGTGTTAGATAACCCCGATTAAAAACGTGAAACAATCAACTGGCTGAAGCACCTCTAAACTCCTTTCATTCATGTCAGATAGTGATTCTGTGGTAAGCTGACAGGCTGAGATTCCTAAAGTATTTTCAGTCGTGCACACATAAACACAACAGCTTTAAGTGTCTGAGTATGTTAAGCATTTGTTCTTGTTTGTTTTATCCAATGAATCCTTCACCAACACCATCGAGCAGCAGGAGTCGTTGTTTTGATAAATCACTGCGGACTGCTAAACTCTTCCCGGTGATAAGCACAATCAAAGATGCGAGGATAAATCCACAGTTAAAGCACTATCATAACAGGACATGGATCTGGAGAGTTTAGAGGGAATGATAATAAAATCTATACAACTTTAAAAAGGGCAGATAAACTGTTTATTGAATATTTAAGTAAATTTTATTGTGCTATTAAACTGTAAATATTTAAATATCTTACTGACAGTTTTTTGTTTCAACTGCAGACAAACACGCCAAGTTCATTTCTTCAACAACAAACAAACAAAAAGTAGAATTGATGACTTGACACTGACTGAAAAATCCAGATTTCACACAGCCTGTGATTACATGTTCAACTAACAGCCGTGAGTTATTAAGTCACACTAATCTCACATTCATTAAAGTTGTTATCACTGGTAGGCACAGAGGAGCTCAGCCACCCCAGCTGCCTGATCTCTGAAATACAATTTCATCACTCAATAGGACATCAGCTTCAACTAATTTGGTGATTTTAAAAGACATGCTTAGAGAAATAGTAGAAAACAGTGATGAGTTTTTAGATATGACAAAAAAAAAGAAAAGTACATTTTACAGTCAAGCTCAGACGCTATCAAAAAAAATCAAATCCATGAGTTTTTCTTCAGAGAAGCACTGATTAAAAATGAAGAAAAAATACCAAGTCCATTCCTTTCAAGGCCATCAGTCATCCATTTCAATGGAAAATGTAGCTAGGGTTTTAATCATTTTCATCATGTAGTAATACAAACATAATAGTACAACAGACTTAATTTTGAGCTCAAATTTGGTATGTTGGACCTTTTAGAGAAAAGGGGAGATAATGGGGTTATTTTAAAAACACTACCTGCACAGCTGTGTACTTAGCTGTATGTGTATTAGGCTCTTTGAAAATAAATAAATAAATAAACAGATATTAAAAAACAACAACAACAGTGTATAGGGGATAGCACCCCCATACCAGTGGTATTTAAAAAACAAAAAACATTGGTTTTTCTTCCTTTTAGAAATATATTAAAGGGAAAACAAAACATTTTCTGATTTTATTACACCAACTTTTATGTAAAAAACAAACCTATAGGACAGCCAATCCGACAGATCAATATGCAACATGACTACACTGACCCTCCACAAAGCTTCGTCTCATTTGCCTTCTGCTTGTCCACAAATTGCTCTGCAAACTCATACGCGTTAAAAGCACGTAATATGAGCGAGGCCTTTTTATTTTCTGGGACATCTGGATAGAAATAGCTAAAAATAAATGAATAAAACTACATTTCAAGTTTGTCGTAAATGCAATTCTCCAACATTCATTTTAACTGCTGCTCAAAGTATATACTGTGTATCTGCCTGTACCTCCACAGTGTGAGCATGTAACAATGAGCGCGTATGTTTCTGATGGAGTCACAATCGTGGGTGGGAGGCATAGAGAGGGTAAGATCTTAAGGCTGTCTTACCTTCTTGTCCGTGTCTGGGGGTCTATCCATACACTGAGTGGAAGAGTCACATAAGCTTTGAGACCTACTACCCCGGCCCCTGCTCCTTCGCTAAAAGGTAAAGAGGAACTCCAAGTTACTGGATGAAGTCCACAGACAGAAGGCCAAAAGAAGGCCCCAAAAAAAACCTCTTATATTAAAAAATAAAATAAATATAATAAACTGAAAAGGATAAATAAATTCTGACTGAACTCAGGGACAAGTCAAAATTCAAAGATCATTAAAAAACATTAATGAGCATTGCATATAAAATATAAAAATGGCAGTTATAGGAGCAAGCTTAGTGACAGAGGCAAAAAAAAGCAAAACAAAACCCCCAAAAAGGCCAATACGGCCAAAAATAAATAAATTTCAAAAATTACATTTAAGGCCATTAATTTCATGGTAACAGATAACAAAGTCAAGCAAGTGTAGGAAATTACTACTCCATAGTAGGAAAACAATTGGTTTTTCTTAGTGGGCAATAGTAAAGATCTTAACTACAAGTAAAGTTGTATTTATGTTGATTTCAAGCTTCTTTGCCTGAACTAGTATTAAAGTGACTTCCTGGTACATATTTGGAGTCTTGGCTATTAATCTCAGCCTCGGCCAGATTGCTGTCGCTGCCCTCAAATAACAGCCACACCACTCAAAGACAGATCTTTAACCAGGAACTGTGCTGCCTTAGGCATTATATGTTAAACTGACACTCAGAAGCAACTATTGAACCTTCTTCTCTTCTACAATACAAGGCTCGACCCTGAAGCAGAATTGAGAGCTCATCATTTCCTTCACCAAATTACTTCTGCAATAATCTTTTCTGACTAAAACCCGGGTTCAAGGCTAGTAACAGTAAAAGTTTTGCAGCGACCATCACCCGTGTGCCAGAAATGCCCAACCGTGCATTTACAATCCTCAAATACAGAAATAAATAAATTCACACAACCTGAAGTAAATGTCTCTTTAATCAAGACTAAAGCTGGATAATCCAAGTTTCCAATTAGATTTAGATACTCAGCGATTCAACTGAAAATATGTAGCTAACATGGTGTAAATATCCATCAAGCGCCATTTTATGAAATCCATTCAGCTTTCTCCATCAATGTTTCTCTCTCATACATTCCTGTCATCCATACAGTGCCAGGTTAATGACATTATGCCCCACCATCCAAAGTAATTTATAAGCGATCAATGTAACAGCATGAGTCTTTCCATCGGCATTTGTTAACACTGCAAAATGTGTGTGCATGTGTGTTTGTGTTGACACCACAAAGCCTGCCTTCTCGTTCCATCCCACCATTGTTCCACAAATCATAATAGTTCATTCCTGTTTTTCACATTTGCTTTTCTCCCCCCAGCTGATGCAGAGGTGTGCATGCAAAACTGGTGGCACCACGAGTAATCTCTGGATACACATCCACCGAGTATCCAGATGTTACCTTTTTGTCTTCATATGCCCTTTCATAGCTCTTTTGTGTCACTAAATTCTGCTTGATGGTGACATGTAGCTGGCCAGGCTGTAGAGGCCCACCTTCGTGTGATTTTCTGTGTAACAGGCCAATAATATCTATTGGGATTTTATTTTTCCATTTTTAATGCAGCTTTTTTCTTGGCATAGCCCAACCCACAGCCAATGAAGCTGCTGTTGAGTCTGTTTACAAAGTAAAATGTTTATTAGGCCAAACACACTAAAATATGTCAATTCTGATATAGTCAGAAACAAATGTTGCTATGCCAACCAAACCCAGACAGGTTAGACTACCTCTCCTAGATAAGCTACTGTTTTGGTTGTTCGGCTTTGACATGCAAACTGCCGATTGTATGTAAAATTTGTATTGACATCACAACAACGAAGACTGTTGATACAGTGTTAATCAGTTTAGTGTCAACTCCAAGGAAGTGGTAACATTTAAAAAGCCAGCAATAGAGTTCAATAGGCTCAGCGAGCTAAAAAATGTAAAAACATCTTTTTCCCCCACTAGTACTACGTTTCACCAACCACTAAAAATAAAGCATCTGTCCTGAAAGGCCACAAGGGTAGCTCCTTACTAAAAGTAACACTGACAATTGCTTGCCTTGTGAAAATGGGGCTAGGCAGTCTTTGGTCACAATCAAGGCTGTAGTTAGTGTTGATGAAGCGCAGATGAACATGTTTACTGAGACTTTGGATGTCTACAACACTGAGTGAACTGCTTTCATGTGTTTTTATTATACCTGTCTCTTTTCCTATATCTTGTCTTTGACATATGCTCTCTGTGAAATAATGAAAGATAATAATTAAAATACTAAAACTAACACTGAAACTAACAAAAACTAAACTGAAATGAGAAGATGCCCTCTGGAAACGAACTGAAACTACACTGAATTGAAAACAAGAAGTCATATTACACAATTATTATAGCAACGACTATCCCCGTTTGACCCTACAGTAAAATACAGGCTCAAAGGGCCCCAGCAACTGCAAAGCCAGTCCACTGTAGCCAGTGCTTCCTTTGGACAAACAGATGAGGAAGTGGAGGGTGCGATGGGAGAACGGATAACGCTAGATGGAGTGAGACAGATAGAGGGGAAGGAAAAGGTGAAAAAAGAAGAAAGCAGTGAGACTGAGGGAAGAGTCTTTGAAAGTTGCAGGAAGCTGGCTAAAGGGAGGGGGGCAACTTGAAAGTTTGGAAAAGAAAAAAGGAGGAGAAAGATGTGACAAAAAAAAAAAAAGCATTAAGGAGAAGGACACAGTTATGAGAGGGGAGATGGGGATAGAAGAAAAATAGCCAAGAAAAGATTATGTACAATTCACAAAGGTAGAGATAAAAGAACGGCATTTCTCACTGTGCTGAAAGTAAACCAGTAATTGTGTGATGTGTGTGTTATGTCTACATGCTTATCACCAATCGTAGTTAGTGGAACGGAAAACACATTCTCATCCACATTGTTAAAACAGACACAATAGGCAAGTTCTCTGGAAAATGACAAAAATCTGAGAGTACACTTACCAATTTGCTGTGATGGTATTTGCAATATCCACAGTATTTGACATTGTCTGCATCTGATCCCTGTTCCTCACATAACAATCCTGCAAACTGGGCACTGTGGTGGAGAGTAGTGGGGGGAAATTCAGACAGTCAACAAAAAAAATTATGATTTGTACACGAGGAAGAGGAATACTGGTTTGGACAAGATGAAGAAATATTTATTAAAATAAGAGAGAAAAAAAAAAAAAGAGGAAAATAAAAGGTCTACTTCCTTTTTCTAAAACAGGGCTACTGTCATTTCTGTTACATCACCCAGAGATACCGAAACAACTTTCATCGTGATTGTGCCTCACTGCACAAACTTTGAATAACGTTTTCAAAGTGTTTGAATAACGACTCAGATTGTAGCAGTGCATAATTACTTGGAGAAAACAATGCAGATTCAGTGCAGTACTCCACTAATAATTGTGAGTAACTAGAAACTTATCCAAATACACACAAGCTTGACATCCCAGAGCTACATTACCAGCAGCACAATATGAAATTAGCTCATTTTGAGATGTGGAGTTCTGGAGTTTCTAAACTCCCGCTGCATGTTTTGCAGGACGTAATCCAATTTATTAGCTAGTTAGCATCCCATTAAGGAACAGTATGAATGCAAAACCCAGCTGCTATCACTTCTTCAACTTCTTAACCCAACCTCATTTCCTGGACTTGTGACAGCAAAGACCCTGCTGGAAACTGAGGATGTGTAGCCTCTCCTGGAAATTACCACAGAGGCTAGCTGTTGGATGATTTCTATGAGTAGCATTGGTGGCAATGCTACACAGCTGCTCCAATGTAAATGTGAAATATCCATTAGAATATGCATTCTGTAAGAACAGAACTACTACTTCCTTTCATTTTGGACTGATAGGCAAGTTAAGTGCTTTAGTAAGTCACTACTGCCTCTTGAAAAACAAAGTGGTATTACCAAAGAGTACTACTGCTAGCCGGTTAGCATTAGAGCCCAACATATCAATACATCGGCCAATACCAGCTGTTTGCAGATATAGTGGTATTGGCATTTATAATGGTCGATAAATGCGCTCAGCTCTTAAACTAATGTAAGACAAGCAATCTACCATTAAAGGTCATGTTGGCAATATTAACATTACTCAGTTACTCAATATATATTTTCTTGCATGCTATTTTTTTTCCCAGTGCTGTCAGCATTAAAAGCTAGAGGTCTTAAAAGCGAGTGAACAGCTGAAGAAACAAAGTGTGTCTTTGTCAAGTGAGGTTAATGCGATGCAAGTGAGTCTCACCACGTGACATGGAAGGCCTGTCTGCAGCCATGTTTGTTGCAGGTCATACAGGCTCCAGTGGCTGCTTTACTCTCTCTCCCCTGGTCCTCACAGATATAACATGTCTGTACACGCAAACATACAGTTAGGGAAACCCATTTCAATTTAAACACATAAGCCATTTTCACACATGTACTTCAGATGATTGGACATTAAATGGACTTTCCACTGTCAGAGCGACAGCAGAAGGTCTATGTAATTATTCAGAGATTTCACAGGGACTGATCTGGGCCATGTGAAGTGCCTCCTGCACGATCTACCCAGGCGCTCCACCTCACTTAAGGGAATATTTCCAGTAGTGAGAAAACGTATGACACACACAATTCCCTGTTGGGTGCTACAAATGAGAAACGGCAACTTCAGACAATGCCTGGACTCGGTTCTCCCGACATTATCCCAACCAGAGTGCACGTGTGAAAACAGCTGGACTTAATTACTCACAGTATGACATTATACATCTGTTTTTGTAAAGTCTAAGAGCATAGATACATTTGTTACCTTATTGTAGCGCTCATGTGGCACAGACTGGAGTACTATGGGCTCCATAGTTGACACATTAGCAAACTCCACCTCAGGTATGTAAAGGGCACAAACCACATGGGCCCAGCCTGTAAAGATACACAAAGAAGACTTATCAGACCCTCTACGTCTACCAGATATAGGTTCAGAGGTCATTTGTGGTAACATTTCACAGTTTACAAGTAGAAATGTTAACCGCCTGCAAAAGTCCTCAAAAGTAATAAAATGTGAGCGAAGTTCATTTTGTCAGTTTCAAGTTTTCCCAATATAGTAAAGCTTTACGTGGGAAGTGGACACAGTAAACCCAGAGGACAAACACTATTTCATCTGATGGTCAATCACAAAATTGACTTTTCTTTTATTTGTTTTTTAATGGTTGAAACTAAAAGCCCAAACCAACACAGCCACTGTGGGCCCTTCCCAATCACCATGCTGAATCTAGAGGTGGGAATACCCCATGATATGATGTTACACTACAATACTTTACTTACGATGTGACAGTATTTCAATTATTAGCATTTTGTGCTATGCTTAGTATTGCAATCATTTATCACCTGTTTTAAACAGCAAATTATGCCAACAAAATTCAACTTTAAGGTTATCCCCTAGTTGAAACGACATTATATATAAATCATCTCCTTTAAAGCTGTGCAGTGTCACACAAACCTAAAAATGTAACTTTAGGGTTGCTGATAATAAGTCAGTGTGAACCTCATCTCTTGGAGTTTCGATCTAGAATCTCAAATGCTTTAATTTGTAAATTGGTGGTCATCTACCTAAGCAGCCATTCACAGAGCCTTAACACATGCACAGCTTCCTGTCAGTGAAGACAAACTGGGGGCAGCAGAATGACAGTGAGGCATAGGCATGGTGGAGTGGCAGCAGAATTGACGACGAGCTGAGGAGGAGTTGGAGGAGGTGAACAGGAGGTCAGATGGAGGTGGGAGTCTCCTGCTACACTGGAGGTGTCTGTTTTTCCCCCCATAGCGGAAACAAAAACAGGCTTAAACTTACAGTTGAACCCCTGACCTGCCTTTGACCTGGTGAGCGGGACAGGGGGAGGAGGGCAGAGGGCGGGACAGAGGGGAGGGAGCGAGTGTAAAATGGGGGCATGTTGTTGTTTTGAAGTCCCTCCAAGAATCTGGAACAGGCCTATAAAACAGGACTATAAAACTGGCACAACCTTCCTCCTCAAACTCAGCGTTCGCACTTTAATCCCACAAGAACCGAACAAAGCATCGTTTTACTGACATCTGTGACGTCAAGAACTTAACAGAGTCCACCGTTCAAATGTGGTTCGTTACAAATGAGGAAAAGGGCTGCGAGCTTCTGATAATGGCTTATTAGCTCCTTTGATAAACACTTAAAACATTAGGAGCCATGTGGTCTCTGCTGTCACAGTACAGTTATAAACTTTACAATGACGCTCCAAATCAACACCTGAAGTTTTCAAACTGCTGCCTCAAGTTTAACATGTCTTACAACGAACCTGTGAGAACCAAATGTGTTTCAATCAAGTCCCAATTAAATATATGTAGACAGATGATGATTGAAAATGATCATTTTTAACCTTAAGCTGTAAAATGGAGACCGGGAAGACGGATAAAGACTGAATTTCTGCCTTTCTATGCCATTCCTTTTTTTCTCAGTCTGCTATATGTTAACATGATGGATCAAATACCCATTTCAGACCTTGCTCTGCTTTATTACGGTCCCACCTGAAACAACAACTACCACCACACAGATCAACAAGTGAAGAGGAACTGATGAGCGGAGTAACAGAGTTGGGAAAAAGATTGTGAAAGAAAAAAAATGGGAGGAAAAACGAGGGAGAGAGGGGTCATGGGAAGGGTAAAATAAAAGAGAAAGTAGTAAAATGGTGTGTGTTAGTGTTGTCCTGATGCCTCCCTGCAGGCCTGGACACAATCCCACAGCTGTGCCTCTCTCGGCCTGACTCAAACACACACACACACACACACACACACACACACACACACACACTCACATGCACACAGAATATTTACAGTCTCCAACAAGCTGACCTCCCAATGAACCCGGTGTGGAGACTCCTCACAGGCTACGCACTATACCCATCCTGTCCCGCCCCCCCATAAACATACACACACTGACACACCCTCATAAAACATGGACTGGCAAGGACGCTACAGAGGCAGCACATACAACAAACAGCAACATAACTCTCCCAGCATGCTTACAGCCCTTAAACTTGCTGGTGACATGCAATTAATGACAAAATCCACAAGAGGTTAACCACAGATGGCAGCATGTATGAGTGTGTGTGCGCAGCTGAGAAGAAGCTTACCTCCGTTGTCCGTCCTCTTGAGCGCTCCATCTTTGTGGGGACAGAGCTCGCACCTCTGTGGGTAAAGACGAAACATCAGGTCAGAAACAAGAGGTCAACCTCATGTGCTTACTCGAGGTATGACAAATATGAGTGTAAGTGAGAGGAGCTGGCCTGTCGCCCGGACTTGGGCACACGGCCAGAAACTCTCTGGGAAAACACCCTCGCTACCTGCCACCTAAGGTTGTGTTTCATCCAAGTGCGTGTACTCAGTTGCAGCGGCAAACTTAATTTACTTATTAATCCAATTAAAGCATCGCAAATCCTTTAGCAGTAAATGGCATATGAAATAGACCTGAGCTGTTACTTTGCTTCAAATCTGACAGTGTTGCCATAAAATAACGATCAAAGGTAATCCTTTTACTCTGTTTCACTTAAATAAAGCTTGGCATAACAATTATTCACTACATTACATGCATTTTTTTTACTAAGTTTATAAATCAGACATGGAGTTTAGGAGTCTGAACTACACACCGACTTTTCTAGAAAAGCTGGAGACACAAAAATCATGGTCATTTAGTAAATGACCCATCAACTTCAAGGTAAAGTTTTTGTACACACAGAGACTGTTACAAATGCACTTAGGTAACCCATTGAGGGTGATCCTAGCAAACTAAGCATTTTTAACATGACAGCAGACCATTTACCATTTTTTACTTTGAGACTTTTGTGGTTGAAACTTTGCAAGTTATTGTCAGATTTCTTCTATTCCTCCATTAGTTCCACGAGTTAAAAGAAAAGCAGTTTGCCATCATGATAAATATCAGCAAAAGTATATTTGCTTTTCACACATGAATAGAGAAAGTAGGCAGCTCATTCCAGCACCTGTGTCAACAGCAACATGAAGTTAATCTTGGACTGACAAAGTCTAGTCCGATCTTTAAAGGTTTAAAGACATCATATTAATTTGAGAGGACAACCTTATATGTGATGATTCAGGTGTTTGTGGAGAGCAGGTGAGCCCAACCATCCTGTTGCAGTTATTAGAAATGCAACGTTTGCCAAGGCTGCGTTCAGCAGGAACATAACCAGGAACTACTTTTGCACTATAAAGTTACACACTGAGCTCTTACGAATACCGAATGGGTTGCATTTTTGCAGAAAATTTGTACTTAAAAAAAAAAAAAAAAAAAAAAAAACAACACACACACACACACACGGGGAAAAAAAATGAAGACAGACAAGACAAGGAAGAAACTGAGATTCTGGGTTTATCCAGTTCTCATGAGGAGGCAGCAGCACGGAGAATTTTATGGTTTGATCCAGGAGTCGAAGCTGTTGCTGTACATATTTTAGGGTGTCAGTGGGGCAGTTCGAGCTCTTGTTGGAGAAGTTGGGACCACATCTGAGGAAGCAGAGAAATAATTCCAGAGAGCCGACTGACCCGGAGCAGCGTCTAGCTCTGAGTCTGAGGTAAAACGGTATTGTTTCACTATTTGTATATGGAGCACCAGTGCGTGTTTTGAGCTGCGAGTGCACATGCTGCCAAATGCAGCAGTCTGATTGCTGAGATCTGTCTACTGGAATCAGAATAATCAGGCTTGGCAAAAAAAAAAAAAAAAAAAAAATAAAAAAATAAATGCTGCAAATTTGTCCAGCGAAATTACGCGGTCGGTGTGAACGGCTGCAATAAAAACAGGTGAGTCCAAAAAAATATTTGCACAGATTTTACACATCGGGTGTGTAAATCCCTTAATACAGGGTTTATGAAAAAGTAAAATCCAATTTCAAAATGCTTTGATTCCACAGACGTTCAACGGTAACAACTGAAACAGGTACTGTTAGAAAGAGCAGATCCCTGAGTTTCACGTGTTTCCCGATAGGCAGCACAACAACAGCGGCTGCAGTGACTCCAGATATGCTCACAAAAGTATGGGAGTCTGACTATCGTATGGACATATGCCATGCATCCAGAGGGGAACACATTCAGCACTTGCAAACATTTTGCATGTAAAACTTTATATTCAGCTCAGTATTTTAAAATTTACCACAAGTTTCCATCTCCATTACTTCAAAAACCGCAGCCTTTTGAAATCAGATGATTCTTTTTGGTACACCCGGTTCACCACACACAGCAAATATTATCCGTCTAACAAGCCACACTGAAACAGTTTCAAGGCTTAAAGAGGTTCAAGCTTTAAAAAAATTATTTAGTTAAATGTGACAGTAACTGGAACAGTATGCAGATTGACAGGCATGACGCATAGGACAGTAGGAACATGCCAAAGAGAAACCTGCTGGTGGAGGCAGTTACACCACATAAAGTAGGAGTAGCAGCCAAGTCTGTGAGGACCTGTAATTTATTCTTCCTAGTTAATATGCCCCCGTATACTGCAGCTTCCAACAATCTGTACAGAGATTTAATATGGAATGGTACACATGGCCATTTCATCTTAAATGAAAGTTTGCTTAATTCAAGCAAGCTTTCAAGTCTCACTAGGGAGCGGTACAATGATGGGTGCTGCTCAGTAATAAAACATGTCATTCAATAATATAAAATTCATTACAATCCTCTGTTTAATAAGTCAGAGTAAGCTGCTGTCAGGTCAGTTCTGTATAATCTAACTGTTGCAGTGTGATGACCCTCACACTGTATACCAAAAACGCATTATAGAAGAGATGGGCAGTAAGGCACTACATATTAATATGTATTATGTTGGCATTTTCTCCTGTGTATTTGACAAAAATTATCATCTTTAAATATTAAATCGCTAACCCATGTTTGTATAATAAGCTGCCATCACTCCAACCATATAGAGCCGTAGCTGCTTCTCACACAGACGAGCATTTCAAACATATCAGAGATGCTAATCTGACCCGTGTGTTCGCCTGTGTACTCATGAATCCTAGTGTCACATGTCAGTTATATGTGGAAATGCTGACACCCGACAATGATTTTAAAATAATATTGATTGAATGCATTAATAGGCTGAACGACCTGAATATTGTCTCGACTAGCAAGCTATTAGTGATCACTCTTGACCATCATCCAGGGTTTCCGCCAGTAAAGGTCTTAAACCTGGTGGCAGCAGCCACCAGGGATGGGGCTGGGAATTTGGTATAATTTAATGTTCATGTAGTGCTATCCAACCACTATAACACTCATCTCTAATTGTGAGTGGCACAGACAGAACTGAGTGGCTACTTATGTGCAGCTCTCACAGCTCGCACACAGGAGGGAAACAGAGACTCCCTTACTGCTTTCATGAGGAGGAGGAAGTCAGCCATGTGCTGTTAATCAAATGGCCTTGATTAATTGATCATCAACAAGTGTGAGTGCATCTGTAGGGGGGAAAAAAGACGTTTGGGCAGCTTCTTACCAGAGGTATATATCCAGGCAAATTCACCTCAAGGTTAGGCTGTGCAATGCTTAGAAAAATGCAAAAAACCTGAAAGCCACATCTCAGACTGTTCAGGCCTCGGTTATCACGTTAAATATTACAGTCACGACAGAACAATTACAGAATGACTGAATAAATAAAGCCTGTTGGGAAGGTTTGTCAGGAGAAGGCCAGAAGAACATGGCAACATGCTTAGTTTGCAAGTTAGCTCTGAACAAACCACAAGACCTCTGGAACAATGTCCTTTGGACAGACAAGACCAACAACTGCCAAGCACAGTGGTAGAGGGGTGATGATTTGGGCTTGTTTTGCAGCCATAGGCGCTGGGCACCTTGCATTCATTGGGTGGACCATGACCTCCTCTGTATACTAAAGTACTCTAGAGTCAAATTTGAGGCCATCTGTCTGACAACTTAAGCTTGGCTGAAATTGGGTCATGCAACGGGACAATGATCCTACACACAGATCTGCTTCCCATAAAATAAAAACAAGTAGATATAAATAATGTTGTAGGCTTACAACAGAATGGCTGAAAAAGCAAAGAATCAAGGTGCTGTAATGATCCAGTCAAACTCCAGATTTCAACTGGAGGCCTGGAGGTTTGAATGCTGTGTATAAGAAATAAAGAAGTGAGGCAACAAAAAGTGGGCCAAAATTCCTCAGCGATGTGAGAGACTGATAAAGAGACAGAAAACCATTATTTGAAGTTATCATTGCTAAAGATGGTTCTAAAAGCTACTGAAGTGGGCTTAGTTTTTCAAACAACTGCACACAATCCTGTGGAAACCCTTTCATTTGACTGTATATCATAGGGACATCCCCAAACCCAGCTGACTTTATTTCCATACAGAGATGAATGATTTAACCTGCTACAATTACTCTACATAAGTGGCCTTAAAAAGAGAACAGGATGAATAGATAAACACAATATCAAGTCATAACATCTAATAGCAAAGCCTGAGCGACTTTGTCAGCATCAACAATAGCCAAGTGTAACCAGTGCTGAATGGTTTTTCTACAACATTGGCATGAAGAGCAGGGTCGCTCTGTGTGAGCGTACAGGAATCACAAAAATGTGTCATAGTCCCTTCAGTGCTGCACGTACAACACTAATAATTTAGTTGAATATTAAAGAAAGTAATGCCCCAAATCCTCTTGCTGTGTATCACCATATAATGCAATCAACTGCAGTTGACCTTCAAAATCAAATGATATGTTGAATATTCAGGAAGAAGTGTTAAATATAGAGCAAACGTATCTTTCCTTCTAGCTTCGAATTGTGACTTGGGTTTCAAAAATACAACTGAGCTTGATGCGAATTTTAATTACTTACAAGCAGATCGATGAGTCAAACCTTTCTGCTAATGTGCACAAATTTGAAGTAATTCCTGCACTGCTTTGTTCACAAAATTTTGTTCACACATTTTCACACACTGACATATTAAGATACAGAGGTGCAGTACTATGGTGTCTCTATTTTCACCAAATCCTGGTGACTAACAGCACATTAGTGTGATGTCTAACAATTTTAACATCTATGTTTAAAGTCTTTGACTTCAAAGAAATAAATGCACATTAGCATTATTACTACATTATTGTTGCAGGCAGCAAAGCCATCACAGGTCATGAACAATAACAAACGGGCAAAACAGAACCAAAAAACAAACAAATAAACAATAAAGAAAGAGCCACCCTACTTGGAAATATTCTAGGATCACTCTGTGCTTTTAATGGAATTAACCCACACGGCACAGACACGACACAAATACTACAGACCTCAGCTTCAACTGATCGGCGTAAACTCTCTGCGCCCACATGCTGGCGGGAGCATGCGTTACCATGGTTACCGTATTGTTTACATTTGCACTGCTTATGCAGTTAGATGCTGCAGTTGGTTTTAGGACAGCTTCCAAGCAGCAGATTGATTTATTAGGAGTGTGACTGTTGAAATAAGCTTAAACCACATGTCTGCTATTACAAAATTATGTTTGCTCCATTTGATTTCTGACCATAAACAAAACTGCACCAAGAGGCCACTTGGAAATCTACTCGGGACATATTCTGAAACCATTTTTTAAACTTAAAATGATGTTTTTTGTCTACACCACAGTTCTTACCAGCCAATATTAACCATACTAGCTGGGCAAACAGACCACAGTTTATTTGCGTGGATGATTTCAATTTGGCATAAATCTACTTTTTGGAGGAATTTCACAGATTGTATCAAAACAGCAAAGTCCAAGCTTTCTTACTCCACATAAACTAAGCAAAAGAGTGACTGGTTATAACACGATTCCAACCGATGCACATCAGAGCCAAACTTGGGATTGGAATTTACATCCTGAATAAAACATCCTCAGAGAAAAGCCGAAGTGGTGGAGACTTCCACTCTTGCAGTTTTTTATGAGTTATCAGTAGCCTCTTTTTTTCTGCCTTTTTTCCCCACTAACACCTACTCGAGCTGGTTTTTAAGGTTCTCCGTTGGCTACCAGGTATATTTTTTTGAAGTGAGTTGATCCAAAAAATGTGAACAGCATCACTGCCACCGATTGCTCAGTCAATGGCGTCACTCAATGAGTCATGAAGAGACTTCTTCACAACACTCAAATCCGCCATTACCGCATCCCAACAGCAAGGGAAATGTCTACACACAAACTAGCACTGTGATCCAACAACGAGCTGCAGACATCATTTGTGACAGACTGAGCAGCAGGTATGCCGTCGCCTCCATGTATTCCATCGTTGTGTTGTGTCAAGCACAAATGACATCCTGGGACTTTAGGCCCATCTTTCTATAACACGCATATTAAGGTGGTACGACTGAAACAGACTCTGCTCTACTCTAGAGTAGAGCAGAGTCTACTCTAGTCAGACTCTGCTCTACTCTAGAGTAGAGCAGAGTCGAACAGAGAAGGTGCTAGCGGAAATGTGGCATAACTGGAGAGGACTCTTATGAACATGATTATATCGTTTAACCAAATTTGTGACAAGGATCATTACTTGAATCATGATTCTACCCTCAGAACACTGACTTACGATCTCTTAACATGATCTCACAACACTCTCACAAATGAACTTGAGCTATTTGTTGTTTTGCAGTGCTAAAGAGTTGCAAGTCTTGTTGTTTTGCAGTGCTAAAGAGTTGCAAGTCTTGTTGTACAAGTTGCAGACTAATAGAGAAGCAATTACAAGCTCCCTCAAGTTTGTCTTTCTTGACATTAAGGAATATTGCAGAAGAAACATGCTGTGGGACTTGTTTTTACAACCGCTTTTATCCAGGATCTATAAACAGACACAAAAATGACGCACCACCCAACCTGGTGCCATTTTCTTGGCTCGCTTATTAACAATAGGACGGCTCAGGATAAGTCCTGTGATTGTAGGCATTAAATCATCAGTGATGAAAGGGTAGAGGGCTTAGTGACTCACCACGCGGGCTGCTCGCTCCTGAGATTCACACTTTCTGCAGAACCAAGGACCAGTGGGCACCTGCACAATGCCATAGCAGGCTGGGGTAAAGAAACAAACAGTGTCAGTCACAGTAACCACAACACAGTCAGTCTTAAAAACATTTTCATAACAAAATCAAGCCTGACAACACCTGATGTGTCACATCTTCATAAACATCACATCATCTCCACTCCTCACATGTGCCACTAAGCTGGTTTGGATGGAGGAGAACAGCTTTTTGATCTAACAGACTGCTGAACACGCCGCTTTCACAGATGCTATTTTTATGCCACTGCACTGACATCATTTTCTTTGTCCTACAAAATATTTGGGACAATGGTGAAATCACTAGCAAACCATTGTCATTAGGAATCTATATTGGCATCAGTTATTAACTCATACACAAAGATGTTTCACTGAAACAAGCCACAGCATTTATTTGGCATCCAACACAACTACAAAAACTTTGAGGAAATGTCAAAATCATAACTGGCTACATTTAACCTCTAATATAGTTAGTCTAGCTTTATGTTTTTCATTAAACTTTCTACATGGATGATGCATCAACAAGGTCACAGATTTATAATTTACACTTTATACTTCCACACTACAAGGGAGAAAACCCTGATTTACATTATTTAAATAGACTTGTTTTCAATTTAAATTAACACATTTTCTGTTTTCAAGTTCGATTTAAGAGAATCAGACTTGTTGTAAAGGTACAAGCACAAGGCAGTGCTACCCTAAATGCGGCCAGACTACCCTAAATAGCCTACCTCTACACATTTCGAGATTATCTCGGATCTGACCAGAGCCCATAATCCGCTGGAATAAACAGCTATAATCCAGATTTTAGAGAACAAAACATCCAAGGGTTACAGAGTTCAAATGAAGACACGAGTGACCAAACAAAGATGAAATATCAAGATCTTCTGCACATACTACGCAATTCAGTTTGACATATTATAAGAAAGAGCCAATTAATTACGTGCAGTTTTATTTGCTACTCTAACAGCAGTTAGTGTTTGTCACTGTTTTTCTTTCAAAGCTTTAGTGTATATTGCATCCAAAATTTCCTGCACATGCAATTTGTCACCATTCTTATAGAAATCCACCGTGTTCCAAAAATGCTCAGTTATAACAATCAATCAAAACATTTCTAGTGTTGTTGACAAAGACGGGTGACTGGACCGAATAAGAGCGGTCTGTGCACGATGCAGCGCAGACAATTTGTCGCAAGCAGGATACCTTGTTATCATGGAAGTGAATGAAGACACAGTTAAATAAACCGCAAATACATTCATAACCTAGTGAGATACCTAAAGAGAGAGCAAAGGGAAAGTGGCTAAAGCTAAGGCTAGCCACCCATAAATTAGCAGCCTCGGTATGAGCAACGGATCAAAGCAGTTATGAAGAAAATCATTTAGACAAGTAAAACAAAAAAGACAAAAAAAAAAAAGATTTTCTGTTATCTGGGGAATTTATAAACATACTGTAAAATGATACAAGTACCTGACATTTGTTTTGCTATACAAATCTGTTTCGCCTGCTTTTTATTTGGTAAGCTAGACTGCATCAAGTAAAAGTGGTTCAGTGGTTAATTATTTGTACCTCTTTCAGTAACAGAGTACCCTATTTTCAGTTAAGTGAGAGAAGATCCTGTAACTTGCTGTAGTTTGGGGAATATTCTCAAATGTAATAATCTCATCAGCATGAACATAATATTTTGCTTTAAAGAAAAGTTTATTTTCATTTGTGCATGCTGTGAGTTATAACTGTAAACTATTTTCAATAGTTCTGGAAAATTAGGATTGGTCAAGAAATTTCCAATCGTTGCATCTCCATTATAGACTACTGAATGTTCCTAGTTAACTTAATCTGATACAAGCCTAACTTAAAAAGAAGCCGTTTCAGCTGTGGTTCAAGGGCAGATCATGACACGAGTGCTGTCTGAATCAGAGCCCCAACTAATCTTAATTAGTTAATTTCTGGAGAATAAGTAGCTTTCAAAGCTTCAAATGTCAGTTTTCCTTGAAAAATTAAAAGTATTGTGCTTAGGGAAACCATATTTTCTACAGAGTACTGACACCTGACATCTTATGGAAGAAATTCAAATATTCAACAAGGTTTATTCGCAGATTTCTTCAACCTTACAAAATGTAGCTCGAATTTGAACAGAGGGAGATAAATACAAAGAAAGTGTTAACATCTGACCTGATGAGTGCTGTGAAGTATGTAACACTTTAGCCGCTTCCTATGTTTACTTACAATCACGCTGCTGCCAGACAGGCCTACTAAGCAGTCTAAACACTGCCACAAATTGTTACAAACAAAACAGTGCTACAAGTCCAAATACACTGCCGTGCACTGACTTCAGAGCTGCTGACATTTCAAATAGCATCCCACTGTGTTTGCCAAATGGACACATGACCAGCTATGTAAACAGTGGACGTCATCACGTGAGTGAGTGAGAGTTAGCGTGCAGAAATCACTGTTTTGCTTCTTGAACTGGACCCCCTAAAACACAAAACAAAAAATGCTTTCCACACTAAACTGCTTCCTCTCTTTATTTAGAGCCAGTTTTATTGTATTTGTTTACTCCGTTGACTGCATGCATGGTTTAAACTGCTGGTTTCGAGCTCACCTCTTAAGTTTATACCGTTTGTCAAGAGGAGAGTAACCCTCCTTCTCTGAGCACGTGACAGGTCTTAGTAGTGGGGGAAAACAGCACGCCTCGCAGCTAGAAATGTGTGCATAAAGCTGCTGTCAGCCATCATCAGCAGAAGAGTACACAGGCCCTGTTAGCTGCCAAGCCAAATCATCGGAGGGGCCAGCGACATGCGTTGAGCCTGGCCTTGGTGAGAGCAGGAGGAGGAGGAGGCTCCATAACCTTGCAACAAGACAACGATAACTAGCCTGCGAGCTAACTGCTAGCTCCTAGCACAAGCTCCGTGGCTTACCTTGATGCACGGCGACGTTGCAGCCGTGTCCGTCGCAGTACACCAGCGGGTTTTCCGCCCAGCCTCGCTCGTCTGAACACACACAGCACCCTCCAATCATTTCCTTCATGTTACTCGTCAAGAACTCGTCGTCCGCCGCCAGACAACGCTCGCCGGACACCATCTACGAAGAAAGCGGACATGCGGAGGAATACATAAAGGCGGACCCAAAGCTTCGCCGAAGACGCCTTCTCGCTCCCCTACGACGCCACTTTAGGTCCCGCTGGGCCTTAATGTCATGTTTTAAACGTGTTTACGTCCCCTTTTGACGCTGTATTTTCTTTCACCAAAACATCCCCGTCACGGCGCGACGGTGAGAAGAGGGGGAACTTCATAGAGGAGGGGAAGTGCGTAATGACGCAAGGCGCGCGTGTGTGCGTACCTACCGACAGGAAGTGAAAAGAGGATCGCCGGCAGCAAACGTACCATTTTGGTTCCACATGGTTTCAAAGTTTGGAGCAGAGAGAAAAGCGAGACGGTCCAAAGCAGTTCACTTTATGAGGGAGGCAAATTTAAAAAAATAAATAAAACAAAACCCCAGCGCTCCCAGTGTGTAAAATAAGTTAATTTTGTTTGAACTCTAAGATGACTTAAATCTGTCCTGTGGAAAGCTGCTCTTTAATTGTAGTTTGGTGAGAAATCTTTATTTACCTAATAAAGACATTTAGAAAACACTAAATAAATTAGCGATTTCAGATAAATCTATGATAACCCATTAAATAACTCACTGAAGTAGATCGTATTATTGTACACTATATTACACACTATAATACTCAGTTATGTCATCTAAAAGCAAAAAAAAAAACAATCCTCTGGGTTAAGATTCTTAAATGAGCCAGTTTACTGCTTTTCTCTGTTTTATATCATTACATTACCATAAAATATATCATCCTTTTTCCTCCCTCTCTCCTTCTCTCGCTCTTGAGTCCAGAAAAAAAGTTACGAGTATTTTCACTCGTCTTTACATTGGTGAGCATTGTGAGCCTTCAGGTCATCAAAACTGATTTATTAATCAATGAGCAAACTGACAGAGCAATCAGTAACAAAAACCTTTATTTTCTTGCAAGCCTGAACAAAAGTCCCTCAGACTGTCAGAGAGGAGTTTTCGCTGAGATAGAAAATTGCAGTGTCTGCTCTAAATGACTATTGGTGACCTCAAAGTATAGCACTCAGGGCTTTTATATCATTTAAGGTATTCTGTAATTATGACCCGGCTGTCCACACACACTGTACGTCTGTCAAGTGGATGCAGCCCTGGATAAATGCTGGATGTTTACACCTACAGAAACCCTTTTTGATTCAGAGGGTTTTAGCAGACTACACACACACATGCACACAAACACATACACACAGACAAGATGTGTTTTAGCCAGTCCTCTAGTAAACCATTGCCTGCATCATCATTTCTCTTTTCTACTATTGTATAAGAAGATTGTGTTTATTTATTTATTTATTTATTTATTTTTTGATGTGCTGATGAAGACATGTATGTGTGTGTTTGTACACATCCACACATGGATCTTTGTTGTCTGGATCATAAGCGTTTTATTGCATTTTGCTATGCCTATTCACTTTTTTTTTACAGCTTAAATGAATACCGAAGGACTGCTTTTTCCTGTATTTATCTCTTTGCTTTGAATAATGGATAATATGAATACTCACACTCCTGCACTATTGTCACTCTGGGTTGTAACTGTTTTCAAGTAACTGAATTATGCTACACCTCCTGCATTTGATTACAGTTACACATAGAAGACCCTAAAGGTGTAGCTTTTTTACTGTAGAGTGGATAAACTAAAGGAAGGAATCAGGGTTCCCTTCGGGAACACATTTTTATCCTTGGAAGGATATGGGCTCTGGGACGCCTATATCAAGCTGCACATATCGCCTTGTCAATATACAGTTTTGTTTTGACAGCTCCTCATGCTGTTGCCAAGGATGCTCCAGAACACACATGCTATTCCAAGCACTCAGCTGCTGCTTGCATCACCGATTCCTCTGAGCGAGCTCCCGCTCTCGGTTTCCAGAGAAACGTAATGACTTGCCAATAATGCGCAAGAGCACACGAGTGTTCTCCGTGTAATATAGTGAGCGAGAGGGCCCTGGGAGTGCTTGCCCATTGTTTGCTTTAATTTCAAATTGCTCAAATGCTCCAGTCGACACTGGGCACTGCACTGAAAGGGGGGTGAGGGGCTGGGGAAAAGGAGGAAAAAAAATGTGAATTGTGTGTGGCAGGGGAAAACCTATTAGAGCTGGAGAGAACAAAGGGAGGCGAAGGAGGGGGCAGCAGTTGTGGAGGGGCCCATATAGCTACTGAAATAGTGAAAATGGAAAATTATTATTATTTATTTTTTTCACAACTTGCATTTGATTAAATCAAAGCTCGATTTATGCCCAGTGTTCCTCAAGTTGCAGGAGAAGAGCCCTCCCTGAGATAGAAAATTAAAGCGACACAGTCTACTCCCAGGTGACCTCAGAGATTACATATAATTAAAAGTACTGTGTGATTATAACCAAGCTGCCTTATAGAATAACAACATGTGAGAGCTTTATAGTTCATCATGTGGTGATTTATGTTGAGAAACTAAAAAAATGGTCCAACGTCTTTTTGCCAACCAATAAAAGTTGTGTATTGCCAGAGACACTCTGAAGAAATCCACGTTTTGTTTTTCTTCACAGTTCAAATGTATCCCATGCTGCAAAGTTTATGTGATGGGCTCCTGACTGATTTAGTGTATTCTGCACGCTGGGTGGCCTAATTCAGTTACTGATGTAGTAAATGATGTAGGCTACAGAAGCACATAATGTTTTGGGCAAGAGAGCTGAAATAAACAAAAGTTTTAAACAAAATTTAAAGCCAAGATAAAACACAGAACGAGGCACAGAAGTAGAAAATACTGTAATTGCTTTGTGCTTTGATTGTGAGGTGTCCTCGCTTACACTGTTCTTGTTAACTGTGAGATAGCTGACACTGATTTAAAAGTCAGAGGACTTCCGTGTTTGAGTTCTGGTTATGTTTGTATGGTGGCTGCGTTATGTTTTGGCGTCTCTTTGTTCAGAATGAGGAGCATGTAAAACATGCGGGGAGCAGGAATGACAACACGGGCGAAAAAAGCATAGGAAAAAAGCAACCCCCCCCCCACACACACACACACACACACACACACACACGTGCACCCAGGGACCTATCGGCCATGTCTGCAATATCTTTGTGTAAATGCATTGTATAGCTGCACAAATGTTAGATGTACTTCCCTGCTTGCCTGGCAGTTATTAGTTACTGTTGTCCTGGTGATTGCATGCCTAACTCCATCTTTTCAAACTCCAAAGTTAATTATCAGAAAAAGAAAAGAAAAAAGACCCATGAGCAAAGAAACATTACGATGTAAATGAATTCTGAATTTGTTCCTAAATATTGAAGTGTGTGTGTGTGTGTGTGTGTGTGTGTGTGTGTGTGTGTGTGTGTGTGTGTGTGTGTGTGTGTGTGTAGCACTCTGGCAGGAATGTTTTCACAGACTGAGCTCATAAGCTTCAACAAATGACTACCAATAGGACTTTTATTTTGAAACAATAGCGTTCGCAAACACGCCAGATGCCTTTTTTCGAGTCAATTAACTGCGAGCGCTAACGGTGTTTACGTCAAATTGGAGATATAGGTTTGGCCCCATTATTTATGTATTTATGTATTTTTTATAAAAGCCAAGTTAACCTGTATCAACTGTTTTAAAGGCAAAGCGGTGACTTAGCTGCACATGCGCTGCGTGCTCTCTGTCCCCTCAAACGTGCGCTGGATTCGAGCATCCTTGAATTCATAAATTGCGCGCAATCAGCTATCAGTCAAACTATCATTACAAAGAGCTTTAGTTAATGTTATTCACCCGTAGTGGCCTAATAAATGCATCATTAAATTTAAGTGAGCCTCGTAGTCATTTAGGAAGTAATTATGGGCTATATGGCAATTTTATAGATATTTGGAATGATATTGTGTATGACAATGTGCATGTGGGGTTAAGGCAGGGCTGTCACATGTACCATCTGTATCTTTTTCCAGAGGACTCCAGAGGCTAACTGGCTGTTTGTGTGAATAGTCATTAGGTATTGGGGCTGCTACTGAGTTAATATACACGACTGGGGGGAGAAAAGCGTGAATACACACCAAAAGTGACATGAACACATGCAGCACGCTTTCAGAACCATCGGTGTGTACCCCAGGTCTCCTCTATCTTGTGCGAGTAGCACAGGGGCCCAGGAAAAAAATACAAACAGTTCCAACACGGCGGGGTGAAAGGTGAAGAGAACCCTCCCCCCACCACTGTCCGCACATACTTCAGGCTCGGATTGCATGTAAAATCACATTCTCCCTCAGTGGTGGTAGTGGTGGTGGTGTTGGGGGTGGTGGAGAGGAATTCATTGTTTTGGCATGGGGCAGTGGGTTTGTGTCATTAAAAAAAAGGTCTACGCGCTTACAAGTGCCTAAGCGTCCTTGACCAAATGTCTCCGTAAAACTCAATGCAGAGAAAGTGAGATGGAGCTGCAGGAGGCGGCGCGGTTGCTTTGATGAGTGTTATTTTTTTAAAGCAGAAGAAGAAAGAAAACGGATTACATAAAGTGTAATTTTTTATTTTCATTAATTATATTTTGAATTGAAATCACACACACAATTAATAATAAACCAGTCACGTGAAAAGTAGAGCAAAACACCGGGATGCAGACGTCATCACATGTGTTTATTGATTATATCTGATAAGTGAGTAAAGTCCTTACCCATAATCGGTCCCGTTAAGCCTTGGACGTCCACGATGAAGTGACAAATGCAAAATATTATTGCTTAAAGCTTATTTAGTATTAACAACTGAAAAGGTTTAAAACGTCGTCTTAAAAAATTATCTATATTTCACTTTGGAAAAGAAATAAAAGCTACGCCATCATTGGAATCTAGATCACAATGTCGCTCACTCCCAATATGTCTTAAATATGTCCTACAGTTTACAGACCTATAACTCACCACATACAGCTCAGTTACAATGGCAATGCTAAGCATGAGCCTTAACTGTGAGATTTAATCACGATCATTTCCCCACGCCTCCTCAGCACACAGAGGGGCTGCTGCATAGAAACCTTCACCGTACTTGAGAACTCTCTCCCGGCCACTCGGTCTTGCTTCCTCCCGCTGGTTCCCGGCCGACATCCAGGCGCAGTGGAGGAGGGAATAAGTGCCCTGTGGCATCTGTGCATGACAAAAGAGCCCCTGCTCTTAATTGGAAATACTCAGATTGGGGCAGATCTATACACACGCAGTAATACATTTAAATTTGTTTCATTAATTATTTGAATGTTGACTTGTTGTTAGATGTCTCCAAACTGACACTTTGGGTCGGTTAAGACATGAGGAGACGAAAATCCACCGACAGAGGTGCTGCAAATTTATCCCGAGGCTTTACAGATGGTGTGAAAGTGCACAGTATGTACTGTTTATTGATGCAGGCTTTTATATATTTATTTAAAAATTATTATTTCTGATTATATTTAATACTCGCAGTTTAATAAATAATAACAAAATATATAATAATAATAATAATAATAATAATAATACACCGATATAGGTGTGTGTGTGTGTGTGTGTGTGTGTGTGTGTGTGTGTGTGTGTGTGTGTGTGTGTGTGTGTGTGTGTGTGTGTGTGTGTCATTTTTACATTACTACATAGATGACGTGTCTGTGACAAAACACAACTCTTTACAAATAAAGTGAGTAAAATCCGCGTGGTTGTTATCTCAAAAACTAACACACCAGTCTCTGTGCGTAACTGCAGGATGGATTTCCGCTGCAGACCAGTCACATTCAGGGAAAAGCAACAAAACAAAGAGGATCGCTATGGAGCTTACGCAAGTTTGAATTGCTTGCGTTTTACGTGAGAACCTTTGGCTATAAGCGATTAGAGGAAGTAGAAAAAATAACAACAAGGGTCTAGTGTGCCAAATAAAAGTAAACCCGGGTTGTCCAAAGGACAAGGCGTGCAGATGTCAGAATGTCTGATGAATCAAGCCTCGACTATCCATTCTTTCCTGCATCTCCCTAGGCCGGCCACGGTGCACAGTGTCTCGGGGATGTGAGCTATTCCCCGGGGACCCGGACTTCAGCGAGCCCTCTCCTATCCCCCTACCACCCCCCCCCCCCCCCCCTCACATCCGTGAAACTCCTCATGTTGCATGTATTAATGCTGTCATAGATAATCAGCAAGTAAGAACACGTCAACGTGCGTATGTTGCATCTAAAGCAACCGCAAGGGTGCAGGTCAAATGACCCCCGTGCAGTGGAGCTGGACTTAAGGGAGCTAAAGAGATCGCGGGGGCTTCCAGTAAGACCCATTTTCAGTTATAGTTGCACAAAGGTATACACACAAAGACGGTTGCGTTGAGTTGCTCATCAGCTCACCAGCTAATATCCACATGCAATTGGTGCATTTAATGACAGCCTTCTGTGACTTATGAAACTAAAATATAGCCGACTTTATATGTACCCCCCCCCCCCCCCCCCGCGCGCGCGCGCACACACACACACACAGAGGGTATTATATTTTTGATTATCTCCGTGGCTGTATTTCGCACAGTCGGTGTAATGCAAGCTATGAAATGAAAAAGGAGCAAACATCTTTTAACACGCACGATCTTGTTCCTGAGTCCAGCAGCACTACGTTGGTGGTTACGCACCACAGTCCCGGTCCTGCAGGGATATTGTGGATATGATGTTCTTAATCATTCAGATATTTAAGGATCTATAATAACAACGCCTACACATGTGACACGCCGTTTGATGTAACACACTGGTAACATCGATGCTATTCAGCGCGCAGTGACAAGCCAGCAAATAAGCAAATAGGCTTAATATTTATGGAAACGAGTATGCCCAGTGCTGAGTTTGACCCCACCGCGCTGCAGCACCGGCAGCAGGAGCAGGAGGAACTGGTCACAAGGGACTCACGTGTTTTATAGATCACAAAGATGGAATATAACCCGGGGAGTATTGGAGAAAAAAATATGGCTCAGGGGCGAACATAATAGTCAGTCCATTCAGGCCCGTTGCTATTTCAAACAATTAGTCCGTACTACACGGTCACATTATTTGGTAACCCGTGTGTGTGTGTGTGTGTGTGTGTGTGTGTGTGTGTTTGGGCGGGGGTCCCATATCTGTGGCCGTGTGCGTGGAAAAAAGGTGTGCCGCTCTCAGATCCGCGGTGTTTTGTGTAGTTCTGCGCGTGCATGCGCGTTCATTCTAATGAATTCTAACGTTCGAGTCTGTGCGCGTATTTACGTTTTTGACGTGCGTAAAGACAAACTGTGTATACTGTGCATTTTACAAGAAATACAAAGAAATCTCTAGAAACAAAAGGTGTTCGTTTTCTAATGAATAATCTCACAAAAGTCAGGGTGCACGCCCTCCCGCTCAGATAAGCTACTTGTTGATGGAAACATAACCAAAGCACATATTCGGTGACGCAACAGCCTATTGCGTATTTTCCGTGCAATTTATAGAATGATATATTTAATAAGTGCTTCTATGTGCCTTGTTGAAAAACTAATTAAAATGGATCCGGTTTTTGAAGAGTTATTATCAGTGTTAATATTACAAAACAAGGATTCTTATTTATGCAGAAAATCATGTTGGAAAAGCAGCCCCGACCTGGCACTGTGATCACGCTCAAAAATCACGGTTCACATTTAAACACGGTACAATTTCACAGGAATTGCGTGACTCCGCAAAATTCACACACACGCAGCTTAGACGGTTTAAATGGCTTCTGAAACGCTGGGAGCGCCGGTTCGTTTATTACGGTATCACCAGGCGGATGGACGCGAGCCTATGTGGTCTCAGCTGATAAGTAGGTCAGTCTATAGAAGGCCTACAACCTTGGGGAAGAAAAATCTGGAGAAAAGGCTCGAGCACGCTAAAGCAGTTAAGTTTGATGTTTACTGGTCAGGGGGGAAAGCAGTGAGGGGGGAAAAAAAGAGGCAAATTTCTTTGTTTAAGCAGCACGTCCGTAACGCACATCAGCCCGACTAAAATAGCACGTGCTGACTGGAGTCATTTTTACCAACATGCAATCGATTGCATGCTACGGTTACATACATTCTGATGACGACCGCGGGGGGAATTAGCACGACACATCCCGTCCTGTCATGACTATTTTCCGGTTCGGACTACTTACACCGGCTCTACACAAACTCTGCACTGGGCTGGATTTTCTGCAGCTCTTTATTTAGCTATCGAGGAAAAAATGTCACAACAGCATTATTTACTCAGACGGCGGAGACTGTGGGCACAGTTGTAAACTATTGTAATAGCAGGGTGCTGGAGGGGTAGGTGGGCGGGTGGGTGGGGATGGAATATCCATTTTTATTGCATCACCTGTCAGCGGCGTCCAATGGGCGTCGACTCCAGGGGCATTAATTGATGAAGGTGTCTCCAGACAGGCCCACCTCCCCTCTCTCTCTCTCTCCCTGTCATTTTATTTGTGGCTCAACCAGCATCCAGAATAGCAGCTGCATTTTAGCTCTTTCTGTTTCTCTCTGCATCTGATTCTCTCTCTCTCTCATTCTGCTTTCCCCCACCCTCACAACACCCTCTCTCCCTCCCTTTCTGTCGCTCTCCTCTCCCTCCCTCCCTCTCTCTCTCTCTTCTAGCTATTTTATCCCTCTGGCTGAGGCAGTGGTGTACACCTACCCCTCGTCCTGCTGCCGACCAGAGGGGAGTGGAGTCGGCAGAGGCAGGTAGCAGCCCCGGCTTGGTGGACGCATCCGTCGCATTCCTCCACCACCATGCCGGACCCGGGGCAAGAAGCAAGGAGTGGATGCTGTCGGCTCATTCAATCTATTAGACAGGGGCAGCTCCATTTAACTCCGCATGTCAAAGTTTGCATTTTCATTACGCAGCAGTGTGGCTGGATTATAGGTGTGAGCAGGATGCCTTGAGCTCGCTAACCTATGCCACTCACTGGTGAATCCACAGTATATTGAGGCTGACTACATGGAGTAATAGATTCTAGTGGATACACACAAATCATGGGAGACTTGGAGTGTGGCTTTGAGGAAATGCAAGGAGTGAGGCTGGGATACCTGCTCATCCAAGGCAAGCAAATGTTTGCTTTGTCCCAGGTCTTCACCGACCTGCTGAAGAACATCCCTCGGACCACGGTGCACAAGCGCATGGACTACCTGAAAGTGAAGAAGCACCAGTGCGACCTGGAAGAGCTACGGAAGCTCAAAGCAATAAACTCTATAGCTTTCCACGCCGCCAAATGCACTCTCATATCACGGGAGGACGTGGAGGCTCTGTATTTCTCCTGCAAGACGGAGCGGGTGTTGAAGTCCAACAAAAGGAAAGCGAAAGCGGCGTGCTCCCCCGGGGATGAGGACGAGTCCTCGGGGTTCCTCCGTGCTGACGGCGAGCTGTGGAGGGAAAAAGTTTGGTTTAGTTTGCAGCACGGCGTCCCGGAGACTCTCACACTCCACGGCAAAGTGGGCAGGAAGAAGGAGCTGACTCCTTGCCTTACCGACTCCAAACTACCTCAGTTTTATCACAAAACGCACGGGCGGGATTGCCGTTCGGCGACCAAGTCCAGTTACAAACACTTTAAAAACTATGAAACAGCGAAAATAACAGGGAACCGCGTCACTTTGAGCCAAAGGCACTCGTTTTTCCGGAGCGCGGTGAGCCGGCAGCCGGTGGTGCTTCAGTCCGCCATAGCTGCTCAGTCCAGGCTCTCTCGCTCAGCCGGCGACCTACTTCACAAAAGGAAGAGGAGGCGCGAGGGGGGCGGCGGGAGGGACAGCGCGAGGCACTCGTGGAGCAGAAGCAGGCACGCGCACCACCACGCACCGCCGGTGCTGCTCGTGCAACCCAAATCGTCTGGAAGTCACGGGACTTCTTTCGGTGCTTTTCACCTCGGTCCAGATTTTTATCTCGACCCCCGACCCCACCACCATCACCACCACCAACATCATCATCATCACCACCACCACCACCACGAGCCAACTTTCCCGGAGAGTTACAGCAGCGACACCGAGTCCAGCACCTACTCGGAACGGGCTTACCCCGACTGGGACCTCGGCTCTGGCTTTTCCACCAGCAGCAACTCCGCCAGTTCGGAAGAAGAAGAGGACGGCGAGGAAGAAGATGACACTCAGTCGGAGAGTTCAGAGGTCAGCTCAGAGGAGGAGGAGGAGGAAGAGAGCTCCTCTCAGTCCGACTCCAGCTCAGTTTCGAGCCGTGTTTCGGTTCAGAGCATCCGATTCAGACGGGCGCGGGTCGGATCGCTTGCCAAAAGTCTCAACACCAGCAAAGCACCTTTGGTCCTGCAGCCTACGTTTCACTACAACAACACAGTGCAGCACGAAAAAGAGCACAAGACCCTCGGACATGTTGCTGCTTCGCAATCACGGGACAGGAGACAGGACAAACTTCAGAAATGTGAATTCACACGCAGAGAGACAGAGCAGGACTCGGGACCCTCGCAGCCCCAAAACTTTAACTCAGCTTCTGTGGGGGAGAGCTTTTTCAGCGAGTCTAAAAGGGGAAATCCGAACCAGGCCGACACTGTGGATGAGCTCATCACATATTCACCGGGACCCAACCGGAATAAGGCCTCTCACCCTTCACGCAGGACACAGGGGCATCCCATCAAATGCCCCCCGGGACTGAGGGTTCAGTATGACCACAACAAAGAGGCCAAGCAGACCCAGAAATGTGTGGACAGGAGTGATGCGAAAGCGATCGCCAGCCCAAGTCTGCCCACTGCACTGAAAAAAATAAAGACCGAGTCGGAGGAGCCCTCTGTGACCGCCACCTCCTCTTCGGACAGGACAGCCAGGACGCCGCCGTTCAGTCTCCACAATGTGAAAGTTAAAGTGGAGGATAGCTGTGATGAGTATGAATACCAGAGCCAGGCCACTGTAGCTAAATGCAAAGGAGATAAAACAGAGAGCAACAATGGCCACTATCCCAGCGGAGCCATAAAACAAGGAGATTTTTCCAACAGTGGGATTAAAGCCACAGAGAAGAGCCCCGATGTGGCCCTCAGGTCCCCCTGTGGTCCTCAGGAATGCAGGAGTAGTCAAGACGCCCCGTGTATCGAGGAGGGGGAGCACAGGCACAAAAACTGCAGGACTCCGGTGCAGGGGAGTAAGAAACCCAGAGTTTCCAGGACGCAAACAAAACAAAACCTATCCAGGGTCCACAAGGCTGCCTCTTCTTCGTCGTCGTCCTCCTCTTCTTCTTATTCTTCTTGTTCTCGTCCCGTGGGGCGCGAGGAGGCATCCACGGAGGATTTACCGAGCAGACGCAAACGCAGCAACGTGAACACTGTAGCATCGCCGGCAAAAATGCCTTTCAGCCTAATGGCAAATTTCCCATCCCCGCCGTCGCTGATTGTTGGCAGCGACGGGGATTTGTGCCCCGCTTACTCCCTGAACTCGCTGAGGGGCCCCGGGCCTCCCCCTCCGTCCCACCCCGTGTGGAGGTGGCAGCCAGGCGGCCAGATTCTCCCTCCCCCACACGTTCACAGAACTAGGAAATAGACGGCGGAGCTGTTTTTTAAAGCAAAAAAAAAAAAGCCCTGAAAAAGCCCTCACCATTTGCAACCCAAACGTAGCCCGAGTCTTAACCTGTGCGCATCGAAATGCTCGCAACTTTATCGGTGTTGTTTCTTTTCTGTTCCCCCTTTTCTCTCCTGAGAATGGATTTACATTCCGCTTTGTTTTCAAGCTCGATCGAGGAAAACCCACAAGATTCCCCCCTTTTTGGAGCCTCTGAAAACGCCCACAGGACTGTGAGACACCGCTCGTGGATATAAGATTAAAAAAAAACTTGTGTTAAAATAAGCTATCCTAAGCAATATCTATTCTCAATGGTGTGTTCACGCGACTGTGTGTGTGTGTGTGTGTGTGTGTGTGTGTGTGTGTGTGTGTGTGTGTGTGTGTGTGTGTGTGTGTGTGTGTGTGTGTGTGTGAACTCGAATGTTTCTTGTTCGCTTTTCTAATTTGCTCGACCTGTTGGATTGTATGGTGCCGGGTTTCAGTGGTTTGTGCTTTGTCTGAAAGAAGGAAGGGGGGTAAAAAAAATCACAGCATTCCTTGGGACGAGGCTACTTTAAAAAAGAAAAAAAAACTTGCTAGGATTGAGGAGTAAACTTGACTGAGCAAATCATAAAATAATAATAATTATAATAATATAAAAATCAGGGTTTCCCATTCTGTGCCACTTGGTATATTTTATATATATCAGCGCTGTCTTTCCTCTGGCGTGCTAACCAGCTTGGCCACAAACATCCATGTGCCCAAATATTCAGTTTCAGACATGTATACAAGAAAAGCTCAGTTAATGTCTGGTCATATGCTCACGGTTAAGCCTTTATTAGATTTGACATAAATTTATTCTCGGTGGTTGTGGGATTTCTTTTATTATTATTATTATTGTTGGTGTTATTATTTAAAATGATTATTTTTCTAAGGGTGGTTGTATTCTGGTTTTCAGTCATGTTTTTATTTCTGCGGACTATTTCCTGGTTTGCAAGCGTGTGACTGCACATACGCAGGCCCAAACACAACGCGGGCCTTGTATACAGACAATCAAAAAAAAACAAAAAAAAAAACAGAAAGAATTTTTTTTTGAATGAATAAGGCTCCTTTATGAGGTCTCACGACAGACTCGACAGATTTGTGTCCCTCTAGGTCCACGTGGCCTCGGCTTCCTCTGGACGCAATAAGAAGTTGTGCCGGGGAGAGTGTGCGCGCGTGGTGAACATGTAAATAATTCAAGAAAATATAAAATGCAGACAAAATGGGATGTGATTTAGTGATAATGGGAGGGAGGGGGAGTGTAGGGGGAGGCACCAAGAAAGAAAAGAAAAACGAAAAAAAAGAATCTGCGTGAAAACACCTTCTAGCCACTAATAAGAAACAATGCGACCAAGCACATGAGAGGGGCTTAAATGCATTGCATTTTGAATGTGTTTAGGTTGTTTTTCAGCTTTAGAGATTTCTAACAAACGTGAAATTACGCGCGAGAGCTGTTGATGCAGAAAGGGAAAGCCCCCACCGCCGGAAGATTGACTGTTTGATTTGGGGTTAAATATTTTAATATTTACAATTCAGCCATGTGCGGCCGAACCATCCAAATGCTGGTTTTCTCATCCCTCATTCTCAGTCTCGTTGTTCTTAAAGATGAAAGAAAAACACAGTTCTTTACTATCATTGGCTGCCTTCCTTATAGGGAAGGCAGAAATGCAATCAGGTTCTCTGAAATCTCGCTTTCTTTTTATTTCCTAAACGCATCATCATCGTCATCATCTCACCGTTCTGAATGTAGCCTCTTTTTTTTAATATGGCCGCTCTCGGCGTAGTAGCAGGCTATCCCAGACCTGTTTAATGTAGCCCCCACCCATAGCAGTACCAACTCAGACTCAAGCCTACACGCCTTTAAATCAAGTGGTCGAGAAGCACCTACACGTATAGGCATTTTAAGTGAATGTGTGGATGTTTTTAATGGCAGTTGCAGGACGCGCTCTGCTAATTGGTGTGCTTTTCTGTCCGCGACAAAGAGAGGCCCCAGCTTATAGGGTGAGCCAGATCACAACAAACCCAAAGCCCCGTGAATGATGTCAGCCTCCTCCACAAGCACAGCAAAGGGCGCATTCATTCAGAGGATTGAAGAAACTATGTAATACGTGATTGTATAGAGAGAGAGAGAGAGAGAGAGAGAGAGAGAGAGAGAGAGAGAGGAAAAAAAGAGAAGAAAAAATGTACAAAAAGTGCGTTTCACTCTGCCTGCACCATTGTGGATACATGTGGTAGATGTTTAGCCATGTGATTAAAGCGCCACTCTGACTGAACTCACCGTGAGCCTTATGTCTGAGGCTGGGAGAGATAATTCGGACTTGAACTCATATCCCCTACAAGCTTGTAAAAAAAACTGAAAAGAAAAAATGGCTAGTTTAGAAGCTACACAACACGAGCTCGTGTTTGTGCAGGCTAGCAGTAAAAGGGGGGGTTGCGATGGGTTTGGAGTGTAGTGGTGGTGTTGGTGTCGATGGTGGAGGAGGGGGGGGGGTGTAGCTGTGTTGCAAGAGTGAAGCTTTCAACCTTTAATCCGCATGTCAAAAGCATAGGTTGCACGGCATAGGAGGAAGAGGAATCGCCAGTTGCGCTGGCTTTAGGCCCCCCTCTCCTGACGCACCATTCTCACAGTGCACGGCTGAGGGGGGACGGAGGTGGTTAGAATGGCCTGTTGGGAGGGCCTTTCCACCGTTAAGACAAACAGCTCTCTGACAGTGACGCTGTCAATGTAAACAATTGCATCGCACAGCAACTACAAGCTTCATGCTCTCTCCCTCCATACTCCTCCTGTTACCCACTTCCCTGCCCTCCATTCATTTACTTTTTGATTTTTGTTTTAAATTTTTTTTCTTTGGATACAATACTTGAGGTCAGGTTTTTTGACACGGAATTTGAAGTCACTGGTTGTTTATATGAAACTGAATATTTATTTTTGTGAATTTTATGGGGTTTCCTGTATATTGATTGATTTTTTTCATTCTTCTTGTGAATATACATGAGAAAACTGCACTCGAAATAGAAACTTGAACGGTGGATTTCTGAAGCACTTTCCCTTTCTTCTTTTTTAAATGATAAAGCATTCATTAAACGGGACTGAGTGTAATTGTCGGACTCCTCCTTCTTTTGAGATGGGTAATCGTTTTTTGTTTTGGTGTGTGTGTGGTTGTGTGTGTGTGTGTGTGTGTGTGTGTGTGTGTGTGTGTGTGTGTGTGTGTGTGTGTGTGTGTGTGTGTGTGTGATGAGAGAGTTCTAAATGCCATTAAAGAATGGTATTTAAAATACATAAAGATTGCCACTTATTTTATATATGGAAAGCAGCTCCTTTTCACCTTTAATATTTCTTTACGTGACCTTGTTATAAAATATCCACAGCCTCTTAGTGTATTCTAAATTGCTCATCCAAGTCTCCCATTAGTTAAAAATCAATAAATAAATAGATAAAAAAAGACAGATAGGTGGGTATTCCTTGGGCAAGACTTTAAGGTTAGAAGGGAATTGACCCCAAATAGATCTACAGTGTCGTTATCTCCGTAATGTGGGCATCGTAATAGTACTGGCGATGGCTAAGGGCAAATTTCCTTCAAAGAAGGCCACATGTTGTGCCTTTAGTTTGGTTAAGCTCTTACAGTAGTAAGGGATTCCCTTTCCGGTGGATTTTAGAGGGATGTGGGACGGGAGAAGTGGTAGGCCTCCGGTGTCTGCAATAACAACAAGAGGCAAACCGCAGACATTTACGCATGCAGCATTTCCAACCGCTGCGCGTGAGATGGTTCAATATATATATATATATATATATATATATATATATATATATATATATATATATATATATATATATATATATATATATATATGTAGTTGCTGTAGTTTATATGCATCAGTAGTTTGCAGTAGCATGAATTTCCTGTGAGCGCAGACAGTCTGCATTTCTTACAACATTCGTGAGTCCTGGGTGTGATAGAGTAACTGGGGGAAAAACCAATAAAACAACTAACAATTTAACACCATGCTGTTACCAAAGGGAATGAAAATAGAAACCCTGCTAAAACTCCGAGTCTCCAACTTTTAAGTGCAGTGTGACGTATTTGACGCGATGTTTCCCTGAGTAATGGCACTCTGCGATATAATGTCCAGGCCAAAGTCGCAAGGAAGTTAGGGGGAACGGGGGCTAGCAGGTTTTCTGGCCCGGCCAGTTGGGCTTCTGCCGCCAGAGCCCGGAGGGGCGATACTGGGAGTAGAGACAGGCCATTATGCTGTTGCTGCTGCTGCTGGCATTTCAGGGTTAAATTCCTGCGCGGATTGGGAATCACTAGACTGTAACTTCTATAGAATAACAATAGAAACCATACATGAAAAGAACAAAACCAGCCTCAATACAATAAGTGTTTCCTTTAGAGGAAAAAAAAGGAAGAAGGAAAAGAAAACAATTGTTTCCCCAAAGCTGGACTAATACACTCCAAATTATATTTGTCTTTGGCTGCTTGTTCGGGAAACGAAGTTATGGGTAGTGTTGAAAGAAACATGGCGCGTTGTAGGGTCAGCACTTTGCATTGATCTTTGAGACAATTAAATACATTAAAAGCTGTCAGGAGGTTTTTATGTGGAATCTCTCAACTGTAAAACATTTGCCTGCCACTCCTCTCGTTGCACGAGGTCGCTCAAGAATGGCAAAATGTGTAGATGTGAAATATTAATAAGGACAAACAGTCGATTTGAAGTTCAGAAGTTTGGTGGAAACTTGGAGAAAATGTGGAAATAAGTGTTTGTTGTATGATTGCAGTTCACAGATGATTTGTGAGCAGCTCTCTCTCTCTCTCTCTCTCTCAGTCTCTCTCTCTCTCACCCTTCCTCGCTCTCTGTGAGTGAATGAATCTGTGACATGTGTTTTGTGTGAAAGCGGGAGAGTCTCAGGGAGCAAAGGAGCCCTCGGAAAAGGCTCTGCAGGATAGAACCGCTTCAAACTTCGGTGAAAGCAAGAGACTGCAAGCGCATTCTTTGCTCTTCTGGAAATGCACCATGCACCGGAGAACTGCTGGTGCTGCCGGTGCACGCGCACGGCGATGACCCGCTGCCACGGATAACGGTGAAACGGTTAATGCAAAAAAGTAAACACTGTTAACTCCAGCAGTGGAAAAACCTGAAGATTAAACAATAACAAAAAAACTTTTAATAAAATGACAAAAGTTGTGCTTCTTTTTTTTTTTTGGAAAGAAAATGGATGATAAACACTTTTCATTTGATGCTCAGTGATGCAGTAGATCCGTATATCACACGGAGTCTAAACACACGCTGCAAGACACTGAACAGCGTCATCGTTTAGATTATCATAGCAGTACAGTCTGCGCTATGCTTTGGGCTTCTGATAACACTGAAGGCTTTACAGTGTGTGTGTGTGTGTGTGTGTGTGTGTGTGTGTGCGTGTGTGTGTGTGTGTGTGTGTGTGTGTGTGTGTGTGTGTGTGTGTGTGTGTGTGTGTGTGTGTATTCTCTTAAACCACACTGTTACGCTAACGGCGTGCAGTATAGAGGGAGTGAATGCGATAATCAGAGCCAATAGGAAGAAATGATTATTCTTATTAATATTCAGGTCTGTGATATCACAATAAAGACTTCATTGGTTAACTGTGGTGAAGCACCACGTGTTACTACCACGGCCTCCCCGCGTAAGTTTCTACTTTATGGGTAAAAACCAAGTTTCTCCGTCTAAAAAGTCGTGGTTTGAGATGGCTTCCCCGCATGACCACCACAGCTTTTTTCTTTTGATTTGTAAAAGTCAGATACAAGCAGTTGCTTGTATCTGTAGCAACTTTAAATAGGATGATGACCAAAGAAAGCCTTATGTTCCAGGATTTCTTGAAATCCCTACTTGCATATATGCTTAGATATTCCTGTTTAGATATATAACTATATACAACTGTATCACCTCAGCACAACTCCCACAATCTTTCTGTTTACCACTCTTGGTAATCCCCCTCCCCCCCTTTTTTTAGCGACAGCTTAATTATTAGTATGGCTAGAAATTAAAACTCCCACAAACTAAATCAATTAGTACAAAGATCAGAAGTTCTTACATTATTAATACTAAAAAAAATAAGTTTAAAAAACAAAAAAACACTTCATCAGCTTTTCGCGTTCAGACAGCTGAACTGTGTGTGTGTGTGTGTGTGTGTGTGTGTGTGTGTGTGTGTGTGTGTGTGTGTGTGTGTGTGTGTGTGTGTGTGTGTGTGTGTGCGCGTGTGTGCCTTCTGCATGATATTCCCCTTCATTAACATCTCCCCCATTCCTTTCAATTGAACCGCGATCGTGTCTTAACGCGAAGGAGGAAACAGCGCTGCCTCTCCCGGGGGTTTGCCTGGGATCCCACTGCACAGACCCGGGATCAGAGAAGAAGACAGCGGCCTGTGTGGGGAAGAGATGGGAAGTAAATTGCTGCAACTTTATTATTATTATTATTATTATTATTATTATTATTATTATTATTATTATTATTATTATTAAATAATAATCTCCTTATACAGCCGTATAAATTAAATTTAAATGCTCCTGACTTAATGACCGAGCCCGAAGCGCTGGAAGCAAGTTTAGAAAAGACACAAGGACAGTCCAAAGAGCTGGAGTCTGGTGGATTTCCCTGGCCAGGGGGACTGGTGGGTGGGTGGGTGATGGAGAGGAGGTCGGGGAAAAGCAGCGCCAGAGGGCTTCTGCTCCGTCATGGAGCTCAACTCCATTTGTAAGGGCTTTTCTAGGGACAGAAGAGACAGAGACAGCCCAGTGCTGAACTTTTAACGCACAATCCAATCAGTTATCAACGAAGCAATGACGTGCGCTGACCTCGAGTCACAGCTATGAACCAAGATGGGACCGAGAGTGTTAGGAAGTCTGATCAGAAACAGTCCTGTTGTACTTCATCGATTAACAAGTTTTCCCTCCCCTAGTTGGCCTATAGCTCTGCTTACACCATATTCTTAATGTTAGTTTTTTTTAAATGAATAATTAATTAAGGTTTAACTGGCTGATCATTCACGAAACTGCGCGAAGAATTTAAAGTGTCTTTTCTTCTTCTGATTTCTGTGGAGACAATTTTGGTCGTGAAAAATATGCAAAAATTTGGTTTATGGTCACACATTAAAAGGAAAAAGAAAAAAAAAAACAAAGAAAAAGAAAAAGAAAAAACTCCAGCCAGTGTGACAGAAATTCTTGCTTTTCGTTGAAAATAACAATGAAGGTGCCCCTCAGCTAAAAAGGATATCAGGTATACGAACAAATCACCATTCAAGGTCTGAAAGTTGAATTCCAGTTTCTCATTGTCAAAACTTGCCTAATTCCATTACATGAATGATTGAACACGTGCCATGTTGGAGCATGTTAAGGGTATTATTATTATTCTTTTTTATTAATATCATTATTAGTAGTAGTATTTTGCCATGAAACCATGCTCCTGAACAAAATGGATTTAAAGCCCCAGATCAGCTGATTAAAATGTTCCACGCTCTGAAAGCTAATATCTGGACACTGCCCCCTCTATAACACGAGGGGTCAGCTGAGAACATTGCACACTATAGAAGGATTTGAACACGGCCACATGCAGCAGTGACCTTTGACCTCTCCCTCCCTCTCCCCTTCATACCAGCGAGTTGGGAACCCGAAAGGCTGGATAAAAGCCACCAACACAAACAAACACACGCACTTTAATATGCCCACAACACTGATGGGAAAAGAAAAGAAAAAAGTCTACCAGTGGCCTGCATGCATTCAGGCCACTGCTTGTTGACTATCGATTATTAGTACGTCAGTGTCATTTCTCTCTGCCTGAGTCGACAGATATCATCGCCAATAGGAGCCTATTTGTCAAACATGAGACAGATGAAGAGCCCGGGCTTTTCTTCAGTGCTGCAGGGCGCGGAGGAGGCAGAGGACATAACGTGACAAAAGCAGATTTGACTGGATGAGTTTCCTTTCTTCTCCCAGTCAAGTGATTTTTTTCTTTATTGGGCGGTTGAGAAATATAATAGGATGTTTTTTGGGGAGGTGTGGGAGGCAGTGTGGGCCTTTGTCAGGTAAGGTTTCAAGATCCCCCCCCCCCCCTCTCCAGTTCTTTATATCCAATGAGTATGTGAGGCAACACTGGAAGAAAGAGGGATTCAGTTAGGAATAATTTCTGTGGTTAGTAAGAAGCTTTTCCAAATGTACAAACCAAACTAAGCAAACCAAACAATGTAGTCATTGTATTTTATATTGCTTATTAACACATGCTGTTTGATTATGTTCATTATGACAAGCAGAGACTTTAACTGAACTGCCTTTTCTTCTTTTAGCTTTCCTGACTCTGCCAAGATTTTAATAATTGCTACTGCGTTTTCTTTAATTCCCCCACAGCATATAATAAACAAAATATCAACTTGTTTCTGTTTTCTTTTTGTTGCTTTTATTTATTTATTTATTTTTTATTTTTTGGTAAATCCTATCAAAGCTAATTTCCTGAACGTTGCTTCTGTTTTCTCAAACACACGAGGATCGCTCCTGGTAATCCAGCTTTGATAAGATCTGTGCCTTACACTGGATCCTCGCTTATGATTTGGCCCGACTGAGGCTTGTTTGCACAATGTAATGTGAGCCTGGGGAGATCTTTCCTCACTAGACCCACAGCGCGCGTCAAATAGCTTTTTAATACGCTTGTTTAACTTCTAACTTTAAACATATGTGCTTCAAAAAGAGGAAACAAGTATTAAATATGAATACATCACTGAGATCTAAAATAAACCAGGGCTCTGGTTTCCTGCTGCTTAATTGCCTAAATCATTTCTGTTTGTGTCACCATTTATTTTTTTGTAATGTATTTGCTTGTTGGTTACTTTCCTGCAGGCACCTGTTCACTCTCACATGTTTGTTCCCAGCACTGCCAGGACTTTATATGCCACGTTTGAACTGTGGACGTGTTTAAAGTGCCTTTAAACAAGCTGTGCCCGCAAAGACAAGAATCAAATAGTGTTCTGCTTTTCGAATCACCAGATGAACAGATGTGGGCAGAGAGACAAAAAATGCAGAAAAAATAAAGACAAAACATCAGCTGATCGGGAAGAGACGGAGGTCCAGTATCTCGTTCATTCATTAATCATCACCAAAACAATCACATGTATTGATATGATGACGTTGGACTTCATTAGATCTTATGAATAAAGTCAGTGTGTACAAAACGCTTAATCATGAATGATCCATCCAATTTACGCCACTGTGTTCGCCTGTATTTAATAGAAAAGAGGTCAACAAGCAGAGTTATAAAAAAAAATTCTGTGAAGTAAAAATACACCTCAGTGCTACAGGGGTCATGAATTTCCTCACTTTTTGTGTTTTTCTTGATATTTGTCTATTTATTATTTTGGTTGATGAGCGAGTCTCTTTACCTCTTGCGCAAAATCATTGCCTTCATCGCTTGATCTGCTCACCTTGGCATGTTTTCACCGACAACATGTCACAGGCCTGACATCATAAATAAATAAGGATCAAATTATCATCTTTTCCTCCTCTTTTTTTCCTTTGAATCTCTGTCATTTTCTGTGTATATGTGAGCCACTGTGGCTAACATTTAGAAATATTTCACTCAAGCAAACATGGCGAATTGGGGAGCACTGTGGCCACACCTGAGCCCCCTTCAACCTACAACAGGCTGGCTCACAAATTGCTTAATTTAATGAATGATCTGTGGTCTGGTTTCCATTTCAGGAAAATATACTGGCGGGGGGAAATCCTTGACTCAGTCAGGGCAGCTTTCTCAAACTTAAATTGATTAAAAAAGAAAAGGAAAAGAAAAAAAGCACAGTTATTGTATCTGCTATAACAAAAGTCTCTGGAGTCTGTTGAGTGCAGGCCTTTTTGAATCTTAAAGATTTATAAACTAGAATATTTAATGCAATTTGATGAAAGTCTAGCCAAATTATGGGCTGTCCAGGGTTAATATTCTTCTCTAAAACGAGAAATAAAATGGCCACAAAAAAGGAAGCGCAAAGAACCAGGCAACCACTGTCAGGTCTATATTTGGGAGAACTAAGCAGGAAACATCTTTTAGAGCTAGAAGCAGTGCTTCGACTGTCTCCTCTCACCACACGATAACGTAATACTATTTTTATGAGCTTTGAACACCCGGAAAGAAAGTCTGACATTATCATGGGGTGATCTGCTCTGTTATGCAGTTTTATTGCGCACTGCCTTCAAATGAATGCGCTCAGTTGTGCGCAAATTTAAAAGAAAAAAAGAAAAAAGTGACTGAGTTGTCATCCCTCCTCCTCACCCCTAACCCAACATCACTGAGACACAATCTATTTTCATCATCGCTCCACCTCGAGAGGCTCCAGTCTCCCGGAGTCAGCCGTGCTGTTTTCTCCGCTCCGTGTCCTCCTCGGTGGGGGCGCAAAGCTGCAGCCGCTTACATAACGCTTCGCCCGTTCAGGAGGACTCTCCGTTACACGGCCGGTCCTCGAGAATATTTCGTTTTCTGATCAAGTGTTAAATGTTTCGCAGGGAAAGGAAGGCACGTGAATAACGAATGAAAAAAAGGGGGGCGGGAGGGTTCCCGATTCACGCGGGTCTACAGCGGGGTATTACGCAGCATCGCCGCCACTGATTTTTAGGGTTTGGTTCGAAAAATGTGTCTCAGTGTGTGATCAGTGGGGACTCTTGGGTCTTCAGAGGTGCACGAGGAGGAGGAGGGGAGGTGGCCAAAGCATAAAGCATGTAACACGTTTTCGTTGCAGCTTAATTAATTCACGTGAATCAACCCCACTCCGATTTGAAGATCCCAAATTAAGCTTCACCCACGCAGCTGCTTCACTATCACACACAACTCACTCATTAATATAAAGTACCACAGGTTGGGTTTCGTTTTGTTTTGTTGTTTTTTGGGGGGTGGAATAAGATAAGCCAAAATTAGTTCCGGTTTCTAGGGTTCCACGTGCATGCCTCCGTGATGTGTTAACGGTGCAAAAACTTCTGGGGACCCCTGAGTGACGAGATGAAACGAAATCGCAGAACAAAGTGCGCGTTTTCAGTATGAAAATACACTGTGAGAAATGTGTTTGATTCCTCCACTCATGGAGAGATGGCACGGTCTGACAGCGCCCCCTGCCGCTAACTTCAAGCCCTGGGAATTTCTCTTAAAGGGGATGTCGAGCAAACCGGAAGAGCTTTTTAAGGTGGACCGGCGGAGTTAGCTACACGGCGCAGACTTGGTTTCCAGCAAAAGGGCTCACGGGCAAAGCTGAACTCCGAAGAGTCACACCGGTTCCGTCGCGGTTTTGCCCTTTTCGGCGTGACAGCTCAGATAAAATAAACCCACTGAGAGGACGCTTTGTCTCGTGTCCGAGCTGACAACCTTAGATTTCTCAAACTTAGCACAAAATTATCACTGCTGGTGGGATATCATTTAAATTTACCAGTTTAATGCGAAGCATTTGGAATTTATTTCAGTTAACCAAATAATTGGCGAACCTAACCTGAGCAGAGGGGACAGCCTGAGACACCACACAGTTCTCTGTAGTACCTGTCCCCGTGTTTCCATTTTACTTGTGCAATTTAAAATAAAGCTACACGTGTAGCCCACATTAGACTTCGAATCTAATGCTTAATAAGGTTAATATTTGTGTTTTTAAATGTAATCTGGCGTCGAGCGTCGTCTGTCTAACGACCAGTTTCAAGCCGTCTGGCAGGTGATTCAAGGCTGCTCCTTCAGAATATAAACTAGCGTCTCATTCTCACAATAAAACAATGACATGTGATTACTTTGGAATTCTTTCCTTTGTTTGGAATTCTCGTGACAGAGGAGAAACGAGTCTGGAGACATCCTCTGGATCAGTTCGCTTGAGAAAAAGGGGCTGCTGGGCATCAAATCACTGAAAGGCACTGAGTGTCTAATGGCTCAGTAAATATTATAACCTGTACGTGAAGCATGTGACCAGGTCGCTTTAGGCCACCTGAGCTTAGTGCAGTTTAATTCAGTGTCAAGCAGAATTCTTATGATCATGGAGCCGGATCCTTGGAATAAAACAAAGCAAACACCTGCCGTTCCTCTCTCTCACTGCGGCTTTCCATTTAACGTATCTCAGTTTTCTGCCTTAAAGGCCGCATGATGCTGCTTTGTTGGCCACAAACGAAGCAGCAGTTCAGATCGCTGCAGAGGCTTTATTTGATGCAAGTCTCATAGTCCAGTAAAACACCCAGCCATTGGGTGTCACTGACATGTGACCTTACAGCGCAGCAGACATGCGTTGCTGCATTAAAATCTAACAGTGTTATTATTATTATTATTATTTTGCAACGGGCATTTTGATGCTTCCGAAGCAGCTGCTCTGGTATTTAAATTCAAAAACGTCCTTAAGCTTTGCACAACTTATTAGCAAAGGCAAGTGGGGGATCATGCCATCTTCACACATGCAGGTGCAGGGCACCTGAGCCTTCACCTTTAAATAACTAGAATGGTAACACGCGCCTTAAACTTAGTAATAACAACAATAGCGTTTCCTGCACAGCAACAAAAGGCCGTAATTTTTTTTTTCTGTTAGATTCCCGATCATTAACGCGATCTCCCTCCTCCCTCACGTGGTCTTTGACCCATTATTTGCATACAGTTACCCTCTCTGTTCACACCTCCCACACACCTTGTATGCACAGTTGCAGGTCTCGGTGCACCTGCTCCTCTCTCCTGTTCTCTCGTTCTCTCCCACTTGAAGCGTCCTCCTCAATCGCAGTTCATCCCGAGTTTCGCTCTATAGTCGAGGCCCGTGTCCGAGCAGCCATGCTCCGCGCTTTTGTCTTCTTTGCACTGCACTCCTTGTTCGCGTTGGCCTCCTCATCAGGTCAGCAGAGTTCACCCTGGTTCATCGGATGCGTCAGCGCGAGCTCTTCCCTCGGATTTCACGGACCCACGGGTGTCGGTGCCCGTGACCTTGACCCGGTAGCCTGCTCTGCACACTGCTTGGATGAGGGGTGAGCTGGTGGAGAAATGCTAAAAGAGCTTTCCGGGTCAGGGGGCATTACAGATGAAGATGAAATTTGGATGCTTGTCTGAAATTGTTTGACAGTGATGACAGTAACGGGTTAAAGAAATATTCAAATTTTTATAGCAACCTTTTATTATTGCATATTTGAGGCATCATCTGTTGTGTGTAAAAGCACTTAAAAACAAACTCTCAGAAATCTTAATATATTCTCATCCTGAAATAATTTAAGAAATTAGAAAAATATTTTTACATTTATGAATAAAATTTGTGAATAAAAAAAAAATCCCAATAGAAAATCTCTAATACAAAAAACAAACAAACAAAGAATATATATGTATATATATCAAAAGTGCTGTTTTCAAGAAGATGTAACAGAATTTTAAAGCATCATATATTAGAATACCAACAAAGGCTTATTTGGCATGTGACATGTGCTCTCAGTATGTAAAACACTAACCTTCACTGTGTTTTTTGTGGAAGGTATGGCGTTGCTGCATTGTCTTCACAGACCTGTTACTGTGGGAACCAGCTCAGTGGTTTGGTGTTTAGAGAGTGTTTCAAGACATCTCCCAGTGAAGGAACAAAGGACGTGAAAGGAGGAAGTGAAAGACAAAGGTGAGGTAGCAGATTGCTTTCTTTTGCTTTTGATGTCTAACTATAGCTGCCGCTTCTCTTCTCATTTAAACTTCTGTTGTCGTGTCATCACTAAAGTACATTTTAAAAGCTTAAAGCAAGAAGCTTTTTGTCCTGGATAACTTCTTTTCTCTTCCAGTACCTTGAACTTACCTCTTGGAAAAGCACAAGATGGAAGCATGGCGCTCTACAGAACTGAAGGGCCATTTTTGCACAACATTAGTGTATTTACTTCTCCAGCAAGACTGGAGGCTGGGAAGACTTTTGTCATTGAAGTGAAAGGAAACCTCGCTGGACGTTCCAATCAGCCGCCAGGTCAGCTGCTGCAGTGTTTTATAACAATGAAGTTCTTTGAAATGCAACTCTTCACCCCCCGTGCTTTAATTAAGTTATTCCCTGATTTGAAAAGGTTTGTTTCAACTAGGAGAATGCATTAATTATTAGTTTACACTGTCAGGTATTATTTGCGTATCTGTATCTGAAATTGTTTTAATTTAATTTACTTTTATCCTACTGTGTATTTTCTGTGGTCTCACATAATGTAGAACTTGTAGTTTTGGCTTCTATAAATTGGACTTTTATTATTATATCATATTATTTCTTGATATAAATTATTGCAAGTAATATTATTCATGTTTTCACACAGGCAGACGGGCTCTGTAAACTCAGTATTTAAAATGTTTTTTTCAGTCTTTTTTCCATTCTTTATTTTTTAATTTAGATTTAAATGTTTCCTTAAAAATAATTATACTTATCAAAATGTATTTCAACAGAAACTGAACAAGCAGCATCAAACATAAGACACATTTTTGCTGTTACAGTTGTATGGTGTGAAGTCATTACAAGTATCTAGTATGTGTTCAATTTTTGATATATATTGTACATTTAAACTTAATATAATTTGAAGAATTTTAATGAAAATTACTTACAATGTATTGCAAATAAATAGGTTTTTAAATTATTTTGATTGTTTTTCTTTTGTTGAGAAACCGAAATTTTCTATATAGTTGCTAGACAATGCTTTATTCAGAAAGTTAATGGACTGCACTGATGCTTGTTAATGAGTTTAAGTATGTTGGAATATATGCTAATAACCTCTGAATATTTGTGTATTATTTCCACGATTTGTAGAATTTTAAGCACTTTATATCAAAGCTCTTTTTTTTATCCTTTACATGATTATTTGTGTGATTTCCAGGCATCCTGGGTCTTAGCAGCCAGGCCCTGACCTATGTCACTGTGGAGTCTCTGGGGATGACCCTAAAGGTCAACGTGACGGATGATGGCTCCTTTACTGTGTCATCCGATTGGATTTTGAATGTTGCAGGCAAATACGAAATAAGTAAGTTCACCAGAGAAAATTTAATGTGTTTGCTGGTGATTTTTTCATCAGTTAATTAATCAAGAAAGGGATCACGTATGAGTAATCCTGTCTGCTCTCTTTGTATTTTTTGTCTTCTGTTTTCTTTTTAGACATCACCGTTTCCAACCCTCTCTCCACACTCTCCTCCACCCTCCACTTGTACATTTTGCCACCCTTTCCAGGGAACCTAACAGTGTCTTTGCTCCACGGCCCCCTGAATGTTCCCTCCTGCATCCCCACGGTTCACTTGGACTCTGACGGTGTGACTGAGGGTGTGGCTGCATATCGGGCCGATCCTGTCAGTGATGGATTAGCAGCTGAGTTCTGCTGGTGCTTTACTCACAGGGAAGAAGAAACAGCTTCCCTTTCACAGCCACACTGTCTGAACAGCACAGTGGTAAGTCACACAACAATAACTTATAAATGAGTCTAAATTAATTAACTTGTCAGGTTTGGCTTTAAAAGGAAATAGCTATTTGGGGATTTATAATGGGAAATTGATTTATGTGTTTATTATGTTAAGCTCATATATGCAGTTTGGCCTGTTTGTGATTTTCCAGCAAGAAAATATTAATATAAAAATATTATATATCTAAAATATATATAAGAACGATGTTTTGCTCACTTGAATTGTCAGCTTTTCAAAGAATTTTATCAGCTGTGAATGTTAGCTTTAAAAAAAAAAAGAAAAACGAAACAACCAAAAAATATAAAATAACTGAACATTCAACATATATGATAAATAATTTTAGATGTTTTTGCCCTGTTTTTCATGTATTTTATGTATTTTTTTAATGTATTTTTAAAAAACCTTTTCTTTAGATTAATACTCATCTGGTGAATCCAGTAACTCTTTTTTTAAACCAATTGCATCTAGAGTTTTTCCAAAAGAATCATAACATATAAATAATAAACTAAAAATCTTGGAAAAAACGCAACAAAGAAAAAAGCTCTTAAGGAGAGTTTTATTCAGGTTTTATTACTCGCTTCCTGGTTATTTAGGAGTCACAGCTCAGTATGTTGAATGTGCAAAATGTGCATAATCCTCAAAATTACTGATTAGCATAACTACGTATTTGTGAGTCATTACACAACTCTTCTACGGTGACAGGGAAAAGAGCATAAGCAAACCTTGATGTGCTCATTAAAGCTCATCAAAGCTCCTCAGAGCTTAGTTTGTTCATTCAGAGCCACTGGTGTGTTCAAACTGAGATAAAGTAGAAGGTTAAGTGTTCAAACATTATTTAAGCAGTAGCCAACACCATAAATCTGCTGGGTCTGCAGAAGGACTGAAAAAAAATGCTGTAACGCTAGTGAGCCAGAATGGCATACATACTTCTGATGCCGGACTGTCAGCTTTGCAAATAAGAATTCATGGAATTCCTCTTCTTGTTGAAGGAACGCAGTTTTCTGTAGGTGACCTGATTTTTTAATCTCCATCATCTGAAATATCCCTCATCCTTCAATGTACTGTCATGTTTTTTAATCTGAAAACTTAACGCTTCTCATCATTTTCAGAAGTGGACCTTCGAATCAGATGGAGTTCACGCAGTGTCAGTGAATGCATCATGCCTCTATGGGTGGAAGCAGAAGACAACACATGTTGTGAGTTCTCAGCTTTCAGTCATTAAAAAATGCAACGGTTTTGTATGAATTATGCTAGTATTAATAAATTAAAGGTGCAAACAACTAAAACATTTTATAGTTCTCTTTTTTTTAGAAAGGCTCAGTATGTTTAAAACAATAGCTGGGATTTTATATAACTGCGGGAAATAAGAGATACAAGATTTTAAAAGCATTTATGCTCATTGTGTTCTTTCTTCGATGAGAAGAAAAATCAAATATGAACGGAGATATCCTTTAATCTCACATTGGTGTGTGTCTTTGTGTGTGTGCTTTCTGCATGTGGTCGTGTGGTCTTGCAGGTGGTCTTATCTCCCGGCTGCTCTCACCTTAAAGGGATCTTGTGTGGGAATCATTTAACTTCAGGTGAGATTGTTTCTGTGAGAGCTGCTCACCACCATGAAACACCTGCTTGTCCTCAGCCTCACACTAAATGTAGCCCCCACCTATGAGAGCGACCATGGCAACATCACATATGCTTACAATCTCGTTTGTTGACACGGCGGTACCCTCACACGTCAAACCTTGATAACCTTCACACCTCCGCCCACTCCAGCTGCAATTTGCACTCAATCGCCACTGCTGTAGGACAGCATCACCTCACAGCATCGATCCTCTCCACCGCCATCATTCATCAGTGGTGTCTCGAGGCCTACTAGGAGTTCATGCATCCATACATTCAGAAGTCATCCATGGGAGGTCATGCCAGGCCAGGATTAGGTTTAGAAAAGCATTAGGTTTTATTTTAGAGGTGCACCGGGGTCAAACGTGGCTGCCTCGCTGCTGGTGAGCTCATCACTGCTGTACAGGAAATGCAGCTACATGACAGGAGCACAGGAAGTGGTCACGGTTTAGCTTTTCAACCACACTAGGACGGTTGCATTTGAGCGTCAGGCTGAGAATCAAGTGTTTTACTTGAGGTGTGAGAGCGTGTACAAAGAACAGGTAGCTGTCACCACAAGTGAGACTAAATCTAAAACGGTAACCACCGAGGAGTCACAGCATTGATGGCAAATGTTTCTGTCTTTTTTTGTTGTTGTTGTTATCTTTAATTAGTGTCATTATCTTTGGTGTGATTTATCTGTAATGACCATGTGTGTCTCTTATCCTTAGCTGTGAGGATTTTTGCAGCAAGGCAAGCATATCCAACAAATACAGATATAATCTTCCAAGCTGTGACTGACGTACCAGATCCAGTGTTCGTCTGGCACTTTGGAGACTACACATCAGCCACAACTACCTCTAGGACCATCACTAGAAAATACCTAAAGCCTGGCAGGTAATAGCGAGGCATGTGCAACATTTTTAAAATAAAATAATTGGAGATTTTTTAAATAAGCCAGAGCTTAAAAAGTGTTCATCCACGGACAAGGTTACATACGTTTTGTTTTTCAAATCCTGACAGTTAAAAAAAAAGTCAACAAAACTGTCACAAGGGTAAAACATGTGAAGTTGGTTTACATGCATAAATTTTAACTTGTAATCTAACAGTCATAACAGAAACTGGCAAACAACTAGAATCACCCAGCCTCTGTTGGTTGGTCCTTCTCAAGTCTTCTAACGCTAAAAAAACGTTCTTCATCCCCACATTATTACGTGCACCAAGAAGGTTATGTTTTTGGTAGCATTTGTGTGTCATTATGTCTTTAAACACAATAGCTCAACAGCTTCTAAATAAAATATGATTAAATAAATCAAACACCATGTGAATTAAACTAACCCCTCTTAAATCCCACCTTTCCTCACCATAGGTATAATGTGTCTGTGATCATGTCACATGGTAAGATGGCCGTTACCTCTGACATGTTCCCGGTGGTAGTCCAGAGGACAGTGAAGCTCAACAGGCTGGTCCACCGGGCCTCGGTTTTGCAGAATCATACAGTGGTGTTCAGTTGCCGGGTAAATATGGGGACCGACATCAACTTCCTGTGGAGCTTTGGGGATGGAACAAGCCGGTCTGGACAGAGCACAGAACGGCACATCTTCCACAGGTGAGTCAGAGAGTTTAACAAGACTTTGGGCTTTCATTCTCCTTGTAAACTCAAATCGGACTTTAAGTTTAGATTAAGTTAGGATTAAGATTCTCTAATTTTGTATTTTCCTTTTACAAACTTGTTAGTATGTTTCACTATCTGTCTTTCAGATAAATATGAAAATCACATGTAGCCTAACACAAGTGTGCTTAATAAACATGTTTTTCCACCTCAGAACGGGAGAGTTCAGAGTGGACGTGACGGCGTCTAACCTGGTCAGCTCTGCTTCCCTGAGCAGCCACATCTTTGTTGTGGACCAGCCTTGTCAGCCTCCACCTGTCAAAAACATGGGGCCTCTTAAACTACAGGTAGCTCTTTGTCCAGACCTCACAAGTACGTCAGGCGGAGCATAGTTAATAAAAGACAATACAACCTTCTCTTTGCACCTAGGTACGAAGATATGAGGTTGTCCATCTGGGTGTGACGTACGAAACGGAAGTGGATTGTGATGTATCAAGAGGCCTGCGCTACTCCTGGACTTTATTCGACTCTGCAGGCCAGGCAGTGCCGCTGCCTCTCACAGACACACACAGGCAGATCCTCATAGTGCAAAGCCATCTCCTGGAGTATGACACTTATACGGCTACAGCCAGGGTGTGTAATAATAATACAATAATACAGAAGAACTATTTAACGGCCGGTCTCTCCATTTAAAGTCGTTATTTCTGTTGCTATACGATTATTCCAAATGATCGAGGCTTGTGTTTCTTCTGCAGGTTCAGGTCGTCGGCAGTGTGGTGTACAGTAACTACAGCGTAAAGGTTCAGGTGATGCCGAGCCCTCCTGTGGCTTTCATCCAGGGTGGCACCAACATCTTCCTTAACAACAGGAACACCATAGTAACCCTGGATGGGCAGGCATCTTATGACCCTGACTTCCCCACGAACCCACTCAGGTAGAAATTGAGCCCTGACACCTTTAATAGGCAACAAGCCAGAAGCTGTTGCCTCAATGAGGAAAAACGGATAAGAATGTTCACTTTCCTCTGGTTTTAAATGTTTATGGAAGTGGTCACGTTCCCATTCTCACCGCTAACTCTGCTGTAAGTTTAGTGTTCAGCTCAAGGTTTGCTGAGATTTTGCTTTTTAGGACCTCCTCCTGACTGAGGGTATCTTACTCACTATTTAACTCCTGGATCAAAATTCAGTTTGTCCTATAGCGTGAGACTTTTTCTCTGCCTTGAGCAGTTCATGATGGGTGTGTTCCTGTTGCTGCAGCTGCTCGCTTAGCTGCGCTCTCCAGATCCGCTCCTTCTGAAGCTGGTTAGTGAGCTGTGTCCACAGAAAGCTATTCTCTCTCGTCTCTGTGTTGCAGTTTGGGTGCCTAGAGTCTCATTTGTTTTTCGGCTGCACGTCTGGCCCACATAACATTTGCCAGTAGCATATCTGAGCTGTAACTGCCAAAAGTCGCCAACATTGGGCTCAGTTATAACTAAATAAATGTCAAAAAATGCCAATAAATATGTAAATATTATATTTTGGTGGATTTTCCTACATCTTAGTCATTTTTAGTTGTATTTGTTTCACCTTGAGAAATTTAATGTGTGTTTGGAAGTTAACAGAATTTCTGATTTTCTCTGTATAGCTACAGTTGGGCATGTAAACCAGTGAGCACCATCACCAGCTCCTGCTTCAACCAGCACATTCCCACTTCGTCGCCGGTGCTCAAATTTCCCGCCAGCTTCTTAAAAACCAACTTTGACCAGTTCCAGTTCACGCTCACTGTCCAAAGCGGAGAGCGTTCAGCTTCATCAGAGACCTTCCTCACTGTAACATCAAACCTCATCGGGTGTGACCTCTTCATAAAGTCTCAATTGAATCACATAACCGAACAGAATCAAATAGAAGTGTTTGATTAAAAGCAGCACTTTAATTCTTAAGTGACGTTTAACATGCGCCTAAATGCATCCGATCCAGGAAGCTGTCCGTTTACTGCCCTGAGTGTCGGGGAGACCGTGTGAACTGGGATCAGTCGTTCTCTGTCGGCACCGTGTGTGAAGACTGCCACATTCCTGCACGGCACATCCAGTACACCTGGAGTCTGTACCTGGTCAATGCTTCATCCAAGCCTTTCACAGAAGGTAAATTCAGTGCCACTTTGCAAGAAAATTCCCCCAAAAAGTTCCCCTAAAAATGGAAATTAAATTAAAAAAGTAAAATCTTGTGTTCTATTCTAGTCCCGTTTTGCTACACAGTAGATCTCAGCACCATGTCTGCCATCATGGAAAGTCCTGCCACCTCTACTCTACACCCTCCTGTTACAAATGTGTCACAGAACACCCAGACGACCCCTTATTCATCTTCTTCACCCGTTACCGTGGCTACCTTTGAAACCAGAAACGGTGATGTGGACCTGGCTGATAGTGGGGCATCAACAAACAGGAGTGGAGACACATCAGACAAAGCTGGTGTGTTATTAGCTGTATAAACAAATATATATACATGACTTGGAGCGTACCACTCTGTCACTAAATGTGACTTCTTTCCTCACCCCGCAGGTTTGCCAGAGTCTAGTCCACGTGTTCTCTACAATGATGGTGTCTTATATTCCGACTACTTGATCCAAGGGGACATTAGCAGTGAAACTTCAGTGGAGTCTGACTCCTCTGCTGACTGGGACTTTTCTTTTCGTGTTCTGGAGAGTAGCAATGCGGGTGGTCGACTAGGTGAGAAAATCTAAAATCGCCATATAAGCTCAGTCTATTTAAGTTATATATAATTTGATGCTGTTAGCACAATTTAAACTGATTAAATTACAATAAAAATACAGTTTATGAAAGAGTTTTACCAACCTGGAACCAACGTGAAGAAAGTTCCCATCATAAATAAATAACTTTTTCCACATATAAAGAATATTTTTCAGTTATATGGGGCAATATTATGTTGCTTGACTGTTATCATTATTGCACTAAAGCTGGTTCTGTTACAGATCCAGATTATGGTGCTCCCTTTCCAAACGCAGAGGAAGGCGACCCAGGGATGTCAGCAGGAAGACCCAGAGGTACAGTTCATATCTACAATCACTGTTTATTTCTTATCTGAGATGGTTTTTACTGGTACTCACTCACGATCGTTCCCAGGTGAAGATGGTGAGAGCTTCAGTGCAGGAGACGTCTCGATGTTTGATATGGGATTACACAAAGATGAAGGGAGTAATCTAGTGGATTCTAAGCCTTTTGTGGCAATTCAGGCACCGACTTTGCTCGACTTACCTCGAAATCCTCTGAACAGAGGCCTCTTTGAGTCCTTTACTTACACAGGTACATTATGCAGAAAAATTCCTGCTTCTGTGCCACTGTGTCAGCATTTAGCCATCTTTTTTTCCCTTTTAAAAATCTCTACAGGAATCTCCTGTTCTTTTCTCAAGATCAAGCCCTTCAGTCTGAGGCCCAGGAGCAGATACATGTTGGAGGTCACTGCCAGTAAGTTTGGGATGGCTACATATAGACTAGCCCAGGCGAGAGTTATTAGAGATTTATAAAACAGGATAATGGGACAAAAGGCCAAACTCACAGACATATATTATTTTTTACATTTACTGCAGTACTTTAACTTGAACATTAAAATGCCCACATTGCCTTTAAAGTCAGTCTCCGTCTGTTAATGATCCTCTCGATTGTTGTCTGATGAATTGAGAATCTCAGAGCAGGCGTCTGGGCCGGACTCAGCTGTTCTTACAGACCAATCCTGTTCCAGAGGGCTTGGCGTGCCAGGTGCAGCCTGTCAGAGGACTCGAGTTACACACACACTTCAGCATTTTCTGCACCTCAGGGAAGGAGGTATTTTCTGTCGCATGCTTTTAACACTCTTCCTGCTTTGATTAAAGATTTTCAAAGTGCATTTTTATTACAAGACATTGCCACTCAGTGCTTGAAGTTCGGAGTTGTCTGCCGATGATTGAAGTAAACCTCTTCAGGGCTCTCCTTGACTCCATAATTTTACTAATTGATCACCCCAAATTTTTTGACCTTGGTCCTGGCATGCCAGTCTTCACAGAAATGTGTGTGTGTGTGTGTGTGTGTGTGTGTGTGTGTGTGTGTGTGTGTGGTGTGTGTGTGTGTGTGTGTGTGCATGTGTGTGTGTGTGCCAAAGGACTTAGTGTATGAGTACAGCTTCAGTGTAGGAGACCGACTCCCCAGGACACTGTACCAGGGGAGAGACTTCCAATATTACTTCAGCCTTCCTTCAGGTGACCCCAGGGATGACTATAAAGGTAAACACACAAAGACACACTGTTGCTTAAGGAGCATTAACAGAATTATTATTTTTTCTAATATTTCCTTATTTTTTTATTGCTCTTATTACTGTTGTTGCCGCAGTAACTATTTACACAGAAATAAGAAGCAGCACGTATGGGTCAGCCACCAAACCCTGTCCTGTCACAGTACAAGTCCAACCAAGCTTCCTCACGGACACCTCATCTTCCTCTTCCCATCATGATCCTGATCTTGAGCTGTAAGAACCCCCATGTGATCATATTATGATGATATGATATGCAGATGTCTCGTGCTGTCTACTTAAGAGGGCCTGCTGGTGATTTAAATAGCACTGAGCTTGAGCGCACTCAGGGATTTTATGCTGTCAGCCAAAAAGCTGCTGTTAAGAACGACTGTGTGTGTTAAACTACAAAGCATCAATCTGAGCAAGTCAACAATAATATAGATTCTATAGAACATGCAAATCCTTACTTTCACCATCTCCAGGTCGGAGTCCGGTCTGAGGAACCTGTCGGCTTTGGTGCAGCTTGGGAACAGCGTGGAGATTCGTAACTACATCAGCCTCCTCACCAGCATCCTGAACAGACTCAGCCTGGAAACAGAGGCCAACACACATGCACAGAGGCACATGCGCACTGTGCTCATTCGCACCTTGTGTGAGCTTGAGAGCAGCGATCAGGTAAACACACTGACAGCACGAGTGATAAAACACAACAATGTTCTTTTTCTGTTTTACAGCCCCGGCTCTCTGGGAGGAAGAGCGGTAGCATTAAAATCGAGTTTTGATCAAAGAAAAGAAAAATCAAGCATCTCACGTGGCTCTGAGGGGAAAGAGAAGGAAAGAGAAGAGAGCAAAAGACAACTAATCAATGCTCGTTTAAGCCTCTGAATGCAATACTGGTGTATAAACAGGTGGAGGTGAATGAAGAAGACACACCCAGTGCATAATGGGATGCCCCCAGCAGTCCTAGTGTACTGCAGCATAACTAAGAGAGGGTTCAGGGTCACCTGATCCAGTCCTAACTATAAGCTTTATCAAAAAGGAAAGTGTTTTTATGAATGAGGCATGTTGTATAAAGTGCTTGGAGTGGAAGTAGAAAAGTGCTGTATAAGAACCAGTCCATTTACTGTTAATCATTCAGTTATGTTTCCATTCTAGGAGTCAATGACAGACAATATTTGCATTCTGAACGACCTGCTACGAGTTACAAGTCAGGTGAGTGGTTGGACTCACAAAACCAAACTGGGAGCAGGGTTGTAGATGCTAGATTGTTTCTAATACTTCCTTTATTCCTTTTAGGTGACACTAGCAAGTGCCAAACGAGTAACAGCTCACATTCAGATGATGTCCGAGCAGTTTTCTGCATCTAGCGCTTATCGCCACTACATTATAAACCAGAAGGTGCTCAATACAGCGCTCACCCTGCTTTCACACAGCCTTCAGGTGGTGACTACTTGCACCTTCACACCTGACATTACACAAGAAGACTCAACTGCTGATGGAAACCTAAGAAATGATGAAAACACTCCAAACAGCACTGCAGTGAACTCATCCACCAGTGGCCACATCAAACAAGGACGTTCACCTCCAGCAAAGCAAGCGGTGATGCTCGTAGCTGATATTCTGCAGGCTGCATCAGAGCTCATGCTGGTGAGACAAAACACATTCAAAACTATTTCTCCACAGTTTTAGTTTTTTAATGAAATTCATCCTCCTTTTCTTGTTTTCCAGAAGTACATTTTGTTTCATGAGACCAAGGAGCACAGAGTTAGCAGCAGCCTCATTAATTTGTATGCTGCATCCCAAAACAACACCTCCACAGTCATAAACAGTGGCTCAGTCAGGGTCTACATGCCTGCTTCTTTCATCCAGATTCTGTTTCTCCAGCATGGACCGTGTGTCCTCACTGTGCTCACCGAGCTTGCTCACAGTCCTTACACCTGGGCCAATCCTACACAGGTGAGACCTGCTCAGTAGTTGCACATACAGTGATTTAACATCTATACCATCAGTGAGACTTTTAACTCTAACCCCTTTATCGGTTTTGTTTGTTTAACATAAACTGTGAATGATGCATTTTCTACCAGTTATTTCATGGTTCAGCTTAACAGGGTTAAAGGTGAGACATCTCTCTTACTTATTCTTTGGATTTCCAGGTGAGTGGACCAGTGGTTGACCTAAGTCTTTACAAGTGCAACACGAGGAGAAGGATCCACGTTTCCTCCCTCATTCAACCATTCAACACCGAGCTTCGTCACACACAAAGAAACGTGAGCTGCTGATCGTCCTTTTCTTTTGTTTGTGGAAAATGAGAGGTTCTTCATAATAAGATTTTGTTAAAAGAAATTCTTAAAACGTGCAGTGTTGTATCTTTACTCCAACAACACGAGACTAAATTTCTGCTGCAGAAAAGCTCCTCGTGGGAGTTCACCCTCCTGCGCAGCCGGGTCAACTACCACAGCTTCAACATTACCCAGGAACACTTGCTGCAGTCCATCCAGTTCACTCTACTCTTCAGACCCACGACCAAAAAGGCGTTTCCCCTCATGGTGCTCTTCAGGTATTATTACAGCACCGTGTTATACTCATACTCAGATAATAACAGAATAATTTGAATGAGTTTTGACTGAAAGGTGAGACTATGGCACATATCTAACCGTGAGTGTCCGCTGTATCAGGATGTTTGAAAAGCCGACTCCTAGAATGCACCATCTGCGCAAGATTTACAGGTGGGAGAGCAACACCTCACGCATCACTCTGCCCTCATCCTACCTCAGCGGTAAGACCATTTTCTGTTTCTGTTTCTGACTCTTCTGCCCTCCTGGTCTTTCCTTCTGGTAAATTCTCTGTCCTTTTACAAAGTATTTTTAAGACTGATCATCTATTTGTGGAGTGAAAAATCTACCCAGAATCTCAGTTAAACTTAATAGAAATCAATTGATTCATGTATGTTTTAGCTGAGTAGTATGAGTCAGTCAAGTCATCTTTCAAACATGTACGTGCTTTGAGTAAGTTCGCTGGGAAATATTGTAACAAATTCCCAAAACTTCCAGCTGCAGGTGTTGGTCACTTGGCACTGCTTAATGCTGATTTTGGTAAAGCACCCAGAGCCAATCACCTGACTGAAGAGATAAGCTACAGTCTGACAGTGGACAGCAGTCTGTGTTTGTCCTGGGACGGCCAGCAGGGGGCTTGGACACATCAGGGCTGCAGGACACAGCTAGCAGACACAGATTCAGCTGTCAGCTGCAGGTAAAGCATGTGAGTGTGTCTGTGTGTGAGAATATAAGAAAACAAACAAACACTAGAGGACAAATCTGCATGCAGAGGTGATTAACATGCTTCTTTATATTTGCTGAATCCTAGCTGCCACCGTTTGAGACCGCTGACCGTGAAGCAGCAGCAGATCCAGAGCATCCACAGCACAGCAGATGTGAACCCGTTCCTAAGGTGACCAACCGAGACCTGGAAAATAACAAAAAACACTGATCTGCACCATATTTTTACACGCATTTTACCAAAAAAAAAGGGGGGGGGGGGGGGGGAGAAACAGTAGGATTTTTTTGCTCATCAGGTTTGAAACGTAATAAAATGAAACAGGATTGCTAGATTTTTTTTCTTTTATTTGTATTTTCAAATATATCAACCTCTTGACCTGTTGAAGCTAAGTTTCTTTTGCAAACAAAATGTAGATGAAAAATAGAAATATAACATTAGTGTTGATATTTAACGCATCCTCTAAGGCATTTCTCTCCTTCTCTTTGCTTCTCTGAAACCTCAGCGCATCCACTGATCTGACAGTGCTGGGCATGCTGTTGCTGTTCGTGTGCCTGTACGTCGCGGGGTTGGCGGCGTGTAAAAGAGCTGATGTTGTTGCAACGCAAAGTCAAAGGGTTCACTACCTGTCTGACAACTCTGCATCTGATCCGTATCTCTACGCAGTTACAACCCACACGGGTCTCAGCTCTGCAGCCCGTATGAGTGCAAAGGCAGGGCTGTTTTTGGTTTCTTTCAAACTTATCAGCTCCTTTGGTATTTAGCTGTTCTCAAAATATGCTCCTCCTGGATCCTTATGGCCACTGTATTTGTGTATTTCATTTTTTGTTGTCTTTCTTCCCATTTTCCCATTGTTTTCCACATACTATTGCCTGCATCGAGAGCAGGTAAAGCAGATAAACTGTAACACTCCTCATTCCGCAGCACCTGATGCCGTTTGACATGCTTTATTAAATTATCTGAATATTTTTCGTACACTAATTCAGAACATGTTATAGATTAGTGTAAGAGAATCAATCACATAAAAAACGTTTTGCTTCCCAGACTAATGTTTTGTTTTGTTTTTTAATCTTTATATATTGACCAGGTGTACATATCACTGTATGGTGAAGATGGGTTCTCACAGACAAAAGAATTACAAGTCCCAGGATGCACTCTGTTCAGGAGGAACTCTAAAGACATCTTCATACTTAGGTAAAATCCTCAGTGATTTAGAAACAAGTTTTTTTTCTTTGTGTTTGTGTTCAATATGTAAGAAAAGGGGAGATAAATCAGTGTAATGTTTCATTATCTCATTACCACGTGCTATAATCTCTGTGTCTTTGCTCCCCCACAGTGCAGCAGAAAGCCTGGGCCCAGTGTGGGGGGTTCACATCTGGCATGACAACTCTGGACCTTCCCCTGATTGGTACCTTACACAGGTGGAGGTATCTGAGGTAATAAAAAAATACTATAACAAGAACTGTTTGTGAACACACCTTTTCATTGATGAGTGGACTTTTAAGGCGGTTTGACTTGTTATTCAGGTGCTCAGAGGGCACGTGGTGGGATGCTCTTGGCTGTTTGCTGCCCAGTGTTGGCTGGCTGCGAACAAAGGCGATGGCCGAGTGGAGAGGATGCTGCGTGTTTGCACTCAGGGGATAAACTTTGCTCAGGTACAACACTCATGTTCACATAAAAACTATTTTCGGCATCGTCACAGTGAGTTAATCTACACTAGACATAAAACTTAATGTAATATTTGCTGCTGTGTCACCCCAGGTCTCCCTCTGTGTAATTGCAGATGCTGCGTCTCAAGCTTAATGACTACTTGGCTGATTTCCATACGTGGGTATCCGTGTACAGCTGCCCCTCTCCCAGTTCCTTCACGCATACTCAAAGACTAAGTGTGTGTCTGCTGCTGCTGTTGGGGTACGCATGTGTTGGTGCAGTAATCGTCGCACAAACGGATGATCAGGTAGGCCCTCAAAGTTGAAGATTTGGTGAGCAAGAGCTCTGAAATGCCTTACCTACAGCTCAATGATGCATCTACTTATTCTGTATTTGCAGCCGCTGTTTGCGTTGGGTTTTGTCGATGTGTCCGCTGGTGCTGTAACAAATGGGCTTGTAAGCGTGGTAGCTGTGCTGCCTGTAGCAACAGCGGTGTCTTTCCTGTTTCGACTGCGTGCGGTACAGCCGACGGGGTCACGAGTCCATCGTGTAAAATGCAGAAAGACTGAAAAGGAATATTCTGAAGGTAAATTGGTTTTCTGTGGACCTCTTTTTGAATTTTGTTGTGTCCTTTCTTGAATTGTTCATTATCCTTTTATTTTATCATCTCCTCACAGACCCCCTCTCACTAAGCGACAGCACGTTTGACCGCCGTCTCTCCTGGAGCAGCCTCCAGCAGTGGGATGAATCCTGGATGCAGAAATACCAGGTTACACCTCAGAATAGTTTCTGTATTCCCTTCCTTTCCATTTCTCCTCATTGTCATTCTCACAGCTTCTAACATCACTGCCTGACCTTTCTTTTTCTGCTGTAGGACACAGACCTGTCGGTTTCATACAGTAATGCTGATGAAGCACCCCACAAAAAACAGTCTGAATTCCTTCCTGACAGCAGCAGGTTTCATGAAACCCAAAGAGCTTGTTTGTCCGGGGCAAAAGATGAAGGTTCACCAGACTCTTCCTCTGAGAGAGGAAGCTATTATGATGCCACCGACAAACTGAGAGAAAGACCAACATGTCAGCGGCGTGTCTGTTTGGCCTGGACTCTGTGTCTGCTGTTGTCCCTCTCCTGCCTGGTGCTCTCTGCAGTGCTGGGAATGAGGTAGTGAAAGTAATGTTCATTGTGATGTCTGCTGTTTTATCTGTTATAATATTGTATCACGGGTGTCAGTGTCACGCTGTTGAAGCCTCTCTGTGCGTTTTGATGTGTTAGGTTTAACAGTGGCAAGGTTCTGCTTTGGGTCCATTCTCTTTTCATCTCCCTGATGTCTTGCATCTTCATCATTCAGCCAGCTTTGGTAACATAATATGTGCTTTTTATAATCAGCTACACAACTAAATAATGGCACAAACCTTAAATAAAAATATCATCTTGATGTTTTTCTTTTACAGATACTTGCAGTGGCCTTGGCTGTTTCCTGTTGGCACAGAAAAACATCAGACTTTCATACTTTTTTCAGACTGAGGGAATTCAATATTGAGGCTATGAAACTTTGGAGCCACAGAGGCATTAATGGAGCTGAAGAGCAGCTTACTGAGTCTGCTTTTCCCTACAAACGACGCTCACACCTTAAAAAGGTAATAATCAGACGCTCGTAGAGTTTAATGTTGTTCTGTTTTTTTCCTTCTGCAATGTGAACTCGGTTATTTATCGTTTACAGCTGCTCCGAGCTCGACGGCGAGCTCGGTACCTGGGTCTTGTACGGCCACCGACTCTGGCAGAGCTGAGGAAAACTCATAGGAGGAAAAGAAGAGAGGCTGTTATTCATAAAACCCTGAGGTGTGCTTTTGTGAATGCATGCGCACCCCTCTATATTTGATGTAAGACTTTTAAGTGCTTTTCCTTCTCATGCAGGGATTTGTCTCTCAGTGTCGCCATGCTTTCCCTGATGATGTGTATAACCTATGACAGCTCATTCAGGGAACATTACCAGCTCAACAGAGCTGTCAGAAGACACTTTGTGAGGTAGCACCTGCGCACTCTTGCTGTATATCTCACTGACATTCACACTTACTTCTAAAGCAGAGAAAAATCAGATGTTATCTTTTATTAGGAACCGTGATCATTCATTTATGTTGATACAAAAGCATACGGAGTGGTGGAACTGGTCACAGACAGGTCTGATAGAGTCACTGTACGAGCACACATCAGCCAAAACAGAGGTAAGCTATGACTTTCAGCTCCAAAGGGACTTAAAACTCCAGGTTGGTGAAGAAACCTCTCTTTGATCCTTCAAAATTAAGATTAGTCATAAAGTCAAACCAAAGCGCCACATCTTGACATTCTGATGTCATTCAGCAGCCACATATTGTGATTGGAGAGCCAATCCTGCAGAAGATTGAAATATCTGACACTTCTCCAACTGAGGTTTGTGACCAAAGATGAACTGATAGAAGGATAGATTCATATTTTCTTACATTAAGGAATGTGTGACTTCCTGCACTTATAAGTACTCACAATTAGTTAAGAAAAATGCTGTACTGTACATTTGTTAAACTTGTAATGGCACTGTAAAATCTGGATTTCTAGATTCTGTCTCTGTACTTTAGTTGTGTTTCTTGCCTCACAATTTCCAGGTACCTGTTATGACTTCAACAATGCTATGCGGTCGCCTTAGTTGTTACTCAGGACCAAGCGCTACAGTTGGCTTAGGGCCACACAAAGTGAGAGATCCACGATGGAAACTGTTGATTAACTCACCTTTTTTTTGCTTCCAAATAATGATCAGTTCTCCTCCTCTCCTGCAGGTCTGATTCTGCATCAAAACTGAAACTTCTGCGTTCAGCTGGCTGGTTGGACGGACGGACGGTGGCCCTGAAGGTTCAATTCACCTTGTATAGCCCCGCACCGAACTTGTTCACCAGTGTGACGCTGCTTGCTGAGCGCAGCCCCACCGGTGTCCTGCTGCCCTCTGTGGAAGTCCATTCAGTCAGAGTACATCACACTCCTACTGCCTGGGACTATGCTGTTATGGTCTGCAAGGTAAAACACTACACTAACTTTTAGACTGAGTCTTAAAAGATGCTACAGATTAAAGTTTACAACACATTTGAATACATTTTTTTTCTCCTTCCTCCCCTCTGACCAGCTTCTCTTCCTCTTCTTGTCTCTCATACAAATCTCATGCCAAGTGTCCAGTATGGGACAGCAAGGGCTGATTGGATACTGGACAACACCTTGCAGCTGGGTGGAAGTAAGTCTGCCCGAGACAAAATAATCATTCCAGCATAAATATTTGTAAGACTTTAGAAAGCAGGCGCACACACCACCTCTCAGTCAGACGCACACTAATCCAAACAAGATCACGACAACCTCACTGGAAGGATAAAGTAACCTGTGGCTGTTTGTCTAACAACCCTGACAAGCAAAACACACAGAAATATTATCTGAAGGTCAAATTATCCATGAAGCACAGTGAACGCCGCTTTCTCCCTCTTTCTGTCTTTTGCAGGTCGGTGTGCCCACAGCGACACTTGTGCACTATGTGTGTCACATTTATCACTCCGCTGTTATCATGAGCGTTGCAGAGCTGCTGGAGAGAAACAACCACAGAGGCCGTGTGGACGTTCGCCTCCTGGCTTCCTGGGAACAAGTGAGAGAAATTTACAGCACCTTCTCTTGGAAAATAAAGAATAAACCCTGTGAGGCGATCATTATGAGCGGCTTGTTTGCACTGTAGTTAGAGTACATTTTAAGAATGCAGAGATATGTTTGCCTCTACAGTATCTCCGTACTCTGCGTGGCATCATGCTCTTCCTTCTCACCATCAAGTGTGTGGCTGTGCTGAGGGTGAACAGGACCTTTGCCACCCCTGCTAAACTCCTTTCCCGCTTATTCTCAAGTCTTTTATGGCCAATGGTAAACACTTTATAACTCTCCTTAGGAAAGGTCTTCACTCCAAGCACTGTAATAGTACTTGCTGCAAAATAAAGCAGTTGACATTTATTGCACCTACATTGGTGATATTTGATATATTTTGTATTTTATGCAAAGTGTTCTTGCCAAAATGACTAGAAATTGTTGCATCTTCTCTTGTGCTAGATTTCAGGTGTGATCCTGCTGATGGCATCGTCCTGCTTGTGTCATCTGCTGCACATTCAAAGCTCCTGGGCAGTCAGCCCTATTCACGTCCTCCTTAGGACTCTGCCCTGCGTCCTCTACCGGGAACTCAGAGCCACCAGCAATAACAGAGGCCTCCTCCACTCTGACTGCGATGTATTTACCTGTGGAGTTCTGTATCTGTCTGCTGTGGTGTGGACAGCAGTGGTACATGTTTCCCATATTATTACTTTTTGTTTATGTGGTTGGTTGTTTTGTTTTGTTTTGTGTGTGTGTGTGTGTGTGGGGGGGGGGGGGGGGGGCTTGTAAAACTTGTTGTCAAAAGGTTGATTTCTGTGATAGACAGCAACCCTATCTGAGATCACCTCATTGTTCTATAAGAATCGTGTCTTTCTCGTAGGTGATTGGTGTGATGTCCTCACTGGTTAGAAGTGCCAGAAGATCTCACAGCAGGAGGAATTTGATCACCATTGCAGAACTGGCAAACTACATCAGACTGAGGGTCTCTGAGCTGACTACTGGGCAACATGAAGAAGCACAAATTGATAACCATACAGAGGGGAGGGTAAGTAACAGTTTCAAAAAAGAAGAAAAAATGCAGAACAGTTAGCTTGCTTTATGTAGGTAGATATAGCTTGAATTTAAAAACACTCCGATTGTGGTCAGTAGCTCTTGTTTTGTTCCTAGAAATGTGCCAGTTGAGTAAATTATTTTGATTCCTTCCAATATAGAAATAGACTTTTCCCTTTTTTCAGGCCTACTATCTCGAGGAGTGTGAAAGTTTAGTGGACGAACTGTTGTTCAGACTCAATGCCCTCTCTGACAGCCTGCACCTCAAAGCCCATCGCTACAGGAAGGAGAGTCCTGTCATCTCCCCCACACCAGAGCCCTCCAACATGGACTCACAGGTGAATCCGTCTATATATGTGCCATACAAATAAACTTTGATTGTTTAAAGACACACAAAAAAATACATTTAAGGAGTAAAATCAACATATTTGAAACTCTGTGTGATTCTATTAGGGCTCAGCAAGGTCACAGATAATCATGAATGGCACACATTCAGATGACCAATGTTTGTTAAATCTGGGAGGAACCCCAACTATGTCTCACCTGTTCAGGTAACAGAAATAGAAAAGGCTCCACCCAGTTTGTAGGTATTATTTTTTAAGCAGGTACTAAAGGTGAATAACGTAATCATGTGACTAACTATAACACTTATAGGTCCCAGGCTAACAAGGACATCCTGCAGCAGAGGGGTCAGACTGGATGTAACCCCTCCTCCAACTTTGTTGTGGCATCTGATGATAGTTTAAAGGGCAAAAAATGCCCAGAGTCAGCAGGCAAAAGTCAGACCGCCTACACAACTTCACCACCAGAGGTTGTGGTGAAAGTTCTGGTCCATGAAGACCCTGGGAGAGCAGTCCCAGATAAACACTAGAGTCCTCATGGAGATAGCAAATCATGAATTCATTGTTCACTCTTATATTTGTTAATTGTTGTAAAGGCATGTGGAATAGGACAGCACGATATATGCATAACAAACCTTCTACTTCTTTTCTTCTTGGTATCGAGGTTGTGGGTAAAAGTCATGATTAAAATGTTTGAAGCAACAAATCTGCTGTTATTAATATCCATCCATCTTCATCCGCTTTATCCGGGGCCGGGTCGCGGGGGCAGCAGCCTAAGCAGAGAAGCCCAGACCTCCCTCTCCCCAGCCGCCTCCTCCAGCTTATCCGGGGAAACACCAAGGCGTTCCCAGGCCAGCCGAGAGATATAATCTCATATCTATAATCTATAATCTCTGTTATTAATATTTTTGTTTAATTTATCTACAAAAAGGTACATTTAACTTGTTATTTTTACCCAGTAGTAGCATAACTTTTTAAAAACTTGTTAGCACAAAAGTTTGTAACCCATCCATCCATCAATCTATTTGGAGACAGTGGCAGTGACAAAGCTTTTTACTGCACAGACTCTGGAAGTTTTTCACTCTGAGCCTGAGATCTGCAAACTCAGTGGTCTCTTTCTACAAACAGTTAAAAACTCATCTTTTTAGATTTGTGTTTGGTTAACTTTTCTTTTTTCTCTTTTTGATGTTTGTGATGTCTGTCTTGAAATGTGCTGTACGAATAAAAGTTTTGCTTTCTTACAAAAATACAGGAGGTTAAGCTGGAAGTGACAGAGCTTAACATGGTCAGATTTTCATTGGGAGTGACCAGAATTAACATGACTAGAAATGAGGGCATCAGAGGGACAGATCAGGTTAAGCAGTTTGGACAGCTTGGACATGCGCGGAGAAGGAACAGAGGCCAAAGGATTCTGAAGATAGAGGTGACAGGCAGGAGGAAAAGGGGAAGACCAAAGAGTAGTGCTGTTCAATACTCCAGATTTTGGTATCGATCCAATACCAAGTAAACACAGGGCCAGTATTGCCTATGTCGATAGCAATACAGATACTCTTAACCTATAAAAGCAGTGTATGCAGGAAAGAGCAGTGTGCCACAATTTATGTGATAAAGGAATATCAATTTGCAAATTCTTAACATATTTTAACGGCAAAATCCCAAACAACAAAACACACCTTTTAGCATTTTATGTATTTTGAAACTGTGTTTTTTGGAGACCTGGAATGGGGTTTTTAAATGTGTGTACAGACTGAATAAAATAGACAAGACAAGCAACACAAAAATGTTCAGACATTTTTCATAGTGCATCTTTAAGGTATATTTGTTCATTTCTAAAACAAAAACAAACCAACAATAACAATTCATTGGGTTACATACTGAACTCAGAGGACAGAAACAAAGTATCAATGCTGTTGACTTAATATCAGTCCAGTATAAATACCAGATTTCAGCAGTGTTGATATTTGGTATGGACATTTGGAACATTTATGGAAGGAGGGAAGGAGGCCATGCAGAGGGCTGGTGTGACAGGGGAGGGTGAGATGCATGGAGGTAGATTAACTGCTGTGGCATCCCATAAAGGGAACTGTCGAAAGAAAAAGAAGTGGAGTTGGAACAGTAAGATATGAAAATGACCCTTATGGGTTTCTGTTGTCTTCAACACAGGAAGCTGTAAACATGTAAAGACAGATCACCAGGCCATCTCTTCCTGTTTAATGAATAATTTCCTCCCTAAATCCTCTAAACATCAGGCTAAAAATAGTCCTGTGCAGTGACTATTTATTATTTGTGTACCATATATATTTAAGGTACTGTTAACACTCATTTAAAACATAAAAAATACTTTTAAAATTATGAAACTAAACAAACAAACGCTTTGAAAAACTTTGCCGTGAGCCAGAAAACAGTAAACAAAAGCATCCAATAGTATCTGTCAACGTTTCAGCCTCAGGAATTGAGTGGCGACGTGTGATTGGAGGACAGTCGATGATGGCGTCCAATCACGACGTGGCAAGTCAGACAAGTTCCAGTACAGGGGAGGAGGAGGGGGTGGTGAACTGTGTGCTTTCTGAAGGGCTAGTTTGTATGAAAGGTATGCTAAAGGTTGGTGGGGCCACACATCAGTATTGATCCGGGCGGCTGGTCTGTGCAGCCCGCAGTGTTTTTGATGACATTCATCAGCCTTTTTTATTAGCTAAGTTAATTAGCCGGCTACTCGTGATCGAGCAGCAACAACGGTTGACGCGGGGCCGTATCATCTGTGGACACAATGAAGAAGCTTGCTCTGCTGCTAATTGTGCTGCTTGGCGTTGCACATTTCGCGACTGTCAGCAGATGTGAAGAGGGTGAGTGTGGGCATTTGTACAACCCTGCAGCTGAACTATTTATTGAAGTAGGAAGGTCGTTTTATTGTGTTAAAATTAACGAGCTAATTAGTGTAGTTGTGTTAGCTTGCCAGCTAACAGGACCGCTAATGTCAACACACTTGAATAAATGCACTTTAGGGTCTTCACTGAATGCACGCAAGAAATGAATCCAGGCTGTGGTGGATCTGACACGGACTGAAATCAGTGTGTGCTCTGTTTGCTTGCTTATTTGGTGTTTAGATGTTGAAGCAAGCAAAGAGGAGACTGATGAAGAGGACAGTGACGATGAAGAGGATGATGAAGACGACGATACAGTGGTGAAAGAAGAGAACGGGGTGCTGGTGCTCACCGACAACAACTTCGACACCTTCATAGAGGGCAAAGACACGGTCTTGGTGGAGTTTTACGCTCCATGGTAAGTTGGATGTGCCAAACTACTGAAATCCTTATGAGTCTGAGTTAGTTGGAGAAACAGAAGAAGCTCTGATTGTTTTCAAACTGTAACCAATGAGCCATGCAAACTTTACAGCGTGCCTCTTCCTGTCTACATCCTGTTGCATTATCTGTGTCCCTTTGTTTTTGGTATACTTTAGGTGTGGTCACTGCAAGCAGTTTGCCCCAGAATATGAAAAAATTGCCCAGACGCTCAAGGAGAATGACCCTCCTATACCTGTAGCCAAAGTGGATGCGACAGTGGCCAGTGGTCTGGGGAGCAGGTTCGATGTGTCTGGGTATCCCACCATAAAGATCCTTAAAAACGGGGAGCCTGTGGACTATGACGGAGAGCGGACAGAGAAGGGTAAGAGTGGTTCATCCAGTCTGAGCATCATTTTGTTAAACAAATGAAGCACCGGCATGGCTAATTTTATCAGTTTCCTGCAGCCATTGTGGAGCGTGTTAAAGAGGTGGCTCAACCAGATTGGAAGCCTCCTCCTGAAGCCACACTGGTGCTGACCAAAGACAACTTTGATGACACTGTAAATAACGCAGACATCATCCTGGTGGAGTTCTACGCCCCATGGTGAGTCGGTTATGAAGTACTGGTTAGATGCCATAAACTGTAGATGGTCTCTGAGGGGGGGAAGTAATAAACTAATTATCACCTCCAGGTGTGGACACTGTAAGCGTCTGGCTCCAGAGTATGAGAAGGCGGCCAAGGAACTGAGCCAGCGCACTCCTCCCATCCCTCTGGCCAAGGTGGACGCCACAGTGGAAAGCGAGCTCGCCTCACGCTTCGGGGTCACCGGCTATCCTACTCTGAAGATCTTCAGGAAGGGCAAGGTGTTTGAATACAACGGACCCAGAGAAAAAAATGGTAGGTCACAAAATGTGTAGTATGTATACTGCGGTTTGGCACAGCATGTACATTTGGCTTCTTTTCATCCTCCAACAAAGCTGATCCATGTCTTCCACCTTCTCCATAGGGATTGTTGACTATATGAGTGAGCAGGCTGGGCCGCCCTCCAAGCAGGTACAGGCAGCGAAACAGATCCAGGAGCTCATCAAAGATGGCGATGATGCTGTCATAGTCGGAGTGTTTTCCAGCGAGCAGGATGCAGCCTATGACATCTACATTGAAGCTTGTAAGTAATGCCATAAAAATGGCGTACAGTTTTTTGTTTTTGTTTTTTTTTCCCCTCGCCTCTGGGTTTTGATATCACTCATCTTCAGTTCTCTGGAGTTCTTTGGGATTTGCATATGTATTAACTGTATTCACTGCTGTTTGACTTGCAGGTAACTCGCTAAGGGAGGACTTCATTTTCCGTCACTCCTTCAGTGCCGAAGTGGCCAAACTGCTCAAAGTTTCTCCCGGTCACGTCGTTATTGTCCAGCCTGAAAAATTCCGCTCCAAACACGAGCCATCGTCTCACACATTTTCAGTCAAGGTGGAGTCTTTTACTTCCAACAGATTGTTGTGACTGATTTGAATTTTGTTTCAGTGTGTATGAAACTCATCAGCATTGCAAATGGCTGTGCTTTCGTTCAGTCACCGTTGGTGCATAAATGCACTGCATCGCCTAGCAGCAGCTATCGTTTTGATTGTTGCACTACTCTGATCTGCAAATGTCAGCAGTGCTGCGTTGGGGGGGGAAAGCATTTGACATCAACATGTTCTTCTTCATAACACAGGACTCGACGGTGGTGTCTGACGTGCAAGAGTTCTTCAAAAAATATGTAATTCCTCTTGTGGGACACAGAAAACCAAGCAATGATGCTAAACGCTACACGAAAAGACCCCTGGTGGTTGTGTATTATGGCGTTGACTTCAGCTTTGACTACAGAAAAGGTGAGTAGGGTGGAGGAGTCATTTGCTTACACTTGCAACTACTGTGAATAGCAGCAACATTCATGCGGGAGGAGTTCTGTGCTGTAACACATATGCCTTGTCTCCTTTCACTCTCAGCTACACAGTTCTGGAGGGGCAAGGTGCTCGATGTAGCCAAAGACTTCCCAGAGTATACATTTGCTATCGCTGATGAGGAGGATTATGCGGAAGAGCTGAAGGGCCTGGGCCTGAGTGAGAGCGGAGAGGAAGTGAATGTGGGAATTCTGGCAGATGGAGGCAAAAAATATGCGATGGAGCCCGAGGAGTTTGACTCGGAAGTGCTGAGAGATTTTGTCGTGGCTTTTAAGAAAGGCAAGTGCTAAAAATCTGTGTGGGGTTTTTGCATGAAGGACTTAACTTGTTCATTTAGAGTTTGTATTGACAGATGTGTAAATTTCACTAAAACTCTAAATTTTGTCCACAGGAAAGCTTAAACCCATCATCAAGTCCCAGCCGGTGCCAAAGAACAACAAAGGACCTGTTAAGGTGGTTGTAGGAAAAACTTTTGACGATATCGTCATGGATACCCAGAAGGACGTCCTGATCGAGTTTTACGCCCCCTGGTGCGGCCACTGCAAGAAATTAGAGCCTGATTATTTGGCTCTGGGCAAAAAGTACAAGGGTGAGAAAAACCTGGTGATTGCCAAGATGGACGCCACAGCCAACGACGTACCCAACGACAGCTACAAAGTGGAAGGCTTCCCCACGATATATTTCGCCCCGAGCAACAAGAAGCAGAGCCCCATCAAATTCGAAGGTGGAGACAGAACAGTAGAAGGGTTCAGTAAGTTCTTGGAGGAGCACGCCACAAAGCTATCACAGAAGAGAGACGAACTTTGAACTTCCTCGGAGAAGTAGCAAAGAACTCTTACCGTGCTTGTGCAGAGTTTCAGAGGATGCTGACAAAACCTCTGGGAAGGTGAAGGGAATGCAGTAATTAAACAAAAATGGTGTTACTGATTTGCTGCGATGGTTTCTTTTCAATCATCCTTTTAGTTTGTGTTCATTCCAAGATTCAGGTTTCTTGTTTCTGAAAGCATGTAAGCACTGTTCAAGATTAATCCTTTTTAAATAAAACTGAAAATGCTGGCATATTTGCAGGCCAGCGCTGAGAAGTGGCTCTTTGTGTTTGTTTAATGGATACAAGTCATGCCAGAGAATGTGTTGCAAATATAGGAACAGGCACTGCACGCAGTTTCAGAAAACAAGTGTTTGGTTTTAATTACATTTAAGAACAATTAAAACAATTACTAATACAATTGGCTACATTCTGAGACATGTGAACAGCCCAGAGAGTACGCCTCAACATGGCAGGGGCATAAAACAACGGTTAGTTAATCAAGTAATCCCTTAAAATGAATTGGCAGGAGAGGGATGCACCAGCAGAGTAAGAAACTGCAGAGACAATCAGTACTATCATCAGTTTGAACATTAAAAACCTGCAGGGCAATACTTTAAGAAAGTGCATCATGTAGTGAAACTTATTGACATCATCTTCATGTGCTGTACGAACATGAACGGGGCTTCTGCCTCAGTCACGTAAAGGTACTTAATGATACTGGCACTGAACAGTTGGTTCTTGAGATGTGGGAACATTAAGAAAACTCTTGTGTGAAGCGCAACTGGAACTCCCGGATCTTCTGCAGTACCACCTTCAGCTTCTCAGTTGGCGGCAGGATGGTCATTCTGGACGGAGAAAAGGTGGGTTCAGATTAATGGTATCGGTAGAGGTGCTGTAAAACTGGAAATCAGATTTACGTAATAGAAGGACGGTGCAAACAATCAGGCTTTATCCAACACAGCTTTTTGTTTTTGGATCAAGGAGTATTGGTTAAATACTGTTGGCCACCAGTGCTACCCCTCAGCCTCCTAGTAGAGGTGCAGGTGTAGTATGCATTTGAAAATCCTAGTTCACGTTCATCTTGAGTTATCATGTTCACAAACCTGGGTGTCCACACTGCCTGCCCTGCCTGTGTGGCAGGGTGAGGATAACACCTCATCAGCTTCATACAGCTGAGAGGTAAAAACTGCAATGAATTACGCTTTTTTTTTCAACATGTTTTACAAACTACATTATTTTATTTTGACTAGTTTGTTTTCATATAATGCACACTTTGCTTAGACTTAAACCTGTGTGACTGTAAACTGACACAAGGTGTCACCGCTGAGCCATAAATTAGCAAGGTAAAACTTTCTCCACAGTTAAATCAAAATGTTTACATTATGAACTGACTGAGCAGGTACTGACTAGTTAGCTGCAGATTCGGATTGAGTTCCAGAGTGCCAGCTGCCTCTGTGCAGCACAACTGAAATTCACAGTTAGATGAGTGATAAGCTTATAAGGCACGTGTCACCGCACCCACAACTGAGCCACAAAGTGAACAGGATCACAAACTCTCCTGAAGTCATGAAGTGTGTGTGTTTGATATTGTAAGATAGAGAAGTTTAACTTCTCAAACTTCAGGATGGAAGGGAGACAAATAGAAGAGCAGCAGGGCAAAGGAGTAATAGAACCCAAACTTAGGTGTATTTAGATTCAGAATATTCAGCATAATGTTAGTGCAGGGCAGTAGGAGAGTTGAAAAGTTCATATTTAAAGAAAACTGTTCATGTCACAAGAGAACTTGTGATCGAGTGGAATTGGATTTGGGGATAAGCAGAGGGTGTTAGTGGGAGCACATATGCAAACAAGATGGAAATACTGGCACAGAAAGAAACGTAATGCAACATCAGAATAAGCAGATATAAGTGGTCTCATGTCTCATTCTCTCTTGTTGGTGAATATATATCAATATGACTTAAAAATGAATGCAAAGTGAAATGTCCTTTTGTTTTATTTTACATCTGAAAAGTTTCAACTCCGAATGTGGACAGCAGGGGGCGGTAGTTACGTTTGACTAGTACAAAAATTACCTCCTAATCACCTTACCTTGACCTTGATGAAAAATGTCATGACGTCAAGGAAAGGTGTAAAATTGATAAGAAATTTGATAAGTGCGTAGAGAATGAAACCGCATTAAACCACAACCGAATCAAACTAGACTAACGTCACACTGGGTGCTGTGGGGTTTAAACCAATCCACATGTTTTTACCCCACCGATTTAGTTAGGTCATATAAATGAGAACTGATGAAAATTACTACTTCATTACAAAGGTTGGAATTTTTTAGAAAAACAAAGATATAGGGTCAGTATTCTGAGAGTACTTTAAGTTATCTAATAAAATATCAGTATCTGGTGTCCCTGTATTGATACAATATTGCCACACAAAATATCACCGCTGCATCAATTTCCCCCCTCACCCCTAGTTTATACAGTGGAAAGGTTTGTAATAACGCAGAGCTTCTCTGCATAAACCCTGCACACCACCTCAATCTCAGCCGACGGGACCTCACACAGAGCCCGGGAATTTGTATCAGAGACTTTGTCCTTTCATGAAAACCACTGATTCCTTTTCAGCCTCTGCTTGAACTACATTGCTGTTTTCACAAAGAAACACATACTTAAGGCCTGCGTTTACACTGTGTTATTTTGGTCCGACTCCCTCCTTCACTGGGTCTGCTGGCTTTTGAGCCACAAATCTGCTCTGCTCTGGGCACAATGCTGGTTATTATTGAAATGAACTGGCTGTGTATGTAAATTAGTACACCGTTAGTAGATGATCCTGTGATTGCGGCATCAAGCTAATTTGCCTCGCTTAGTAAATGTCCCTCATAGCCAAACAATGAAATAAATCTAAATAAATAAATAAAGTGTATTATTATTTTTTTAAGTTTTACTGCTGCAGAGTGTAAATAACTCCTCATCAACTCCTTTTCTAGGATTTCTATGACTGAAAATTCCCTCCATCTAGCTCTTATCCCATATTTTTTTATTAATTCATGATCATTCAAAAGACCCCCACACCCCAGAAATGAACGTAAATCATACAGACACACTTTAATTATTATTGCTCACAAGTTAGATTTAGAGAGCTTACACAAATCTACATTTTTTTATGCAGGGCAACAAATTGACAAGAAGGAGATTTAGTAGTTCAACTGTGGGTTTAACAGGCTTGTGTTTTTCATAATATATCAGTATTTTGTGCTACAGAAGATAATAAAGGAAACACTGGAGCTCTTTTACTCAGATAATTCCAACAGCTCTTCCATCCATATACTTCCAGGTCACTACCCTCACTTTGAAATCTTTCTAAGCAAAAACTATTTGAACATACTCAGCATGTGAATTTAGCCATACTGACCTGAAGTGGTAGGTTCCCTCTCTCTGACCAAAGCCACTTCCTGGTACCAAGCAGATTCCCTCCTCATCTAACAGCCTCATACAATAGAACATGTCTGGAACCAGGCCCAACTCCTGCAGACACACACACCTTATTTATAAGCAAAATTGCCTGCACACAAGAGTAACTCAAGGGATGCAGTGGGTGTATCGAGCAGACCTTGGCTTTGTCAATGGCCTTCTGAGGTAGAGTGATGCGAGGGAAGGTGTACATGGCTCCCTGGACTGGGTTACAGGTGATACCAGGCACTGTGTTGAAGATCTGCTCTGTTAGCCGGGCCTTCTCGGCCAGAGCTGATAGCACTGCCGTCCGCTCCTGGAGGGAAAACAAAAGGTAAAACTGTCAGCATTATATGAGTGAAAGCCGTTTAAAATAAAATACAATGCTACTATGTCAGCCCATGTTCACATGATACTATGTACTGTTTTACCTTTGGCGTTCATTTGCCAGGTTTTGGTGAAGTACCAACTGTGATTATTTTGTATTCTGCATAAAATAGTAAGGAAAGATACTGGGTAGACAAAAACATGTATATCTGGTTTCAATGTGTAATTCAGGACGTAGGCTTTGAATCTAACACAAACAATCGTTTGTTTACCAGCCCCATTGTGGCCAATGGTGGCATACCTGTATGTAGCCATCCATTCACTACACAATAATTGAAGATCAGACTTTCCCACAGCTAAAACTCGCAGCTACACACTGCAACAACAAAGACAACTGAAGGTTTGCACTAGCTATGAGCACATTAATGATGATCAAGCTGTCTTTCAAGTCCTCACTGAACACATCGAGTTAATTACTCACAAAGCAGGCTGGAAAAACCAACCTAAGAGAACCTCTGTGACATTGACTTCTCTAAAAGCTACTCGGAGTCAGCTGTACCAAGTAAGGAGATTAGATTGGAAGTGTGAGTTGCAGTAGAGGCCTTCCCAGCAAATAAAGCAACTCAAAGTGTGGTTGTGAAAGTCTGTGCCTAAGAAAGACCAGTGTGAACCGAACCTTGATTACAACAAGGTTTAAAGCATTACAGATCTCCGAAAGTTAGAAAACGGTTACAAAAGCCTTCGCAAATACCTGGGTGTAATGTTCACTTTATATTTTTACGAACTGCATACAAGGAAGGTAATTCAAGACTGCTGCTAATCTCCCAGAAAAGGGTACTGAAAGATCACGCCAAGAGCACAGAGCACAGTCTTGAAATGGGCGAAAACATAACCAAGTGTAATTCAAAAAAAGGTATGAAGCAATTTCTGCACCTTGCTAGAAGACAACAGACTAAATAAAATGTCAATGGACAACATGAAAGAAACTACTGCTTTTCAAAAATAATGAGTTTTCAAAATATAATATTAATGTTCTATAAAACTTTTAGACAGCAAACACATCACACTAACACCAAAAGTTCATCTTAACTCTGGATCATGAAGCATGGAGCAGAATGGTTACAGGACATTTTGCTATCTCAGAACATGAATCCCTTGGACTCATTGATGAAACAATAAATTTTTTTTACAGGCGCCTCTCGGGGCAGTAGTCCATGACACATCCAAGGGTTATGCAATGCATAAAGACAGTAACCAAAAGTCCAACATAAGTAAATCAACAACAGTGGAAAATAATTGAAAAAGATGGAGCAGCTGAGACGAAGTAACCAGAACAGGGCAGCTCAATCCGGACACCACAAATACTGATGAAATAACAGGAGTGTTTTTTAAGGAATGATTCAAAAACCTTTCTCATCATTGTGTAAGTCTCACAAACAGCTAAAGAGAACATCTGTGGGAGTTACCAGTTTGCATACTTGTTTAGTCAGATTGTGGTCATCTATAATTGAGACTTAATGAAGACCAGACCACAATGAGTAGTCAGTTTAGAAATCCAGAAGATGTGAAACAAAACAGCTCTGATTGTATGTTCAAATTTCAAAACCTGATCTGACTGAGTGCCACCTGAGAACTTTATCAAACCTAACACAGCTTTTGTGTGTAGATTAGGTGAGGCGATGTTTGCACTAGTTAATTCTGTTTGCATACACTCAGACCTTCATAAAAGTGGCATAAGAGGGCTCATCAGGCTGTGGGGGGTTCACCACGAGATCCAGTAGGGCCTGTCCGGGGACTGGTGGACACAGACGCACAGACACTAGTTTTATGAGTTGGGCTTTCACTTCAGGGTCCAAGTTGATGACCTCCATGTATCCTCCACGGAATCCACACCTAGAAAACAAACAGAGACAAGAAAGGTAAAGTTTGCTCTAACTGAAGGAGATGTACACGTCAACAAGGATTAACAACTCCAAGGACCATTTTCAGCTGCCCTGTGGGGTTTTCATGCTTGTTTATTGGTTTTAGTTGAGGTGCATTACTAATAAGCATCTGTAAAACTCAACCATAAACCCCCACTGAAAATGTTGAGTAAAATGCAGCTGAAATGTATAAAATCAAAGGTTTATTTATTCAAACAATGAATCATTAAGAGAATATGCTTTGTATAACCAGAAAAGCAATCAAGTCAATTTCACTTAACCAGATTCTAATAAATGTAAAATTTTACATTGTGTATATGTAACAAAATTCTTTTTTTAGTGTATTTTAATCTTGTTTACTGCTTCCACTCATATTTACTGGCTTTCACTTTATTTTCTTTATATTTATGGCGTGTGCATGTGTGTGGCCCTATCTGTGTGAGATACTCACTCTCCCATGTAACATTTGGAGGTGGAGTGGAACGAAGCCATTTCCACTGTGTTTGAGTACTCCGGTCCCATCTCAAACAGAACTTTCTTAAAAGAGTGAAACTGGCAGCCCTCTGCGTATACATTATCCTGGTAGACCTAAAAAAAAATAAACATGGCTTTATTAACATTAATAACACTTCATTATATTATAAACATCAAAGACATTTTTCTCACACCCTTTTGGTGTATATGATAAAATATTAGCAAAGTAAATGAAACAACTGCTGCAGTGCAGTAAGTTTGAAATAAATCTTTAAAGCGTAAAAGTTTGCACTCGGACACAAAACAGAATGTGAAATACGGACTTCATCGGCCATGAGGAAGAGATGTTCCTCTTTAGCAAATCGGATCACATCTTCGATGCACTGCCTGCTCTGGACCTGACCTGTCACACAGGGCAGAGAGTTTGATAATTAGGAGAAGTGTGTGAAGACAGAGAGAATAAACTAAATGTCTTTGAAGTCTTAACTGTCCGAGATCAAATATTATTGTTAACTAGGTTTGGTTTTGGTCCACACATACACAACAAGACTCTAAAACATCAGCAGCTTCTTAACGTCACATGGAGAAACTGCAATGAGGTGTACCAGTGGGGTTTCCGGGGTTGATGATGCAGAGGACACGAGGATTGCAGTGCTCCCTCGCGGCACTGAGCGCTCTCCTGAGCTCTGTGATGTTCAGACTCCAACAGTTGTCTTCGTCCAGGTAGTAATTTATCTGGACAGCGCCCAGGTCTGCCAGGGCAGCTGAGTACAGAGGGTACTGGGGGATGGAGATCATCACTCCTGTTCGGTCACGACCCTCCCCACACACCAGCAACTTCAATATGGTCTTGGATTGGAAGGTGTAAAGAGAAAAAGGAGGACAGAGTGGAGTGTCGTTATTATGGAGACTATGTATGGACTGTTGGGTTGATTGTGTACATTAAAAAGAAGAGTACAAACAATCAATTTTGTTGGGAGACAAACTTTAACACCTACATAGAAACATATTGGGGAAAAACAAGTTTCATACTGCAGGATCTTTAGTGCAGGAGTTAGGGTATTTTAAGGTCATTCAGCAGCCTGATTGGGTTGCAAAAAAGTGAGACAGACAAAGGTCTGTGGGTGGAGTAGTATTAGAGATGTACAAAGTACAGATAAGTATATATTTAACAAAAGCTGACTAAAGCACCTGTCCTCAGTTGCCATTTGTACAGCAGCAAAGTGAGTCAGCACATACCACAATGGCATCGCTGGCCCCAGTGGAGAGGTAGATGTTGTCGGGGTTGGAGGGGATGCCACCGTCTCTTTTCTCGATGTAGCGTGCCACATCCTGGCGGATGCACTCGATCCCCTGGCTAGCACTGTAGGCCCCTAATGATATGACACTGAACTTTGTTTAACAGGTAACATATTTAGTTGACCAGTTTACACAGAGATCAGACTGTCCAAATTAATGATTGATAAGCAGACAAATAGACGTAGATGCTAGTGACATGTGGTTGGTGTAGTGAGGGGGAGTTGTCTGACCTATACTGTGGCCTCCGCAGGCCTCAAGAATGCGCCGTGCTCTTTGCTTGGCATCCTCAGGAAACTTGCTATCTTCCAACAGTGCTGGATAAGAGCAGAGAGCCAAGACCTGAGAGGAAAAGAACAAAAATCACTACATGTCCCACAACTGTGACCACTGTGACTTAATCAATCTGTAATTATTTGCAAAGTTAAGCATTTATTGTTCATGTTTTTTAATTTTAAATCCAATATCGAAAGTTACACTAAAATGCCACCATTAAGCTTCTATTTGAGTACTTTTATCTCAGTGCTGAAAGTACTGTGTATATGACATAGACATCTATGGCTTTTGGGCATCTGGAGGAAACCCAGAGGCCCAAGAAGAACATGGAAGCTTCATATGGTTTAAACTGAGAACCTTCTTGCTGTGAGGTGACGGTGCTAGCCACTGCACCACCATGCTACACCAGTTTCATAATATATGACCTAAATTGCAAGACTAACAATGAGCTGGCCACTAAATATTTCTTCAGCGGGAATGTGTTGCTTCAACATTATTTCATATGTGGTTTTAGGGTTGTTTTGGGTTTTCTGTCATACAGTTTTGTTTCCTTCTGTAATTATGAGTGCGTCCTACTTAGCAAAAACACAGGCATTAACAGATTGTAAGCTTTAACCAAGAGAGTGGTCTAACCTGTCTGAAAAATGTAATTGGTTTCTGACCCATAGCGTGGGCGTCACCTATGTTGGCCTTGATGACTTCTGTGAAAGGTTTCTTCGCTCCCTGGAACAAAACAGAGAAAGGTACCTGATATCAGTGACTGAACAAAGTGTGAAAAAAAAATCTTTGCATTGTTAATTCTAGGAACATATGCTCACCAAACAAGTTTGGACGTGTAAAAAAGGAGTAAGTGAGGAGGAAACAAGTGAGCAAAGGTAAAGCAGAAACGTTACTGTTTTCCCTGTCTTTTTCTCCGTTCCTTCTTTTGATTGCTTCCAACATCAATCATGGTTAAAATGATTATGGTTATTACATCATAACTGACATCTGGAGAAGAGCAGATGAGAAGCATACCCGGCATAAGAGACTCTTTGTAGGGAGAGATTAAAACAAAGACTCATAGGAAGCAGGATTGAGAATTGCAAAGTAACTCCAAGAGGTACATCACAAATCACCTTTGCTGTGCTCCTAATCTGAGCAACCTCATGTTATAGCTTACAAGCATATAACTGATTACTACACATAAAATCTCAAACTACTAAATAATAAAGTCTGTATGAGAACGGGATCACCATTTCAACACGATCACAAGAGAAGGTTTTCTTTCTGACAAGCATATACATGACAGACATTTAGGCTACCTTCACACTGCAGGTCTTAATGCTCAATTCCGATTTTTTGATCAAATCCGATTTTTTTGTCTGCTTGTTCACACTACAAATAAAATGCGACAGCAAACGCTCCCTAGTGTGAACGCTTCAAAGCGGCCCGCATGCCCAAAAGAAGACGTCACACACAACGCGCTGTTTAGACCCAGAGCAAACAATATTGTTTGACTGATGGCCCTTAATATAAAGACTTCGGACTTTACGTTTCCCAATTTTTGCTTTAAGTAATGTAAATAACCTAATAACTATCCTTATTGCTGTTTTAGAGAGGAGCGGTGCTTCAAAGGATAGTTGCAGGTTTCTGTCAGAATCTGCAGATTATACAGTACAAATAAAATGTTCACGTTGTCTTCCCAACAGTTTCACTGACATCTACACGGGATGGCCAGGAAGCATTCGCGATGTCTTCTCCGGCGCTGATAATTGGCGTCTGTCTTGTGTCAGTGACGTAAAAGACGGATTTAATGCGACGTGACCGTTCAAACAGCAGTCGCTTTCTAAAACATCAGATATGTATCGGATTCAGTACCACATACGAAAGTGACCCAGATCGGATTTGAAAATATCGGATTTGTGCCATTCACAGTGTCATACCATGATCGGATATGGGTCAAAAAAATCGGATTTGATGCGCTTTCGCCTGCAGTGTGAACGTAGCCTTAGTCACCAGTCCTGAGCGCTAGCATTTCTTTGCCCTTTAAGCACTGGTATTATCATGTAATCCTTTAAAGCAATAAAAGCTTGTACTTGCTGACACCATAAGAGTAGAAAGTAAGCCAAGCATGAATTATGTTTTTTTTATGTTTACTTCCACCCAAGCATGTTTAACAGAGCCAGGGGTTCAAATGTACAGGCTACACTTGTCTCAGGAGCTGTAAGAAAACATGTAATCATTAATGAACACACTAATGTCATGGAATTTACAACTGCAGTTAAAGTCAGTCACCTTGTCCTTCGATATTGTTAGGCTTATCTTCTTTTTTCATGTGCAATGTTTGCTTTTGGTTACGGTTTTAGCTGCAGTGCCTTTAACTTTTAAGCAGTGTTGTATTTTTCATTTTCCCTATTTGGTTTGCTCTTCTTTTGAAATTTTTGAGGTTATTGGGAGTCAGATCATGGTGGCAGCAGACCAAGAAGGATATTCTAGAGGCCCTTACCCCTAGCAACACTTTCCATTTGCTCCTGGGGGATTCTGAGGCATTCCCAGGCCTGATGAGATAATCTCTCAAATCAGAAGTCCTTGTATTCATCTCACATAGAGCTTTTTGTCCCCTCATAAACCTCACATGGATCTTCTCACCATTAGAAGTTTTTGTTTTACAAAGGCTCTGGTACAGACTGTAGTTTGGGCTGCAGCGCAAAAGTGCTGGCCTGGAAGGGCACAGTCCTGCTGCCAGGGCTACCAGACACACAAAAACGTCATTTGCTATTGTTGATGTTGGGGTTTCACTCACAAATTGCAGGCTGAATCCAATTATAAGACACTCTTGAGTCCTCTTCATTTCATTCCTCTATTTATCCAAACCATTTTCTGCTTCTGTCCACCTCATTGTCCACTTTCATTTTATTTGAGCCCTTCCTCGTCAACTATTTCACCTAACCAAATTATGCACACGCTGGTCTGGAGCCCATTTGTCTATTTACTGATCACAACATGCACCACCCTTTGCTGTTAATTAGAGGAGGACATGTGATAACAGATGTCCTCTGTTACTTTGGACAGCCTGGGCCAGTCATAAAACTAAAGTGAAAACTGTACTAAGCCTTCACTGAAGGTTTGTCTGAAATACAATTAGAAAACTGCAAATCCCCAGTTTGTATTGCATTGTGATATAAACACAACTACATAGTACATCCACACTTCACTCAAAGGGGAAAGTGGTATATCCTTTTTCATAACTGTGGGTAAGAGGCAGGGTACATCCAGTCACCAAACCATCAAGAGAGACAACCACACATTCTCATTTGACGCCTATAGCCAATTTAGAAATCCATTTAACCTGAGAAGCATTTGTTTGGACTATGGGAGGAAGTCATGCAAGCACAGAGTGAACATGCAGTACACAAAAAGGCCCCAGCGTACCAGGAGGCTCAGCCCAGGAATGTTCTTGTCGTGAGGCGACAGTACCCGTGCACTGCTGTGTGGCCATTTAACTTTACCAAACACTTCCACAAGTGCCCTTTAATTAGCATTTCAGGCAAGGATACAACATTTTATTATCTAGTAATACAATAAAATAAAAAAAACACAAAGAACATAAAAAGAAAAAAATCCACAGAGCAGTTCCAGAAGTACATCTGGAGCTTACTGCACCCTGTTTATGTAAACTGTCTTTGTGGTTCTGAAATTCAGGACATGCTGTTCTCATTCTACTGGCTCGCACCAATTATTGCACCTCCCAAAAAATCTTGGGAACTTGTTTTGTTTTCTGCAGAACTGCAGCCACTGTCTATTCTGAAACCTGCCTCAGATGGGTTCTACACAGCTTTTCCTATATGTAATTCCTTACCTCAAGAGATTTTGGACTTTCACCAGTGAAAGGATTCAGGTTTGAACATATTAACCATTTATAAGATAATTAAGACAAAACAGAAGATTTCTGTTAACCAAAATGACCAAAAGGATCATTTTAATCTATGAAAATGATTGGGCATTGTTTTTATCATGATGAAATAATGTTACGTTTCACTACATTTCTAAATAGCTACAGAAAGAAAACAAAAATTGCTGGTAAACTCAACCCAACATTCATTTTGGGTCTTATTTACTTCTTAACATTCATCAAAATAAGTGGACTATATTGTGGTAATATACACCTTACCTTATCCTGTCGAGTCCTATAGTTTAAGTTCTCCTTTGGGTTAAACAACTACATACACACAACAAACAAACTGCTGTTTACATTATTCTTGCCATGATTCACTGTGCTCTACATGACAAAACAGCAAGCAACCAGCCTCTAAGTTCAACTGAAAGTGTTTTCCTTGAAACCAAGTCACTATTAGTCATTTTTGTGTTCTTGAATAATATCAAGAGCAAGCTCTCAAATGTCCTTTGAGTTAGGATTTTGTCAGATAAGAGCTTGATTGGAATCTAAGTAATGGGATGCAGCACTTTTCCTTTTTAGCCCCCATTCTCGAGCAACAAAGAGACTGCTGTTCTCCGGGTAGAATAGGAGCCAGTTGGTTCCCCGGCTCGCTGCTCTGTTTCTCCTGCTCAGTCAGCACCAGGTGAATATTACGCAGACCAGACCTGCAGACCAGGCCAAGAAAGCCTGTGGGACAACAGGCCTGACAGTCATCGTGAATGTTATTTCACTTACAACAGCTGTAGTTTGGACTCTTTGTTCTCTATGCTTAACTGTGCTAGAGTAACTGGAACATGGTTCATTCAAGCTATAACTGAGGCAAAGTGGAAAATAACCTTGTTGCTTTAATCATGTGGTTTATCAAAGTCAATTTTACTGAAATGCACTCAATGTTCATTTCAGTAAAAGAAAATTAAAGAACTGTTTACAGTAATAGATGGGCTCTTTTCCCCCGTTCTACTGGTGTATTGTCACCCTTTTATTATGACAGGAAGTGCAGAACTGCCAGAAGCTTAGGTTCATGCTTGAATTAGCACTGTGGGCACTGTTCTGCCAGATGTCTGGGTCATTATCACACAGACGCACACACGCATAATATCTGCTGAGTTGTCAGTGAGTGTTCCAGTTAAAAGATTTGACAGGAAGCTCACCAATAGATGACGAGTCAACTTTGTCATGACTTCTGGGAAAAGTTTTTTTTTGCAGGATTTGCTTTGGCTTCAATAAGCAAAGAAGAACAATTTGACAACCAGAGAAGTGAGGCCACATTTCACCAGAACTGGGGGGGACTGCTTGTTATAAGGCTCCTTGCACAGAAAGGCCTCTGAGGCTGCTGGGCCTCACAGCTGCAGCTCAGTTCAATGAAACCTCTCCCCCGCGTGCAGAAGGGAGGTGGGTAAACCCAGAAAGAAACAAAGGAGGACAGAGAGTGCACCCTCTCCTCTTATGTAATAACCCTTTGTATTATACACATCCTTTTGGATCCTTTGGCCGCCCCTGGCAAGATGAGAGCAAAGTGTACTCAAAGAAGGCCAGAGCCGTCCCCGCAGGCTCATCACGTGTCTCGTGAAGAGGACATAACTGCAGAGCCGAGGGTTGCGTTACAGCTTTCAAAAGACAGCTTGTTCAGCCTAGCCGTCCTTCCTAAGGGAAGCACAGTAAATCAATATTGCCCTGTTGAATGTAAGACGAGCAGAGGGCGACAAGCTCATCGTGGCGCATGCAAACACTTTGAATGCTGACCTGCCCTGAATGTCCTGCTTCCACTCCCTGAGCCAGTCAGCAAAAGTCAAGCATCTCATGCACAAAGCCTGCCCTGAATTATTATTTTGTAACTGTATCTGGAGGAAACAGAGTAGGGAAATGACACTTTTTACTTACTGTGTGCCAAAATCTAATATGAGGCAATCTTAATAATTTCTGGGTTTATATATAAAGGGGGTATTTCCAACAGGTGTGACCTATGACGGCTGTGTAGAGTTAGATTCCAGCTGTTTAATAGTTTCAACAGCTGGGTATGTACATAACTGCATAACCGTGTCTTCCCCTTGGCTAAAACAAACAAAAAAACAACAAACAATTAAAAAAAAAAATACGGGAAATATGATTTAACACTTAAAAAACACGTTAGAACCCGCACTTTAAAGCACATAGCTTTAAATTAACAAGCCATTCTTTTGAAACCCAACTCCCTCCTGAGTGCCACCTCAGCGATACTCTTAACTCAGTTCGCGCTTTTCTCCTGCTTTGTCCAACTTTGGCTCCACTTTACCTCCTTCAGCTCCTTCTCTATCTGCACCGCCCGCTGGACGATGGGTCCGCGGACCGCGTACTCCACCCGCTTAACGTTGGGGTTCATGCTGTCCAAAGTCAGCACCCTGCCCCGGTGCGAGACTCCGTTCACTGCCTGCTGGGACATGTTTGTTATGTCACGAGCGCACCGTTGAAGCTGAAGCGTTATCTAAAAGATGAAAAAGAAAGAAAAAAAAGATAAGTTCAGCAATTAGACGCTCCTAGCTCCACGGGGAGCAGATAAAGTATATCAGCAGTTACCAGTTGTTCAGCGGGGATGTTGTCAGAAAAGTTTCCGTGTTTACTTTCCCTCCAAGCCCCTTTCTTTTAAGCTTCAACTGACACACGAGCCTCTGCACCCTGGGTGTTTGTATCCCCCCCCCCAGGGCCGCCCCGTGCTGCCCCGCCTTCGCGCGCTGTCGTTTGCGATTGGCTGGATTTTCCTAACCGTGACTGACGTCAGCGTCTAACGCTGCTGACTGGCGCCGTGTCATACTGCAAATTTTGTTATCGATCCGATAGCAAGTGAATATGGTGCAGGTCCTGCCGATACCAATACCAATACTTTTAACCTCTAAAGGCAGCTTATGTAGGGGAGTGACAGTGTGTTGTGTGACATTTTAATGATTACAAAGTTTTTGTGATTTCCACTTTCCACAAAAATTGGTTATTTAAAAAAAATATTTTTTGAGACTGAGCTTGCAAAGAAAAGCATCTGGACTTCTTTAAGTTGCTTGAAGACGTTTCACCTCTCATCCGAGAAGCTTCTTCAGGTCTAAGGTCAAATGGTGGGGAGTCCCAGATATAAACCTAGTGGGAGTATCCCCCCACAGAGGGACGAAAGGACCCCCTGATGAGCCAAGGTGTGAAAATGGGTGTGGGTCCCAATCAGCCAGGTTTTCAGTTGAGCTCATTGTGAAACCTGGCCCCCCACCTTATCATTATGATATCATGCGAAAGCAACTTAAAGAAGTCCAGACGCTTTTCTTTGCAAGCTCATTTGACTACGATGACCTGGATGACTGAGAACCTTCACAGACATTTTTTGAGACTCTAAATCGCTTTGGGTTAGTGTTTGCTATGTATATAGGTTAAAGACTATACAGTCAGCACAAAAAGGCTAATAAATGTTTCACAATGCATGTTTGAGCTCAATTTTTCCATTTAAACAAATAATTTATTTAAGAAAATTTAATGGGCAACATACTGTATTGGAGAATAGAAGCAAAGTATCGATCCTATTCTCCAAAAGTTGATTCTGTTCATCTGGACATAGTGTTTTGTGGGAGAAACGTTTCATCACTCATCCAGGTGACTTCTTCAGTCTCAGCTGACTGCAGGTTTCCCCAATCTTATAAACAGTACATTGCATAATGACTGAAACTAGCCCACTGAAGGAACAATGGGCTGGGAGGTCCAGTTTTGTGGGAGAAATGTTTCTCCCACAAAACGCTACCTCCAGATGAACAGAATCAACTTTTGGAGATTTACTTACCTGGATGACTGAGCATGCATCAAGATATCGATCCTATTGCGTCAGTATCAATCCAATACCGGCATCAGCTTCAGCTGCCTTTTGCTTCCATGTTTTTACAGTTATTCTTAATTGTTATGCATCGGGAAGTATTTCTTTAAAGTTAAAGCATGAAGTAATAAATAAGTAAGTAGAATTCAACGTTGTTAGCAAGCAGCGGCTAATTTACGTTAAGAGACAATGTTAGCGTGTGCAAGTCCGAGCCAATGTTGGCCACCTAAATAACAGTGACGAAAAAATGGATGGTAAAAGAGTGCACAAAGTACAGCCCAAGTTCTTTAATAACGAGATTTTTCTTCCTTTCTTTGTCCCGCTTGAGAGTGTGGCTTGTCCAGTAGAAGAAGGCGTTTGGAAGATGTTAGTTTGCTAGTTTTATTGGTTTTTCATGAAGACAAGCAGCACAGCTCAAAAGAAAGAAAAAGCACTAAAGGTTAAGTCAAGGTCGAAGTTCCCACATTAAAGCGGTTTTCTTTTCTTTTCTTTTCTTTTTAAACTGAACTGTATAATTAGAAAAGAGCTAAGCAATAAGCACCATTCCCAACTGTTATAAAGTCATATTTATGCTAGGTTCTCAAAACTGGCTGACTAACTCGCCTGGGATAGACCTCTGGCGTGTTGTATCTGCTGTAGAAATACTTTATTTACCTTGGACATGGACTTCATCGCGACGATGGCTCTGTTATCATGCGAATACCGTAATCTGTACTTCGTAAAATCTTACAAGACTAGTCCAATTTATTAAATGTCCTTCGTTCCGCTGCTGTGATCAATGTGGAGCAAAACAGTAGAGCAACATGAAGAAGCCACTATCTGATTTTTAGTACAGTTAATCAATAACCAGACAGTATTTAATAAACAACTTTTTGAATTATCTGTTCATAATGTAGGTCAGTGGTTACAACTGCAGTTACAATAGTTGTTAACAACATATAATAACTAGTTTCAGTTTTAAGTTATTTTACTTAGGTTTGTGTTTAAAAAATAATAATATTAATACAAATACTTTTTAGTTTTAGAGATCCGTGTCAATCACACATCATACAATCAAACATCTAACTTCTATTTTTATTTCTCTCATTCAGAAAATTCTTGCTGAAAACAAAAACGTGGGTTTTAATTGGGTGATTTGCTGTGGGTTCACCACTGGACAACAGTGTAATATCAGCCATACAGTGGCCCTGCTCTGAAGCAGAGATTTTGACTCGATATAGCAGGTGAAGCAGGCCTGGCTTTTCTTACAGTGAGGTGTCCCAGACAGCCATTACAGGTTGACAGTCAGCATACGCAATACCAGGACCCCGATTGTCAAGCAGATAAATGAAATGCAGGTTTCATTAATTTTATTACTTAGCGTTTCTAGCTCTTAAAAAAAAATCCATAAAACAGGTATACTGCTACAGTGAATGTAACGACAGAGTAACTATTAAAGTATTATGTTGTCAGCTCAGAATGGAAACTTCTTTGCCGGAGGGAGAGAGTCAGATTAATGCTGTCTGTGTCATTTTAACAGTATCATTTCTATTGGATTGTTGATGAATAATGCCCTGTATTATGACGGACATTAAGTGCAATAGCAACAGCTAACATATAGAAAAATAGACTTCTAAAGAGGGTTTGGGGCAAGAGTTTTGAAAGTTTTCCACTTTCTTTTAACACTGGAAACTGGCTGCTTTTTCAGTCATCTTGAGTCCAGTCCTTGTACCTTCACATTTTCAGAAGAATGTGTTTGTTTGTTGACCAACTTAACACTGACCTACAAATCATTCAACTCTGAAAACGGCACCTAAGTCAAGGCATGAAACAATGTTGTGTCTACACATCACACAACTTAACAAAGAACCCATTTTAAATTGTATCTTTAGGCTCTTTGTGACTAACAGCTGTCACAAAACTCATCATTTGTTACATCAAAATATGAAATGCCAAAGATAACAGTTTGAAAGGCATAAAACTGTACCAAGAAGGTCATTTTCAAAGAGCTCTTAGTTGAAAACTTGGCATCTTTCAGCATGGTGTGTGGCATGCCCTTAAAAAAATCTGATGGAGTAACACAAAAGAAGGTGCAGGTCTAAAGACTAAAGCAGAAGAGCATCTGATAGTCAGGTCCTTAAGAAACAGGGGGAAAAAATCCAGCAAAGACCTGACGGAGGACCTGAGAGATGCATTGTCCCTTCAATTGATGCATCTGCTGTTCGCTCAAGCCTCATCAGAAATGGTGTCAGTGGAAGAGCTGCTGTTAGGAAGCCATTATTGAGTAAGGAAAACAGAGAAAAGGCTGAGGTATGCCAAATTACACAAGACACAGACCGAAATCAGTAGCAACAGGTTTTATGGAGTGATGAATCCAAATTTGAAACACAGGGACAATAGTGAGTGTCTACAGTCGACTCTAAAACATGGTGGAGCCGTGTTGAAGCAGTGTGGGCTCATCTTGACAGGAAACCAAAGGCAGCCAACATCCAAAGAAGAGCTTTAAATGTCCTTCAAGAAGCCTGGAGAAGTACTCCTGAAGACTACTTAAAGAAACTACAAGACAGCTTCCATTAGAGAGCGCAGACTGTGTTGAATAAATAGTGGTCATTATCAAATATTGATTTTCAAAGTTCTTAGAACTATATTTATTCTTTTGCTTTGTATACTGTATTTTGGTTTATGTTATTGGACTGTGGCACGAAGGTATGGGTTAATAAATTACATCCACGACACATCACTGTGTTGTCTTTTCATGCGAAAGGAACTACAGTACCAGAGAAAAACCACCTAGAATGCAAAGAATGCAGAGGAACTTGATGCAATGTCAAATAAAATTCATTTCTCACATGGAAATTTCCTTCCTTTGCATGTCATTTGTTTTAATCAGGGACAGAGAGGTGTGTGAATGTGTATCTGTAGGACAGTGTGAGACCCCCCCCCGATGGCTTGGAAAGAGTTTGGGAAAGACATTTGATATCCCAAACTAAAACAGTTCACACACAAGCATGTGATGCCCTGGTGACTTTCATGTGCATTTTGTCAGACTGTAAGTGCATCATCTGTTCCAACTTTACCTCAACGTTAAATGACAGATCAACATCACATACCTTATGTTGTGCAACAGCTATATAATTACTATAAGAGAGACTTACAGGCTCGGTCCTTGTGACTCAGTGGTGCTGGCTCACAGTCAAAGTCTGAACATAAGCAGCTTCCAATTTTAACACACTCCCTCCCCATAAGGGTAACTGTTACTGGGGCCTTATACAACATAAGGATCTGTGCGCATATGTTTATGTGTGTGGATGAAGGTAATTCTGGTGCACCACAATGTTAAACCACCTAAATAAGCTGTCATTGTGTATTAACTGCTGCTCTGGCAGATGGCTCGGAACAGACTGTGTCATTCGAGATGTGCGGAAAGTCAGAGAGTGACTGATCTGATCTAAGAGGACGACAAAAGGGGGAGTGAGGGCAAGTAAAAAATATTCAGCTGATCATTTTTACCACAAGAGGGAGCTGTCATCAACATCAAACAAACAAGACAGACTGGGATATGTTCAGCTTTTTTTGAACCAACTATAAGGCAATAACCTTATCAAATCTGTGCCTCAAATCACACACTTAAAAATGTAAGTTGGAATAAAATAAAATATTTTAAACCCATTATCTGATCTGATCCCCTCCCTGTAAGCATCCCAGTCATAACATCCAGATACATTCATTAAGAGTTCTTGCATATTAAAAAATATATACAAAAATCATTTGTGAAAACATGTTTTTATGTTTTGTTTTTCTAAACAGGGATCAGTAAAAATCACTAACAAAACTGAAATGCAATACAGAAAAAGAGTGCATTGAGAGTACATCAAGTCCATGTCAGACCGATTATGTAATAATCCCACTGCTCACAAAATTTAAACGTGGGACTTCGTGCAAGCATTGCAACCTTTTTTTTTTTTTTTAAATAAGACATTTAATGAAGGCACCAACCTCTGATAAACAATCGTGACACGTTTGCTCAGTTTGACAAGAAAACTAAACCGACTCTTTGACAATTCAGTTAACACAAACATATCATAATTTTCTTTTTATAAATTGTCTCCGGATCAGGAAGAATAAATAATATGATTACATTCTGAGGGTAGAAAAATAGAAATACTGACAGAAAAATAGGAATCTGATAGATGATGATGATGATGATGATGATGATGATGACGACGACAGGCTGAGCTAAATTTCCCCACAGTAGAGACAAATGGTTCATTAGCAAATTGCACCCTTTCAAATTCTGTGCACTTGAAAGCAACAAGAGAAAAAAATTTCAGTCCAAAGTAGAGAAAAAAATAAATCAAACAAGGAAACGGTCCATCTTCATTAAATATAAATTCAGAATATTGATTAAACCAATCATGATCAATCCCCCATATTGAAACAAACCTCTTTCACTCTCGTTTACAATATAAATGTACGCTAATGTAGATCATGTACCTGTCATAGCACTCATTAAGAAAAAAAAGAAAAAAAAAAAAAGAACCTCATTGATTTAAAACAAATCAGCTGCAATTCAGTCTTCTGCCTTATCTAGAAAACTTCACATGATTCTATGGCTTTCAGCCAGTCTAATTGTGTATTTAAGAGATGAGTAATGTAATGCCCCAAGAAATGGAGTGGGGGAGCTGTCTGCTTCTAACTGCAAGACTACAATCTGGAGTTCTCCTGTAGGTGAAGCAGGAGGGAAAGCTAGGACCTGCTAAAGGTGTGAAATGTGCAACAGAAATGAGAAAGCTAATCAAAGGAGGAATAATCACAGATTGCACTTTAGTTCACTTGGAAATGCAAAGCAGATTGATCCATCATTGGCATGTAGCCTTAACCTAAAGAGTCTCCAGTGATTCACTTAAAGCATGTCTGTTTTAACAGGGTTTTTTGCCACTTTTTGCCACCAGCTTTTGTACTTTATAGGCAGCATATTTGTCTGATTGCATGATTCTTTCTACATGAGTCCACAGCAAGGCTCCTTATTGTCGGACTGCTCTTCCTCAGGGGCTCGGAGTTTCAGAAGTGGAGGATCTCCACTGGCTGGGGTGAAGTACACCTGACTGGGGGAGACTGCCTCGGCGGCAGGCGTCATTTCAGGATCTGGCTGAGCCTGAATGGCTGTCACCTCAGCTGCTGCAACGGAGGGCTCCTCCTCAACGGGCGAGGGCAGCGGTGGTGCAGGTGCTTGGTATTTATTGAGCTTAGCAGCTGCCCGCTGGCGTTTCAGGTCAGCCAAGGTGTGGTGTGATTTCTCCCGAGTCATATTGTCTGCCCCCTCGCCCTCTGCAGACCCCACTCCAGACGCAGAGCCGAGCTGGTAGGAGGCGCTACGCTCCATGATTCCTCCCCCACTCCACTGCTCTCCAGGTACGGAAGATGCCAGAGAAACAGAGGTCTCTCCATTCCCTAGGCTGGGCATAATTTTCCTGTCTGCAGCCTCCAGTTCTTCCAAATGTGATGTTGCTGCACCTCGAGTAGCAACCTAAAACACGAGGGGGGGGGGGGGGGGGGGGGACAAAAAAAAAAAAACAAAAAAAACAAAAAACATTTACACTGTTTGTAATGGTCACAAAAACAGTCATGAGAAACATTTTCCAAACAAAACCTCCATCACCATGGTGGCATGCTGGTGCAACTCATTGTCGGTCTGTCTGTCCTCATCGTCGTCCTGCGGCTCGGGCTGTCGACCGCGCTCCTGCCACACCATGGCCTCTTTGTGGTGCTCCCGGCGGTAGAGACTGGAGCGCTCGTTCACGCTGACGCGACGCACCACTTTACTGCACATAGAAATGAGAGACAGGAGGGGAAGCAGTAAAACAATGATCCATTTCAACTTCGGTGTATGCTTTTCCCCCTCTGGTTCCACTGAGCTCCACGCTCACCCTCTGCTTCCTGTGCTAGATGCTCGTCTTTGCAGTGTGCCTTTCTGCCTGTCCTGGCTCTTCATGATGGCATCATGTTTGTGCTTCAAGTCCATCAGTTTGGCTCTGACTTCCTCATCAACACATAAATCTGAAAGGCAAAAGTGTCTCTCATGAATAAGTTTGATTAAAAAAGGCAGAAACAGCAGCAACAACAATACTCTAGTTTCACCTAGTGGTGTCTCCTCTAAGACGGACTTTGCATTTAGATTGGCTCCGTGTGCCACCAGCAGTTCCACCATCTGCATCTATGGAACAAAAAAAAAACACAAAACACAAAACACTATGAATGAGTCATTTCAGAAAACTAGTTGCTTTAGGCATGACAGCAGTATGAACCTGTCCCCAGCAGGAGGCAGCATGCAGTGGAGTCCACCCATCAGAGTCCTTCACATCCACCTGAGCCTTGTTCTCTAGTAACAGCTCAGCCACAGACATATAGCCGTTAGCAGATACGATATGGAGCTAAAGGAATAAAGAAAATGAACTGCACGTCAGTAAAGAACAATATTTCACAAGAAAATAAAATTAACAAAATATTTTCCCAATTCTCTGAACCTTTATATTATTATTACATTGGCTGAATGTTACAGAAATGGTTGGTAAAACATTACAAAGAATGCAGGAAACCTGTGCAACCTGTTAACAGTCAGGGAATTATTGCATTTATAATCAGATGTTTTTAAAATATCTAGCTTTACAGCATTGGATATAGATTTGAACTCTGAGCTGACAAATCTTAAGTGCACCACACAGTTCATGTGCATGCGTCCTTGTGTCTCACCAGAGTTGCTCCATTATCATCTTGTGCGTTTAAATCTGCTCCGCTCTGAGCCAGAGCCCGAATGTCAGCCAGCATAGCCGCCTCTTTAGCCCCTCTGCATTCATCTATACGGTCCTGAGTTATCCCTTCACAAAACAACACACACAGGGACAGGATTGAAAAGATCACTTGGACTTATTTTCTTCCTACTTTGGAACTGCACATAAATGTTGGCCGTCTGATTTCAAATATGATACATGACAGGTAAGTTAAGCTTGATCATGCCTCTTTTTCCCCCAACCTGTCAAAGGCAGGAAGGTTAATCTGTGCACAAACTTCTCACTGACCCTGTTCAGCCATAACCATCTCCAGCAGCTCAAGGGTAGCCTCGTCCTCACAGATGTCATAAGGCATGTTGCCATCCGCATTGACAGCCAGCAGATCGGCCCCACTGAAAGCACACATATCCATATTCAAAAAGACCTGAGTTAGCAGCTTTGCATATTAGGGTGTGTCACTCTAAGTGTTTTCATTTGCATTGGGTTCATTGGGTTTCAATTGCTTTCTCTTCCCAAGAAGGCTCTAAGTCTCAATTGTGGCCTAGCAAATAACATCCACTGAGGTTGAAACGAAAAAAGCACATTATAAACAAAACATATTAGCTTAGAAATTTAAACATTTTGTGAGAGAAACAGAAAAGTTATGATGTGAGGCAGCACTCACCCCTGAATCAGGAGCTGCACCAGACCAGTGTGTCCACAGGTGGCAGCAGCGTGCAGAGGGGTCCACAACTCACTGTCACAAGCATTCACATTGGCACCAGCGTCTAGCAGACACTGCACTATCTCCACAAAATCATCAATGCAGCACTGAGAACAGACAACAGATACAATTGGGCCCATAAGTTTTTGGACAATGACAGATTCTTTTTTAATACTGTGCTTTTGCCTGTGTGCAACTTTAAACATGATGTAATTGAAGTGCAAAATTTCCATTTGAATCCACTGGATGTAATCAAAGTACTGTAATAACCATTTAGGAAATACAGCTATTTTTTATATATTCCATTTTTGGAAATCTCAAAAGGTAATTGGACAAACCAACGTAAATGTTTTAAATGTAAGGATTGTTTTCAACACTTTGGTATAAACCGTTTGCAGTCACTGACTCCCTAAAGTCTAGAACCCAAGGACATCACCAAATTCTGTTCTTCCGCTGAGATGCTTCAGTCGCTGCTTGTTTGTGAGACTCTGTGCCTTCAGTTTAGTATTTAATAACTGAAAACATGCTCTGTTTGAGATTAGCTGGCTGACATGGCGATTGAAGAATGTCTCATGTCTTTGCCTTGAGAAACTCTTTGGATGCTTTTGCAGTTTCCTTTGACCCATTATCCATTAACACTGTGTTTCTGATCAGTTTGCAGCATTTCACTGAATGTGAGCAGAAAGTATAGCCCTGTACACTTCACAGTTCATCCTGCCATTCTATCACCAATCGCATCATCAATAAACACTAGTGGCCTGTGGCACCCATACATGCCCATACCATGACACTGCTCCTACCAAGTTTGATAGATAGTGTGGTATGCTTTGGTTCATCTTGTTGTTTCTCTCATTTACCACACTTTTCTGTTCCCATCACTCTGGCATAAATTCATAATGGTTTCATCTGTACAAAGCTTTTGTTTCCAGAACTGTGCAGGCTCTTTTAGAGGTTTTCTGTCAAAGTCTAATCTGATCATCTTGTTCTTGAGTGTAACCAGTGGTTTGTTCCTTTTGGTAAAGCCTCTGTATTTACATTTATAAAGGCGTCTCTTACTTGCAGACCTTGAGAGTGATTGAGTGTGTTCTTGACTTAGTCAGATGTTGTGAAATTGTTTTTCTCAATCACAGAAATAATTATGTCATAATGCACCTTAGCTGTTTTCTGGGGTCTTTAAGGACTTTTGATTTTGCTGACATGACCAGAGCATTCCTTCTTTTTAAGAATTAACAAGATTCCTGATTTGGACCCTCCTCAAGTTTTTCCTCTATTTATGGTAGGTTTGTGCGGATTTTCAGCCTAATGATGGTCTCCCTCACTTACAACAACATCTCTTTGAACATCATTTTAGGAGTTCCAGTGAGAAAATCCCAAATGGAACTATTCTTCTGCTTAATATGTCATGGAAACTGCCTGTCAGTCAATTTTCTAATTAACTTGAAGCCTCTGAAAATTGTCGACAGTTTATTAAAAACGGATGGAATAAACTTGAGGGAAAAAATATGATGTTAGAAAACGAGTACAAGCAGAGATAGAAAAATCTAAACATTAGTATTAATGTCAACTAAAGCACTGGATAAAGAAAAGAATTTACATGTACTCAGCCCTCTGTGTAAACACTACATTTTCCAAGGGAAACGGCAAAGCAAACTGCTCTTGTAAAGAGTTCTCTGTGCTAACAAACAGTCCTCTCAGGAGTGTGTAGTAGTGCGTGTATGTGTAAACATATAAGGAGAAATTAAAAAGGGGTGAGAAAATCGCAAGGATTTAAGGTGTCTTAAGGTGTCAACTAACAAAACACAGCAATATTGTGGTGGTTAAGTGTGACTGAGGTTGCCCAGAAATAGGAATGCAAGAAAAAAAACAACAACCCTTTTTCACCTTTTCCATCTATAATCAGGGTAATAACTACTTTCTTTATGTAAAGTAACCAAGAAAACGTTAAGACATAATAAACACAACTAGTACTTGGTGAGCTCAAAACTGTGACCACACACAAACAAACATAAACACAGACACAGAACAGAACTGGCCTAAATGTTGACAGTGGTATATGTGCAACATGTGGTTTTACCGGCCGTAACAAAATCATGCCGCGTAAGCAGAACTGCTTTGTGTGTAACTCAGTAATGTTGATGACAATTTAGCATTTGATTAGTGCAAAGGCAGAACTAGGTAAGTGAGAGGAGGCATCTGAGTTTGTACAACTGGCAGTGTTAACAGTGAACAGTGGTTGACTGGTGGTGGCTCCTGGAGCTAAATGCATGTGTACCTGATGCAGAGCAGTCAGTCCATCCTCGTTGACCAGATCGGGGTTGATTCCGCTGTTAAGCATCTCCCTCACTAGCACAAAAGAAAAAAAAGAAATTTACAATCATGTATATACAGATTATGCATGACCATCAGGGCAGAGTCTTTTCCATAAAAAATACAAACAAACAAACAAAAACAACCTTGCCATTTACCTGCCCTGAACATAGAACAATCTTTACAAGATGGTATGTGTAAAATGTAAAAGGATTTACCACCTTACCAACTAGCTCAGATCCAACAACTTATAATAAAGCTCTTAATACTATTTTTAATCTCTAATATATTCAGTACAATTTTTTCAGTTCCTGTAAGTCATTGGTTTTTACAGTGCAAGAGCTTCTTTCAGCAAATGCCAACAGCTACAGGACAAAGAAGCCTCGGCATTACAGTCAATTCATGGCACACCAATACTTGTGGGGTCTCCCTTCACACGTTTCTGAGATCTGGATCAGTCTTCTACAGGTGTCAATACCCTGGATTAGTATATAATTGCACTTTGATGCTCTAAAATCACTGAGTTTAAGCTGAAGCATTTGAAAAAAATTGTTGTCTTCTGATTATGAACTTTTTGTGCAGTGTGTATACCCACCTTCATCCAGGTCGTTGCGGGAAGCAGCATCAAGCAGGGTGACAGCACTGGGGAATGTCACTTTGGTGGTGCGTGGCTTCTTCTTATCTGCTTTGGCCCTCGACCCTCGTGCTGCATCCTTTTCCATCTGTGCCCAAGCCTTCAGCTGCTGAGCGCGGCGCTTCTTGGCATGCTTGAGCCGTTCTGTGGCACTCAGACGCCCCATGGTTGCCATTTCAGCAAGCAGCTCGCCGTGATCTGCTGCCATGATACCGCACCGCCACAGCGGCTCAGCTACTATAGTACTGTTTCTTTCACTTATGTGAGGATATCCTTTAGGGGGTTTCAGCCTTCTTAATTTATCATATGCCTCCTGTCCTTTTTATAGGGAAGCCAAAGAGGCCTACATCAGGGTGGGAGAACACAAAAAGATACTGCAGTTCATCTTTAAAAGTAACTTGAACCACAAAAAACAGCAAAAATTTCAAAAATATGATGGGAAAGAAACTAAGTTGTGCAATCAGCTGACAGATATTTCTGTCTCTTTCCCATCTTTAAAAACTCTTATCGTGCTAAAGTAAAATAGCAGCAGGAAGGTGTCCAAAACATAATAATCCAAAGGGTAGGTTTCAACCAGCTGTCAGTCCTCCAATCCATTTCTACTTTGGGTAACTTGGCGAATCATCCACTTGGCAAACAGAGAAAACAAAACAACTATAAAAAGGTCAGTCTATCTTAGCTTCTAATCCAAACAGACAGCAATCATGCTTCAGTATATGGTCCAAAGGAGGTGTGGATTTGTGAGAATCCATAGGCAGCAGTGAAAAACAAATCCACAAGGTGGAAAGAACCAAACATCCAATGAGAATAAAAAAAAAAAAAAAAGGAGTCCTACTTCAGTTACTGACAATAAACAATATTTGACAGAATTAAAATATTTCTGGGTGGTCAAATAACAACATTTCACAACTTCCTGTTGATAGTGTTGGTGCACTTTTTGGTAAATCTTCAAAAGATGTGATCTAGGTATAAAGTCTTCACCAACTTGAATGACATTGTCTTCAGCCTGTGGGTCAGGGAGAGAGAAGGAAAAACTGCAGTGAGACAAAATGTCAGAGCTATGTTACAGTATAATGACAACATACTGCTCTCTTAATCCTGTTATCTTTAACCCCTGAGCTCCTCTCCCCTACTCCCTCCTCTCCCACTCCTCTCCTGAAAGAAACTTGAGAGGGTGGGATGCTTTTCATTAATGACTGACACACCCTGCAGCCCAGCACACACATTACATGTGTTACAGGGTATTCACACGGTGAGAGTGAGTGATGGATGTTGTGGCAATGCAGTTAAGTAACAAGTATGTGACCTGTTATGGTGCAAGTTCCCACCCCTGACAACCCTGGTCAGTGAGATCCCTCTCATTGGCTTTCGTTCACTTCCAAGTAGAGATACGCGGCTCACACACTCGGCTCTTTCCAGGCTGTTCATTTATTATTTAGGCCTGGGCCAGTGAGCGCTGAGAGGAAGGTCAACTAGAGGCACTCAGTGAGATAGAGAGAGTGACTGATAAGACTGTAGTCCCAGGACACAGCTACTGCAACATTGTACCAATGACAAAAAAAAAAAAAAAAAAAAAAAAAAGCTGAGAGAACACACCGGTCCATAAATCAACAAGATTAGAGGGCAATCAAGTGTAGAATCATTAGACATAACAATTACAGTGGTCCTCTTGGACTTTCACCTCATTAAGAATCCAACAGTGTTTTTAATAGTTGTATTAAACACAAATAGTCCTTTGTTACAAACTAAGTGCAGATGCCTATATCTTAAAGCCTTGTGTGCAATATGATATAGCATACAAAGAACTATAATTGTGCTTTTTAAATAGGGTTTTGCCCTGCCATTTGAAAGACTAATAGTTCTTGCCTTGGGGACAGGCAAGAACTATTAATATTCTGTGTATACCTACTATTTTCAGGATACCTAACCCTTCACCCTTTGTCACAAGCTACAATGTAAGGATTTCCTTAGTTTAAGGTCACACTCTGACTCTCTCCATGGATTGAAGGCTACTACGCAGATCTGTCTTTTAAATACACAGATTAATACGGACTTGGAATGCACAGGACAGAGATATGTGTAATGAAGGTTAGTTTCAATTAGAATGTACCGACAATTGTACAATATAGCTTTTTAAACTTTCTCCCTCAGAGAAGAAAGCCATAGTATCCAAAAATCAGCACTGTAAAAGTCAAGAGTAAACAGTAAGTATACGGACTATTAAAGAATAGTCCAATTAGAGGTAGTGGCCTTGGTTATACTGCACTTAACTAATGAAAAGGGGAATAAGTTTTGTGGCATTTTAAGGGGCTTTAAAGGGGAAAAGGATTAGAGAAATCTGGAAAAATCCCTTCAAGAACTTTACTGATGTATTAGTGGGATAATTCCAGACACAATCGGAGAGATCAGTGGGAAAAAAATCTTAAATATGTTGTTTGTTTTTTTTGTCAGACTCCCAAACCTAGTGTTTTTGATATTTTATCCTGTGCTGTGAATTTTAAAGATATCTTTTCATACTCAAAGCCTATGTTAAATGTTGACACTCAGACATAAACAACAAAGCCATAATATATCACCTGTATATTAAAATACATCCTTTAGTCCACATCTTTCACAAAAATCAGCCACTACTTGATTTGTGCACATCAGAAGTTCATTTCTTCTGAAAAAAGATGCTTTGATTCTTACTTCACTAACATTTCATGTTTGCTGAGTTTACACAAACAAAGAGTGATAAACCTTTTTTTTTTTTTTTTTTTTATATGCGATTCACAACAGCGCACATTAAAGAGATGGAATTTGATGATTTGCATTTCTAAAGTGATCAATGTGAGAATCAAGGCTGCCCTCACCGCTCTTTCTGAATAACGTTATCCTACTGACTAAGCAGACAATAAAACTGTGCCCCATTTGTCCCTGTGACTATAAAACCGGTTTACTGTGTTTCAACCCTCACCATGAAAATATGGGCTCACCTGACCTGCTGGAACTGTGCTGGCCTGCCACTGTTGTGGTGTGTATCTTACATGGTGTATCACTCTGGGATGACAGCATTATTGCGGTTTCTTATATTATTGTGGTTTCTTATACTCATGACCACATTGCTAACAAGTTTTCCACCATATAGTTATCGCTGCAAAGAAGGTGCTGCATCAAAAACCTCCTAGTGTTTGATTTGGTTACAGTTGCCTGCAATGTTTCATGTTTTGTGTGCAAATACTTGGCAACCCAGTGGAAGCAAAACTTGAAAAATGAAGAAAAGAAAAAAAAGAAAAGAAAATGCAGATGCTTCATCTTCAAAGTAAAGGTTGAGCCAACTGTGTCCATTTACAGTTTGAATCAGACTTTTCTCCGTTTGTTCTAGAGCTCGGAGAATATCTGAAAAATGTTTCTAGACAAGTGCATCACTTAGATTTATTCTACGACCACAGCAATATAATAACAGCCAAATCACAAACAGGTTTTTGCCAACTGGTTGAGGAATACATACTTTTCCCTCGCAACAGGAGGTTGCCAGATTGTTGCAGACAGGTCTCCATGTCTGTGTGTAATTTACGTACTTATTCACTTAAACCTACATGGTCACCATGAATGTCAAACATCCAGAATGGCAGACAAATTGACATCATGCTAATAGTGGTCACATGTTGGCAAAACCTCAATGGGTCATTAGAACAATAGTCTATTCAATATGTCCTCTGTAGTGGGCATTGAATAGTTCTCAGGATGATATCACCACCTCTTGCCTTGGCGTGCTCTTGACAACACCTGAGAATGCTTTATGCAATTTCAAAACAAACTCAGAAAAATCAATTTTAAGAAATATCCATGAACCTATGGATGCAGCCATAGCGTGGTTAATCCATATATATCTTACGCATAAAATCCAGTCATCAAAAACACATGTCACTTAAAACAACCCATCCCTCCAAAAACTGTCATATATGTGGTGTGTTGACTGATTCACAATGGCAGATAATGCACTGAGGAAAATGCAAGAACACTGTTAAAGTTACCCAACTATACTATTAATACCAAACTTAATACTTCCTGAATCCTTTTCAAATTACAGTCTAAAGAAAATGTTGGAGATTAGCAATAGGTCACTAAAAGCTACTTTTAGCTTCCCTCTTTTTTCATTACAGCAGATAGCTCCACATGTTTGACTTGGCAGATTGTTGTTTTTCTTCAGATTTCCTCTCTGATGCAACACTGAAGGGATTTATTTCTTCTCCCAGGATCAAACTAGGGATCTTTCACCTGTTAGGAAAATCAGTAAACCATGCCAATATGGAGCCACAGTTTAGTAACTCATGCTATTAACCGGAACTGAAAATAACAGAGAGACAAAAGGAGTCAAAGAGAGAAAGAAGAGATATCCATGTTGGTGAGCAAGTCAGACAGGCAGACTTGGAGAGGTAGGTAGAACATAGGTAAAGTGATTAGACTACCTTGGGAAGAAGTAACAAACTGTGTCCATGTGAACGCTCGTGCATGCATCTTTTGTACACTATGGGACTTGAACACACAGCAAAATTACACACGAGTAGCGATGGGAGGCATGATACATTGCACACAGGCTAACTTTCTCGCCTGTGAAACTTAACATAGATAATGTCAGAAATTTATTTCTAATTAAAATGTACGATCACACACATAAACACAAACTCTGGCATCAGAGCAATATATTCTGATGTTATGCCGTGGAGTGTTAAGTTTAGCAAACATGTAAGACATCCTCTCATACTAAGGTCTAATGAAGCGCCTTTATTTGTTTGTTTAACCAACAGCGCCAGAGTTCCAGGTTTACATTAATGTCCCAAGCCTAATGGGTTTTTTGACCTCCATCACATCTTTTTCCCTAAGAAACTAATCCTGAAACCATTAATAATAAATGTATCCATTTCAAAACCAAGTAGTGTAGCAATGATAACACTTCCTAAATCCTTTCAGCAGGAAACACAGTGACAATTTCTCTTGCCAAGGACCAATTCTGGAAGACACAACATCCTTGTAAATGTTTTTCACTACGCAAGCTGATCTTGGAGAGTGTAAATAATGTTATGTGACAACTGCACTCTGCTCAGGACACTGTGGATTCTCACAGCTACCAGTGCTACCCCTCATTCACCAGATTTTCAGAAAACCTGAACTCTGGGGCCTTGACATTGAGGTCACTGAGATTTGAACTCATGAAGATTTTTTATAAATGCACTTTTGGTATATTTTTTAAAAAATCCCACATTGCCTTCTTCTCGAGTTAGCACATGCAAAAACACGGGCAGCCACACTGCCTGCCAAGGTGACTACAATACCCCATTAGCCTTTTACAGTTAAGGGGTAAAAATTGGGCTGAAGGAGAAATTAAGTTCAACGTCGCAAGTAATTCTGTGTTAGCCCATCATCAACGAAACAATGCGAGCACCTGATTCAATCACAATGTACACAAAAGTATTTGCTGTGAGTGTGAACACCGCTAACTTGTGGCTACACACTGATGCAAAAAACAGTATGTGTCAAAATCAGCCACTTCCACTCTGGATCTTGTCTCTTTAAATCATATACTGTCCAGTTTTGTTTTGACTCCACTTTAACCATGACCTTTCAGTCCAGTCTTTGCTTTAAAGCCTAAAAGTAGGGAAGTTTATCCCTTTAGAGTATTACTCCGATAGTTCAGATTTAGCCAAAAAAAAACTACAAGTCATGTTGCTGTGAAAAAGAGAAAACACATCTTCAGTATCCTCACAACATGGAAATGCTATCTTACTCAGACAGACCAGCAGCTCAGAAATGAACTAGAGAAAAAAAAAAACTACAAGATAAACAGTCAGTGGCCCAATACTATGTTGCCTCTCTGGACATATTAATAGTTTGGTTGTAGTCAATTGTAGACAAGGCATCACCATGTGAGGATATTTCTAAGATAAATATTGAAACTACAGTATTGTGCAAAAGTCTTGAGCCATGTCTGATTTCTTTAGATTTTGCTTCCAAGGAGTCAGACTTTCTTGTAATTTTTCTTTTCTTTACAATTTCTTGCAAGTGGGCGTGGTCAGCAGTTCTCCAAGCTTTCTGGAGGTATTTCAAAGTTTTTCTTTCACATTTCATTTCACAGGAATGTTTTGTTTGTTAAGCCACTTAACACTGGCCTATGAATCATTCAAGCCTGAAAAAGGACCCTAACTCAAGGAACCAGTGTTGTGTCTACACATAACAGACATTTTAAACTGTATCTTAAGGCACATTGTTACTAGCAGTCTTTTACAAAGGCAAATAAATTGTTCCAATTTTTTAAGCTGAATCCAGGAAAAGTAGTTTGGACCAAACAGGCAATTCCCAAAGAGATATTAGCTGAAAACGGTGCATATCTCAGCAATGTGTGCTCTTTTTTTGTAGAGGATAAAAGAAGAAATGGCAGGCTTAAAGACTCTCTACAACACATGAACACTATTGGAAAGTCACATATTTAAGAAATAAGAAAAAAAGCCAATCAAAGACCTGACACAGGGCCTTTAAGATGCATCTGATCCTTCAGTTGACCAATCTTCTGTTCACCGAGGACTTAACAAATTATAGGACAGTTTGTCTAAGAGAGATCAGACTGTGCTGAAGAATAAAGGTGTTAGAATTGCACAAAATTTGTTTTTTTATACTGTATCTCTTGTAGTTTTGCACATTTCAATAAAGAGCTGCAACGACTTCCCATTTTCGTAGAGGGAAAAAAGGAAAGAAATGTAAGCTTTTGCACAGCACTGTATATTTTCAACAGTATACACTAGGATCAAGTGTTCAACAAAGAGCAACCCCTCCCCCGTCCTTTTGTTTTCTTAAGGAAGGATTTTGCTAACTATTCAAAAAGAAATAAGGAGAAAGCTATAAATGAAAATCTGAACACTAAATGAACAATCAATAATAATCTTTAAAAATTTGCTTCAATTTCTCTGCGATGCTGTGATCTTACCTTACCGATGTACTCACTACAAACACTTGATGCACAACAGACCTCAGCCTCATGAGTCTGTTAGTTTTGCTTCTGCTATATAAAGAATGGGGAATTTGTTAGTGGGAAGACTGTGGAAGAACCTTGTGATTCCCAGTGTTGGGCAAAGACGAGACAGGAAACTACACAGGAAAAGACAAATTTTAGCACGGCAGACACCACAGCGCACACACGCGCTGAAAAATATGACTAACATTTATTATATTTGGGAAAACGTCCCTTCATCAATGTGACACTTGTAGTCTTCTGACTAATTTTCCACCTAGTGACCTAACAGGAAGGTCTGTCTACAGCTGCTGACAAATACAACCTTTCACTCAACAGCTAGAATGAATAGAGTACTATGAATACATATACTGGGGCTCAAACATTCACCAGGTGGGTGGGACTGATCAAAACAGAAAATACAGCCTAAACAGCCAACCTTAAATCTGGCCACACTTGGTCCTCTGTGCTTCAATCATGGGTTTGTCATCATAAAACAGCACCGGACGGCTCCTGTGTACAGCCTCCAGCCTGGTGAGCTATTTGATTTGAAACAGAGGACCTTACCGACCCACTCATTGAAACAAACATTGCTGAGTCAGTGTAGCTTGATGATTCGGGAATGATCCCGCCTGCAGTCTGATACAATGCCAAAGTAGCCTAAAATGTGTGCCAGATACTCACAAATACTCACTGTTAGAAGGGACAGAGCTGGGAATGGCTTGTCAAATCATGAATCATTATTTCTAATCAAAAAGCCAAGCGTTACCCAAGTGTAGCATCTACACTGCTTCTCTGCGTTTAAAAAAAAAAAAAGAAAAAAAAAAAAAAAGAAAGAAAAAAGAAAAACTTGTTTTAAATTTAACGTATTTTTGGGCTGATGCTTGGACAAAGCAAGACAAACGAAGATGTCACATACCTTGAAATAATTTCCACTTTGGGTACTGATACAGGAAATGTTTGTAGCTGCAGCCCTTGAAGGACGGACAAAATTATAATCACTACAAATGAGAGCGAGGGAGGAGGATCTACAATAAGCCCTGTCATGTGTTAAGGTTTGAGTTGCTCCATGTAATCACTCAGAAATCTCAGTAATTCTATCAAGCAGCCAAGGGTTAGGAGAGACCATGAGAAACAAAAAACACAATGATGAAGGCGAAGATACGTCACACAAAAGAGCCGCTGCTTTTTTTGGAAGACAGGATGTGGACAGAGAGAGAAAGAGAGGGTTAAAAGGATGTGGAGGAAAGAATGTGAAGGAGATAGAGAAGAATATGAGGAGGAGACAGGAGGGGGAGGAGACAGCCAGACTAGCTTTGACTTTAACTCCTCCGACTGCTTGTAAGTAGGAAGTAAGGTCATGTCATGCTGGAGCGGAGGAGGAGAGGCGAAGAAACAAAAAAGAAAACAGGAATCTTTAAACGGAGCCAGGTGACAGGATGGGATGTATCTTTATTATCCCATAATGGGATAATAAAGAAATGCCTCAGTAAGACGAGAGAGAGCCCCAAACCCGACAGAATTATTTTACAGAATTAATCTATCAGTTTAGTGGCGATTGCTACTCTTGCTGTAAAATCACAGTCCGGCCTTTTTATCCATTCTTCCTAAGTCTCTGAAAGCACGCAGCACTGTGTGGGCTGTCACATCGTGTATCAAGGAGCCCTCACACTAATTTTAGTCTATATTGTGAAACCTGCAAATATTTAACTTTACATACCAAGTCAATGTTGTTGAAGAGGCACTTTAAACATAGGCCTGACAAGAACAAATGCCTGAGTTTATTTAGGTTAATAAGTTATTGATGGAGGGTTAAAGTCAAATAGCTGAAGGGCCGTGCTTGATTGTGAATAATAATCCTTTTCTTCCTTAATCCCTTCAGACTTGTGGGTCTGCCCCTGTGCAGTGTGCCTATTTTCACAATAAGCAAATAAATTCTCTTTACAATTCGCTTTTAGCTGAGAAAAGAGATGTTATCATAAGACATATCGGAATTTTTCATTATTATTCATTCAGTCATCAACCTGTAATATCATTTGCCAGACTGAGCTTGCTATTTTTATTATTATATTATTATTATTATTAACAAAATAGTTGATTAATTCAACTAATGTTAAAGTAATCCAACAAAACCCATTTCAGTAAATGATTGGATCTACTTGACCCTGAACTCTGAGCTGCCGCATGTAAGATAAATGAGTTGTATTTTTTTACGTCAGGGTAATTAACTGTATAAGTTGGCACGTCGCCCTTTCACGCTGCTGTGATATATTTAGCTTTTAAAAAAAATAAGTTAAACTTAGTCCCAAATCACCTTCACTTTTTCATCACAGTTTGATGAGATCGCTATAGCGCTAAACAACATTAATACAATAATGGAAAGTTTTAACAGCAGCGGAAGCTTTAGCTCCTGTCACGGGATTAGCTAACCGACCTAGCGGTTCATAGACAAGCCCAACAGGTGTATTGTCTGCTGACAGGTAATGCAAGCGGCTCTTTCCCCACTTGCTTCATCCGTAGCTCTCATAACGTAGTTGTATCCCACACGCTTGACTTTACAAGTTGAAAAATTGGCAAGCGTACCTGTTGTGCGGCTACCTGTGGTGAAGTCATATTATGCTAACGTTACCTTAGCTTCGCATTAGCTCGCTGTTCACCGACGCTGAACTCGGAGCCGCTGCCCTCATATAATTAACGTTAACGTCTCGGCGACAACTAAGTTCAGCTTTTACACAATCGTTTGAACCGAGCAGGACGTTCAGATTCATTGTAAAACAATAGAAAAACAAAGTGGCGACATCTTACCTGTTGCGCTGCCTGTCAGCGGTAGGTCCTGGGCGAGCCGTGAAACTGAATCAGCTGCTGTCCGCCGCAGCTCCAGCTTCAGCCAGCCCTCTGGGGAAATGCTTCACCATAACAACCGGACCTGCGCCCTCTCCTCCCACCGGACAGCCTCCACCAGAGGGCGGCAAAGTCTGCAGGTTGCGGGGCGGCAGGAGACAGGTGATCATCTGCCAAAAAACATGCCCGTATTTAAAACTGTTATAAATGACTTGCTGACTCAAACACCCCCCCCCCCCCCCCCCAAAAAAACATCCCAATGTGTAAGCAGCAATCAAATTTTTGACAAAGTGAATTTTATACATCATTTATTTATCCAGGTACAAAAAAAAGTCTGAGATTAAAAATTTTATTTTTTTAAAATGAGATCTGGCCAAGAGGGCAGCAGAAATGGCAACAAACATAATGGCTCTATAAATATATTTTAAGTGGATAGATTAATAGATACTTTATTCATCCCCAGGGGGGCATTAACAAATTCCACATACATGCTAGACAGGCCAGGACTGATACAAAAGCAATCACGACACTATGTACTGACTAATAATGAGTTATACTGTAGTGCATCATGTTATATTTAAAAGCTGTACTTTAGCTATTAGCGGTGGCTTGTGGTCAAAGTAGCCATTCATTTTACTTGAATCTCTGCCCTTCCTAATTTTTCCCCTCCATCTATTTTCTTACCACTCTCTTTTTGGGATTTCTGTCCCTCCTCCTGCACTTCTCCAAGACTAGTGCTAAGAACAGCAGTTGTTTGTGACGCGAGGGTTTGTTTGTTTTTGTTTTTTGTTTTTTTACTAGTTGTTGCTGTTGACAGTGTAGCTGCTAACATGCCGGTTAATTTGACTCATTTTGTTGCATTTTTGTTTGTCTTTCTTTTTGCCTCTCAGCTTTTCAGCTCCACCTTTCGTTTCGCTATCTTTATCAACCACGTCTTCCACAATAAAATCTCTTATACAAGGTGCGCGGGCGCACAGGGAACGCTGGCAGGGGAGGGAACAGTTTGAAATTAAGATATTTGATTGGGCAATCCAGTGTCAATAATGAAAATGCACCAATGGGCTGCTGTAAGTGTTTGAAGGGCCGGTGCACAGCGGCCCTACGACCTGTTGCCTGTATAAACATATCGACCAAAGACAAACAAACAAAGAACAGTTATATTGACCCACCAGGCAAATGCGCGGTATGCCAAATTACCAGTCCAGCCTTGATGATAGACATTCAATAAATACTAACAAACACTAATAGATACTTGTAAATACACAGTATTGCCAAAAAACTACTAAAAAGCAATTTAAAAAAACATTAAAAAATAAACAGGTTGAACTTGCCTTAGTGTAAAAACAACCCATCCTTCATTTTTAAGTCAAATATTGAGGGTGTGTTTGCATGTATAAGGATGTGTTTGCCTATGCACCTGCGTTCTTAGAAATGTGAATTCACTGCAGTCTTTTCACAGTAAACTGTTAAGATGTGTTTGGTAACTAAATGATAATCACTGCAACACACAAGCCTAAACAAGTGTGTCTTTACAGAGCGGGTTGGTCTTTAACACTCCCATAATTAAAAATCAACTTTGAGGCACTCAACCAAAAACACTGCTGGACAATGAAATGCACAAGGTGTCCCTGTGAGCACCCGAATCAGTTACTAAATCCTAAAAAAGAGATAGACACTGAAGACGCTGTGACCTGCTGACCCCCGCAGTGACCCAGCTATGCATCACAGCGGTGATACCCTGCAGAGTCACAACAAGGAACCTGCGTTGGAGCTTTTGTTACCATCTCTGGTCTTCGGGAGAAGATTCAGTGCAGTGCTTCTTCAAGTGTTTTGAATATGCATAGAATGAGTTTCATAAAAATGATGGCAAACAAAGAGAAGAGTGACTCAGTAATTGGACTGGACTCAATCAGCCCATGTGAAGAGCCTTGTGAAACCAGTGATGCCCATGTTTAAAATCAATTGGATTTGGCTTACACAAATATTTATTATCCATTTCTGTGTCAGGAAAGAAAAGAAATCTTCACCGTAAATGAAAATATTATTTTCAGGCCTTTTAGTTTTTCATTATTCTGGTTTTGAATGCTTCGGAAAAGTCAGATTTCATGTGGCATGACAGATAAACTGCCTGATACCAGCCTACAGACAAAAGGTCAGAAACACCTGATGAAGGTTTTTCTAAATGCTAGTACTAACCAATGGTATGCTTTTTTATTGCTTAAGTTATACAAAAGTCACTCTTGTCTTAATTGACACATCTCAGATCAAACTTTTCCTTACTTTCTCTGTGACAAAGAGCATGCCTTTCTTCCTCCTCTATCCCGGTATCGGGATGGATGAGAGCTTAGGAAGGATTTGTCTGGACTCAATCAGCCCATGTAAAGAGCCCTGTCCCCGATGCTGACCTATTCACGTAGGACCCCATTCTCTTTATGTGTGGCTCTCTAATCCAGACCAAACCTATTAACTGGCATTCCAGCAAACAGGAAGGGATGAATTGACAGTTTGTATTCAAATCGGTGCGTCTAGCACTGAGCCCTTCACTGGAGAATGCTATGCAAATGCAGGTGGAAACATGGTGCGTGGTGGTTTAGGAGATTCCCCATATACACCAGTGATTCCCACCCTTTTTTGTGTCAGGTTTCAGCATGTGTTTGGTACTGTTTTTCCTGTACCTCTTAAAAGTAATACTGTATTTAGTTAACTCTTTTACTTTCGTTATTATTATTATTATCTGTTACTTTGTAGCATTACAATTAATCTGCCATTCCCTGATTGAAAATGTATCCATTACTTTCAGCTGTTTCTTAACTTTCAGACATATACCATGTATTCATTTTCTTTATGTATAACCTACAGAGGTTTTCCATTTTTAATCTGATTTTTTGTTTCAGACTCTTAGGCTGTGAATCATTCTTATACCTGTTTAATTGCCTCCGAATCTCTCAAATAGAAAGAGATATGAGGAATTTAACCCCATTAAATTCTACATATTTATGAATCTTATGTAATTATGCTTAATTTTAATTCTTCTAATACTTCTGTGGTTTTTGAGTGAAACCGCTAGGTGGGGATAAACCTCCAGGGAAGGTCACCGACAGTGTAAGAAAAATACTGACCCAAATTGAAGCAGGTGTGCGACGGAGATTTGATGTTCACCGTGTTTAGGAGTGCCATCTGACCTAGAAAAACAAACAAACTCATTCAAATATTTTTGCCTGCAGAAATTACACATTTGTGCGGTAAGTTTGTCACACGGGCGAATTATTTATTTGAAACAAAGCAAAAACGAGCAGAGCGTCCTTTTTTATTCTAATTTTTACAGCAACCTGATTAAAAGAGCGTCATCAGCTTTGTTGCCTGGACATTTAAGGTTAACTTGTGGAGTGGTGTGATGTGAGTGGGGGTCAATGTGAAAACGCCCAGTAGCGCCCATTAAAAGTAAATGGATTTTAATTGCAGGAAAACTGAGTTGTTTCCAGCTCTGCTGCTTCTGTAACTTTCAGGTGACACAACTGTTGGATCAAATCATCTTTAATCTGCGCATTAGTGCGAAACTCTTTACAATCCCGTGCCAAAGTTCACGCTTTGTCACATGATGGATCCTAAAGTTGATTCTTTGGTTGACTTGTTGATATTTTTTTTTCTGCTTGAGGGAGATGTTGAGGCATTTTCCAGCAGCTGGGGGTGTACGTGATTGCCCCTGTTTAAGGTGTGAATGTTCGACCCAACTACAACACTTAGCAGCTTGTAAGCGCCAGAAACCCCACAAATGGTGTTGAAACCCCCCGCTCCCCGTATTTCCTCACATGCTAAGCAGCTTCTCTTTTTCTTGGGATGGAAAAGTCTCCAGCTTCCCGATGGGGGTTCTTCTAATCCAACTTGTTTTCACTGTCTTGCTGGGAAGCAAGAGTTTCAACATTAGCACTACGTTAAGTTGAACAAAAGAGGCGCATACCCGAAAATAGTCTTTTCAGCGCTAAATGGCATGCTCAACACTCCAGAGGGAGACCCCACTGTGGAAAAACACCTCCATCGACTGCAGCGCGTTATCAAACAACACAAAACAATGATGACTTAAAATATTCTGCACCTACTAATCAGCTAATCAGCGTAGTTTATGCTTTTTTCTTCATTTTTTCTTTTTCTTTTTAGGAATAGCTTTCATGGGAATAGTTTCTCCTCTGGAATTAAAAGCCAAATCAAATACACAATTTGGCTAATTTGATTTTAGTTTCTCACAATTAAAAACCATTCCAAAAGAATTCAGTAGGCAGTGAAGGCTGAATTGCTTATTTAATAATTAATAAAGAAATGAAGTACTGAAAGGGGCATCGTCAGTGTTTGTATATTAGCCCTCTCTTGTGTATATTGCTCATCTATAATTGTTGATTGCATCCGAGGTTAAATCGAAAATATTTGTACCCACCCTACCCCCACAAGTTTTACCTTTTACATCTAAGCCCAAGTAAAAGCTTTAGTGATATTAAAATTAAATAGACAAATAATTTAAAAAGTGTACGATAAGACTAAAATGTGTAATTGTGTAAAGCCAGACTTGTATTAATGTAGATGTGTTCCCCAAACATTTAAAGTCTCCATGCACGAATCTTGTAAACAGAGATTTTTAAGTAGTTGTTGAATCACTACGTTGCATGTCGGCGTGTTGATAAGGTATCGTATGGGTGGTTTACAGTTTTGCCCTGTCTTTCTCTCCCCTCTTCGCACACAGACCCAGCCCAGCCCCCAGGGCCGATCAGTCATTCTGCTTTCAGATAACGCATCCCCCCGATTACGCAGCGGGATTTACATGAAACTGTTAATTGTTTGCTCTTCAAATAGTCAGCCTGGAGCCAGCAGTCTGCCAGAAGTTAAGGACCGACTCTTTGACCTCCTCCCCCTCTACGTGCAGAGCGATATTCCTCCCCTGACTGATCAGCATGACAAAGCATTGGCCGGGGCAGAGTCTCTTGGCACCGATCGCTTCATCCCACCTAGGAGAACTTCTCGACCATCAACTTGACTTCCACAGAAATGAGCAGCAGAGTTTTTCTCCCAGCGGCGTAGCGCCGTGGAGCTCACCAGCCCAACACTGGCCTTACCTCACGGATCCGATGCCTCCCCAGCAGCTGCCGCGCTCGGAGGAACCAACGGAGCGCCCCGGACACCTCACCGGCGCCACGGGATTCATGGATAAAGAGGAAGCGCCTGGATCTTTAAACCCGAATGATCAAGATGGACAGTTTAAGCAGGATGAAACGCAGGACATGTGGAAAAGTGAACGAGAGAAAAGAAATGCCGGCAATGGGAAGAAAAAGAACTACCAGAGGTATCCAAAACCTCCGTATTCCTATCTTGCAATGATCGCTATGGTCATCCAGAGGTCTCCAGAGAAGAAGCTGACGTTAGCGGAGGTAATGATAAAACTAATGCTTTTATGTGTTAACTGTGTAAATGCTGCCGGAGTTTGGCATTTGTGTGTAGACGACGCGGGCGGTGTTTTACGCACGGTGCCGCTTATGATCGTCACTTATTTCATCAGCAGAAGCAAATCCATCACTGCGTCGTGTATTTAGAGTAGACTCCATTAGAGTTTTATGCGAAATTTCTACAATCTGTCTGAGAAGATCGTTTACAGTTCCTAAAGTGACACTAAACAGCCACATCGTCGTGACACTTGAGTGACTTCTACCCGTTCCCTTCTTGGTTTGCTGAGATAAGGCTGGACTGCAGTGGAACCAGACGCAGATCTGTATCAGAAACGGTGATAAGATATACAGTACATTCCAATATTAGGCTTCAAATGGGGGCTCCATTCACTTTTTGTACCAGATGGAAAACGTATTTTCAATTTGTTTCAATTTTAAGTTCAATGAGTATAAAAATCCAAATCCTTCGTTGAAATTTGTAGTTTCACCGAGCTGTTTTTACGCAAGCATGGATTGCAGTTAATATAGTGACCATATAACGAAAATCTGTGATGCTGGTGTGTGTGTGTGTGTGTGTTGGTTCAGACTTTAATGCTGATATTTATTTAAATTTTAGATCCTCAGGGAGATCAGTACCCTCTTTCCATTTTTCAAAGGAAACTACAAAGGCTGGCGAGATTCTGTGCGACACAACCTTTCCTCATATGACTGCTTTGTTAAGGTTTGTATGGTAAAATGTTATGTAATGATCATTAAACAGAGAAAAAAACTAAAAAACAACCTACTCCTGTAGAAATACACCACTGGAGTCTTTCTATTAAAATCTAGAACCCACTTTAAATCACTTGTGTTGTGATAATTATTAGGTTGCTAGTCCTGTCAGACTAGGTTGTCCAGGCAAGCACTAATATTTCTGTCCATCCTTCCTCCACCTTGTAGGTATTGAAAGACCCAGGTAAGCCACAGGGCAAAGGCAATTTCTGGGCAGTGGAGCTGAGCCGCATTCCTCTGGAGCTTCTCAAGAGGCAGAACACGGCTGTGTCCCGTCAGGATGAAACCATCTTTGCTCAGGATCTGGCTCCTTACATCATGCAGGGACACAAGCCTGAGTCTGAGGCGCCCCCTGAACCTGTGACCTCGCTCCCTCCCACATCTTCTGGAAACTCTTTCCCACCGCAGGATGACTTGTACAGACCTAAGCTGGATTCGTCCTTCGCGATCGACTCCCTGCTACACAGCCTGAGGCCAATCAGTGCGTCTGGGGATTTAGATATGGCTTCAGGGGACTGCTGGGGTGAGGTGACTCGGGGTCGGCCTTCACCGGCTCCGCAACATCGTTACACCTCCTCTGCTCGGAGTGCCTCTGCCAGCTCTGCAAGCCCAGCCTCCACGTCCTCCTCTTCCTCGTCTTCATCTGATGAAGAGTGGAAAGGAGTAACTGGGAAGCGTGTTCCTCCTGATGTGGAAGCAGGGGGAGATATTTGCAGGCCACCACTGCAGAAATCAGCCAGACGGGAAACTGTACCACCTCCATGGGAGCTCCCCACCTCCTACGCTAAATATGCACCCCCTAATGTCGTTGCCCCACCTAGCATGCGTTTCAACGGGGGTCCTCTCATGCCCCTGCACAGCGGGCTACCCATCTACGGCTATGGTAGCTCTCCCATGACACAAAGTCACTTCTTGGGCCATACATACTGGCCCATCCTCCCCACTAGACAAGTTTCAGTGAGAGCCCCTCCTTTACTCATGGACCTGGACAACATGTTGCAATCTGTGCCTCCAAATAAGAGTGTGTTTGATGTGCTGGTACCAGCCAGTCAAAACTCTCACCCACACTATCAGCAGCCCGGTCAGTACTCTTTGCAGAACGGGGCTCCTCTCAACCGGTACCATCAATACTGAGTATTACTGCCACCCAAACAGGATACCAAACCACAATGACAAACAACTGGATGCACACCAAGATCCATAAAGGAACTATATTTTGTTTGCCACTTCCACAAACTCAAGAAATACTACAATAAATGTAAAAAACAAAACTCGCTGAGCTGTAGACAATGTTATCAATTGACTCAGAGTTTTATCAGGAGGAGATGAAAGTGTTTTTATGTTGCAATTTAAAAAAAAAAAAAAGAAACAGTGTATGGAGTATTACATGGCTTCACTGAAAGAAAACCTTTTATAATAACTGTACAACAAAACGAGTATCTACCTCAGTCTTTCAGTGAAACTGTGTAAAGTCATTGCACTGCACCTATAGTTTGCACTGTTTCTTTATTTGCATAAACACGCTTCTTTTTTTAACCTTTATTATCATTTTTTGAATGTTTTCTACCTATTGTGACTACTGAATGTATTACACATACAAAGCCACAAAGAACTGGACTACAAGGCCTATGCAGTAAATATGAGCTAAAGACTGACACTGTAGAGTTAGTAAATGAAGACATTGCATCTTTGTCTTTATTGTGCGACAGTGCACAGATCAGTGCCTACATCTAAATTATGATAGATACCAAAAGATACCATTTGTTCATGTACGTCTGTGATGCTTCTATTGATGGTGGCATTGGCCTTGTTTACTCTTTTTTTTTTTTCTGTCATTGTGTGTAAAGGGAAAGGAAATCTGTACTGGGAAGAAAACAAAAGATTTCTGGAGACAGTGTAATTTTTATAATATCTTTGTTTTAGTCTGAAGTCAGTTCAGGTGATATAATCTGAGAATCTGACAGCTTGTCATGAAACTGGAGACTATTTTTCACATCCTGACAGCCAAAACGTACCTCAAACGGAATCATTTCCTGCAGAATTTGCACTGCTGGTTATTTTGCACTATTTTAATGCCATTACAATCATCTTTTATAGGAAGCTGCTTTTAAAAGTCTCCTTACCTTGACAGGTGAATGTTTTGTTAGTTTTCTGACATTTTACTGTGATTTTTCTTACAATTTCTTTTTTTTTTACAGTACTGAGTAGGTCAGCTCAAAAGTTTTGGGTATCCAAAGAATGTTCTGGAGTTTAACAGGGTATGTAAATAAAATGTTTATATTAACAGTGCTGTTCAGTGTTTTGTGAGGCTGTATAACAATTACGCTGTTAAGTGCAAAATCCTGCTAACTTTACATGAATATGCCGTAGTGTGGTTACACTATTTATGTTTATTTACACTCTGCAGCCACTTTATTAGGTACACCTTATTAGCAGTGGTTGGGACCCCACAATTGTGTTTTGAGTTTCCTTCAATTCAATAAGGAACTGGAAACATTTCTCCAGAGATTTTTATCCATATTGACATGAAGCTAATCACACAGTTGTAGATTTGTCAGCTGCACATCCATGAAGCAAATCTCCTATTCCACTACATCCCAAATATGCTCTGTTTGACTGAGATCTAGTTACTGTCCAGGTCATCTGAGGACATTGGGTAGGCTGTGGCATTTAAACAATTCTCCGTTCATATCTGGGCGACTAAAAGAAATATCATCCACATTATTAGATGACCAGCACCAGCCTGAACTGTTGATACAAGACAGGATGGATCCATGCTTTTAAGTTTTGTTTTATTTTAATCCAAGATTCCAACTCTGACATCCAAATGTTGCAGCAGAAATCAAGCCTCATCAAATCAAACATTCTTACAATCTTCTATTGTACAATTTTGGTGATCCTTTGCAAATTGTATCCTCAATTTCCCGTTCTTACCTGACAGGAGTGGCACCTGGTGTGGTACTCCTCTGCCGTTTCTCATCTGCTTTAAGGATCAGCAGTTTTTGTACCCAGAGATACTCTTCTGCATACCGTGGATGTAATGAGTAGTTATTCAGTAACTGTGTTCTTTCCCTTTCCTGCCACTGACTTGATATTTCCCCCGTTTTTGGACTACTGTGTAAACCCTAGAGATGGTTGTGTGGGAAAATCCCAGTGGATCGGCAGTTTCTAAAATACTCAGACAAGCCAGTCTGGGACCAACCGTGGAGTGATCAAAGTCAATTAAATTAGTCAATTAAGTCTAATCTTTCTAACTTCTGCAGGTCATTTTGACCATGTCTATATAAATAAATAAACTGAGTTGCTGTTGTGTGATTAGCAGATTTGTATTAATGAAAAGTTGAATAGGTGTACCTAATGAAGTGGCTGGTAAGCATGTTTTCTTTATATGCAGGATCACTGGTTTTAGATGATGGTTTCTGTTACTTTAAAAAAAAATAAAAATTCATAACTTTTGTATTTTGAGAATCAAAAATTTTAAATATAAAGCTTAGGCTAGTCACGTGAAAATAACAAGCTATTTTTTTTTCATGTTTATTTTGTGAATAAATCTTCTGATGCCCTTTATATATAAAGCAGCGGTGTAGCTGGTCTGCTACAAGCCAACCTATTTAACCTCAGGTATTTTGTGTCACCTCAAAATAAAAAGAACAGCAGAATGTCTTCTGAGTGTTACATCATCACAAATTACACTGAATTTACATATGCGAATACCATATGACTGATGGATGAGGCTTGTTTGAATGTATTGTTATGTAAGTGAAGGTTGTAAAAATGACATTATTGAAATATTTAAATAAATTAACTTGAAATTCCTACTTGAAATTGCATGGGAGTAAAAGAAAAAGAAAAAACACTTAAGTACCTCACGCTCAGCCTCGTGATTTAAAATCTTTTTATATTGTTTTTGTTATTTTTGTGCTATAAGCTGTCCTTGAGTCTTTTGAAACTGCCAAGAAATTAATTTGTCATTATTATTACTTTATTTACTATATGAGAAACAAATGTATCAATTGAAAAACTAAATGGTAATGCACTTAAATATTTGCAATCAATCAGCTTTTGGGGATTTGCAATGAAATATTTTTTTCTTGCATGTGTCTTTGAGCTTCTCCAATCTCTCTTTTTTATGCAAACAGTTTTTTTGTGGGTATTTTTGGTAACAGACTTTTTTTAAGCTGTTCTAGTGACGCCAACACATCTGACTGCTTTGACTGGTGTGACGGAGTGTGAGTGTAACATTTATGTGTCTTTAAATACTCCTTTCCCCCCCTTTTCTTTGTATTTTGTGAATCTAGTTTCTCTCATTTCTTTTTATCTTTAGTACTTTCCTAAAGTTAATACTGATAATAAGCCAGTGGATAAGGTGAAAAGACAGAGTGGGCCAAGCAGCAGCAGCAGAGAGATTGTTTTATCACAGGAATTGTAATCCAGAAACAAGGAAGCTTTCTTTGATCCACAGTCCACGGCCTCCATAATGGGAGTTTCTAGCACAGACACACACACACACACACACACACGCACACACACCCCTGATTTGCATCAATCGTCCAGCAGCCGTCAGCCTCCTGCTGCCTCCCCTGCAGTGACCACTATCTCTTTATCTGCTGCATACGCATGCCTGCACTCCCTCACTATCCTTCCTGCTCTGCTCCACGATCATTCCTGACCCAGAGATGGGAGGAGGGGACAACACTTTAAACAGGGACAAGCCCCCACCCCGCACCAACTACATTCAACAATCCTGGGATTTTTTTTGTGGCATGTCAGAAGTCATCCTAATCGAACTATTTTCATTAACTATCCATGATCCAGGTCAAATAATTTGAGCCTGCACGTGCCTGGATCACAATTCAGTTTAGTTTCAATGCATTCGAAGCTTAAACTGTCCTCATGAGTGAAGTTTGTGCGACACAATGTCGTGTCATTTGAAATTTTGAGTAAATCTGTGTGTGTGTGACTGCTATGGTGCAAAATAAATCTTTTTAGTAGAAATAGAGTTTATTTGTCTGATTTGTTAGGACAAGAAAAACATCTTGAAATCGATATTAGACAAAAAAAAAAAAAAAAAGACTGAGGTCTAAATTAATGCTTTTTGAAAAAGCATCAAATGGAACTAAACATTAAAACTACTGAGTAGATTCAGTATAAGAACAGAGCGATGGATATGTGACATATAACAACTGTATGTCCGCTACAAAGGTCCTTTTGATGCCATATTTAGTCTGGTGAGGACAGACCCAGCCTGAGTTATTAGTATTTAGCCAACTTCCCTGCAAATGTAAGCACAGTCTGTCTGTGTAACACACGCCACATGTGCTGCATCTTTTAAACACGGACACTGCAAAAAAAAAAAAAAAAAAATCTTTTAATGGTGTTCAAGTAAAATTCTGAAATTCTGACAGCCTGCATGTAGGCTTGAAATCCTTTTTACTCAGTATGTGTCTCGCAAATTTTTTGCAGTACAATGACAAAACTGTCTTAACTCTTCCTCCTTTTCACACTCCCTCTTGTGCCATTCTGTATTCAAAGATGCTACCCCTCTCGGAGAATGTCTCATTCAAGCGCCTTCGCTTGGTCTGAGGCCTATTGTTTGCTTCCTCTTCTTTTCCATATCCACCTCCTCCAGGGGTGTAGAGGCAGAACATGTCCTGTTTGGGGACACACACAAACACAAAAGCTGTGATCAAGCAACAGAAGTACCACAAAACGAAGCTCCTCTAGGTGTTACTTAAGGCTTGGTTTCCATGTTTATACCCAACCCTTAAGTAATGATTTTGGTCTTCATGGCCAGTGTGCCATTTCATGTTAAAGTAAAGTAATGCATTATTAGGGGTGTAACAGGTGGGCGCAATTATTTTGTTCTTCAGCCTACAGTTGGAAACAAAGGCTTTCTAAGATAGGGGTGTCAGAATATGCCTTACAAAGACTCCAATCCAGCCCACTGGACTGCTTTGGAAAAAATGCGGAGGGCATAAATTCTGGAGTTTAAACTGTATTTTTAAGTCATGAGTCACGAGTCTCCATAGTGTAGAAAAACGACATACTGTTGTAACTGCAGTTGTTTTTCTTATATTAAGATATCTCCAGGATGCAATGTGCAGTTGCTTCTGTGCAGTGACAAATAGGGAATGTTCACTGGTCTGGACCACTTAACACTAAAGTGGGCTGTACGTGACCCATGATGTAATATAGGTTTGACATCTCTGCTCTGACTGGACAGATGTTCAGTTTCTCTGGTGCATACAATTTGTTTATCAGCACATTTTTGATTCACCAACGTTAGCTTGTTATTTAATATCAAAGTGAATTATAATTTAAGATAGCTGCGCAGTTCTGGCTTTAAATGCATCACTAATCTGCCTGCACTGCTTTCTCATGTTGTCATTTCTTTCCAGCCTTTTGTGAACCGAGTAGCTTCTTCTGTCATTCTGCCTTTCAGGCTCCCATTCATGCGACCCACTTCCTCCCCATCTCCATCCGAGCCCTCCACCTGCTTCATTTCCACTTCCAAGAGGAAACTGGACTCTGGGTGTTCCTGTCCTACTTCCTTTAACTTGGAAGTGGACAACCCTGCTAAACACAAGGCTTAAAAACCACCAAAACAATTGATGTTGCCGCCATGATAATAATCGATGGTTTTTCAACCACAATAAAGCCATGTCCTTAAGTTTAACCCGTTTCAGTTCTGCCACTTTTATCTAAATTGCTCAGTGTCTTCCCCCTTCTTTCTCCCCTCTTTCTTGTCTGTCTATCTTCCTTGCTTCAGTATCTAATGAAGGCAAAATGACCCCAAAATAATCTAAAAACTAATAAAAATAAAAATTGTAACAAGAGACAAATGCATTTTTCATGAGTTTACAGTAAACAAGAAGTAGGCTCATTTTCCTATAGAAATCAATAATTCAAGACACCTCAGATATAGATTTAGATTGCTTTTTGCAACCAGAGCCCACTGATGGCCGCTGGCTTCAACTTTCTGTTGTTTTCAGACTTGGATGCTACGGCCATCTTGTATATAGTTATTCTGGGCTGGCATTTTTTCTGTGTAGTGTCATTATAAGTACACTAAAGCACGACGGTGCTTCACACGTGCACAGCCTTACCCCGGGGTCAAGGCTGACACTGGTCTTGGCTCCCAGGTTGAGGACTCTGCCTTCAGCTCTGTGGAGGAGGTTCAGCCCTGCTACACCATCATCTCCCCCTGACCACCAACAAAAGATTACATTTTTTAAGATTAAGTAAGGAAAATGTGAGCATTTAGACTTTTTTTTTTTAAAAATTGTTGAGGACATTGGGACTGTCATCAGGCTTTGATATTGAGAATTTACCTCGGAGGCCATAGGGGCGAGTGGATCGCCTCTCTGTCAGTACGGACAGAACAACCTTGTTCCTGAACAGAAGTTTACGAATCACACCGTCTCCACCGCGGTATTTCCCTGCACCCCCTGAGCCGGGCCGTAGAGAGAACTGCTCTAAAACCACTGGATACCTGAACATCAGAAGGACACAGACGGCATTCAGGTGAATAACAGAAATGATATCATCACACGACACAAATCGTCAACTTATATCCCACCTCTTCTCCAGAATCTCTGGGTCAGTGATGCGGGTGTTTGTCATGTGAGTATGAACTCCACTCCGCCCGTTCCAGCCCGGCCCTGCCCCAGCTCCTCCAGCAACTGTCTCATAATAACCAATTTTCTCACTTCCAAATGAAATGTTGTTCATACAGCCCTAATGGAAGGAGCGAAATAAACAAAACGCCATTAACTAGTCAGTTGAATGCCAATGCATTGTGTTTCACACCATGTCAACAAGTTGTTTACTCTACAGGTGGAAAACACACAACAGTCGAAAAGCGGTATATAGCTATCAAATGTATGCTTCATCAGTCAAGCTTCACAGTAGGAACATGCATTTTTGCAAACATATTTTGGAATATCATTTACCTGTGAAGCTGCGCACACCTCAAACGCCTTAAAAATCACATCAACCACTCTCTGGGATGTGAGCACGTTTCCTCCAACCACAGCTGCATTCTGGGAAGGCTGGAGGATGGACCCAGGAGGGATGATGACATTGATGGGTGCGAGGCAACCCTAAACATGGGAAAAGAAAGGTGGTCAAAAAAGCAGCCCGAATGAATCACGATAGGCCCCCGCCCCCGAAAATTACAACCAACATTCAAACCACAAGTTATTCAAAGTGAGCCAAGAGCTCCTAGAACTGGATTTTTACCTGATTGAGGGGGATGTCCTGTCCAACCATGCAGCGCAGGCAGTAGATAAGAGCAGACAGGGTGATGGCCCGTGGAGCGTTGCAGTTCCCCCACACCTCTGTTCCTGTCCCTGTGAAGTCAAACACCGCACTGCCCTGTAAAGAAGGAGGTTCACACATTTAACCAATCACAGTCCTTCTTGAAGAGCGGTTTCTATCCCAGCTTTGCAAACTAATAAATACGCTGTGTTACGATTCCTCCTCACCTCTTCTTCATTAATCTGAACACGCAGTCTGATCGGTGTTCCGTCGTCCATGAAATCCTCTGACTCCACCTCCAAGGAGCCCGTCTCCTGCCGCCGCCGTGCAAAGTCTCTCAGCATGTCCCTCACCGCCAGTTCTGCATTGCTCTAAAATGCACAGAGGCTTTACAACACGCTCATAGCCCATACTTTTCAGAAATAAGAATACTTGCGGCCACCAGTGCTACCCCTCATCGCCTTGTTCTCAAGTTATTGCATTCACAAGACTTTCAGAAATCTTGACCTCTGTGCTTCAGGTCAAGGTCACTGAGATTTGAAATCATCAACCTTTTGAGGGGCAAAAAATCAAATTTTTCTTCTTTAAATTTTTGCTTGTAGCAACAGTTTACCTGGATGTATCCCATGTAGGCCTGAACCACAGCAAGTCCATAACTGTCAATCAGCTCTCCCACCAGCTGGCTCCCTCTCTGATTGGCCGCCACCTGAGCCCGCAGGTCTGACAGGTTGTCATGGAGATTTCGAGTCCCAGAGCAGCCTGGGTATTGGGCTGGAGCTATCAGAGCTTCAGTTACAGCTGATACAGAGAGATGGGAGAGGAAGTAAGGAGTATAGAAAACAAAATGAATGCTAAAAAAAAATAAAATAAAATAGTCAACAGAGCAATAAAAAAAAACAACAACTATTATTTACTAGTAATTTTAAAAACAAAGAGTCCTTTAAGTGCCAAAGAATGACTCTTTATCTTAAGTTAAGTGTCATCTCTTGATTTTCTATGCTCTCTCCTTTCAGTAGTGTATCACATTCAGGTCCTGACTCGTCTCCTCCTCACTTACCTTCTTCCTGGAAGACCCCACCAGTGACAAGCTTAAAGGAAGTGAAGACAGCGCCCTCCTGCTGAAGGGAAGTGGAATGGGGTGGCATGGAGCCTGGAGTGATGCCACCTATGTCGGCGTGGTGCCCCCTGCTGGCCACAAAGAACACAGGGCTGCTCACTCCTTTTCTAAACACCTGAACAAGAAAGAAAAAAGGCAATGAGGAAAGAATAGAAGAAGAATTTGAGGGAAGAAATAGTGTTGAAAAGCTTGGTGGACTGACCGGTGTGATCACTGTGAGGTCTGGGAGATGGCTGCCCCCAGCAGATGGGTGGTTACTCAAAATCACATCCCCTTCTTTGAGCTTATTCCCAAGTGATCTGAGCTGCTCACAGAAGAAAAACAACAACATCCTTTTGTCATTCAACGTGTATGGCCACACTAAGAAAAATTCACTCACACGTGGCTGGACTGTTCGTGCCTCACCTGGTACTGGACAGTCTCCTGCATGGCTCCCAGGTGGACGGGGATGTGAGGCGCGTTGGACACCAGACCTCCATCCTGTCCAAACACAGCACAGGAGAAGTCAAGTCGCTCCTTGATGTTCGTGGAGATGGAGGTTCTTTGCAGAACTCTGCCCATCTGCTCTGTAGGGGAAGACAGAAGAGGTAAACAGGAAGTTCATACTCTTCAACAACCGCCTTCCTCATCTGATTTTGCATGCTGGCATACCCGCGATGCTCATGAAGCGATGGGAGAAGATGGAGAGCTGCACTGTGTTGAGCTCAGTGCCGAGGGCGCAGTGAGGGTCTGAGCCTACCGTCATGCAAACGTCACCACCTTCTGTCAGACGAGCCTCACAACAGGGCTCCACCAGGATGGTGCTGATGGAGGAAACCGGAGCAAATCATGTACAAAGTACAATACATTTCAAAATCAGCACAGGAAATTAAAAAAATCACATCCACAGAAGTAAAAACTGCTGAAACAAGGACCTTAACTGATAACTCAAAGGTTTAATTTGCTTAATTTAAATAGATTTTAATGTCCTGAGTTCAGAAAATGCAAAAAGGAGAGCATAAAGAATAAAAAAATGATTTAAATATGTTTAATTTTGGTAGTTGTCAGCAAAAAGCAAATGCCTGCCTGTTTTTGTCAATGATGATGGCTGGTCCCTGGATGCTGTGACCACACGGCAGCTCCTCCCATAGATACACACTGGTGTCGACGTAACCGCCCTCGAAGTAACACTTGGTTATCTACGCAGAGGAGCAGAAACAGAGTGACATGAAATAAATGTGCCCACAAGTTTAGGTAAAACATCAATATTACAATGATGGAACAGAACATTTGTCTGTGAACATCTCCCACTTCTCCCATTCTGCCTGCTGCTTTTTTATGTTCACCTGCTGGTAACCACCTTTGTTTTATTAAAGGCTCTTTTTTTTTTCAGCTTCTAAAAACTCAGACGTGGTCACAGCTTGAGCCGGTGACCATGCCAGCGGCCCAGGTTTGATCGTTTTTCCTTCAGGCCTTGGTGAGACTGCCTGCGTGTGATCATGTCTGATAAGTGATATATGTGGTACCCGGTAAGTGACTCCATTTACCGTGGCTGGTTTGGCCTGTCTGTGTCCCATTTCTGCTTTGTAAACTGATGTAATACCAGATTGCCCACAACCCCTCACTCTGATGTCATCCACCATGATGGGTCTGTCTGGGATGGTGAACCCGAACTCCTTCAGATAACTGTAATAAGAAGAAGGAAAAAAAGAGTTAAGAGGAGGAGTAAGAAATCAAGGGTCCTGTGTACAAAGGTCATGTAATATTTTCTCCTAAAGATAAAAGAAGATGAACAACAACAGCCAAAAATATAAACAAAGTGTACGCAGCAGTGATTTAGCCCTCTGAAAGCGAAAACATGTAGCAGCCAGAAGCTCAGGACATGAATGGGTAAAGAGAAGAGGAGCAAACCGTTTGGTGAAGGCACTGCGAAAGTCTCCGGCTCTACAGGACCGGGCGTTGCTGGGGTATCCGGCAGCGGTAACCATGAGAGCGCAGTCCGTGCCCTCGTAACGCATGTGGAGGAAAACCTCGGTGGTTATCTGACCGCTGAAGCGGACGACAAACAAGACTACTTTAGTCTAGCGGCTATGATTGTTCAACAAACATCATGACTTCTTAACATTCACGTCTTTGCTTTTTTCACTTTAACAAAATGTAAGCAAAGCCACAAAGTCCCTTTTTCATTTTATTATTTGCTTTTAAATCTTTAAATGAGTTGGTGCCTCCTTAACATTCATCCTTTAAATTATGCATATCCGAATTGAATGGACAGAAACTTTTATAGTCACCTCTACTTGTTTCACACATATTCATACTTCACTTTATTCTGTGGATTTAAGAATTTTATATACAACCCCCGATTCCAAAAACATTGGGACCCTGTGTAGAATAAAGCTAAAAACAGAATGCAAAGATTTGCAAATCTCATAAGCTCATATTTTATTCAAAATAGAACATATCACATATCAAATTTTTAAAGCGAGAAATTGAGAAAATGAACCATTTTTACAAAAATATCAGCAAATTCTGATTTTTATAACAGCTACACGTCTCAAAAGAGGTGGGGCACAGCCATGTTTACTACTGAGTAGCACCTCCTCTTCTTTTAACAATAGTGTGTAAACATCTGGGACCGGAAGAAAGCAGATACTGGACTGCAGACACACCAGTTTAACATCCAGACTCTTCTGCTATAAAGCCATGCTGCTGTAAAAGCTGCAGTATGCGGTTTAGCTTTGAAAGTTGACTAGCATGCCTGGAGTCTTACAGATGTGCTTGACCCCAGCCCATGTATTGTTTTGTGGTTTCTAACCTGGTGAAGCCTCGTGCACGGAGTGTATTGTGGCAGCGTTTGGATAGCTGCTCAACCCTTTGATCAAGCTCACTGAAGGACGCCGGCTCGTACTGCAGAGAGCACGGCTCCTGCACCTCCTCCACCACATCTGCTAGAGCCAGACCGTACGCTGACAGCACGCCGCTGTACCTGCAAATCATAAACACGGGCAACTGCTCACTCCGTGGCTCTCAGCTGTCTTTCACCTCTAGTGAAACAAAATCTAGAAGCCTTACTTATGTATAAAGACAGTCTTCATCCCAAGAGAGCGGGCAATCGCACAAGCATGTTGACCGCCTGCCCCCCCGAAACACGCCAACACATGCTGAGATGTATCGTGGCCTTTGGCCTGCAAGAGTGGAGCAGGTGGGAAATGAGTGGGAGAGAGAACAACAAGATTATTTTTTATGATGAAAGCTAGAAAACACAGTTTAATACCAAACATACCTGTGTGAGAGCTCTGATTGGCCGGCACATTGCCTCATTGGCGACACGAATGAATCCCATGGCAACCGCTTCCATGCTCATCTCTGATTGTCTGCTGTGTGAGTGGTTGGCCCCATTAGCATCAGCCTTCAAATGAAAGCACAAAGAGTATTTAAACCTAATATCATCATAAATATTTGAACTTACTCCACAAAGTAGTCCAGTACATATCAGTGCCTGTGATTGGTTTGAAGACAGGAAGACGTTGATCTCTTCCGTGAGTTGGCGGAAATGCTTCGTGGTCTCTTCCAGGGACAAAGGCTCATTCTCTTTGGGCCCGAAGATCTTTGGGAAGAAGGAAGGGATGAGACGACCCAGGGCTAAGTTAGCATCTGTCACAGTCAGAGGTCCACCTGGGAAAATACCACAGCACCCGACAGGGAATCAGGTCTCGGTCTGTTTTTCAATAACCCCATTGTTCTGAGTTTTGAGTGCTTTACTTGGCACCGAGGATGGTGGTATCTGAAATGAAGCTTAAGGCTAACCAATGAATCTACAGGGAACGTCAACAAAGAAGACTCCGATTTCTTTTTGTTAACACACTTTACAGTTCTGACTGAGAACTATGAGGCAAGTTTGTGTTATATCATCTCAACTTTGGATGTGCCAATTTCCGGCCTTCTGACGCATAAATCGGATGATTAACCTCGGGAACAGGACAGGAGAACAAGCTCCGTGGCAGTCGGTGCTGGACTCAGTGTCATGATTTAAAGTCAGAAAGAAAGAAAGACAGAAAGAAAGAAGCTGGCAACAGTAGAACATGAATAACGGAAAAGCTGTTACCTTTTCTGTAGCAGGCTGGTCCTGGATGTGCTCCTGCAGACTCTGGTCCAACTACAAACATCCCTGATCTGGTAGGGTTAGAAAGAAGAGAAATACAGAGAGTAGTCATTAAATAAGAAAATAAATAAAATATAAAACAATCAAAGTCAAAATGGGTAATATCACAATTACCACATCATCACATTATACTGGTATTATAGAAGATTGCTTGCAAATATGGAGCTAGTCCCACCGTCAGTTACACAATTTGTGCAAACTTGCCTGAAAAACAGTCGCGATCCTCCGCCTGCAGCCACGGTGTTGATGTCCAGCTGAGGTGCTTGCAGGGTGACTCCAGCTGTGGTAGCCTCGAACACATGCTCATACTGGCCTGCATACCGACTCACATCTGTGGACGTTCCTGCAGACAACAACAAACGAGAGCATGTAGGCACGAAAAGCTAAAGATAAAAACCAAAGTTAAAAACATCGCCCAAAAGAGAAGCGTAACTTTACTCCATAGGATCAGAAATATCAAATCCTGAATGTGGCACATGGAAGACAACAAACTGTATGAAGATCACACAAAAAGACTTCAAGACAATATCCAGAAGATGCTCAGTTGTCTCCTTTGCTCCCACATACACTCACCGCCCATGTCAAAGCCAATCACAGGCTTTTTCTCCATCTGGCTGTAGGAGGTGATGGCGTATCCCACCACACCTCCCGCCGGGCCGGATAGAATAGCCCGTGAACCGCAGAACTGCTCCATGGGAGTCAAGCCTCCATCTGACTGCATGAACAACACATCTACATCCTGAAGACACACAGACATGAGAGGTTTATGTTTTCAGACTAGTTTAAAGGTGTGGTTAAGTACATATTTATATGTGGGCTGTATGGTTGAGAGCTGCTGTTTGTCTCTGGTGGTACTTAAAGGGGTGGTGGGAGAGTGTCTAACTGAGAGGAAAAGTACTTATGCATACAATAGAGTTCTGAAAATTGTCAACCCCTGAAACATATCGACTGATGCGCGAGAAAAACAAACCTTCAGGCCATCCTTGAAGCCCGAGGTGAAACCTTTTAGATACTGGTGAATTTTGGGTGTGAGGTAGGCATCGGCGCAGACTGTATATCCTCGAGGCACCGCCCGCACCATCGGCATGACCTCACTGGAAAGAGACACCTGGCTGAAGCCCAAGCGCCGAGCCAGAGAGCCCACTGCTTTCTCATGCTCGGACCATCTGAAGCACAGAGAGAAAGAGACGTAATCCTAGAAAGCAAGTGAAACATTAAACTCTTACGTAATTTGTTCTGCAGTATAATGTGTTTGTCTTATCACTTCAGTGTCCATTGATCACCTTCTTCTTAAAGCAAAGAACACTAAGTCTGGGCTTTCAGTGTGACATGTGACAAAAAGCATAAAATGAGAACTATTGGGTACCGAGATAAGAGATAAGGCTGCTGAGGTATGACGTCGGTAGACCGAGGTGCAAGTGAGGCATAATTTTAACTACTGTAACAACTGTAAAGCCATTTAAATACAAGATAAAATAAAGTTAAAAAACAAGATTAAAAAAAGAGAGAGAGGAGAGGAGGAAAGGAAACAATTACAAAGAGCAGGAGACACAATAAGTGGGAAGCTGAGGGTGGGGTTGATGCTAACTTGAACTCCTACCCATTGAACCACAACTCGTACTAGAAACATGCTGCTGGACACCGCACTCCTGACATACTTCCACAAAAACACAGAGAGACAGCATGGGAACTGTATAACTATGCAGAAGGATGATAAAGGAAGGGACGCAAGTTACTGGGAGAGGACAAGAGAGCAGATTAGGATCGTGAGTAAATATTAAAGAAGCTGTAATACTGACGTGTACGAGTGCAGAAGAAGGACAGCCAGACTGGTGATACCACGGGCCAAAACTCCTCTCAGGTCCTTTTCTACTTGCTCCAAGTCTAACTCCTTCCACACCTCAAGGGAATCCCCAGTACTGCCTGGGAAAGACACACAAAGGGATTAGTGGGATTAACTGAAATTATGTCAGTTAAGGCTTCCATGTTTGAACCAATAGCCAACAGAACTTATTTTCATTACTTTCCTCACTCTGAAAAAATAAATTCAAAACCGTAACTCTCACCTGAAATATTTTGTTATATATTTAAAATATTTACACACAATGCCAAAGAAAATCCTTGTGCTTCATCCAGGTGTTTCCACAGATTAGATGTGTTGCCATGGCCAGCTTTGCATTTTGCATTAAAAATGCAAAGCTGCATTTTGCACTTGAACCATTGTTTTGCTTGTTGGGCAAATGCATTATTATTGTATAAGTAATGGGCTATTTAGTGCTTGTTAGCTTGTTATAGCTGTCAGTTTTTCAAGGAAGTCGAGGTAGCTGAATTACTGGTTTAATTAACCTCATGATTATTCAGTCTGTTTAGATTGACAAGATTCCACAGTTTGTACAGGCACCACACGACGCTTTGTGGAGTGGCACAGTCAGTGTGAAAGATGGGCGTACCCACTGTTCCACGTTCCCACTGGCAGTGCAGTTTATGAAGCGTACTGAAATGGGACATGAGCATATACCTGAAGGATTCTCCTTTCTGACTCCAGTAATTTACAATATAGCATGAAACCAGTGACTGAGCCCATGAAGTCATCAGTTCACTTTTCAGATGTGGAAATTAGATCTTTGGGAGTAACAACAATGCTTTAGCTAAAGGCTCACACTGATACTGATAACCTGCTAATGTTTAAAAGGTATAATATTAGGCAACTCTGGATGGACTAAAAACCTGAAGCCACATACTGCTAACACGGCAGAAGAAATTAGCAGTAAAGGGAGCGCACAACTGCCCCTCGCACCTGTGACAATCTGTTTGGGATCTTTTCTGGGCAGCTGACAACCATCTTGCCTGAGGACGACTCGCTCGTCCACCTCGATCACCTCCTCGTACAGGACGTCAGGCACCGCGACCTCCTGTTACGCATGTGCAAACACAAGGTATGGCAGCTCAAAGCGCATGTACTGGGAAGCCAGAAAGTGATAAACAATAACAGTAATTGCTTTTACCAGCTAAGGCTTCAGACTGTTATGGTGCAAAAGCTTATCAGGTTTAGTTGGTGTGTTCTGCTGACCTTAAAGGTTAAAGAAAAAAAAAAAAAATCTATGTACAGCACAGTAAGCCACAGTTTACTGATCTGTAACCTGAGCTTTACAGACAAGCGACCACTTAATGTGTTAACTCTACAGCTGGCTCAGGGCAAACTCCAGTACTTGCCACAAGCCTGAGCACAACGAGATAATAACTAAACCTTGCAGAGACACAAGCCGTGGCTCACACTACTAATGAGCACCACATGCAGTACAATCACTGGCACAGGCTGAAAAACAGACCAAGTCAAACAGCTTTGGCCTGGCCTGAGTGCCAATGTGCAGCAGGTCCTTGAATCCCTTTGTGACCAGGAGCGCCGTCCTTTCTCCCTCCCTCTCCAGCAACGCGTTGGTTGCTACCGTAGTGCCCATTCTGATCCAGCCAATCAGAGAAGTGTCTACAGGCTGATCGCGGGGATACGCCTTCCCTGTTTCCTGTCAAGAAATGCAAACATCAGCATCATATACAGCTATCCCTAGAGATAATGTATGGATATGAATGTAGTGTTGCTCAATGTTACATATTGTTTCCACATTGAGCCGCCTATTCTGCTTTTTTTTGATACATGCTTATTAATAATCCATAAAAACAGTGAAATGACAGCCAGTATGACAGCAATTAACCTGATATTTCCTTGGCTGAAGGTGGACAGCACAACATTACCTCCTCCAAGATTCTGCGGATCCCCTCAGTGGGAGCATCTTTGTAGTTCTGGGGGTCCCGGGACAGCAGCTTAAGGACTCTCTCACAACCATCGGGCAGCCGGGCGAACACATCGGTGAAGGTGCCACCCCGGTCGATGGCAAAGTCAAATTTCCCCTTAGTCTCAGCCATAGTGAAGAAAGTAAAGTGTCACTCCCAAGTCTATAACTAAGAAAAAAACAGGAGAACGTGGAAATTAAAATTATTCATTCAACACTGTGATGATACAGGAGCAACTAAGGAACCTTTAATTTGAAGGAGAAGGAACATTTCTCATTTAAAAAACACCACCTTCTTATTTTTAAGCCAGCTGCCACTAGGGCTGCCACGATTAGTCGACTAGTCACGATTATGTCGACTATCAAAATCGTCGATGACTAATTTAATAGTCGACGCGTCGTTTGAAGCTTTGTAAGATCCCAAAAGACGCAGGAATAAGTAGTAGGATTTAAGAGTGTAATAACGGACTGAAACAGAAGATGGCAGCACTGCATGTACAAGGATGCCAGCTGCCGTTAAACCCTGAAGAAGAAGACTGTGTCCCAGAATTCATAGCGCGGCCCCTGCTCAGTTTCCAACGATGGCGGCAGCTAGTTAGTTTTAATGTTACTCTTATTATTCTTTCTGGGTCACAAAATAAACATTTAACATATGTTCAGGCGAGAATGTAGCTGTGTAAACTTCAAATATCTGCTCAGTTTATCAAGACACCACATATTTTCAAAAGCGCTCCGACGTTTTCGGAGACGTCTGTTACCCACTACCACGATAGCTAGCCGGGGGCAAGGCTCACTAGACCCGGTGAGAACACCGGACTCCCGGCAAATCGTTTTCAAACCCACCACCTCGCTACTCAGGTTAAACATGATATACAAGTCACTTAGACAACTTAAAAATGTTATTGTTTGGCTTTTTTCAGTATTTTATTTGTTCCTGAGTAAATCGGTTTGGCTGAGATTAAAGTTATAGTTTTTACACAGCTGAATAAATGTCAAGCAGACAACTGATTATCAGAAGTGTGAGATGCTCGAGAATATACTCCGGTGTCCTGTTATATTTTAGATAGCAAGGTGTTTATTAAACTTCACCGAAACAATCTACAAATGTCATTAAAATTTAATAAACTATCATCTTGTCTTTATTTTTAGTTAGCACATACCTTAAACACTTAAAGCTGTAAGCTAATGATAGTTATATAAGAGCAGATGCTGCTGGTTCAATAAGCTGTATGTTTTACATTCAATGGATGCATGATCTGATTAGTCGACTATAATCAGTCATCAAAAATAATCAGTGACTAGTCGACTATCAAAATAATCGTTTGTGGCAGCCCTAGCAGCCACCATGCTCACTCCTTCACTCATTTTCCTCTCTCTGCTAGATAGACCTCCAGGTTTTTCTTTGTTTATATGACTCCAGACTGCAGAGACAACACATGCATTCCTCTCTCATAGTGCACCGCTAATGCATCTGCAAAGTTCATGCATGGCTACCAAAGTTACTATAGTTTCGCATTTTCTAATAGGTGTTAAATATTTATCTCATTTTTGACTTTTTACTTTTAAATCAGTTTAGTTTCCAGAGTGGATTTCCATGTTTTGGTTTAGTTTTTATTAGTTCCATCTTAGTTTTACTCTTTTTAATTATTATTGTATGTCTGAGTAAAGACTTATGAAAATCAGTACAGGTATTACAACAAACAAACTTCTTCTTTTTTTTTAAGGCAGCTGTCTTATAGACAACTAACTAAAACTATGCATATTATCTCTCTATTTTTCTAAATTGTAGTTTTCTTAGTTGTAAAAATTCACAAAATAATTTCAGTTAACTGTAACTTTTTTAAAGTCTACGATTAATAACTACGCTAACCTTGATATCCACTTGAACTTTGTCCACACTACTGTGCAAGGTGACGCTTTATGCGCGGTAAAGTCCCAGAAATGGAAGTTTAAACAAATGTGGTGATCATTTATACAAATCTAGACTCCACTAGGTCTTTACAGAAAAAAAGGAAGAGGTGATCTGATGCTATTACTTCAAAATGAAGCGAACAGGCGTGATCAAACTGCACTAAGTAGGACAGTAGCATGCATATTCCAGAGGAAGCATGCAGGAATATCACAGACAGGTCAGACAGCATTAAGAGACAGAAATCCTTACAAACTCTGCCCGAATCCTTCAAGAGTGAAGTTTTTCTGCACCTGAGATATATGCACATCTTAAACCGATGCGAATTGAGCTCCTTTGCATGCAGCTCACAGCGTGAAGCATGCCAACACCGGACACGAAGCAAAGCAGCTAGTAACAGCACCGACATACTCACCTGTCCGCCGGGCACTGCTGCTGCACTGCTAGTCTGCTAATCTCTGATAATCCGACGTCGGTCAAATCCTCCTCCCATAACCCCGCTCTGCCTCCTTTTCCAAGAGGAACAACGACGAAGTAGCTCCTCGGTGCCGCTGTCCGGTCTTAACTCCGCCTCCCCCAACTCTTGCAGGGAGCTCGAGGTCTATAATTTGAGCATATCGAGTTACTGGGTGAAAGTGCTCGCAAAGAAGAAGAGGCTGTGGAAAGTGGGACTGACTTTGCGCTTAAACGAACATCATGTGCACTCGAAAATAAGTGCTTGTTTTGTTTTTTAATGCTAAACAGCAACAACAATAAAGCACTATAAAATGTGACAACGGCGATAAAAGGCGCGCAGGAAGTCCACTGCAGGAATGGCGGACTGGAGGAATAACCTTGAAACCGAAAGGTGATTAAAGGGTTTTTGCTGAAAGAGTTTGTTGTTCTGAAGTGTGGTCCCATCTGATTAAATACGCAAAATGGATGAATTGTAACATTAATAAAATGTGATGTAGATGTAATAAAATATTAGATGTAGATGTTGTGAAGGCGGATGAGGTTAAATACCCGGGATCAAGCATCCGAGGCAACACAGTGCAGAAGACAGGTGAAGTAGAGAGTGCAGAGTGGGTGGAGCAGGTGGAAACGACTGCTATGACGTATGGTTTGGAGATGGTGGCACTGACAGAAAGACAGGAGGCGAACCAGCTTCACCTGAAGTGTCAGAGTTAAAGATTTGAAGATTGTCATTGGGAGTGAACGGGATGGGCAGTATTAGAAATTAAAATATCAGGTTGAGCAGTTTGGAAGGGTCATGGATGTAGTGAAGGAGGAGATGCAGAAGGTTGATGGAGGAGGAGGATGCTAGAGTTAGGTGGAGAGATGGGGAAATAATCCCCTAAAGGGAGCAGTTGAAAGAAAGGGATAATGTTTTTGTGCATTTAAGAAGACATGCAGAAGTCACCAAGTCTTCTCTTTGGATGCTACAAATAGCCTTTGAATATTTACAAGCTGTGAAAAATTTACCCTACTAAAGGATTAGAAAGCACGATGACAGCTTTAAGGCTGCTCATTCACTCAGTTCTACGTTAAATCACTCACAAACACACGTGTGAGTTTGAATGGTGTTTATTTATTGTTAAGGCACAACAGAAAGTCAGCAGCACAGTGCTGACTTTTACACACAGAAAGGAGTGAGGATCTTTACTTGGCCTGTCAGTTCTGGGCAGTAGTGTAGTCGAGGGAAAACTCAGGAATTTGAAGTTAGGCATCCCCCCCCCCCACTTTTCCAGTGAAGAGAGAGGGCATTGATGCGTACATGGATAAAAACATGTTCCAAGTATTTACACTGTTATGAATTACTTTATTGTATCCGAGGTCTTCTACAGGAATAAAAGCTTATTGACAAAAGGTGTTTACATGTGCCTCCCCATACAGGAAATATAAACTTAACAACCAATACCTGCCTTTTAATGAACACGTTGACATTTATTGGTGATGTCATCACACAATACTCAAATGTGAGCAGTTTCTGGGGGAACACAGAGTCGTGGGTAATAAAACACGACTCTGTGAAAACAGTCTGGTTTCTCTCAGCCATCAGACCAACAGATCCCAATCGAAGGAATAATCAGACACACACTTGTTTCTGTTCAAACCTCTTTGGTAACAAGGCACCCATGCAGTCATTACACGGCATCACGCAGACGTACAAACACACACATACACACATTCAGAAATGCTTCTATATGTAACTCTGGACTCTTGCTTCATCTATCTATCACATTCATCTATCACAATGAGAAATTGTCACATTTTGTTTCATTCAGAAACACCCTGCTACTGATTTTTGTGCACGAGAAACAAGGCCACTTCAGTTTTATGTAATGCATCCAGGCTCGTAACTGCTTAAACAGAAAGTAACACACCCGTACTGCTACATCAGCTGTGCAAACATTCTGAAAAGGCACCACATGCATTCAAAGTAAATACTCCTGTTTTTTATACCGCATAATTCTGACCACGCTCATCTTCGTTACATAACTAACCACATTCTTATTAGTGAGATGCAGCGACATGTAAAAATATTATTTCTTTCATTCGGATTCCAGTGGAAAAACCAGTGAAAATAAGTGACTGTTAGAGATTTGTTGATTAAAGATCTCAGTATGTATTTAATGTATAAATTCTGCACAGTTTTGTATTAAATATAGCTTAAATAGAAATCTCAGTCTTTCTTTCCATGCTATTGAGAGAGCAGCTTTTTTCCCCAAGTTCAGTCATTCATTCATTCGGGGCAATCTGACCCATATTGACCCTCTCAGTGGCAGTTTTGGCATTTAGGGTGACACTTTCGGTTGTTCACGTTGCAACGACATCCTCCACTGGTGTCTCCTGGACCCTTTAAAAGCAACAGAATGAGGAACATGCTTTGATGGAAAACAAGGCTTTGCAGTCTTTTTAGGTAGACATAAACAGTTTTTGAGTCTATCTGACCAAGGTTACTAAATAAAGCAAAAATAGATAAATTGTTAAAGTTAAGGTAGAAAGGACAGATTTCATACCCTTGGCCCCCAGCGTGGCCCTCTGGTTACCCAGCAGATCTCAGTGTGACAGACTGTACAGCGCAGCCAGTCACATCCATCTCTCTTCTGTACAATGATGCCACACTGTGGACAGCGCATGGCCTCCCCTGACTGCACAAGAGTCTGTTTGTGAGAGATAAAATGAGGACAAGAATAAGAAGAAAGAATATGAGACCCGAGGATATGGAAAGCATTACCAGTATATATCAGTTTGTCTGTAAGCATTAGACCACAAAGCCATTCACTGCTTATGAGTGGAGGTAAAAATGGATCTGTAACACTGTCCCTTCTATCTCTGTGCATTACAAATAGCCTTAAAACAGTATACAACTCAAAAGAACTCTCTGTCATGTCGCACATCCCACATACAGTACAGATGTTGTGGTTAGAAGTTCACATACACTCATCATTGGCTGTCATGGTAATTTGGGGATTTTAATGATTTCTTTGGACGGTTCTTTTTCCAGGGTGGCACTGTTCAGCATACATCTTTTGTTACTTTGTTACTTTAAAACCAAGAATTTCTTGCACAGGTTTGAATTTAATTGAGATATTCGCTAATCTACACAGATTTAAAAGTATACACACAGGCACAAATATATACATACACTCACTTAAATATTTTAATAATTAGTGATGAAGGTTCTACAATGTCTTTTAACTTGACAAAGCCAAGGCACGCTTACGTCTTGTTAGTAATTGTGATTGACTACAACTTTTTGTTTTTATTTGCTGCATAAAAGGGATTTGTGTGCTGATCATGAAAGATGCCCCTGCTCCAAAATCAACACCATCTAGTTCAACTGAAATTTGCAGCTGCCCCCATGGACAAGCCAAATGTGTTTTATGGTCAGATTGAGCTATTTGGCCACAATTGCAAGACACATGTTTGGAGGAGTAAGGGTGTGGCTTTCAAACTTAAAAACAAAGTAAAACTGTGAAGCATGGTGGTGGTAGCATCGTGTTCTAGGGTTGTTTTGCTGCCAGTGGTACTGGTACAATACACAGAATAGATAGAATAATGAAGAAGGACTACCTCCAAATTCTTCAGCTTCACCGTAAATCAACAGCTGGATGGTTGAAACTTTGATTCAGTTGGTGTTGAGACAGGACAATGATTCCAAATACACACATGAACTGGTTTTGGATTGGATAAAGCAGGCTAACATTAAGCTTCTGCAATGGTCTTCCCAATGTACAAACTTCAAACCTACTGAAGACTTGTGGACTAAAAGCGGGTCTGTGCCAAGAGACCAACTAATTTAAAGGACTCTACCAATTCTGCCAAGAAGAGTGGTTAAATATCACAGACAGAATTATAGCAGAAGCTTGTTGATGGCTACCAAAACATCTGCTCGTAATACAACTTGCTATGAGATATTTAACCAAATGTTAGTGGGGTTGTATGTATAGATCTGAGCCTGTATGGATTAGAAACACGTGCACCCAATTCTTGTTTTTCAAAGTAATAAAAATGTATCCTGCCGTTGAAAGAAATAACTAAAAACCCCAAAATTACCGTGATATTCATGCCACAAGGAATGTATGAAAACTTCTGACCACAACTCCATGTCTGTTGTAGCTCACATTTAGTAGATGTGTTGTCCTTCGAGCAGCAGAGTCATTGATAGCACGCGCTGCAAGATCGTCCTGGTACTGCTTACAATTCATACCCTCATGGATAGACTGAGGAGAAAATAGAAAGAGGAACAAATAAGGATCTTTTAAAAACTGTAATTTATGTAAATCACTCTAGGACAATTGGATAAATTCAATAAAAATGTAGCTAGGAATGAGCAAAACAGGCATTCTTTGCAGAAATAAACATTTCTTATTCAATTTGCAGTTAGCATGAGGCAACCAAACCAGTTAAAACCATGTCAATACTTGGGCATTTTTTCATTTATGTATTCATTTTTACAAAGTATTTTTCATTTTTAACAGCATAATGTGCAATTAAAATGAACTGTTCCTGGCAGAAGCCAGTCAAATAAACTTATTCTAAATGAGCTTGGACTAATTAATTAGTTCAAAGTTCAATCTGCATCTCTACATAGTATATGTGCAAATGTAATGCATCACATGAGTTCAAGCAACCAATATAGGAACAAAAGACAGGAATAAATTATTAAATTTCATTTTATACCAGTATATACTGTGTATGATTTCTACCTTGCAGATTAGGCAGTTGTGTTTCTTGCAGACAGGGCAGTGGAAGACATTGACAGTATCCTCATACACACACCAGCCCAGACAGTCAGGAGTAGCACAGTGATAGCTGCCCTCACACCGAGACTCTGCAACTGAAAGGCCCCTCTGCAGCCAGCGTTCATACTCCTCTGCAGGAACCAACTGTCACCAGGAAACAGGAGGAAGATGGTGAATGTGTGCTAACACTAAAAGCTAAAACTGTAGCTTTTAAAAAAAAAAGAAAAAAAAAAGAAAAGAAAAAATGTGTCAGAAGCTGTTAGTTGGTCTCACTCACAGCTCTGATCTCCCTCTCCTGCAGGAAGCAGGAACAGGAGTATGTGTCATCTCTGTAGGGACAGGACACCTCGGGCTCCTCGCTCAGCATAATGACAGAGCGCAAGCACTCTCTAAGCAGGCATGCACACAAACACAGAAAAGTCACCCAAGGTGTACAAGAAAAACAAAACAAATCAAAAAACCGCCACCCCCTAAATTTTACCTGCAAAAACAGTGCAGACACTCCCTCAGGAGGATGCCATCTCCCGGCTGTAAGCCTGCATAGCAGATCCTACACTCCACAGATTCAGGGTTAGGCACCAGGTCCTGACCATCCATCATCACCAGCCGGGCAAAGTTCTGCCTTCGCTCCTCCTCCCTCGCCTGGAAGAAGGAGCGGTGTTGTTGGAGGAGGGAAGTGAGGGTTAAAGGCAAGTTCTGTAAACTGCGCTCTTCCAGCTTTTTCTTATAATGTGCATTTTAAACTCGAAAATGCTCAAAATCCTCATTTACACAAACACAGACAAGCACACAGAGTCAAAACCTTTTATTTTTATCCATTCAGAGTATATACAGTATCGCAGTGCAAAATAAATGACTCATACATTCAACTCGGTGGCAACTATTGCTCCTAAAGAGTTCATTAAAAAGCCACTTCATTTGATTTGCTGAAAGGCTGCAGTGATTACGACTGTCACTGGATGTTCAATATGAGTAACGTCTTTTGGAGCCAGGGTCAAAATGTAAAAAGAAATCTCACAGGTTTTTTTTAAAAACCTCCCCTCCTTGTCAGCATTACTGCTCATTCAGAGCACTTTTTCCACATTTTTCAGAAAATGTGCAAAAAAAAAAAAAAAAAAAAAAAAGTAACATGTTCTCACACAACCTGTAAACTGTACGATCTTATGAATCTGCAAATGTGGGATGCAACCGATGCATGAAGACAGCTTAAAATGACTTCAGGGGTAAAATTCGACAGTTTTATTGCATAAATGTGGATATACATGAATATAGTCATGGGCAGTGGAGATGGTGCTTCAAGGATAGAAATGAACATAAGGTGTATGTCTGCCTGTGTCTGTATGTTCAGTAGTTCTGGTCCAGGTTAAACAGGAGTGAGGTGTTTTGAAGCCCAGCACTCTTCAGCCCCTCTCTTCTCCCTTTCTCCTTCAAAAAACAGAGACAGAAGAGAAGAGAGTCAACCTGAGAGAGCCTGAAAGTTTCAATTCAAATACCACGGTTATTAATTTTTTTCTAAATAAATACATATCACCCTCTCCCTTTGATCGGTTTCACTTTGAGCATTTTGTCAAATTTGGCCAAACTGTGTGTCACTAAGTGGTGCTCCCCTCCCTGAATTTTTAACTGAGCTTTGTGTGCCCATCATCATGTTATATTCCAGAAATCATATTAAGTATGTGCACGTAAAAGCACGTTCATACTACCCGGAATGTATTCTTTTTTTAAATACCTGCTGGTATTGTCGGATAGCTTCTTTCTCCTTCTGAATTCTTCTGAGCTCCAGTGTATCAGGTCGATATCCCCCTGGGACAACGTAGTTCTCAGGTCGGTCCGTACTGCAGATCTCACAGCCCGGCCGTGTTGGTTTGTTAATGTAGGTGCACGAAGGACATGACCAACCCTGAAAATTTGTTTAGCGCCGTTATTCTCTACATTCTTTTTACCTTACTGAACTTAACTGTGTGTCTTTTAAGTATATGTTTTCGATAGGTTGACAAAAATTACATTACCTGGGTAGGCGATGTTTTCGGGCTCAGGGCTTTATCAAGCTGGGGCATCTCTAGGTTGATGAGATCTCTGATCTCTCTGATGTTTTGCCTCTCTAAACCGCCTGAGGCATTTAAGGAGGAAAAAAAAAGGGACTGAGCAGCCAACATCAAATCTGCGTGCAAACATGTTTTTTAAAGTAGAATATAAATTTAATTACACTGTCTAATGTTAATCATTAGGCTGGACACACAAATATGAAGTGTATGCATATAGATTTAAATTGAGTAATTATTTCTTTTCCTTGGTATTCTGCTGAGTTACATTTTCACTATGTGGGCACAGACCGTACAAAGTCACAGACGAACTATGGCACAGTGTTTAGTAGGGGATTGCTCACTTTACATTATTTATTTATTTATTTTTATCTAACAATAGAAATAAGGTGTTAAACAGTCATACAAGGTGAGATCAATAAAGTCTTTGAATCTGTCACTGAAAAACAAAAAGCCATACTTAATTTAAATGTAGTCACTATTTTTGGTCTTCTTGGGCAGTGTGCAACAACTTCAAACACTTTCTGCTTCTAGATCATGTCTCAGAAACTGTGCTGTGACCTACTTTGTGTGACAAAATATTAAGTTCTTTGTCAGACAGGTCAGGAGCATGCTTGTCACCCTTTTCCCTTCGACATTCATCCCACCGTGTGAAACGTTCATTCCCCCAGCATTAGGCTGTCAATGCAGGCCACTACTGTAACGTCTCAAGGTGCCTGAGAGTTCAACACGCGCTGAACTGAGCAGGCAGAAGCTTTTTCATCACACCATCACACTCATGAGCCCTACTCTCTGTCTTCATACTCAAAAAAATATATCGATACTGCACTGTATTGCAATATTTTACATGGCTATTTTGTATCGATACAGGGGCACCAAATATCGATATTTTATGAAATAAATAAAGATACGTAAATAAATGGGAACGCTGCTCTGCTAACATGAGACGAGCCCTCTAATAGCAACAGTGTTCATCTCCTGCACGGCGATCCTGAGATAATTTTAGCTGAGCAATCTTACAATAAATCAGCTCACCCAAAAAAAACAGCCAACACTGGACACACTCAGCTTGACAGAGTGTATAATTACCAATTTGTCCTCATTCAGTCACAGACTGATTCCATTGTGATAAATTGTAGTATATGTTATTGTGAGCTTATTGCAAAATGCTAAAAATTGCAATAATACTGTATCATGGGTAGCGGTGCAACAGATCAAAAATGTCACGGTTCGGATCGGATCGGTTTTAAGTCACGGATTGGATCAATTTTCGGATCAGCAAAAATAGAAAAAAAAAGACAAAAATTCGACTCGCCATTTACTTATTTAAGTATTTTTTGCCTATTAAAAAACATTCAAGTGAAGACTCATTCCACACACTTATATAAAAACAAATTAAGGTGCAATATGGACATTATGGACCATGCTGGGCATCCTCTGCACACGGCCATAAACAACCAGAGGAGTCTGCTCAGTGACAGGTTGCTTCTCCCAAAGTCAAGGACCAGCAGACTTAAAAAGTCCTTTGTCCCACACGCCAACAAACTGTTTAACTCCTCGCTGGAGGGGAGAGGGAGGGGAAACGGGGACAAAGGATGGGGGGGACAAGTAAGCTGTAGTGCCTTTTCACTGTGCAATAGTTTTTGTTAATAACCAACAGTGTAATAGACTCACAATACTTGAAATGTGCCGTTCCCTTGTATTCTTATTCCTATTTATTCTATTTATTCCTTTTGTATTCTCTGTATTTATATATATGGTATATTTCTGCTCACATTCTGCAACTTCTGTGGGTGCTGTGCTACTGGAAACTGAATTTCCCGGAGGAACCCACCCGAGGGATAAAGTTTCATCTAATCTAATGTGATCTATAGGGCAGTACAGGGCCACTCCGCTGTGATATAACGAGCGGTCACGGTCATGTGGCTTTCCGTTGCCCTGGAGGTCCACCCATTTGTAGTTTGAGCAACAGAAGATGCCTGGGACAGTTCAGCCATAACGTTAAACTTCTCCTGCTCATACATGCTTGGAACGATCTTGTCACACTGAAGTGGACGCGCAACGAGATATCATAGCGTGGCTCAAGCACGTTCATCACAGTTTAAACCCCTTGTTTTGCACAACGGAATACGGCCTCCTGTCTGCAACTAAACACCCCAGTAGCTTTTGTAATAACTTTAGCCCGGTCGGATTGGGCGGCAAAGGGCTGCTTAAATGCCGCAAACTCCTCTGCTCTGCCACTTGGACCGCTAGCGCTGGCCATAACTACCGCTTGACAGACTGACCTCGCGCACCATACACATACTTTTTTTTTTCTTTTTCGAATCTTTGGATCACGTGCGTACCGAACCGTGGAGTGGGATCGGTTCGGATTTCAGATCAACTGTGATCCGTTGCACCACTAATCACGGGTGGTCTTATGATTCACAGAATCATAGACAGATGAACACTTGCAAACTGGCAGAACAGGACTTCTAGGAACTGATCTAGAATAGCAGGAGCCCTGGAAGCAATGTGGAGGTGCACAAGAACACAACCTTAAAGAGGAGACCTTTCAATTTTAAATCACGCCAAGTTTTTGCTTTTTTGTGGGAAGACTCAGCTCGTATTAGAATAACATATAGAAGATAAGAAAGTGACATACCATGGTGTATTTTTCAAAGCAATGATCACAAGGGTTTTAGTGATAAGGTGTTCAAAGGCCCTTTGTTAGTAAAGCAACAAATACACATGTGTAATTGTGATTTAAATAGCTCAGATTTCACATAAAGCACTGTGAAGAGACCACATCTTACCAGTGTTAGTATTGGTACGGAGTCTAGAAGGAAGTGTGGTGTAAGGCCTCCAGTCCTGAGATGAGGGGCCATTTGCAGAGGTAGCAGGGAGTGGCGGGTTTGGAGAAGACTGAGATGAAGGGCTGAAGAGGAGGATGCTCTCCTGATCCTGCTGGAGGGCCTGCGGGGTCAAGCGAGCGTGGCGGGCTGACAAGAGGTACAAGAAGGCCGTGTCGCCGTGCTGACGAACACCGTACGACGCGAGGGATCGGTTGTCGAAGCACAAGCACTGGCCGATCACCCAGCGCTGCACTCGTGGGTGGAAGCCGTATTCGAGAAACATCTAGAAAAAAAACAAAGAGAATGACGATGAATGAGAGAGAAACATTAACAGTGGGGCAGAATCGAAACCATGCTGTGAAAGGAATATGATAAACATATATATGTGTAGCTCAAATTAACCTGCTGTTTCAGCGACGCAGTAGTCATGTGTGGGAAAACTTTCACAGTGACACAACAGGATGAGGACGAATCCTCCACTACGACAGCCAAACTGCGAGACAAGATGAAACCCGTGCAAACAACTAAGATTACATCAAATTATTGAAACATAAAACTACTGATTATAGATCGTGCCGCGAAGTATCGAAATCATAACGAGTAATCGTGTTCCTACTTGACTTCATTGTATTCGTGGTCTCTGGTGGAGGGCTGGATCCTAAGTGCCGCACGCTGATGGGCGAGCGTAGCAGCAAAGGCAGAAGCAGACTGCATGTCACCTGCCTCTATCGCCTTGGTCAGCTCTATACAAGTGTCCTCTGCAGATGAAACAAATGCACGCATGATGGAACACAGAGAGACATGCAGAGATCAGAAGGGCGCTAACAACAAATAAATGAATGAAAACAGAAACAGAGGTGTCACACTCACCTGTTTGCTGCAAAGCTAAGGTGTTCTGATGATGGAGACCGTCAGGGGGCTGCTGTGGCTCATTATGGTGAGAGAAGGCTGCCAATATATAAAGCATTTCACTACATATCGTACTGTGTATGACTGTGTACGTGACAAATAAAATTTGAATTTGAATTTGAATTTAAATTTGAAACCCAGAGGGGGAAAACAGATTTTAACTAAACAGATTTCAAAGACAAGAAAGAGATAAAGAAAACACATTAAGCTCCAGAAGAAACTCAATCATTCTGTGATTTTATCATTTCGCAAGTTTGTGTGAATTGAGCCCTGAGGGGGAAGCAAGGCAACGTATGGAAATATGAAGAGTAACAGCTAACGTCTGCCACTCGGTTTCCACTGTGAAAGTGGAATCAGTTGACAGTGCTGTGCTTGGTTCCACAGGGCTAATTTGAATATCAGACCATCACTTCCACAGTTTGTATCCCAGTCACGCACACAACGCTGCACTTTTTCAAAAAAGAGAGGTCCCCATTGTTTGAGTGCAACGCTGTCGAGCAGCCGTGCAGACCAGGAAAGACGCGCAGTGTTTCGTGCAGGTCCAAGTAATCGCTCTCGATTTTATTTTAATAAATCAATGTGTATGTCACGTTTATCTTATACGGTTTAACATGTACTAACTTACGTTTTGCATATATTACTCATGTTGCCTGTCCGATAATTTGTACAGCACTGTGGTTGCGTTTGCTTAGCTAAAAACATGCTTAAATAAATTTTAATTGATTGGATTTTGTGAAACTTCAAACATACAGCCAGCGGCACAAACAACTATTTTTAGCCATGATGAGAACAAAGAGCTCTCAGCTCTCAGCCTCGGCATCCTTCAGTCAGCATGGGCAGTAATACATATACCGGAGAAGTTAAGGGAAGGGTAGGTCACAACAAACACCGAAGTGACGCAGGTTTGTTCTCTGTATTGTATGTTAAAAAATAAGGAAAAATGCTCAGGGCATGATTTAAACGATGCTCACTTTACTTAAAACGACACTTTATAGCTTTACGAACATCACAATGATGTCATTATTAGCCTACTGAGACAATCTGAGGTTTATCGTTCATCAGAGTATAGGGTTTATACTGAAGCTTGGAATGGTGAGGTTCATGGTGGTGTTGCTACCAACCACTGAACACAGTCAATTTTATACCTTAATTTGCACAAACACAAGTTCCCTACAGGGTGGATCAGCATTACAAAAGCATCCTACAATATTTTGCAAATTTGAATGCATTTGCACCATGGTGGTGTGGTGTTATAATATTATCTTATGCCATGTTATACCCCTGATTAATGATTGTGAAAGTATTATGTAGTTTTACTTTGTAGTATTCTCCTGAATTAGAAGAAGGTGATAACTATTACAGTTATTAAACTGATTTGTATTACATTAGACTGCTGATTCAGTGTGAATGAATGATATTGTTTATGATGCATTATACTGCTGAGTTATAAGAAATACTGTTTTCGGAGAGTCAGGACTTTGCTTTTTCTGATAGTAGAGGAGACAGAGAGCACATTCCACGGGAGCTTCACCCCCACCGTTGCCGCCGTTGTTGAAGGCAGACAAAATAGGGAGCCAAGGCCATAAGTCAGGCTCGCTAGGAGTTAGAAAGAGTGAATGTTTAGGTTTTTACGACTAGGTGGGGGCCACTAAAGGCTATAAGAGTTTGAGTAACCCTCCACCAGTTGGAGATTTGCTGTGACCCTCTGCATGCATGTCTCCCCATCCGGATGGTTGATGCTCAAAAGTGTTGAATTGTATGTAATAAAGTAATTGTTGATTGAGCATTTATACACCGAGTATTGTCCTTCCTTCAGCCCAAAGATCGAAAGAATTGGGAGGATTTAACAATTTAAAGCAAATTAAAGCTATTGCCTCACATCAAGAAGTTCCTGGGTTTGACTCTACCATCCGGCACTAGCCTTTATGTGTGGAGTTTGCATGTTCTCAGCGTGTCTGAGTGGGCTCTCTCTGGTTACTCTGGCTTCTCCCACAGTGCAAAGACATGCAGTTAGCGGGGTTAAATTATTTGGTTATTTTAAATTTGTCATGTGTTAATGGTTGTTTTTCTGGGTCAACTGGATAAGCAGAATAAAAAGGCTAGATGGACTTTGCTCCAAGGCCAAATATCTGTTTGTCATCTACAAGTATTTGCTCTCCTGGGTGACTGACCTCTGTGTGCTTCTCTTAGTGACGACATCACCACAGTAGCCCACTCCTGGGCTTCCTGCTCGCAGCGAAAGTTGAAGCTGATGCGATCATTGGGAGGAACGGCCAAACTCAGCTCGTGGCACTTTGGCGACTTCACCTCGTAGTTCACGCTCCTCAAATCAAACTCGGCGATGGTCTGAAATAATAAAGAGCGAGCGACAGTCAGAGGAAATCAAAGGCTGTCGTTTTTGTCACTGTGTGAATGGATTTGTCTAAACTTTAATTTCCCACTATATTGTAAAAAAAAAAATGTAGTTAGATAAAATAGACATGTGTATAAAACATAGCATTTGCTTCCAAGCAAAGTGGCCTGAATCTGTCCCCCCTGGTCATGGGTGCCCTTTAAAAACACCCAAACAACCTGTGCAAAGAGGATATGGACAGACATTAATTTCCTTCACAAAAGAGTGGTAAAAATGGTAATATCTATTAATAAAAAAAAGAACCTGCCTTGCCAAAAAACATTTTAATATTTAATGATTTAGAATCACTACCTCAAGTTGTCAAGGGTATGGCCTTTGCATAAGGCAATTTACATAAGAAACTTAAGACCCTGGAGGGTCTGCGGGGATTTCCTAGACCAGAATGGCTTTGGTGTAAAGCCAGAAAACTGTAAATCACTGCACTGCTTGAGGTAGTGCTCATTAAAAATAAACATGGACAACATAAAGCCTTGCATTGATGTGGAGGTACATCTAGAATACATCTCTTTCCTATTATCTTTTAACAGCATGTTAACAACGTTTAAACACACATGCCACAACAAGCCAACCCCCGCACTGCTGTGAACTCACCACACTCCGGCCAGTCCCGCCGTTCTCCAGGAGCGACAGCCGGAATTCCCCGGATTTCCCCGGGTCCATGCTGAGCTGCAGTCTCAGTGACTCATCACCTGCTCCCGGAAGACACAGCGGCCGAATCCCAGAATGGCACACCGACACCCGAACCGACATGAGGACGGTGTGGCAGCCAAGTTGAGACTGCGAGGCCCCATAGTGGCTGGGGAGCGCGGCGGAGTGGTCCGGTGTGTGGTCGGGGGAGGAGTGAGCCCAACCGCCTGAACTCAGCGACATCCTGCCCGAAGACTCATGTAGAAAATAGTTCCAGCGGAGTCCCGTCTGTCTGTCTGTTTACCTCCTGTCCCGCGTTCTTACCTGGTCTCGGCTTTCCTTTCTTTTACATTTCTGTCAGTGAGTCGTTTGACTGGTTATTTGACAGAGTCAGTGTCAACAGGAAGCAAGTGCGCAGAGTCGGAGAACTATTTTAGAGCCACTTCCAAAAAGTCAAACGCGAGCGATGTTTCACTTCTCTCTTCTTTTTTAGAGAAAGCTCCGTTTCAGGCAGATTCGGTGTGTCTTATTTTGGCTTCTAAGTAAAGTTCCTTTGCCTGTAGTCCCATAAATACCGTCCTGACTCCAAGGTTATGGTAGTAGTTTGAGACTGGTATCGATATGTTGCTGTTTGCTTTCATTTCACATTGCGCATGCGTTCCTCGTTGGGTGACGTATGCCGCTGTAATATTTATGAATCATGTGAACGCTGTTTCTTTTTTTAGCTGCACCGAAGATTCACTTCTTTCTTGTCTCTTAACACACTATATATTTATATATTGCACACATATATTTGTTTGGGATGTAGTCCAGTAAAAAAGTCTATGTGCGCATTTGACCACAGAGAGGCAGCAAAGCATTCAGTTTACAAAAACGGTGGATGCATGTTCCCGGTATCTTCTAAATAATTCATGTCTGTGGAAATATATATAGTATTTATATAAGATTTTCAAGATCAGCAGTGACTCCGTGTGAGCAAAGGAGTGTTTTTCAGTCTGCATTCGTTTTAGTTCTCACTTTTTGAGACTTTGTTAAGTGTCCTTTTTAGTAGTCTCGACCCAGGTGAGACTTAAACCCACAACCACCAGCTCCAGAGGATGGTGCCTTGTCCATTAGGCCTCTGGACCTCTCTGGTCCATTGCTCTCATCTGATGGCCTGAAAATGGCTTTTGTGACATTCAACAGAAAACATTTACCAGCCATCTATTCAACAGTGACCTTTCGTAAAAGGTTTACTTTTAAAATATTCATGTCCTCACAAAAATAAACATTTTGTGTCCTTTTTTTTAATGTCCTTTTCGCCCCCTGAGCTGTCTGTGGGTAAGGTTTGTGGATGTAGAATGTTTCTCTATATAAATGGCCTTTGTTCTGAATTCAAGATGCAAGGGAAATACCTCCTGTTGTCTCATCCTCACACGCTTTAGATCATGGATAGTGTGTCAGCAATGTAGGAAAGAAGAGAAATGCTTTTGATCAGGGAGATCGAACCCAACATGGTATGCCACATACAACCCTCTTTGATCTCAAGTGGGACAAACTCCCGTTTTTGCCAGTGTAAAGATGTTTAACTACATTAAAGAAAACTTAGTTAAGTGTAGCATGAATCACAACAGGGAGGACTTTATCAGTAGGGTTAGGAGCCTGTGCCAACCTGCTTTAAATTACTAACCCTATTGATCCCCATGTATTCTCGACCCAGGTGGGACTTGAACCCACAATCCCCAGCTCCGGAGGCTGGTGCCTTGTCCATTAGGCCACTAGGCCACTGGCTCCACTTGGCTGCCATTTATAAATAATTAACATATCTTGATCTTTCAGCTATATTATGCATAGCATGTCATGGAGAAGGAAGCCCTGCTGGTTACCTGGTGCTGTGACTTGATCAATACTTCTATAACACAAAGAAAGCTAATCAGCGATTATTCGGGGACCTATGACCCCACAGTCACGAGAGAAAAGTTTAAAATGAAAGATACTGCAATGTCGTGTGTTTTTGCTTTCAGGCAGGAAAATGTGCAGCTGGAATTATCTGGGCAGGAGAAAACAATGCTAACACCCATCACAGCAGTGACATAAAACATTGCACACAAGGAACTGGGAACATTTTTCTGTGCCCTTTTTAAATGTATTCGTCTGCAAAATGCATCCAAGGGTGACACCAGCAAATAAGGGTTCCCTGTCATAAATCTAATTTGCTTCATTATTTATGGCTTTTTCCACGTTGTGTTGCAATTGCACATCCTCAGGTTGTTATCTTCTCATTACTGCAGCCGCACTCTGCAACATACAATCTGATCTCAGCCATGACGCAATTATGGCTGCTCTAATCGGTAGGAGGGGCACAAAAGTGCTGCCGCAGGGTGGAGTTGTGTACATGAACATAAACACGTGCTATCAGTGATAGTCTGTGTAGTTTTAGATGGAGTTTAATAATTATTTGATGTGCATTTGAATGGATGTATACTGTAACATAACTGACAAAAATTACAGATGTATTTTTTTGGTTTGAATAAAGTACACCTGCTTGTTAGGGACACCTTCAAAGCAGTTTGTGTTACAGTTTCTTGACCTTTACAGATGCTGGTTTGGGCCCCAAGGCAGCTTTACACCTCAATACATTTGAAAATCTCTCCTCACCATGCATAGCATCTCACTTGTGATTCACTGTCACCTTTCAGTACCTACCAGTGGCAAATATAGCATATTTCCACTTACTTCTTCCTCATGTAGCACTGTGAGTGTATGTGACTTTTCAGCGCCCGTCATGAATCATGAATCAGTGAAGTTCCAAAAGCTTGTGAGAAGACATCTTAACCAAGAAGCATTTTGCAGCAGCCGATGGTGTGCTATCCAGTCCCTATCAAGCTGATTGATGAAAGGCTAATCATAAAACGCCCACCAAAGCTCCGGTTCATTGTCTCACAGACCTACTTGGGCTGGTGGGTCTCCCCATGTTCATGAATTTAAAGGTGTCTGCACGTCATTGACTTGCTGATGGACTGCTCTGCTGCGTGACAGACGTCAGGAAAACTCTGAAAGCAAACCTCCATTCTCAAAAGGATGAGTGGGGGTTTAAAGAGTGGGAGGAGCAGAGGAAGGGTGATGCATCCAGTAGTCTGGGATCACTGTGGCTGACTGACGTTCTTGATTCATCATCCAACAGCCTCATGGGCAGCATGGAGATATATATAAGCTGGGGCACACCTGCCAACAATAAAGACTCAAGACGTCCACCAACTGACCTCAGCCTGTTACCAAAGTTCAGGGTAAGTATTTACCATTTGGGGTTTGCATTTTGCATGTCTAACGCAAAATGCAAATATTTTTACTTTGCTTTTAATAACTACAGTTGTGCTAATTGCGGCTAATTATACTATTTCAACCTGCACATAATCCCAAAGGATCTCTGATTTATAACCATCACAAAGTTTCTATCATCATTAAGAATGATGAAATTCAAGTTTTCAGATTACAGTTTCAGTGATTAGTCCCGAGGTTTAAAAGACTTAATCCTACTTGAAACGGTGTTTCGTTAAGTTTTACTATTGGGCGCAAAAAAGGCACATTAAAAACAAATCTCCAGTTTTATCAAGCTCTGTCTTTTCTTGGTTTTGCGAATAGCTCCTGTTTTCAGTGTCTTCTCAAAAGTGATAAGTTACTTATAACTGCGTCCTGTCTTTAGTGCCTTGAGCGACACCGCAGCATGCTGCCCGTGAGAGCGGCTGATGTCCGGCACTGCGTCCTGACGAGCCGCTGGCTGCCCGCAGCTCTGGCGCTGCTCCTCCTTCTCTCCTCCAGCTTCAGCCGCGCTCACAGCACCACAGTGGAGCACGACTTCCACATTGTTCATAATGTAGACAACAGAAGTAAGACCCGTTTTCTTTAAATCATTCCGATTTGACTTTCCCGATAAGGATCAGATGGGAAAAAGAAAAAAAAAAGAAGAAAAAAAGAAAGCTAAATAGGCTATTACACTTTATTAAATTAACCACAATTTAATAAAGTGTGTGTCTGAGTGTATGGAATTCAATAGATCTAATGTAATTATTTCTTAATAATCCTATTATATCCATTGAAATCTTTATTTCCAGTTATTAAGTTTAAAGATATGCTGTCTGTCAGTGTAACCAGGAGACTTTCTGTTATTAGACTTTAAACTGATTTGGTTAATTACACACTGTTTAATTCAGAGTGAGGAAATGCTAACCGGGTTTCACCTTCCACCAGCCATCAAATGTAAATTCAGTATGTGGTTGTGTCATTATTGGAGTACTAATACTGGCTCCCCACGCTGGATATTTTGTTACTGAATTAAATGTTTTGATAGAAACGCATTTGTTAATTTATTAATACTGTTGATCGGCCTTCTGTGTTGTTGCACACTAAACGTTCTGAACAGATGTGAGCATTCATGCGTTTCAGGAGTTGTTTAAAGACTGAAAACATATTTGGCAGTTAATTTGAAAGGCTTTCAGACTTTACATGGTAATATATCAGAATGCCATTGTTTTAGGTCTGAATGATAGCCACTAAAAGACAATTTTTTAAAAAAAAAAGGGGGGGGAGGGGAAAAAAGGCAAAATCATGCCGTTTTGTGGCTGTAATAGTAGTATTTGTCCTCACAGTCCGTCCACTAACAGAATATTTAACCACCACTTTCCTAAATATTAATTCTGTTTTCAAACATAGCTGTTAACATCTTGTATGGATCCCTTGCTTTATGTGGCACTGATAAACTTGTCTCTGCTTGGTTTCCAGGTCCAGAGATAGACCCATTCTGGTATGTGGGGCGTGGGGTGAGACCCATTGGGCGCTTTGGGAAGAGGCACAGCAGTCTGGAGGCTCTGGGCAGCGATGGGATGCCCGTCGTCAGGACGTTGGAGCTGCTGCTCAGCAGCCTGAGAAACAAGGAGAACCTTGGAAAAGTGCTCGACGGGGAGGACGGTGATTGGCTACCGTGATGTGCTCTCCTCCCCACATCCAAAAACTCAGTTTTATTTTTCGTTTGTCATTTTTTAAAAATCGACACTATATACACGTCTTCATAATTATATTTCTCTTGTGTCTGTTATGAGCCTCACCCATGTCTGTACATAGAATGCACTCTACATTGATTAATAAATCAGGATGTCATGATTATATCTGTTGACAACCTTGCTTGTAACTTTCGTGAGTGTGAAGGCAAACATTTTCTTTGAAAAAACAAGCAAACAAAACACAATTTTAAGTTTGCGAATTTTATTTATTTCATAATACATTTTTTTCTCAGAGTACTGTGGCACATAGAGAATCTGCATTTTTTTTTCTTTTTTTGCTTGTTAATAATTTCCCCAACATATCGTATGGATTGCAACAAACAATTGCACATAAAAGTGAATGGCCCGCCTGTGGAGCTGTGCACAGTGAACCTCTTCATAGTCGTTCACACTGGATTTAAACAGGAACAAAAGCAACATTTGTTTTTAGCTCTGGGAGAATCTCATCACTTCTCAGTATCCGCGACACTGTTCCAACAACCAACGAGACATCCTGTGCAAATCCAGCCTCACAAGTCATGACAATTATACACAGTCTCTTGCACAACACTGAACGATTTGTCAACTATGATTGGGCAATAAACACATTATCATATCATATCCATGTTTTTCACACATATAGTATATTAACAAATTCTGCAATGAGATATTGTTACTTTTTTTTATTATTTTTTTTACATTAGAAAAATACAGGACACTGATGATTGGACCCTTGTGGCTGTGCTTCTTAGAGAGACATTTTTCATCAGTTTGATAAAGCCAGAAACATGCTCTTTTTTACATCAACACCTCTGGAGAACAAGATTGACAAAAAATACAAGATCAATGTGCAAACCCAAGATGCGAAAGGCTGGGGATGAAAAGGTCACTAATAGAAGGGGCAGAGCATTCATACAGAAGATCATCACACCTTTCAAACACTATCAGAGAATCCAAACCTGCTCTTATTAAGCTGGAGCCAAAGCAAGAACTCTGATAACTGTATGCATGGCTAACTTAAAATCTCCCAAAACTGAAAGGCAGTATTCTCGTGTTTAAGGAGTACAAGTGTGCCTCTCATCACCTGTGTTTTCAAAGCATTTACCATCGTCATTACTGGCAGAACATCGAATGGTAAATGCAAGCTTACACTGAAAGCAATTTGAGTCATCACACATAAGAGAGTCTGGTAGGACTGACTGAGGTGGGTTCCTTTGAGGAGAGAATAAAGCCTTTAATTTGCAATAGTACTTATTTCAGTGGTATTGCATAAAAACGTTCAGTACAAAAATAAATTGCTCGTAACAAAATCATGGTTTCATGGCATTTGTTATATAGCCCGTCAGACTTTCTTATGTAAAAATCTTTACAAGAATCTTTGAATGCAACACAAAAGATCAGACGTGACCCCGGTAAAGGGAAAACATGAAAATACTCTTTTTTTTCTCCTTAAATAAAAGGCCACAAAGTTTGAAAGTAAACAAAGAAAGTGACAGGGAGGAGGAAGAATGGCTTTGCGTTGGAGAAACTACATATGTCACGGAGGAGGATTTTCAGACCCAACTTGAATATCAGATGGATGCCATCTTCATCTGCTTTATCCGAGGCCGGGTCGCGGGGTCAGCAGCCTAAGCAGAGAGGCCCAGACCTCCCTTGCCCCAGCCACCTCCTCCAGCTTATCTGGGTGTTCCCCCGGATAAGCTGGATGGATGCTCCATGCAAACTATTTTTTTAATTTTGATCTATTTAAATGTTGTAACCCACAATTTCCAATATGTGAATGTATCTACAAATCAGCTTTTTCTTTCCTAAATAAATTTACACACTCCTCACCAGTGAAATGTCAGCATGGCAAATGGATGCTTAGCTTAGCTTAGCTGAGAGACTAAAAAAGGAGGAAGCGGTGAGCTTGGTTCTGTCCAGCTCCCTTCGGTTTCGGATTATCATTAGCTGCCCATTTCTCAATTTGACCTCTCCTTTTTTCTTGATACAAGTTTGACAGTTTGCCTTGACAGTGGCTGGACTAAGTTACTTAGGTCACAGCAAGAAATTAAATGATTATATTTCCAACATGTTGACCTGGTCTTTTAACTAGCTTAATTTCTTCTCAGCTACAGTTTCTCAATGTGCTATTCCTTTATAGCAGGGGTGTCGAACTCCAGGCCTCGAGGGCCGGTGTCCTGCAGGTTTTAGATCTCACTCTGGGTCAGCACACCTGAATAAAATGATTAGCTCATTACCAAGCTTCTGGACAACTTCAAAACATGTTGAGGAGGTAATTTAGCCATTTAAATCAGCTGTGTTGGATCAAGGACACATCTAAAACGTGCAGGACTCCGGCCCTCGAGGCCTGGAGTTCGACACATGTGCTTTATAGTCATCAAGCACATGGTGCAATGGACAAAACCTCCCCCAAACAAAACCAAAACACTGGTGACGTGATACTTTGAACATCTAAACAGCTCTTTTTTCCAACTCTTTTCTGGTCTGCTTGTGATTTGTATAAATCAGTAAAATATTGAAGGTTACAATCATCCCCATTTGGTGATTACCATCTGATAGCTATATGCGGGTGGATATTGACAATCATCAAAAAAACAAAACAGTTTGAATAAATCCCCCGTAACATTTCTTGGTTCATGGTGACAAAGACGATGCAGTATAAAACATGGCTCAGCCTCTTTTCAGGACACTGAATCACACAAATTTTCTTATGATTTTCCACAGCTTCATTGCACATTAATTCACAACACTCTTGCAAACAGATAGAAAACTGAGTTTTTCTTTATCTGTACATATATATTCTTTTAAGTCGGTTTATGAGGAGTGTTTGCAGATCTTAAGGCAGAGAAACCGACTGTTAAATAACATATTTCTGTGTGTGTGTGTGAGTCTATGTGTGTGCAGTAAGGAGGAAAAACAGCATGAAATAGATCTTGTTAAAAGAGAATGATCCAGCGATGTCTTCTTTGAGCTCTTTAACTGATGGGTACTGAGCTTGTGTGAGGAATGAGTGCTGAGTTGGGTTACACAGGGCAGGTGGTGGCCCCTGCTTGGCCTGGAGCTAGAGGCAGATGCTGGGTCAAGGCACTGGATGTGAAGAGCCCCTGTCCCCGGGGCTTGAAAATAGCCCTGAGGGACTCATTGTGCTGTTGACTGTCACTATGGCCGAAATACTTTAACCTGCTGCTCTGGCTCCAACTTCTCTGAAATGAGAATAAATGCCACATTTTTATTTTAAGAAAAGCACGTGTGTCTTGATTCATGCTCAATCATCCAGGTAAGGAAATCCCCAAAAAGTTGATTCTGTTCATCTGGATATATCGTTTTCCCGATGATGCTACATCCAGATGAACAGAATCAACTTTTTGGGAAAAATCACATATATGTGTATTTATGTCCTTTGTCCTGTCTCCATCCTTCACCCCCAACCTATCATGACAGACGGCCATGATAGGTTGAGGTAGCCTGAGCCTAGATCTGAAAAAGTGAGATAGTGAGTACAAGCAGAGGAAATGGGCATCCTCCTTAGGGTGTCTTGGTTCTCCTTTAGGTAAGATTAGGTGCGGAGCACAGTCATTGAGGCGGTACTAACTGTACAGCTGCTAAAACCTCCTCATCAAAAGGAACCAACTGAGGTGGTTCAGGAATCTGACTAGGATGTCTCCTCGGCACTTTCTACATGAGGTGTTTTGGGCATGTCTCGGAGGCCCTGGGCAGGACATGCTGGAGAAATTACATATTCTGATTTGGGAATGTCACAATGTTTTCCCATGAAAACTCTCAACTATCCATCCAACTTCATCCGCTTTATCCGAGGCCGGGTCGCGGGGGCAGCAGCCTAAGCAAAGAGGCCCAGACCTCCCTCTCCCCAGCCACCTCCTCCAGCTTATCCGGGGGAACACCAAGGCGTTCCCAGGCCAGCCGAGAGATATAATCTCTCCAGCGTGTCCTGGGTCTGCCCCGGGGCCTCCTCCCGGTGGGACATGCCTGGAACACCAACCCCAGGAGGCGCCCAGGAGGCATCCTTGTCAGATGCCCGAACCACCTCAGCTGGCTCCTTTCGATGTGGAGCAGCAGCTGCTCTACTCTGAGCCCCTCCCGGATGGACGAACTTCTCACCCTATCTCTAAGGGAGAGGCCAGCCACCCTTCGGAGGAAGCTCATTTCTGCCGCTTGTATCCGCGATCTCGTTCTTTCGGTCACTACCCACAGCTCGTGGCCATAGGTGAGGGTAGGGACGTAGATCGACTGGTAAATTGAGAGCTTCGCTTTTACACTCAGCTCCCTCTTCACCACGACGGACCGGTGCAGCGTCCGCATCACTGCAGCCGCCACACCAATCTGTCTGTCGATCTCCGGCTCCCTTCTCCCATCACTCACGAAGAAGACCCCGAGATACTTGAACTCCTCCACTTGGGGCAGGAACTCATCCCTGACCCGGAGTGGGCACTTCACCCTTTTCCGGCTGAGAACCATGGCCTCAGATTTGGAGGTGCTGATCCTCATTCCCGCTGCTTCACACTCGGCTGCGAACTGTTCCAGTGCGAGCTGGAGGCCTTCACCCGATGAAGCCAACAGAACCACATCATCCGCAAAAATCAGAGATGAGATTCTGAGGCCACCAAAGCAAAAGCCCTCCGCCACTTGGCTGCGCCTAGAAATCCTGTCCATAAAAATTATGAACAGAACCGGAGACAAAGGGCAGCCCTGGCGGAGCCCATCACCCACTGGGAACGAGTCCGACTTATTGCCGGCAATGCGAACCAAGCTCTTACAACGGTTGTATAAGGATCGAATGGCCCGTAGCAATGGGCCAGACACCCCATACTCCCGCAACACCTCCCACAGGACACCCCTGAGGGACACGGTCGAATGCCTTCTCCAAGTCCACAAAACACACGTAGACTGGTTGGGCAAACTCCCATGCTCTCTCAACTACTGTTGTTTTAAGCAATAAATCATGTTTCTGGAAACTGCCAGATAAAATGAAGGTTTCATAAAACAACGTGTATTACTCCTTTCACAGAGCTCTGCAAACTGGCTCTAACCTGAATAGGAGTGGGGTCTCCAGTACACATTAGAGTAATTAGACAATTCAGTGTCCTAAACTGGCAGATTTATGACATGGCAGTGGTAAAAGACAGATTTTGATAGTTCGTGATGGGGGTAGTACACACAGTTGCAAAGGCTTCATCACAACCTTGGTTTAAACAAGTCATTTATATTTATTCCATAATGTTGTATTGGATCAAAAAGTGCTTTTCCTCATGATCATTTCAAAGCAACAAGAAGGTTTGGTGGTGTATAGCTAAATGTCAGTATATTTTCACTACAAATGTGGAGCACGTTGTATGGACTGATAGAAGGAACACACTAAGGTGGAATTACTGAATCAATGTCTTGGTCACTGAGTTTGACCCATTGTCCTTTCTGCTGTCTCTCTTTGGAGCTTTGCTAAAAAGCCACCCTGAATCAAAGTCATTGTGTAGATGACGGTGAAGAAAAAAAGAGAGACAAAAAAGAAAATAAAGAAAGCTGCATCAGAAAGAGGCTTTTCACAAATATGAAAAGGAACCGACTTACAGTTGGTTGATAAAACAGCCTTATCCCCCTGGACTGTGTGTGTGTTTCCATTTGGCTGCTTTACATCTAATGGAGCTTTTCAGTTACTTAGTCTCTTTTTAGCAAATGTATTCACTTTTACATCCATTCAATGGCCTCTCTCTTCTTTTAGGACAAAGCATAAAATGTGAGATGTTAACTAAGGCCGAATAAAAATGTCCCTCCCCTCTGTCTCAGTTCACATCTCTAGGTGTCTCGGTTTCACACGCGTACATAAGCATACGCGTTCACACTTTGTATATACAAGGCTGTACCCTGCATATGTCCGCAGTTTAGTTCAGTTTTTAAAAAAAAAAAATGCATAAACACATTTTTCTTTGTCTCAACATAATAGATTTCTCCAAAGTGAGCAAAATTAGCACGTTTGGTACCTTTTAGTGGAGGCGCTGGAAGCTTCCTCCTCTGATGGCGTGATGAGTCCAGGGTTTGAGGCTGTAATGAGAATATTACCATCGCTCATCTATTATAGTTCATTAAAATCAACAAACCAACCATATCTGACCATTTCTTTATTCCAACAACCATTCATTACTATATAAGCACAGACAAGTTCATCAGTTACACCAATACTCTTTAAAGACATTACATATGGCCTGAAAGTACAAAAAAAAGTGCAAAAGATTAAGCGTGCAGGAAGGCCAGTGAGTACCTTAGACTTTGGCTTGAGCTTGGAGAAGCGATTGCAGACAGTCACGTTCAGCCCAGCCGTTTTCAGAGCTGATATTCTTGCCTCAATGTTTGATATCTTAAAGCAAAAAGATGATTTTTTTCAAGAGAATTTAAGGATGGGATGTCTCAGGTAATAGTTCTTCTTATCTTTGTTCAGGGTTTAGTAAGACTATAACATATGATTAGCAGTATAAAGATGTGTGCAAACAGTCATCGATCCTCTGAAGTACCTGCAGTTCAGACTGCTGGACTTGAGCAGCCGCGGTAGCCACTTGATCTTCCAGGAAGGCCAGCTCTTGGTCTGTCGTCCCACTGCTAATACTGCGGGCGCAGTGCTCTAGGTCTCCCAGTGCTCCCTCGAGGCCATACACCGCACCAGCAGCAAGATAAACCTGCACAGAAAAGAGCAAAACCTTTAGTTCCCATAAGCACCACTGGTTCAGGAGGCAAAACTACTGGGTGGAGGTGCTCTCTAGCTTACATTCTCCTCCATTTTGGTAAGCCTCTGGTCCAACCTGCGGGTCTCAGAGCTGCTGGATATGGGAGAAGCACTCATAGACTCAGAAGGGGTGTAGCTCTCGCCTCCCGCCTCACCAATCAGGTCCTCAGTAGCATTCAAAACCTTTAGCACCTCCGTGGTGATGCTGCAGAGCGAAGCCGCTGAGCACTTCTGCTCCAGTCAAAGAACAAATAGAATTAACAGACCGTTTGAATTCAAGTGAGATTAAAAAGAATTCAAGTGAAATGTCCAGAAACACTGGAGTCAGAGAGAAAACCTTATTACTCACACTGTTAAAGAGACTTAATGTGTGAGAAAAGCAGAAAATGTCAAGCAAGTACATCTAATCTGTAAACATCACCTTAAGGGCAAGGGCTTAATGTAGTGTAATACACATGAAATGATAATGAAAAATATATTTCATTTCGAGAGCAAGGGGATGTGACAAAAGGCAATTATGCAACTATTCAATTTTGGAACATTATGCAATCATTAGCGCTGTAAAAACATCCCCATTTCAAAAATGAATGTGAGCCAATAAAGATAATGCGGCATCATGTTTTAATCAGCTGCATTAGCCCCCTTTGGTTTTCACACTGTAAAGCCTTAAAAATAATAATACGTGAATAAAAAAGAACATTTTGCAGGTGACAAGTGCACATATATTTGTCACTCTGGTCGCCTAATTAATGTTTTGTGAGGACCCACATCTACACATGCTTGACCTGGATAAGCAGTCAGAGGGTGCAGAACAGGGATGTGAGAAATGGGGTAATGAGGTCTCAATACAAAGCCAGAGAAGTGAGTCATCTTCAGTTGTTGTTGTTTTTTTTCTTAGGCTTTGAATTGGAAAATGATGGCACTGTGGACACACCATCTCTGGTCACTGAGCTTCAGGAAAGCAATTGCAGTTTGGATGTGAAGCTGAGGATTGGATCATTACTCAAAATAATCTAACATCTGCCAGTAGAGGAGATAAGATTGTCGATTGATGCCTCGGCTAATCAGGAAATGGAAATGACTTAAGTCAGCTGTGGAGATCTCTCATTTCAGCCAAACCCAAGCAGCCTGCCTCCAAATTCATGTCAAATAATGTGACAAATAATGATTCAAAAGTAAAGACGGTGAGTGAAGAAAGTTGCCGTTTCATCCTCTTGAGCTCATGTAAACACTGAGCAAGAATAAGAAATAGCAGTAAAGAGAGAAAGATGTTATTCCATAATGAATGAATAATTTGCTGAAGCTTTGATCAGTGGGATCGGAAGTACATCGATCCCTCTCGGGCACAGTGTGACAGTCCGAAAAGCCGGATTTTAGCCGGAGAAGGTAAGTGATGAAAAAGAGACGAGATGCTGGTTATCTTTTTTTCCTTTTTAAATCACTATCGATCGATCTTAAAAAAGAATGAGACGCAGAGATGGACACAGTGAGGTATCGATTTGGGTTGGTCAAAGGAGGAGTGGAGATGTGCTGATCCAGTTCAAAGAAGTAGGCCATCACCCGTCTGATCAAACAGTCATCACAGACACTGATATCTCACTCCTATCAATGAGGGAAGTTGATCCTAGTACATAAAAAACAAAGAAACTAGTTTGATGCCTTTTGAATATAGGAATATGTCACACACAGGGAAGATAAATAAATAAGGAAGTCAGATTGGCGTACAGGAATAAAAAGTTGTTGTTCAACTTTTTTTCCTGTATCGTTCCCTCTGTGCATACACCGGCCCAATTACCTTCTCCACCCTGAGGGCTAATCTCTAAAGCCTCAAAGCCTCAAATGACACCACCTGTGTCCACAGCAGTGGTTCTAGTGGGGATGAGCTCATAAGGGCATGAAAAGTAATGAACACAGGTGGTTGATATTTTGTGAATCTGGGATTATTTATTCAATATTCTTTGCTTTATGTCTATTTCTGTACACCATCCAGACCCTTACCTGCTGAAGATCACGTACGCTGAAAACGCTGTGAATTAGTACGACGGCAGTGAGCTACTCAGTTTTCATTCGGATTCATTTAATAAAGGCAAAACACTAGATATCGCTTCAAAAAGGCGCAAATATCACAGCTATGGTCGCACGTTTTCCTCTATTCACATCGCACTGAGCCGTCCTGGCGGATTTGTAAAGGGAGCTGTGAAAGCTATCAGAAATAGATCACACCAGTACATGTGTCATACAAGCTGGAAGAGGCAAGCATTACTCATAGAAGCCCTTAGAATGAGTCTGCTTAATGATCAGCATCGACCCTCATGCCTCAGATGTATTGTCCAAGTGTGTGCGTGTGTCCCATCTATCTGACTTTGTGTAGTTATTGATTTCTCAGTGCTGAGTTGATTATAAATGCAAAAAAAAGCAACTTTAAATATCAGCTGGAACAATACTTTTGACATAACGGATTGTAGTTTTGACATCTAGTTATTTAAAGTTTATTTTACCTGCCCAATAAATGTCAAAAGTCATACATTAAACAATAAAGATTTCTGATAATACGCATACTTTTGTAGTGCACAAGAAATCAAAGTAATTTACAGTCTTAAACAGAAATGTGAAGAAACGAATAACCTTCAGAAAGCCTGGAAACCTACTGCTCAACACACAGTCTCGCCCCTTGGAAGCAAAATGAAGGGATATGAGGGGTTTGCACAGCACTGTATGGACTGATAAAGAGTCCAAAAAATTAGACCATTTTAATCATATGTATGCAATCATAATGCAATTTACTACAGTGCATGTAAATAAGATATTAAGGTCATAAATGAAATGGGATGGCTGCAGGTTTGTGTATCCTTGTGCATGACTTCCAACTACATCCTCTTTCTAGCCCTTGTATCTCACCTGCTGTAAGACAGAGGAGAGCAACTGAAGCCTCTGAAGTTGCTCCAAGTCATTCTGTCCCACCTGACACATATGCACACACAGAAAGCACATACACATTTACCAGGAACACACAGACCAGACAAAAAACTCAAAAACAACACAGCAAACCAGAGAAAACATGGGATGAGGGACAGATAATGACAGCACTGATTGTCAGGTAAATAACACAGGAGGTTGTGATAGGAAATAGATTTTGAAGGCACAAAAAAAAAGAATTTAAAAGCTTACAAACAGGCAACAAACAGACTGCAATGCAAGCACATGCAGAAGACGATCTGCGGATGAAAATCAAATCTTGTGTACATCTCCCCACCTGGTTGTTTGACAGCGCCCCCTCGTGGGAAGAAGGGGTAACAGCAGGCGAACTTGCACTGGATCCACTCCTTGCTCCCACTTTCGGTCCCGCTTCCTTCTCCGCATCTCGTTTATGTTGTCTCTTACTCTGCCTGTTGGGCTCTCTTTTGTCTCCTCTCTTTTGTTCCTGGTCTTCCACTTTCATATCTAAACTCTCGCATGCCTTCTCAAACCTCCTCTCCCGACTTCTGCCGTCTTCTCTCACCGAGGGACTCTTTATTAGCTTCTCGCTTCTTTTAATCTCTTGTCCGTTCACTTGTTCTACTGCTTCGCTTGCTCTCTCTCTTGATTTGTCACTCACTCGCTGCCTCTCTCGCTCTCTTTCCTTTGGCTTCAATTTCTCTCTCTGTCTGTCACTTTCTTTATCCGTCTGCCTGTCTGCAGGCCAGTTTGTGCACTCTTCCTCAGATGAGCTGCTGTCTTTGCTGTTGGCACTGATGACCAGCTGACCAAGTCTAGACTGCAGCTCCCCTTCTAGGGGATCTCTGGTTGTGGATCCAGGCCCTGAGCTACTGGATGAGAGCTCTCGCCCCAGGGTCAAGGAGGGTGGCTGAGAAGGGCTGGGGACCGGTGAATTTGGCGCCAGTGTGTCCAGGTCCTCTGGCTCAGTTGTCATAGCATCTAATTTGAAGGCGTCTGGTGCAGCTGTGGCCACTGATATAGTGTCAGATTTTGGCTGTTCCTCACTTAATCCCCTCTTCAGCAGGGCGTGGAGTAGAATACCACTGTTTTCCTTAAAGGTCGACATGTAAAATCAAAAGATAATTGTAAAAATCGAGCAGGTAACCTATATTTGCAGATTTTAAAGACTAAAGCCTAACCCTAAAGAGCAAAGTAGCCTGAACTAGAGACCTTCATTTGGTGCCTTCTAATGGTGAAACAATGCTTTACAACCAAGCCGAACAGCCCCAATAAATAGATGCACAGATGGATTTTAAAGTGAGTTCCTTTTAACAACCAATAAGGAATCACTAAATTTTACCTGCGCTAAGGGGTAGACGGACTGTGGATGGCTCTGGCCTCCAGTCCTGTTTTGCTCTGATGATGACTCCCTCTTACTCTTCCTGCGTCGCCGTGATCTTCTGACGGGATCACTTTGCCTCTCCTCTGCCTCGCTACTGTCTCCCATCACCTGGGAACAGTGACAGGAAGTAAACAGGTGCATGTGCCACCGTTACATATCAGATTAAAGCTTTCACATGATAACATGCTTTTTTCTTTCTAGGACTGTCTTTTGTTATCAGGTTTTAATTGAACGCAACTATTATTTCTGTATCTTTGTCGGCTCATTTGAGGCCTCTGCACCAAGGACTGCAAGTAAAAACTCACGTATCTTTTGTTCTCTATTGTTGTCTCTACTAAAAAAAAAGAGCTAACTGGGGGGTGGGTACTTTTCACTTAAGGAACATGGAGTCTCTTTTCAGAGTACAAAAAAAAGTGTAACAGGGAGCATCCCCAGTTCTACAAAAGCAGTCATGACCTTTTAATCAGCAAATAAAGAGCTGTTGAGTAATTAATTGATATAGGACTTTAAGACTGATAGCAATACCGATATTTGGTAAAGCCAATACTCTGATATATCAGTCAATATTCTTTCTTTCTTCCTTTTAGAATCTCCCTAAAATTTCTCATGTGTGATTCTTCAGTTATGCTCTCTCCTGCTCTGCTGTTGATCAGCAGGTTGTTGTGCTTGTGATGATCTATACACGCATTTCCAACAGGCAAGTTGCAGAGTGCCCTCTGGTGGACAACATCAACACTGATAATATGGTTGAAAGGTGTTTGCAGATATTATAATTATAATATTTGCAGATATTAGTCCACCAACTACTTGGTATGGCTCTAAAATTCTCATTACAAAGGACAATATTTACATCTGACTTTGTAGAACAGGATAATTCAAAGACATCACCTTAGGGTTAAAGTTCACATCCAATGACTCTGATTGGACTGGGTATGGAGAAAAGTTCTGCTGAAGGTGTTGGTGATGCAGCGGCTGGTGATGAGGGTGAAGGTGGGTATCCGGTGGTCCTTTCTTCCTCATCAGATTGTGGGGTGATTTACGGGGACACGCAGAAAGCACTGACGAGGCCTCGGAGTCTGAGTTGAGAGTCTCTGTGTTGGTGTACTGCCCCGAGGATGGTGAGGTGACCGGGAGATGCTGAGTGTAAATCCACTCGGGGTCGTGCTGGGAGTCCGTGTAGTAAGTCTCATCTGACAGTTTGCGGCGAAACTGCCTCAGCGCTGCACCCCAGCCACCTTCATCATCCTCCTCTGAGTCAGATCCCATCTCGTCGTAAGCGGAGACAACGCCAGACTCCTTTTCCAGCACGCTGAACAACAGGCTCTTCCTCTTGGTGAGCAGGCTGGGCCGAGACAGCTGGGAACTGTGCAGAGCAATCCAGTTGCCGTCTGGACTCTGGAGCACTGAAGAGGCACCTGGATGAAAATCACAAGCAGCAGCAGGAAGTATAGAAGAACGGAGTCAACTGCAGGGATTCAGAGAGTACTAAATAAATTCAATATCCATACTCTCAATAAAATTATATGAGGCTAATATAGAGCAATGCATGGGGTAAATTTCTACAAATAATTTGTATGTCTTTGTATGTATGTGCATCTTTACGACATGTAAAAGTAAATCTATGGCCTTTGTCTAAAAATCTTTAAATCTATTCAGTTATGCATCTACACAAAGTTATATTTAAACTGATAAAAGCGAAATGGAAAGCTGCTCAACCAAAAAGAGTCTGTGAGTGTGACTTTTACTCGAGTTATCCAGGCGATCCATGCTCTTCCAGGTGGGTAAAGATGTGGCCGCCTTTGGCTCCCTTTTCAGAGAAGCGTATTCCTGCAAGCCGTCGTTGCCGCCACCGGCCTCAGCTACCTCCTCCTCTGGACCCTTCTCTGGGGAGTCGTCACTGGTGAGAGAGAACGCTGACCGCAACCGCTGCAAGAACAAACATTGACACACACACAGGTAAATACAGAGAAATATGACACAGATCCAAAGAATGGTACACAACTCTGTTGACAAGTTCTTTCCTTTTTTTTAGTTTTTTGTTGACAGGAAGTTCAGACAGATTTTTAGCTGAGAAACAGAGATAACTGGCACTTGGACAGAAAATATAATATCCATATATAGTAATTAAGTAATACACATAAGAGCATTTGGTCCATCTGGACAATTCACTTCCTGTCCAGCAATAAAAAAAACCCCTAAAACGTCACTACTATGCCGGCTGTAATTTACCATTCTCACCAGCAGGTGGAGCTATAACACTGAGCAAATATCTACTAAGCAGTTCCTGTGATTCTTTCTGTGTGAAACAAATAAAAGTTATACATTTACATTAGATCAAGATTTTAATATACTAAATCACTAGTCCTTTATTACTTAATTTTTGTGTATTGTGTATTTTTGTGTAATATTTGTGTATCTGTGGAACAACATAATTTACATTCATGAGAGCTTTTTGGTGCATTTTACATTTGGCAACTTTTAGGAATAGTGTCTGATCTGTACTCTGGCGTCAATTCGAAAAATAAGCTAAGCTAAGCTATACTTTATTCTTCTCCCAAATTTGAGAAATTAATTGCAGAATTAAACACACAAAAATTCCTCTTTAAAAAGGGTGGGGTACAACATTAAGGTTTAGTGTTACACCGCGTAAGTACGCATGTGAGTGTAAATCTGCATGCTTTGTCTGTCAGTGAGTGGTTTTGTAGAGAGCTGATAAACACAGCTTATCCCATGGCAGGCAGAGCAGTCGAGGAGGATCCCTGCGTATTTCACAAGACTTTGATCTTCACTGAGTGAAACAGCAGGAAACTGAAGGCAGAGCCCCGGGGAGAGCAGCCTTGATGCTCTGCACACACACAGGGCGATGACAAATCTCCAGGAGTCCTTGGTGACTTGTAGTATGAACCCGTGCCAGGTTTGTGTACTATTGATTTGCCTATGTGTTCCTGTGTGAGGACTTGCTGTAGTTGGCATATTGTACTATCTTTTTTCAAAAAAAAGGACCTTTCCCTCAAACCCTCAACAGTAAGTAAACTCTTCCAGAATTCTCCAACACATCATTAAGAAAAATTAGTATTAAAAAAAAAAAAAGAGTGAGGAAAAAAATACAGCTTATATTAGGAAATCTAATCGTACTACCTAATTTCAAGTGACTGCATTCACAGTTATTAAAAAAAGAGAACCTGTCATCGGTGGGTCACGTACAGAGCAGTATGTGATCCATGCTACTAAGAAATCACACACTGTAGTGCCTCTTAGAAGTGTCTCATTGGCTATGTCCTTCTTTAATATACCGGTTATGCTTTATCTGTATTTATTCTGCATGTTTGTTTTTGACTTAAATAGAGATGGCTGAATACGGCAGCATGACATGCTCCATATGTCCCAACAGTTTAGACTGACACAGGGACTCACATAGAGAGAGTAGGAGGTTTTGAGCGGGTCTTGTGGTCCTTGTGATGAAGTGTGAGGCTGAGAAGGAGAGGGCAGTTCACTGGGCTGGATCAGAGACTGAGACTGAGGCCAGACAAAGTCATACTCTGTCTGCATCTCTGAACGCTTCCTTCTCTGGATGATCTGAGGGAAAAGAAAAAGAAAAAAGGAAGTGAAGAAGGCGATGAGGAGAGAGAACATGACAGAGACTGTGCATACAAGCTATGAGGCGTACACAACAAGCTTTTTAAAAGGATGAACTAGAATAATAAATGCACAATGGAAAACAGAAATGCGCTCGTACAACAGAATTTTATGTTTAGCCATTAATAATTTTTAAAGCGATGATTTAATTTTCATTTAAATTTTATTGTAACATTATGTGCTGAAATCTTCAAAGTATTTCATTTCCAGTGAACTGATTTCCAACACGTTTGACTTTAAACTCAAAGGCAATCAAACAACTGCAGATCCTGGCTCCACTCACTATCTGCATGCAAATTAAATGCCATGTGTAAAATTAAAGCAGTTGTCACTTGAATTTTAAAGTAATTTATGCAGATTTTGACACTCTAAATTATCATTTTCAAAGACCTTCTGCTCTTTTCTTGCTTGAAAATTATTTCCTGTGCCATATTTCACTAAAATGTTATATAAGTGCAATGACTTCTGTTTGAAATTATAGAGTAAAAGCGTAATTATTTGTCAATCCATTTGTAAAGGGTGGAGAGGAAAGGCATAGCCTGAAGTGCTACATTTTTTTTTTATTTTGAAAGATTTTAGCTGCAATTAATGCTTCCACATAAAAGAGACGAATAAACCTGCAGTAAAGTAATACCTACTTTTTGTACAATGGTTGTGGCGAGTTCTTCTATGAGCTCCTCTTTGTGGTCCCGCAGATACCGAGCCTCATTCTGTTTCTCCTACACACACACACACACACAGACACACACACACACACACACACACACACACACACACACACACACACACACACACAGACACACACACACACCATATTCAGTTCAAAGTGAATGTGAATTACCAAGAGAGAGTCTGTGCAAAGGTCTTTGCCAAAAACCATGACTGTATCCCGCTGATACTGAGACCAAGAGGGAGGCAAGAGAAGAGGAGAAGTAAGAAGCCATGACAGTGATATAGGGGATTGAAAATATGGGGATGGAGAGCAGGAAGGCAATACGAAAGCTCTGAAAAGTGGGGGGAAGAAAAGAGGAGGCAGAGGACAAGAGAGGGAGAGGAAGAAGGGGAAGAGAGGGATGTCTTACCAAGCTGTCACTGAACTCCTCTGCCTTAGCAATGGCCTCCTCTATAGCCTCCTCAGCAACACGCAGGGCGACTGTGAGTGTCTCTGCCATACTGTGCCCTGATAACACAACACAGCGCACACAAGAATAAATGCATGCATACATGTATACACAGTTCCCTTAACCTTCCCTCACCTGTGGATGGTGATAGTGATCCACTGCTTCGCTCCAGAATGAACTAGACTACATAGAGAAAAGTAATGGGCCACATACACGTTATACCTACAGTATCGACTTGAAACCCATGCCACAAAGCTCCCGGTGCCCAGCTTTTGTGCTGATGTTAATGCCAATGGAGATTCGGTTCTATGCTGTTATTGAGTAAGCAAAGCGTCAGAGACTTTTATTAAGTCCATCAGCACTCTGCACAGAGAGACATAGACACCGCTTAATTAACTTTACACAAACCACTCTCAAATTCAGTCTTTAAACGGCCAAATTTTTCAAACGTTTGTAAAGGCGCACTGCATGGCTAGTGCTTGATTTTATAAATCAGCGGCAATGGGACTGAAAAGACCTGAATCCAAAGATTTAGAGGAGTGGCCTAATATTTTGGTCCATTTGGCGCATTTAAATGAATATTTCCTGAAATTTCCTACAGACATTCATAGTTTCCTAGAGCCCTAAATTACCTTATTTGAGCTTTTTGCACAAATTTTAGTTTCTAACTATTGCAGCAGTCATGCCATTGAAATTAGACAGGTGCTTTCTATTGTAAGGTAAAGACCCTGCATTAATACAGAGAAAACCCCAGCAATCGGACAACCCTCTACGACTAATTGGTTGGCAACAGTGGGAAGGAAAAACTCCTTTTAACAAGAAGAAACTGGCGCCGTCTGCTGTGACCTGTTGGGCACAAGGGAAGGGACTGTGGAAGGGTGCCTTCTGTCCCAAATGTAATTATAATAGCTAATGGTTAAACACAGTGGTGTAGAAACACAAAAAAAGAGTGAAAAAGAGTGAGTGAAGAAGAAATGCTAAGTGTTTAATGGGAGCAGCCTGAGACCATTGGTGCATAATTAAGGTAGGTTTTCAGGGTCACCTGATATAGTTCCATCTCCTTTATCAAAAAGGAAGTTTTAAGCTTAATCCTAAACACAGTCTGTCTCCCAAATCCAAACTGGGAGCTGGTTCCACAGAAGAGAGTCCTGAAAGCTGTCGATTCTGCCTCCCATTCTACATTTAAATACCCCAGGAGCCACAAGTAAACTAGCAGTCTGAGAATGAAGTGCTCTATTGTGGTGATATGATACTATGAGGTCTAAAAGATAAGATGGGGACTGATTATTCAAGATATTATTCAAAATACTAGATTTAACAGGGATCCATTGAAGGCAAGGTAATATGGGAGAAATACGCTCTTTCTCCTTCTAGTTCCTATTTAGTGCCTGCTTAGTGCTGATGTTGCTAGGATGCTGAAATACAAACATCCTTTCAAACGATTTTATTTAATGTGTACAACGACCCTCAATTTGACTCATACTACGATTATTTTACCCTTGCTTTAAATCATCATAAAAGAGCGCAGTTTTGTTGGCATTTCTGACACACCTATAAACACAAATACACACATACACACATTAAGCATATGGTATTTTTTTTTCTGCGTGGGCCTTTTAGAAGTTGACATTATCTAAATGGCAGATCTTGATCACTGCACACAGCAGATAATTACCAGTAAACAAACAAAATTGGGTTTGTTTATTGTCAGCCGCATATCTTGTTAGCATATTTATCCATTTATGAAAGCGTACGTGTAAATATAATAAGCATCCACAAGAAAATCTGCTGTCTGTGGTGAGCACAGGGCGGGAATTTTATTTATGTGCACTTTTGCATGAAAGGAGGTTTATTTGCATTTGCATCCAGGAGATATAGAAAAGCACAAGCATGCTGATTCTACCTGTGGCTGGAATTACTCATCTGCAGTGCCACAAAACGCCGCCCTCCCATCACCGCATCCCTCACCTTCGCTCTGCTTGTAGAAGGCGGAGTCACTGCCGCAGACGCTGCCATCGTTGTCGTTGCTTCCCTCGTGAACGCTGCTTTCTGAAACACAGAGGCCGTGAAACGAAGCCTTCAGATAAAAGCTTTCAAACACAGCCTGTCACAGAACTTCAAATATCCTGCGTGTATCATTCCAGAAAATATAATCGCCGCATGCTTTTTTTTTTTGTTCTGTCACCACGTTAAAAGTAGGTTACACTGCCAATGTCACCAAGACCTCTTTTTCTACTCTCGTCAACTGGATTCCCAACTGCACTTTTGTCATCTTGTCAATTTGTATTGTTTCGCTTCTTCGACTCGGCGCCATTTCCCAATTGTGATGTTTAAAAGAAAAAGAAAAAGAAATAAACAAAAATAAGATGACAGTTGAAAGAAAATGACAATTCATCTGATAATTCCCTTTGCCTTTCAAACAAATGACATGTTTTTGCTCACCAAGGACATTTTCTCTTAAGCATCACAGTGCAGTGGTGTGTTGTTTTTCCTGTGTGTGTTTTGTGTCTAATTCAGGCCAACTCTCTTGTGAGTCTGTGCTATATTTGTGCAGTTATCTTTTTTGAGCAAATTCCTAAAATCTAGAGTTACAGCAAAAGGGACGTTCCTGTAACTCAAGATGGAAATTTGACAGGTCTACTTAAAGAGCTGTGAAACCCCAGAGAAGGAGTAGTAGTTACTATGTGCCCGCCTTCAAAACCAAATATTCCCTTAGTGGCCCATTAACTCCTGTTAGATATCTCCCCTGTGGTTCCCATTTATTGTGGCCTTTCACATCAATCTAGCTGTTAAAAAAATGAAAAGGGAGCACGTGGACATGCAGATTTTAAGAAAACAAACTGTCAGATGAGACCAGAGAGCTCTCTGGGTGAATTTCCAACTTAGCCTCTGATATAAGTCCTTCTCAAACATGAATCCTGGCTCTTTTTCCGTCTTTGGTTTTCACTTCAGCTTGTTTCCACTTAGCACCCGGAGCCAAAACAAAAACCAAACTTCTACTCAAAGCCTAGGCTTTGTCCCAACATTTCAGCCCCTGCTGCTAACAAAACCCACAAGCAAAACTAAATTCCATGATTCCCACTCTTGGCCCGTCTCCTATAGCTTCTGCCGTTAATCTAGCCCCGATGCTGCTCCTGTTGGACGGGCTGCTGTCACTGACTAAATACACAGAAGCAGCAGAATGTGCCCGATGGTTTGGTGCAAGTCTGCCACTCATCTCTGCCACAGCTAACTGCAACACTGCCAAGAAAACAGGCAAACCATTACAGAGCCATCACTCTTTCACACTCCAGTGTTTCTATTGGATGAAAGGTGGATATCTCCCCTGAATATGTACATTTTGCAAGGAGCAGCAATACGTCTTATAAAAGCCTTTCAGCCCAGGTTTAATGGGTCCTACGGATGAAAAAAGGAAGCCAAGTAAACAAAAAAAAAACCCCAAATCCATCAAAATTACAGAAACAGCATTTTCTCCATTCCCCCATGAGAGCAGCAGTAACAGAGCCAGCTGTCAGCCGTGCTGTACTAGTCCAACTCTACAGCAAGATGAACTACTGTTTGTCAAAGCTCTGCAACATTATAGTGCAGAGCCCGAAAGCCTCTAAACTGCTATATTACTTCTTTCTGACCCCCAGAAAAAACAATGTTGAACGTGCCTCTACGCACGGCTTTAAAGTCGCGTTGGCCTCACTCTACTTTGAGGAGTTGTCATAGATTTTGCGCTGCCTCGTGCATGTCCACCTGTAAGCCCAGTTCTCCCAGTTGCAGTAAGGTATAACAAGTCCCCAAACTATTACATGCTCCACACCTCCTTTCCTCCTCCAAAGTTGTCTCACCTTGACTCACACGGAGTCCAACAGAGTGGTACTGTTCTCGCTTGGTTAGAGCTGAATTATAGTTTCTGACAGTGTGGAAGGGGACAATAGGTGGGGGAAATTACCTGCAGCTGCTCAGGACAATGTAGACACAGAAAAGACCGCTGTCACAGAAAGTGACATGCCTCACAAGAATCACACAGACACACACCGACTGGTAGGAAAGTGGGTGGAACTGCACGTCGACACAGAGGATGAAAATCTTTCTTAACCTTAATGGAAGCAGCCTGGAGCACGCTGTCGTTTATTCAGCGTATATTCATCACCGACGAGCACTTTACAAATTTAACAAAAAGTGCCTCCGCTCGCGACGAGCTGCAAACACAAAATTGACTTATCGCATAATAAAGTGAATACGGCAAATGTGTTGGCAAACAGTTGCTTATTTAACATTCCCCTCACCGACCGTTGAACAATATATCTGTCTTACTCCATTTGTAATGCTCTACTCTGCTCACCAGCAAAGTTGGGAATGTTTTCAGCAAACAGTGATTGGCTGGGTAGTGAATGCTTGATTTTTAACCTACATTAATTTTTCAAAGCTCATTTCACGGAAAGAGTCGCCTGCTGCGGCTTGGAATTAGGTCGAAAACAGCCGTGAAAACAAAACAAAAAATTTTAAATGAAAGGCACAATTAGCTGGACAATTTCTAAATAAAAAATATACCTGGATGTCCGTTTTAAATAAAGAACATCATTGCTTCTGATATTTTTGATGCCAAAAATAATTAGATGTTGTGAAATTATTCATATCACTAAGCTTTGCAGCATTTGTATAATGACAGTGACCGCCAAAGAGGGTTTACCACACCATTGTTTTATTTTCCATTCTTCCGCTCATCAGTGAGTCACATGTCCAAAGCAGCTTTGTGGCTACTGGGTAATAGGACACAACAGAGTCATTAGTTTGCTCAGAATGACACTGATATCCATCATTACGTTTCCTTAAGGGGACAAATCAACCTCATACTGAAAATCTTTATATTTGAAGGTTGTTTAAATGTTTGGGGAAAGCTGAGATTTAGGCTAAGGTTAGCTTTACTAGTAGTTATTTTTAGGGTTGGAGTAAATCTCCAGGAAATGGATGTAAATCAATGTGCTGACCTCTGACATAATGAAAAACAACGATGCACGTTTGTCACTTAAAATCCTTTTTAAATCCTTGGAGGTGTTTTATTCTCATTTTGTGCTATGAGACACTAAAATATGGGCTACGTCTGAAATCACTGTTTTGTTCACTCATTCACAAATCTCTACATACCTGCATAATAAGTATGAATAAGCAGGTGTGGGCACTGCTGAAAAATGAGTCATGTGGTGTAAGGTATTTCCCCAAGTAACCTTCCCATATGGAAGAAGTGTAAAATTTTTCACCCAATTTAGCTGAACTGGAGAGCACAATACCAAAAAAAAAGTGATGCAGATTAGAAGTCAGATACACTATTATCATCATCATCATCATCATCATACTTATAATGATCATACAGTATGTCTGTATATTTGTTTTGTATCTTATATCTGTCTTTATGCTTCTGTATTGGTTATTATGTTATCTGACTTTTAGCCCGGAAGGTTTTTTCTTTGAATTTGGTTCCTTACTGTCGTAGTAGAATTCCTTGGTCATGTATTACATCCTCTGTTTGTAGCCTGTCTACATTCTAGTTCATTTTCCTTTTGTGAACCTTTCCTGTCTCCCCATTCGTGTTCCCATGTCTCTCTGGCTGTCAATATCCCTGTTTTGCCAAGTGCGCGTGTCATAGTCTGGTTCTCAGTATGTGTGTGTTACTTCCTGTTTTATTTTGATAGTCCCTTGTCTTGTGTTTGTGATGTTCAGTCTGTCAGTCAGTTCAGCTTGTTGTCAGTCTGTCAATCAGTTCCTACATCGCCCTATTATAGTTATAAATTAAAATGATAGTTTCTTGTTTTCATGGTCTTTTGCCAGCAACAAAGTTAAGTTCACCTCTTTCTGCTGAGTCCTGCATCCAGGCTGCTACTTTCTGCTAATTCTTTTATACATGTTTGTGAAGGCACACTAAACAGCTAGGGACTGAAATGCAAAGATTAAGAGGTGTGTTCCAATGCTTTTGTCCATATAGTGTATAATGGATAAATACAATACACTACATAGGCTAGTATGTAGTAGTATAACTCCACAGTATGTGTAACCAGTTAACTACACAGGCGCTTCAAATTACAGCTGCACAGACAGAACTAGCATCGTTATTGACTTTTCTAACTGACCAGTTGAGAGCAGTTTACTGTATAATTAATAGCTTTGGTGTGTTTGTGGAAACAGATGTTGACACATGAAGGAGGATACAGAGTCCACACAGAAACACTGTCTGAGAGGCTGCAGTGTGCATCATACATCTTCAGCTCCAAAGGCTGAATTAATACAACCAAATGAGGCAACATTTGCTGAGTGTTGTCAATGGCAGTGTGAGAATAAGCCAGAGGCTCAGAGCAAGAGTCCCATGTGAACAGTGTGAGTTGGCGACCCTGCTGATGACGTTTAAATATGCAAAGTATGTTGCCCCCGGAGACTGCTGACTGAAAATGTTACCGTGCTACAACGCTGATAGCGATTTATGACTGATTTATGAGCAAACGCACTAAAGTAAGATTGCAAAAATAGTAAATAATATATTTGCTAAGGCATACACCACTGTGAACACACTGATTTCTGGATTTCGCCCAAAGAACGTCTATGCCTACAACCTTAACAAGCTGATGGATGTAGCTAGCATATTGCTTAAGAACCTCCTTGTCCTTCTAGAGTGCTTCAATCTCCAACCTCTTTAATGCTCCATATATATGACAGAAGCAGTGTAGAGTCAGATTTTATTAAATTTTAAGGCATTACAATTAGATGAAGAACTTAATCTAGTTCATGCATTGTCTTACAAGAACAAAACCGTGTATGGATATTGAATAATATGGTTTAATAGGCCACTGCGTGCAGCAGAAATCCAAATTCTTTGCTGTGTTGGAATAAAAATATTGAATACAAAAGCAAGCAGAACTGCATGCTCTCATAAACAATTTGGGTTATGTTGATTGAAATAAATAGAGTGTCATAAAACAGACTATGTGGAAAGACAGAGGAAACAAAAGAGAGTGAGGGTGCATGAATAAATGAGCCAATAAAGCTCCACTTAGAGCATTCCTGAAGTGCCAGCAGCAGCGGCAGCAGGAGGAGGAGAGTCTGGGCCGTTTCCTTTCAATTACTATGCAGCATCTGGCAGCACATACAGTCTCATAAACAAAGTCCTCAGAACAATGGCTTAACTGACAGAGTGTCTGTTCACATCATGAAAGCCTAGGTAGTGAAGAAAAGTAACGTTTATTTATCTGTGAGAATTTGGCATTTTACTTATTTCCTTATTTGAGATTGTGTCAAAGTCATTTAAATCTATCATGAAATGTAAGACACACGATGTAGGGTGTTTGATGAAATAACTTCATCCAGGTGGGGCTTCTAGCACCGGGAAGCGTGTGGGTTCATGCGTGATGAGAAATTAATTAGTATCGGGGCAAACACGGCCTTTAAAGTTCAAATGATGGCGGCGAGCAGTAAAATGAAGGAGAAAAATGTTTCCACTAATTAACTGCAGCTTTCAATTTTTTTTTTCACTTCTGAAAAGCAACCAAAGCCACCTGCAGACCGCAATTACTTAAAAGGACTGACTTGATGACTTGAAGCAAGCAGCCGATTGGACTAATCTTTCTAATGCAGGAAACAGGTCACGAACAATGCTGTTTAATGACTCAAGAATGCAGCCCCGAGTCAGCGAAAATGCTCATTTGGGAGAAGAAGAAAACATTAATCCCACACAAAGCAGTGCATGAAAGAAAAAGATAAAATATGGCAGAAAATCTTAAGAGGTTAGACATTAGTGTAGGAGTAGTTGAAAAGAGGAGTGGGATGTAGAAAAACTACTAGAAATAATACAAGGTGGTATTAAATCCAGGGGCTAAAGATCAGACCTTTCAGTGCATCAACACACACACATACTGCATCTAAATGAATGCCAGCAGATGCAGTTGACTTGTTGACACCACTAAAAGTCCAAGCCTTGTAGTTGTTTGCTTTAAACGTCAGTAGCTCTAGGCTCCCGGTTAACATTTTGCCCTCATCTTTGCACACATACAGAGCACTGTACTAAGAGTCACCAAGCTTTCAGCTCAAAGAGCCCAGCCAATCAAAAGAAAAGATCCCACAAATGCCAATAAATGATTTCCATGACTGTCTGGTGGAATAGCTTTATCATAAAAGGTGCAAAACAAGGTCTCAAATGAGGACAAATCTCTTAAAAATAAAAAAAAATATATAAAAATGATCCAGGAGACCCTTGGGTTTTGTTACTACATTTCTCTTCTTCTGCACTATTTTAGCAGAACAGCACGAAGACAGACTCAAGGTCACTGTTCACATTGTCCTGTCAGTGACTCACTAGATAAGCTACATGTAACCTACTGCATAGCAGTTCGGTGCTGAAGGTTGAGACTTTAAATCAGTCAGTGGACAGAAAAGGATCAGACCAGACCTCGTTCAGCAGCATTTAAAAGAAGTTGCCTCATGAGCACATAAAATAAAAGCTGAGCCAATGTAAAGCATTGTATTTGAAAGCAATCTGCTGTTTGCATGGAAACACATTCTGTATTATTGTAGCTGCGCTGAAGCTTTTTATCACCACATGTGAATTGTGTGAATCCAGTTTTGCAATATGCATCACATTCAAAAGAATGAGAAAAAGAAAAGAAAAGAGACTCAGAAGAGAAAGATTTGCACAAATGTTTGCAGCTACACATCAAACATTTGGAGTTACATCAGGTTTACTCACACGCCTGCTCCTCTCTCCCTCAACTTTCTCACTACTGAGAACTGAAGGTGATACGATGCCGGAGGATTTCTCAAGTCACTGTTACCTTCCTCGATAGGTAAGCCTCCCGAGCAATTGAAGGGATGTGACAGCGAACACAAAAGGCAGGAGAAAAGTAGGACATCAGTAATCCTCCATTTGAAATGAATGAGATTTAAGTGTCAGAAAAAAAATTCACCATTCCTGCTCTTGATCTTTTATAACCAACTCACTGCGCTGCGTTTCATGGCAAATTTTATGATGTTATACCATAAAATGAGACTGGAGAGGCAGGGAGATATCTATAAACATTACATTGTGATGGAGATATTTAATCCAAAGCTAATCTGTCATAAAAAAAATTGCCAATGGCCAATATCCAACATTGGCTACTGCACTTAAACCAGTTTACCACAGTGGAACAGAAATAGATTTTAGAAAGAAGCACAGCTTTCGCAAAAGACATGAACATGGAACAATATTTATTTAAAGTAGGCAGCCACTTTTTTAAGCACACCTGTTCGACTGCTCAACAGCAACTCGACAGGAAGAACCTACTGACACCATCAGATACAAGCGTTTTAATTTCCTAAGCTGCAAAGCAGACAAGTGGCTTACACTAAACTAATTTAGAAGTTTGAATAACTATGTTTGACAAGGTACTAGCAAGATGCCACAATTTAGATGACAGACACCTTTATTATGTATAACCAAACACCTAGCCGTGCTCCAGCTACAAAAAAGTTGATTACCAGCACGTAAAGCTCAATAACATCACATCAGGGCTGTGCCGCTGGACAATGATGTCAGGGACTGATGATGGTCATTTGCTCTTCACACACTACTCTCCATTTAATCTTTACTTATTATTCATCTTTGGCTGTCTTCTGCAGTGTGTCTTTTGTCCTGACGTCCTCACATCACCACCAACCAGTTACAGCAGATCATCTGACAGGCCCCTCCCTGAGCCTATCGGAGATTTCCTTCCTTCCTTTTCCTTCCCACTGTCACCAAGTGATTGCTCAAAGGGCATTGTTTAAATGTTGCCGTTTTCTCTGTATTACTGTAGGGTCTTTACCTTACAATATCAAGCACCTTGAAGTGGCTATTCCTGCTGGTACTACATAAATAAAACTGAATTGAACTTAACTGAATTGATGAAGGTGCCTGTGCAGACAGAAAGGCCCCAGCCAGATAGATCCAGAACACAGGAATCCTCTTATCCCATCATGGAAGTGGCCAGTGTTGTTTCGACAGGTTTGAGAATCAATGATTACGTAGCACCGCAGTTCAGGTCATTTCAGTGGGAAGAAAATGACCGAAGACAGAATCTGTGGGCCCCCTCCCACACTGTTGTTAGTGTTTCCAACCTTGGCGTCAGCAGTTTTGTACTCCTGCGTTGATGCCAGCTTGGAACTGATTCTTGATATTTCATATCAGTATTAAAATTTAAATGGATTCATACTCTGTCATGTGCTCTGTGTGCATAAGAGAAAGAAGTGCTTTCCCCTCTAGCCTCTTGCCATGACACTATACCATATCTCTGCTGTTTTCTGTCACATCTAATAGCCTCAGTTTGCTGACATGTAGGCTCTTATTCGCTGCAAGAGTTTAATACTAAAATGTTTAAGAGAGACTAATGCACAATTAAAAACAACCGCTGCACACATTTCCTTTTATTTGATGCTATATTCCCCATCAAAAGCATTAATTACTAATTTAACACACATCCAGATTAGTGCTTTGCATCTGCCGATCCACTTAATCAGACACTTGGATCAGTTCTGAGAAAAGCAAAGAGAATAGACGGATGGATGATTCCCTTTAAGTCTTCTATCTGTTGTCACTGATATGCGATTTGCTCGTCTTCAGAGAACGTGGTCACCAACACTTCATCCATTCTTAATGCGAAAAAGTCCCCAGGCGCCACACTGATCACGCAGAGCAGCACTCGTATCCTTCCGTGCACACACAGACTATTGCCACAAAGGAGCATCGCTGCCTTCAACAGGAAAACGTGGACGTGAAAGCACAAAGAGCATGTTCTGTTCCTTGCGTGACCTTCTCTTTGTCCTCAAAGAGAAGGTCGCACTCTCTCTTTGGAAACACGATAGATGTAGAACAGTCACATCACTCCCACCGGCCGTCATGGCAGCTGACATTTCACACTCGTGTGGAACGGATTTCACTTTCAGTGGCCCCTCGGTGATGAAATATTTAACATTCTTTTCTATGAAAGCAGACTATATTTCACATATAGCCGGGGATGGTTTATGAAGCCGCTTTTCTGTATGCATGAAGAAAAGAGATTATTAACATTCTGGTGGAGTTTCTGGGCTACATAACAAAAACTTATTTTTCTCGAAGCAAAACAGACCAAATGAGATGGTGCAACATCGGCTTGTTAATGAGCAACATCTTTATAATTGATCCCCCCACCACCACCCACCGCAATCTATTGCTGATTTACTTGCTGATCTTATTATTCTGTTGAAGCTCAGCAGTTCTGATGTAAATCGTGTTAATCTGTTTCCCTTATAAACTTGTCAAAACACTTGACATTAGCAGCCAAAAAGGAGGTTTTAGGAGCAATTTTCTTAAAGTCAAAGCCCTTACTTTTCTCAGCTTTAGCTCTGTCTTTTGATCATTTTTTAAAATATCTTTTGAGTTAGTTTGACAGAACACAAGATAATATATTTAATACAAACACAAAAATGAAATATAACCTCTGACAGTGAGGACATCCACAGCTCTCCTGTACAAGCCACTAATATCCAGACACACACACAGAACCTGAATGGCCTGCACACGTCACAGCATATCCATATCATATGGGCAGTCCGTTAGCCAGTTACTGGGAGTGGGTGTGAGTGGGTATTTGAGAATTGGAAGCGGTGTAATCTACTGGTTGGTTCAGGCAAGCTGGAAGACCATGAGCAGAGTCACATAATCCCTCCTCCTCCTCCTCCCCAGATGGAGGAGAGGAGAGGACCCAGTGCAAGCAGAATGGGGAGGAGGATCGATGATTACAGGGGAGAGAAGTGGAGAGGAAATCAAACAACTAGAGGTTTACAAGGATGATCATTTTGTCCACTCACATACCAAAATAAAAGCTACAGTCACAACAACCAAAAAAATAAAAACCATGAAAGCTTTGTACTTCTCCCAGAAGGACACCCTACTGTGAAAATGATAGAAATGAACTGCAAAATGTCAAACATGCGTGGAAGCCACTGAGTAACTGCATACTTAGTTTTGTTTTTTTTAAGAATAAGATTGATGCACAGAGTGCGGATGTAAAAACAAAACAGTCCCATCAAAGCTGTGCGATCAAGCTTTAAAAACCAGCATTTTATTGCTTTTAATAACACCATATAGTTGCTAAACTGAATTGTCACCATGTTATTAGACATATAGACATTAGACATGCAATCGTTGCTCTGGACATCATACTTTTAGATCTTTGTCATGCAGAATTTGGCCAATCCCATTAAAAGGAAACAACAATAACGCCACAGTAATAATTAATGTAAGTTGCATTGCAGGCTGTAGTACTATAGCTAAAGTCCTCTACTGTGTGCGTTACATAGTTGCAGATATAATTCCTTCTGGCTGTGATATTCATTGTGCCTCGCAAATCACTTTAGAAATTCCAGACAAAATAAACTTGATGTATTCCCTAAACATCTCAGCTCATCTAATCGTGCCTCAACTCTGACCTGATTTATCCCCTCTGTGTTCTTTTCCTCCATTTAATCCCATGTACCAGGATATGAAATAATGCCTTGTTGTCAGCCACAGGGTGCAGCCCGATCATGGTGCAGCCTGGTCAAAACAATGTTACGTGAAGCAGAGGAAGGCTGGGAGAAAAAAAATAAAAATGTTTTGGTATATACAAGAAGCAAAGTGACCTGAGCCTGAGATTAAGTGGCAGGACATTTCCGGGGGGTAGCTTAACCATGACCATTACCAACTCCAACACTCGTGAGCACCAGCAGCAGCAGCAGTGACTCACCCACTTGCACGAAAGGCCAGTTCATAGGTGCAGAAGTATTTTCAACAAAACCAAGAGAGTCATTTGAGAGACTAGATTTCTCAAAACAACTAAAGAAGAGCCAAAGGATGCGTAGCGGCGAGTTTCGCTTGAGCTGAAGACGTGCATGTGTGTGACAAAACCTTTGTTACCGATGACAGAACAATTAGGCAACTCATTACACGAGACGGCAAAAACGCGTGAAACAAAGCGAGTGACCATTTAACAACGCGGACTAATGAGCAATCAAGTGAGCTTGGCTGCGTTTACTCTTAATGTCTGGCCAAAACCAAGAATCTCAATTTTTTTGATCATCTTTCCAGCAAACTGCTTTAATCACAGCGAGATGCGGACGCTGCCAAAGAAGGATTGTATCTAAAATCAAAATGATGCCGAAGGGAAAAATCACAGGGTTAAAAAAAAAATATGGCAATAAAAAAAAGCATCATAATATGCAGGAATGTACTTACCTGGGAGATCAGAGAACGTTCCTCTCTCGATGATGTGCTTTCTGTACAGAGTCTTCAAAACCTTGGCGCTGCCAAACCTCTTGAAGCGACTCTTCACATTATTGTAATACCATTCGAGCGACTGCGTCTTCAAAATCCTGTAGGAGCGAAAGGAAACACGACATTGAGTCAAAATGAACAGATGGCAATAAAAGTGGTAGGGTTAAATTTCACTATAATCACAGCAGGATTATAACTTTGAGCTTAAGCCAAAACAATTAAATCTGCATAAGATGAGTATCTTCTAATAATTACAGAGATAGGCAGGCAACCAGACCTTATAGATCAATTAAGAAATGAATGGATGTATTTCCCACTAAAGAGTGACGCACACAGGACTGTGGATCTCTGTTTTTGTGGACTTTTCATGTGTTTTAATTTAAAGCAAATTGGCTTTTCAAGGGCTTCTTCCTCTCGTTATGTGTGGGCTGTATAGAAGCTACAAAACTGTTTGAGCAGCACTGTCATGCAGCATCTTAGCAGCGTCTTGTGTGTTTGACAGCAGTGGATGCTTGCGGTTTTCAGATCTGTCGTCACATCATTTTTCAGCCCTTTTCTTATTTCTTGATGCACGGACCAGTGTGGATGCTTGAAGGGCAGCCAGGCAGACCTTAGCAGAGAGCAGATGATTACATAAGCAGTAATTCATAATGGCGAGGGTTATGAAAATCCCTCAGAAAACGCGCTCCCTTTGCGCCAGCGTTGCATTGGATTGCATGAAACTCTGCCAACTTTGTGGTTTATCTTGCAGTCCCTCCTGCTCTCCTCGTGCTTTTCCATGCCACTGTCACTCACATGGGAGGACAAGCAAAGACATATTCACTGTTCAAGCAAAGAAAGCCACATAAACGCACTGTATACATCATAGTACACAGTTAGGGCTTGTATGTTTCTGCCTTTGGAACAGTCTTCACAAAACAAATCATCATAAATGACGAACATTTCCTTTGTAATTTGTCTCAACTCAATTTCATTTGTGTGTGTGTGTGTTACAACATTTTGTGCACAAAAAAAAACAGATACATTAAAAGCCTGTGGTACATAATAATTGATTAATTATGCTTTGACAACACCAAATCAGCAGTGGAAAATATCCCCCAACAAAAGTTCAATAGTCTGCTTTTTTATCTTTAATATGAATGAACAGGCTTCAGGTCTGAGAGCCGGGGCTGCGGGCACACAGTTCTCTGTGCATATATGACACCATGCTGCACATATCGTTGGCTCTATTTCCCATATTATGAAAGAGCAAAGTGAGAGAGCTCAAACAGACATGACAGAGTTTTTTAATGCGCGCATGTTGGTGCTTCTGCTCAATGAGTGGACTGGTTGGGAAAAGGGAGGGTGAAAATAGCTATTCTAATAAAGGGATGTGGTGTGTCCCTGAGGCTACATGGTCTGCCACATCCATCCCCTCCTCCCTCCTTTTTAACCTCCCTCCGCTGGATTTATTATCCTCTGCCTCTATCAGCTGGGCTGCTCAATGGGCCTCAGCTCCTTAATTTCATGCCACGGGGTCAACCCAGTCAATTTAATGGTGGCTACCGAGCTCAAGTAAAAAGGCCTGGCTCTTTTTCATCTCCATATGGGCTCGGGGAAGGCAGTACAGACATGAATCTGCGAGTGCAACGCAGTTATGAGCTGGCATCATATGAGGGAGCACTACAAATAGGGTCCATTTCTGAAATGAGCTGGTGCATCGGGGGCAATCTTTAAAGTGAAGGAAATACTGCAGGAAATGAAAGTGCTGCAAAGCAATGGTGAAATGAAGTTGTATGCCTGAGTAGCATCTATGTATAGAGCAAAATGAAAATAAGTATCACTGCCTGTCTGCTAAACCCCATGGCCATTTGGAATTTGTCACTACTGCTATGCCCTACTTTCTTAAAAGCCACAGTACTACCTGGAAATGTGGATTTTCTTTCTGAAATTATGACTGTTTAACACACTAATAGTTTCCACCATAGTCAGTTAAACTTGTGGTTAATTAGAGTATGCTGCCTCTGGCTTTCTTTAAAAAAAAATCTGTCCCCTTTCAAAACATCTTCAAAAAGGCATACCGAAAGTGCACCAAGGATATTGACACCAGACCAATAAGACTAACACTGATCATCTCAGAGTGAAATTATTCTCTGGGAGAACGTTGATGCTGTCAATTGTAGATATTACTTGGACACATAAAATCCACATAAACTTTGTTGCAGACCAACAACAATAGAACTTCTTGGCAACACTTTGTTGCATTGTTGATCCATTCAAAGAGTCCAAATCTTTGACCCAGACTTTAATCCAACCAAGCACTGCAATAAGTCTATGAAAATCCCATCCATGGACTGAGACCCAAAGGATCCAGTGCCGATGTCATATTAAATGTTTAAACTCATAAATGTTACTATTTCATTAAAAAAATATGCTAATTTAACATTTTATATGAGCAACACATCTCAAAAATGTTTGGAAGTAGGTTAAGTAAGTGGTACTAAAAAGAAAACAGCTGGAGGAACATTTTGCAACTAATTCAATTAATTCGGCAACAGGTCAGCAACATAACTGGAGGTCTTGATGCATTCTCAATCATCCAGGTAAGCAAATCTCCAAAGGTTGATTCTGTTCATCTGGACGTAGCGAGAAACGTTTCTCCCACTGAAAACGCTACGTCCAGATGAACAGAATCAACCTTTTGAGAACATGATTTGATATAAAAAAGTGCATCTTAGAGAGGCAAAGACTGTCTGAAATAAAAATGGGTTCACTACTCTGGAAAAAACAGCATTTGTCTCACAATGTGAAATAGCAAAGAATATCTCATCATCTATAGCAAATCTCCGCGTGCAAGATTCTGAATGCTACGCAGTGCTAAACTTGCCCGGTCTGACGTGTAGCTGCCATCAAATTCAAAATTAGATTTTTCTTGAAATTTCAAATGTTCTCAATTTAAACATTTTATATGTTTTCTATGGTCTGTTGTGAGAGTTGGGGTTAAATGTGGCTTTATGATATGTGTAAGTTATTGGTTTACATTGTAGACAGCATCTTAACTTATTTAGAATTGGGGTTGTATGTTATATATACATATATATAGCCTCACAGTGGCCCAGAGCTTTCACTCCTTGGTTTGCCAGTCTCACTGGCACAAAAAACAGCTGACCAGTAAATGCAATCCCCAGCTTAGACATCTGCTTCGTTCCATACCAGTGACACAAACTTTTTATAGTCAAGCGCTCCCTTTAAAAAAAAGACAGATGGATTAAGGACAGAGGGAGAGGCGTCTTGATGAATGAAGCATGACATTGCTTCCCTGGAGTGATCTGATCTAAAAGGAAGATGAAGAAGGGAGCAGAGTAGAGTGGATAAGCAGAGGCTTTCAAGCAAGAGCTCCACTGTTGTGTGAGCTTCTGCAAATACTCATACGCACTTTAATAATGAGGCTAAGAGATTCCCTGAAGCTCAGCTGCTGCATGAATAAGAGGGATTCCTGTGGTCTCCTGACGCTAGGTTTACCCTTCCGTCATCATCACTTTGCTCAACTCCCTGCCGAAGCTTTGGAACCAGCGCTTCATTTCTTAAAAGGGCTTCTTCTCTACCCCGTTTGCCCTCTGTACTTCAGAAACCAATTTGCACATCTAAATGAATCCTAAATAAAATATATATAACAGTACGTCAAAGAAGTGCAATAAGAGTAGCTGGATTTGCTGACTTCCCACCTCCCCCAGAAAAGGGAAACTATTATCATAATTGACTTTCTGTGCCTTCTAATTAGTTGGTTCAGCTTCTGTTGAAGTCACTGTAGAGGCAACGGAAGGAGAAGGGAAGGTGGGGGTTGACTATTGCAGCACATCAAACAAACCACATTCCCTTCTGAAGACACGCGGCGTGATTGATCTTGTTAATGTAAGACGAAAAGATGAAAAATGAGATTGTATTCAGCTCCAGGTTTAGATCAAAGTGTCTGATGCAGGGGAGGTTAAAGCTCCCAGGTTGTGAGGTCTAACTGAGACAAAAGCTCAATGATTTATTCCATACAGTACAATCCTGTTTTCGTTCCACAAACTCAATAACTCGTTTTTTTGCCTCATAAAATTTTGAAGTAGTCTACACTAAGTTTTCCATTCTCTAGTTGCATAGGCAGCAGCCTAAGCATAGAAGCCCAGACCTCGATTGACATTTGTCAGTGTATTACTTGTGCCCTCTCCAAAGGAATGTTAGGTCACCCAAGGGCCCCAACAGCAACCTAGAGGCTGTCAAGATACAACATTTAGCTCAGTGACATTTTTGGATATTGCAAGCTATGGTGAAGAATCAAAGCTTGATTAGGGAGAGAATTTAATTGTAATTTATGATATGAGCACCAGGAGAAAACGGTCCCAACAAGAATGAATGTGTTTCATCTGCATCTTTTGCTGCTTCTACAGTGGTGTGCTTGTACAGATTAGATTTGTCCAGGAGGGAGAAGTGGGAATGAGAGATTTATTTAACATGCACACTGTAAACTGTGGAAATAAAACCAGGACAAGAGGGAAATATATACCATATGATTTAATATATGATTTAATTTCTTTGTGTGTTTATTAATAATACAAACTACATAAGCACTGATTTACAGCAGTAACAAAAATCTATTTTTATGGTGAATATAAAGTGAGGGTTTTTCAAAATATACTGGCAAGAATAGTCTTCATTTAGCAGTTTGCTTCATGCTCTTTACATAATGTCAATAATATGGGATGTCTTGAATATCATCTCAGACACTCAGGCCCACCTCCTTTTCAAACCTTCTCTTTGTTAGGGGCAGCCAATCAGAAGAAAGGTGGCTTAGAGGGAGGGTGGCTTTAAAGTAAATGAAATGAGGGGCAGCAGTGCCAGTATTTATTACCTCTCACTAAAGTGAAAGATTAAGAACATTAATAACTAGAAAGTGCATTTTCTGAAGAAACTGCAGTGTGAATGCTTGAATCTGAATGTATGCTTTGAAATGAATTAATTGCTGAATTTTAAGTTATAAATTTTGAATAAGATGAAAAATACAGAAATTTCCACCTGAAAACCAAAGTGCAGAACTTTTGAAAGCTGATGTTCACACAGAAGAAGTTGGAAAATAGCTGAAAATGTTTTAAATGTAAATTAGAAAAACCTAAGTAATGAGAAAAGAAAATTTAGAGTCAGAAAACATCTGAATGAATATTAAAAGTTCATAATCTTTGAATCACTGAATGACTAAAATGTGATCCCTCCACTTGGATCCACACAGTTTAAAAAGTTTACATCTCTGAGCTTTTAAAGAGACTGTGTTGGAAAGAGAACAACGATGGCGACGTTTTGAGGGTAAAATGATGGCTGTAGAGCAAACACTGTGGACACAGCAGCAGTTGAAAGAGAAGTGTTTAAGATGAATCTTGGTACAGTGAGAGAGAGCTCGTTAAGCAGGCAGGTGTGAGCCTGGTTGCTATAGTGACTGCACCCAATGGCTCCATACACACGCACACAGACATGCACCTCACTTTTGCTGCTTAAAATGAACAGAAAAGTCAGGCCGAAACAAATTGTTCCCAAATGAAAAGTACAAGTCGTATTGACAAAATTCTTTCACCGTGAGCGGCAGCAATGTCTAGTCTACCGAATTCTCAGTTTTCATGCCTGTGGACTTTATTATATTGACGTGGTGACAGTGATTTTCAAACGAACTTTCTGAGCCATTTTAACATTAGAGTCTATGGAAGAGTTAGAAGGAGGAGGCTGTGCATTGGTGACATTTATGAAAGAACCATAACACCTATTACAATAATAAACACATTGGATGAAAGAGGACAGCGATGGCTACGTTTTGAGGGTAAAATCAGACCTGTAGAGCAAATGCTGCGGACACAGCAGCAGTTTTAAGAAAATATTTTAAGATAAATTCCCCCCCTCCTCTCACTCTAGCAGTTGAGCTGTCTTACTCTAGCGGCAACATTCCGTCCCATACACACCCATTATAAACTCTGAAACGGCTGAAAAAAAAGGATGAAACTTAAACTGGAACTGAAGAAAAAGTATAAAAGATATTGAAAAGATAAATACAAGCTGAAAAGTTCAATGTCTTGACTTCGTTTTAAAGTTTTTGAATGGTGTCTCTAGGTCAACATATGTGGAAGTAGTTAGAGTTGAAAGAGGAGTAAGTTGAATGAGAATTTGAAGATCCTCCCTTTGAATTACATGGAAAACTTTTGTTGAATAAAGTTGAATAATTAAAAAAAAACATAACAGCCCAAAATGAGAAAAATACAAGCACACATCTCCAAAAGAAGAGGAATCTAATGGTGCTTGAATGGTTTTTCTAAGTTGAATGGTGATCAGTGTTGGTCAAGTTATTTTGAAAAAAGTAATCAGTAACTAATTACTGATTACTTCTCCAAAAAAGTAATCCCGTTACTGTACTGATTACTTATTTTCAAAAGTAATTAATTACTTAGTTACCTAGTTACTTAGTTACTTTTAAAAAACACGATTTACAACCTGAATAGGTGATAAAGCGATAGCTCTTTCAGCCCAATTCTACTTTTTCTACATAATCCATCATACAAAATGTAATCAAATGGAAAGGTCCCTTTTTAAAACTTGTTTTATTAGTTTTAATCTTTTAACTTTATGCATCAAGCAAAAATTTAATTATATGCAACATTATCTGACTGGAAGAAATTTGTTTAATATTTAAACCTATTTTCTGCACATTCCAGCACATAATTTTTTTATTTTTTTTGTGTTTACACTCACTCTTTCAAATAGATGCAAGTAAAACACAGCAGAAAATAAATAAAATGAAAGCCTAGCGGTCCTGTTGCTCTATTTTCACCTGTAAAGCAGGAGTGGGGCAGGCGGAGGTTTACCCTGGTGCAGGTGTGCCGCGGCGGTCAGTGGAAGAATCCGCGAGTTTCTCCGTGAGTTTCCCATTACGTCGTTGCGCACTCGGTGCTTGCTTGGAAGTTTAGGGGTTTTTTTCGCTGTAAAAAGAAGTTTTCTTCCCACGCACAACGGACACTAATGTTTTTGTCACTTTTTATGGAATCAAACTCAAAGTAAGGTCAGTACTTCCACACTTTAAACGCTGCACGCTCATACTCTCTCCTGCACTCGATATATTATCCATTGTTGATCTGCACACAGCTGTTGTCACTAACGGCGCACTTGCTTACGTCACTGTCATGAGAAATTCTCGCAAAAAAATCATGGTTTTAGTAACGCAGTAACGCAGCGTTCCTACAGGAAAGTAACGGTAATCTAATTACCGTTTTTGCAATAGTAATCCCTTACTTTACTCGTTACTTGAAAAAAGTAATCGGATTACAGTAACGCGTTACAAGTAATGCGTTACTGCCCATCTCTGATGGTGATAAAGGAAATAGCATACAAAAAGCGGGTCTACTCTGTGACATCATAGAGGTGCAGATGACATCAAAGGAATTCCACATGACAGACCTTCAAAACCCCTTAAATAGAGGTTGTAACCTCAACTCTTTTCATTGTTGTTTTTCAGTTCGGAGCTTACAGTTGCAATTCTCACACGTCTTGACAAAAGGTTTTTAAAAGTCCCTGAAGTCATTGCTGTGATATCATGCTTGGGTTATCAAAGAAATACTCTTCATCTTCGATGAAGACCATCATTAGAATGATGAAGGCTTTGAGCCTAAAAGATGATCCAACCCAACAGCCAGTGTCTACAAGCCAAGTATGGAGCAGTTTCTCCACTGGAGTGCAAAGTCCACCCAGTGTGATGAAACTATCATTGGTTGATCAATCTGCTTTAACTAGCAACAAACTTGCATCAAAAAGAAAGCGATCTGAAGTTGAGGATCGACTTGATGACAAAAGAAGCTTCTCCACAGCAAAGAAGCAACGGCGTTTCTCTAAAGAGAGACCCTGCAGTCACACTGAAATGAGCAAGACACAGAAGAGGGTACCTAACATATGGATCATCGGCTCAAGTTACATAAAGCGAGGAGAATGGGCAGCACGCCACGTGTTTGGAGAAAACTTTGGACTTGATGCCAATGTTCATTGGTTTGGAAAAACAGGGATGCGCTGGGATGGCGTCCTTCTTCGTTTTTATGCAGAGTTGATGTCCAGAAAGAGTCCACCTGATATTTTGGTCATTCGTGCAGGCGGGAACGACTTGGGACTCGTATCTGCCCAGGAACTTTCCTCTGCAATGACTAAAGACTTGACTGAACTGCATGCAAGGATCCCCTCCATGACATTCCTATATTCCTGCATCAACGAACGCCAAGTGTGGAGGTACAGAAATCCAAAGTACATGATGGACATGGGCGAAAAAACTGTAAACTCAATCATGAGAAAGGCAGTTCATTCCTTTGGAGGCTTCATCATTGAACATCCCTCCCTGAGATATTATGACAAAACCCTATTCGGACAGGACGGAATTCACTTCAACAAGAAGGGAAATGAAGTGTTTCTGACCAACATCCGCTGTGCCATCGAGAAGATCCTTTAGAACTTGTCTCACAGAAAATAGACTTGAGAAAACGCACGACCTCTGGCAAGCCCAACCTACCATCTGACATCAGGAGCTCTATCAAAACTGTCTTTATTTGATTACTTTAATGTAGTCAAATAAAAATGAGTACAAATCTGAACACTTAAAGTAAACTTCATTAAAATAAAACGATAAATAGATAAATACAAGCTGAATAGTTCAATGTCTTGGCTTCGTTTTAAAGTTTTAATGGTGTCTCTATGTGAATGTATGTGGAAGTAGTTAGAGTTGAAAGACGAGTAAGGTGAATGAGAATTTGAAGATCCTCCCTTTGAATTACATGGAAAATTTTTGTTGAATAAAGTTGAATAATTTAAAAAATATAAATGTTAAAAATGAGAAAAATACAAGCAGTAATGTCCTAAAGAAGAGGAATCTAATGGTGGTTGAATGGGTTTTCCAAGTTGAACGGTGTTGAAGGAGATAGATGCTGAAAAACGTACGGAATATATAAAATGGAATAATAAAGATTAAAAGAACAATACTGTGAATGCTTATCAGCATTCACACTAATTAATAATATATGGAACTGGAAAGAATCATAATAGTTGAAACCTAAATCTATTTTAGTATTCAGGTCCCTGTACTTTTTATCTGTGTTTTAAGGAATATAGCTGGTCATGCACACAGGTTTTATGACACAAAGCTGAGAAAAATGCTGATTATTTTACATTATACTTTGTATATATGCAATGCATTGTAAAATAATTGGCACCATTTTCAGCTTGGTGTTAATAGCAATGCTGTCTGTTTCACTATATCACAGCACTAAAGACATGCTACTAAAATATAGGAATTGGCAGAATAGGACAAGGTCGTGGGTCAACTGCAATGCCCATGAGATTTTCTGCAAACCTGGGCAGAACCGTACTAACCTGTCGGTATGATTTAAAACAGCATGTGGCTTGCAGGAGGCAGGAAAACAGCGCTCACACAGCAGTAGTCCTGTACATAACCTTTCCAGGAAGCAGCATGAATATTGATCAACTGCCTGTTCCTCTGTGATTGACATTTAGATAGGCAGGAAGAGGAAAATAAAAAGAATACATTATTTAATAAGGCGGTAAGAGGCGTATTTGTATTTCATGCACCATTTCTCCTTTTCTAATTTAGTGAGTGTGTGTGCTTTTTATTATTATTTCTGCATCCTTTCTCTTGCATGCTTTCTGTTCCTGCTGGAATAAATAATGTGCTCATTTAAAAGCACACCTCAGCTGGAAATATATTATATAAAATGCCAGATATGATGTTCAAATACGGGTAGAATAACAACCCAAACAACACATTGCATGCTACTCATTTAGAAGTCCGAGAGCGCTGACCATATGATCAGGGTCTGTAGAGAACACCGAGCATCTGTTTCTAGGATACAGTCTATATATCACAGGAAGAGCAGGAGGTTACTTAATGAACAGGGCACTATGACCGGAGCATTTTCATGCTGCATGTATTTAAATATACACAGGATTTAACTTGGACAGTTGCTTCAGGTTCAAAGTAAGGTGCTTTGGCACATTCATTTCACTTATCTGTATCTTTAAAAAGTATACAAATGTAAGCACAGACAGCTTTAAGCAATGGGCAGAAAATTTACTCTTCCATTGCTTCTTTCTGCTAGCTTTCTTTCATGGCCTAAAGCTATCATCCTTCTCTCTCCCCATCTCTCTGCCTCATGTGTGTCCATCCTACTTTTTATCATTCAGCTCTCTCTTTAGACCTTCACCTTTCAGTGCTGGCAGCTGAGAGAGAGCAGGGCACAGTATGGAAATTACTATGCTACTTATGCACTGCCAAAATGGCTTTCTTAAAAATCAGTTAATCGATGAAGGATTAGACACTGAGCTTAATTAATTTCTTTCTGAATGAAGTGACGCCTTGATCAATCAGTGTTTACTCATGAGAGACATTTAATATTCTCCTTGAGGTTGATGCAGAATGTTTACAAGTTTAGTTTGTGAAATGTTAAAACTGTAAGATATCTTATTTAGAACCATATATTATCTAATAACTAGCAGAATACAGGGTATTGCAAACAGCATTTGCTCTACTGTACAGATAAATGTAATACAGCATTTGAAGTCTTTGGACAGACTGAAAGTTTATCAGTCATGAGGGTTTGAGTTTCAATTGGAGCTCAAAATTCACCCCTCATGGTGCAATTTTGGCATGGATTACCTACCTTGTCATTCACACATCGTCACAGCACAGGCACGTCTTGAAGAATACTTTATTTGAACAAAAAGAGGCTCAAATATGCTGCTCAAGAACATACGAAACTCAGGCGAAGTTGAGCCCCCAAATATCTACACAGTGTAGATATTTGTGTTTTTTAATTGCAAAGGTTTAGGAATAAATTAAGAAAGTGTTTGTGTTGATCGTAGATGTGTGGTTGTTTTCTTGACCTGTAAGATATTTTACATTGTTTGACCCTGTGGGTCACCCCCTTTGGTTTAAAGTGACAAGTCTTGACCAGAAGCATTTGTTTTTCCATTGAGTTTTTTTTTCTACAGTGCAATTTTCTACTGGATGGACTGCAGTTTTGGCATGTCTGTACGTCACAATTCTTTTTTTGAAGTTGCAGCTTGATCCAAATACACAAAAATGGCATGTGGATAAAATTTAGGAAAATCAGAAACTATCCCATGCTTCATGACCTGGAGTAAACTTACCTGGAGCTATAAGCTCAAGCAATTTGGGCTCTTCATTAATCTCTCTCTTCCTGTGTTTACAGTTTGAAATAATGGGGAAAAAACAGCCTGTAATTGTTAGGATGCCTGGGTCGTTGACCCAGGGTTTTGAGTTTATTATATTATTTATCATTTCTAGTCTTTGGTTTCTTTGTTAGAGTTCTGTCTTATGGTTTATGTCTCTGTGTAATCCTTGCTGTCTCCCCGTGTCCAGTCAGTGTCTGTGTCTGCCCTGGTCCCACGTCTCTGTTCCCTCTGTTGTAGTGCCTGCCTCTGAGTCTGTGTTATGTTTCCTGTTTTATTTTGAAAGTCCGTGTCTCATGTCTGGTTTTGCTTCCTTTGTCTCGTTAGGCCTGATTTGCCCCAGCTGTGTTTCCCTCCTGTTGCCCATTCCCTGATTGCTCCCTCTGTGTATTTAAGCCCTGTGTTTCAGTTTGTCGGTGTCATGATCTACCTACAGCTTGCTGTGTGTTCTGTCTGCGGAAGCTTATTTTGTATTCCTAGTTTTGTTACCCTTTTGAGTTCAGCATTAAAGCTGGTGGACCCAAAAGTCTGCATTTTGGGTCCACCATTCCTGCCTGCACACAGCCTTCACATGACAGTAATGCTTTTACTGCTTGTCATACAGTATGAAATAAAATATGATTAACATTTGGAGAAATTAGCAAAAGTGAACCAAAATTAAGGCGCGTACACAGTGGAGTAATTGAGCATTTGAGAATTAAGTAAGGGCACTGACCACAATTTGGCTCCTGTAACAGCTGGCCAGATGTGTCGTCATGTGTTGCTGTTCAGTTGCACATGTAGGTCTGTTAAAAGTGATGTCAGACATATTTACTTTAAGCCACTCCATACACAAGCTACATGGCCATCTGGCGAAATGAGAAAGCTACAAAGAAGGTTTTTTAACACCAGCTGTGGTGCATTTACATACTATTTGATGTGACTGTATAGAGCATATAAGAAAAGGAGATAATCTGCTCTCAGAGTCCTCCTCCTGCACAGCTAGAGCACCACATGGGATTTTAAGCGGAGCATGCGGAGAGGCAGAACGCTGCAGCAGCCCAGCAATGTGGGGAATTTTGTCACAGAATAGACCGCAGTTATGCTTTCCACCACACAAGTCCTCCTCCATCTGGCTATTCTGTGTTGATAATGAAAACTGCAGCTCCCTGCAGCCTTTATCTGAGCAGCTATCTGAAGCCAAAAATCATGGACAGTCAATATGATTAGAGGCTGAATGAGGCGAAAGCGTGTAAACAAAATGAATTAGCTAGATGTCGTGTGAGAGAACTACAAAGCTTGTGGTTGTAATTAAACGTCAATAAGATGGCATCGCTGGTGTTTTGATTTTTTTTTTTCCTAGGTCACTGTGGGAGCCCTGATTTTATCCTCTTAATGTCATCAAACACCTCAGCAAGGAAATGAAAATGCAGTCAAATAAAAAGGATTTTAGAGATTACACAATAACTGAATAGAAAAAAAAAAACAGGAAATATATGTTTTTTTTATATCCCCAATATTACAGCATCAAAGGTGGAAGAAATACTTTAATGTAGCGAAGTTATTATTGAGATGATCCTGTAATGAGAAGATCAGTCCTCCTAATTGCAAACGTTTCCGTCAACAATTATCTTGCAGACATGCCCTTTCCCTATTGACCCCCGTATATGCTCAGTAATTGCAAACTTAGCTGAATAATAATGTCAGCTATGCACGTACGCTGTATAAAAAGAAAAAAATCAGTCAGTGGGAAATGAGAGAAGGGTGAGCTGAATAGAGGTCATTAACCTGATTCAAACCTCAGACATTCTCTGCGAGTTACTTTGACACAAGGACAAACAGGAGAAAAAGTGGTAATCCTGAATGCTGAAGCTGCCAGAGCTCAATGTACCAAAGTGTCATTTTTAACAGCCTGTTAGAGAGCAGGAGGACCGAGCCTGACAACACCAGACAGATATCAGGATACACTGTCACCAGTCAGAGGCAGGAGAGAGGAGCAACGGAGGGGAATGAGAGGGCAGAGCAGGATAGGAAACGAAGGCAACGATGGTCATGTTAAGAAGAAAGGTCATTGCGTCGATGGGCGTCATGGATGCCAGGCACACGGGTCATTTGCTCTGCGTGGTCTATTTTTAGAAGTCTTTTTGAAAGCACACCACCATCCTATAATCCATGTGAATCGATCTTCAGTGGAAAATTGGGGGAAGCGAAGATGTCTTTAGTTGCAGTTGGCCTTTTAAGATGACTTTGAATTTATGTGTGTGTGTGTGTGCTTGATAAGCCAGGAAACCATGAAAGAGGTTTTTTTCCCCACATAAGAGGAACATATTGTATGGAAAGTGTTTCAGAGAAGGTTACAGAACAGCTCCAGACATTAAAGTTTGACATTTTGAATCAGGTCGCCTAAAGCAACGGTCTGTATGGAAAAGTTCACCTCGCTTTCCGCTTGCATGAAAGAAAGATGAAAAAGGTTTCGGGTTTCGTTTCTGGTGCGGATGAAGTGCTTGTCCTTGGCTTGAAAGACACATCCCATTAATGCACTAGTGTCATTTATAGCATAAGCACAGCTTTATTGTTCTACACACCACAGAGGTCACATGCAGCTGAAGAGAAATCAGATTAACGGTGATTATTTGTAGAAGTTTTTAGAGCAGACTGATGCCCATTAAAGACTAAATACCCTGCAGTGCTTCTAGTCTGAAATCTATATGCAAATGGACACTAAAGGCGGCACATGGCTTTAAAAGCCAAACCCACAAATCTGGTCAGTAGACCCGGATGCCTGTCTCTATCTCACAAGGGCATTTCTGAATATTATGAATTGCACTGCCACAGGAGACCATTTCTTTTCTCCGGTGAAGACGTTATAAACCACCTCCTATTACATTCAAGTGAGTTTTTTCCCCTCCCCGTGTGTGTGGGTCTGAATATACATGCTTTTTTCTATTGAAATGATTCCTGTGTAGCTGTGACCTTAGGGCCACATTCTTCACTTTTTAAATGTATTTCAAAAAATTCAGCCAACCAGACGATAAAGCTGGCCATTTCACTGCATTCCCACCAATTAGGAAACCAACAAAGGGCCTGCTTCCCAAATGAGCCTCTGGCTGCCCTCATACTGGAAACAGTTCCCATTAAGTTAGTCACACGCCACCACCCAAAACACAAAAATCACTGGGACAGCAGAAGCCTCCTGGTTTTTTTTGTGTATTTTTTTGGTTCGGCCTGTTTTGTTTTCAGTATCACTGCATGTCTGACTCTCTTTGTTTCTCTTGAAATGCTTCCCTTAACTTAACTCATTCATGAAAAATTACACATGTATGTTTAATCTGAAAAGAAAGGAAATGAGGCAGAGGATGGTCCCACTGCTGAGGTGTTGTTAGCAGAACAGGGACAGCACTGGATTGTTTAGTGGTTTATTGCCCCAAAACATAATGATATCAACTAGCAACATTTATCTAAATATTAGCATTTTTTAAAGAATATTGGACATGCTTAGCCAGACCGTCAAAGTAATGTACACGTGCTAGTGACAAAGGTTACAAAGAGAGGTTAAAGACAACTGCTATGTAGCAATCTATTTTTTTGCAACTAAAAAGTCAGATTTATGTTTCAGAGCTACAGCTAGAAGGTCAAAGCTCCTCATTTGCATCAGGACCAAAAAAAGGAATTTAGGACGTAAAAACGAAGGCTAATTATTCTTGTGATGAAGACGACATTAAAGTAATTACTGTAACAAGCCCACTACAATAGGAACTGTTTACAGTTTATAATCGTTGTGCTTAATATTTCTTAATTACCTCAGTTTAACCTGTTTGTGCTAAGTCGAACACTTTCAGGTAACTATAAAGATAAATATAACATTATCTTGAGCACTCACACAGACATGGTACAAAGCTAATAACTCTAGCCAGCTCAGTCTGGTAGACAGGGCGTGGGAGACGGTTGACAATGAATCATTAATGTTAGGCACAGAAATGCATGCAGTGTGCATACACGCTCAATCACACACACATACACATCCTTGTACACTTCTCTTTATGGTGACCCTTCATTGCATTTCCTAGCCCAATGCTCTAAAACCAAACCTTGGCTGTCTACCTGAAATTTGAAACATGTGGGGTCCCCAAAAGCTGTTGTATCCTACAAATATAGTGGGCTCCTGGTTATCAGACCCCACAAATGTAGTAAAGCAAGTCTACACACACACACACACACACACACACTAATTTATCTCTTCTCTCTTACTCATCCATCCTTCCCCATTTACAGCATGGTGTTTTCTCTGCGCCATCGCTGATTTTGTGGTGACTGAGACAGATGGGAGGGTTGAGAGGGGAATGGCTCACGAACTGAAGAGGAGAAATCCCTCATTGTCTTTTACTATGAGCTGAAAACGAGTTATCATCATCATCATCATCATCATAATAATATTCTTTATGCCTTTTGCACCATTCCCCCTTCATTCCCCCTTTTGCTTTTTTTGTCAACATATTATTGTTTTCAAGTTGGTCTCTTCATTCATTTCTCTGTATATTTTTCATAAAGAAATCTGGGTAAATTAAAACAGGGTAACAGTATTAAAAGAGTTTCTTAACCTCCTAGGACCTGGCGTCCACATATGTGGACATCACATTTTGGGTTGTCTAGTCTAAAATACTAAATTTTGCTCTACAAGGGCCTGATATCCACTTACGGGGACATTATACTGCCACTGCTCTATCAAAATTTAAAACGAATGTCCTCATATGTGGATCTCATTTTTCTCAGAAAAACATTCATCACGTCCGAATCAGCCCAAATAACAAAGAGAAATTAAAAATGCATGCCATGAAAGAGTTTGAGTTCAACAGATACATATATAGATCAACTTGGAGTGTCTTACGATTGTGGAAACAATATTCAAAAGGTACATGTCAGACTGTGACATATCATCATGCACCAATAGCTTCAGTGTGATCAGGCTTGTGAGGGACTGTATATTGGAGATATGGTGTTAGTGTGAAGTGGATGAGAGGATAGCAGGCTTCAAAGATGGATGCAGTGTAGATGAAACAGAGTGCCATCCATCAACCAGTGGCCTCTGTGACAGTCTACCCTATATGACTAACCAAACACATATTAAGCTAAGAGGGCTTTACCGCAGCGTGAGAGGATATAACCTCACCTTCAAACTATTTCACCATTAGGTCAGATCATAATCTTTTCAGCCTATATTTTTTCCTCGTCTTTTAATTACCAATGTAAGCTTCATGAGGATAAAACCTTCCAAAACTACATCAGAAAAGCAAAATCATATATGGCAACATATGAAGGAAAATGTACCAGTTCAAAGATTAAGCTCATTTGGATGACTGGTGCATTAACACACTGCTGTTTAAGCATCTTTTTGCCAGTTTTTGGCTTTGATCACTCAGAAGAACCTTTGCCCTTCCTCTTTCATGTCAGCGTGCACATGCAAACGTGCACCATACTCCAGGCCAGGGCAGGGAAGCGCTGCATTATTCATACTAATGCTGTCACACTGAGTAATTGAAGCCAGGAAGAGGTGGAGGGTGCAAAGTGCGAGTGCATAGACACCTTCTCTCACTGCCTCCAAGTAGGAATTGTTTTGATCATTATCAGTGACCTCTAGGTGCGATCAGTGCAGACATCAAGGTGATATTCTGCATCTGATGGCAAAGTCAATATTGAAAGAGGTTGTGGCGGTCAGTGTATGGACAGACATACAGCTGCAGTGTATGCTGCTGGTAGTAATGTACTGCAAATACAGGAAAAACCCTTCATAAATATGGGATACTCAGTTCTCCCAAATTTATTTTAAAATAATCATTTTTGACATTCGGAATAAAGTATCCAAGTCCTGTGCAATTCTATTTTATTTAGATAGCGCCACACACACAGTGTCAGAACAACAGTTGCCCCAAAGTACGTTATATTGTAAAGGCCCACAGTAATGGAAGAAAACTCCTACAATAGGATGAACCTCTATGAGGAAGCACTTGGTTATGGTGGGAAGGGAAAACTCCCTTTTAACAGGAAGAGACCTCCAGCAGAATCAAGCCCATAGAGGGGCAGCCATCCACAATGACTGGTTGGGGGTGAGGGAACGAAGACAATATTTATCACTATGAAAGAGATACTCAGATGTTTTCTCGAAAGTGTTAATAAAACATCTGAGGTCTGAATGAATGAATATTGTAAAATTTAAGTGTGTCTAATTCATGTTGTACTATACACATCATGCAAAGTTTGTTACAGAAAATTCCACATTTTGTTAAGAAACCTATTTAAACCTTTTAAAAATATGTTGCACATCCTATTTTCTATCTTTGTTCTTATTTAATAGATACCTGCAGTTGCACTCTCAACATTTGTTGTTGAGATTTTTCATGGAATCTAATTCAGCTTCATGCTGCTGTGTTGGAAGTGTTGTAAAGAGCTAATGTGGCCGGTCACTCAGACTTCAGTTGTGACTCATAACGTTGCCTTCACAAGATAAAGGATCCTCTTGCCATTCTTTTTCATGCACCTGCTTTAAATGTTATCAGCCCATTAGGCTAAATATTAGGCTAAATGACTGTTATCACTCACACAGATTTAGCTTGTATGGGCTCTCCCCCTCCTTGTAGCTGGTTCAATAGGCTTACAACATTAAGTGGTGGCGGTGGCGGTGGTGGTATATATAACACATATGGGTGTTTGCTGAAACAATCGTGGCAAGTCTTTATTCAGCAGAGGTGAAGTAGGTGATGGCGTGAGTCATTTGCTGAACTTTAACCCCAGAGATTGAGGTAGGTAGCCCATATGTTTTAGTGATTTTGCCTTTTTACTTTGAGTTTCTGTTTGGTTTGGTTAAAGCACAAAAATCCCTTGTTTAGGGCAGGGAATAACTATGGCTTGTGTTTACCATTACACACACTACATGCACCCTTCTCCTCTACTGTGTGCAGTTGGGCCCAATCTGAATCTGAAGCCTCTGGGTAGTAAAAAAAATTCCATTGGTTATTTATTTTTTTTTTATATATGAGGAACTATGAGTCACAAAACTGAATAAAGAACAAGCTGAAAAAGTAATGTGTTCTGCTTGAGGTATTTTTATTTAAAGCTACATATCTGACTAGATGAAAATGTCAACTGGACGTGTAGAATTAAAATCTGATGCTGGAAAGTTGATTGTAGGGTATGCTGTGTTCAAGTGACAGGCACAGTGGAGGAGTGAGCATCCTCTGTATAAACCAGAGCCACTAAGAGGCTGCAAACATGGTAAGTGGTGAGATGAACTAATGAATTACACTTGACCTATGCACCCAAACAATCTTCTCCAATGCAATGTCAGAATGTAGGGAAGTGTTTTGGGGTGTGTTTTGGGGTGTGTGTGTGTGTGTGTGTGTGTGTGTGTGTGTGTGTGTGTGTGTGTGGGGAGGTGGTAAGGAAAGGGATTAGCAAGCATGATCTAACCCAAAGATGTGTTTAACCTCTTCTTCACCTCATTTCTTCTATCCATATTTCTTCCTTGTCCTTTTATCTTTGTCCATCTTTGAGTTTTTCGCAGTCCATGTGTGTACCAAGATTTCTGAGTGTGTTCGTGGTAAAATATATATATTTCTTCCAGATGATACTTTGTCCTGTATCCCCGAAGTGTGCATTAGTCTGTCTGCTTGTAAACACTAGAGATTCATGTTTATCTGTTAGGTCCGTGTGTGTCCTCTGAAGGTAGAGAGGCAATCTTTTTTCATACCGTCAACAGGAGATGGGCCCAGGTTTAGGGGATTTCAAACTCACTTACGTATTCTTCACATACCTCCCCCCTCAAGATGTGTATGCTGAAGTAAACAGAAACAGCGTGGATGTGTGAATCCTGCGGCCGTTTGCTGGGGTGAAAAATGATCCTAGCCGAGGGCGAGTGAGGATGGTTTCATGCCTCAGATAGAGAGAGAGGCTGGGATACAGAACGAGAGAGTGACAGAAAGCAAGAGAGTGGTGACGCAGAAAGTGGGGGAGAGCGAGAGAGAGAGGCTCCACAACTGTGGAGAAAGCCTTCATTCAAAATGCATGAATCTACAAGTCAGGTAATCACGAAAGAACCTGCAAGGCTTCCACAAAGAAACCTCTGGAGGTAAAAGCACTCGATACTCAGGGCACTTAATGCACATAACACATAAATTAATAGTCACGTTGACTCACACAATAAAGACACATTGCAAATAAGACAACGAAAACCGACACATATGCGACATATCTCTGCAACATGGCCCCCTATTTGTTATAAAAAGCTGCCACAGGTCTCAATAGCAGCGCAGAGTACATTTGTGCATTGCACTCTTATTTGCGAGCTCTTATGCCAAGAAATGTGCACAAAGTACCTCACTTTGCGTTTGCATACATGCGTGTGTGTGTTTGTGAACTAGATCGATGCACAAGTGTGTCTGCTTGCTGCTTTGATATCTTTCACATTGGCAGCTCCGATATGAACAGCTGCTTTGATCCCATTCGAATCAGACAACATCACCCGGGTTCCTTTGCTGCTGCTCTAAACACACAGCCTGAAAGGCACACAGAGACAGAAAAGGAGGGGGATTCCTATTGTTTTCCAATTGCATTAGTTGCTATGGATCAGCGGTCATTCCATGTTCAGAGGAGCTATCTCCTGAAAGATGTTCTGTGGCTTTTTTGCCAACAGATTAATAAAAAAAATAGATCTGTCCATATTTAGATTTGATGTTTTGGGAACATACTAAAAGAAAGTCAAAGTATAAATCTATAACTCTTCCAGTAGAACATCCAGAGCAAAGAATCCCTGAAACCAGTTTGTTTTTTAGAAAACTGACAGAGAACTTGTACTTGATTTTAATATATGACAATACAACAAGGAGGTGAAACGCATGCCCTCTGGTACAGAACATAAGAATCGCACTTCTTAATACAGAGACTCTGAAATTATGGTAAATGCTTAAATGGGAATCCTATCCCTCCATTTTCTTGGTGACATTAGTAGATAAAATGATTAACAATAAAGAAGGTGGAAAACTTCACACGGCTGTTTCAAAACTGACAATGCAGGCAGGGAGGTATCCAGCACCAATCCACCAGCCCCAGAAACAGCAGGAGGTACAGACTTGATAACATCATGTGATTTTTCAACAAATGAGATCAAACAGCACTCCTCGCTCAGGTGGGAAATCATGACTAAACAAGGTGAACGGAGTGCTCTAAGCGCCGCAGTGATGCACAGACAAAGCCTCATTTAAAGCGCTGAAAAATGGAAGAGGAGGTGCAATGAGACAGGAGGCCTGGAGCACTGTACAGCTATTGATATGCAGCAGAGAGCGCAATAAGGATGTGTACATACACACCACTTGAAGTCCTTCGGAACGGCAACAGCACAGGGAAAGTGGGGTAGTGAAATTAGCATATTCGTCTAATTGTTATTCATTTACACTGGCTCCATTTCCCAGTGCATTAAGTCCACATGTCAGATGTGTGCATTATATTTCTCAGCATGCCCGAGCATATGCTGCAAGGACAACTGACGGATATCAGGCAGCCCTCTGAAGTCTTGTCAAAGAAAACGCGAGCAGCAATAAAGTCACATAATCAGAAACACTGTTTTAAAATGAACCTGGTTAATTAAATAAAACCTTCTACATGTTTATGGTAATTTATGCTGTGTTGCACAGACGCTTCCTCTCTTTGGAGAAAGCACAGGGTGAATTAATAATGACTCACTTACACACAAGTTTTTCAGTACACCATCACAATGAGCCAACACACGCAAAAGCGTGACATCATCAAAGTGGAATGCAGCCATCATTACTACACCTGTGCTTTCCCTTAAGTGGAAATATAGCAATAGCTTTGATCAGCTATTAAAAACTTAACTGATACTTTTATGTGTTTTGGTGAACTGCTACTCCATCAGTTATGTATTTATACTTTATGTTGATACATAAAATATTTACTGCATTTATGTGTAACTATGAAAACCTTTAAGAGTTTATGTTCCTAATTTTATTTGAACACACTCCTCTTTACTTCAAAACTCGTCCATCCATCCATCCATCCTCTTGTGCTTAACTAATTCAGGCTAATTGGGAGCTGAAGCCAATCTCAGCGGTCACAGTGAGAGAGGAAGGGTACACCCTGGACATGTTGCCAGTCTATTAAAGTCATTCAAAGACTTGTTTCTAATTTTCATGACATATTATACTTTGATTAAACACCTCATGACTCACTCAGCTGAACCACATCTGGCAAACTCGGGTGTTTGGAACAAGGTCAGCTCATGTCAAATATAATCTGAATCACAGATCTGGTAGACTGTAAATAGATATTTAGCGGAGTCAGCTTGTCTTTTATTATCAGCCAAAAATACTTGGCTTTATTTACAAAAAAAAAAATAAAGGTCGCAGTAAATGTAACTGCAGCATGTAGTGCAGGGGAGTAGTGACCTACATACACTCAAAGTATTAGCCTGTTTTTTATAGCTTAGTGCCATTTCAAGCACATTTTGATTTTCAGAATGATTCAATTAGTTCGATCACTTTTCTGCCGATCTTCTACGTTATATTACTGAAAAAACGAACAATGCCCCACTTAATATTAAAGTGGGCTGTATATGGCGCATGATGTACTCTGAGTTTGACATCCCTGCTCATCTATCAGTGACGTACCCTCTAGAAACTAGAGTCCTGTTCAGGGTGTTTCACCAACCTGTCTGACACCAATAACCATGCTCATGTCCATGTTCACACTCAATTAAACTCTCTTTCAGTCAACAGGTGCACCAAAACTGTATTTCAGAGATTTTGTGCTGTTCAGTCATTTCCAGAGGGAAACTGAAGCTTTACTTTTAAAGTAATTGTTAGTTCAATTAAGCCATGATTAATGGATCAGTGTATTTATTTAATCAATCAAAGGATTTATGTTACAGTTCTTGCTCCTTGCAGATCCTTCTCAGTAGTCATTTTGCAGGATATATGCTTCTTAAATCCTTGTGAAATCTAACCCAACATTGACAGAATGTATAAAAATACTGGAAAATTGGGTTAAAAAAACCTAACTTTCATTAAAGGGACTCTTGGGTTCAAACCAAGGAATGTGCAATGAGTATGAAAATCCCGCAGCAATAATAACTTCTGTTACACTGCAGAGGGTTCACTGTGACAGGAGATCAGACAGGATGATCTGCCTGAGGGAAGGATGAGGGTGCAGAAGAGGAAGAGCAAAAGTGAGAGGTGAAGTTAGGATGAGAAAAAAAAACTATTACTATTCATGCAATATTTTTCATTTCATGCCAAATTCTTGAAGATTTACAGGAAAAGGAATAAATTGTGATCTCAGTGTGTTGTGAAAGCCACTAAACCTAATTCATAACCCGAAACCAGAGATTGATTCCACTGATCTGCCAATCATTGAGTTCACATCTTCCCCTGCCAGTCCATCAGGATATCAGACATGAATGGCTGTACTGTGGGGTATCTCCCCTGCTGAAGATGTTATTGATAGATCACATCTGCAAAAGCAGTCATTGTGAAACAGAGTGAGTCAGTGAGGGAGGAGAGGGCTCAAAGGGAGAATGTGCATATTAAAATTTCTATTTGAGTAAGACAATGTGCAGTAGTTACTGAGCTACAAGGTCTTTACTTTGTAAATGTTAGTAGATGGATTAAAAGTGCTGACCTCAAATGACACGAGTAAAACACACAGATTCTCCAGCAGCACTGCACTAATAGCCACAAATATGTGAAGTCTGTTTAAACCATACTGGAGGATACAGTTTTCTTGATTTACCAAATCAATAATAAACTAAAAATGACTCATTTTCTTTTTTTTAGTGGAAGGGAATATTAGCTATAATAATTTTGCAGCTAATGTAAGAGGAGGGTCTAGATGCTAAGCTGCTATGGAGTTGGGGGTCCATGATGGAACAAAAGGGAGCCAACATCTAAAGAACAGCTTTGAGTGTTAAAGAAATGAGACATAAGAGAGTTCAAGTTACACTGAAGACTAAAGGTGATCATAGCAATTATTTCATTAGAATTGTAGAAACTCTGCTTCTGCCGTACACACGGTATTTCCACGCATTTTTGCACACGTTTTAATTAATGGACCCGTTTGCCATTTTCCTAACAAAATGTAAAGAAATCAAGACTTTTGTGCAGTATCGTACCGCACCCCAACCAGACACTGTCAGGACTAAAGATTTACTCAAATGTAGAGGTTGAGTGGAAAAAATTTCCAATAAAGGTTTCCAATCGAACACACAAAAGATAGACTCGACTATAAAGCAGCATTAGTAGGTACTTTTCTGTCTCCATTTCCACTAACCCACAATGAAAAAATGAGTTTTATAGCTTGTGTTATAAACCACTAGCCAACTTACTGCACAAACTGCTTTATTTATTTATTTCCAATCACCTCGGTGCTGCAGGCTTGCTGTGTGAGCACTGAAAGCTGTAAATCACTGGCTTCACATGGAGCGTTACAACATGGCAGCCAGTTTCCCCGGTCGAGAAATTACAGGATTTTACCTGCTGGTACACATCAGATCACAGGCACTGCGGATTGTGCTGCTTCAGTGTAGCTCGCTCCACAACTGGACCTGGAGAGGTGCTCAGTTCAGAGGTCTAACTGATTCAGTCTCACCCACCCACACACACACACACACACACACACACACACACACACACACACACACACACACACACACACACACACACACACACACACACACACACACACATACGGAGGAGGCCTGGGATGTGGAGCCTGACTAGTGACATCAGAGAGACATTAATAACTCAGAGCCATAGCTGCAAAATAACACACTGGTAATAGCACAACTGACAGGAATTAGCACACCCGCAAGAGGGAACGTCCAAGGTTCTTTTTGTGCGTGTGTGCGCTCGCATGTTTACCTGAATAATAGTGATTTATTGCTTTCAAGAAGACCTCATCCCCTACAGAGAAAAGGCTTTTATGCTACACAAGGAGCCACACGATAAGAAGCACTGCAATACAAGCATTCACACTCACATGAACACACACACACACACACACATAAATCCTTACTGGACAGACACACAGAGAGTGCTTCAAGGCTTACCAAACTCTATAGTAATTAGTTTGAGAGTAACACACACAAATTGCATTAGTAAAATTCAAGCAAGTACACTTCAATTAACGTGAGAAATATACCTGAATAAAACTTAAGTGGAACTGAAATGAAAAGGCAAGGAGTTTCTTTGAACCTAAGGCTACATCTAAGCTAAACCATTTTCCTTGCAAAACTCTGCTTTAATGAAAACTATATCAGTTTACAGCACATTTATAATTCCCATTTATATTAACTGTAAATACAGCTATATCATTTAGGTAGAGTGGGTATGATCCTAGACTCAGGAGATGGACCTGTAGCTTGCATAAAATTGACTTACTGGGGCAATTCGGCTACTTTTGGGCAAGATGGCCTGCTGAATGGTTGTTCTTCACGGAGTCTGCGATAAAACTCGACATTCAATTTTCCTGCGAGAACACTCGGATCGCTTGAAAAAAAGAAAAAGAGAGGCGATCAAACCGTCTAGACTGAAAGTTAGGGAAGATAAAAAGAAAACTCAGACAACGAGTAGGAGAAATTATTCGGTTTTAATAAACATTTAAACTTTATTAGTCGATATCTAGAGAAGCGAGACCCAAAGGTTTTAGCTTAATCTGTAAGGATTAAGTATACAGTTACTGAATTGTTGCTGCAAAGCAAACACACTCACATTGGAGCATTTCCCATTGGCAGACAAAGACACAACAAATGAGAAACAAGTATCCACAAAAGGATGAAGAAATAGGAAAAGGCATGAGAGTCTGCTACTACTACTGTTCCAGTTTCATATGGGCGACTGACATCACCCATCTAAAAGTTTCGGCACATCCAGGCTCAAGCACAATCCCGGTGTTTTCAAACCACAACTGGGTCAGCAGAGATTCTTAAAAGTCCCATTTTAAATTAGTGTGCATGCTAAAACTAAAATATATTAATGTGGATGTACACTTAATCTGCACTGGGTGCCGTAAGTGCGTTTGTGTGTGCATCTTGTGAGAGGCCGTGCGCGTGCCTGCTGTCCCGGGTGACTCTATGAAATGCAAATTACAGGCAGGAGTTATGATCGACTGGTGGCTACTGTGTCAGCTGCGCTGGACACGAGACAAGGCCGTGAAGGAGGGAGAGAGGAGGAGGAGGAGAAGGAAGCAGAGAGGGTGATTAGTGGCTCTCTTTCCTGTGCCTGCAGCTCAGAGAGATGCTGGTTCAGCTGCACTCTTGTTTCTGATAAAAAAGCTTCCTGGAAGTATGGGAATGTTCAGAGTCCCAGTTTAGTGTCAATTTTGGCTGCTGATTTTAATAAACCTGAGCAAGTTTACATGGAATTATATTTCCCAGCAGTGCAAAATATGATTACACCCACATTAATTTGCATTACGGTTAACTGTGTTGTGTGATTTAAACATTCCAACCTAGAAACTGATAGTGCTGCACTGTGATGAATGAAAGAGGGGGTCGGGACTTTCATTGTTCACCCACTGAGGCTTGCAACTTTCTATTTAGGCTCTTTATTGGAAAAACAGCAAGGAACCTGTCCTGCAATGCACGGTGCACCCAGCTGCTAGAAACCTGGCAGAAACATGGAGTAAACAAGCAGCAAGAAACAAAGCAAGACAGACATGCAAATGTCTTATTAAAAATGAGACACATTTCATCTGCAGCCTGGCGCTGTAGGGCACACCCTCCCCGTCTAAGACTATAGTCTTGCTCACCCACACTGATAAAAATACCCCCGCAAGGAGGACAGAAAAAGATCACACTGTGACTTGCTTCCTCTGCTAGCCGCAGGTGCTTGTCTGGCAGCAGCGTGAGAGTTCACTGAATTTTTGCACCGGTGTCTTAGTAAACACACACGCTATTGTTTTGGGATGATTTGGAGACGCTAACATAAATATTCATGAGCAAAAAATGTGAATGCGGTAAAAAAAAAGAAAGAAAATTAAATCTCATGCTTACATTTTGTATTTGTGTGGAGGTGTTGATAAGGGGGAAGATTAATGGGTTTGGAGACAGGCAGGTGAAAAGTCAGAGAAACTGCACAGTCAACATAAAAGCTGCATATTTGAATTCATGCACTCTAATAAAACTGTAAAAGAAAAAAATATACAGCTGTACAAAACAACCTGTTTGTCTGGCTCTATCAGACTAGAGTAAAAACAAGACAACAATCTTCTTGTAACCCTAGGAAAAACCGGTGGCTGCCTGGTAACTTGACTGAATTTTTCCATTGCAAGTGGTTGTGGTGGCCAACTAGTTGCCCAGAGGCTACCTTTGAGCAACCACTTGTGATCAGAAAGTGCTTGCACCTACCTTGAAACAACTGTTTCAGCTCAGACCGACTGCAGTCACTCTCAGATTGGCGAAGGTTTCTAAATAATTGCTGTCTAATTTATAAATGCAAACAGATGTGTGGTGGATTTTTGTTTGATATGTATAACTATGTAACTATATACACTATATATCTATGTGCACTGAACATATATATTTTAACTTTCATGTAGAGTCTTAAGCACAAGACATTTTGCTTCACCGAGGTTTATTAAGGTGGTGCAGTAACGGGGCAGTTAATGCTGCTGAGAGTTCTGCTGCATAACTCACTCTCCAGCTAACTAACCTTCCCTAATACACACTCAACGTCTTTCATGCAGCACAACCAAAACAGTAAACACATCACGATAAAATATCATACGATATAATCACACACACACACACATACTTTGAACTACACTGAAGTGTTTTAAGAACCTATGTAGTTATAAGATTATATATTAATAATTAGGATTAATGTGTGACCTTTGACCATGTTGTGACCTATTGTCAGAGGGCAAAGCAAAGGGTTAACCTAAGGGTGTCCCTTTGGGCAGGGCACTCAGCCAGAGCCCTGCCCGTACCCTGGCCTGTACCTGACCTCTGCAGCTGCGTTTGGGCGCGTGGGAAAGTTACTCAGCAGCAGGGGGCGGGGATACTGGTCCCAGTATATTAGAGGACCAGAGGACACCCCCAGCACTTTTTCCCCTCTGCTGTTACTCTCTGTCCGTCTCTGTGTTGCTCTGCTGTCTGTGCTTAAGGCTGTACACCCGGGGTTTTGCTTTGCTTGCTTTCTGCTATGTAATTTTCTTGCTAAATGTCTGTATGTATTTTTCCTGCTGTTCATATGATTCAGTGTATTAAACTCTGTTCCAAGAATTCTACTCTTTTCCAGAGCATCTTTTTGAGTGTCTTGATTTTAATTGGATCTAAAGAGGTTGGATCTCCACATCGTTGGTGGGAGAAGGTTATCAAGATGGCTTCAAAATTTGCGACCACAGATGCCCAACACGTTGCAATCAATCTGAACCAGTCTACGTGAGTGAGAATACATTTTTTGTGATGTCTCTTTCCTGCAAGGGACTAGAAACAGCTGGTTGCCAATTGGTTGTTTTCTGATTACATTCCTATAAGGTTGAGCATCAGTTTGCAATTAAATTGCCATCCTGCAGCAGCTGTATCACTATTTGTGGAGGAATTTCAATTTCAAATCTATGCAGTTATGAGTTAATCTATGTGAATTTCTGTGTATGCTGAAGGTGACAGATTCGCGATTTTCACCAGTCTGGAACAGTTAATTACACTATTATTACAAACCGATTGCATGTCATTGCCAACTTGACCAGATTCCAACACAAACTGAAAGGAGACCGTTCCATCTTACTGCAGTTTTATCGAGACCAAAAGTCTCTTTGAAGACTGACTGCAAGTGGTTGGAGACCCCCGTCTTTGAAACAACCATGTCAAAGGCAACAAGATTACAGCTTCTGTCATTTTGGTCATGCTGCCTCTCCAACCACTGCTTCCCCTAGTGTGTCTGTAGCATTAATGAGCTACGGTGTAGAGGGGCTGTTTAAGAAAATCAATTAAACAGTTACAAGATTGATTTGCCTTAAAAGCTGAAATGATTTCAATATGGGGCTTTGTGGTGAGAACAGCACGGCAGCGTGTCGGCACAAGGAGATTTAGGCAATCAATAAATAGTCTACAATACACAATGGAAGAATGAGCAGGTGGAATCAAATGGCAGAAACAGACTAGAGAATATGTCAAATGTCACGATTTTAAAAGGATCTAAACATGCTACTGATGCAGTTAGATTTCTATGCAAATGCATTTTTATGCCATGAACAAAGTATTCACACGACGAGACCAGAGGCAGTAGCATCACATTCCTTTGGGTGAATCATATGATCAGCACCCCTTCATCTCCTTTTAAATGAACCTATTGCTATGAGACTGACAACCTCTGTCAATCACAAATCTGAATCATTCAGATGTGGTGTGAACCATCAATATGGTTCTCGTTGGACATGAAAACAAACAGAAGGACCTCCCGGATTCACAAACAGCTTCTAGGACTGAACAGGGAGTGCTATTTGTAGCAGTGAGTGGATGTAACATATATGTGGATGTGTGAGGTTGCATGTTACCAGTAGCGACTACATGCTCTTTACGATGTACGATGCACAGCTAACGTCACATCGTAACTGCAGCAGCGCACATGGAAATGTCTGTTTAAGAGGACTCTGAGGTATATGTGCAGGGATCTGTTTGCGCTTGTTCTTGCTAATCCATAAGCTGCACAGTAAAATGATGTGCATCCATGCGTGATCTGATTAAAACATTAAAATTAATGGCAAAAAACCCCAATTAATGTAAGTTTCAGCATGGCTTTCTGCTTCTCTGTGAATTCCTCATGCATGTGCTTGTGTGCAAGCCTCGCCTGTTTGCATGAGTGTTCGCGTACATGTACTGTACAGCGTAGCAGATGCCATAATCTCCTCAAAGTCATGCTTTAGGATGAGATTACGAAAACAGTACAAACATTTTGTCTGTTCGGTTTTTTTGTTTTGTTTTTTTGAAATTTCTGTGCAGACCAGCCCTCTGTGCATACACTGCCTGACAACTCTATATAGAGATGCACAGAGGAGCCCCTATAGTTTAAATGCAGGGAGTTGCAGTAGCTCTAATGTAAATGTGGAAAAGATGGATGAAAAGAGAATACTAAACTAAAAGCAAGAGAAGGCTGGGGGTAGCAGAGAAGTATTTTTTCCAAAGGCAGAGACAAAGAGAAAGCAACAAAGCGATTTGTGAGACACAGCAAAAGGAGAATTTACTTGCATTTCCACTCTTGAATAACTGGGACAGGTCATTTCCTCTTCTGTCATTCCTTTTTCATCCTTCTGCCCTCCCTTCTTCTTCCTCTCTCTTGACCTTACTTACTCCCTTCTCTGCCCCTTTAACATTCTCACCAGTGCTTGGGTGTAGAGCCGAAAGGAGAAAAAAAAATTACTTTTCAGTTCCCGCTAAAATGTTTTGACTTCTCCGATAAAAACCACTGGTGTGTGGCAAGTGTGATTATACTATGTGTGAGCGGTTGTGTGTGTTTGAAGACCATGGGCCGAGGATGCCGTTAATTCAACCAGGCTGCAAAATGGTCATGCCTGTCCCATCCGTTCAGGAGGGGACAGATGCGTTTGGTGCGTGTGTGTATACATATATATATATATATGTGTGTGTGTGTGTGAGTGTGTGTGTATATGCGTGTTTCACAAGGCTAGAAAGGTGTTATTACAAAGCTGCCGAATCACTGAGTCTTCTCTACAGATACCATCTGCCATCGACACGCAACCATTTCTGTGGTTGCCCTGAAACATTTATGCAATCCATTACAACATCTATGTCAACCAGTCCTGCTCACACTTAATTAACAAATATATAACCGATGCACGTCCTCATGTCTGCTTGCATGCGAGCATAAGTCTGCCTGGATATACATGCATACATTCTAATAGGCATCCATGTGTGAGTGGGTGACTTTAGCCTCTGAGTGCGTCCATGTGTGCAATGATTACAAATCTGCTTTCCGTAGTTGGATCACACTTGTGGGCAGCGTGGCCACGCCACTGTGAATGTTGATGGACAGCCGGTGAATGTGAGTGAGAGCATTTGGCGGTTTGTTTCCTTTGCGAACAGATTTTGCATTTAGATTCAGCAGAAATGGTTCAAAAAGAGACAAAACCCATGAACTTTTTTCAACTCGTGAGTTTGACTAACACTGTATTTCATTCGATGTTTTCTCTAATGAAAATACTGTTGATGAGGAGGTACGTTGCATCGAACCGGTGCATTTTCTTGCAATCGTAACTAATAGCTATTTCTGAAAATCAAATTCCAGCCTTCTCTTCCCAGTGAAAGCTGTTCCAAACGACATGACTCCACCCAGAGAGAGTAATTCATGCTAAAACCAGATTTAAGCTTGTTTAATGCGCTAATGAAAAGTGCTGTATTTATATGTAGCTGGTAGACGGCAATGCTGTGACATCAGGTCCATCTGTGACTCAGTCTAAAGCTGTAATGAGAACATTACAGAGCCCCCAGCAGAGGTACGCACACACACACACACACACACACACACACACACACACACACACACACACACACACACACACACACACACACACACACACACACACTCAAAAGGAAGACAGACAGAAAGAAGAAGAAGATGAGGGGGAGAGATGATCGATGCAAATCTTGTCACCTCCTTTGACTACCATCACCTCTTTCCCTCCTTCTCCTCCTCTTCTTCGCTGCCTCTCCTGCTCCCACTCCTCCTTCTCCCTCCTGTCTCACACACCAGGACCGAGGGCAGCGGGTCTAACTCAATACACCATGCAGCAAAAATCAATGACAGACAGAAAGAGACAGAGCTAGGCGACTGAGGGGATGAAATAAGGCGAGGGGCGGCGTAATTTTTTTTTTCGGCGGCTTTGTTGCGCTCTTAAATCCTGTCCACTCCTATTACCCTAAACACACACACACACACACACACACACACACACACACACACACACACACACAAATAGTCAGAAAATGCTAAATGCAGCACATATACACATGCCTGCTGTTTTTTCTGGAGTGTTGCTAACATTACAACAAAAAAATTACACCTTTGAAGACATCACCTCATACAAAAGAAGCTTTTACAAGCTGATACTTAGAGCCTAAACACACACACATATATATCATATCCCAAACCCCACTGAATCCACCACAAATGGACTCACACTTTGGCGTTGTATTTTCAACAACCTGCTCAGACACAGAGAGTTTAATATTCATCTAATGGCAAGTCGGGACACACGAATAACTCCCAAGGCTTTGGACAAAACTGCATGCATAAACAGCCCAAAACAGACACAGACACATACATATGCACACACAGCAGTCATTTGCAAACGCAAGTGGCGTTCCCCTGCCTCACACGCTCCTGATTGTTTTGGTTTTTTTGTCCTTCAAATCACAAACATGCATTGATTCCTTTAAAACCCTGACTTTTTTGTTTGGGAGAAAAGCAGAAAGAAATCATTTATTTTACTGTAGAAATTGGGTCTTTTTTATGTAAATGTGAAATCTGCTGGAGAAAAATGGACACGTGCCAATTTTCATCACCACTGCCTTGTTGTATCTCTATTACCAACAGTTCATATCAACAATCGTAACATTTATTTTATAACTTTTCTCCACCTTTTCATTAACTGCCCTGCACTTTTCCCCTTCATCACCATATTAAACATGCAGAAAAATGCAAATGGAAAGAGGGATGTTTCAGTAAGAAAGGATTGGACAGTATGATGTTTAAAAAAAGCAGCAAAACAAAAATCAGGAAAAGACTCAAAACACACCCATCCTTAAGGCACTGTCACCATCAAAGTCCACCTTTCCCTCTCGTTCATTCACTTTTCCCCATCTGTCTCCTTCAGAGTCAGTTTTCCTACAGCCCTCTTCCTCACTTAATCTTCTTTTCTTCTTTCATAAATTCCCTCCCGTTTACCCCCCCATCAATTTTCCTCTTCCTTCAGTCTCCTCCAGTCAGCCAATTCACAGCTTCTCTCATATCTCTCACCCTCATTCATTCCACTGACCTAATCTCCCCTGCCTCTGCCTCTGCCCAGGGTGTGTATGTGAACGTGTCTGCGTGGAAACACTAACCTGCCCTTCTGGCACGCTGAGCAGAGCCACGCTTTGTCCCTCTTGCTGTAGGTGCAGCAGGTCTTGCAGACGTTGTACTGGCAGTCCGGGCACTGGCGCTTGGGGTTGAGCAGGAAGGTGAAGGGCGCGCAGCAGCGGATGCAGCAGTGCTCGTTGAAGCGGTGCTGCTTGGAGAGGATGGAGCATCTGCTGCCTTCCTCCGCCAGCTCCTGCTTCATCTCGCTGAAACCGGGAGAGCGAGAGAGAGAGAAAGAGAGAGAGAGAGAGAGAGAGAGAGCGAGAGAGATAGGATGAGGGGAGGGGGAGAGAGAGAGAGAGAGGGGGGGGATGTGAGCGCCTGGTTGAGAGGTAGGACGTGAAAACGGCGGAGGACGCCGCGATGCAGAGTGAATGAAAAAACTGTGGCAAATGAAAAATTGGGCGGTGGGGGGTGAACAAGGGAAGGGCAGAAGGGGTCAAGGGTTTGGTGAAAACACTCTGCTGCTCCATGTTTCTGCCTCAAACGCCTTCTCTTTCCCTTACGCCGATTTTGTGGAATTAACGTGATGGCTGACATTTCAATTTGCGAGGACCTGTCATGCCTTTTTTTTTTGCACTTCAGTCGGAACTCCGCTGAGGACAGCATGTCATGCGCATCCAAAGCATCAGATGAAACTGAATTGTAGTTTGTTAATCAAGATATTATGAGGTTTGGAATAATTACAATAAACTGGCTTAAATCGCAGTTAAGTTGAAGGTCAATACACACAAACGAGCCTGACTGGGAAAAAAAGGAGCATAAATAGAAAGCCTCTGATGAGTTACTCAAACTAAGGTTTAAAATCACATAAATGATGAACAGAGACTCGCTGATCACATCAGAGAACTGTTTCCACTGATCAGCAATTAGGAATTAGGCTAAAAAGTTGAACAAAACCAACTGAAAAAAAGCAAACAATAATCCACAGTCTCAGCTGACTCTGACAATCCTACAGCTTCCAAAAATTAAGTGAGACTAAATTTATATCCTTCACCTGTAGCTGGGTATTAAGCTTATGAGAGAGACAGTATAATACGGACTGTTAATCAGTGTTTTAACCAGCAAAGCATCTTTCCTATCCGAAGCCTCAAGTGTTCACATTAACTATGCACATGGGTTTACCTCTGCAGGATTTGTGCTTACTGGGCAAAATGCAAAATCAGCAGAGGCTACAATAAATTATGTAATGGTTCGCATTTGTATCATAAACACATCGTCATCATCATCATCATCATCATTCGATGTTGCACTTGTGTCAGCTATATTTAAAATGACCCTCAGTGAGAAGGAGAGCTCGAGTAAGAACACATTTATCCATGTTTACATCATCAGCCATCACTTGTCATTAGGCACGAGCGGCAGCTGAGATGCAGAGATCGAGATGTTGCTGCTGGCGAGGTGTGAAAGTGAGTTCAGCTTGAATGGGCAGCGGGTAAATTATTTAAAGCCTCTACCCTACCCTCAGCCAGGTCACGGCCTACTGAGCTTACGCTGATCTCACAGATGCACACATGTGCATGGCAGATGGGGCTTATATGTGCATACCAGAGGCGTTAGAAGTATTCTTTACACCACAGAGTCAATCCTAACCAAACCACTAAGTCATACATGAAAAATTAAGTAGGGAGCAAAAAGTGTGGTGAATGCAGCATATTGCAAATTTCCTGTGTGTATTTTGTGTACATGTTGTGTCGAACCAGCGGGGACCCTGCACTCTCCTGCTTCCCTAAGTTATTAACGCTGCTCCTCGAGCAGATCTCCTCTGCCGCCTCGCTGATTGCTTTTCCTATGCATCATTAGACGTAGCATAATAACAAGACGAACCAACCATTTCATATACAGCGCCATGTGAGAAAGAGGTGGGTTTGGGGTGACGAGCGTGGGCGTTGCATATGGACACGGACGTAAACAATTATATACCAAAAACGTATTCAAAAGGAGGCTTTCATAGTTTTGCAGCTGGCAAATATTGGTTGCGCTCAAATTAAATGATAAATGAAAATATTCAAAACACATTTATGTGCGCAAACAAAAGCAAGGGAAATATATGCAGAGAACATTAATATCTCAATAAGCTAAAGAGGCAATTGCCTGGAAATCATTTCCCTCAATCCTGATTATGATCAGGATCCATTTTGCCTTTCTGCTTTCGTGTTATGGGTTTAATGAGCAGCCCAGTTAGACTGCAGCTAGCTATAGCCATTTAATTAAATGATCGGGCAAATGTACACATATCCAAAGACAAAGAGTGCTCATCATGCCTGCTATCGCTTCACATTACCTCATTTCCCTGTTAATGAGACATGAAAACCTGTGCTCAGTGCAGAGTAATCGGTGTAGATACATGTAGGTCATCCAGGTATCAGTGAGGCACAATTGGCCTCAGTGAGAAATAACACAAGGCGCTCCCTATTCACATAGCAGTGTTTTGAGTTACTGATTTTTAACAGGTGTTTGGCATACAGCTTATAATATAATAATAATGTGCTGGAAATATTATAGCATTACATTTTAAAGAATGCTCCAAAATTCCTGCTAACGGCTGATAGCTCAGGCATGCTAGAGTAAAAAAATAGAACTGCAAGCTCCTTGTGAAAGAAAAGGGGAACATCTGCCATTGCCTTGTGCTTGCATTTAATTACCAGCTCATTTTTGATCACAGGGTGGTTGGCAACCCGTCTCCAAACAGTCATGGTCCACCTCAGAGGATCACTCTCAGACAGACTGGCGAAAGTTTGCAAATAACCGCCATCTACTATATAAACACATGACACAACATGTTGCAGTCAGTCTTAGTCAGTCTGCAGCACTGAGAGCAACTTGTCTGAAACTAGTCTCTTTCAAATAGGACACTCTGGCTGCAGACTTGCTTATTAGTATTTGTTATTCGGTATATATGCCTATATTAAAGATTATCCTATATAAAGGATTTCTGTTTCAGATCTTTGGGTTTCTGACTGAACTCTGAATGTATGCAGTTAATGTGAAGGACGATGATAACAAATTTGCAATTTTCACAGGTTTATCATAATTAATTGCCATATTATCACAAACAGATTGCATATAATGGTCAACTGGACCCCATTCAGTCAAACTCATAGCAAACTGACCTCATCTTAACAGTGTTTCAATGCACCAACGTCGCGTGGAAGGTGACTACTGACTACGACTGAACGGAGACCTGATCCCAGTCTTCAAAGCAACCATTTCGAAGGCAACAAGGTCGCAGGTTCATTGCACAGTAATTTTGCTTGTTTTGAATCACTGTTTTTCCTACTGTACTAAGTTTACTAAGCTACAACACAAATATTTTGTTTAAATTTCTGCTTCATCTTTTTGGTCCAATGTCGTTGTCTTCTTCCAGTTGCTCCCTTTAAAAAAAAAAACACACACACACACAAATGTGCGAAATAATTAATAACTGGACTTTGTGGTAACACTGACATTTTCTTTTAACCCAACTCAGAGTACATTGCTTTTATACATCTTCTCTTGTGCTATGCAAAGAGATTTATCTCCTATAGCGCAGTCTGAGACATTCTTGCTGATCTTTAATTGATTCACACATAGATCTTGGGTTTAATAAGAGCGTTGTGCTTACAAAAAGCTCCATAAATAATTTAATAATGAGGGTGAACTGTTTAAAATTCACTCTTTCATCTTTAAAGGAGGGTAAAATACTACATTTTTATTTATTAAATAAGGTCAGTCACTCATTAAAATTAATCTTATTTTGTCAATCAATATGTGTATTGCACTACTATAACAGAATGGGCTGAGAATGTTTGGAAAATGACAGTAACCATTAAATGAATTTAGAAACAATATTTATATAGTTACAGAGCCAAACTGTTGATTAACCGTCACATTTATCAATTTTACTTCATCTCGGCTCAGTTTATTTTAAGACTGCCAGGTAGAGCAGGTTAACCACTAGCACTGTATTCACACCATCTCTGGGTTTCCTCGCTGCATTTGAAATGCGTATAATATAATTAATTACTGAAGCCTTCCTTAATGTCAACATGATTAACTGTAGCAGCTCTGCAAAGTTCTACAGGTGCTGAAAGTTTAAGGATGCCAAACTGTTAAATTAAAAACGATTGATTATGCAAATAAGTCGCTGCAGTGCACATGTTGACGGTGCCATGGGTTTAAGAGGGGGGAGAGAGCACACCCGCTGAATACTAATTTGTTTTGTAATCCAATACAGAAGAGTTGGGATGATATGTGGACCTAATGATGCTCAGGCTATTTCTGAAAATCTGTCACTCCCAGCAAATATTGTTTGTGCTGAAGATCTATTAGCTCGAGTCTTTTTCATCTCTTTCTCCTTTTCCATCAAGTCTGCCCTGCATCCCCTTCTCACTCACACTCCTAGTGTCTGTCAGCCATCCATTAACATAGTAATTTTCCCTCCGTTTCCACCTCTCCGTAATGTCCATTCCTCTCTCTCTCTTTCTGTCAGATGACACAGTCTCCCAGATGACAAACAGGCTGGCTTAGGCTTAAGTTTCTGGGTGATGTTGAATCATGTTATGGTCAGATTTGTAATCTAGATAATGGCATTTTGCAGTCTGGCTGGAAAACAAAAACAATTGCCGTTTCTTTCTAAATGATGTATCGCCCTCTCAGCAGCTGTTCTCTTGCTCAGTGCAGAGCTCAAGAGTTATAGCTCTCAAAACAGTTGCACTGATGACCTAAGCCTGGTATCACAAATGCCCAAATGTGAATTACTCTGAAACCAGCTTTGATTTCCAAGGGGCATCGTCAGCAGGTAGCAGCCAAAATAGCTCTGGATGCAATTAAAGAGACCAAGAACCAGCACAAGGCTGAGTGGACATCCAGGAAGGTTTTGTCCAGGGCAGATAAAATACCAGTTTTCAAACTGGCCTGGAATCCAAGGGCTAATGACTAGCACACAAGTGAAAGTCACTGTGATTAATAAGGTGGATTAGCTGTGAAGAATCACTGTAAAGAATCACTACTGTCCATCCATCCTCTTCCACTTATCTTTTTAGGGTCGCAGAGTGGGGGGGGGGGGGGGGGGGGGGGGCTGGAGCTTATCCCAGCTGTCTTAGGGTGAGAGGCAGGGTACAGCCTGAACAGGCTGCCAGTCTGTTTCACAGCTAACAAATAGACACAGACAACAATTCGCACTCACATTCAAACATATGGGCAATTTAGTGTTACCAATTAACCTATCCCCACTAACTGCATGTCTTTGGACGCACAATCTGATATCCTCGTGTTGGTGTTATTCCCACATCATCAGATTCTGATGATGTGGGAACACCACCAACACGAGGATATCAGATCGGCTGTGGGAGGAAGCCAGAATACCCGGAGTGAACCCACGCAAATATCTATCTATCCATCGATATATATCATATATCTATATCTCATCAATCTATCTATCCATCTATTGATCATCTATTGATCTTCAAAGCAAAAGTGATTCGAGTCGAATCACTTTTATTAGATACAGATATGGAAACACGTCTGTCAGCGTCAGCAACTGTGTTATAACTATAGTCATGTGAAAAAGTCAGGTTTGGTAGGACTCTATGCAGCCCTCTGAAAAACTGAGTCCACCTTTATTGCTTCTATAGGAATTAAGAGGGTAAGTAGCAGCAAAGTCCTGCTAATCAAATGACCTGGATTTTGATCAAGTGTGACCACCTCTTTAAAAGCTTAGCCAAAACTGGGTCATGCAGCAAGACAAGGATCTCAAGCACAGCAGCAAATCTACAACAGAATGGCTGAAAAAAAAGAAAAAGAATCAATGCATTGCAATGGTCCAGTCCAAAGTCCTGACCTCAACACCGAAGCAACAAAATTCCTCTCCAACGATGTGAGAGATTAATGAATTCATAGAGAAAAGTATAAATTCAAGTTATTGCTGCTGAACGATGGGTCAGTGTAGTTAGATTTTCTATAGATAGCATGGAGTCCTGTGTAAAGCTTCTGTTTCACATGACTGCATGCTGAACAGGCACACAATTAGCTAAATCCAAAGGTAATGAGTAAGTAGCATCAGAATAACTATCATGACAGTAAAACATATTACTAAGAACTTAAAAATCCCTCTTTATTCTAAACTTCAGGTTGCTGCATTTCTATACGAAGGCCAGAGAGACTCGCCATCTCTGAATAAGGAATGGGATTTCATTTCTGAGCAAATATGGAGGGACTAGTGAAATCTGAAATGGCACAAATCGAAGCCTGCTTAAAGACCATGCAGGGTGTTTTTAAAGTTAATTCATCACTATAGAGATGCGCACTCAGCTAAAAACTGCTAACAGCTAAAAACAAAATACAAGCACATAAGAGTACATAAATATTTGATATAACACACGGTAAAAAAAAACTGGCATGCGCAGTGTGATTTTGGATAAATGGCACAACTTTAATACAATAGGGAAAAATGTGGCGGTAGCATGTCATAGGAAGGTGGGGGTCACATGTAGTGATACTGTTAAGTTCATGTTGGTATTGCTGAGCAAAGCGCCGCAGAGAAAATGAGCGTAAAATATACCACAGAGACTTTTATCAAATGTTTGATCTGCCTGCTGCAGCAGAAACCAGCATCTGCACTTCACCAGAATCCCAGTGACTCACACAGCCTGGCAGCAGAGGGAAGTGAGCAAAGACTGGGGTGACAGGATAGTATTAGTGTAGCGAAACTGTGCGTGTGTGTGTGTGTGTCTGTATTTATTGATCAGAGTATTTTCAAGTGTACAGCAGCTAAACGCTTTGATAACTGAACTCGAGACTTTTCTGAGCACTTAAGCTGCCTTCACTTCAAAGTGGAAAATACAAAATGTGAAGAAGTACTTTGACTTGTGTTTGGATGTTTACAAAACTCACACAGTGGGACCTGTGTCCCTTCTGTGGTCAAAAAGAAATGCTTCTCACTGCAAATCATAGAGTGTTCGACTGAACAATTGATTAAATTTAGCAGAAGGTGAAAATGAGGGCAAGGTTTAAGAATTGATGGTTTAGGTCAGTCTTCAGGAAATGAATGTAATCAATGTGATGTCCTTTCAACTAATGAAAGTGCGACTGGCTGCCTGTATGGACTCAGGCTTGAGTCAGGATCTCAGCTTGACATCCCCTCCTGATGTTATTCAGCCTGAAGTGACTTATCTACACACTAAATTCTTGCGCATGCACACACATTTCTGACTTTGAGCATGAACACCTGAAGCAAATTTTGGCTCGAATGAAGAGAAAAAAAAACTTTCCTTTGGACCCCGGCAGGATAAAGCTGATTTACACAGTTCATCTAACTTCAATGCCGGTTCCAAGAGACAGCAGCGAGTACCACAATCTCAACTCTTATTCTCCTCTGCAATGCAGTAGCAGACTGGCACATGGGTAATACAAATCAAGGTAGAGGAGTTGTGACATTCAGCTGTTGGGTTGCTGGCAAGCTGCTGATTGATGTGCAGGTGTGAAGAGGCTGGTGAGCTGAGATGAAATCATATAGCTTGCAGGCAGATGGCAGGGATCCCTCTCATGTGCAAGTTAAAATATTAAAGTGTCAAATGAATAATCCACTGAAAAAAATAAAAAAATAAAACATGCAGCCCTAGAACTTCAGGCTACAGAAGATGGAGTAAGCTCCAAAGTCTAACTTTTATTGAATAAAAATCAGAGTTACAAACCCTTTCACAATGCACCAAAACTCAGTACATTAGTCCATATCAGAGTACAAATGTTAACCTCATAGTGGCACTACACGAACCATCCAGTAACTAACAGTGTTGGGAAGGTTACTTTTAAAATGTATTCTGTATAAGGAGGACACTGGACTCAGCACATTCGGGTGAAGTTTCCCAACTTTACTTCGTTACCGGAAGATCCCCCCTACACAGCCTTATGGGTACAGTAGTCTCCCGCTACACCTCCTCCTTTTAGCTAAAGACATACTTCGTAACGACTCAAACAGTTCACAAGAACAGAAATGCGGAGCATCATCAAACGTGAAGATTATACACATCCCTCATTTGTTCACTTACATTTAAACGGAACACAGTATTGTAAGCATCTCTAACAGCCTAACCCAGCTTTGAATAGGGCATGCATGGATAACTACAGATAATTACACATCCAATCTTTCAGGAGGTCTCACCTCTCGACCAGATCTGGTAACAGTCCCTGTTGGTCTAAGGTGGCTCCTATTTCTCCTCAGAAAACCCCTGTCTGTCTCTACCACATAAGATCTGGGGGTATTGGCAGGTCTAACTACTGCTCCAGTGGTTCCTTCAGTAGTAATCCACACTTTCTGTACTGACGATAGATCCAGAAGCGGTCTGACTCTATGTCTGCGGTTGTAGTGTTTTGCCTGCTCACGCCTCCCCTCCTCATCTTTAATGCAAAAAGCCTGTAAGTCGGGCCACTTTGGCACCAGCTTCGCCGCTGCTTGTGGCAATGGTCTCCCCATGAGCAACTGTACCGGTGAGAACCCATGTTCCAGTGGGGTGGACCTGTACACTAGCAGTGCTCTGTTGTAGTCACAATACTTTTTCCACAGGTACCACATTGATGGTACGAACAGCGCGCTCTGCCTCCCCGTTGGCTTGGGGACCTGGGGCTGCTCGTTTCATGTGTGAACTGCTACTCTTTCGCAAAGTGCTTGAACTGTTCTGATGAAAATTGCGGCCTGTTGTCCGATACCACAGTTTTGGCAACTCCATGTCTTGCAAAGGCCTCTTTTATAGCATTAATAGTGACCTCTGCTGATGTGTGTCTCAGTTCAGCTATCTCAATGTACCTTGAGAAAAAAAATCAATCAGCAGGAAATGTTTCTTTGACCACTCGAACAGATCCATGCCTACTTTTTTCCATGGGCGGTCGGGAACAGGCGTTGCCAGCATTGGTTCACGGCACTGTAACCTGTGTTTTTGACATGTTTCGCACCTGTCTACCATCTGACCTATTTGGGTAGAGATGCCCGGCCACCACACGGACTCTTTTGCTCTGGCCCTGCATTTTGAAACGCCCTGGTGGCCTTCATGCAAACGTGACAAAACCTCTGCTCTCATTTGAGGTGGTATGACAAATCTCTCCCCTTTCATAAGAAGACCATGAACCACATTGAAGTCCATTCTGTATTGCCAGTACCCCCTTAACTCTGGATCTAGTTTACCTTTTTCTGGCCAGCCTGTCACACATTGATTCACCACCCTTCTACACAGGTCATCCATTTCCTGCGCCAACTTAATCTCCTCCAGCCTTTTATCTGTGGCTGGGAGATGGGAGATTACACAGTCCACGAAAACCTCCACCTCTTTTTCCAGCTGAAGATCCCCAGCAGAGGGAGGCCCCGCCAGCGGTGCTCGTGAGAGGGCATCAGCGGTGACGAGGTTCTTCCCTGGAACATGGACCATGGTGAAAGAAAAGCGCAGCAGCCTGAGGCGGAATCTCAAAATGCGTGGAGGTAGGTTGTCCAGACCTCTTGTGCTCAGGAGAGGGACCAGGGGTTTGTGATCCGTGATTAGAGTGAACTGTAATCCCATGAGGTAAGATGACAGTCTTTCACACGCCCACGTTACAACGAGCGCCTCCTTTTTTATTTGCACATAGCATCTCTCCATGTCTGTGAGACCTCTTGAGATGTATGTGACTGGTCGCCAGGAGTTGTCAGACTGTTTCTGAGTGAGAACAGCTCCAATACCGTATGGCGATGCATCTGCAGCGACTCGTGTATCTGCTGGGTTGGACTACTGAGCGAGCACTTCTGGAAAGCTTAGTATCCATTTTAGTCTTTGAAACACTGTTTCCTGTGGCTCCGCCCATATCCACTCGTTTCTGTCTTTTAGCAGTTCCTTTAACGGTATGGTGAGTGTGGCTAGTTGTGGCATGAACTTGGCAAGATAATTGGCCATGCCCATGAGACGGCGCACATCTTCCACACTCTGAGGCTGTGGCAGCTGCTGGATTGCTGTTATCTTGTTGGGATCAGCCGCAATGCCGTTTGCTGACACTTTGTGTCCCACAAAGATTATTTGACTTTTAGCAAACTCACACTTCTCATTCAGAGTGAGACCTTCCTTCTGAAACTTTTGGAGCACACAGTGCAACCTCTGGTCGTGCTCCTGCCTGTCTCTGCCATATACAAGCACATCATCGGCGTGACAAATCACCCCTTCAAAATCTTCCAGCATCTGTGACTTTCTCCTTTGGAAATGTTCCGGTGCCGATGCTATGCCAAAAGGAAGGTGGTTGAACTGAAACCTCCCAAAAGGCGTGATGAAGGTGGTGAGTGGCCTCGACTCTGGCGTGAGCGGAATTTGCCAGAATCCAGACCGGGCGTCGAGCTTCGTGAACACTTTAGCATCTTTCATCATTGCAGTGTTTGATCTACTGCTGGGAGGATGTGTTCAGGGGTGTGAGGTCCACACATATTCTGGGGGGCTTTTCTGCTGGTCTGGGGATCACTACCATGCCTGAACATCACTCTGTAGGCTCAGTGACTTTGGAGATAACTCCCATTTCTTCCATTCTGTGCAGCTCGTTTCTCACGGCATCTCTGAGGGGAAGAGGAACACGTCTTGAGGCAGATAGGGCTATTGGTACAGCTCCTTGCTCTATCTCAATGTGGTAAGGCTCCTTCGGCATGCCTAAACCTTTAAAATCATCTGGGTATGCTGCCCTGAAATCTGTCACCGATTCCATTACTGTGCTACTGCGACAGACCACAGCAAAGTGTCCTTTCTTCTGACATTTTCAACACTGCACCTCTTTGGCTGGACATTCTTTCCATGAGCGTTTGTTCTTGCGACCACAGCAGCCACATTCCTTTTCACTTTGCTTGATTGGCTTTTGTTCTTTCTTCTGCCACGTCTGCGTTTTCCCACGTTTTGTATTTGTCCGTATTGTGTCCATGTTCAGTGTTTTCTCCGCTGCCGTGCTACTGTGAAGTATTGATTGTTGTTGTTCTTTACTGTTTCGCTCTGCCTAACTCTCTCAATGGCTTTAGCAAGAGTCAACTCTGAGTCCATTTGCAGCTGCTCGGACAGTCTTTTGTCTTTTATGCCAACTACAATTCTGCCCCTTATGAGTTCGTCATTGAGTGCTCCAAATGCACAATTTTCTGCAAGTTTGTGCACAGCAGTGATGAACGACTCTGTACTTTCACCATCCTGTTGCCGTCTGGAGTTAAACTGTGCTCTTTCAAAAATTATGTTATGTTTTCCTACATAATGTTTGTCAAATGCCTCTTTGACAGTTGCATATTTCTTTTTATCTACATCGCTCAGTGCTAAAACTGCCAAAACGTCATCAGCAGCATCTCCCATAGCGTACAGGAGTGCGTTAACTTGATACTCATCTGATTTATTGTCGAGAGCGGTTGCAATGCGAAATCTTTCAAACCTTCTGATCCACTTTGGCCAATCGGCAGGATGAGAAAAGTCAAATGTTTCTGGGGGAGTCATTTGTACCGTGGTCGCCATCGTGATGTGTGGATCCCTCGCGTTCAGAATCCAAGCTTTCCGGTGCGCCGACCCCGTCTCCTTCCTCCAACATGTGAGGCTCGTACTCGACTGAGCACGCGCGTCTTGTTGCTAGCGCTGTTAACCGCCTCGGCCACACATCACCTGCATGCCGGTCTTTTTCAGGTCACCAATGCGAAGACTTCTCTCGCAAATTAACTGCACTGTACTGTACTCGAAAATACCGTGAAGACCCACCGTTCGCACTTCTGACACCATGTACAAGGAGGACACTGGACTCAGCACGTTCGGGTGAAGTTTCCCAACTTTACTTCGTTACCAGAAGATCCCCCCCCCCCCCCACACACACACACACAGAGCCTTATGGGTACAGTAGTCTCCCGCTACATATTCCACTACAGAATCAAACGTTTTTACAACTACATGAATGTACTATTGCTGTGTGATTTATTACTATTACTGAAGGCTACTCGCCATACCAATACCAACTAGATGTTTAAATCTTAATATAATGAGTAACAGTACGGTGGACATTAGGTAAGGCTGCACTTTTTGCAGCAATCTCGTATAGAAAACTATTCTACGCCTATATAAAACAGGTCCGCGGCTCCTAACCGTAGTAAAGGGACCTCTGACTAATACGTCGGGTTCCGTGTCGGGCTACTCCTATTCCTCATATTTTGTATTTTAAAAACGTAACGCCCGTACATGTATTCCATTACTCCCCAACACTGGTAACTAGAGTCATACTGTGGCATCTGAAAGTATTCAGCATTGTTTAAAATGTAAACTTTCATGTATTTTACATTTATTACATCGAAAGTAAAATATTTTAGGCCTTTTCATCTTGATTTTGATGACTATAGCTTATATCTCATGAAAATCAAGTTTTATAATATTTAATTTCCAGTTTTAAATTACTATTCAGAATGTATAAATAGTGTTTATTTCTTGGTTTTGTTCAGTAAACACAACTACAATCGTGACTGGCGACTAGACAACTGTTCAGGTGGCAATCATCAACGCCCTGCATAAGGAGGGTAAGCCACAGAAGGTCATTGCTTAAAAGGCTGGCTGTACACATAGTGCCGTACTGAAGCATGTTAATGAAAGATTAGTAGTGTGGTAAGAAATGGTCCGCAAGGAACAGGGAGCCTTAAGAGGACTGTGAGGAAAAATCAATTCAAATTTTGAAGACGAAGACGACATCAGAAGCGTCTTACCTGGGTTAAAGAGAAAAAAAGAACTGGCCTGTTGCTCAGTGGTACAAAGTCCTGTTGGAAAATGGAAGTAAATTTTGCATTTCCTTAGAGAATAAATGTCTTATAGTTGGGAGGAAGAACTGAGGAATTCTCTGAAGTCCATCGTGAAGTCTGTGACGGTGGCTGTTCCTCTCTAAGTCGAAAGTCAATGCAGCATTATACAAGAGATTTTAGAGCACGTCATGCTCTTTTCTGCTGACAAGCTTTATGGAAATGCTGATTCCTTTTGGAGCAGGAGTTAGCACCTGCCCACAGAGCCAAAACTACTGCCAAATGGTTTGCTGACCATGTTATTACTGTGCTTGATTGGTCATCCAACTCATCTGACCTCAGCCCCACAAAGAGTCTGTGAAGTATTGTCAAGAGGAAGATGAAAAACGCTTGACCCAAAAAGTACAGAGATGATTATAAAGCTGATCGAAGCAATGTGGGCTTCAATACAATCTCAGCAGTGCCTCAAGGTGATCAAGCCACTGGAAACCGTGACGTAGTCATTCGTGATAAAGAAGTCCCAACAAAGGAGTGCACAAACGACCACACTTTGCAGGAGTGGACATTTCACAAGAAAAAAAAAAAAGAAAAAGAAAAAAAAAGACGTTCATGAAAGAAAACTTTTTAAATTTAATTGCAAATAAAACCTTTTTGCACAATTTTTTTTGAGTGGCACTAGTTCAGGAGTGGTAGATGGACATGACTAAAAGTGATTATTACCACTTTCTACTTTGCAGTCTTGAAACATTATGCATATATTTCACTGGAACAGAAACTTTTAAACACACATTCTCAAACTTCTTTGCATTCTGTGGTTGAATTTGGATAATTCACACAACATGCATTAGTAATCATGTTCATTTTTCTGTGGTTGCCTTGGTGTGGTTTACTCATCCACTTCCAAGAAATAAAGAAGAGCCACATACTTGCTGTCTTTTCTCTCCGTCTCTCTCATCTTCACTTTGTGCTGAATAGGTGGCATACTGGTAGCTTTTAATGCACAATAAGCCCCCTTTTCCTTTCATGCCTGCCTGTCACTCTGCAGGGTAGCATATTAGAAGCTCAAGGTGACCACAGCCGGGATGAAGTGAAGCTGCTGCTGTTGCTCTCCCCAACTGTTTTTTTTTTCCATTTGAAATGAACTATGATAGTCTGGAAAGATACCCACAAATGCACGCATGTTCACACAAACCCATACAGAAAGCTTCCATACTGTCACACCATAGATAAAAATCCAGTATCCTATAATCCCAAACATCAAACCAGGAGAGACAGTTGTCTCATTCAAGATTGTGTGGGTGACATGATTAAAGACAACATTCCTTACTTTGCTCTGTATTTTGGTATCTTAAAAATTTGTAGGGAAATTCATTTGTTCCTATACCATCTAGACATAGATTTCTAAGCAGCAATGTGGTGAGCAGATAACAAGGAATGTGCATAACAAGAATTTATAATCAAATGGGAAATACACTCCCATTGCCACAGGTGTATAAAATAAAGCACCTACCCATGCAGTCTGCTTTTAGAAAACCTTTGAGAAAGAACAGGTCGTGCTAAAGAGCTCACTGAATTCAAGCTTGTTACTGTAATAGGATGCCACCATTTCAACAAGTTCATGAAATTTCTTTCTTCTTGGTTGTTCTTCAGTCAGCAGTTAGTGATATTGTTGCAAAGTGAAAGTGCATGGAAACTACGACAACTCAGGCATTAATATCAGCACATTACTGTAGGGTTAATGTCTACATATGTCTATATAATGTATTTTTACCCATACAAATACACTGTTTTTTAAGCATTACCAAATTCAAAGAAAAGCAAAGAAATAAAACCTAAATAGAGTCACCAATCAAATTTAATTTAAAAAAATACATAAAAACTAATTAACTTATTAACTTCATAAAAACTTTTTTCCTCCTAAATGCTCCTCAGAATGGAAAAACCCACCCCCCCTCCTTTACTATGCTCTTGGTTAGTTTTCCACAGGGACTTATTCTTGAAGCATCAGCAAGCACACATAAAGACAAGCTTCATTTCTTCAAATACATCATTTCATAGTGTTTTCTTTCCAGCTCACTGAGGTAAGAGGCATGTTGCAAAACACTATGAGGGAAAAAAAAAAAACATGTACGCAGACATATGTGGCAAAATGGATGGAACAGGGTATGAATCCATATAAAAGTCACATGGGAACATACAGAGACACTGAGACACAGTTCATTTAAACACTGCATGTCAGGAGAAACCAAGGCTGTAAAGCACACAACATTCATGAGATGGTTTAATGTGCCAGTCAAATCTGTTCAGCAGGTATACCACAGCTGCAATGATCTATGTCATTCCCATTCCTTTATTAAAGCAATTACCTGTGTGAGGGAACATTATCTTTGCAGACTCCTTAACACAGGATAAACTCGTGATCTGTGGAGATTATTGCAGTGCTTACAGCTGTAATTACCTGCATTAGTATGATCTGATTTTTGATTTGAAAAGGTGGCACCCATTCTCACTTTTGACTCTCAGAGCTAATGCACTCATACAACAATAGGGTTATTAAAGCATACACATACGCCGAGGGAGTTTGTATTGACATGACAAATGCATTTTAATGTGGAGTTTACCATTACAACAAAGTAAGAGCAATTATTAAAGACTGTATGCAGGGGGAGAATCAATTACACACAGCTTCCAGGCAGATTATAAAGCTGCCAGTGGTTTAAGATAATGTCACACTCACAATTAACTCTTTCCTTTCAGTTCCATACTTCTTTTCTTTGCCCATCTATGATTTCCAGTGTCAACTAAACTTACCGCATCTCTCTTCAGTCTTCCTTCCCCGAGAACCTTACAGTAGTATACCTTATATAGTTTGACACCATCATCCCAAGCCTTTAACTTTCTGCTTTACACTCTCCAACAGTGGCTTAGTTTCCACAAACTTCCACACATCAGCAGTCTTCAGCCTCTGTATCCCTCATTTTCTCTCCCTCTCTGTGAACCCATGGCTAAAATGAAGCCTCTGGGCTATGGGGAGACTTCTCTTTGAAACAACTTTGGCTGTCGACAATTATACAACAGGGCAATAATGAGCCCTCACTTTGGGAAACAATCCAAGTCAAATGTGTGCTACTCTGATAAGGTTTCCAATCAGTGGTTTGCCTGCATGGCAGCTATGCGAGAAAATGAGACCGAGATAAAGAGCAAGCGACTGCGCAGTGTTTTCTACTCCTACTTCCACGGTGACGCAGGCACAGCGAGGTGCAGAGATAATTTGGAAGCGGGGGATTTCAGTTTTGCCTTCTGTTATTGTTGTTTAGACTCTTTAGTAGCTCAATACTGAGAGATTAAACTGAAGAAAAGCTATTGCTGTTTAACTTGACTGTCCCTTCTCCTTTATCGGAGAGAACTGAAGAACTGAAGCCGAACCAATGCAGATTTGGTCTGTTGAGAGAAAGAAATGCCAAGAGCTAGATATATCAAATAGGTTTCAGAGGCTAATTTACAACTTTTAATAATCCTTCAATTTTTTAATGTAAGAAATCCACCTTACATCCAACATAAGGTTCTCAATCAGCATGAAAAGACTATTTGGGTTAAATGTGAGAATCATTCAGTTGTTCAAAGAATAGTCAATGCCTGCATTATGCTGCAGCCTACTTATGCGTTATTTTAATATTCAGTTCAATTCTATTCTATTCTATTCTATTTATATAGTGTCAAAATCACAACATCAGTTGAAGGAAAAACTCCCTTTTAACAGGAAGACCTTCAGCAGAACCAGGCTCTGGGAGGGCAGCAATATTATTATTCTTATTAACTAATAATTGAAGAAAAAAATAAACGAATCAAGAGTGAAAAAGGTGACTGAAGAAGAAACACTCAATGCATCATGGGTATCCCCCAGCAGCTGATCCAACCATAACTATATGCTTTATCAAAAAGGAAAGTTTTAAGCCTAATCTTAAAAGTAGAGATGGTGTCTATATCCCAAATCCAAACTGGAAGCTGGTTCCACAGAAGAGGGGCCTGAAAGCTGAAGGCTCTGCCTCCCATTCTACTTTTAAATACTCTGGGAACAACAAGTAAGCCTGCAGTCTGAGAGCGAAATCCTCGTTACTATGAGGGCATTAAGGTAAGATGGAGCCTGATTATTCAAGATCTTGTATGTGGGGAGCAGGATTTTAAATTTGGTTCTTGATTTAACAGAGAGCCAATGAAGGGGAGAAGCCAACATAAGAAAAATATGTTATTTTTTTCTAGTCCCTATCAGTACTCTATCTGCAGGATTTTGGATCAACTGAAGGTTTTCAGTGGGTTTTTAGGACATCCTGATAATAATGAATTACAGTAGTCCAGCGTAGAAGTAATAATAATAGTGTATATACACTAGACGTTTCATATATTTTGCATCCGAAATCCCTGTGTTGGTGTTCCTCCATCATTATACTAGTGTTGGTCCAGGATCAACACTGCAACTTACTCATCACATTGTGTGATGTCATATCTTTGAAATGTTGGGGGAGAAAGAAAAAAATGCATTTGTTCATATAAAACTCTCTTGTGGAACAAATAGTCAGCATTTCAAGTGTTTTCTCTATTAATTTATACAATAGAAATAAAAGTATTATCAAGTTAAGTTTGCTGTTAGCCAAGTTTAGGTTACTCATGTCGGTTTGATGGTATAAACATAAGGTAACTTCTTGGCCAATGCTAACTGACTGCTCAGGCGTTGTCAATAGTCAGCTGCACTTCTGATCCTGGCCCAACAATATCATGATGATCCAAAACAACAACAGGACAGGAAAATCAGATCACTTTTAATCACGTTTATCTGTTTATCCCCTTTATTTTGCCTTTCTTCAAGAAAAATAATCAGATAATTTATCTCCTAAAACGCTAAAAAATTTCATTCTATATCACCAGTTTATGATGCTTTAAAAATCTGCCATAGTCAGGTGATCACTTTAGCTACAGTCGCACTTTATGCTGTGCGGTGATGCTTTAGCCGTGGTCTACAAATGCTGGGTGTGCGAGGATGTTCTGCTGTATATTACGAGGAGGTCTGGGTTAGCCGCCAGGGAATGAGTGGCTATTTCTGTGGCAACATAGATGCAGAGCTACAGAGGAGCATCGTTCACTCAATTCCCCTGTGATGAGAGAAGAGCCGCATGCAGGAACTGAAAAAAAAGGAGGAACGAACAAGAAAAAGACAGACAGAGAGGAATAATTAGCGCTGAGCCAGGCAGAAGACAGGAGGGAGTTATTTTTGGGAGATGCCAGTTCAATTACAGGCAAGAGGGATTTGGCTGTGCCTGTGACATAATAACCGCTCCCCCCAATTCTTGAAATGACCAGGAACTCCAGATCTCTATTTATTTCTGCAATAGGCTGACTGGCAGCCGCAGCAAGCCTGCTGCACCTTAGAGGCTTAGCGTTCATGCATGTACCCTTATTGCTCATGTTGTGGGGACATACACAATCACATTGTGGGGGATGTGCAATACTTGAGGGGGAACAAATCAAGCTTGTGTCTGTGTTGTTAAGACAATGTGTAGTCTAGGTGACAAATTTGATACCCTGTCATATTACACCACAACATACAATGATGCAGACACACACACGCACAGACTCACACACATACATCAAATCAATCTGTTACGCACGGCCTCAGCAATCTGGCAACAGCAGGGGGACTCATGATGACTCCACATACACATACAGTATAGACACAAAGTCATACACACAGGGTTGTGCACCACCCGCCACCATTTCCAAGTCCAGAGAGAGCAGCTTTTGTCGCTGTTAATTTGAGGAAAGAAAAGGCAGAATACAGTATTGAATGCAGAAGACAAGCTATTGATTGCAGCCTGAGAAAGGAGGGCATTTGTGGCTGCACAGCGCACTTGATTTGACTAATGACAAAGTGCGGGGAAGAAGCGCATTTTATCAGTGTTGAGTGCATTTTGCACGTATTCCTCAATTCAACCCCAAATCCAAAAATAATATACTCGCAACTGAGTGATTTATAAAGACGATCTAATGAAAGAGACGTTGTGACGCAGCGGACAGATTTAAGAGAGAAATAAAGAAAAAGGGGGGGAAAGGAGCAAACAAAATGCTAATGGCTGTTTGTGCAGCCTTGCTTGCGAGCGGATTAGCACTGATAACAAACAGTCTTAATGCACTTCCCGTGGCAAACAGACATGCATACTGAATTTATGATAATGCAGCACGGCAAATCAATAGAGCCAACCACACGTACTGTGCCCCGTGCGACATATGTCAGGCAACAGACCACTTACACCTGGAATAAGCACAGAAGCAAAAATCAATCTGAAAACAAAATCTGCAGTCGCTTATTCCTGTCTGTTAAATCTGTTAAATCTTTTAACGCGCTCATCTTGCCAGCTATAACGCTAGAGAACAATAACATGAAGGAGGCTGACAGGGGATGGTCTTAGTTGACGGGCAGATTTTATTTGGAATCCCACTAAATCAGATTATAACAACACTGAGTGTTATGGGTGTCTGAACTTGTGCACACTATTGCATTTTCTCATCATATAGTCAGTTTGCATTCTACTGAGATGGCTTTAACCTTGTAGTAAAGTTTTCCTATAAAGGCTGCTGTGAGGTAACTGCAGGTAACTCTCCAAAGTTCTGAAGCGTCCTCAGATAGCCCGAAAGAAATACATTTACCTCAGCTGCAACACAAAAGCGCACACACAGACACACACATATACTGTATTTATGATATCTGGACAGCTTACACCACAGGGAGCTCAGACCATACTGTGGCGCTTTCAAGCCGCACACATTCATTTCCAGAGTGGTTATTATTTCCTGAGGCTCTATCGGCGATAAAAGGGAATTTTTCATCTTTGATGGAAGCGTGCGGACAGAAGCTACTGTGTAATCTTGCAGTTACACATAAGAGTACATGAAGGCACTTGTGTTCAAATAAACCAAAGTATATCCTCGTGCGCATGCAAAATACCTCCAAGAAAATAATCAGACAATAATAATGTCTAATTCCACCTTCTGGGATTTAGATTGAGAGGGAGAAAGTGAAGGACGGACATTTTTACAGGCAGATGACGTCCTTGCATTGGTCACCTTGGGGTTGTTTTTAGCAGCTGACTTAGGGGGGAAGAGAGAGAGAGGGGGAAAGGGTTTATCACAGCTGGACAGGTGTAGCTGAGGCAGAGGGTGAATGACTGGGCCTAAGAGATTACTACTATATTAAAGGAAACCTGAATGTGTTTTGCTCCAGCGTCTGCTACCCTTCACTCACTAATTTGCCAACACAGGTCAGCAACATCAGAAGGACATAGAGCACTTAAATTAATATGCCGAGGCACACCTCAGTGCACTCTTGAATCTGAGCAATTGACTTTATATAGTTTGCACACTGGAGGTGCAGGCAACATCGAATAACAATGATTTAGCTTGAGGCTAAACTGGCTTATCCATTAAGGGATGGTAAAACCAGGCAGGAAGCAGTTTCTCAAAGCAACCCTAAAGCAAACTGCCCCACTGAAAAGCATGTCAGCTTACTGCGCATGTCATCAATGATGTGCCGGAAGAAAAGGCAATACTAATGATATAACACAAATGGAATTTGTAGTTTGGTATGCTATTATCCATTTTAAATGTATATTAATCTTTTTTTTTTTTTTAAATAGTAGTAGTGGTAATATCCATTCACCCATCCCAGAACAGAAAACCCACACAGGAACATGGAGAACATACAAACTCCACACACTTTCTTGCTTTAAGTGCAGCAGAAACATGAGATGCAATTATGAGATTTCTTTATTCACTAACAGTGTATTCATTCGTCTTATACAAGTGACAGGACACGGGAGATTGCTAGTACTATGAGCTGTGTATACATGTGTCAAAAATGCTAGGTTTCACAAGTTTGTTCTTGGAATTGACTGTACTTTCCTTACTAAAGCCCTGGACCAAGGCTATCCCTAAGCTTGTCTTTGTTTATTATTATTATTAATTTTCAGCTCATCCCTCTGCCTCCATTTCACCCTATTCCTACCATCCTCGTGTGTGAAACCAACCCTCTGCATGTCCATCTTCATTACATCAATGAATCTTCTCTGTGGTCTTCCTCTTTTTTTTCTTTTCTCTGACAGCTTCTACCTTTCCTTCCCTGCATTTAAAGCCCCTCTTCTCACCTCCACCCTCCTACCTTTCCCCATTTCTCGCTGCTTCTGAATGCACCTTCCCCATCTCCTCCTCATCTACCTTCGACCAACACTAGCACAGTTTCCACAATCACCCGAGTCTGTCATTGTTAACCCAGGCCCTGACCAATCCAGTACGGAAATCTCCTTCTTGATGATTTGGAAAAGATGTTTCCCCTTACTGACACAACTATTCCTCATCTATGCCAAGTTAGGAATGGCACAAGCAGTAGACCGGCTTGTGTATGAGAAATGTTTCAGTGGACAAAAACAAACTACTTTTACAAATTAATCTTCATATTTCACTCTAAATATCTGAAAGGAGTTATAACCCGGCACAAAGCAAAATGCCTCCAGGCGCAACTGCAGGGATCTACAACTAATGACAATGATGGAAAAATGCAAACAGACTACAGCATGTAGCCACTTTATTAAACCTGTCCCAGATTAGATAACTGGTTATGACTGGTTTGTAATGGACAAGGCTGAAAATCTGTCTGAACGGGCACATTTTGCCGGAGCGAATGAAATATGAGCTCTCAGATTCATCTGGTTCCCCGGCTATTCTTCAATAACTCCGTTTAATGAAGTAACAGACCCCAGTGACCGCAATGACAAGAGCTGACACTCCATCCATTCCCCTTCACTGGGAACCTGACTCTGACATGCAGGTCACACTGTAGCTTATTGCCTCACAGAGCAGAAAGACAGCTCCTTGTGCACAGGTAGGTGGGCCGTGTGTGAGTGTGCAGAATGGTAGATGAGAGAGTTAGCAGTCCGCGATGCTTGCACCTGCATCATAACATGACAGAACCATATACATGACAGAAACAGCCAATTTGCACCAGAGGTACACTTCAACTGTGAGAGACAGAATGTGAAAAAAAAATCCATGAATTCACATGGTAGGATTTGTAAAGAATTTATTCGTAAAATAGGGTGGAAAATAAGTATTTGGTCACCTCAAACAAGGAAAATCTCTGGCTCTCACAGACCTGTAACGTCTTCTGTAAGACGCTTTTCTGTCCCCCACTCGTTACCTGTATGAATGGCACCTGTTTGAACTCATCATCTGTATAAAAGACACCTGTCCACAGCCTCAAACAGTCAGACTCCAAACTCCGCCATGGCCAAGACCAAAGAGCTTTCGAAGGACACCAGGAAAAGTATTGTAGACCTGCACCAGACTGGGAAGAGTGAATCTACAATAGGCAAGCAGCTTGGTGTGAAAAAAATCAACTGTGGGAGCAATCATCAGAAAATGGAAGACATACAAGACCACTGATAATCTTCCTCGATCTGGGGCTCCACGCAATATCTCATCCCGTGGGGTCAAAATGATCATGAGAACAGTGAGCAAAGATCCCAGAACCACACGGGGGGACCTGGTGAATGACCTGCAGAGAGCTGGGACCAAAGTAACAAAGGTCACCATCAGTAACACACTACAACGGCAGGGAATCAAATCCCGCAGTGCCAGACGTGTTCCGCTGCTGAAGCCAGTGCATGTCCAGGCCCGTCTGAAGTTTGCCAGAGAGCACATGGATGATACAGCAGAGGATTGGGAGAATGTCATGTGGTCAGATGAAACCAAAGTAGAACTTTTTGGTATAAACTCAACTCGTCGTGTTTGGAGGAAGACGAATACTGAGTTGCATCCCAAGAACACCATACCTACTGTGAAGCATGGGGGTGGAAACATCATGCTATGGGGCTGTTTTTCTGCCAAGGGGACAGGACGACTGATCCGTGTTAAGGACAGAATGAATGGGGCCATGTATCGTGAGATTTTGAGCCAAAACCTCCTTCCATCAGTGAGACCTTTGAAGATGAAACGAGGCCGGGTCTTCCAACATGACAATGATCCAAAACACACCGCCCGGGCAACAAAGGAGTGGCTCCGTAAGAAGCATTTGAAAGTCCTGGAGTGGCCTAGCCAGTCTCCAGACCTCAACCCCATAGAAAATCTGTGGCGGGAGTTGAAAGTCCGTGTTGCTCGGCGACAGCCCCAAAACATCACTGCTCTCGAGAAGATCTGCATGGAGGAATGGGCCAAAATACCAGCTACTGTGTGTGCAAACCTGGTAAAGACCTATAGTAAACGTTTGACCTCTGTTATTGCCAACAAAGGTTATGTTACAAAGTATTGAGTTGTATTTTTGTTATTGACCAAATACTTATTTTCCACCCTGATTTACGAATAAATTCTTTACAAATCCTACCATGTGGATTCATGGATTTTTTTTTTCACATTCTGTCTCTCACAGTTGAAGTGTACCTCTGGTGCAAATTACTGACCTCTGTCATCATTTTAGGTGGGGGAACTTGCACAATCGGTGGCTGACTAAATACTTTTTTGCCCCACTGTACCAATGCAACATATTATTGAGGGAGCTGACACCATACATAGCAGGTGTATTTTATAAATAAAAACGTATAATGTTAATGTAATAATGCTTTATTAGGTTGTATTTTTTTAAACCATTCTCTTCTAAGAATAATAAATGTAATTTTTCTCTCACACAAACTCCAGTTACAGCCATTTGGTGCATTCCTTAAACACTCAAGAGATCCAATATTGGCAGATCAGAGACTTGGCAGGCAGTCTACTCTAGCCTGCATGTAAGGGCACACTGTGTGTTTACTTCACCATGAGCGAGTGTCAACCTTCACAACCCCAACTATCAACTGAACAGACAGCCTTGATGGCAGCCATTTATCTCCCCATCTGATTGCAGTCAGCTCTCTCCCACTGCCAAGGAATGGGATGGCCTCCGAAAAGGGCAAAATACCACTGACTGATTGCAAACTGCACCATACACAGCTTTTAAATCCTTCTATAGGTGATAAAAAAAAAAAAAAAAACAGCAGCATGTTTATAAAAGGCAAATTTTCTTATAGTAAAGACCTAAACCATCAATCTCTGTAAGTCACATACAGATGCATATGCACGGTCAGAAAAATGCATTTTATAATATTACAAATGCTGATTTTATGCAATGCTGTGGTTAACGCCATGTAACTAGAAAAAGGATTTAAAAAATACATATAAATATTATATTTTCTCCCCAATCAATGCTTTCCAACAAAGAATCTCAAACAAGCCAGTTATAATTGGCTTCCTATCTGAGTTTAACATGAGCATTTCACCTTCAGCATGGTCATTATCACAAAGTCTCACTTTATACATAATAAATCGCATAACAAGCCGACACTTAGATTCGACAAGAATCTGCTGGTGCAAAAAAGATAGCAAACAAAGCTAAATATCAGACAACATCTTTTATTAGAGAGGGGGGGAAAAGCCCATATACGCTTGAAAAGCCGTTGTTGACTTCAAACAGTGAGTATTGATCCTAGCTTGTAATAATTCAGCTGTGTCTGAAAATGACCTTCCAAAGTGCCAACAGAGCCTTTCACCATTCATTAAGATCCTGCCTCCAGAGGAGACGAGCTGCAGAAGACAACACAGCTTGTAAACAGACAGTTGGTCTATTCATCTTCTAGCTGCATTTACAGACATCATTAAAAACAACGAGTTCATTAAAAACTATTGTGTGTTACAGCTTAATTATTCTCCAGAGGAACAATATGTCAGTTCCATATTCACAGAAAGTTCGGGCACTTCTGAGCTAGAAGGAGTGCGAAGTGAACATATTTTTTCAAACAGCAATTTAAAAACCAAATTACTTAAAGTATAATCAAATTGGTGGATAATTGCATTGAGCATGCTGTGGTGTTGTCACCACAGACATGGGTGTGGCCAACGTGACATCACCCATTTGTTTCAGACTTTTAATTTGGAAGCTTAAACATTAGCATATCGCCCACTCCCATGTCGGTGTTTTTTTAAAGCCAGAAGTTAGCCTGGTTAACATATATGTAATATGTATGGTCTGCACTATACAGTACACTAAAACACTTCTCAAGGCTCCAACAGCTCACATACACACACAGAAGAGGTCCACTTTAATGATTAGTAGACAATGTTCAGCTCCTGCTGCCTGTCAGGACACCAATGCGACCACGCCCACACTTCGAAGAGGTATTATAAAAAATTCATCCCATTCAGAGTTCTTATGGTGGGCCGCTGGACTATCCATAAACGAATGAGTCTTTTCTGAAAGTAGGAACAAATGACTGCTTATGTTCGCCAGCTTTGCATCCCCTACTGTTCTTTTTCAAAAAACAGTCAAAGACTAAATCTCTCTGCTGTTTTATCTCAGAGCTTCTCACTGTGAAGCAGCTCCCAATTTGCACTGATAAATACTTAAATGCACTGCAGTAGACTAAAAGTGTGTATATTTTCCCCCTGACAGTCACCACACATACATGACAAATGGTTCCCCTAAGTGTCTTATATGAGTAGTAACCTGGCTGGTATATCCATAGACTGAGAGAATTATGGGCCTTCACCACAGGCAAGTCCAAAATGAGCTCAGATGCAGTTTATAGATCACAAGCTGATTTAGCATGTCTCCTGAAAAGGCCTTAAAAATTGACTTGCCTCTTGAAGCATAACTACAAATAATTCAAGCTCGTACCAGCCGTTCAGAATATAGATAACTACTGACCAAGGACGATCAACGAGTTATTTTTTGCTGTAACACACTTCTTCATAAAATCTGAAATTTTGCTAACTACTTGCTTTAACAGGAACTGCTTGGCATTTTGGGAGATACAATTATTTGTGGATTCTCCAGACTTGCATGTAAATATCAGTGCATATCTACGGCTAAATAAGAAACCAGAGTAGAAGGTGCTTAGCTTAGCATAAATACTGGTAGAGAGTAGCAGCTAAGCTAGCTCTGTTCAAATTCAAAGCAATAGATATGACTAGAACATGTTTTAATCCGTGCGCTATGCTGAAGGATGTATTTTTGAACTTTGGACTTCCTTCTAATCTTAACATTTGCTTGGCTTAGGAAATAGAAATCTGTGAAATGAATATTGACATTTTCTAAAATACACACACAAGGCACCTTATTAAGTAAACCTTGGATACCCTTTTGACTTCAGAAATGCTTTAATTATTTGTTGCACAGACTAAACAAAGTGATGGAAACATTTCCCAGAGATTTTAGTCCATATTGACACGATAGCCTCACATGGTTACGGCAGATTTGTTGGATGCACATTTATGACACAACTCTCTTGTTCCACCACATCACAAAGGTGTTCTATTGGAGACCTGGTGACTGTAGAGGCCAAAAGAGTACAGTGTCCAAATTGTGATGTTCAGTTTGATTTAAGGTTTGTGACTTGGCATCAGAGAATGGGTATACTGTGATTAAAATTGAACTGACAGACAGCAATAGTACTCAGATAGGTTGTGGTGCTTAAATGGTGCTCAGACGGTACTAAGGTTCCCAAAGCATCCAAATTGTAAACATCATGCTGTTTACACCAAATTCTGACTCTACCAAATGCAAATCACAGTAGAAATCAAGACTCATCAGGCCAGACAACCTTTTTCCAACCTTCTTTAGTCCAGTTTTGGTGAGCTTATGAAAACCGTAGCTTCAGTTTTCTATTCTTTTCGGATAGGAGTGGTACAGAGTGTGGTCTTCTGCTTCAAGGTTCAAATCTGTACACTCAGAGATGCTCTTCTGTATCTTTGCTGTAAAAAGTGGTTATTGTAGTTACTTTTACTTTTACACTACTCTGAGGTATAAAGCTAGAACCCAAAGGCAATTAGCCTAGCATACCATTAAGATTGGAGGCAGGAGAAATGAGTAAGGAAAGTTCTGTCCAGAGCAAAAATAAGACTTAAATACTTATATATTTTCTCAGTTAATTACTTCCTGGCTGTAGCCTTGTTTTTAACCAGACAAAAGTGTTCCTGTCTGAACGAAATATTTATCTCCCCAGCTGTCAAACTGCTCCTTTATTTATGACCTATAACCTACTTCGCTGCACTGATGTGAACATACTGTATGAGGTAAAACAGGGTGCTTGTGTCCTTAGAGCACCCGCTTGATGACGGGTGATCTGAGGAGAACATTGTTGCTCCAAGCCAGAGACCCCCTGACAGACACTGATGGCATGGGACAATATACGAGAGACAATGAGTGTTAGGGAAAGTGAAAGACAGCACACAGAGAGTACAGAGGAGGAGAAACAGTGAATTATATAAAGGGAAAACAGAGGAGGAGGAACAGTGGATTGCAGCAAACAAACAGGGATTTTCAGAGAGCAGTGAAGGAAAACGGATTATCATTTGGAAAGACTGTGTGTCAGTGTGTGTACAACACACACATGGATGAGTCATAGCTGGAATCTCGCTGATTTCTAGTCAGACATATAAACTGGGTTTGTGCAGCATTTTTGGCTCTTCAGATTCTCAACTGCATCTTTAAACAGGAAGTAATATTTTTGCTATAACTGATGTACTGTACATGTACAACTCCTGACTCCAGTGAGCTGCATTTGAAACGAACCAAAGTGCAGATTTTCATCCATGTACATCTGTTTAGCTGGTATAACAGGCAGAGAAGAGCATTCATGCACTATGGCTTAACACCAGACAAATCCCTATCTAGGCATTAATCCCTATGTTAAGACAGACTTAGCTGATATGCAATGATACCTTGCTGGGTATGAGCATGTCGGGTACACTTTTTAGTCTGACAAGAAAATTTTTATTTTTATTTTATTGCTGTACGAGACATCTGCAAAATGTCTACATCCTATAACTGAAGGATAGTACGTGGTAATCAAATCTGTAAATCCGGTGAATGGAACAGACGACAGAGAATGTTTATTTGGACAGATAATGCTGTAATGGGGGAAAGCAGTTCATCATGTCGGCATGGTGATGCATTCATACGTGTCAGACATGCTGATGATCTTAATCCTTAATCTCCTGACAAATGAAAAAGAAGCCAATCTCATTAGGAGGTGCAACTGTCGTTATGGCAACGGGAAATGACTGACAACTTGGCATAAGTAAGAGCTGGAGATCTTTAAAGCCTACATATACAAGCTCATTTCTTGACCCAGTGTATTTGGGTTTTTCCCACATTGCCTGTTTCCCATTTGCCTCCCGAAATATCACGTTCATTCCGTCTCACGTCTTTTCCCCACACACACAGTCCTACATACAAGCGTTCTGTACACTTCAAACTCCACAGTGGTGGGCTGTATTACTCTGTGATTCACTGCTGCATCCTGCTGCTTCTGTAGCTGCACTTGTGTCCCACACAGTTTGATTCACACACAGCTACAGGCCTAATAGCCCCCGTAACCCTCACTGCTGTCACCTCTGAGCCCTAACAGCCCTCACACCTCTACACCAAGCTGTGAGATCCAAATTTACAGAAGCCACAAGCATCACTGCTAAAGGGCAAATAGTGGGTTAACATGGATAGGTTGGCATTTTGGGATACACATGCGTTCACTGTCTAGTTGAGCTGGAGACGATAGGATCAACCCATTTATCTGTGTACCGTGCTGTGCAAAAGTCTTGAGCTATCCCTCATTTCTTTATACTTTGCTTCCAAGGAGCCAGCCTTTTTTATATTGTTTAAAAGTTATTTCAAACTATAGTTCTTCTGGCTGAAGTTTTCTCTTTTGATATTGGCTGTTTGATTCTTTTTTCACTCATTATTAGTCCAGTCCTTGTACCTGACCATTTTCAGAGAACTGTTTTCTTAGTTTTGATTTGTTGTTACTTGTTTGTTAAGCCAATTAAAAATGACCGATGATTCATTCAAGCATTAAAAGGGCACCTAACACAACTCAACTAGTTTTTAAAATGCTTACAGTTTGTTCTTAAGAAAATTTGAGCAAAGTGGCAGGACATTGCAGTCCCCCCCCCAAAAAAAACACTACCTACAACAGATGAACGGTATCTTAAAGTAACTTCCTTCAGAAATAGTGGGGTCCAACAAAAACCTGTCACAGGACCTGACTTTTGCATCTGTACTTTCAACTGATCAATTAACTGTTTGCCAAAAACAAAGCAAACATGGTCTCAGTGGAAGGCTGGCTGACATTCCTAAGCAAAGGAAGCTTCCCAAACCACTCAGAGCATCCATGGGATGTACTGGAACAAGCCCAATCCACAATCACTAAGGTTCCACCAGTTAACCCACACCTGAATGGTCACATGTGGCCCTGTGTCCATACCTGACAAATCTAAAGTGTTTTGTCAGCACAAGGATGGCATAAGTTGAATTAGGCATGTGGCCGTGGTCTGCAATTCCTCTAGTGAGTAGCAAATTATTGTGGAGTGTAAAATTGTGAGTGCCACTCTAAACAAACCACATGTTAATTAGTGAATTATAAAGGTCCTGTTAAGAGGTGTTGTTGCCCTAGGACAGAGCCAGGTGTGTTCCCCTTATTTGCAGTCTCTCTGTTAAGCTGAGACTGTCAGCTGCTGGCTGAACAGTTGCTTCTTCTTTAATGTGCAAAAACAAGAGCGGCAGTAATTCTCTTCTCTAACCTTTGGCAAAAGACAGAATAAACACGTTTCCAAAAATCCAAACTGTTACTTTAACACTGACAAGAAAAACAAAACAAACAGACATCAAGTATATATATATGCATATTTCATGGATCACATCACACCTGCACCTATTGTTCATCAATATAGCTGTAGCATTACACTGCACTGGCTCCATTCTATATCCCCAGTCTGTAATAAATGTTATAACATCTATAAAGATGTAAATATAAATTGTGCCAGTACTGCTACCAGCGAGCACAAATCTATAAAGTATCAGCAAATAGCCTAAACTGCATTCATAAAATATGACAGTAGGACAGGAAGGTGGTTTAGGAGGGCAGCACAAACACCAACAGGTTCCAGGAAAGAGAAGGAGAGAGGTGAAGAGAAAGGGGACTCATGCAAGGAAGAATTTGGGTGATATAAAGAAGACAGTTTTTAATCTTTACTTAATATCTGAACACTAAGGAGTTACATAAATAACCCGTTGTGTCCTTGACTGTGCTGTAAACACCTTTGGCATTCTGAAAATCACTTACCTTAATAAAATCACATCATAAATATATCCAGCTTGAACTGTGAGAGAAGTGAGAATAATTATTGCTGACACAACACCATGCAGAGTGTGCAGTGGATGATAAAGTGTGGCTAATACAAAATGGGGCTATAAATTACAGTGCAGGCCAACAAGCCTCACAGCAAGATCTCCTTCAGGTGGAGACACTTTGCTCAGTGTTGCCTTGGGAACTGGCTTGATCAAATTTCAACTTCAGTCCTGATTCAATGATGATTCACAATTTAATAAATAATGCCAGTGGTTATCTGCTGTACAGACTTATGGTGAAAAAACACTTACTTCTAACAGATTTTGCATAATTTCATGCTTACACATTTGAGTCTATTTGGTATTTAAACCTGCATTGTCAGATGATGTTGTTTAGTTTAATGGCAAAAGAAGAAGTTCTACAGATAAGGTGAAGCATCATTATTTCTCCATCCGTTTTTTAGAGGCGTAAAAGCAAAGTAATGGTGAAAGGTCTTGTGCAAGCAGTGGAGAATAAGTGTCAGTAATGCAGCCACAATATGATGGCTTACTGCACAAAGCAGTCTGCAAGACACAATCGTTGTCTGAGAAACACAGAGTCGCAACAACCTTTCTATCTGCCCGGGTCTTTCTATACCAGAATTTCAAGGGAAAACTGTCTGTGTATCGAAAGCTGTTTGTACAAAACATTACCAATTACTCTTCCATGAAGCTGCTGCGTCCCCACACTGAAACTCTTATGCCTTGTTGATTCAAATCTTTGAAGACACACTTTAATCCATCTCTATGGCATCTTCAGGACAGTCGTGTTAAAAAGGAAGCCAATTTCTACCTCGCAGAGGCAATAACAGTTTTTACAGCTCCGGTGGAAATGAGAACAACTCAGTAATAACATATTGAAATATTAGGAAATTATTGTGGTGAATGCAATTTGGTCTTCCAGAAATTACCTTTATATGCAACCAATTTGTTGACCTCTTCAGAGGCAAAATCACATTTATGATCTGATCTGAAGTAGAGAAGATCTTGGTAGATGCATACAACAAAAAAAGCTCTGTTTGAAACTACTAAGCTGTCTTTGGTTGGGTTTGAAATGTGTTTGGGGTTTGTTTAAATGTAATGAAACATGTATCTCCATCAAGCTGCAAAATCCAGGGCCAACACAATTGTGCCAAATATTCCTCGAATGGCTACTTGGCACCAAAATCCAGTCAATCCCCACATACTTACATGTCAAAAAGCCCAACTTCCATATAACTTCCATGGTCTGCCCTGTCATCAAAATATGGTCTTCTTTGGTTTCAAAAACATCCAAGGTGATGATGGCCAAAATGCCAAACTTGAGATTACAAAACAGTGGCCTGCAGTAGTGGACAATGTCTTGGTGGCTACGTCCATCTTTTACATAATGTAGTAAGACCTGATGAGTTTATGACTAGGGATGGGTATCGAAACCCGGTTCTTGTTGAGAACCGGTTCCCACTGTTTCAATTCCTTGGAATTGTTTGCCATTTTTGCAAACAATTCCCTTATCGATTCCAGTCGCCCCAAATGACGTCATAACGTTGCGGAGCGTCATTTACCTGGCAGGAAACACGGCACCTAAGCGGCTCAAACGCTCAAAAGTTTGATTATACTTTACGAGAACAGATGACAACAGGGCAACTTGCAATACTTGCAAAGTAGATATTTCATTTAAGGGAGGAAACACTACGAATATGCAAAAGCGTTTGCTCACAAAACACGCGATAACCTTAAATGAATGTTGTGTTTCTAATTCCGCTCCGGACTCGTGAATCTCAACCCAGCAGCAGCGGTAACGTTTGCACGTCCTCTCCCGTTAATGCGGCAGGTAAATAATCAACTAACAGTGCATGTTATGTTAGCGCGATCTGCCTTATTACAAAACCTGCCATTACTGTGCATGTAGGTGACCACGATGAGAGAGACAGAGTGGCTGGCTCAGATGCTGGCAGTTCTCGCTGCAGTCTACCGGTAGCGTCTCCTTTCAGGCCAGGATAGACGAATGTCACCGAGCAGTGACTAATTATGACCACTGAAAGGTGACATGAGTAACACTTATTGTCTCTTTATCACGGCACCTGTTAGTAGGTGGGATATGTTAGGGAGAAAGTGAACATTTTGTCCTCGAAGCTGATGGGTTAGAAGCAGGGAAAATGAGCAGGCATAGGGATTTAAGCAAGTTTGACAAAAAGCTAGATGACTGGATCAGAGCATCTAAAAACTGCTGCTCCTGTAGGTTGTTCCTGGTCTGTAATGTTCAGTATCTATCAAAAATGGTCCAAGGAAGGAACAGTTGCTGGTGAACCAGCGACAGGGTTAAGGCTGGCTGATGCATGAAGGCTGGCCTGTGCGGTCCAATCCAACCGACGAGCTACTTACACCGCTGAAAAGGTTACTGCTATTAAGCCATATGATGATGTCAATATTAATAGACGTTGCACTGGAATATTAGACATGAAAGCATAGAAAAGATGGTGTTATTGAACACACTGTGGTAATTTGAATTTAAGATGAAACCAGAGAAACATAGTGTGCATAAGAAATGGATGTACATAATTTGACACCACCCGCTGATTTCTTGAGTCCCGCTTCGAAGCCTACAGACAAACATTGTCGCTGGTGCCATCTTGGTTGCAAAGAAATAACTGTACATTCATTAGTTACCGACTTTTGATTGACAGGTCCTTAACCAATGAGCCCGCACTCATTTTTTTTCATTCAATATGACCCAAACTGAGAAACTGAACCCATAAAGGAAAAGGTTTACAGAGAATCAGAGATCTCTTTTCCCATAGACTTCAATAGGAGCTGTAATCTGTTAGCAACCACAGCTATCGCCATCTGGTGGCCTTCAGATAGAACGCAGGTTTAAGGCACTCCTGCATTTGCTTTATTTTTCCAACCTGGAAGCTATGTCCATTTACTGTGTGTCTATTATAACAAAACACATCTGATTAGAGCAATAACAGTGAGCTGGTTTGTCATGATTAAACCCCCTGCAGTCCTTTTAAATATGAACTACTGACTCATGACGTTTAAAACAAGAGCAATTACCCAAAACCCCATCTTCTCCTTTCAAAATCCATGCTTATGGACTTTCTAACAATTTATTTTTGAATGTGTAAATCAACTAACGAGGTAACCAAACGCACTCGATTTCTCATACAACATTTAAATACCCCATTGATTATACCAACATGTGCAAGAACAAGCATCTGTGTGTAAGCAGAGTCATATAACTATTTTATTTGCACTCTCGCTATAAGCCTGAGTCTTCTGTTTAGCAAACAGTTTATGCTCCCTGCATGCAGCAGGGTGACAGGGCGATGTGTGCTTGGAACGTGAATCTAAACTAGAAACCAGTGCTGCGTTTTGCCCAAGGAAGAATATGTCTAGTAACAATGTAGAAAATAAAGGTAGAATATTCTCAGTATTCGCGGGGAATTAAAGAGCCCCGCAAGAGGAAAACAGGGGAGAAAAGTTGATTTATTGCCTCGTGTAATATTTATCAAGCAGCTGTGCCTGGCAGAATGAAGGTTCTTGTTTAGTCAAGAAGGGAGTATAGAGAGAAAAGAAAAAGAGGAGTGCCTGAAGTATTTGATGCGAACATTATGAGTGAGGGGTACCAGCATTTTTATTATGAGACAAGGCAGAAAAGGCTTATATTAATAACCACCAATACACATTACTTACTGGAGCTTTTAACCTGCGAACTAACATGCACTTATTAGAGGGGTACAGCAAATTCGTCTTTATTTTTGAAGATAGCAGCAAGCTCTTTCAGCAGCAATAATGACGCCTATTTATCAAGTATGTGCTTTGTGAGAACAATGCAGGAAGTAACAGGTACCAAAAGGGATCACTGTTCAGGAGCAAAGTCAGCCAGTATGTTCGCATTACTTCTGGCCCATAAGCAAACACTGTTCAGACCTACAAGCAGGGAGGTGAACGGCACTTATGTGCTGCTGCATTGCAGTGCAGTGACCCAGTCCTCGTGTGTCACGTCTGCACTAACAGCAGAACAGCCAATTTAACTCCATGTACCCACTGAGCACTCTTCTAAATCAGTGTTTAATCACTAGAATGACAAGCTCAGCTAATTATTGCCCTCCCCCCTAACTCTTTAACCACTCCACCTCACCCCACATCCTCTGCGCTCCCTTCCCCTGTCAACTCTTTCCACGGTGTGCTGCCTGCTCAAGTAGCCTACTCAGGCAATGGTCGGCTATTTAAAGCTATATACTGTCAGCTAGAGCTGCATTATACGAGTGTCCTCTTTTGGCCTGTTAATTATTACGATCATTCCGTACAGCCCGAAGACACAATTCGTTGCCTATTTGCGTTAGTGCGAATCACACAGCCTGTCTTTGCTGGGAGTGCGTGCTGCCAGTGAAAACGTGGTGAGGTCTGAGTGGACGCCTGCTGGAATTTGTCTTTGCACAGAAAATGGACTGAAACGATTTGAAACGTTCGCCTTGGAAGATCATCTTTTCAACAATAAAAAAAAAAAAATAGATAAATAAAAATCAGAGATTCTTCACTGATTTACAAATCTTTTTGATGCCTCCTTTCACAAAGCATGAGGATGCTGCAGATAAGCAACCATGCAAAACCCAGAGTCTATTTGATTTTAGAAATTAACCCCAGAAAACGTCTTGCATCTATGTTTATACATCTGTTTGCTCGCAGGAAATGAAAGCAGGGATTGGGGGAGACGATATTGACCAAGAGGTGCAGTTTTCACACTCCAAACAGTCATTACAGAGAGATTTATTTTATATTTCAAAGTGACATCTCAGACATACAAGAGAGCGCTTGTTAGGATTAAAATCTGCAATTAAATCTGGAACCAGAGGAGGGCACTAAAAGCAATGAATGCAGCTGTTAAATACTCTGTATATGTGATTTACTGCAGTATAAAGAAGGAACAAAAACTAAAGGAAAAAATGCAGAATAAAAAGATTTGATTTAAAACTCGTATCAGCTGTTTTTCCTTCCAACATAAATAAAGCTTTGGCAGAAAATCTAGGTAGTATTCTCTCCCCCCGCCCACCCCTACCCACACTAAAGCTCGACAGACTGACACTGAATTAGACCTGAATATAATTTTGACAGGAGCCCTGTGGGTCACTCAGTCTGGTCTGGAGCCTGTGGTCAGCCACCGGGATGAGGAAAGCGCAGCCATGTGTGTACAGTCTAGCTTGGTCCTGACAAGACGGACAACAGTGCTCCCTATGGGCCCAACGAAGAAGGTCATTTTCCAAGGCTGCTCCCAGACAGGAGCGTTTGGAAACCAGGACTGCATTTTAATGGCTTAGAGGCATGTTACTTTCCTGGTCAGCATAGTTTAACCATAGAAACTTTTTTTTAAATGAGGGGGAAAGGTTGTTGTGGTGGAGAGAAATAGGGCCAATTTTTTTTATTTTTTGCTTTAGAAGCACACTGAAAGTCTGAAAGTATTAGCAGTGTGAAATGTTTTTCATTGTTTTGGCTGCACTCCAGCATGCTGGATTTCAAAACAATGGGTTTAAAGTGCTGACATTATGTTTTAAGGGTGTCTGGTGGTGTTCACATCTATATATCGAGGCCAAAATAAGGCGGCGCTTTCAGTTTGTACAGCATATACAAAGAGGGCTATCATTTTTTTTGCAGTTAATTGGTCAGGGTATGTAAAGTAAAGTTGAAAATAATGCTGAAAGTTGGAATCGCACCTACTTGACGAAACAAATACCAGCACACTGTGCTGTGTGTTATTAAAGTTGATTTTTTTTTCTGGAAGATCACAAACCCGTTTTATTTTATTTCCACAATCCAGCTCGTGGTTGCGACTGGCAACTCAATGAGCTGTGGCACTACTCCATCAGCATATTTGGGTTAACATCTGACAGCCTGGCAGCCAGGCAGTGCAGCTGTGCAAAACCATCAATACAGACGACACAGTCATAAAACACAGCCTCCTATAAAACACGGGGAATTGACAGAATTAGTCTGACTCCTGTGCACCAGGGGGAGAAAAAAAATCTCAAAATGAGAAGAGCAGGTGGTGCTGCAACATCGCCGAACCATTATATTTTTACATTTTAGCGGATTAGAAATTTGTCCTCCCCAGTTTGGTTGCTAAACATAGCGGGCAGGATGTAACCCAGGCTTACTATATACTTAATTGCAATTAAAGATGAATGTTGGGTTTCCCGAAATGACAAAGAGAAGTCTGGATATGTGTTCCGCATGTCTCCAGATGTCCTCGAGTCTACCGCTGCTTTCCTTCACCTGACCACAAATCTAATTGCAGATGTACAGCTGGCCAAAATCCAGAGCCTGAACTAATATGTACTGGCAGAGGAGCAGTGCCCCCGCCTTCGCCTCCGCCAGGCTTAATCCACCTACACCATGATGTACTGTACTGACCAAAAAATTAAGTGTTTATGATGGCCGAACATTAAAAGAGGTGAGCACAGGAATACTGGACTGGCTTCAGCAGAGAGCGCTCAGCTTGTGGAAACAGAATATATGTCAGAGGAAGGTATTAACAGTCCTGACAAAACCACAAGCATCAAAGGGAGCAAAGGAAAGTGGAAGAAAAAAAATATTTAGAGAGAGATGCTCACAGAGAAAGAGTGGAGAAAAAGTTGAACCAGGTGATGAAACCAAAAGCAAGCAGCACGCTTTAGATTTCCTTTGTGTGGAATCATTAGTAAAGCAGGATGAATGGGCTTCAGTTTTCTAATCAGCTTTCTTTGACTTAGCGAGTGACTGGAGGAAAGCTCCAACGCAACAAGGAGCTTTCCACCTGGACAAGTGGCTCAAATTACGGGACTTTGTTTCTGCATTGCATGCCTTCTCATTGTGGGTTTTTACCTCATGGATATGTCTCATTGCTCAGAAGGACATAGCAGATGTATAGTCACAGCCCATCAGCAGCAGTATGCTGACACAAAATATGTTTTACAAAATATCAGAAGACATATGTGATGCAGTGCTCTTTAAGCACAGGCCTTCAGTGCATTTAATCATCCAACTATAGATTAAGTCTTCCTTTTGACACTAAAGTTAGCATAAATTCGTGACTCTCCTCCCGAGCCTCGGTACATGCAAATACACACATGCTTATACACACACAAACAAACACACACAAACAAATTTGATCAAGAACTCACAACACACATAAATGCAAGGCAGCTGCTATAACAGCCAGCAGCAGCCTCAGCTAATAGGACAGAGCTTGACGCATCTGCATCTCCTGTGTTTCATCAAGGACACATTAAAAAAAACTCCAACTGTTTATCTTCCCTCCTCTTTCTGCCTTACTCTCCATTTCTCACACAGTTGAATCTTATCCAACTGCTCCTCCTCCTCCTGCCCACCTTCACCTAAAAAATAAAACACATATGAGACTCACGTTTCAACTGCAGCTTATGTCCTTTCCAATAGGGACTCAAACAACTCAAACACATGAGGAAGCGAAAAAGAGCAGCTGATTGCGATAGGCTTCAAGGTGACATTAAAAGTGAAATGGAAGGAACCGTATTAAAGTGTGAGGAGTTTTGGCTAGATGAAGCACTGTCAGTTGTAATTGAGTGTTATCATGAATTATAAAGAAATATATCTTCTAATCTCTACACGAAACTAAAGAAAATGTAAAAAAAAAACATGGATGGATGACCAACTGTACACAATCCACTGTATAATATAGCGTGCAAGCAGCTAATAAAAAATGCATACTTGTGCTCCGGTTAGGGCACAAGTATGCATTGTGCCCTGACCGGAGCACAAGTATGCATTGTGCCCTATGCCTATAGTATGATATTACAATTTGATAAGGACTCGTGAGACAATGGGTTTGCTAAAAGAAATGTAGTCAGTACCAATATCACTAAAATTAAAGAATCAGGGCAGCACTATTGCAGCTGCTGCTGCACTAGTCGCTACCTTCAATGTGCAGTTTTGCTGTGCTCACAACCACCCTTCTTCTTCTCAACCATGTAAGGATAGATTAGAACACTTGCTGCCGTATGCTGCCTCCATCAGCTCCTGATTAATTACAGCTTATGCACATTTTCTGACTACGGCACTGAAAAAAGTTCCAACACATTTTGAGATTTTTGGTATCAAAAGCTTGTTCATGACAATAAAAACTGCTTCAAATTGCACTTTATTGTGATTTGAAAATAGGACTCTAGTAACTCAGCGGTTCAGTTTCTTTGGTAAGAGGATTATGTTTTTAATTTGTCAAAACTCACATATAATAACAGATGCACCTCACTAACTAAGCTAGCTACATAAGCTAGCTGCCAAGCACTAGTGTTAGATGATAACACCCCAGCTCTCCCTATAAAACAAACACGGTGAGACAAAAAGAAAAGAAATGACACCCTGAACCCCTGAAATCCCACAGTTGAGGCTTCAAAACGCTAGTCAACAAACCAGTGTTTGTTGTCATTGAGACTATAGCCATCTTTGATATGCAGTCTATGTTTAAATCAACAAAGCAAACTGTCCTGGAACAAGTTTGTATTATACTGTAAAACCCTCCAAGGTTCCCCATAAACTGATTCAACTTTCTAACTATGAAAGTTTAACTCTGAAACAGCTATTATTCTGCACATACATCACAGAAGGTAACATGGGGTGAGGGTGAAATGTGGTACAATAAGCACTTAAATGCATCTAAGCAATCCACCAGTGGTAAACATTTGAAAAATGAGGACCTGCGTTTGAGTGTTTCACTTACTAATAATGAAAGCAGCAGCTTTATCAGAGCATGCAACTCCTGCAGTGATTAAACAGAGAAGGCAGAGCCAACTGCTGCGCCAGCTGTGACTCATAATCTCCCGAAACCAGTCACTCAACCAATGACGGCTTCAAGAGAAACACAAGCCACTTGGAAGAAACAGCCACGGGTGGTGGAGTGGCACCCCCAAATGAAAACAAAAGGGTGAGGGAGTCTTATTTGATTTATTTCAATTTGGTGAGCATGTGCAGAAAAAGCACAGGTATATGGAAAACAGTGGCATGCAGGTACAGGTACAAGTGAAGATTGAAGTAGACTGAAAAAAAAACATCAACCTTGCATTTTAAATTTGTCCTCATTAGCAAGACAAATTGACTGACAGGTGTCTTTTAAGCCAGAGAGGTCGGCGTCTGCTCCTCTCACCTCAGACCACAGTAAAGTTTAAGTGCGGTGATGCAGATTCTTTGGAGGAGCTTATACTGTCATTACTGGGTTGTTTTGATTACAAGTCAGAGAGATGTCTTCATGTATGTCTAGCCAATCAAAGTGAAAATATATGTTGTTTACTGGATGTCAACAATGGATTTCTGATTTACAGAATGTCACCGAATGCACCATATGCCTTTATGTAGAAAAACATAGACTTTAAATCTACATTTCTGCATATTTGAGATGACATTTTGAGAACTCTAAGGAATTTTATTTTGATTAGAGGGCGAGATGGTGGTTGGTGAAGTTTCTAACAATAACACTGAAGACATCTTTAATTTGGATAAACTGGAGGTAGCAATGATTTGGTAAAGACCGTCTCTGTATTTACTCTGATTGTGGCTGAAGGTCATGAGGAGTGTAGGAAGACTTGTTTAGTTTTCACAGGGTCTGGTTCCGCAGGACTCATTTACACCGTGCGCACACACACACACACACACAAATACCAAGAGACTAATTACATTTTCTGAGTTCTGTCAAATTATCAAACATCACAGTTTGTGAAACCAGAGTTTGACGAGTGCAAGAATTTCATAAAAGAGGAGGCAGACATCTCGCTCTCCAGTGGGTAGAAATGCTTAAAAAGGAAATGACACAAAATGCAAAATGGTCTTAAATGTTCTGTGTGAATATAGCTGGATACTGCAAATGTTGAGGACTATCATAATAAGCAGCAATCCAATGTTCCAAAACTACAGTGTTTTTTAGTGTGTTCACCAATAATTCAACTGGGTAAAATCATGCAGTTACTTATTATGACCAATCATTTGCTCTTAAAGGCAAAGAATGATGTAAATATTTGCATAATTTCTTGCTATCAATTTCAAAATCCTACGAGACATCCCTCCCTCATAGTTATCACATTCACAAGATTTTCTGAAAACTTGACCTGTGACCTCAGACCTTGAGCTCAAGGTCACTGAGATTCAAATTGACACAAGATATTTAATAAATGCACCTATGGCATCAACTGAAAACCTTTTGTCTAAAATTTACAAACTTGGGCGTCCAGGTCATATTCTCCAGCATACTTTTATAATATTGGGCTTCCGGTTCCAAACATCCCTTCCAAACATACCCAGCTTGTTTTAAATTACATTTATTGTGGGGTTTTTGCGTTTTTTTGCTGTTTTATGTTGTCTCGTCGAAGTGGAAGATGCATATCTATAGCACAGCTGATCCGAACTGCTCAGGATGGCAGCCCACACCAACTGAACTCTCCACAAACATGTTCCATCAGAGATATGACACAACAGGCTAGGCTAAAGGCCCACCCCTACAAACCTGCCTTTGTCCGTCACCTTCAGGCCAACTCCCAGTGGCTTTATAACAAAGACAAGTTGAGAGAGCAGGTTACTGTGTGATGATAAATAATAGCTGAAGTCAAGCATGCCAGATTTTGCTGTTGAGCTAGCAGGCTACACTGTCCAAAGTGAACCAGACGTCTTGCTCTTGTAAGAGGAGAGGTGGAGGAGTCTACTTTTATGTCAACACCAGCTGGTACACCGACACAAGAGTCATCGACATGCGCTGTTCACCAGATATAAAGTATCTAATGTTGAACTGCAGACCTTTTAACTTTAAGGAGTTTACCCTAAACAATATAACATCCCCACCAGGCAAAAAGAACATACTACACCAGATCTACACAAACTTTTCAGGTGCCTACAAAGCTGCCCCAATGCACATTTCAACTTTCTTACCAATCTGAAAGTCTCATGCCTTTTACCCCAGCATCTGCAGACACAAGCCATCTATGAAAACAGTTCAGGTACTTGCTAAGGGAATCATCTCAGCACTGCAGGACTGCTTCAATGTCGCAGAATAGAGTAAATGTGCTGAGGGTGCAGATCTGGAGGAATATACTTCAGCAGACCTCTCTTATACAAACCTTTGTACTGTGAATGTCACTACAACAAAGACATTAGAATTGTTTCATAATCAGAAAAAAATGGCTCAATAGTGAAGTTGAAGCTCAACTTAAAGCACAGGGCTCTGCTTTTAAGGTAACCTGTGAAGCAAATCGATGGAGATTTTCTATCACTCAGTTCTGGCAAGTGCAGTGCACTTTGCTGTGGTCTGCTGGGAAAGCAGCATCGGTGCTGGTGACACCAACAGACTGAATAAACTGATTAGTAAGGCTGGCTCTGTGATGGCTGTAAGCTGGACACTTTCAAAGCTGTGGTGGAGAACAAACTGTTACCCATCATGGATAATCCTGACCACGCTCTGCACCACTTACCGGAAAGGCAGCAAAGCACAGTCTCTAACAGAGAATAATGCAATATATCTAACTGGCAACGGGTCATGTGACAGGATTTTACTGTAATTTAACAGTGTCAGAGTGGACCACTTCTACTATTTCTGTCAGGTGATTAAATCGAATTCTTCTAATTCAAAACAGTACAAGTAATCGAAAATGAGCAATAATAAAAACATAAATAACCATTCTCAGACAAATAAAAGAAGAAATTAAAGTGGCAAAGATCAGAATCAGTATCTTTACAGAAAAGCAGCTCTAAGTTTATAGTGTTTTAAGAGCCGATTTAAGTTTAGTTCATAATCTTTACGAGGGTGAGAAAAGAGCACAGAATCAAGTAGCCCGGCTTTAATTAAGCAGGTTTTATGTGACTTCTTTAAAACTGGGTTTTATGGGAAGGTAATTATATATCAGCTACAAAGGGAATCACCTCAGCTTGTGGGTGCAGAGGGACGGGGTGGTGGATTTTAAATACAGTGTAAATACTGTATATACACACACACACACACACACACATGCTGCCATGACGATACTGAGTGAAACAAAGAAATGATACACGTTTCCACTTTGCGAGCAATAAGTGTCAGAGAAAAACAGATGGAAACAGAAAAGAGAAATTTTAAAAAAGACAAATAAGAGAAGATTCAAAGAGTGTCTCATATGAAATACAGAAACAGTCCCGAGGGAGATATCGATTCGGTTCTGTCCATTTCCTCAAACTGAGAGCTAAGCTCCAACTGAAAAAAAAAAAAAAAACATATACTGGAACCAGTGGAGGAGAAAATGAGAATCAATGGCCATCTCAAATAAACCCAAGAAATCTTTAACACAAGGCTCGAGCCTGCAAATTGAAGCTGCAGCACACTTACATGCAATACATTTCAAATATAGGAGGAAGATCATATTCTTTATTGTTCCTCTTCTTCATTACTTCCTGTTTTCTTTTAAGCTGTGCAGCATGTGTCTCTTATGTTTGGATGTGGGATTCTCTAGTGCGGGGATGTCAAACTTATCTTACGTCACGGGCCAAGTATAGCCCACCCACATTCAAGTGAAACTCCCCTTTCTATCACAGTAAAGTTTCACTTCACATTTAATCCTACAAATATCTTAATATAAGAAAAAGAAGTGCAATTATAAGATTTTGTTGTTTTTCTACACGATAGAAAAAATGCTGGTGCAGTAAATGAAAGAAATCTGCCATACCACACATTTACATATCGAGGTAATACCTAAAGAAATCCATTGCTGGAAACTACCATCTTGCACTGCTGGTGCAAAGTCGGGATCATATGCTGGCCAGAGCATTTTTACCATATCCTGTAATTTTTCACAGTCTCCCCACATTTTAAGGGGGAGATCTACCCACTGACCAGGTGCCTTTGTTTCCTTATCAATACAGCCACATACACCATTTGTAATGGTTTAACTGCTGTAGAAAGTTCAATGTTGTTCCGCCTGGTTTCATAAAGTCGATCGCACCAACATACAAGTGGCTGTAATTGTGCAGATGAGTAATAATCAATTAAATAAAGGAAGGGCCCTACCCCCGTCCCCCTCAGGCAGCTGAAAGGTAGAGAATTTCACCTTTGGTTTCTTATTATTCCAAATGAATCATGAGATGTTTTTATCCCAGACTCAACATTGTTCTTTGGGTATTTCTGTGGGTGATGTTGAGAAAAGATATAATAATTTGGGGAGAATGTTCATTTAAACTGATCTGATTCAGCTGCCAAAGTCCAGAGGGAGCAAGCTCCACCTTGCCATAGGTTTCCAAAAATCCCATCACAACAGGTTAACTTGAGTCTGGGTCAGGTAATGTGACCAAAACATCATCTGCATATAAACTGACCTTTTAATCATTTACTACAATATAAATACAGTTTAGTGTACCTTCCTGGCGTACTGGTTGGGCTAGTTGTTTAATAAATAACTTAAAAAGATTTGGGCTGAGTGGACAGCCTTGCCAACAGCACATCCCTGGTATAAGGTGAAGGAACTGAACTTTGTTCAATAATATGTAGTGTTCTTTTTTATCGTAGTGGGCTTGTCCATTTTTATATAAAGCCATGATCCAGGAAGTTATTATACTGTCCATTCTTTTTGCTACAATGGAGGTGTATAATTTATAATCTACGTTCAGGACACTGATGGGTCTATATGATTTACATTCAAGTCTATTCTTCCCTTCTTTTGGTATAACTGATACAAAAGCTTCCTTCCAGGACTGGGATGGTGGGTGGGGGCACTTCCTCCTAACAAAATATAATTAAAACAATTTTCTAAAATAAACAGTAATGTTTCCCCTTAGATTTGTACCATTCCGGTGGCAGCCCGTCTACGTCATGAGACTTATTGGCGTTCAATCTAGAAATGGCCTTACCTATACTTATGAAATACCCTACTGAGTGAGGGCACGTCTAAAGAGTTTAAAAAGTCAACAATTGTGTGTTTGGTGGCCTGTGCTTTGGGGGAGTAAAGGGATCTATAAGACTTTTCAAAAGCTATTTGGATACCATCCAGGTTATTAACATATTATATACATATTATAACAAATTATAACATAAAATTTTAAACAAATCAGAGACGTTTAAGCAGAAGGTCCACGTTACTTTGAGAAGGATTCCCCTTAGGTTTTTTTCCTCAGTGGGTTCTCTGTGTGTTAGAAGTATTATTTGTCAGTATGTCTGCATAGACCTCCTCGTGTCCCTGCTCTGTCTTGTGTGTTTTCTTCCCTATAATACTTTTTAGATGAAAAGGGTGAAGAGGATGTCATACTGGATGGGAGTTGTCAGATTTTGTCAGAGTTGTACCCAAGATGGCCCTGCGGCCTTCAATTTTTCCCATCAGCTTTTTTTTTTTTTTTTTTTTTTTTTAAAAACGCCTCCTGAAAGCCTCATTAAAGCACACAGCATTTATTAAGTCTACAGCTACAATGGCATGCTATTTTGATTATCAATCTGCTCATTAATTTGAGAATTTTGAGTTATGAAACACATTAAGTTCCTCAGAGGCTAAGATGACCACATCAAAGATTCAGTGTTAAATGACATTTAAATGCTTACTCTGGATGATGGCACAAAAAAAGAAAAGAAAAAAAACACCTCAAAAGAAAAATAAGACAACCAGAACAGAGACAGAAGATCACCTGCATACAGAGGAGTTTCAAGTACGCAAGATTGCTTCAAAAGGAAAAGAGGATTCAGTTTCTGTCATTTTGCACCTTGTATAAAACACACTGTCTCCCTCTTCACCTCATGGACCGGGTGCTTTTCATTATGCTAACTTATGCTTCCTTGTGTCATTTTGCATTCCGAGACCATGAAATCCTTCCCAACATGCAGGATATTTAAATGCACCATGAAGAAAAAAAAAGAGAGAGAGAGAGAGTGCGGTGATGCAGAAATGTTACACCTCCACAAGTGGCACACAGTTTGACATGCATAAGGCTGATGCTGTTTAAGCATGCATTTTTTCATTTGGCAGTTTCAGCTGCTCTGTCCTTGCACCATCCTCACGAGAAAAAGATGTAATCCCACAAAGGACTTCTCGCTTTCTTAAATCCTTACCTCCCAAAAAAAGATCCATTTTCTCTGAAGATGTGGGTAACTAACTGGGTATTTGCTGCTTAGTAACCCTGCAAACAGCACAAACCACTGAGTAGACCTGTGATAGAAGATAAATGAGTCTGGTGTCTCTTAGCCTTGGTGTAAAGAAGAGTTGGACTGGGGTGAGAACAGATTGTGAATTATTCAGCCCATCTAAAACACATAAAGGACCTTGCTAAGTATCTACTGAGGTAGCAAAACATCCACAGATAGCTGCATAGAGGATATACTACTGAATGGAAAATGGGACTGAATCAGACACTGACACTGAATAGATGAGCCAATCTCAAAAAGGGAGAGATAGGAACCAAGAAGCGAGATAAGACCATCATTCTGTTGGAACCAACTATTTTGCTCTGACTCAAAACAGCACTTGACATTTTGCCAGCAGCAGAAGCAATCATAGCAGACCGCAGGAGAAATATTCAAGTTATTGCTCTGAATCAGTCTTAGTCTTCTTGCAGATAACCCGCGAGTTTATCTTGGTGGGAAAATGAGCAGGTTTATCCAGAGAAAGACAAAGATAAGCAGTGGTCCGTTCACCTCCATTTGAACCTTGGCTAGCTGAAGCTCAGACACCACATGCTGGCGCTCTCTCTCTCAGACACACACACACGCCAGGTTACTTGCAGGCAAGGTGACACCTATCTACTCAGTCAGCCGGAAACGCTAAAGGGGCATAAGAGCTATGAAAGGAAATGTGCCACAAGTAGCTAGGATGGATTTGTTTTTCACCATCTCATCAGCCAATCCTGTTGGCTCAGCAGCTCCAAGGGGATGAACAGCGGCTGATTTGTCACACTCGGGGGAAATCAGAACCTACCTCCAAAAAGACGCCGTAAACTGGCATCTGTTAGAGATGCTTGTTCTCCAGGGACTCGGCTGATGCACAGCAAATTTCATCAGACATTTCAGTTTTCTAATTTTCTGATTTCTAGTGTGTTTTATTTTTAAGTTAACAGATCATAGACATGATTGGCTACCATGGTGCAACTAAATGATGCCGATTAAACAAACACAGTATTGTGCAGCCCCATTTCTAACACTTAAAAAAAGACCTGCAATCCATCCAAAAATTACAACCAGTAAAGGAAATAATTAAACAAGCACCAACTGATTAAATGTTGTAAATAAAAACATTGGTGAAGTTGCAGGTAAGATGCTATTTTCTATAAGAGCATAAGATGAGCCATATATCAGAAAAATGTGTCTGTACACAGAGAGCAAGACAGTGTATGCATAAGCACGCCCATGTATAATTGCTGTGGTCAGGGGGCTTATATTTCCTTCTGCTAATTAAGTTCAATTATATTAATGTCGTGTACTTAGAGCCATATTAAAATCTAATTAAAAATCAGAGTCTGTGGCACCTGTACAGCCCCTGAACACAGGTAAGCAAATTAAGTAGGTACTGATCTGAAGTCAGCACGCAGACTGCGCCATTCAAACAATGGGAAGCTTGCTTTGCTATTTGAGATATGAGTCAATGGCATTTTATTTATTTATTTATTTTTATATGATTAAAAGACAGAACACTCTGACCTGTCACACAGAAGTGGGTGGCATTATTAAAACAGTTACCGCACAACAGTGAGGTCACAGCAATTAGCAGCTCTGATCAACTAAAGAAACATTAAATGCTATAGTGCTCCTGATGTAGCCAGGGTGAAAAATCTATGCAGAAAACATATTCAGGTGCTTTTCTTTTCTCAAGTCTAAAACAAAGTTAAAAGAAATAAATTACAATAACCAGAGCAGTGTAATGTCACCCTGGCAGATCGTGAAATGTGAAATAATCACAAAATGATGCTGATGTTACACCGGCCAATGTGGCTTCAGAAAAAAAACATGGGGTCAGAAGGATTTGTCCTTCCTGCTTGCTGCACACAAACACATAAAGTACAACACGCTGCTGACGAGACCAGCACACACACACACACACACACACACACACACACACACAAAGCACTTTCACATCAAAAACAATCCACATCAATGTGAGTCAGACAAATAACCCACACCAGTAACACAACACAGCTAATACCCACCAAAGAGGAACCGCAGCCAAGAAAACACAACTGCCACAACAACAGCTAGACTGAAATTAAACTACGCAAAGACCTACTTTACTGGCTGCTGCACAGGTTATATACTGTAAGTGTTAAAAATAATTTTAAAGCGGGGCCTAAAAGTGGATTATGGCACAGAAAAAACACCTTAGACACTGAGAAGAAAAGAATAAGGCATGTCTGTTAAACACAATGGAACCATTCAGCCACCCAAAAAACCTCAAAGCTGCGTTCGACCAGTTACGCAATTTCTGGATTTTTCCTCAGCAGACACAAGTCGGGGTCATTAGTTCAGTCTGGGGAAACCTGCTTCATTAGAGAAACATTAATAAAACAACACTCTGCTGCATTTAGAGGACGACAGTGTAATAGATGTGGGTGTAAACTTAAATCCGAGTCGAAGCTGTGAAAGGAAAAGACCTCAGGCCTTAAAGTCGATGTCAGAAGGCTCATCTGCCCCCCCCCAGTTCTAGTGCAGCTTTAATAGAGGAGATGGCAGTGCAGCCCAGAGGGACTGTCCTGCAACAGAGGGCAATATCCTCTCTTACTGCATGCGCTCTGAAATCCAATTACACCAATTTATTGATCCTCGTGAATAAGGAGCCACTTGGACCAAACAAACCTGGCTGCCTTTCATCTTGGCTCAAAAATAATACATTTTGAAGCTGTCCTTTTATATATCTACAAAGCTCATCTTTATCCTCTTGCCTCTCTCCACACAGGCAGCCAGGAGGATGAAATAGAGGTCATTCTGTCCCCGACAGAGCGACAGCCTCCCAGTGTGACTCCTGTGAACCCGTCCCTACCTGTCAACCACATCAACCGGAGCTAAAAAGAAACCACTGACTAAGAAATGAGAAGAAAGATACCAAAGCCTTTGCTTGTATGACACATAGCATTTGACCTAATGGTTGGAAATGCCAAAAAAATAAGAAACAAAATAAAAATTCTCTCTTACACAGAAGCTCAATGTGTTTAATGTGCAATAATAACAGCTGCACAATAAAACAGGAGCACATGGTTTGAATAAAGCTTCAAACAATCACAAGATCTCTAATAAAAAGACGTCAGTAGTTACTGCTCACTTCTCTGAACACAACTTCATTACTTAACCATTCACAATTTTACTGACTAATTAAAGCTGGGGATGCAAAGTATCACTCTCTGCTATTCAGCCAGCAATTACACCAAGACTAAAAAGGAGGGTGAATCACTATGAAGCACAGTGGGCAACAACTTCACATATAATTAAGACTTACCCAAAGAGCACCATTTGCTTTGGTCAACGCACACAAAGGAGCTGGGATAAAGGAGAGCCTTTCAACTGGTGGGACAGACTTGCCACGGCTGCATTTGAAATGAGTCTTGGAGGTACAGTAATTGCCCTATCCATGCAAGGACTTGCCAGACACTTTAATGAAGTGGATCCTTCCCAACACCGAGAGAAAATTACCTGTAAGAGTCACCAGCGGCTGAAACTCCAGCCATTGCCTCGCTGTTGACAAAGCAACGGTGGTGGATTGCTATCTATAATAATTTCCCAGTCTGTCTCCCTTGGGTGTGCTTGTGCTGTTTGTTAAGTAGATCCAAGCCCATGCTCCCCTGAGCTGCCTGCTGCTACATAATGAGCCTCTCCAGCTGGATGACCACTGAGTCGGTGGAGGCCAGGGGTTGAGCAGCTCACCCCCTCTAATTGAATCACACAGAAGCACACCCTCACCCCTCAGATGCAGTCCAGTGAGGTTGCAAACAGGAGCTATTACAGATTTATTTTCATATCATTTCAGCTCTGTAGTGTGGAACTCAGTTAAAGCTGGTAGCTGACAAAGTATTTGCCCCATTCCCAATTTCTTATTTTTTACTTACATGTAACTTATATTACATTTTTATATTTCACAAAGATAACACATTTCCAGTTTTTAGATTATTTCATAATCATAGATTGTTTGTTAAATCATAAATTAACTGTGATAAACTACATTTTGTGGAAAGTTGACTTCAATTTCACCAGCTACAACCAGACCTGATTATAGATCCTATCTGATGATGGTGGAATTGAACTCACGATCTTCTTGCTGTGCAAACCACTGCACCACCCTGCTGCCCTGCAGCTTTATCTAATATTAAAATTTGTGACAATATTAAACTGTGACAGCACTGCAGGATAAGCACAAGTATTAGTAATGACATTTTCAATAGCTTTGTTCTATTTAAGTTTCCCAGTAAGCCATTTAAATTTAAGTTAGCCATCCCGATTTTCATGAAGTTCAGCTTTTCTTTTCCTACTGTAATTCAAAAAAGTGCTTTGCTCTATAAAAACCAGCAAAGTTTAACAAGAGCAGTTGGAAGGAAGTGTCAGTCAAGCACCAGCAGCGCTAGCTCACGCACAAGACAGAATCAAATATGACATTTAAATTCTTGTTTGATTTTTCAGATTAAAGATCACGGCTGCACGGCTGGTTTAGGGGTTACTAATGAAGGCCTCAGATGTCTTTAAACTAGGATTAGTACCCCACTGTTATATCCCAGCCAGTCAACTTACAGTTAAAGTCCATGTCTGCACATATTCCTAACAAACGTGTGCACTGAATTCTTTCAGCAAATTCAATAAAAGATATTAAGTGTGTCTAACTTTAGTAAGTGTATCTAAAGCTGTATTAGAATAATGACAAAATATAAAATGCAGATACATCATGAGCATATGTATATTGTAAGAACCTGAAGTTAAATCACTTTTTCTCTTTGAGACATTTATGCGAAATCATGTCATCATTAGCGTATGAATTCTTGAATTCTGGTCAAATGACTTTCATGAGTTCACAGTGCCCTTTGACCACCAGATTTTAAATAGTTGATTGCCGAGCCCAAATGAACAGCTGTTACAGATGTAATGAAATTCCATCCAGGTTTTGAATATGACAAATACATGTCATCACACTACTGAAATTGAGCATATGTATACCTTAAACAGACCTCGGCATCAACAGAATAGTAACTATCTAAACAAATTGAATTGTGTTATACATTAATAATAAACATAGTTTTAAACACTCATTTAAAAATATTAAAGCAGTAAAGCCGGGAGACATCATAGACTACCTGCAGTTTCCAACATCAAAACTTTAAATAATTTAAAGAACAGCACCACTCATCTCTAACTAAACTTATAGCTATCTGTGCCATTGTCAGCCGGTGATCAGCTGATCATGGGGCCAGGTTTAAAAGAGAGACGTCACTCACCTGTTCGCTGCTCAGACATCGTTCTCTTCATGTCAGGAGCTCCGAAACCTTGCCGACGTCAGTCGCCGCCTGATTCAGCAACTGTGAGTGTTTCTCCTCTCGACTCTTTTTCTCATCCCGGCTCCGCTTGCTCTCCGTCTGTAACGCCAGTTCCGAAGCCACGCTTCGTGCACTGATCGTTACTAGAATAACTGCGTGTCTGTTCCAACCCACCGCTAGCCTTCGCCGCGTTTGGGTCTAGCCAGCACGCCACACGGGCACGCCGAATTACTGTGTGTAATCCGCCCGATTGTGACAGGATGTCTGAGCCGCATATAGACCCAGCGGAATTCGAACGGCTAAAAGCCGAAGTATTATATCTTCGCGGTGTGGTAGATCGGATGAGCACAAAGATTGAGTCTCTCACCGAAACTGTCCTCCAACTTTCCTCTTCCGTCACCTCGCTGCAACGTCAGCCAGCACCGGTGAGCGCAGAGCCCCGGATCGGACTACCAGATAAGTGGAACGGAGTAGATGGCCGGCCTGATGGGTTGCTCACCACCTTAGACATGCTGTTTGAATGTCAACCCACTAAATACGCCACCGCCCGTGCAAAAGTTGCAATGTTAGCCTCTCTCTTGTCTGGCCAGGCTCAGGAGTGGGCCGCGGCTCTCTACAGCAATAAATCTGCAGCTTGCAATGACTATGCCCTGTTTGTGGAGGAGTTAAAAAAGACTTTTGTTCCCCTGAGCAGTGAAGTGGAAGTGGAGTCACAGCTGCTTCATTTACACCAGGGCAGTCGACCCGTCTGTTACTTTGCCTCCCAATTCTGTACCCTGGCCACTAAGCTAAAATGGGGAGATGCTTCTCTACGCTCCATTTTTCTGGAGGGACTGGCTGATTACATCCGAGATGAGATGGCCGGCCGTGAGGCCCCAAAGACTCTGGATGAGGCCGTGGACCTCGCCCTGAAGATCGACCAACGAGTGATGTCACGGCCACGCCACACCCCTCGGGCCTTCAAACCCTTCCAGCCTCAGAGGGCCATGTCTTCGCAGCCTCCTCCCCCCTCTGGAGGAGCTGCTGCTAGCCCAAGCAGTACATCCAGCGAGGAGCCCATGCAGCTGGGTGGGCTCCCCAAAGAGGAGAAAGCGAGACGCTGGCGTGAGGGTCTCTGCGCCTACTGTGGATCAGCTCAACACCGTCGTCCCCAGTGTCCACTACGTCCGGGAAACGACGACGCCAGGTAGACTGCGGGGGAGTCCCACCTGGCCCTTCACACTCCTCTGACCCCTCGCGTTTTCTGTTACCAGTATTATTTCACCTGAAACACCAACAGTTCTCATCTGAAGCCCTCCTGGACACCGGAGCCGCTGAGAACTTCATCGACCAAAAACTAGCATCCCGACTTCGCATCCCGCTAACTCCTGTTGATCGATTTTTTCCAGTGACCTCAGTAGATGGACGACCCCTCCAACCCTACCCGATCCAGTTCCAGACCCAGCCGGTTTGCATGTCTATTGGGGGATCACCAGGAGGAGATCCGGTTTCTAGTAGTCTCGGTAACGTCCTCTCCTCTCATCCTTGGATACCCCTGGTTCAGCCAACATGACCCCCCCGTCTCCTGGTGTTCCTGCCAGACCCTGGATTGGGGTCCCCAGTGTCCAAGCCGCCGCCTTCTCTCTCAGACCAAAAAGGACTCTAAGTCAGAAGAGGCCTCTCCCCCAGAGCCCATTGATCTGGATAAGATCCCTCCGGCTTACCACGACCTATCTGAGGTCTTCAGTAAGAGGCGAGCCTCTACCCTACCTCCTCATTGCTCCTACGACATGGCCATTGAGCTCCCCCCGGGAGCGGTCCCTCCCCGTGGTCACCTGTTCTCTCTGTCTTCCGCAGAGAATAAGGCCATGGAGGAGTACGTCGCTGAGGCTCTCCAACAGGGCTTTATTCGCCCTTCTACCTCTCCTGCTGCTGCTGGGTTCTTCTTTGTCAAGAAGAAGGATGACGGGCTCCGCCCTTGCATAGATTATCGGGGCTTGAACAAAGTCACCATCAAGAACCGCCATCCTCTTCCTCTGCTATCCACCGCACTCAATTCCCTCTCCCAGGCCTGCATCTTCACCAAACTGGACCTGCGCAGCGCCTACAATTTGGTGCGCGTTAGGGAAGGGGACGAATGGAAGACGGCCTTTATCACCCCTAACGGGCACTGGGAGTACCTGGTGATGCCCTTCGGCCTCTGCAACAGCCCTGCTGTCTTCCAACATCTGATCAACGATGTCTTGCGGGATATGCTAGGCCGGTGGGTGTTTGCTTATCTAGACGACATCTTGATCTACTCCCGCACCGAAGTGGACCATATTCGCCATGTGAGGGCCGTGCTGAGCAGGCTGCTCGAGTACCAGCTGTTCTGCAAACTGGAGAAGTGCGCTTTCCATCAGCAGTCCACCACCTTCCTAGGCTTCACGATCTCCTCCGAGGGCCTGACCATGGATCCACAAAAGGTCCAAGCCGTGACCCAGTGGCCTCAGCCCTCCAGCCTTAAGCAACTACAGAGCTTCCTGGGCTTTGCCAATTTCTATCGGCGCTTTATCCGTAATTTCAGCGCCGTTGTCGCCCCACTGACATCCCTCACCAAACCAGCTAACCTGCCTAAACCCTTCTGCCTCTCCCCAGGTGCACAACAGGCATTCCGAGACCTTATCCACCGGTTCACTACGGCCCCCGTCCTGCTCCACCCTGATCCTGCCAGAGATTTCGTGGTGGAGGTGGATGCCTCCGATGTTGGCGCTGGCGCCGTCCTTTCTCAACACAGGCCCGGATGGAAAACTTTACCCGTGCTGCTATTTCTCAAGGAAATTTTCTCCCACGCAGCAACGGTACGGTGTCGGCGACCGAGAACTCCTGGCCATTAAGTGGGCCTTAGAAGAGTGGCGGCATTGGCTCCTGGGAGCAAAAGACCGTTTTCTGATCTGGACTGATCATCAGAACCTGATCCATATTCGTTCTGCCAAGCAGCTCAACCCAAGGCAGCCCCGTTGGACCTTATTCTTTGAGCCTTACAATTTCCACCTCGCCTACCGCCCTGGTTCCAAGAACGCTAAGGCAGACGCTCTCTCCAGGCAGTTCGCCCAGGACGGCCTCACGTCAGACCCGAGTCCTATCCTACCTTCTCGTTGCTTCGCTGCCCCCCTTCGGTGGCCCCTGGAGGACTCCATCCGGGATGCCTTGACCGCCGAACCGCCTCCGCCTGACACCCCTGCTGGGAGGCTCTATGTACCATCCCAGTGCCGTCAGGAGGCCTTGCTCTGGGCTCACTCCACCCCGCTCTCTCGTCACCCGGGGCCTGACAGGACCCTCCAACTCCTCCGTCGTGCCTTCTGGTGGCCCTCCATGACTCGGGACGTCCGTGAGTTCGTTTCCGCCTGTGACACCTGTGCTCGGGCCAAGTCTACCTCTCAGCCTCCCGCTGGCGACCTTCGCCCTCTCCCTGTGCCGGGACGTCCCTGGTCCCATGTCGGCCTCGACTTCGTTACTGGCCTCCCATCCGTGGATGGTCTTGACACCATCCTCACCTTTGTAGACCGGTTTTCAAAGGCGGTGCACCTGGTCGCTCTGGCCGGCCTCCCTTCTGTTAAACGGACGGCCGAGCTCTTCTTGGACCATGTTGTCCGGCTTCACGGGTTCCCCAAAAACATGGTCTCGGACAGGGGGCCCCAGTTCACTGCCAGGTTCTGGAAAGCCTTTTGCCGCCTGATCGGTGCGTCTCCCAGCCTCTCGTCCGGCTATCACCCTCAGACTAACGGGCAGGTTGAACGGACCAATCAACAGCTGGGGCGCTTCCTGAGGTGCTTTGTCTCCACCCAACCGTCGCTTTGGCCTCGTTACCTGTTGTGGGCTGAGCTGTCTCATAACCTTCACGTCTCTTCTGCCACCGGTCTCTCGCCCTTTGAGGTCTGCCATGGTTTTCATCCTCCTATCTTCAGCCATCAGGAGGCGGAGGTCGATGTGCCTGCTGCTGAACGGATGGTCCGTCGCTGTCGTCAGGCCTGGATCAAGGCGCGAGCTGCCATTTCCCGAGCCAACGCTCTGTACATCAAGCAGCATCGTCGCCGCCACCGCCCGGGTCATCCTTTTCAGCCGGGGGATCGCGCCTGGCTCTCCACGAGGCACCTGCGGCTCCGCACAGAGTCCAAGAAGCTCGCTTCCCGGTTCGTTGGCCCGTACGAGATCACTGCCCGGCTCAACCCTGTGACTTATCGTCTCCGGCTTCCACCCGCCATGAAGGTCCATCCGGTTTTCCACGTCTCGCAGCTTAAACGGCGCGTTACTTCCCCGCTGGCGCCCCCCTCCCCGGCCCCGCCCAGGTTCATCGATGGGGGCCCTGTCTACACTGTCCGGCGGATCTTGGACTCCCGTCCCCGGGGTCCAGTATTTGGTGGACTGGGCTGGCTACGGTCCTGAGGAGCGCTCCTGGGTGCCGTCCCGCTTCATCTTGGATCCCTCCCTCATCTCGGATTTTCGTCGCCGCCGTCCTGGACCGTCGGGTGCCGGTCTTCGGGGGGGGGGGGGGGGGTCCTGTCAGCCGGTGATCAGCTGATCACGGGGCCGGGTTTAAAAGAGAGACGTCACCCACCTGTTCGCCGCTCAGACATCATTCTCTTCATATCAGGAGCTCCGAAACCTTGCCGACGTCAGTCGCCGCCTGATTCAGCAACTGTGAGTGTTTCTCCTCTCGACTCTTTTTCTCATCCCGGCTCCGCTCGCTCTCCTTCTGTAACGCCAGTTCCGAAGCCACGCTTCGTGCACTGATCGTTACTAGAATAACTGCGTGTCTGTTCCAACCCACCGCTAGCCTTCGCCGCGTTTGGGTCTAGCCAGCACGCCACACGGGCACGCCGAATTACTGTGTGTAATCCACCCGATCGTGACAGCCATTTCTTTAATGCATTTATTTTATCTGAGTGTGTATAAGACAGCAGGTAAAGTCAGTCAGGTGTTTCAAATATTTCTTATTATTCACCATTAGGGTTGTTCGATATAACGATATATATCGGATGACGATATAAAAACATCTATCCTTTCATTTTACGCTATCGTTTGTTTCGTGGTGTCGCAAAATAAATGTTTACAGCATTTTTTCATCGTTTTGATGGTCACTGTAGTGGCTATATTAATTTCTTAAAGTTCTCTATTTCTCTTATATTTAATATAACCACACTACAGACGGACAAGCGCCTGTTTTTATGCGTTGTCGTTAGCAACAAAGACGGTAAAACCACCGCGACCGCTTCTTTATTTTCTACATAAACCTTTCACAATAAAGCTCAAAATCCTGTTGAGACTTTTCAAAATAATCTGAATCACGTGAAAGAGTATGCAGAGTATCTACGGATGAGAAGCAAAAAAGTTTACAGTTAAGTTACAACTTATGTCTAAAAATATATCGTTTCATGCATCGGTTAAAACACTCGACTCCAGGTACACGACGCCCAGCTGGAAACACTTCACGCAAGTCGAGCTGCCCGAGATTCACAGAATTTACAGAAAATGTTAAATTTTTGTGATTTATATCATTATCGGACGATAGAATTCTTATATCGGGATATGAGATTTTGGTCATTTCGCACAGCCCTATTCACCATGAGGGAAAATTAAATTCAGCATTAAAAGAGCCAGCTGAGCCTTAAACTGTCCTACGAAAGTTTACCAGCCCAATTTGAAGCTCTGCAGGGCTCCCTTCCTTCACAAATAGATAAATAATTACCATAAATCAATCGTAAAAGAGTTAGCCATGCATGGTTAAAAAAAGAAACCGAAGAGGGAGCCTGCTGTGAATGATATATAAATGGAGAGAGATTTATATTCCTATTCGTAAACTGCGGAAAACTTTCCAGTGCAAATGACAGGATTTGGGGTTTCTTTCTTTTTCTTCCTTCCGTAACTTGACTGGCCGTGGTAGTGGTCAGGATGCAGATTGTTTTCGTTTGTTTCGATTTCTCTTTTTTCGGAACTGTATAAAGTCAAACTATGCAAGGACCACCACACAAATATTTTTTATTCATTAGATGAAGGCAGAAAGAAAAAGCAAAACACAGTTCCCAAGAGAGAGATGGACCAAGAACACGTCCTTGTTCAGTATTTAGCCATGGGCAGTATTAAGAGAGTCTAAAGCATTTGAATGTGCAGGCTTATGAAGCTTGATGAGGTTAGGGGTAATGTAAGCAGTGGTATTCAGTCTAAAAAATTAAAGCACAGTTGTAGCATTTTTGCATTGTAATGAGATGGTGGACTTTGCCCCGTGAGGCCACGAGGCTCATCTTGGTTTGGACTCGGATACTAAAAATTCATAAGAGATGAGACGCTGTGAACAGGCTTGGAACAGACAAGTTTTTAAGATGTGGGAAGTTTCTATTGAAAGAAAACATTTGTTTTGGAGCTTTGCTGTTTACTACTCCAGTAAGATTTTGCCTAAAATGCAGTTATAAATATAAGCTCAATGGGGTAGGGGGGTACCTCTGTATTTAATTACATGGATGACCATTTTGACAGCTGAAAACATGCAAATATTTCTTTTTTGCAGATCTGTGTCACTGGATCAAATGTAGACTTTACTAAAACACTCCTTTAGATTTAAGAACTACAGCTCTCAATTTTTATACACAAACTACTGGCAGGTGAAGTGAATTACATTCATCATCGCATTAGAAACCAATGATTTGCTGTGTCACACATCACCAACTTAAGCAAAGAAAAGAACACCCCCGACGGCAGCAGTCTCTCCACAACTCAAAAAAAATGACAAATCAAAACAACCTTAATGTACAAATAGTACTACAGGCTACAATTCATTTGAATTAGGCTGAAATACCCCTTAAATCTAGGTTTATCATGGGGGACAAATTTAGATCAACTGTGACTTTGCATCCTCTGGAAAAAAAAAAAAAATGTTGTTTTTTTTTTTTTTTTATCTGCTTTGCTTTTTTTAAAGAATTGTTGCCTAATAAATATTCCCCTGTCATTACATCATCAATATTCTGCTCATCTCCTTGCTGTAAACAGCAGTAATAACAGCCTGAGAGTCATAATTTATTTCAGCTCATTCATGACAGACTGATGGGGGAATATTTTACAGCCTAGTAATTTGGGAATGCAGCATCATGAAACTAATTCTGGGAAACTAAGTAGAGTTTCGAGCAGCGCAAACCGACGGCTGCATTCTGATTTGTGAAGCAACTTTGTTTTGCTCCTCTGAGTACAGCTAAGATGTTTAGCGCTCCGAGTAAAGGAGCCTAATCACTTGTGGCATTCACTCAAGAACAATAAACCACTGAGGCTCACTGTTCAAGTCTGAAGAAAGACATCAAATTTCCACAACAAAATAGCTGAGGCAGTCAAAGGAGAATATTTGCGTTTCAAAAATTATAGGGTTCAACTAAATTCCAGCTGAAAAACAGCTAAAAACAACTTTCTGGATTTTGTGGTGGCATTAGATACACTAGCAAACCTCCTCCTGTAGTCACGATGAAACAACAACACTGAACCGAGCATATGTTTGATGGCCGGCCTCCTATTAATGTCTGTCACAGCCAAACTGAATCCACTCTTACTCCTCCCTGAGGGAGTGAAGGAAAGGAGCTGAAGGGATGGAAGCAGTCTAGCATTTGTTAATTAAGAAGATGTGACATTAGAGAAAGACCAGAGGACCAAAATAATGACCCTATCAGACCTGACAGCCTGTAAGCAGAAAACACGAAAGGAGGAGCAGGACTGAAAACTCAGTTACAAAAACTACTTTGCTACTTTACTTCATTTATAAACTCTCATCACAGAAACTGCTGTTGCTGTTACAACATTGGCAAAAAAAGCCACACTGTATGATATGGATCTAATGGTGGAGGATAAGCATGATGGAAAACACCTGATAGAAACAAGGCTTCTGATGCCACAACTAAGCTAGATTTAATGTGGTAAAACATGACATTCGTCATTGTTTTACTGGGAAAAAACCAAGTGTAGTTGCAGTTTTGCTCCATGCTTTGCACAGCTTAAAGTCACATGTGACAGGTGTACTAGGAAGCAAGATGATTGGCATTTGAGAACTATGTTGAACTTACAGTTGGAATTTTCTGTGTCATGAAAACAGTACTTTTTAAAATCACTGTTGTAACTTATACTGAACACATAACCTGGTCCAACATCTGATGAAATCTCTGATTGGGTTGGGTGACCCTCACAGGGATCGTTTTGTGTGGAAGAAGAGCTATTTTACTGCTGCTTTATTTGACTGCTTTACTTTACAAAAGCCATGCCTAAGAGGCTTTCCATTGTAGCATAGCACCCAGTTCAATTCACAGTCATTACAGTGGCCCGTTCAGTAATTGGTACATGCATTCATTTTTGAAACATTAGGTCTTTACCCAGAAAAGGAAAGCAGGTCATTCATTTCAATGCAAAAATCTTAATTTCACCCAGATCAGCAGTTTTTAATCACTGGTCTCATTATTTAGGCTGTACATCGTCACAGTCCGCAACATGTAGGCATAACTTTCTATGTACCTCATTTTAGCTTGCAGAGTATTGTAAACTTTATGTGGTAAAAGGTTTTCTGTCTAAATCAGATAAGCATCTCGATTTGATAAAGTGTCTAAAGTCGCACATTAATCCAAGGCCTAAAGAGCCTCTTTCCTTTCCTTTCTGGTGAAATGGATAACATATATACATACCCTTCCTAGAGTAAATGAGCTGTACAGACGCTGACAAACTGTAGACCTGAAGAATGTGTACGTGTACAAAGACACCCTTTTAAGGAGTAGACATTAGAACTATGTAATACATATTCTCAACATATGTGGGCGTCTTTGTTGTCGAGTCTCCTGAATGTCCTTGAGAGTCAGGCGTATGTACCTGCTGTGCCTAGTCACTGTTGCCAAGCTGTTATTGCACCATTCAGAGATTTAGTTTCGCAGACAGTAAATGTAATTTTTATATACTTTGTAAACATTTTATTGCACAAGAAATATACTAGTAAAGAAGCAGGTTACAGAAAGGAGATTTGGTAAGAGCCAGCTGTAGACGCGAATGACATTGCCTTGCATCAGTTCCTGTCACATCACCCTGTACTTGTCAAATGTGCTAAAAATACTCAAAATAAAAAATAGGCACTGAATATAAAATTCCAATCTCACCTCAGCCTGTCCTCCTCCTTTTTTCGCAGTTTCATGTCCCGCTGGACCACCTTCAAGACGTGCTCAGCCTCGCCGTCCGTCAGGCCTGACAGGTCCAGCTTTCGGCCCATTGTTCCTGCCCTCGCCACACCGAGCTGCTGCTGCTGCTAGTCAAAGAGGTGGAGAGGCACAGGAACCGCTGCTCTGGGGGCCGAGGCTGGGACAACCCTGGAACAAGACAAACGGATAGAAAAATAAAAATGGATTGTGCGTTTTTTAAATAAATTCACTTTTATATGCTGTGTGAGTATGTCCGAGTGGATTTTAGTAATTTAACACCAAATGATGCTCATCTCACAGTGAAAATGACTGTGTAACTTTCCTTGTATGACTTGTGGATAACTTTTGAGTCACAGGTTGCTTTGCCTGCAGGATGAACCTCGGCTGAAAAGTGAATATCGAGTGCCTTGAAAGCATCCTCTTCACACATTCTGGGACCATTCAGAATACTGTTACATAAACTAGCACTGGAAGCAAAAAATATATTTTTGAACTTCTGGGAACATTTAATGTCAAGCAAATTTATTCAAAATCTTCTAAAAACATTTGTATAGTTCCTGGATATTTCTAGACTATGAAACAATGTGATGTGCTATACTGCCATCCATGAATCCTGTCTAATACAGTAGCCGTGGAATTGATTATACCTTTTTTGGTTAAACATAAATAGAAATATAGAAGTCTATGTTGGCTAAGACTCTATTGATAAGCCAAGCATCTTCCTTGGAAGCTGCAAAACTGCAGTTCCTCTTCTCTCCACTTGAGGCTTTCACAGATTCCCATGTTAAACTGCCCATTTTCAGAGCTGAAGTAAACATGCTTAAAAGAAATCTGGTCACTCTAGCTAATTTTTCCTTTCATACCATAATATTTTATATTATGATAATATATAATATTTTATATTTACAAATAAAATGTAGAATTCACACATTTAAACAGCATTAAGGATTAAAGTTATCATTTTTAGAAGCGGGTGCCCCTTTGACTGACAGGCGGATGCCAGAACAGGCGGCTGTAGTCGACAGCCATCTGTTAAGTTTCGCCTCGGTTGATTGTAGTCACTGAACTGGCCCTCTTGACCATCTGAAGTATTTTTTTATGTCATTATCTGAAAAATAAAATGTCTTGCAATGATTTTATTTCTACGAATGGTGCGTGAACTAGCATATTAGTACATATGGTGAAGTAAAAATAGAACCACGGAGACATAGAGGGGTTGCCTTTAAAAAAACAACAACAAAAAAACAAGACCAAAACAGTAATGACAGCACAGAAAGAGAAGCGAAGACAGATGAGGAGATGGACAGGAGGAGAACATTAACAACAGAGCCTAAACAAGATGGGTGAGCACTGCCAGTGAAGAGAGCTATGATGAGAGCTATGACTCAGAAGACCAGACAATTATGTCCATTCTATTATTGGACCAATAGCTTTATTGACAGCGCATCTCCCTTTCAGTCCTGCTTCTTACTCATTCCTCCAGTCACTTCAGGACCTGGCTCACCCCAACACACTGTTAAACTTTCTGAAAATAAAACTGAGCCAGTCATACTTGGTTTATGTATAATAGTCTCAGTTTAAGTTTGTTAATAGGTTTGTAATGTTTAATTGTAATCTACCTGATCCCAAAAGACAAATGTGAACATACACAATTGACAAATTGAATTTTCACATTATCAGCACGGTGGCCCAAAAAATAAATAAACCCCAGTAAAATCTCTGTCTCAAAATTCTATTATCACACAGAGTAAGCACACTGTCACATTACCACTGCTTTTCATTCAGCCACTGTGAAGAAAGACCTCTGTAAAGGCTTTCCAGTCTATCAGAATCACACTTCTTTTTCCACTCAAGATATTAAAATAGTCACACTTAGAGTTACACATGCCAGCAGGTGCCTAAAAGTATGAATGGTACTCATCATATGGCTGGCATTCACTTTTGTTTTTCTGGGAGGTGAAACAAAACAAAAAAAAATCTCTAGAAAGGATGTTTTGGGTTGTTTGTTTTTTTTTTACCTGCATTTGTCTTCTTTGTCTGATTTTAAAACTTTAACCACAAACTGTATATGAAAGATGGAAAAGTAAAACCCAGTCTGAACCACCTTAAACCTGCAATCTTTCTAATCACCAGCAGGGGGTGACTGCTTGGCTGCTAAAAAGAAAAAAATCAGACTGCACTGAAGTCTATCAGAAAAATGACACTGCTTTTCTATTGACTTAATTCCCGCTTCTGCATTTTTCTCCACATGAATTTGTGGTCTCAATAACTTTGAAATAGTCTTCAGTACAAGATAATGATTGTTACAGAAGAGAAAAATCACCACTGAGTGATGTCACAATAAAATGATATATACACACACAGTTCTTACCCTGCTTGACTTTACTACTTGATCGGAGCAGTAACAAATACTGAAACACTGTTTCAACAAAAAACATAGCATATTTCCCAATAATGAGGTTACTGCTGTGCCAAGTGTCTTACTAACTTTGCATTTCTTCACATCTAGTTGATAAATTCGGGAAAAACACACTTTCTCACCTGAAAACTAATCATGCTGATCTCAATTCTGCATTAAACCATGTTTACTGCTTAAATTAGCAGCTGGAATATCAATCTATAATCTATGGAACAAATTACAGCAGCAGCGGCTTATTAGGACAAGTTATTTTTCTTGCATCCATGTTACTTTTGATGTATAGAGAAGATGAATACACTATGATTATATGGCCATTAGTGTATAGCCACAAAGGAAGGCAATTATTAGGCCTTCTTTTTATAGTGAGTGGTGTCAAGGACAGGGATGAAGCAGCATTTATGCATGAGAGTGTCTGCATTTGAAGCTTAGTGACGCATATACTTGATGGCTGCAAACACACATTCAGTTCATTATTACTTTCACTGATAATTTCCAACAACATGCAATTCATGCATGCACACAAACACGTGCATATTATGTCTCAAATTTAAGCTTCCCACACGGAGTAGAGTCACTAATCTGCAGCATCACTAACAAACCAAAGTCAATACCACAGGTGTGGTGCACACAGATGAAAAGACAAAACGAAAAACCTGCATTCACCAACACAAAACTGTCTTAGTGGTTCAAAGGTCCACAATCCGTTCAGTGTTCTCAGTGAAGATGGGATACTGAACTGAATAAACATGATCTGCATGTTTTTACTTCTTAAGATAGGATACCTTTATTAGTCCCACAAGGGGGAATTTCTGAGGTTAAAGCTGCCTTTAAACTAATAGCGATCACACTATGTAGTACCAAACATCTAACACTTCATCTGCAGATATCAGAGGTCCTGTTTCATATAGACTTAATTGAATACAGTCACTATAATGGTATGATTCATAATAAGCACATTATCATAAATACAGCAGATCCAACTCTACAGGCACACTGAAACAGTAGCTTGTTAGTTATAGAGTAGCTACTCATAACCCAAACCTGGTTTGAACACCAGCAAATACCATATTGTATCAAATAATACTAAAAACTTGCAAAAAAATTGCAATTATTAGGATAAAAGTAAGGCAATTTTCTTTTATTCCTTTCCTCCAGTTTAATTTGTTTTTGCAACCAAAGCCGCCAAGCCCTGCTGACTTCACATGAAACACAGGTTTAAGGTAGCTCAACACAGGCTTCAGCCAATCCTTTAAGCTATAGTCACACGGGCCTACTGGCAGTCCCGAGCGACTGGTGGTTATTCCATGCTAACTGCCAGTTGCTTGGAAAAATGTATATTCCCCAGCTGATTAGTGAGTAGTTGCATGTGGTTGGTTGATGTTGATGGCGGAAATTAGTCAGAAATAGGTGACTAACGCTGCAGCACTGAAAACATCCTTGCTTTACACATTACACAGAGAAATAATATTTTGTTACACTGCTATGCCGATGAGGCACAGCTCTACCTCCCAGTTAAATTTACTAACCTCTTCTCAACCTCACAGTCTGTCTGCCTGATAGTATGACACTGATGTGTGGATTTATCAAATTAAAGTCAGATAAAACAGAAACGCTTATCATGAATTCAGACAAGCTGCATCCAAACATTAAGTTTCCCCTTGGTCCCTTATCCGTCCAGGTAAAATCCGCTGTTAGAAACCTGGGTGTGTTATTTGATTGAGAAACATATACATTTTATCTGTAAAATACATAATTTGAGCCAAAATAATACAATTACCTAATACACAACAGACAGTCAGGTAACTAGAAAAAATACATCGTTTAGTAAAGGTAATTTATGAATGATAGCATCTTTCTGTGTTTGAAACCATTAAAGACATTGTAAAACTTTATTATAAAAATATTGAATATTGATGTTATACCATAACTGCATCCACTCTGAGGCTTCTCTTTCTGTTCAAAGTCACAAAAATACAGGATTTGTTACTAGTGTCACATTTTGACTGACACAACAATGGGGTGCGCCAGTGTAATATTGTCAGATTACTAGAGCAAACATGTTCAGGCTGACACTCTGAGAGCACAGAGAATCACTTCAGACAGAAAATAGGTCACACTGATGCATCTCTCAGGAGAACAGAATACAACCCCTCCATTTTCCTGCATTTTCACCAAGACACACCATCTGCATCAATCATTTCTTTAAGAAAACTGCAGACACGCAGATGCTAGATCATCCTAAATAAACAGGAGCATGCAGAAAAACGACTCATCCTGCACCGTGCTGCAAAGCACTTGGCTCTGCTGCTGCTGTCTGTCACCTCGGAGAGTCAGCAGAGGAGGGGCGAGCTGAGGACAAGGCCCTGCTGGAGCGCTAAAAGGGCAGGTGCAGCCAAGCGCTAAATGAACTGCTTGTTTTAGACACTCTCCATTGCATCAGCTTTTTGTGACAGCTTGAGGTAAGTGCATTGAGGATGACTTCATTGAAATTACTTTTTGGACAGAAGATAAATACAGCGGACTGACTTTGCAGATCAGTCAGTTTGTGTGTGTGATGCAGCTTTGAATGGGAATATGAGCTGGAAATTGTCTTACACTGTGCTTGAAACTTTAGAGTGACAGCTCACTGTTTTCTCAGTGTATAACTTTGGTCATTTGTCTTCTTACAGCCACGTGCGAGCAGAAACAGACGTGTTCAAGGTGTTTTTGCTACCTGGGATATGACCACTATCCGTCAAGATGACATCAAGAGTTGCCAAGAGAGAGAAAAGAGAAGCAATAAAAACTGTGGCACCAGATTTAGTTTAGGACAGATACAGTGAATCCTGCATGTCAAAACAACATTTTAAACAGCTCTACATGACCAGATCTGTCATTAGAGATGAATTTGTGAGAATATCGATTCAACCTAAAATCTACAATGGAAAGAGAAGCGTATAAGGCAACGGCAGAATTGGTATTAGAAACGCTTGGAGAAACAAAATGCATATAACTCAGTACATATGAGCCATTATGGTGCTAAATTCAAACAATTAAGTTGTTACTTGTGTTGCATGAGTTCTTCAACTATCTGAATGATGGGGGAAAAGAAAGAAATCATCAAATGTGCACTTTTCCTGAGCCCTTGTGCTACAATCAGCTGATTTCAGTTAATTTGCAGGGAAGATAAAAATAGTAGGGCAGTCTACAACTTTTGAGGAGTGGAAAGATAAAAACTGCTTCCATTTTTACTGCACTAAAAGGGAACATTGACTCTTTGCAATCATCTGCAAGGGAACTTTAACACAAAGCTACTAGTGAAGAACTTGCAATGCAATGGCAAACCCAGAGAGGCAACCATGATAAACAGTCAGGCTTGTAGTACTGTAGCCTCAGTTTCTACAATAGCATCACCAACGCTGTAGTCAGAACCCGTACATTTAAAAGAGTGTACGTGTCCTCGTTTGGATAGGGATTTGTGTCTGTGTGTGGGCATATAGCCTCAGCCTTTTATTGTTAACTGGTAATTGTGAGACAATGTTGCAGAGTAACACAAAAGTAATGGGACAGGAACTGCTTTTTTCGTGAAGTAAATCATTAACGTAATGTTGTAAAAACTAACAAAGTTAGTCTACTGCATTACACAACTGGGTATAGTATCAATCTTCAATGCCAATAAAATGCCATCACTTTTTATATTAAAACATGACTCTTCACAAACAACACAAACCTCCTTTGGGGAGAGATTATCTGTGATATAATGATAGGATGGCATAAATGCAATAATTTGACACAAAAGACATGCAATATAAACCACAGACAAGAGGGTAATTAAGATTAAGGACGTTAGCTGGTTCAGCAACGACTCACCCCACATTAACACTAAATGCCACTTTGGGAGCAGCGAATGCAGCAACACTGACAAAAAGCAATATTAACTACATCATATTTGACCATTCTATCATTTTTCTACTATTTCCATTGTTGCCATTTATAAATTCTATCTATGTCAAAGAAGATAAACTAGGAAAATTAAAGCTGTGTAAATTCAATTAACCTGCTTCAGGCCCCCGGTCCTGGTACAACGCATGCTGGCTCACTGTCACGGGAATATTTGAATTTTATTTTACTGGTAACTTCTGTGATTTTACTGCTGCTTAAAAAAAACATCTTGTTTCTACTTTCTATGAACATAATCAACCAAAATAAAAGGAAAGAGAAGGCTTAAAAAGCATGGCCTGTTTTCCCACGGCTCAGCTGGTCCAAAGCAGCCATCCATGGTCAATATGGCACCAAATGTTAACTCTGCCAAAGAATATTCTAACATCAAGACCGTGGGAGCATTAAAATCCCCACTGAGCTCACGATCACTCGTCCCTGTTTGACATCTACCTGCTGTGTCACATCTATCACTAACAGGCCAATTACCACTTTATGCAGAGCAAGACAAGAGGCTGCGGAGACCAGACCGTGAAGACACACAACACAAGGCATTAACCGTGAAGTGTTAAAATAAAAACAGGTGCTGATTAAATCTGCCTGGGTAATTGTGGATGTGACTAAGTGTTGAGAACTACTGTAACATGAGCACTAAGTGTGATTTTTTGCTGGGTGATCTTCATTTTTCTTTGAATGAACGCCTCAGAATAGCAGACTCATTCATTAAATATTTGGGGGAGTGTCGCCCAAGTGACCCAGGTGTCCCCAAGTGTTACTTTCAACAGGTGACGATCGGCACCACAACAACAACAAAGCAACACAAACAGCTGCACTGAGAAACAGCTCCCTGTACCTGCACACCAAACTCAGAGTAGCAGCCAAGTAAGGATTTTTCCAGCTTACATTCCTGGGGATTAAAGTTTTTTTCCTTCTTGCAGTGGCTCAGACTCAAAAATGTGACTTTAGTTGTTTTTTGATGGCTTACTCTGATTAATCCGAAGAGTCTTAGTTTCTCAATTTAAAGAGATGAGTCACGCCGTGCGTTGCCTGGACGTGCTTTTAGTTTCCAGCACTTGTGATGATGCAAATTCACCTGCACCTCGCAGGCTAAAAATACCGCATTTTTTCCCCTCATTTAAAACCAGCACCTATACTCATCTCACTCGGGCTGCCACGTTAGCTGCGATCGCATGATGACATCTGTGCAACAAAGATCTCCTGTAGCTCTTGCACGAGCAGCTGGGCTGGCAGCATTTTCATACTGAGGTATGCAAGAATCGCAGAGCCGTTAAATCGTGCATCTCAAAATCAGGCACCTGACCGAGGCTCCTGCCTCTTACGCCTGTTCATTATAACGGGCTAACGTTCACCTCTTCGCCTATTCGGTGAGCCGGTGTGGAGAATCACTTACACAGGATCAGTGGGAGCCGAATGACCGCCAGTCACAGTCTCTTTCACGTTATTCCAGATAATGAGAGAAAGACGCGGAGGGGATGCGCCTCTGCAAGTGTAAACTTCCGCGACACCTGTCCGTCTCCCAGATACTTTTCCTCTCCTGCCCCTCGGTTAGTCAGCTTATTGTGTTTCCACCCCCCATCACCACCACCACCCCCAAAGCAGCGGACGTAGGAACCGCTGAATGGGCGATCACGAGGTTTGTATTACACGGAGGAAGAAGGAGGAGGGAGGGGAGGACGCACTGCGAGGGAGGTAAGGGATTGGCACCCAAACCTTGATTCTTCCCTGGTGGCGCACAGCGTGAACTCATATTTAGGGATGAAATTTTCGAGGTTGGAGAGAAACTAGTTGGGGCTGTTTCCGCGCTTTGCTGACGCAATATCACATTTCATTTTTCTGCAGGCACCTGGGCATCCCGAGCTCCAGTGTTGGCACTGATGCTCATGCATGGGGAGAGTTGGGGGAGGAGGCGCTGTGTTGGCTGACTGCTTCATTCACAAAGCCATTCACTGTGCAATTAACCAAAGAGAGGGTGAGGCAGCTCGTCCCAAGTCTCTGTCAGATGGATCAAATCGTTAGATGACTTCACTCTTGCAATGGTCTGGCTTAATTAACTTTCACATAAGTTACGTAATGCACTAATTAATTACTTTTAAAACCCATTTCAAGAAAAGATTTGAATATAAATTGTTTTTCATAAACAGATGGACTTTAGAAAATCATTCCAATTCCTGCATATCCATTATTAGTCCTGCCTTGTGCTCTGCCAAAGCACCACAGCACTAAAACCTGGCTGCTTGTTCTCTGTATTAGTGCTCTGTCTTAAGAATGCTGACACTAGTGCCTCACAAAAACAATTTCTGGGCTGTTGCCCTACATGTTTTTTTGCAAAATAAAGAGCTCACCTAACTTTGCAATTACGGGCTACTTCGCCTGTATTATAAATCAAGCCGTGCTGATGCTTACTTTATTCTAAGTGTAATTAAAGATGCTGGATTTGCAGCAGATGTTGCCAGGGCAATTTTTCAAAGTCATATTTTATCGCACATACTAAACCCTGTTTTCACTTATTAGATAGATTATGTACTGGAAAAATAGAGGCCCCACCGTTGATCTGCAGGCATAGAGTACTGTTCAAAAGTTTTGAGCCACCCTTCTTCATATTTTGCAAGGAAAAGGGGAAATAGAGGTAGTCATTTATTAAAACATGTGCAATTATTGTTGTTTGTTTGTTTTTTAGGAGTTGTGCAATTCTAACAAGCTAAGTTTTTGTCAAGGTTTTTGGGCATGGCCTTGTTGGCACGAAAAATTATCCCTGTCAGATTGTGTTAACATCGGAATTTGATCTAACCAAAGAATTGGGAGAAAATTATGTGTTTTTAGTAGCAACTGGCTACTAGTTACATGTACAGACAACACTGGTTCAGTCCTTGTGTTAGGTGCATTATTGATGCTTGAATGATTCATAGGTCAGTGTTAAGTGGCTTAACAAGCAAAAACAAAAACTGGTGAGAATGGTGAGGTACAAGAGCTCGACTGAGCATGAGTGAAAAAGCAGCCAATGTCCAAAGATGGACTGGAAAGACCTTGAGAAATCCTGGAGAACTATTCCTCAAGACTTGCTGCAGTGGCAAGTCTCTCTTTAATTATACTTATTCAGACTTTAAAATGGGTTGTGAATGTCAAAGTGTTATGTTTTTTGCATATTCAAATGCAACTAAAGACCTAAACTGGACCCAAAGACGCAAACTGGAAATGTGTGTAATTAATTATTCTAATTAGAACCTCAATGATTTTTAAAAGATAATTTCCAGGCTAAAAATAAGCCAGACGTTCCAGCTCTAAGGCTGTGATAGTATGGCGATGCATTAGTCCACATGGCATCTGCAAAAGCTTAATTAACGCTAAACACTATATACAGATGTTGTACAGATAATGTCTTTTGCAGAGAAAGTCTTTTGGCGCGTTGAGACCAGAAATGTTGAGGAGCTGAGACCCAATTTAAAGCAAGAATGTGAAAACGTATTATTTTTATAACAGCAGCTACTGTTCTCCTCACCTCAGCTCACAAATGCTCACAGATGATGCTTTAAAAAGAGTGAAATAGAAACATGCCGCAGCTTTTTTGAAATGGGTTGTTGGCATTAAATTACTTCTGACCATAAACTGGAAATATCATTAATGTCAGTTATTCTTTTGTTACCTTCAAACTTATTACTTACCTTCTGTTTTGAAATAGATAATACCGCAGATAAAATTATAGTAAACAATACATCATTAAACCATATAAAGTGCATCACTGCAAGACCCCGGCGTATAAATAAATGGACTTAGCAATTATTTCTAGATGGTCACGGTTGGGGATTATTCATTTTGCTTCTTTAACTAGAGTGAATATGACTGCATGCCTGATATTCAGCGGTTCACTTTAAACCAAGCATGCTTGTTATGGTTCAGTGCTTATTGCTTGGAGATTGCTTTAAATAACTTGTCTGGCTTGTTAAACTGTGGTTTTACTTGCTTTGTCTGCAAGCTTTAATTAGACCATGGGAAGCAAACATGTCTAACAAATATATTGAAACGTTCTACCTGTGGACTATTATAACAAAGGCGAGGTAGGGGGTGCTAAATTGACCGTGTGTAGAAGTTCAGCAGGATGGCCAATTCTCTGCATAACATAAACTGCAATTATCTTGTAATGGGGATGCAAGAGTCAGTTAGTATGCATATCACAGGGATTAAACTAAACTGAAAGCAGTCAAGGAGGATGAAGCATCAAGACTCCCAGTACTATTCCAGTCTGGTATTGTGGGTCACTTAGTATGGAGCTCCAGTGTGAAGCTGAGGGTCATTCTAAGGTTTCACGTGCAAAATCCTCTGGTCGTAAGCGCATGTAAAAAGCTTATTAAAAGCTTTACACTTAATTCTAATGTGCATGCTTCATGTTTTGCTGCTGAATCACTCTCTATATGACCCCGCATTTACCTCAAATCTGAGGTGAGCAAAGTCGGTGAACCTGGGGTGTTTTAGGTTGTTAAAATGTCCTATTGAGAGCTGCCATAAGCTCATCATGTTCACAAGTGGGAATGTTCGTGCAGTCATCTTCTACAGGAGTTGTGTGAACGTGCAGCCAAACAGGTAAAGCCTGCTGAGGAGTTATGGCTGAAGTGGAGCAACGGGGACGGCAAAGCACACCCCCCTTCTATCCATGTCACATGCTGAAGTTACAGCGTTCATGTGTGCACAAACACAGCTGTGTGTGGGTATTATTTGCTGTGACAGTCATTGTCTTTATGTGTTTGGAAGCAGATTATAGCTCCACATTCTCAGCGATGGCATTTCAGGTTATTGTCCTCTGAGGGCTTCGCTGCACTGTATAAGATCTCGTCCGTTGGCAAATGTCACCCTTCAAAACCATATAAATGGTCTGTGAATCACAATCCCATTTTTAGCAGACAGAATGAGTTGATCCATGACTGTTTTGTCAGGGAAACTCGTAACTGTTTTGGGGGTGGAAAACACAACAATTTGTACTATAAGTGGAAGTTTACAGGCACAAAACACTTACCATTGTGAATCCTACCCACTAGGGAAAAAATGACAGGGTGTTAACCAATGTCAGCCACCAGGGGGCCTTCAAAATGTAACCTCACTCAAGTTATTACGATAATAATATAATAGCATAGTTTATGAAGACACAAACCACTATGTTTTTTTTTAAACAGGTCATTTAAAAAAAACATGTTTTTCACATACAAAAGCTTCACAGTTTCAGAGGTGGTGATGTTCTCGAAACAACAACCCCATGAGTGATTTAGTGGCACTACACAAATCCCTAAGATTAGCATCTTCTGTGATTCTCATCCAAACATTATTATTTTTACTGCTTATCCATTTAGATAAGTGTAAGTAATAACAGCAGTAAAAAGAATATGATTTATAAATTCATGTCTTTATTTGATTTATCTGTCTGCTGTTGGGCTTTTATACCCAGTGATGCACAAACAAGAGTTACATCATTCAACTGCAGAAAACCACAATACAATATAAATACAAAACTACAATAAACACAGGCATTAGCTCAATAAAGATATGCACACAATTACCTCCAAAATGATGAATAACTGTGAAATATTTAATAAAATTTATCAAAATGACTCCAGCTTTACTTTACATTTAAACCAACCTTTGACCTCTATTTAAAAAGATTTAATAGACGTAAAAGAAGGAATCAATTTCATTTCTGTTGGAAGTTTATTTCATAGATGAAAAGCCTTTATGGAGAATGTCCGAATTTAGATCTGCAATGTAGTATTTTACAGTTTGCACAATTTCACATGTACTCGGTAAAAAACGCGGTGACGTCTGTGCATCCAGGAAGGCAGCAGGTGCGTGAGATGTACTTACATAAGAGGAAACTGCTTTTGCACCTGCGACAATCACCAGTCAGGATATCCTCAGTGATCCATATATTGACCCAAGCCTGTCTCTGTGTCCTCCGGGTAACAGAGGAAATATCCTGCTCCTGTTGACTTTATTCTATGAATTAGTTTTACCTGGGGAAGCTTTTCCATTTGGGACCACTCGTACAGTAAATTACTCTCGATGCTTGCCACCAAACATGGTGGTTTCTTCTTCCACGAGACATTTCAGAGGTCATTTAGAAGCTGAACAGAAAGGCAGCCTCATAATTACTTTGATGGGAGATTGCTTAAATAATCCACTTTCCTCCAATGTAACTGTTCTGGAAGATCAGAATATCAGTAAGTGTGCTTTAATCTGGCTGCTCACTCAAGAGCAGGACCTTTGCAAAGCAATGTTGAATGAATGTGCACTTTATGTTTGCATAAAAATAGAGAGCATGACTTTGCAGGAGAATATCTCTTGAGTAGGAGATCAGCAAGATGTTGCACACCAGCAAGTAAGATGCTTCTCGATCTCAGGAATATAATTATCCATCCATCCATCCATCCATCTTCATCCGCTTATCCGAGGTCGGGTCGCGGGGGTAGCAGCCTAAGCAAAGAGGTCCAGACCTCCCTCTCCCCAGCCACCTCCTCCAGCTTGTCCGGGGGAATACCAAGGCGTTCCCAGGCCAGCCGAGAGATATAATCTCTCCAGCGTGTCCTGGGTCTGCCCCGGGGCCTCCTCCCGGTGGGACATGCCTGGAACACCTCGCCCAGGAGGCGCCCAGGGGGCATCCTTGCCAGATGCCCGAACCACCTCAGCTGGCTCCTTTCGATGTGGAGCAGCAGCTGCTCTACTCTGAGCCCCTCCCGGATGGACGAACTTCTCACCCTATCTCTAAGGGAGAGGCCAGCCACCCTTCGGAGGAAGCTCATTTCCGCCGCTTGTATCCGCGATCTCGTTCTTTCGGTCACTACCCACAGCTCGTGGCCATAGGTGAGGGTAGGGACGTAGATCGACCGGTAAATTGAGAGCTTCGCTTTTACACTCAGCTCCCTCTTCACCACGACTGACCGGTGCAGCGTCCGCATTACTGCAGCCGCAGCCCCAATCCGTCTGTCGATCTCCGGCTCCCTTCTCCCATCACTCGCGAACAAGACCCCGAGATACTTGAACTCCTCCACTTGGGGCAGGAACTCATCCCCGACCCGGAGTGGGCACTCCACCCTTTTCCGGCTGAGAACCATGGCCTCAGATTTGGAGGTGCTGATCCTCATTCCCGCTGCGTCACACTCGGCTGCGAACCGCTCCAGAATATAATTATTCAAAGCATTTAGGAGCTGTAATTGCTTCATGTATCTACATAAGTGTTAAAGGCCTAAAATGCTACAAACCTCAGAGTATTGGATCAAAGCTCCTGTTTAATCCCCATTATATTTTGTGTGTTAAACCCTCTGCAGTCTAGCTCCTAAAAGGAACAAAATATTTGCCTCCTCTCGATGCTTTCGCTCACTTTACTTCCTTTCCAACATATAGTGTCTTGCGTTAGTCAGTGACGAGGTGGAGGTGAAGCCTCTGCCTACTCAGCATGACTAATTGCCCATAAGTGGCCATTTCAGTGCTGGAAACAAAGCATCGCAAACAGCAAACAAACACTGTGAGTCACTCTGTGCATTGTGGTTATGCACTGTGTGGATTAAATGGAAGAAAATGTATTTAATCTTGTAAAGAACAGACAAAATGTGAGCTTTTTTAACGTGTGATATCTTTACAGCTGATAAACAGATAAATGGATTTGGCATTTTTGTGGTTGATGAATACTTTTTCTTTTTTGTTAGAATTCCCCGGAGTGACGGAAGGGAGTCATTTCCCCTGTTACAGCTAATAAAGCACTAATTGCCCTCTGGGTTGGGACGTGAGTTATGAGCAGGAGCTGAGGTAAATCACTTTTATAATGGAAAACAACAGCCTTCCCTTCTGGTTACACTATGTACAACTCAACCAGTTAGCAAGTTAGCAGTAAAATACCTTCAGAAGAGATACTCAATGAGGCTGATTTTGAAGACAGGTTAGCAGAAATGCAACGGAACTGAGCTCAGAAGGTTGTGGAAAGTAACATTTTTTTGGAGGTTTTATGATTCACATGGCAAAATGATTTAGATTCAAACTCATACCTTAAGACGCCCCCTTTAGCCTCCACTAACCCCAGACTAATTCTTTTTCCTTCTACTGTTTAGAAACCACAACATATTGACAGTCTGGTCAGTCTGCTCACAGACTCTATTAGTCACACAGCACAGAAGCCTGCTAACTCCCCTCCTTTCCTGTGTTTATTTCACAAATGTGCATGAGTGAGAGTAAATTTGCCAGCCACTCCACTTCCCAGTTTGCTTGCCAGCAGTTTTCTCCAGCCAAGTTGAGCCACAGCTGTTTACAAAGAAGGTGTTTCTGTTGCTACAGCCAGTCGGCCTTGGATCATAGGTTAGTAGCACTTATTAATGCACACAGTACATGTAACACAGACATGGCTCATGAATATTTTCAGCAGTCGTGCACCCGTAGCAACGATGAAATGTAAATGAATCAATTATGCAACTTCATCTCATTTTGTGTTTTAGCCCAGAGATACAAAACTTTCCACAAATCCAAGCTTTGTTATGCAAAAACAAACTGAAAAGACACTGATAGCTTTTATTTGTATTTTTTCTGGCTTTTATTTCGGCATTTTTCAGCCCACTTTAGTGGTTTTGGATTCCACAGCTTTAACGTCCCAGTTTGCTCTCACCACTCAGATCAATGAATCTTTTACAGACCAGCTATATCATGAAGTGCTCTCTGAGTAACACTACTGACTTTGTGCATGTGTCACATTTTTTATTTTCAGTTTCAGGGGTATTCTCCTCTATTCTCAGGAGAATAGAGGAGGAATAGGTGGTATGAGTGAACCGTGGCACATTATAAAATGTAGAAATCGCAGGAGTTTGAGGGGACGTGGCAGGATTCTTCTTGATGGCAGTACTGAGATCCTCTGTGTAACAAAATGAAAGATTATACTATTGCGGTCCAATTACAAGCAACAGGTGGCTAAACTTGACTTTGTTTTACCTTCTGTGACAGGCTTGGTTGAAGCATTGACCAGGTACAGACTCCAGCTTTACTGAATGTGTTGTGCAACGATATTATGGGAATATTACACAGCACTGGCCTGAACCTGCCGAGGAATAACAGTTAAGGATACCACATTAACCAAAAACAAAGGGCATTGCTAATCCAGTGTCATAATAACAACAACAGAAATCATACACGCGTGTGACTTGTGACAGAAAACACAATGGGAGGGGCCCCTTTGCAATGCCATCACTGTGTTTACTACCTAAAAAGCTAGTTTCCAGGCCAGTCCGGTTGACACTCTTTATCTGGTTGTCACCATATCAGGCCTTATATGTCTAAAGACTGTTAAGCTTCCAACACCACATCCAGAAAAAAACCTGTTCTTTATGGATCCATATTTATGTAATAAAGATGCACTGTGACACTAATTGCTCTCCGATTATAATAGGTAGCCTAGTGTCTGTAGTGCTCTGTGTATGAGTGTGCAGCTGGAGAGGCTAGTGGAGTGGTGTGCATGTGAAACCGAAGCCCATCCACACCTTGCCTTGTCTGCTCTCTCCTCTCCTCAAAGGCTTCAGCCCTCAGCGGCATTTGTGTGAATCCAACTTCTTGCCGCCATGGTAACCAGAGCAGAGAGAGGATTGGATATAAATGAGAGAAAGTGAGAGGCCATGACCCGAACATCACACAGTCTCCCATGATGCTGTGTTTAGTATTCCGGCTGAATGAGCAGTGCTCACTCTGCTACAGTAATAACTGGACAATTTGGACTTAATTATCACCTTCCTACTTACTTCATTGTTTTAATAAGATACAACACTGATTATAGTATGACCGTGTTTTCATGAATCTTATGATCCGTCCTCGGTCTCTTTTACACGATGCTAATTGTGCAGAATTATGTTGCAGCAAATTGTTTGAATTTTACTTTCATAAATCATATCTGAGCTGATTCCACGGATTTTCTTGCATGCTTTTGCATGATGGGCAGGATTAGTTCATTTCTGTGTCTCTGCATTATTACACTATCAAACAATCAAATTGAATGAAGAGCAAAGTGCAAGTAACAGCAAAAGTAAGATAGATAAAATTGTAGATGTTTGTCTTTTGCCACATTTGTTTGGAGCAAGCGTTGCTGAGTCTTTGAGTGCAAGCAAAGAATGATGTAGGAATGCAAGGTGAGCACAAAGGATTCTCATTTCTGTGTGAAGCGACTGAATCAGAGTCTTTTGACTGAGTTAAACTCGCACTGGGTTTGTGGGGATTTTTTTGTTGTAGTTTGCAGGAATTTGGAACCAAAAGCAGACTCTATAGGCAGGTGGGTTTAACATAAAGTTCACCTTTAATGGTGAAAAAAACAACAGACCAAAATCCAGAGAAACAGAATATGTAACAGAATTCAAATACAGGGATGGAGGGGAACACATAGGAGACAAACACATTGTGACAAAGATAAAAGGAAACTGAAGTTAATAAAGAAGCAAAGGCCTAACTACGGGGGAGGTAACAGCTTGGTGCACAGGTGGAAGAATCTGAGATAAGGTGCTACAAAATACAAGGAACAAAAGACTAATATAACATAACTAGAACAAGAAACACTTCGCACAGGGACGAAGACTGGACAAAGAATTACGGGGCACACCAGGAAAACAAGAATTTAACTCTTATCCTCATCCCATCCTGAAATTAGCGCTTTTTATCCTGTCTTCCTCCCATCATCCCTAACCAGTGACAGCATATGGCTGCCCTCCCTGAGCCTGGTTCTGCTGAAGGTTTAGTCCTGTTAAAACTGAGTTTTTCCTTCCTGCTGTTGCCGAGTGCTTGCTCAAAGAGGGGTCATTTGAATTTGATTGCTGAGGTATTCTCTATTATTGCAGGGTCTTTACTTCATAATGTGAAGCTCCTTGAGCTGACTGCTCCTGTGATTTTGGTGCTATATTAATAAAATTGAACTGAATAAACTCTACAACATATCTATGTTCAAAAAAAAAAAAACTAAGAAAACCTAATGACAAACCTAAAGCTACAACCATAAGGAAGGTAACCAGGGAATAATTGTTAAACAGAATGTAAACCCAGAGACTCGGATCACTGTAAATACAAGAAATCAAAAAGTAAATCTCAGGAAAACTGTGACAGTTAATTTGCCCTTCATGAAAATTATTTTTCAGGTATTGCTGTCTTAAATATTTCACTAAAAGCCATGTAGGCTGAAAACAAGCCTATTATTTTATTTAATGTGGAGTTTTTTGTTTTGTTTTTTTGTTTTTAATTTATTTGAATCATCTGTGTCAGTTGTTTTTATTAGTCCAGAAAGTTTGAATGAAAAAGTCAGATCCTAAGGTGGATCTTATTTTTTCAGTTATTGAAAACAAGCAAAAGAGGCCCTCTCATGTATGTCATGAATCAAAAATATGACTTCTGTGGATTTAAAAAGCATCTCCCTCCTGTTTCACAAAGGTTATGAAATCCTTCCTCTTAAAACTCTTAAAAAATCATGTCTTATATTTTCTGACTTTTTGAAAATGACAACTAATTATAATGTGGCATCCATAGCTAAAAGAGTAAATTTCTCCTTCAGCCTGCCTGTCAGGGAAGAAAAAGAAAGTGGGAGGGTGCTTATCCTGAAAATGTCAGTGCACACATTTACTTGCTTATACTAAAACTTAAAAAAAATCCCCTTTAAATAATCAGAAAGTGCTTTTCAGCATCCTTTTATTTGTATTCTGTTTCAAAATGCAAATGGGATATTTTCCTGATTTTATGGGCTAATATCAAATACTTTTCTACTATTTTAAAGCCACACAATACATGTATGTATATGTGTTAAAACATTTGGGACGTCATGTTTCCACAGCCCCGATGACATACCATTTAACAGACTATCCACACAATTAATATTTTCTGTTCCTGTGAACACAGAGATGGTACAGGTGTGAGACTAAGGGCAAAAACTCTTGCTAACTAATGATAGTGTATTTAAGATTAACTCAAAGAGTTGGGATAAAAGAAAAATCCAGACTGTAATCAGTCTTTGTTCAATGACAAACACACAAATTGCAGCACAGCTGTGTTGTTTTTCCTGAGCCTCATCTTTGGCTTCCTCTGCACTTTCCACATGATAGCACTGAAAGCCTCACTGCTATTCTCTCCCTCACACCTTTCACATAGCTGTTACCAAAGCAGCAGCACACAGAGAGGGGGAAAAAAATAAAAAAGACGACAATGTGCTGTAGAGGAGTATTGATTCGCAAACAGACCTTAAGGTTGTTCGCTTGTACAGAGAGGTGATGGATGGAATATGAGTTGCAGTCTCTCATTTCTCAGCAGAGGTTATAGTTACACGGCCCTGCACTAATTATACACACACGGAGTCCATTCATTAGCGTGCTACACGTGGGAGATCTCTTCATGAGCGACGTATCTGCACAAAGCAGCAGAGACACGCTGCTTTCTGGTGCATGCCTAAATGGAGGCTAAATGGCAGCATGAAACAAACAAGCTTCATCCTGGTGAAGAAAGAGGCTAATTTATTATTGTGTTAGAGCTTCATATCATCTGAAAGCATTTGCTAGTTCAGAATGGGCGTTTGGAAGTTGACAAGACAACACACCAAGTCAAGTCAGTGGTACCTTATGTGACAGAAATCTCTGTTATTTTACTCATATTTGGTTTTAAAAAGCTGCTGATTTTCCTTTAGCTCTGGCAGAAACATGAAGACCTTGTATGCACTTCATGGCGGTGCAGAAAGCATGAGGAGGTCTGGGTTGTTTCTGTGTGGCGTGTGCGTGGGTTTTCACCAGGTGCTCCAGTCTCCTGAGCCCCTGCATGGTGGGCTAACTGTTGATTCTAAATTGACTGTAAGTGTGGATGTGAGCGGGTGTTTGTTTTTGTGTTAGCCCTGTGACGGCCTGGCGACCTGCCCAGGGTGTAATCCCACACACTGTCAGCTGGGATATGCTCCAGTCTCCCCATATGGAGAGTTAGCTTTGGTTTTCCTGTTTCAGTGAGACCTGAAACACTGGGGGAAAACACTTACACATTCATTTTCTTGCACAGATGCAAAATATTTAGCTGAAGCCCACAAAGGGTTAGCTTAGCTTAGAATAAATACTGAAAACAGGAGGAAATACCTCCTTCAAAGGCAACAAACTCAGGCAGTCCCTGCCAATGGCTAAGAAAGTTTGCCACATAACCCCGTGACCCCTAAAACCACGTCTTGCTTTTAAATACTGTTTTTATACAGATTATACAGACCACATTTATCATGTTAAGTGCTGAGCTTTATAAGCAAGGTGGGCACTCTTTATGCTCTGCTCAGCTAACTGCCTCCTGAAATAGGTGCAAATTCATGTAAATCTTAGAAACGTCTTCTTCCTCCAGACTTTCCCTTTAGGGGTCACCACAGCGAATGACCTTCCTCCATCTGACCCTGTCTCCAGCATCCTCCTGTGTCACACCAATCCTCACTACATCCATGAATCTTTTCTGTCCTCTTCCTCTATCCACTATCCCTCCTCTGCCTTTCCTTTACAAAGTTAACTTTGTTTTGGGGAACAAAGCAAGGAAATATACATCCCAGAAATACTATATAAAGAAATCTTATAGCTGTCATAGTACAAAATCCCTCATTACAGTAAAATAACTTTAACTTGGCTTACCGTTAGCCCCATTATGTCAATAATCTTTGCATTTCAGCAGAAGGAACACTCATTCTAATAACAGTTCACAGCCAAGTCCTGCTGCTGTTGACATCATTACAATGCAGTGCTGAACACCATAACAAAACTATAAAGGCCAATTTTCTGAATATCAAAACCTGGACAATAAAGTCACTTGGATGGATTTAAAGGAAAATGTTTTATAGCACTTTTCACAAATAAAGCTGTAAGAGTCGACCTTGCAAAGCATCCATTACCTTATGAGTCACTTCTCTTAATCCAGATGTTGTTACCTAAGTCACATTTTCTGTTTTCACTCATCTGTCACGCTGCTGCCAGTCAGTTTGGTTTCCTACCGTCACTCTCACGAAAACACATTTCTGCAAGTATTTATATCACAAATTACCTGTCGTCAAATCCATGGTTAAAGACACGGGGACACTTTGTGTACAAAATGAGTGTTTTTTTTCCCTACAAGGTCAAAGGCTGCTCCCCATAGAGCATCATCACCAGACACAGTGACAGCAGCTCAAAGCAGAGATACCGATGAATGACACTCCCTGTAGGGGAGCAGGGAGGGGGGAGAAATAGAAGTGGTTCTGCATAGCAGTTTTACATACTTAACTTTCTGAGATGCTTTAAAAATAGTTACTTTAAAGCTGAAAGCGCAGAATGAGTAAAAGATCGTGTAGACTTAAATGACTCTCGCCTAATGTCTTTGGCCACATTGAGGTCTGTTTGATTTAAACTTGTAATTTTCTCAACATGTTTTCATACACAAAATCACCTGCTGTTTTAAATTAAAGCACAAAGTCTGATTCCCATTAGGAATGACAGCAGAATTAATTACCCGGCTTGTCGAGCAACATGACTGGCATGTTTGTCCGCCAGCAGACTTGTGAGGATTGACTGTCGAAGCAGCGCCGGTTACTTTTCTACCCATCTCTTCCCCTTTTCTTCCTGACTAAACGTCGGCTTCATCGATTCACATCATTAGCTCGCAGCTGTCTAGCCAGTGGTCTCGCTGAACCTCCTGGGAAAAGGTTCGCAACAACATGTCTTAGGCAGCGTATCTCAGGAAATATAGGAAAGGGAGCTGGAATTCAGAGCTGGGGGATGAAAATAAATAACCATGTTTCATTCTCGCCACTTAAACCGTGGCTCACTCAGAAATGCTCTCACAATCTTTTTCAAGTTGTCTGAGTGAAAAGCTAAATCTTTCCCTGATACGCAAAGTAGTATGAGTGGCATGTGGGCTTGACTCGGACTGGGAATAAAATTTATTTGATTTCCATAATTTTCCCAGCAGTGCATGTCCTACTGGGAGGCATTTCCTCTGTGAGCGAGCGCCCAAGGCTTGACGAATTTAAAGTAGATTCATTCTCTCGCTCCCTCTCGTTTCTTTTTCCCATCCTGTTACACACCTTGACAGACTGTATCCACTCGTGTACAGCTTGTCCCATCATGAGATGCAGTCTTTATGTCTTCCAGCGTTTTACCGGCAAATAAATTCCTGCAGAGAACTGCCAAACCCTTAAAAATGATTGCCAGTTCATTTAAAACATACTTTTAAATTAAAAACAAGTTCCTGTCTCTGTCTCAAACACTCAAAAAAAATAAGAACTCCTCCCAAAACCAGGAAAAAAAAGGTATCATGTTTTTTTTTTATCCACATCAGACACTTGTGATTAAATCTGGTTTGCCAGTGTTTAGTCAACACTAGTCTGGAGGCTGAAAGATGAATTAACGGTGTCTGTGGCTCCTGCATATTTCACTGAAAAGTCTGCTGAAGAGTAATTACTGTAATTCCTTAACGGCTCACTGAAGTGTTTGGATCCGTTAAGGAACTTTATAAACAGTCACAGGACATATATGTCCCGAAAGCGCAACGAGAGAGAGATGTCTACAGAGCCGGGAGACAAATTTGCTTCATGATGCAGGATTTCTTCAAACTACCACTTTTTTATGAGTTATGTAGAGAAGTCTGACAACACAAGTTTCCTCTCTGCGTTGGTGTTTTTTAACACACACACTTTGGAAGCTTTTACACTGCAGCTTTAAGTGGAAAATGGCCTTCATACTCCCACTTGGGTCGGGGTAGCTGGGCAGGGTGGGTGTTTTCTTTCTTTCTTTTTTTTCTTTTTCTTTCTTTTTTCAAACCAAGGCCCCTCAAGATGTCTGACATGTTTCTGCAGGACCACAGGCCACTGGTTGGCGCACAGCAAAGGCTTGTGGTGGGCTGTTTGTCTGTGTGAAGCTGGCATAGCCTCCTGTTCCCCTGCATCTGTTCCCCATTAGCAGAGCCGAGAGTATAAAGCAGGGAGCTGACAGGAGCTGAGGACAGTCTAGTTCCTGCCTGGATCATGGGGTTTACTGTCTGGCTGTGCGTGCTGTGCCTGCAGGCGAGCCTGCTGTCACACGCCTTCGACTTCTCAGGAGCAAGCCGGGGAGAGCTGTGTGTCAGCGGACAGACCGCAGACGGACAGGTAAGAGACGCACTTCTAATGGATGTGATAGTTAGCAGAAGACAAGGGCATTCATTATGTATCAGTCATCATCTCTGCTGCCGTGACACGACCGGGGTAAGTACAGCCTGTTTGAGCCCATTAAATGCTGTTTGCTTGCTGTTAAGCGACATAATAACCAACTTTTAACGCAAATGAAACTGAAAAGAACTAAAATTATTAGGCTCGTGTAAAGTAAGCGTGCTTTAAAAGTTGGTGATACGTCTCTAATGTTGCGTTGAGGTAGATTTGATTCCAATTTTTACTATAAATTTGAGTTAAAGTACAAACTAATAATACAAAGTAGCTGTTTGTAGTCTCTTTTGTAGAAATAATCCATATCTCCACTCACTGAAAGCTTTTAAAATATGTCTAGCACATTTGTTACTGTTCACCAGCATTTTCTCTTATTAAATATGAAGAAGCTTAATAAATGGATGATCTCATAAATGTTTAATAAATGTTTTTAAAAGTTTGCACTTTAAGTAAAAGTTCCATACTTGTTTCATTTGTTTCTGCTCAGACACAGCATGATTAGTGTTTATATAATAGTTTGGCCAAAGGAAACCAGTAAGTTTGCTGGAATGTAAGTATGTCCAGTCTGGCTCCTTTAGAAAAAAAAAAGGCTGCTGTGGCGATTATAGTGGCCAAATGTGTTTCGAATGGATGGAGACGTGTACAGTCTGACCCTGACCTGTGGAGACATATAATTTTTTTTTCTTCTTACAGAAACAAACTCTCATTGTAATGGTTTTTACAGCCATAATGACACTCCACCAAAAATATACCCTTCTGTGGAACAAAATTCTTCAGCTCCCCTTTTTTTGGCTTTTCATGTGGCTGCTGCCTGTTAAACTTTAACTTCGTGGTTAGCGTTTTGCTGTGGACAGTCCTCATGTTCTGTCCAAAGTAATCACCCTCATCTGGACAATGCATTTGACATCAGGAGGAGAGAGAGGGATTCTCACCCACACATGAAAGAGTCTGAGTGGGGAATTCTGTTCCGTGTGATGTAGTTTGTGCCACATATGTGCTCTTCTGCAGCAATTATTTGTAATGTAATTACAGCACACGCAATTACAGGCTTCATATGTGGTGGGAGCTAACTAATACCAGCAGCAGCATCCTTTTCAGGATATATTTGCTGCATTTGGTTTAGTTTACTTGCGTTTCCCTTTTCTCACCAAAAGGCACTTGTGTTTGTAATGGAGTGGTATACACTAAATGTGTAATTTATGGGACTCGTCAGCTCATAATGTGCGCAGCAGCAGAAAACTGGATGGATTGTGGCAGGGTCTGATGAATATCCTAAACATACACACTTAAAAAACATAGCACTTTACTTTATGAGGTCATCAAGAGCCAACAGATAACAGCTGCAGCTTTATTCTGCTCAGACGTGCTGTCTTGTTTGGTGATTGGAGTCCTGAAAAATGACTTGTTTTGATGAGTTATAACATAAATTATGATGTATTGTTAGATGGGGCAGTGTGGCCTGGTTCTTCTGGGATAGGAGAGTATTTACACACTGTGAAAGTGACTGAAAATCTAATCTCATTCACAAATAATCACGCAGTCATTGTCATCAGTGGAGAGAACAACTTTTCCCAGAAGCCACAGTAACTGAACTGTACTGGAAAATGAAAAATAAAGCATGAGTGTTGACTTTCTTTTTTGTCCCCAGTCAGATGATCAGACGCAGCAGAGGGGGCTGCCCTTACCTGAAGGACTGGTATGTGCCACTTCCTCTTTACTCTCACATCTTATATCAAATTCTTTAGTTTCCTTTTGAAGGAAACCTTCTCGGAGGAGGTCTAAACACAGGGAAACTGCTTTATGGTCACAGGAAGTCCACTGCTGAAACAAGATAATGAAAAACACATAGTGGTATAAGAAACTGAGAAAGAGAAGACCAAGACTTATAGAGGGGAATTAAATGGTGTGGAAAGGGGTGGTTGTGACAGGCTCATTTTTCATGTCTCTACGCCAGAATTAGTCACTATGTTTTTGTGTGACTGACCCATTCTAGGGAAAAGTGGTATTTTTGAACATGCTGAGGGAATGTATCTAAGTTTGGCACATACAGGCAAGAATAAAACACCTTACAAAGGACATTTTTGGCCATAAGAAATCATAAGACAAAATCTTGCACAAAATCTAATAGAATAATGTATAAAGTGATAGGATTTTATAACTAAAAAGATTGAGAACTTTATTTTAACAGTAATCTTTCATGTCCATCTATTAAACTACGTCAAAAGCCTTACTACATTTATCTTCCTGTTAAAAGGGAGTTTTTCCTTCCCACTGTCGCCAACTGCTTGCTCATGATAGTAGGGTTTTCTTTCTAATATTGTAGGGTTTTTACCTTACAATATAAACCACCTTGAGGCAACTGCAGTTATGAATTGGCACCGTATAAATAAAATAGAACTGAATTGAAACACGAGTTTGGACAGATATGGATATTACTGTCAGTCCACAAGTTGCAGATCTTATTTTAGAAGGCAACACATAACTGTGTTAATCAATGCAAACTGCACGACTAGATGATTGGGTTACTGATAGAAATGGTAATATGATGTAACTGTCACAGAGACATCAGGCAGTGAACCTGTAGAAACACGCTCTCCGCGAGCTCACATGAGCATTGCAGCATGTGCATCCCTGCAGCTTCAGATATAGAAACAAACAATAATGTATGCATATTGCAATTAACCTTCAGCTCTGAAGTGTACAGCTGTTGTGCCACAGCCAATTGTAAAATATTCCATCCCACAATGCTGAAAACAGAGGCAATCAACAAAATGTAGGTCAACAGCAATCACTGTAAGTACTTTAAATGGCATCACGAATGATTGCGAGACAAATATTTTGCAGCTAACATAGTCATCTTTGTGTTCAGCGAAATGGAAAAAGAGGAGGAAGTATTATGCTGGAAATGATCTAGTTATTTCCACACTTGTGTAACTTTGTGGTAAATTTGTAACTGTGCTGCAGACTGTGCTGCAGGGCGATGACTCCACGAGCCTGTGCCGTTTATTCCCCAAAGTCCCAAATGGCAAACTGAAACCTGTTGTTTCTCAAAGTGCCAATCCATTTATTTGGAAGTTGAGAAGCTTAATAGCAGACTTTATTTTCAGCAGATCGATGCAGGAAGTGGTTGGACCAGTAACAATAATAATGTTGCAGTTTCCTCCTTTCAATGTTGCCGCTTGACTTTAAGCCTTCTCAAAGAACAGAGGCTGGATGTGACCAGGAGCAGGATAAGGAGAAAGGGCCAGGCTCACAAACTATCCACTGCACACAAGACTTGACGCACGTTATCACACAGAGTAACAGGAGTTGTTTCCCTCTGTGGTTGTGGTTGTGACTGTCTCATCATTGTAGGTTTTCTTCAGACGTAAGAGACAGTTGGAGCAGAGAGATCACACCCACCTGAGTCACTCCAGCCTGCCCGGGGCCGTCTCTGTCAAAGGCTTCCCTAAAACTCTCATCCAGGTAAATCATTCTTGTTACTCACAAGGGAGTCAGAGGGAGAAAAAGCCTAATGCGGGGGAGGTGGTGACTGGTTCTTAGTGGCGGTGGCAGCTGCCGCATGGTCCAGAGAAGCTTTAGTCATAGTGGATCATATGTATATGCTGGGGGAAAAAGAAGAAAAGAAACCACATTTCTTACCAACTCAGTAAAAGTAAAAATGAAAGCATTTGTGTTAGACCAGTGCTTCACTGAAGGGGCGACAGCTGTGAGATGGTCACAGCAGAAGAAATGGATGTGTGCATGTATGTACTAATCCCTGTGTCCGGGGTTTCTTAGGCTGATAGGTCCCGGCGACACTTGGTTACAGCTGCAAGCAAGAAAAAGACTAAGCGTAACAAACTCCGCCCTGGCTCCTTCTCTCTCATCATCAACGACAAGGAAACCACCCCCGTACAGGTGAGTCTCCATGGCAACCTCTGTGCAGAGAAACAGCTGAGGCCGGATGTGCAAGCAGTCATAAGGCCACCTTATATGGTTTTATTGACTCAGATTAGTGTGCTCACCTGTATAATCTGTCCGAAATTGCTTTTTTTTTTTCATATCGGGCAATCATTCAGACGGCGGCGTTTCAGTTTTTTGAGTGTGAAGTTATAATATATGCATGAAGATGCAGAAATGACAAATTGTAAAACGCACTGTAACACCGATTTGTCTGGGATCGCTTTTTCAGTTGATCAGAGTGAGGAGACAAGTGAAGCTCGATCCAGCCAAGAGGGGGAAATCGGGTCGCTCTGGAGCTTTCTCTGTCCTCGTGAGTCATTTACAGTGTTTATTATCCTGCACGCTGCTTTAAAAATAAAACTCTGGCGTGCTGTGTTTAAACGACGTTTCCCTGTGCTCTCCAGGGGGATCCTCAGACCGATGGACAGAGCGACAGAGCCGAATGGAGCACATAAAGGACAAGAACTGGAGAACACACAAAGAAAAAAGTTTCTTGTCATTCTTGCAAAACCTAACAAGGGCCTGCGCTCAGTAGAAATGTGTCCAGATGTAACCCCAAAACGTGTGGAGAAACCGACCGCTGACATGGACAACATTCCCAGTAGAAAAACCTCTGTTCTGTTCTTCTTGTTCTAACTGTAAGCTAGCTTACATTTATCAGCTGGTCTACATTTACATGGATACTTTTATATATAGTTTTTAATTTCTAATATATTCCTGCATGTTGTTGTTGTTTTTTTCATCACAAAAAGATCCTATATTAATATTCTTCTTTGCCATTTTGTTGTAACCTATTTAATCACAGAATCCTTATGAAGATTGGGGTTATATTTTTGCAGAAATCTCCTCTCCTGTGTTGTTGTATCAGGTTTCAATAAAAGTTAAGAACAGACGTATGGAGTGGAGGTTTTTTAATGTTTAAGCACTTCATGCTCCACTGGAGGATTGCACACATTGCCCTTTTGTCCCCCCAGAATGACTTGTTATGTTTCTATTCAAATATGAAGGATTATTAAAAGGGGAGTATCAGGTAGGCTGAAATGCCACTAAACCTTCAATTACAGATGGCAAGTGTTACAGGTATAGTGCATTGCTGGCCATGAAAAGCAGCAGGATAGACCAACAGGAACCTGAGAGACTCACTGATCCATTAACATTACAGCAACCAAGGGCAAATGTGAGAGAGAGAGAAAGAAAAAAAATCCAAATGTAGTCCACGCCATCTGTTTCAGGAGTCAGACTTTTTTTTTCTATTTTAATATCTTGTGTCATTTCTAATTCATTTGGCCATGAATGGAAACACATTATGGTCTAAACCATAAATTCAGTTTGAGTGTTTCTGCAGGACGCTGACGTAAAAATATGCACAAATTCACATGTTTTGTGGGCTGCTCCGTATTTTGGTAGATCAGATTTAACAAACACCTGCGTCACTACAGTGAGGAAAGCTATACGGGAATGACTTAATCGATGGATGAGGGGCTGAAAATCAAAGAAATAAAAATGAAATATGTACAGAGAAAATCCCAACTAGGAGGAAATCTGATGGAGAAAACAAGCCATGCAATCTAAGTGAATAGAGTGACTCATCCTCCTCTCGTTTACTGATCAAAGCCCACAGCTCATGACGTAGATACACGGTGCTTACACTCTTTTTTTATGGTTTTATAGACCCATACAGAGGCACACAACAAAAAAAATGCTATTTATTCACTTGGAATTTTGCCCAAAGCACATAAACGGCGCTAGAAATGCTTCAGCAGCTCGCTCTGGCAAAATATAGACACGCATAAGGCCTGGAGCCGGTCGTTCAGTCACTGGATAACCTGAATTAGCTGGTTGTGAGGGGCCTCTGTGTCGTTTTCGTCACAGCCCACAGCAGCATGGCATCCTGATTTCTCCGAAACACTGACGCAAATTAAGACCAATATCTGATTAATCCCATTTCAGAGCAACAAGACAGACACAGCCCGAGCCGACTCCTCTGTAAACACACAAGCACATAGATTTCTGTGACAGCTGCCAGCAGGATATCATTTGACAGACTGTACCCTTGAGCTAATGCATCCTGGGAACTCCTTATTGATGACCTGATAGAACAAGGGGGGAAAAAGTGTTCTCACTATCACCAGACACGGATGCTTTGAAAATAGATTTCAGCTTTATAAAGTCATTTTGTCTTAATGATATAAATGTTAGTTTGAGGGTGAGTCCACACACTATGCGTCATCATGTGTGGCCAACACAAAGAGATCCTCGTAGATGTGTTTCAGTCATTCGTTGCGGTGGTGACACTGGTGTGTGCGGTGTTGTTTCCACTCTGCTTTGGCTGCAGTCATCGCTTTGAGAACAAAGCTAATGTTAATCACGGCTAAAAAAGTTACACAGAAGCACTGAATCTATAGAACTGTGGTGAGAAAGCAGAGCCACATGCGAGATTTTCCCATAAAAGCTCAGTCAGGTTCATGCATGTAGTTTGTGGCTTGCAGTCAACATCTTCAATTTCTGGAAACCACTACGTAAGTATTAGTTTCTTGTTGATGAGTGCATCTCTTCCCAAACAACATGCAATGGGGCAAACACAGTCAAAAGCAAGTTCTGTGAGAGTCTGTGCTTAAGAAAGTTAGGCTGATTTTCATAACGGTATCAACTTCTGTTTTGTTTTATTTAAAGAATTAGGATAGTTTTCATTTTCAATCATGCACTATATTGACGAAAGTATTTGCTCATCTGCCTTCACACAAATATAAATGTGAGTAACATCCCATTCTTAATCCTTACGGTTCAACTCCTCTTGGAAAGCTTTCCACAGATTTAGAAGTGAGTTCATGGGAATTTTTGACAGTTCTTCCAGAAGTGCATCTGTGAGGTCAGACACTGATGATGAATGAGAAGGCCTTGCTCACAGTCTCCACTCTAATTCATCCCAAGGTGTTCTATAAGGTTGAGGTTGGGACCCTGTGAAGGCCAGACAAGGTGTTCCACACCAAATTTGTGTATCCATGTCTCTATCAACCTCGCTTTGTGCACTGGAGCACAATCATGTTGGAACAGGAAGAGGCCATCCCCGAATTGTTCCCACAAAGTTGGGAGCAGGAAATGATCCAAAATGTCCTGGTATGTTGAAGCATTAAGACAAGATGTGGATTATATATGGATTATATATATATATCAAAAGACCCAGACCCAGCGTTTTGAGTATATATGTATATATATATATATATATATATATACACATACATACATACATACTGAAAACGCTGGGTCAAAAGACCCAGGATCGTGACAATCTGAGGGCCACATAAAATTTGAAGGTCTGTAGCGATTGGCTCTGGAGAAAGTTGGCTAACATTTGCTGACCCCGATTTTACGCGGGCTATCACTTCTTGGCTTACTTACAGTTGCTTCCACTTTGTTATAATACCATTAACAGCTGACAGTGGAACATGCAATAGAGTGGAAATTTCATGACTGGGCTTGTTGCACAGGTGGCATCCTATCACGGTACCAAGCTGGACTTCACTGAGCTCCTAAGAGCAATCCATTTCTTTACAAATGTTTGTAGAAGCTGTCTGCATGCATTGGTACTTGATTTTATACACCTGTGGCCATGGGGATGATTGGAACAGCTGAATTCAGTGACTGGTATGGGTGAGTGAATACTTCTGACAGTATAGTGTATACATTTTAGTAATAACAAACTTAGAATCCCAAATCTGGGAGTGAAAGAACAGCTAATTTAGATAATGAGACACCAGAAGCAATTCAGATATGCCTGCTGTTGTTGCGCTCATATTTCCACCAATTAGAGAAAAAAAATCTATTACATCTAAGCAGGAGCATCCCAGAATGATGAATAGACATATCAGTAGCACTCCTCAGAGAGCTCTTTTTTGGCATGATGACAGCACAGACTTCGACTGCAAAGACAATATCTGTTTAATGTAATTAGGTTCCACAGACATCAGGGGGGCTTTTTTGCCACTTTTTTTTCGCACTCTTTTATGTTTGTCTGTGTTTGTCTGTTGTTTTCTTCCCGCTCTTGCTTTGGCACATCTACCCTTTCTTGCTCACCCACTCAAAGCCAGGTCATTCCTTGAGTTTTCTTTTTTTTTCCTTTTTTTCCAGTGGTCTCTTTAGCCTGGAATGAGAAAGCATGCAAACTCTACCCTCTATTTGTGAGGCAACACTGCTAACCACACAGTCACCATAGTGTCCATGTGGAAACTGACTCAAGTGAACTTAGCTTGATTAGCCAGGGCTTTTGGTGCTTACCTGATTGTTTTCTCTGTACTCCAGATCTTCCTAGACACATGTGACTCATGCCAACCAGAAGAAAAAGACACGCACACACTAAACTGTCAACACCACTCACAACCACTACCCTCCCTATACAACCTTTGTCCTACTTCACCCCCTGCCAGCTTTGCGCTGACCTACGAAGCCTGCCTGGCAGTTATTACAACTTTGTCTTTTACAATAAACACCTTCAAACCATATGTTCAGTTATAAAATCCTCATCATCTCTGGAAGGTTCCTAAGTGTTGAAAAATGTTTTGCATTACTGCAGGCAGCACGTGGCAGTAACGTACACCCATAAGATGGTGCAAGTTACCCAAATAATCACTCTAAAAAGAAAGGTTACTTAGTTACTTTCTGAACTTGCTAAAGTCATTCATACTGTTTCCATCTGCAGTGAAAATTCAATGATGCATGATACAAACATTGAAATTAGGTCTCATCTTCTCACAAAGTGACTAAATTAGTGTATGACAGCTTGTGTTTATCACATAGGCCAGCTGTTTGAACTCTACTGATTTTCAGACTTTGGAAATTCAGCTAATACAAATTATGGCAATGTTGATTAAACATTTCTTAAAAGTGACAAAAAATGCTGCAGACCCTCTGTAATGTGCAATTTTAGTGTAGGCTGACAGGTCAAGACAAGGTACTCCCCACTCAGTATTCCTGGGGTGATTCTCATCTCTCCTCCGGTCCCGCTGACCTTAGACTGCCGCCACACTCAGGCTGAATTTGACTCCTTCTCTTCATCTCCTGTCACTTCCCATCAGATCAGATCAGATTCAGGGCGTTGGCCGTCTTCCCGCACCTCTTCTGTCTCTCTTCTGTGGACTGACATCACCTCCCTTGAGCAGCTTCTCTAACTCTATCTGTCAAAACTTCCTCTAACTGCTGTCACATTGGCCCAGCCCTGTCACATCACTCTGACCCTAATGAAGAAAAGGCAGAGAGAGACGGAGAAAAACAGATGTATGTTCGAGATTTGCTAAACCTCAGTATCATTGTTGTAATGTTAGTTCAATATATCTCCCTTCTGCCCTTTAAACATATTTTGCAGCACAAGAGCTAGGCTATTTATGGTCCAACACAGAATTCATTGAATTTTTAAGGCCCTGTCAGCTGATAACAAACAAAGCCTTCATATGCACATCCAGAGGGAGTACCCTGTCTGCAATCCCTGCGTGTAGTCCTGGAAAGGTAATGTACAGTCTCTAACACCGCCTGAAATATGACTTTTAATTCAAATTTCTCATACAAATTACAATAATACAAAATGTTATGATAGAATATTGAAGAGAGCCTTGAAGCAACAAGGCTATATTACTAGTGGAGTATAATCCTAACACTTAAACCGCTGATGCTGCTAATCATTTGCAACTAATAACTGTAACTAATCATTTGATCAGTGCATTAGTGATAAGCCTACAATGACAAAAATTGACTAAAACTGCATTTTAACATTTTATTACAAGTTTGTATGCTAAACATAAAGGTCAAACTTGATGATTAGCATAGATTAGCTTAGCTTAACAGCAAAAAATGTTGTTTAAGACATCATATTATGCTCTTTTTTTCCAGCTGTTTATTCATATTCTTGAACTCCTCTAGAGTATCTTTGCATGAGGCATGTTTTAAAATAACACTTATTTATCTTATACTAAGACTTGGAGCAGACTCTCAGTTCATCCAATCTCTAAAACGAGCTCTTCTCTCATTAAGCTAGCCCTCTTCTGATTGGCTGCTCCTTGGAAACAGAAAGTTTGAACAACAGGTGAGTGGGGCTCCTGCTCTCAGAACCAGATCCATTCCCCTTAGTACCAGCTGATCAGTGTTTAAACAGCACAGCCTTCATGAGTATTGTTGCTGACCATTTCCATCTGTTCACGATAACATGGTCTTACAAAGAGCTAGAATTGAGGAAGTCACTACCTTAGCAAGCTGTTTGGTTTTTTGTTTGTTTGTTTTTTAGGGATATTAAACAATGAAACATGACTTTGTTTTAGAGGTGCTGAAAGATTTTGGATTTATGTCATGAAACAGCTGTGTGACAGGCAGGATTTGGACCCAAATGAAGGACTCAGGAGACAAGAAATTAACTCAAAATGCACCTTTAATGCTTATGTATCTTCCAAAATACAAAAACAAGGTAGGATTGGGGCCAAAAATGCTAAACTCATCAAAGGGAAACCACAGAACAAGGGGAGAGCACAGTGTTGAGGGAAAACCAGGTTATGATGAAAGATGAAACAGGTGGGAGCACAGTTGACACTAATCACAAAGGACCAGACAAGGGAATAAGAACTAAATATAAAACATGAGGGGAAATGACTGTCAAAATAAAAGAGGAACTATCACTAACACTTAGACAGAGACCCAAACAAACCAGCTTAACACTGAAACAAGACTGGATGAACAAAGGGAGCTCAAAAGGGAACTAACAAACCAATAAACAAAACCAAAGCAAGGAAGTAGAGGCACAAATTACCTCATAAGCACACAGGAAGCTGGAAAAGCTATAAAACTGGAATCTAAACTCTTTCTCAAAACAAAAACAAATTATGAACCCACAAAAACTAAAAAATCCTGGATCCAAGACCTAGGCGCTGTGATCATTTAATAGATACAGGCAGAGTCCTCTATTTTTTCAGCCAAGTTAACCTTTTTTTTTTTAGCTTGAAAAAGTATTGAGAGATCACCTAACTCTCAGCAAGAGTTACACACACCTTAGTGAAATTTGGTTTGTAGAGCACATAATGACTGGAAAAACACAGGGAGAAAAACAGAGTTGATCTCTGAGAGCATCACATCACCAAAACAGGTTTTACAGCCTGTTTTCATGTCAGTGACGATTTTCTAAACGCTGTGGTGGATGGTGATGGAGGGCTAAAAGAAAAAAAATGCAGGATTTTGTCTATTCCATCCCAAGGCTATTCATCTGTGTGGCTCTCCTTGAAGGTGATGGATGCCTGCTGAGTCACTGTCATGGCCCAAATCTCTGCCCTGCACAGCACATTAAAGCAGAAAATATTGGTAAGTTTTACCCAATGCCCACTATATAGATCCGTGGAAAGCTGATTTATTAAGAAGGGAATATTCGCAGACAGTGTGGACCAATTTCATAGATACAGATTAAAATAGGACAGCAAAGAGAAGTGATGATAAATTGGGAGAGGAGAAATTTTTTGTAATACATTTTAGAGGATATGGAGCAAAACTTCACTTAAATCCAAGCTTGGTTATGATTCAGCTCCAGAAACAGGGCGTAAAATGGGAGAAATGGGCACAGAGACAGCGAGATGAAAGCATGTCGGGTGGGTTCAGCTCAGCCTGAGCAAAGCACAGTGGAAGTTGAGTTCCTCTCATTTTCTTTCCTCTTCGTGACATTAAAGGTCATCGCAGGCTGTGAGGTGGACAGGGCTGTCAGCGGAGACGGGAGCTGAGGGGACAGGCAGGGGAGGAATTCCAATCAGCCCAAGCCATCTTTGGAGTTACGTGCTGAGAAGTTCTTAGAAAAACTATGAAAGGCAATTGTGTCTACGCAAACTCAAAGCATCAGTGCGGAGGGATGGACGGTCAAAGCGAGTGATAATAAGGGCTGGGGAGGCAGGAAATAACATACCACTTGACTCTTGCTTCCAGCCAGCACTTCATTAGCTTTGAAGCCATTCGTGGAAATTACAGAGGTCTTAAAGTGGCAGGATGATGTTCCTGTAGGTGAAAACAAGGGTGGAAAAGGAACATTACATTCCTCACTTACATTCCTCATGAGCAACAGAGTAATGGAGTCTCTGGGCTGGGAAATATTATGAATAAGCGCCGTGAGAGAGCAGCATAACACATTAGGTCACTGTCTCTACGTCTACAAACCGCTTCAGGGGCCTTCGGTGATGAATAAGAAGAAAAGTAATTTTGGCTTGTGGTCGGAAAAAGAAACCTGCTTCCAATTTTCAAGCCAAGTCTCGTGCGTAGACGTCTTTTTTAAAAGACCAAAGCAGCGCAAAATGACTTCTGATTACTGGGAATGATTACAGCTTTGCAAGGTATAGCGCAGGCTGCTGATAGAAATCATCCACGCCTTTTCATTCCACTATCTCTCAGTCTGTAGCTGCTTCTGTATCACATTATTATCTTTGGTATCTGTCAGCGTTTGCAGAATAAGTGCATCAAAAAGTAAACATCCCGTACCATCGCTGATAAGGAATAAAATGCCAAATGCTCTCTGGGAGCTGACAAGACGAGAAAAATACTTTCAAAAACTTCTCAAAGTTCAGCACAAGGTCCGTAAGGGGGACTGGTGGCAGCCAGGCCAGAAACATATTAATATTTTATTCCAGCCTAAATGTCTCTTTGAACCGTGTGGTCTCACTCTGAATTTTGAAGTCGTAAATAGATGTTTCAAAGCTGCAGAGCGGCTTGCACTTTAAAGGTCCTGAGAGGACAATAAATCATTTGGTCACACGTTCCGTAGCTACACCGGCCCTCTCTGGATCAAACAGCTCTCTCAGCATCTCTGTACCACTCTGCTACTCAAGTATGAAGTTCAAGATGAGAGAGAGAGCTCTGTGAGGACTTACATTCCTATAAGTGTTGCATAATCCAATTGTCATACCACAGACATATCAATGACAAGGTGCATAACAGCTCAGCCTTACTTGAATTTAATCATCTTTGTGGATTTAATAAAATCCCACAGAACTATCAGATCGTCTCTGGTGGTTGAAAATCTACACGCTCAAACATTTCTGCAATCAAGTCAATACCAGGGATTCTTGTTCGACCCCCCTGGAGGAGAAAATTATGGCTGTGAATGTCATCCACAGTATAAAGTAGCTTCCCATAGTCGGTTTAGTGGCTCATTTCCTTACAAAAGGAACTCTTACCTGAGTGGAAAAATAAAGACTCGGGTATGCAGGGTTTTTACTGATACTTTAATATTTTATCTCTCAATGCTGTTCAGCAGATTCTCTTTGTTTTGTTTTTACATGTTACTAGAGACTGTTCTCTGAGACTGCGGTTAATGTGTGCTACAGTCACAGTAGTGTAACCACAGCTTGCTAAAGAGTGCCCTCTTGTGGTTAATTTCTATAATGTCTGAACCATTGAGTGACTCCAGCAATTGCCATGGACATTATGAATTAATTAATAAATGAATGAATCATCTTTATTGGCTTTATACATAGAACAATGAAATATGGTTTGAGATCTCTTAAGATAAAAAAAACAATAACAAAAATAAAATGAATGCATAAATAAAGGATGGAAAAAGAAAAGAATAGATGGTAAGAACAGATGAGATAAACAGCATCATTGTAAATGATTTGGCCAGTTTAAGGTGTCAGAAGTGTCCTCAGTGCCAACTTGTGCGTTATCTGTATTGAAGTTTCTATGATATGTCTATAATTAGTTGTGTACTGTGATGATAGCTAAAAACTGTTCCTGAGGCTGTTGGTTCTTCTTCTTATGGTCCTGAACCGTTTGCCAGGTGGCTCTAGAGTGTTCTGTGCTTATTGATAGTCTACCTTCTACTTCATGCTGATGCCCAGGGAATTACCCTTGACCTCCTGAAGTCAATAATCATCTCTTTTGTTTTTGAGGTGTTAACAACAAGCTCATTGTCTCTACACCACTCAGGCGGATGACCCACTTCCAGCATATAGGCACTTTCATTCTTGTTAAAAATTAGGATGAAGTCCAAATCGACAATTTCCTGAGTTACTTGCACACAGGAGGCACCAAGCAGGTTACCACACACAGCACAATAATCTGGCATCAAATAAGGGGATGTCTCCATCTTAAAACAGACCAACTGCAACCAGGTGTGTAATCAGTGATGCTTCTCGGGTGTGAAGTAGTCAGGGTGGAGACAAGGGCAAAACTCCTACTCTGAAACACAACAGACACACAACACACACACACACACACTTACAGAAAGGACAGGGGCGGACTTCTAAGCACATTGCAGTGGCTTTCATCTAACTGTTGTGTATATTGTTGCCACACTACTTTTAAGAGAACTCTCATGAAGAGAGCTGCCCAACGTTTTAAGATTTGTTTCTGATCTGTTTCTAACCTCTCCTCCAGACTCCACCTGGCCTCCATCCGCCAACACCCAGGAATTGTCAAACCAGTCTGGGTCTTTTTGGCCTCCTTTATAGGCAAGGAGGGAATGTGCCAAGTGTACTGGAGACTTAAATAATCTATTCATTTTAAACATTCACAGAATTGGGACATTTTCTATACTTGTGCTAATGTCCCCACTGTTAACTTATCATTATATTTATTATATATTATACATTATATATTTATAATGAAAGATTAAGCATTGCTTTAACTTATTTAATCCTTACTTGATATTGAATTGTTATTTCAGAGGCTGGGGGGAGCCACTGGCTATTTAGTCAGCAGTTGCTAGTGCTCTCAAGGACTGGTGTGTGCTAGGTGAAGATGGAGACTAGCCATAGTGGCTTATTGTCAGGTGCCCTACAGGGCTTGTATACCAGTGCAGAGCTGTTTCTGTTTAGTTTAGGATTATCTTTAAGACTTGGAGAGGTGTTATTTTTTCCACTGTTTCCTTAGATTATTCATGAATAAAGACAGTGATTTGATGCATGTAAAAATATGATTGACTGTCTTTATTGTTTCCTCCTATCTCTCTGTTCTCAAAAGTGAACACAGGGAGATGAGAGATGAAAGGAAGAGGTTGGAAAAGAGGGTGAAAGAAGAGGGTGGAAAAACAAAGGGATAGAAAGGTGGAAAGAGGCAGAGGAGAGAAAACCCCAACAATTCCTTCTGAGCAAGCATTAGGCAACAGTGGGGAGGAAAAACTCCTTTTAAACAGGAAAAAAACTCCAAAAGAACCAGGCTGAGGAAGGGACAGTCAACTGCCTGGACTAGTTGGGGGGTGAGGGTGAAAAAAGAAAGAAAAGGGATGAAGAGGAAGGGGTGGACAAAGAGAGGTGATAGGAGAGAAAGGGAGAGAGGGGAGAGGAGAGGTGGAGGAGGAAGCAGGAGGGTTCCTCTTCCTGAAAAAGTAGAAGCGTTTTTTCTTCTTTCTCAGGCACTGTTCCTGGAGCTCTTTTATCTGAAGGATGAGATTTTTTATGTCATCGATTGTTTCTGCATTTTGCTTCTCAAGTTTCTTGAGTCTTTTCTCCAGTTCTTAAATGTTGCTTCTTTTTTTTTCTTCAAGCTTTTCTTTCAGTTTTTTAGATTTCACCTCCTGTATTAGCTTTGTACTTCGTTGTACAACGCTTTGTTGTACATGTCTTCTAACTCCTGCATTCTCTTCTGCATTTCATTGAAGCTCCACTGCATCTTTTGTCCTTCATTTTGTTATAACATTCTTGCAGTTCTAGATTTTTTTCTCTTAGTCTTGGAGAACAGGTTGCCTTTCTTTCTATATTTCTTCCTGTTGCACTTTTTTTTGAAGTATTTTTGCATTTTTATGCAGTGCTTCATCAAGCATTATTTGAAGCACTTGGTGGTTTTTGTCCATGTATTGGAGTTTGCACTCCAGTTGCTTCTTCTCTTGAAGAAACTCTTAATTTTTTTCCTGTTTTAGTTAAAGTTTTAGTTAAAGCTTGTAATTCTTTATCTCAGTTTCTCTGAGACTATGCTGTATGTCCATACCAGTAGCTTTAAACTCGTCCCCTCTCATCGGACACTTGTTTTAATTGAGCACACTTTTTCTTGTTTTCTCTCGTCAGGTCTCTAATCTGCTGGCGTGCTTGACCAAAATTTAATCCCCAGCCCTCATTTATAAACTGAATGTTGGGCTTGTATTGTGTGTTTTTAATTTGTTGGTCATGTCAGCACCTTCAGACAACAATGATTTTTTTTTATATATAAAAAAGAACAAAAATTTTTTTTAAAAAAACTGTTTGAATGAACATGAAAAGAACAATGGAAAGGATTTCCACGCTATTAAATGTTATTTTAACATTATGAGATTCTGTTATTCCTACTTAATGTACGCATTTAGTGCAACTGAGTCCAACTTAATTTAAATAACTTAAATTAGGGGCCAGTCAGTGGCAGGGTCATCCCTGGATAGGTGGTCACCAGTCCATCACAGGGCTAACACAGAGAGACAGACAAGCATTCATACATATGGGTAGAATCACCAATTAATCTAACCCCACTAGCTGCGTGTCTTTGGATTTAAACTCAGGACCTTCTTGTTGTGAGGTAACAGTGCATATAGCATAGTGTGTGTATACTTTTCTGCCTCTTATAACTCCAGTGATTTTCCTGTGGTTTGGAATCTCGTGTGATCTTGTGCATTTCACGAGTCCAGGCAACTAGCCACTCTTACTAGATTGTATCATTGTGTCATCTCACCAAGAATAAATTAATTTGTTGAATTCCATGCAGATCATACATTATTTAATTACGTTCACCATAGAAACATTAAATTATTTTGTTCAAATTAATATTTAGACTCTTGTAAATGTAACAACAACCCAATTTATTTTTTTGAGTGCGCAGGGGCCGGAGGTCTCGGCTGTGTCACTGAAGGGTATTTCTCTACGCCCGCCTCTCCTCCCCGTTCCTCCCCTCCACAGAGGGTGTCGTGTTGAACTGACGAAGAGTTCACCTCCCTGAAGGCTTTGTCCCTCTCCAAAGCCGCCAGCATGACCTGCTTTAAAACGACCTCATATTTCTCGTTCATCCGCTTCACCGCAGGTTCGTAGCTGTTGCACTGCATCTTGACTTTCCTCATCTCCTCGATGAGTAGGTTTTTCTCCTGGACAACACGCTTATGTTGCATCCGGTGAAAGTCTCTGTTTTTTTGCACCCTCACCAGAGTCCCGGCTGCTGCAGAGACTGCACGCCTGTACTCCTCCATCTCCTTCAGAGCGGTTTTCAGCTCGTTTTCCAGACGCTGGTTTTCAATGTGAACGAATGGGGTCACCATGAGACCCTCTTCCTCCAGCAGTCCTTTCTGCACCACCTCGTTCCACTCGGTTTGAAAACAATCGAGGGTTTCTGTCATGCCCATTTGGAAGAGAAAGTTCCGTAAAAAGTCAACTACGGCTGGTGGTTTGGATGTTCTGTTGGTTGAACTGGGCCTTGCACTGGCTTCTGCCCGGTCTTGGATGGCTTTCACCGTCGCTTCCAAGTCTTCTTCACCTTCTTTTAAACTCAATTCGTCTTCTGCAGAAATGTCTTCACATTTAAAGTCATCATTACTGTCAGGCGATGTGCCGTCAGCCACTTTCTCTTCACTTTCCTGCGCTGCATCCATTGCTTCGTTCAGCCGGAGTTTGACGTTGCTATGGTAATACGGCGCTCACTCAACGCGAGATTTCACAAGCTCGCGTTTCCACCGTTCCAGCAGTCATTAAACAATCATGGCGGACTACCGAGAGGCGCCCTTGGCCACTCGGCCAAAAACATTGGATCCAAACGAATATTTCAACCTTTCGCCGGAGCAGAGGCGTGCCGAAGAAGCCAGGGGTGCACTGCGAGCAAATCTGAAGCGCCAATATCAGCTGCAACTCAATAACCCGCACAGAAAAGAGCTCATTGTGAGTGGCTACTTGCTAGTTAGCAATGTCACCCTTGAAAAGGGCTCAAGTTATTGGCCAGAATGCTAACAGGTAGCATTAGCGCTGCACAGCGGTGACTATATGTATTTATTTAGTCTAAATTTTAGATAAGATTATAAAGAGACCTTCCACTCCATGCTAGTCACTACTACATTACGAAGATCGTTTACGTCTTGGGACTTTAGAGACAGAGAACCGTGCGCTGCAGTACAGATTGCTTTCTTCCTGGTGTGCTCTGAAAACTGACTGGTGACAGAAAAAAAACCCGACTCCTGCAGTGTTTTAAATTAGGGGGTCTCGTGGTTCTGTTATGCTCCTAGGGAGCATTTCGCTGACATGGTTTGGGTCCACTTCAGTCTTTAGTGTGAGGGGTCACTGTATCCTGTCATGAAATATGTCTTTACAGCTTGGAGTAGCCCCCATCCTTTAGGCACCAGGGTTCACTGAATGATTTCATCGTTATATAAAATAGTTTGAATCATATGCCATGGGCTTTGCTGTCACCGGACCCCAACCCAGCTCGACACTTATGAGAGATGGTGGCTGTTATACAGGTCAACCACAATCATCAAAACACAGTATAACCCAATATCATGTATAATATCTAATGACTTGAATCGCTACAGTGCCGGTTCTGCACTGAAACTTAAAGTCATAGCAGATGTCCAACCAAAGTAGCTGTAGCAGCTCTTCATGCTGACTTAGTTTGTCATCTGTCTGGATATACTTCAGTTCTTCCATAACGTCTTTATGGTACTCAGTGGTGTAGTTGGATTACCTCATTTTTCCATCTATACTGTGTGCGCTATGATTGTTTTAAAGGCAGACATTTTGCTATGTTACTTTTACTGTTACATTTTATAATGGCTTTGTTCTCTTAAGTTCATGAAATTGACCAGGAAACACAATACCAGTAAATTAAATGTACCAGTAAAGTAAATGTAAACTGTTTAAAATATGTACACCAGGATTTTTCTAGAAAAATGTCCTGTCCTTGAAAAATGCCCTCCCCCTCTCTTTTCTGCTGTTTCCTGAGTTTTCCCCACCTAAAATAAAAGGTTTAAGTATAACAGATATTAATAATTTTAACGTCACTATGAGACTTTTAAATTTTGTTTGATTTGTTGTAAATATTGGAGTCTATTTTTCTGCTGTGAATTCTACATTTACATATGGTGATAAATGTCATTGCTTACTTCTATCTGTACAGGAAGACCCTGCCTTGACACGCTGGGTGTACGCACGAGGCAATCCCTACGCACACTTCAGGCCTACAAACAAGACCTCTCTGCTGGGTGCAATGTTTGGAGTTGTACCTCTCTTTGCCCTCTACTACATCTTCAAGACAGACAGGGTATGAGACATGAAACACTGTAGCCTTCTCACTCGCTGTCTGCTTGATCTTAATGGCTAGTTTAATCGGCTCAGCTGTGTTTTCTCATCACAAAAGTTTGTAGAGAGCTCTTGAACCACAATTTAAGCCCCACTGGCCCTCTTTAGGCTGTCTAAAGGCACGTGTGAGACTAGAACCAAAACAAGAACAATAGAAACTAGGAGTAAATTGCCAAGTATTGTTGGAGGTTAAAAAAATATCAGTACATTTATTGCAGGAAACAAAATAATTCAGTATTGATTACATGGTTACTTTACACTGTTACAATAGTGGTCATTTTTCAGCCACTGTAATAATTTGACCATTTAGAGTATTTGATCTGGGTATTCATAAAATGTGATTTGGTGACAAATGCTGTCATAGAAACCTGAAAAGCTATTTAGTTGAAGATTGGGACTCATTATTCCCATGTAGGTGCACCGTTGATCTGGTTTTCTTTCTTTTGACACAGACCCGTTCACGTTAGAAATGAATGCTTCATCCAAAATGCTGCCTGCTTTCATTTTCTACCCCATTGTCATGGAGATTCACCGTCAAAGTCCTCGCCAATTGAGATTCCAGGGAGAATTTGGTCCAATTGTCACACTGCTGGGCTATCATATTTGTCCCAACCCCCCTTTTTTGGTGCTGGGAAGGGGAAAAAAAGCTGCTTGAAAATCATAAAAAGCTCACTCATAAAACATGGAGTTTGAGAAAACGTCTGGAAGGTGATGAGGGTGAGGGCGATATGACTTTGTTTCTATGGAAACCGCACTAACCTATCATCTGTTTGTCATCTATTTTACAGGATAGGAAGGAGGAGCAAATTAAGGCCGGTACCCTCGAGCGCAAGTTCAGTTTGTCATCTTGAGCCCGGGTGTAGAAAGACCCTCGTCCTGTGTGTTCTAGAGATGATGTCCATGTGTGTAATTATTATTAACCGAATAAAATTATATTGTCAAACCAGAGTTACGTGGCTTTCATGTGTGAAAGTACCATTTGCATGTCTGCAGTTATACACAGAGGCAAGGAGGATCTACTTGCAGACTGAAGGACTCGATTCCCCCCTCTCACATAAGTTCAGATTGGCACAGGAAAAGAAAATGCAAGACATGCTGATATCAATGATCCCCGTTTCACATAAAGCAAGACTATATATAGTCCAATAAAGAAGCACTGCAGTGTCATTTAGATATTAAAGGATAATGGCAATATTGGTACAACAGTAGCATGAGGGGTAAAGACAGGGTCATTAGTGGTCCTACCAAACACCTCTCAGTAAAACAGAATGCTGGTCTAAGGTTGCCTCTTATTGTTCCTTAATTTTGCAGTTATGTTTCTTAAAAATAAAAATACACATGTGACGACAATTTGGTTTTATACTTCTGTGAGAAGGAAATTACTTTATTCTTCCTGTTTATTCTGTCAACAGATCTACTCGGGGAACACAAATCATTGGATTGCGAGAAGTGAAATTTTTATTTTGTTATATTTATTTTGATTTGTTTGCTCTTAATGCATTCTGAATCACTGGGTTTCTACTGTTTGCCAGGCTTCCAGTTGGGGTTAAAGTGGCTGCGTAGAGGTTCCCAACATTGGTAGTAGTTCTTGTCAAGCTTCTGGCATGTATGAAGACCCCACTTTGTCACCGCCATGCTGAAGGACGACTCAAACATAAAAGCCTGGTAATAGGAAAAAGCACGCTGTGATAAACCATACCGACTTGGTCATGTGTTAACCATATATATATTTTGTTTGTTTACCATGGTTCCCTCAGCCACCCTCTCAGGTTTGAGTTCAGCAGTGCTGTTCTTCTCAAAGCAGTCCACGTCCGGGCCATGCGGGGTCATTATGCTGTGGAGACTGGCCCCTCCTGGCTGGAAACCCTCCTCTTTGGCCTCATAATGGCCTTTGATCAGACCCATGAATTCACTCATGCAGTTACCTACAGTGACAAGCAGGAGGAGCTGTAACACAGCAGCGTCATGTGTCTAGTTTGCTGTTGAATATGCCAGGTGTAACACTGATTTCCGCTAGATGGCCTTATAGGTCTGCAATGAAATCGGACAAAAGGAGACTATTGTGGGGTCTCCATTGAAGTGAGTCATACAGCAGGTGGTTTGTTCTCACCTACTGCCTTGACACAGGCTGGGTAAATGGATGTGTGTGCGTGTGTCTTACGGTGATAGTATGGTGGGCGGAAGGTGTGGTCAGCCACACCCCACCGTGGGGGGAAGATGACAAAGTCAGCAATGGCAACCCCTGGTCTTGTGGATTTGGCAGTAAGCACAGTAAAGATAGATGGATCCTATATAGAGAGATCATAAACATGCGACAGGTGAGGAGCACGGCTTTTTGCATTCAAAAGTGCTATTGGCGTGTCCCTAAACACAACTCTCACCGCATGGTCGAAGGCCACACAGTTGATAACCATGAAGTTGTTCAGGTTGTATTTGTAAGGCATGTAGTTACCGTGCCAGGCGACCACATTGAATGGCGAGAAATCCTACGTGCAGAGCACAGAACAAAACAAATAAGAGGAGTCTACCCAAGCAACAAACACAAAAGGCTTTAAATTGAGCTTTTCACAGGGAAAACGGAACAATGAATAATGTCTTTGTAATCTTAAATTCCCAGAGAGAGTACTTCTTCACATAAAGAGAAAAAAACTGGTCATAATGAAAAGGGTTGATTGTGAAAGAGGGTGTGCTTCTTTCATCCTTTCTTCTCTTTCATTCCCCCCTTTTCTTTGTGATACGAGGCTCCAGGTATTATGGGGTAATTGGCTTCACAATCAAACTTTCCCAAACTTTGAGCATTTTGACGCTCGCAGCAGCGCAGTTATGGGGAGAGGGGAGCAGCGGCAGCAGTGGGTGCAGAGATATTTCTTTATCTTGATTGTTAAAACCACAGCAATTTTATATAGTTTCTCTGTTCTGATAATGTCACTGCGAAAAAAGACATTCAACAGCAACTCTAAAATCAATATAGTTCATTACAACTCAAGCTGCCTCCATACTGACCTCCCTGCTCCTTTACACACAAGCTTTTCCACACACGAACAACTAATACACACCAACGACGAATACTGGCAAATACATATACATACACAGATGCATTCACACGCGCAAACATTCGTGACTAATGAACGCCGAAAACAACTTAACACACACTCAATTGACAGTAGTCGACGTACAAAGAGGCCTTCGGGAAATCCAGTGCAGGTAATTTCTTGGACATTCATCTGTGATAACTCCACTACATTCGATTAAAATGAAGGGAGGAAAATGGAGGCGAGCGAGCACTTGCGCACACACGCACACAAAACACAAACATATTGGTCCAGTCAAGCAAATAATAAGTTAATTTGAGCAATTTCGGCACTCTGCGGGGGAACAAAACAGCAGGACCAGGCAGGAGCGGCAGCATCTTCCCTTATACGAGGCCTCCGCCGCCCCATCTTATTTTCTTACCCCTGCAACCTCTCTGGTCCACTCTCTGGGAAGAGCATATAACTGGTGGCAGATACTCAAGCAGAAGCAGAGAGGAAGATGGGAAGAGGTCTGTTTTGCTTCAAAAAAAAGAAAAGACAGTATCTTGCCCTAGTGTACTTCCTATGATGAATAATAACAGTGTGGTTTGACATGGTTTCCACGGTTACAACCCCCCCAACCCCCACCCCTGACAAACCTCTCCTCCCACCTCCTCCCTGCCTCAGTAAAAAACCTCCTGTCAGACATTATGTGTCGATCCAATTATGCGCCCAACAGGACATTTCGGGAGGGGGAGGATCATTCCCCGGCTGAAATATGTTGAAATTAATGCTTAACTTGAAAAAGGTTTTTTCCTACAAAGCAAAAGCTTCACAGGTACACTGTCTGCAGCTCCAGAATGCCTTAACTAATTATGAGTGATTAAGACTCATAAGGGAGTCGAGGCGGAAACCTGCTGAATGGATAACAGCTAATGCTTCGATATTAAATCATCAGGGATGGCAATTCAGTCGGCAGGAGCAGCTAATGGATCATATGCTTCACTTGGACAGTTTCCTGTTAGTCACTGCGGCAGTTCGATGGCGTTCACTGAAGCAGACACAAAACTAAATAGGGTAATAGGGCAAGTAAGCCATGTGTGTATGTGTGTGTGTGTGTCCCTGTCAGACCACAGGTACACGTGGAAGTACAGTGATACAGATAAAGTTGTGTGCAACAATAGCCACCTGTTGGCATGCAAACAGCTTCCCCTGGTATTTATTGATGACGGTGTAACCAGTGGGCACTTTGCGATCTTCATACCATGCAACCGGACACAGGAAGTCTCTCGGGTTAGCCAGACCATTGGCTCCTGCAAAACACACGCAAAGTGTCAAAGTAAAGGCAGTGTAGGCATAACCATGATGACAATGATAACAATAAAAAAAAAATAGGAAACAATTGGGGGTGACAGATCGTAATCACAGGTGGTTTCACGCCTCCAAACACGCTGTCGTCTATATAGGTTCACCCAGTTCTGCAAGCTGTTCATTCTCGTTTACCTCCCCCACCCTCCCTCCCTCCTTGTTTTCAATTCTTTAACTTGTTCATTTCTATTTGGTGCATGGGGGTCTGCCAGGGCAGGGAGCCATCACCAGTCCCCTTCGAGGCCTTCCCTCAAGCCATGTCATTCAGCTTTACCTACTAAAACGCTGTCCAACCTAAAATGAGGACGTGGGCCCAGCTAGTGAATAAAGGTAAAATAAAGATTAAAACAATTGTAGGTGCGAATACATTTAATGATAAAACATTATTTTTAGAGCCATAATGCTTTGTCGGAAAGCCAAAACATCTTTGGTGGGCGCAAGAAATATTTTTGTTATATGTAGGAAGACACAGAAATCACAAGCTAGTCACTAGTTTCCTAAATATCTAACAGCAATATGCTACTCAAAGAAGGATTTTGTGTTGTTGTTGCTTTTTATATGTACTCTATAAACAAAACAGCAGATGTTAATCTCCTTAATAAAATTTCTAAGCAAGATTTATCCTCGGAGCACAGAGTGAGTTACGCAGAGAAAAGTGTGAACAGTTTTAGACATGGACATTCTGTTCCAAGACATAGATGTAAAGGAGCTTGGTGAGCACGTTTCAAGGAAAAGTGAACACAAAGACGTATGCTGCACTTATATAGACTCACAAATATCATACAAACCTATTGGGCCAAGGTCAGGCAGTTCAAAATGGGCACCATACACCTCGAGTATGTAGCCTCTGGTTTCCCCAAACACATCCACACTGAAGCGCATCCCTTGCTAAAAAAAAAAAATGTGAAAAGTGGCAGTGAGAGGAAATTTTGTCCTATTAAGTATCAACTGTGTGCTGTTTCAGTTCTGAACGGACTTTGAAAAGCACACGTGCTGCTGTCCAGGTGGTCAGGCTTTTGGTAGCTTAAAACCTCTTTTCCACCGTCACTTATTTTTGAGGTCACTTTCAAAAAGCACCAAACAATGCCTTTCTAAATATGGTAAGTGGGATGTTGGGGCAGACACAACGGCAGATTTCTTTGAAAACCGGGGAGATGGAAAACATACAGCCCACCTGGATGACACAGATCTCGTTCGGCTCGACCATCATCTTCCCAAACTCCGTGGTGATCAAGATCTCTCCCTGCTGAGGGACTGCGCACACAAACAGACAAAGAGAGACACAGAGAAAAGAGAATTTGAACAAGAAGGCAGGCTGATGTTTGAGCTATCATTGTTCTTATGATAGATGACAGCGAAAACAACAACAGCGCTCCTTTCCTCACCAATCAGAAAGTCTCCGTCTGAGTTGTTGAAGCACCTGGAACAAGAATAAAATAAGATCAAAGGAAGGCTGGAAATGTTTTTCATCAATAAAAATATATCCTTTCGTCACATAATTTATACATTCTCACCTGTCGACCATGGAGGTGTTACAGGTGTACACGTGGACGCCAATGCCATTACGAGATTTGGCATCTCCAGCACCGCAGACAGTATGCAAACCCTGAAACGTGGAGAAGGACGCAAATAAAATCAGATGGAAATTTTCATAAAAATTCAAAATAAGAGAAAAAATTAGCTTGACTTACAGCCACAAAGTCCACTTTCTTCTCTGTAGTTTTGGGGATGGTGAATGGCAGCCATCGAAGCTGTGAAAGAAACCTCAGAGTCAGAATCTGCACTGTAACAAATTTTTACTGTAAAATTATAAGAACCACCATTATTTCACAGTGGGCCTGCTTTACAGCTTCTTTAAATATGTTTGTTTTTATTACTTACTAGCTTGCTGTTTATATTTAGTTTCCCAGCTATTAGTATTTACAGTATTTACCTCTATTTATGAGTAGCAGTAGATTGCTTTGCTCTTATGTCGCCAGCATTTTTTAATGGATTGAAACAACACTGTTACTTTTAACAGTGTGAAGAGCTTGAAATTGTTTCCTTGTCGAAAACATTGGTATAGCTTTGGAGGCTGTGTGGTAAATGTGAAGCTAAAGGCACAATACTGAAAATGAAGGGAATCTGCTGGCCCCCAAACAGTGTCATTTACCATAATTAAACCGCATTAATGTGAGGTTTAGAGAAGACAGTGCATAGATTTGGTTGCACTGGGACGGCTAAATGCTATGCTAAACTTTGTTATGGCTTCGGCTGAACATTTACCACACAGATGTAAAAGCGATGAAAGATTTGTAACTAAGCCCAAAATGAGCAGGGACTCCTTGTGTTGATATACCTGGTTAGGATCAGGCTCCACTTCGTTCCAGTTCTCTGTTAGATCTCCACAGGGAAGCGAGGTGAATGGCTTGTGTTTAACAGATGGAAGGATGCGGTACAACCAGCTAGAGAAAGAAGAGGAAGGGAAATGTTTAGTTATCCATATTGTCTGGGATCCATTTGGAGTCACTATAAAGCCTGATGTAGGTTTCAAACAGAAAAGGACACCTCCTCTTATTGGCTGGACGCGGGCAGGTGAAGGCAGAGCCGGAGAGCTGCTCGGCATAAAGGCCATATGGGCAGACCTGGGGATTATTCTGCAAGCACATGGAACATAAAAAAATGCTGTAATGTGTGTATATGTACACTATATATGGTGTTCAATTACCCTCATTTTCAATAATTAGAAAATAATGATGAATAAATAACAAAAGGAGCCCAGTGTGGGTTTTTACCTGTCCCTCGGGTAAGGATCCAGGACAGCGAGGGTCTTCAGATGAGAACTCGTTCCCGAAACCGCTCATGTACTGAAAGAGACAAACACACATCCAACACACAAATGGAGACAAGTTGAAGTGAAAAATAAAAAAAATACATCATGCAGCTTCATTGTAATGCAGGATAAATGTGTTCATGCTGGTTATAATTAAACTTGAAGGCTTGTCATTAAGGCTTGTCTTTTTGTTAATTGTTGTCATATTGATTCACATTAGATCTATGATAAAACAAACTGCAGTTATGCCAAATTTCCCCCCTTGCAGTCATCCATTATTTTGTGTTATTGTGCCACAGAAACAGCCTAATTACACTTACATCCTCTGCAGCATGTTTTGATCAATGTTCCATCTAGGATAAGAGTGTTGTTCTGCATCTCGCCTGCACCTCTACTGATCGCGTCTCTTCTGCCACAGGAAGATCAAACTTGCCACAGTGTACACGCATCTTGCTGAGTCATTGTGAGTTTGCAAGAAAGCACACTCACAGACACAGATGGTTTCTATGTGTGCGTGATCATGTGCCAAAGTGCTTGTTGGAAGCTCCAGAGTGTCCCAAGTTGAAGGAATGCTTTACAAAGTCAGTTTTCTGTCCTCTTAAAAGTTTATTAGAGCTAGAGCAGCAAAGCTAGACTTGGCAATGATCCCAGCAGTCCTTGGATAGTTTGTTAACTATTCCACTATAGACAAAGCTTTGCATTTGAGTAGGTGTCATGACTTTGAAACCTTCAGTCAAATATTAAAGGTTCTATATATAAAAAAAAGTAATCTAAGCAAATACCTACTTAATGCAGCCCATCACCATAATTCTGCAGTAATGGCAATAAATTGGAAAACTGGGGTTTAAAATCATGTTTTTGCAATTAAATTGAAGCGTTCCCACTGAAATTAAAAAGATTTAGGCACTTCAAAACCACATCTGGGCAGCTGCAAAATGCAGCGCTATGATTGGTTGGAGGAAACGCCTCCCTTCAGTCTGCGGCCACAGGAGCTGTGGTGGCTTTAAGGCGCATGAATTTCACACATTCTGGTGCAAAACAAATAAATGAAAAATACAAACTTTTCTTCCGTATTTCAATGATGACATAGTTCTGCACCCTAACTCCACATGCATGCACAGTCTGATAGTCGACACAGACGCAGCTCATAAGCGGTAATAATTGAATATTTACACATTTAGCAACAGTTTTGCTTCGAGGAATTGTCTTACCTTGAGTCCAGCCATTTTGTTGTGTGTCAGAACTTTTTCTGTGGCAGCTGTTGAGCGTTTCACAGTGGTTACGGATCGACTTGCAGTTTTCTTCTTAATGTATTCCCTTCGACTAAAATCCACTTCGGGGTGTCTGCATGTTGCTGTTTGGACAGACTGGGGAAAAGGGGCTGGGATTTATACGCTTTCCCAATCTGGGTTTAATTAGGCCTTGACTCTGTGACGTAACACGTAAAAGGGAAAGGACGGGTCGGATGGTCAAAGTGTGCACAAACAAGGGCCGGTGTCCCTGCCAGGACAAACAAGGACCAATTAAAAAGAAATTTGTGATGCAGGTAAGGAACACTGAGGGATTAAAGTCCAAGTCATGGTTTTAAATGGCACAGCGATCCTATCACTGACAGCGCATACAGAGAAAAATGTATTGACAACACTTCGTTTTTAAGTGGGGCGTAACAACGGGTGCTAGGCGGTCAGAAGCTTGCATCATACGCAGAACATATTATGCCAGAGTTCTCATTCTGCTGAAGTGGTGACCTCATGCGCACTACTTGTGCAAACACGGGCGCCATGCACATCCCCACCACGTCCTGCAAAGCGAACATCTGGGCAACAAGAGTTTGTTCAATGGCTTAAGGCCCCATATTTGCAGTGTAGCCCAATATTTAGCGGCATTGTTCAATCTGCGTGAATTGTTTAATATGCCATTGACCCCCGGGGCCCGCCAGTCCTGCAGATTTCAGTGTTTTCATCACATTCGCCATGCTCAACACAATCTCACTTCTTGTTTCATGTAAAGTGGGTTATCATTCTTGTACAGCTACAATTAATTTCGTTTTCCTAAAACCAGGATTCGCGTCTGTTCAGATGACCTCTGCGCGCTGCAGCGAGCCCGTCGTTCCTCATAAAGCGAAAACAACAGCGCGAGGCCTCTAAAAGGCCTATACATTACTTCACGCAAAATTTATTCAGTTCATTTCTTGAAATAGGTGGTCAAACGAGGTGTGCCTAATGTCCCCCAGGCAGCATGTATCAAAAAGAATCAATTTCGCCTTTCTCATTCTTGCCTCGCTTCCCCCTGCTTGTCTATTTCTTTTCTCTTTCTGGAGGGGGGCGCTGGGGAAGGGTAAATGATGGCAATTCTCATAGCGAGGCGCAAATAAACTCGCCGCGGCAGAAGTAACTGTTCTCCGGCGAGGCGTGCAGTCAGGCCCGGGCCTCCCGCTGGCAGCCAGTCAGGGTGCTGTGCCAAAGACGAGAAAGCCCAATGGCAGGAAAATATCACGTCCCAGTCTCCGGAAATTGATCTGCTCCTTGTATGGAGAAAGAAAATGAGCGATTTTAATTTCATCCCCGAGTCTGATGATAGAATTCTAGAGTATCTGGGTCCAATCCGGATGGTGCCTGTGTGTTTTAAGAGAAGAAGAAATAGCTGGAGACGGAGAAAAGGGACTGTTGTTTCCTACTGACAGTTATATCTATGCATGCGTAAGTGGGCCATAAATGCTTTGTTATTAGATGCCTGCTGAATTCAATGGTTTGATGGTAAACGGTACACTCACCTGGCACAGTCTATCCCAGTGTGCATAAACAAGCAATCTCTCTCTTTCTCTATCGCACACACACACACACATAGAGTAAGTATTCTGTTTTGTGATGGCATCTTTAGCCTTTCATATCACACGCAAGTAGCCTACACTCATTTTTGCCCCCTTAGCCTTAGTCTTACCATTAAAGGTTCAGTTCACTCAAAATACACACAGAAAGAAAACATAGTGTCAAATCCTCCGTGATATACCACCCGATCCAGGACACAGCGTATCTTTCAATCTGTGCCCAGACCTTTCTGTGTACAGTTTTTATTGTGACAGGCATTAAGGACAAAACCTTTTTTCTGCTTTGAGAAACAAAAACATTATTCAGGTAAAGTATTGTTAAAAATATCAAAGAGAGATTAACCTTTTAAAAAACGATTTTCTGGTATGTTATTAGGTTGAATTAGTCCTTTAAGTGTCCTGTATGGCTCACAGTTGTTATTTATTTTTTGTTTGTTTGTTTTTCACAAACTGATCAGATGTATGCTAGGGACAATGCGTGGTAATACACATAAAAATTATATGTTGCCCCGTTCCACTGGGTATTTTCAAGCAAGCAGAGTCAGGAAGCTGTCGATCAGTGATCGTCTACCCACACATACATAAAACCATAGCTGAACAGCACAATGGTATTTTCTCTTATCGAGTCAGTGTCAGGGCCTGAAGCATTCACCTGAAGCTTTGTCATAATACTTTTAAAATATACTATTTATACCCTTAAACTACATTTAAACTTCTACCAGAGTCTGAGCAGGGAATTGTAATCCAGTATGGTTATAGCCACAACATTAAAACCTTGTTACAAATATTGTGCAAGTCCTCTTCATGTCATCAAAACAGCTCAAATCTATCTTGGTTTGGACACAGGAACTAGGGGGCTGCAGTGGTGAAGGTTTGGTTCCGATACAGCTTCCAGATGCTCGACCGGTTTGGGATCTGTGGAGGTTTGAGAACAGTTCAGCACTTTGGGCTCTTTCTGAGCAGTTCCTAAGTAGCTCTTATGGAGTATTAAGTAAAGTATCAACATAGTAAAGCTTAAGATGAATTGCCTAAAATCTTAATTCCTAATGAAGAACAGGGATCTGGCTACAAAAAAAATTATAGATGTATAGAAATTAATAGGAAAACAGCCCTCTGCTTCTTGAAGTATGACTGCAGAAAGTACTTTCCTGGTCAGTTCACGCTCTCAGTCTCTAGTTTAATTTCTTATCTTCCCTATTTGTGTCCAAAAGGACGATAAAGCAGGGTGGGCTTAGCCTTACCTTCTGTAAACTGAAGTATCCGTCACTTATCACATACAGTTTCAAAATGCCAAGATAGCGACAAAGAAATGCTCAGCTTCAGGCTCAATACAGGATTTTAATAACCAGAGCCACTGGTGGGGGCGAGGCACATTGTCCAGCTGGAGGCTGGTGCCATCGGGGAGTGTTACTAATCCACATGATTACGAAGAACAGAGACTTGTAATGAGATGGTCGATGCTATTCACTCCACCTGTGAGTGGCTTAGACGTGGCAGAGTGGCATACACTATATCCATACTAATAGCGATATACTGTACAGCTCAACAGGACTCTTGACTGCGCTAATCGGGTAGTGGCAAGTAGCAACAACTAATTAGCGTGTGCTTGCACATTTTCCTGCTCTTTCTGTTGGAATAAGTCTTTTCTTCTTTGAGCAGGGAAGAGCAGCTGCAGATCCGACAGTCCTCAGAACAGAGCAAACCACTTTAAACAGCATAGCTCGGTGTGCCTATAAAAAACACGAATTTCAGCCTTTTGTTAGTCTGCTGATGCTGCGCAAAATGCTGCCGTCAATGCAAATAATGTCTGCAATTTTGAAAATGCTAGTAATGTAATTTGTTCTAATTAGCTACTTCTTTGTATTCTGTAGCGCTGCTGCCACAAATACAATTTGTGCGACACGTTAAGAAAAAGAAAACATTAAAACTCAACTTTGTGAAGGACATATAAGTGCACACGCCATTTGGTGTTATTTTGTGTATCACCGATAAATGACTGCTGTATTTAGATGTCACATCTGGATTCTTGCATTTTGTAATTACAGCCCTGTTATATACTGTTGCGCTTTAATGTTAAATGACTCCTGACATGAGCCTTCCAGTAGCAAATGCACACTCACACAACACACACACACATTTGACAGCTCCATTTAACGCTGATTAGATTTGCAAGGACATGTAGTATACCCTCTCTGTGTCTCCTGTGTCTACTCTCTCTCTGTCGCTCCCTGAGTAGGTTGAGTATCTCCTGAATCTTATCTATCGTGGTAATGTTATGCAAATGGTTTAATATGAAGATAAAAGACTGTTGCAGCGTGTGGCGCTCTCGTGGTTCACAGCCCCGCGTTTCCAGGACGATAGCTCTAACGAGGAGGGCACTATTTGGGAGTCATTAAATGATGGCCTTCCTGACATGCACCCGCTCACCACCACCGCCACCCGCCCCGCGTTGGCCATTAAAGTGGCTCACACCCACACCAAGACACACACTACAGACACCTTTTAGCGCCAGCTCCCAGTTTCTTACACATCACAGTGTCACAGAATAGAAAATTACACTCTCCTCCCACAGAGAAAATTGCTTTGGAATTGCTTGGTTATAAAGATGTGCTTTACAGAGAGGGGGTGCATGCAATAAAAAAGGACACACACAAACACAATTACTTAAGCACTCTAAGGACAATTCTTACAAGTTAATCAGAGGATTTACCAATTATTGATGTCAAAAGGATTTTGTCGTGTATGTGTTTCTGGCCTATGTTTGTGTACTGCACGTACTTATCTTTGCATTCAGGATATTTAGTATGCATCCTCTTTGTCTGCGCCGCACACAAACACACACACATAAACTCAAAATGTGCTTTCCCCAAGGGCATAGATGAGTTATTAAATTTTAAAAATAAATAAATAAATAAATAAAAGGCGATACGTGAAAATTGCAAGCAAAAAAACAGCCGGGTGTAGTCAGGGACAACTGAACGAATTGCTCCATAGCAAAGACACAAGTGGACTATTGAAGACAACAGGGTAAAAGATGTGTCAGTATCAAGAGACAAGAGAGGCGTGAGCGAGCTGAAAGGGAGAAAATACAAAGTGGAAAATAGTAGAGAAGACAAAACGAAGGAGAGAAAAGATACAAGATGGTAGTGCAAACACAAAAAAGCAGGATATCAGTGGCTCTATAGCAGTGTTATTACAGGATGGGAAAGCTCTGTCCTGCCCTACAAAGCAAACGGTATAGCATATCTATAAACTCTTACACTTTGCAGTAACCACGAAACAGTTTAAAAACACCGAATCCTCTTTTTAACCACACTCATTTTGTAATAAGTGAGTGTTTATAGATATATAGAGTGTTTGCTGTCTTCTCTCCCTGCAACAGAGAAGACAGCCAGGAAGACTGTGACGTGTCAGCGAGCTGGTGAGATTGCGCTACGATCTGCATTATAGAATAATCTGTTTAGAAAGATGACGTAAATCTTCCCATGAAAAGAAAAGTGATTTAAAATGGTTTATATAATGCAGAAATGTAACTGTATCTGCAAAAGGCACACGGTCTTTCATGACATCTTCCAGCTCTACACTCTAGAGATGAGCTATGTAGTTCATTTAATGCCCTGCGAGCGGGTACCGAGACTCACTGAGCCACAAATGTCCATCTATAGGATATTTTGTCACACTGTTTCTGGACCCTTCCCAGCGGAACATCATCACAAATAGAATTAGCTCCCTGGACAGAACCAAAATGACAGTGCCGGGACGTTTGGCAGGAAGCGTAATGGCATTGGGGAGCTGGTGGTGTTTTCCTTGCAGGGGAACCAAATGGTAGCAGTGCATATCAGTCCAGACACTTGGTGTGGTGCCAGTTATGCTATTCACTCCTCCCTCTCTGGAGTGTGCGGACAGGTAGTGAGGATGCCTCCTCTAAATCTGTAGTTTAGCTGAGGTAGGTTTGAGGGGTGGCCTAAGATGTGAAGAGGAAGGCTTGAGGTGAATGGTCTTTGGACAAGGAATGAGTGTGTTCAACATCAGAGAACGAGGAGGGTGTGTTTATATCTGTGTGGTTTTCTTCTCAAAGTGTGTGTTTGACTGGTGCAAGAGTGTGACTGATGTTATATCAATCTGGGCATGATTGCGTGTGAGTTTCGGGTGTGTACGTATAAAACGCGTGCATCTCCGTCTGTGTGTACGCATGAGTATATCTGCGTCTGTCCCCAGCACCATCATTAGGTCGTAGGCAGTCCCAGTGCTGGGGGTGTAGCTCGGCTGCTCCTGCGGCCTCTCGGGCCAATTTAGGTGGAGAAAAGCACTTCGATCCTGGCCTGCAAGTCTGAGGGTCCCCAGCGGGAGGCAGCGCAGCCCTGCAATCTATATTGGATTTATTCCTTTCCCATCTACAGGCCCCGCACACCCCACAGAGAGGAAGTCTGAACTGCACTCTCTCTGTCTCCTTAGACAATATGTTATGGTACACACATGAGTACACATAATTGTGTAAACACACACAGGCACACACAAGGAGACCCACACCCAGAGGCGCCCACACCTAGTCCATCTTCCAGGCACACTCCCCCACAGCAAGGAAGTTATCACGGTACACTTTCTGTCACTGTGGGTGTTGCACCAGGGTCAAGGTATACTGAGATTTGTGACAGACAGCAAGACAGACACAAAAGAGCCAGTCAGGGGATCGTCCAAGCTACTGACACACTGAGTTATGTTTTGAGGTTGGCCATTGTTTTTCTCGTGGAAAATATTGTTCAGATCTACAAAGGCCGAGGTTTTAAAAATGCACTTTTATCACATTAAAGCAAAAAAAAAAAAAAGGGAAAAAAAGAATTTACATAAAACTCAGACAAGGTCAGGGAGAAACGAGGTTCTTAATTTAGTCTAATCAACTGTCATTTGCATCGCGCCATTTGCGCAAGGTATTGCCACTAACTGAATAAATGGACTTCTTCAGACTCAAGGGGGGGCACTCCGGTTTTGATAAGCTGGCAACATAACTGATTTGCATATATTACTTTGATTATCTCATTACTAGGATGATTCTTGCGGAATTTTTGACACTCGCGCAATCGAATTAAAATTAAGGCACGCAATCAATAAAAGGGCAACGCGCCTGTGAAAACACACAGCGCCCCAGGTTTGTATGGTCAACTAGCGGTGATGATGAGGATGGTGGTGATGAGGATGATGATGTCGATGGTTATGGTGATGATGAAGCATGATGACCTCTTCAGTTCGCGAGCTCCCTGGACCACGCTGGAGGTTTACGAGAGTCTCGGGCTCTTGATTCCTGTGATCAAAGCAGTAATCAGTGGAGACAATGAGGGCCGTGAAATTGCCGCTCTCGTGTGGGTGACCTATCCACCTGCCATGAATCCAAGAGTGGCCCGCAGGCGTCTCATGTTCCCTCAATCGATAATGGCGCTCACATCTTTCCTCCGACTCAACCCATCTGTGGAATGATGAAATCATGCGTAAAGACGCGCATGCAGGCGCTTGGATGATTTGCGAGGCGGTAGCCACAATGACCTGCACATGGGGGGGGGGGGATACAGCCGTGAATGAGGCTGGACTCCAGAGTATAACCAGGAATCATCTGCCACCAAACCCTTCAGATCTGCACTGATGAACTGCATTAAATATTACATTTATTATTACATTTAACGGTTTGCCAAACTACATCCGGTCCATATCCTTCACGGTTTGCTGTTTGTTCTAATATCTAAATCTATTATCCTACATTATAACAAGTGGCCCATTTGTTGCCACACACAATTTGCTTGAGAGAAGGAGACTGCGAAACTCCTTCTCTCCTCTCCTAATAGACTCTCCCTCGTCTGCGCACTAACTGGGAGCAGAGGCACACGTCCACGTTTTAAATTCATGATGTAAATAATTATGGGTCTGGAAATTGATTTCCTTACCACCTTCTCCAGCAAACTAGGCCTCCAAAAAAACCCTCTCCCAAGGAAAGCTACTTCTGTTGAAGCATTAAGTCATTAATTATTTTCCTTACATAAGGACAAATTATCGAGTCAGTTGAACGAAATTAGAACCCTTTGTTTCTGATCAGACCGCATTACCGCTGGAAATTACGCATGATGGCTGCGTGCGCGCTCGCCTTTGTTGTTTCGATCATCGCCTGTCGCTCTGAACTCGCGCTAACAAAGTCATTAAATTGACTCCCTCTCGCTCTCATTATGCGGGCTGTTAATAACCGCTAATTAACTTTGCTTACGCGCGCCTTAAAAGCCTCCCTCCCCTCCCAACACACACTCGCTCCCTCTCTCCTTCTTTTTCCTGCTTGGCCTCTCAAGCAGAGCAAGTGTCCAATTATGTCAGAGCGCGGGGATGGATGGAGGATGTGCCGTCGTCACCAAGGACAGTTGGTGCAACATGGCGATGCAAAGCGGAGGCAAACTTGAGGGGGCAGCGGAAAACGCAACGGCAAATTAGTAGTTTAAAAAAATTATTACAATAATAATATGAAATGCCTCACGTGCTGACCTGTCTCCTAAAGGTGGGTGGAGGTTTCCGCATTGATTATATTTAATCCACCCATATGAACTGGCAATACAGGCAGTGGTGAGGATGGAGCAGGAAAGCGCGGTTACAGATGAATGGTGCAATATGCTCACCTGTGCGAGCAATTTGCTATTCCGTCCAGAAGATGGCGCCAGCTGAATGACCTGCTATAGGCCCACCGCAACCTGCTGGCCCTAGATGGACTTCATGAGTATCACTTCCCTGGCCTTCAGAGAGGACGAGGCATGCGTTACAGATGAAAAAAAAAAGGCCGAGGCACGCCATTAAAATGCACGCATGCACTACTAAATGCGTCATTAGTTTCCTACTGGCGTGAATGTGTTGAGAGGCCTCTGGACTTCTAGGGTCTAGTTCACAGCTGCACAGCCACAGTATGCGAGCGTTAAGCGAACAGAAAAGCGCACAAGCCGGTGTTTCCCCTTGGATATTATCAAGTTAGGATGTTATGAAAATACAGGGTGGGGAGGGGGTGGGGAGGTGGCGCTGCAACTGAAGGCGGCCTCTTTCCGCCATCTCTTCACCTGCACGTCAAACAGACGGGAAACTGAAAAATGTGAAAATTACGCTCAGGCTATTCCGTCCCCCTCTAATGTATGCGCGTAATTAGTGCATTTAAACAAAGCGCGGATGTCCTGCTGGCTGAAATGGCGGCTGACATCTCTTTTTCCACAGGGTTAATAACAGTGTGCGGATAAATGAATCAAATTGTGGCCCCCAAATTACAGAGCGACTCTAAATACCCGTCTGTATTACGCACGTCTGTTTGTGACCGCGCAGGGAAAAGGCATAACATTTTATATTGTTATTACACTCATTACATTGATTTGCGTGCAAAATAAACAAGCTCGGAAGTTTGTGACACCACAAAATAAAAAAAATAATAATAATGCTAATAAAAAGTTGCAGATAGATTAAATGTGACACCATCAGTGAGCTGACAGCATGCAGGACTGCGTGTTTTATCGTGAACGCGGATGACGAGACGACATTGGCTGTTGTCTTTGTGCCGTCTCGTGTCGCAGATTTCACAGGCCTTTGAGGAAATGTGCGCCACGAAAGGTTAATGCTATCAAAAAAGCATTACTTTTCCTCTCATATTACACTCCCGCCGATACTTCTATAAAAGCAGCTATGTTAACTTTTTGTAAGGCTCTTAAATGAAAAGAAAAAAAGGAGATGAAACCGAGTTAGGTGGGTTTACCTTCTTCTAATACTAAGCGACCTGCACCTTAACTTAACTTTGCTGAGATCAATTGCGCTCTTATTCCAATTCCAATCACAAAAGGGGCCGTAAAGCTCTGACTTAAAAATAGATAAAAGAGAAGAGAAGGGGGGGGCAGCTTGTGCAATCTTGGACATATATTTTATTGTTATTTTTCGTCTGCTGCGAAGCTCTAGCTGGGCAGATATATACTGAGGGGAAGAGGAGAGAGAGTGGGAGAGAGTAAATTGCAGCTTGCTGAAGTTTTTGGATTGAATTCTGAAAATGATCCTTTTAACAGTGATGGGCTCTGAGGCGAGGATAGGGGTCATGCCATTCACAGCGGGTTAAATAGACTTTCATTTAAAATTACATTCTCGATCCATCTCTCCATCTCTCCCCCTCTCCACAGCGGAGTCCCTGCGACTCCCCGTGCGGCGTCTCATCACCGCGCGCCACCCTCACTTTTTAAGTCAATCCCCAACTCCAGCAGAGAGCAGGCAATTGAAGAGAGACAGAAAGTAAGACATAGATAGATAGATAGATAGATAGATAGATAGATAGATAGATAGATAGACTAATTAGATGCATGCATTAATGCTTATGCTCCTGTCAAAATAAACTTTTGTTTTTAAAAGCTAAAAATTCTGATCTCTGTGTTGATCTTTTATATTTCTATGTGACTCAGTCTGTGACATGGCTCACGCAGGTGCAGTGGTTAAACACAAACTCCGCGCCAGATTTTTGTTTTCTTTTTTTTGCATGTTGGCACAAGGATTAGCCATGAGCTTAAAACTAATGCAGAAATAGCCTAAAATGTTATAGTTATCATTATAGTAGAAAAGTAATAATAAAGACCATGGAAATGATCAAAGAAGACAAAAGCCTATTCCTGATTATTATTATTATTATTATTATTATTATTATCATTATTATTTTATTAGTATAGTATTTTTTTAATGTTATCGTTATGTTATAAAATTACTAATAAAAAAATCGAAATATCCTCGTCATTATGGACATTACTAGTCCCGAGTAGTATTATAAATTATACTGCTAATACCATATTTTATATATACAATGTACATGGCAAGTAGGCTAGCTGTTAGTGGGCCTTTTCCCGTAAAAAAAGCTGATAGGCCCCAACTCTGTTTTATGCAGATACCCGGTTAGCTAGCACCAGTAAGCCAGCAACATCAACTTAAAAGTCAGCTATTATTATTTTTATCGTTTACGCGTGTGCTTTTATTTTGAAATGTACTGGCGTGTAACCTGGGGAAGGAAAAAAAGCTGTGAAATTGTGCTTTGTAGCCTTATGTGTGGTACTTTCCTCCAAAGTCATTGTGCTAATGGCATTGTTACACTTGTTAGCCTGTCAGCACCTCATTGCTTTATTAAATGAGGCTATATCGCTAATAAATTAGAGTAAGTAAAGGTGTTAGAGACATTTTGTACCAACGAGCTGGAGAAGTCGTTATTTTTTTGTTGTTTTTTTTAGTTTCTTTGGATTTTGCTGCTCCATCCGCTTGAGTCCGTTCCGCGGAGGAATGGGAAGTCCATGTCGGGTTTTGTCGCCTCTCCCTCAAATTAACTTTAATGTAAAATATATAAAGCAGCTGCGCGCTGTCTCTCTCCCCACATACACACACCAGCCAATCAAGAGCGCAGCAACAGCCCACACGTAGCCTATGCTGAGCGAGCGCGCGGAGCGGAGAAGCGCCTGGCAGACCCGGAGCACAACGCGAGGCAGCCAAACCGCTGTCTGTCATTAGCTGAGAGTGTGACACAGGAGTGACAGAGGGGAGAGAGGAGAAGGAGAAGGAGGGAGGAGTGAGCGGTCCCGGTAAACAGACCAGCCGGCCTGAGAGGAGCCGAAGAAAAAAAGAAGAAGAAGACCCCGAGAGAGAGGAAGGGCAGAGAGGTAGAGAGAGGGAGACTGACAGGCGTTACCGAAAGACAAACCGAAGCGTCGACATGAGCGGTCAGTTTGAGGAAGATATCCACGACCGGGGCGAGAGGAAGAGCAGTAAATCCCCGACACTGCTCTCCTCTTACTGCATAGACAGCATTCTGGGCCGCAGGAGTCCCTGTAAGGTCAGACTGATAGGGGCTCAAAGTTTGACGGGTCTGCCCGGCAGAGTGGAGCTCGACAGGACCGCCGACGGTGAGTTTATTTTAAAGGGAAAATTGGAATGATAGTTTACATCGGTTGGCAGTTTTGTAAGGAGGGGTGAATTGGTAACAAAGCAAACTAATTTAGCCCTAAAGTATGTGAGTAACGCTTCTGCAGGAGTTGCTCTAATGAAGCTTGTAGGTGAGCCCATTATAGCCCCAAGAATCTCTCTTTGGTTAATTAAAGTGTTTCCACGACTAAGCAGGTCATTTTAAACGCCGGTGAAAATATTACATTTTACTTTAGCTTTGAAGAAAATTGAAGTGCCTGTTCATTATTTTTGACATCCTTCTCACGCTTCTCTCTCAGGGCCAACTAAAGAGCCAATCTCTCTCAGCGCTGACATGCACCTGCCTCCAAAGCTCCGCCGGCTGTACGGACCTGGGGGGAAGTATCTCCATGAGCACGCAGAGAAGCTGGAGAGGGAAAGGCTCCTGCTGGAGCAAGCTAGCGAAAGCCTCAAAATCAGCCAGGCGCCACAGGTGAGCATCAGCCGTAGCAAGTCCTACCGAGAGAACGCGTCGCTGAGCCGGGGAGAGGGTGACCAGAGCCCCGGAGAGGCCTCGGAGGACGGCAGCATGGGACTGGTGGAGCTCGGTCCGCTGAAGTTCGAGGAGGACGCAGGGAAGGAAGAAGAGGGCTGCGGGGACGCGGTGGCGCTATCCCCGAAGGACGAAGAGAGGGAGAGCTTGAACGCCGGGGATGGGGACGTGAGGGACGGGGAAGACAGCGTGTGTCTGTCGGCGGGCAGTGACTCGGAGGAAGGGATGCTGAAACGGAAGCAGAGAAGATACAGGACTACCTTCACCAGTTACCAGCTGGAGGAGCTGGAGAGAGCTTTCCAGAAGACTCACTACCCCGATGTCTTCACCAGGTGAGAGAAAAGAAAAAAGAAAAGAAAAAGAAAAAACAAAACAAAACAGGAAGTGTTTGGAAAAAATGTTGTTTTTTATTGTAAATTTTTAATTTAATTAAATACAGTTTATTTTCAGTTTTTCTGCATCACTCCTTAACGAATTTAAAAGGGACGATTGTAGGCCTATTAAATTGAATTTTAATTTCCATGTAAAATATATATAACTGCGTTGCCCTACATTATTATTATTATTATTATTATTATTATTATTATTATTATTATTATAGCTAAGAGTTAAATGAACACGCTTAAACCTTAAACGAGCCATATGTTCCTTCATACTTCCATAACTGAAGGCGATAATTAATTGCATTTATTTTTAAATAAACACTTCCCCTAGCCCATAAAAATTTTTCAGAAACAGTCCGAGTAATTCCACGCGTGTGTAACAGGACACTGCGCCGATCACAGCTCATAAAATGCCCCACACTAAATCCGTGCTTTAAATAACTGAGCACAATGGGCCTGTAAGTGCTAACGGGGAGACCCCCCTTATTATAAAAAAGAAAGAAACCCAGTGCCTGCTTCTACATATGGCAGCGGTGTTCCTGCGTGGAGGAATAATTAAGTGGAGCAGCTCAGGTTACCTGCTGGACATGATACTGCGAGCTCAAAGTCAGGGCCTAACCTCAAGCCCAAGGGCAGATGTACACACGCGTTGTTCCTACACACACGCACTGAAAGAAATCCAGAGCTTTACAAGCTGATATTTTATACATTTTGTTAAAATTATGTTATCCAGGATTTTTTTTTTAGTAGTTTGAACCAAAACCAAATAAAAATAACCAAATAATAATAATAAATCTCATTCATTTTCTGTTAAATTGACACTTCTGACTTTTCTTCTGAAACATCACGCAAAATTATTTTTTCCAATTTTCCTATTTGGGATTATTCATATATATTTTTATTTTATTTTTCAGTCGATCTACTTTAAGGCGACTCGTGGGTCTAATTTGAACCGCTAGCTCATCTTGTGTATAGCTGAAGGGAGCGTCAATTGCTTTGTGGCAGGCTAGTTTAGATGTCATTATTTCAACCATTATGTTGTTACGGTGACAGGCCTTGGCTAAGGAAAATCTAACAATCACTAGGCCTATTTCTTTCCATCCGTGACAAGGAAAATAGAATATGGCTATGGCGTCTTTCTGCAGTTCATGTCGGGGAAGAGAGGGGGAAAAATCCAGCCTATTTTTGGTCGTCTATTGTTGACAGTGAACAACAGGAGGGGACAAAACAGCAATTCTGCGTTGCTTCCAAATGGTGGCCTGTAACCTTGAATCTTTTCTTACTGTCTCTCTGCTTTTTCTCCCTTCCTCTTTCTGTCTTTGTTATTCTTTTTATTTCATTTTTTTTTTTTAGAGAAGAGCTCGCAATGCGCCTGGATCTCACCGAAGCCCGCGTTCAAGTAAGTGGCTCCGTGTTTATCTTTTATCTGAAAAAAAGAGAAGCTTGACTTGTAAATCAAATATAAGGGGAGGGGGTGGAGGGGAGAAAAGGAAAAGCAGCATCCTCTAATGTTTTATCTGTCCTCTATAAAATGTCTCCGATATGCAGCGCTGGATAATAACCGGTGATATGCGTCACTGATTGAGGATCAACGATTACGGGCCAATTTGAGGCAATAATTTATTACAGTAAAATGTGTTAAATGGCCCCAGTCGCTGCGCGGGGAAGGTCCTTCCTGTTATTGAATGTTATTACACGCGAACGGGGGACGTTTTAGTGGCTATTAAGCCGAGGCCGGCGATTCATAAAAAGCATACTTAGTGCAGGAGCAAACACTGTCTGTATTCCCGGGATGAGATGGTGTTTGAATTCCCATCAGAGGGGATGGATAGGGGGCGAGGCCGAGGTGTGTGTGTGCGTGTGTGCGTGTGCAAAAAAAAAAAAGAATGAAAAAGAGAGAGGAGGAGGGAGGGGAGGGAGAGGAGGGAGAGAAAGAGGGGAGGGATAATGCTATTTGATTTCCCATTATGTGATTGCAATAGACCTGCATTGATCCGATGCTTTGCACTTGGGAGCGAATGAGAGACCATTAAAGGTGTTTGCTCCCCCTCACCCCTCCACCACCAACAACCCCCCCAATCCCACTCTCTCTCCATCCATCCATCCGTCCATGCCCCCCCTCTCCCTCCCTCTCTCCTTCGCTTTGCACTGAAAGCGTGGCTTGCATGTCGAAAGCCCGGGCTCATAACCAGAGAGACAGTTCAAACACGGTGGAAGCTCCGAGATGTTATGGCCGAAGGTAAAACAACAGATGTCTCTTTAGGGGCCGTAGGTGAACAAATCACTTAACGGGCGCCATCAGGAGGTGATAAAAACTCATAAATTCCCGAGGGGCTGTGTAATGCTAAACAGCCCTCTGGGAATAATGTGTGTGTGTGTGTGTGTGTGCGCGCGCAGTGCCTGTCGCTCAAGCCCCTGCTCTGTTCAGTCACTTTCCACATGTTGACATTTTGCTCATTGTGAGAGTCCCGTGCTTCTGCAGTGCAAACTGGGCAACAGTGGATGCGTGGGAAAGTTAAATAGTCTCTTGGATGGAAGTCACTCGTTCGACGTCTCTTAAGAATTTAATTTAAAGCGCATTAATTGTTATTGGAGCCAGTTCAGCGGTAATTTTCTGGATCTTTTGTTAACACCGCTCTTAATTATCTCTCCCCACCCGAAGCCCGTCTACAGGGAGGAGGGTTTAATTAGACAGAAAGTAGATTTAAGGGACCGTGAGCGGCGGGGTTTACCTTGCATGTAATTACCGGTGACTTTCCGCCTGTTGGCCACCACCTGAACTAGACAACTATTAGACTACACTGACACAACATTCAATAGAGATTATGTTAATTAGAGTGCGACATTGCTGTGAAGTAAGCAGGATAGAGAGTTATAGATCTAATTTTAACCTGGGTTACAACTAAGTCTAGCTTTCGAGCAGACCCCTCTTTTGCCTCTATGTAGGAAATTTGCTCTTTCTTTTCTCCTTTATCACTTATTAGTGTAAAAGTAATATCATTTTGTGTTGTATCTGCCATCTTGCTCCTAATACTAATGTTTCTCATCTTTTTCTGCCCTCAGGTGTGGTTTCAGAACCGAAGGGCCAAGTGGAGGAAACGCGAGAAGGCCGGGGTGCAGGCCCACCCGTCAGGCCTGCCATTTCCAGGCCCTCTTGCAGCGGGCCATCCTCTCAGCCACTACCTAGAGGGAGGACCCTTCCCTCCTCACCCACATCCAGCTCTGGAGTCTGCATGGACGGCTGCAGCAGCTGCAGCTGCAGCCTTCCCAGGCTTGGCTCCACCGCCTCACAACGGCTCTGGCCCACCCTTGGCTGCCCCACTCGGCCTGGGCACCTTCCTGGGCACGGCTGCCATGTTTCGCCACCCTGCCTTTATTGGACCCACTTTTGGCAGGTAAGCTGCACTGATCGACAGACTTCCCTTGGATCTAATGAATGATAATTCTTTGGACAACGCATCTCCCGTTGGACTTTGAACCTCCAATAAAAAATTGACCTTTATGTTTATTCCTGTGTTTTATAGTAAATGACAACAATTTTAGAGGCAGACACAGACAGAAAATGCAGAGCAGCATTAGAGCTTAAAATAAACTGCCAACAACTCTAATGAGTGATGTTTACACTAATCCTCAGTCACACTCCCTCACTGTTTATCTCAGTGTCTGATTACAAATATGTTATACTGTTAACCATTCACAGTGGCATGTAATCACTCTGTCAAACACCTTAATAAATTAACAGAACGTGTGATTGTGCAAGACAAGCTGTGAGGAGGGGTGACACGATACTCTCCATATGCCACAGTTGCCTTCTCCATTATACACCATTATGCTTTCCATTTAGCTTTAATATAAAAGAAGTCAGCATGGAATACATGACATAAATCTTTCCAAGGAGGAGGTTTGAGAATTCTAATGAGCAGGCACTCTGTCACTCTGACAGGATTTTGGGTCATCCTGCACTCTGATGTAGGAAGCAAAGAGAGTGAAATGCATAAATTAAACTTGAATATGGTTTTAATTTCAAATAATATATATAGATTTCTGCATTTTGTTCTTCTTTCAGGCTCTTCTCCAGTATGGGTCCTCTGACCAGTGCTTCCACCGCTGCAGCTCTCCTCCGTCAGCCCGCACCTCCTGTAGAGAACCCCTCCCACACGGGGCCCGTCCTCCCTGACCCTTCCTCATCTTCCTCCACTACTACTTCTTCAGCCGCAGCGGACCGCAGAGCCTCGAGTATCGCCGCGCTGCGCCTCAAGGCCAAGGAACACTCAGCTCAGCTCACCCAGCTAAACATCCTGCCCACCGGAGCCACAGGGAAGGAGGTGTGCTGAACACTCAACACCAGCTCTAGACCTCCCCGTCCTGGGCTTATGTCCCATCCCACGACACCCCACCCACCCAAAACTCCTCCAAATACCCCATTTGTACCTCTGGAAGCTGAAGTCCTGTTGCCCCCCCCCCCCCCATGTTTAGCCATCCCTGTTACCTCATGTTTCCCCACCCCCAAAAATAGCACGACCAAATTTAAAGGAGCACTGGTTTTACAAAGGTGTGTGTGTGTGTGTGTGTGTGTGTGTGTGTGTGTGTTAATTGCAGTTATTATTACATTGCTTTACACTCCATACACACACTTCCCTGACAGACAGTCCACTAAATTACATATTTAACTTTTTAAAATGTTTCTACATTTGGTTATTTTAAGACACAGTCTAACAGAAGTCTTTTAAATATTTCTTGATTCTTTTATAGTATACATGAACGTGACTTACAAAGTCTAACTACCAAATACATAAAAAATACAATTAAATTAATAAAAACAAAATCACCATTGGAGGAAGGTGGAAGTATATTTACTAAAATAATGTATTTGAAGTACAAATATTTTGAGTATTTCTACTTCACTTTTGCGACATTCCAAAGGCCTTTACGTTATTTAAATATTAAATACAATTTAACTAGATTAAAACTGTTTCCACTTATTGTAATCCATTTTAATCTAATTGTTTTTAATAAATGTGGGTGACACCAGGCCGTTTTTAATCCACAGTTTCTGTGCATTTTTCTAATTCTTTCTCTGCATTCAATTATTTTAAAAACACCTTTTTCTTTTTTTTAACCGACCTTCTTCAGGCTGTTTTTTACTTAAGAGTCTGTCATCTTACACACACGCACACGCACACACACACGCACACGCACACACATGCACGCGCGCGCTGTGAGAGCTGAAGAACCGCAGGGGAACCCAGACTTCTAGAAAGAAATCTTGTGCTACTTCAAATGTGGACAACGGCGAGTGCTCGACATTAACACTGCTTAATCTGTATGCATTGATGTGGGCTGAGCAGGTCTGCATCTATGACAAAGGCGTGTTGGAGGAGGTCCACCCTGAACCAAAGGAAAACTGTCCATAGACCTTCCATAGCCTTCTCTTCTACAAGCCTGACTCCTCTCCACTGCTCGCCTACCCGACCGTCACACTCAGCCGTCATATATACGTATATATATATAAATATATATAGGCCTATATTTTTAAATCCCTGTATCAGTTCAGTGTGATTTAAGGTGGTTTGAGTCCACGTCAGCGCGAGATTTCTGTAAATTTACTGCAATTTTTCTCCTCCCTGTCTGATTATCGCAGCGGTGGCATTTCCGCTGAGTGTGACTGCAGGGCACGCGAGCAGCGTTGAGATCTGGTGTTTCTTTAATGACCTGACTGTGTGAGAGAAAACTGTACATATTGTGTTTAAAAAAAAAAAAAAAAAAAAAAAAAAAGGGGAAAAAGTTAAAAAAAAAAATTCAAAACAAGGTCGTGTATATTTCAAGAGACCGTGTTTTGATCCTTTGCACTCGGTGTAGTGTGTAATGAATGTCGCCCTGTGTAGAATTCCACCCGTGTTTATCAATTATTAGGTTTTTAGATAATTATTTATGTCACCCTCCCTACCCCCCTTAAGGAAATGAGTGAAGGACGCTTTTTGTTTTTGTTTTTCTTATAATTATTAAGTGATTGTACGCTTCCTGGTTTAATATAACTAATTTGAATAAATTACATTGCTAAAATTTGTTATCGTTTATTATTTCAGATTCCTTTAGGACTCACATAGGCCTAAAACCAGGAAAATTAAATAATACGAAATAGAATATTATAGAACTATTAATAAAAAGTGTTATGGAAAAAAAATACGCTTTCTGTCTTAAATTGAATATTTATTTATTTTAAATGTATGCCACCGGTGCCATTAGAGAGCAATGCTGGAATGTAAAATAAATATCCAGCCAGCTTCACTCACAGGTTGCCTGGTGTTCACTCATGCCTGCAGGCCAGCTGAAACAAAGAAGAGGAATCTATCGAGATGCAGCTCCACCTGCAGAAAGCCAAAATCCACGAGGTGTTTAATCCGGTGCGCTGCGTGCGTCTATCCTCTTCAGTGGAGTTGACAAAATACTGACCATATATTCATGAGCTTAATCCCCAACATGTGAAACGCGCGACAAAGGAGAGGGGTTTTCAATTAGATCGCCCACTTTATCTTGGGGGGCCCGTCACAAAACTTCCTTTAAGACCCTTTAAAGGCGCTAAATTGGTCTTAACATCTGTAATGCCGTCTCGATGGAAGCGAGTCCCCTTTGTCATTAATGAAGTAACAAACCACTTCATCAAACTGCTTTCACACACACACACAACCTCGTAGAGTTAATTCCCCTCAATCCCCCCCTCTTCCCCTCCTCTCTCTCTCCATTGGATCTCGCTATACTGATGCAGGACTATTACAGCAATCAATGGTTACTCTCCTCGGTGCCCGACCAAATCGCGTGAAATTACCCTGCGGATTAATGTAGCCCATGTTTTTATTGTGTGCATGTATGGAAGAAGAAGAAAACCTGTTCTTGTCCCTTCAGTGCTCTTTGCTTTATGATCTTATACCTGTTAATCAGCCATTTTACTCCAAACATGCAGGAATTAGATCCGGCAGTAGACTGATGGAAAGATGTATCTGAATTTATCCCATTGCAGCTTCTGACAAAGTCACCCAGCCGCCCCTTGGAGCATAATGCAGAAAAAAAGAGATAAAAACCAATTTTCTCCTATGTGCCCAAACCACCATCCACGATGTGTGAGAGCTCCATGTTTTTTAAAATTTCCCCCATTCTTTTGCTCAAGCTCGGTGGAGCGTGTGTGTTTTTTTCCTGTATAGGGTTTTGATGAGATTGTCCGGGAAGTTTTAATCTTATTGTGAATATAACTAATGAATGGCAAACCAATTTGTCCCTAATATCTGGGGAATGCCAGGAGGCGGGTGACCCGCTGGGAGCGAGGCTTAAACTTTCTTTGCAGCGCAAAAAGGCGAGAAAATTGAAATGCTGTCGAAGGCCAATAGCTCTGGATTTATAAAGTCACACTTGTTGGATGTGTGCCCTTCCATTCAAGACAGCGCCTGCACTTGGGATTAGGCCAGGAGGCTCCTTATTGCATGAATGACCATGATAATGAATGTTGATATAAAAATGGGGCCGGCTGTCCAATCGCGAGCTGTTTACTTGCAAATTGGCTGCAAGAAAAAAAAAGAAAGGAAAAAAAAAAGACGCCAAATCTGCATTATTTGCTGGATTGCGTCAGTGCAGCGGGTCTTAATGCTACTGCCCGCCTCTCGCAGGTAAATCCAAACGTCCAGAAAATCTCCCCCCACTGACTTGTCTGCCCATTTTCATCATTCTCCTTCTCCTTCCCCGAGCTGCTGGACTTGATTTGGTCCGTGATTTTGGATTCTCCCGGGCCTCGTCTCCCCCACCACGTCCCTGCCAGAGAGAATAGGTCCAATCACTCCACAGCCTCAGCCGGATCAGTCCTCACTCAGTCCCCGGGAGAGGAGCTCTAAAAGGCGCTTTGATGAACGGCTCCCCCTCCTTTCCCCCCAGGCGGAGAACCAGGCCCGATGAAAGACCTGAATAGCAGGGCCATGGCTCTCCGCTCCCCTCTCGGATCGCCCCTTAATTCCCCCGTCTCTCTTGCTCTCATCCAATTAGCTCAGTGTATTAAGCGGTTTATCGTCTCATAACCGCCCTTTCAGCTCCAACAAGGGAGACACTTTGCAATAGGACCAGCTCTCCTTTTGACACCCTCTCTGGTGCTTGTATGTTCCACCGCGCTATGAATAACAGCGACAGAATAGGGGACTAATTCCCTCATCAAAGCCTACCTTGTCCATCGCTGGTCAAAACGACAAGCAATAAAGCTTAACACGACAATACAAAGAGACTTGTTCGACCTTATTAGCTTAGCAGGGTCAAATTAATGCAGGGGACTTCATTTGACTGGTTTACTGCAAAGCGGGAGGACAAAACGAGGGCCCTTACTCAAAAAACCCCGCAGTCTGATAGAGGGAACAGGAGGCCTGAGCACAGCTACTGTGAGCTGAGGGTGATTAAATGGAGGGGAAAGTAAAGAAGGAAAAAAATAAGTTAGTGAGGGAGAAGTAGTGGAGCTAATATGCTTTAATAAATATGTAAAGTTATGTCTGTAAATGCATGCAGACGCTTTCTCTCACACACACTCAGCATGTTCTATCCATTGCATAGTGAATCACGGTTTAAGTGTTCGGCCCACTTAAGGTTGCCTTCACAAGTCACAGTGGTTTGAAGTGATTTGTGAGGCGTACAGTGTTTATGGAAATGCACACGGCAGGATGGAGTAAAAAAATCCCTCGACTGTATTAACACAAAGGAGAATTCTTGGTTGGAAAAACGCGAGAAACACTCGAAGCAGCGGGTTACATGTTGAACTTTAAGTAGAGCTGAGTAAATACAGCCAGCATTTAGTACGCACAGGCTGGCATTACTATAGATTAACATGCATTTGGGCAAACGTTATAGTTTAATCCCTTTAACGGTGTGCTTGCACTAGGAGCAATCAGTGAGCAGGAATGCTTCGTGCACTGGGATTTAACTGGGTAAAATACTCTACCCTCAAATGATTACCTAGAACAAACTAACATGTCAATATACAGGCTTATAAAATGTCCTAATAGAAGGCTTTAAGTCTTCTCTCAGCTCCTGATTAGACTTATTTCTGGGACATGACTTTTCTGTGTTGGTCTTTATGTGAAAATAAGGTTAAAAAATTAATGTATATAATATTAGGACATTTATTTCATTTAGTACTCATTATAGACTTTATTAGCAGCAGTTTGATGCAGGAGCTATATTATTAACACTACATATAACCTGGTGCAGCAGATTCTATATGATCCTGAAGATGTGGAGGAAAATGACGAGCTACATCAGGCTCTGGACACAGATTACTGGGTAGTATGATTGATTCATTGTTGCTTTCAGTGGTCCTGTGAGCAAATGATGCTGAATGACGCTCTATTTAGCTACCCAGATGTCCCAATGTTGTGAACATTTTTTCCCCCCATTTAATAAATCTGACTTTTATCACAGTGCCATTACAGTGCGTAGTGGCAAACCAGGATCTCCACCCACCCAGTTTGTCGTCTCCCCCACCCACTCCCCAAACAACACAGGACTAACTTCTTATCCATTTAGCCTTTTATTGAGGTTTCAGTATGAAAAACATTAAATTGTTCAATATCAAAATATTCTGATCATTACAAAGAAACAGGACAAAAATCCTACCGAGAGATACAACTCTGTTACACAGAACATTAAATGCTTTAAAAACAATTTGCACAGAGGAGGAAGGAGGAGAGAGAGAGGGAGGGGGGGGGGGGGGTGAAAGAGATGAAATGACATCAGTTAAAACAGACGCAGTGGAGGAGAAGATCAGCTGTTCGATACTGGGACAAAAGAGCGAGGGAGCAGCGCGTGTGGCCTCCCTCACCCCGTCACTCCCTGCATCCTCCTTTACTCTTTTCTTTCATCCACTGATCTGACTCACACACGCACACAGACACACACACAGGATGAATGGTAGTAATCAGAACAAGTGTCCGATCGCTGCAGGCATCCAGTGGTCTTAGAGGCTGGGGTCACTATCATTGGGTAATTAGCTGCTTTTGGACTATACTGGCTGCTCTGAGGATAAGTCATTTTTACACTCTCACACTTACACACACACACACATCTGGGCACAGCTAGCCTCTGCACGCACAATAGGCTGTCATTTAGGTATGATTGCTGCTCCCCTTTACCATACAGAGCCAGGGTGACGGGGTCAAATAATGAGAGAGTGTGTGTGCGGATGGGGAAGCTGTGATTGGGTTTTAAGCTATATTACAAGCCCATTAGCTACAGGATAGATGACATAAGGGTTAGGAGGCTGAGGTCTATATGTGGAAACTGCAAACAAAGAAAACAGATGTGGTTGTGTGAGCATATGTCCAGCTTTTTGAGTCAGAAACTGGAGCCTCTTGGTGGTGACGTCTTCATGGAGGTTTATGTTGTTTTACTTGAGGGAGGAGAAAGCCTGGAAGAGTTTGGCCAGGTTAATCTCCGAGTACCCGCTGGACGCCAAGGCTTTGTCTGGTACATCCTTTAGCTTCTGATAGACCTTTTTTTCTTCATTCATCTTGTTAAAAGATTCTGAAGGAGGACAGAAAGAAGATTTGATATTGTTAGAGCTCTGTAGAAGGATCATGCATGCATTTCAACCTAACTATTCACTCTTGGATGACTTCAGCTGCCCTCCACCCGTGGGATTAAGCTGTGCAGAGTCCTACTGTAGAGTAACAGAGAGCACAATGACTTTGTTTCTACTCATAAAAACTTAAAGAGTGTTTTAACCTTAAGTGGAGAGAGCTAACAGATCCAATGCTATCTGCAAGTAATGCTATCAAGTTTGAGGGCTAGGAGGGAGACCACACAGAATTGGACTGATGGGTCGATGGCGCACACACACACACACACACGATCATAAGATCGATACAAAAACCCCAACGAGAGCATCAAGTCAATATTTTGCCCCCGTTATCTCTCCAGGTGGGCCGTAATAAGGCCAGAGAGAAGACTGAGCGGGCAGGGCGGCCACTACAACCAAATCTTTACAGTATTATACCAAGCGTCAAGTGTAGATGAAGTATCATCTACCAAGTAATAACACAGCGTCAAACCAATGAGTGCAGCAAGCGACATCAGGTATAACAGCGAGCTGATGCAGGTGAAGAAGCAGGAAAATGGGCACTGTGTTTTTAATCTTTTCATTTTCAATTATAGGGGAGAAAGAAAAAAAAAACCCTCACAATCCGCAGTCATCACTTTTATTCACTTTACTTGCAACTTGGTCCTCGGAGCTTCGAATAAAAATCATTTAGGCACCAGCACCACTTATTTGTAAACAACAACAATCAGAGGGTGTCAGCAGCAAATTAAAGTCAATGAGCAGTGAGGCTGTGGAAAATTGCATGGGGCATTTTTTTTAACTATTATTTCCTGACACTTTATAAAACAAATGATAAATTGAGTAAATAATTTGCACATTAACTGATTAAAAAGAAAAAAAAAAAAACAAGCTGGCAGCAGCTGGGACTGTGGCCGTCTTCAGATGTTTAACTTTGGACGATTTCAGAAGATCGGGCACGGATATTTTCCCCCAATTGTAGCACCCAGCAGGGGTCCAGGTGCTACATGTGCAGCCAAACTCATTCTCAGGACTGGAAATACAAACATGAGATTCACTTGCTAGCAGTGAATGCACCAGACAACAACAAAGACTTGGTGCCAAAGCAGGGTGGGAGCCGGCTAACGTCCAAGTGGACTACATCGGACATTTACGCTCTTGCAAGCACGTCTGGTGGGCGATGTCTTTAAGAATGAAGGGCTGCAGTGCATGTGTGAAAACTGCTTTTGTCACCGCTACCCTCAGCCCAAAGTGATGAGTTCACATTGCTGGTTTAGGTGGTATAATTCCATTAAATACTAAAGGCTTCATCTTTTTAAATGACTAAATGATTAAACGGACATCGATGTGATTAATTAAACAAAGTGTGTCTGTGTTTATCTAAATCACACACAAAGTCCTCCATATGGCCGACTGTCATGTCCTCGCCATCTCCACAGCCCTATCTCCTGTCTCGTCCTTCCTGCCTGCTGCATTAGTGGCTGCTGGATAAATACCAGCCCACCGACTGCCCAAGGGAACAAAGGTTAGATACACAGAGATCAACAGTGAGGCGCGCGCACACACAAAATACATGACAACGAAGGTAGTTAAACACTTAAAAAGCACAATAACTCAGTCACTAAAGACATCTATGTGACAGAAACAGCAATCACACATGCATGTGCACACACACCACGCACACATATAGAAGATGGTGTGGTTGACTTTAACACCAGCAGCCACTATTACCAGATAATCCTCACGTTAGCTAAGGATGGACAGGGATGGAGGGAGAAGAGAGGCAGGCAGAGGCAGACTAGTCTATTTATCTGGGGAATAGAAGGGGGGGTGATGATGCATGATCAAGCGAAAGCAATCATGTCATCATTTCTGAAAGGTAGGAGAAAATAATTCTCCCCCCCCTCCTCACTCCTTTCTCTTTTCCACCTCAATCACTGCGTGGCGAACGGATAAAAGAATGATTTAAAAGTCACGGAGAGGAAAAGAAAGAAGGAGACACCTTGCTGCAAGTCAGGGCACAGTGGGGAGTGCGGTTCAAATAAATAGATTCCCCCTAAAGAGTGAGCGTGAGGTGGAGGTGTGAGGAGAAGCGAGGGGAGGGGAGATTGTGATATTGGAAGGCCTAGATGTGAAGGGAAAAAAGGGGCAAAAATAGCAAAAAAAAAAGAATGAAAAGAGGAACAAAGATATGAGAACAGAACGCACACGCATCCTGAAAAGTTTGTCAAATTGATGAACCTGAATGGAAATTTGTCAACCAGGACACCATCTTTGTCTCCATGACACACCCACACACACACGCGTGCACATGGTCTCTCATGCGCGCACGAGCACAGTGAGTGTATCAGGGGTTATCTCTGCTCTAACTAGGTGTTGTCACACACTCGCGCACACGCTGGCGGTGCTGGGCACGAGTAGATCGGGGCTCTGCACGCTCTAACTAGGTGTAAATACAATAACAAGCCTGTAATTAAGTGAGCATGATGAAGTTAATGGAGATCGGCCATTCCGTCGGCCGCCTCCATGAATATTCTATTAGGCTGGTGGCGACGGGCAGCTGGAATAGCAGTTAATTTAATCACCACTCGGAGCACAGGGAAACTTCTTTGTGTGAGTGTAATTGCACAGAATGAATAATTGATTTGACAATCGCACCCGCGGATTTTGCCACCCCGCTTTGTATCGCCGGAGAAAGGGAGGGGAGGCGGGGAAGATGAGGAGAGAGTGAGGGAAGAAAATGGAGAGGAAAGAGAGGGAAAGGAGGAGAAAGAAGACAAGAGTGAGGGAAAAGAGAGAAAAAGACGACGAGTGGGAGGGTAGAAGAGGACCAAATGCAGAGCACTGAGAGGTGGCAGGGAAGCTGCCGGTAAATGGATCATTAGAAAAGCGCAGCTCAAGGACAATTTATATTTTATCAATGCGGCAAAATTACATTATTGCTCACACACGCAATCATACTGCCCACACTCAAGATTGAGACCTACGGAGGGTGGGGTGGGGGGGGGATGGAAGGAAGAGAAAAGCAACAGACAGAGGAAACAAGGGGGGAGGGAGACAAAAAGGGAGAGCGGGGGGGAGACAGAGAAGAAAAGTGACATGAAATGATTTGAAAGTCATTGATACGGGATGTTCCCAGCTAAGGAATGGACAGCATGGTTTTTTTTAATCATAGCGGTGTGTGACTCGGCGCGTGAGTGTGTGTGAGTGTGAGCGGGCGCGTGTGTGTGCCCAATCTATTAGAGATCTCCTGCAGCGGATGAAATTACCTCCATGTTTTACTCAGTCGCAGCAATCAGGCACAAAAATGCAATGTACATGTAGATAAGACAGGAGCACGCTTGCAAATGTGCGCACACTCACAAACATACTGAAGCACCGCAGAGGACAAACACATAACACACACAAAAGCACACGCACACACGCGAGCTGATCAAATTACATTCTGCTTTGAATCAGAGCTCTTATGTAAAGCTATTTTCTTTTAATGGGCTTTATTATATATGTTCAGCATAATGGTAAACATTCAGCGTTTACAATGGTTGGACAATGCATAAATACCCAGATACAATCAAAAGTATGTGACACAACGGGCAGCATATCACGATGCATGCGTACTTTTAGTAAACAACGGGAAATGCAAACACAAAAGGATGAAGCCGCTGGCGTTTTATCGCGCTTTTTCAATAAGTTCCCTTCAAAAGACCAAAACCAACATCTTGTTAGTCAATCTCTCTAACATATAAACACAGCTATCAGGAGTGCTGACAGTACGGAGCATGAAAGATTGAGAGCAGCCTGCTGAGAGTAGCAGTAGTAGAAATACTACCCCTAGTACTGCAGCTACTGGTTTCCAGTGTTGATCAGTGTCACGCGCTTCTTGTTGTATTTTCCTGTATCCTCTGTTCAGTCACTATTCGCCCGTATTTTACACGATGGTAGAGAGATGATGTACGTTATATCGGTTGGAGACGGGAGGCGGAGCTGGAGGCAGGTGAGTTAAAGATGCTGAGTTTTGTGTTGGCTGTGACGGAGATGGACACGATTAGAAATGTGTGTATCAGATGGACAGCTCAGGGACAAAGTGAGACATGCCAGACTGAATTGGTTTGGATGTGCAGAGCGTGTGTACTGGGAGAAGAACATGCGAGATGGAGCTGCCAGTGCCAGGCAAGAGGAAAAGAGAGAGGCCAAAGAGATGTAGCGAGAGAGGAGATGCAGGTGGCTGGCAAGACAGAGGTAGAAGCAGAGGACGGGAGGAGAAGCTGAAAGAAGAAGTCAGGCAGTGCTACAGTAAGGCTGGTAAAGTTACAGTGCTGGATGATAGACATTGATAAGGTGATGATACCTAAATAGTATAAAAATAGATGGTTTTGTTTTCTCAGACATAACAAGAGGAATCCTGAACTTAAACCTGTGACTTCTGCAACTTCAAAAACACTGGAAGAAAAAAACAGCATAAAATACAAAAACAAAAACAGATTCGACTGGTGATTCTATACATTTAATTAGCTGACGCTTCACAACAAGCTCCCACAGGTGTTTTAAGGTGACTGCCTAGCAGATCGGCAGCACTTTGATCCTTAATGGGCCCAGCTGCCAAAAGATGACTCAGTTTGAGTAACATTTCATTCTAAAATCTTGATTTCCTTCAAGAGTCGAAAACAAAAACTTGAGCCCAAACAGAGCCAGACCAGCTCTTTTTAGTAGCAGCACTCTGTCTCCGCTCACCACCCAGAAAAAATTATATTAATAAAGCCTAGATGGTGTTTGTGGAAAAACAATTCTCATAAATCAGTGCTAGTATACAGTGACACAGTATAGAGTATAGGATCATATGTCTGCTCCCTGTAATCTGAGCAGTGCTGGCCCCTGGGTGTGTAATGCAGTAATATGGGTTATTACTGCCCCAGGACTGAGGGATAACACCGTAAACCTATATTTTATAGCAGCGTGAGCGTGCGCATGTCTATATTTTGCTGACTTTGAGGAAATGAGTTGCGTGTGTTGTATATTAGTAATTTGCAGTGCTGTGCAAAAGTCTTGAGTAGGTACTAAAAAAAAAAAAAAGTACCTAGTACCAGGTACTACCACCTAAATGAAAACCCTAAAAACAGAGTCAGCCGATTAATTCCAAGCAGATTTTAGTGGAAAAGGGCTAGTGGTGTTTTATTTTTCTATCCAGGTATCCTTTACTGCATTGGCAGTGTGTTTGGGATCACAGTCATGCTGAAAAATGAAGATTTTGCTAATCTGACAATACTTTTTTTTGTATTAATATTTCCATCATTTTTGACAAGGTCGCCAAAACCATTAGCTGAAATGAAAGCCCAAACCTTCGCACAGATGGCTGTGGACACCTTATGTTGCATCCCTCTCCTGATTGCCTCCATACACCCTGATTTTAACTAAAAAAAGAGAAGTTGAGTTGTTGTGTAATTAGAGATACCTCAGCCTTTAAAAATGGCATCTCGACAGCCACCCTTCCACTGAGACCATTTCTGATAAGGCTTCAGGAAACTGCAGAAGGATCAACTGGGTCAACCTGATCTCTCAGGTCTTTACTGGATCTCTCCACCCCCCATTTTTCTTAAGGAAGCTTATTGACTATATAGTTGTATACTTGTCCACTTATATATTTATATTTGTATGTTTGTGACAGGCTGATAATAAAGTGCCTTAAAATACAAACTGGTTGTTTGCTAAGTCATCTGTCATGTGTACACAACACTTAATATAGGTAGGGCTGGGCCATATCGTACCGTTCACGGTAATACCAGTATAATGTTGGGCAACGATAAGAAAATGAAATATGGCGATAGAATATGGGTAAAACGCGCATGTGCAGTGCCTTTGTTTTCATACGCACATGGCGGCAACTGAGAATGAGAAGAGCGAAAGTGGATCGTTGAATGAAGCGGATGAACCAGAACTGGTTTGTAAAAATGCTGCAACTTCAGTGGTGTGGAACTGGTTTAGCTTTGGTCCGTCAGATACACAACAAAGCACTATTTTTGGTAGAGCATGCTAGCGGGCCGTCGTTATTACCGTGTTTTTTGGAAAATACAGCACACTTAAAATCAATCCTTTGATTTTTCTGAAAATCGACAGTGCCCCTTATAATCCCGTGTGCCTTATGTATGAATTCTGGTTCTGTTTACTGACCTCGAAACGATTTTATGTCATACACGGTGCTCGAAAATCTGTCAAATGTTTTAGCACGACTTTGCTAAGCTACGAACCTGCACCGCTTGATGGATTGTCGGAGAATTACGGCTATTGTAGGCAGGCGCCTCGCGGAGTGATACGTACTGTGCTTCAACATAATATTACTGTATTGTGTGTGTATAACCTCTTTTTAAGTTTTGTGGATATTATAAATGGTTATGCTGAGGATATGTCGGCCAATTTCCACTGGAAATGCCTTTTGGTTAAACTGTCAGCAAGGAATTTGTATTTGCACTGTTAAATTTTTATATAACTTTAATGCACTTAAAAACACAGCTGCTTGTTTAAGTGAAAATACATTGATGTTTGTTTTTTTTGCACTAATAAAGTTGTGCAGTTGTAAAGTATTTTGTCTAGTGTCAATTATATCGTCAGTTATATCGTTATCGCAAATTTTCAAATGTATATCATGATAAATATTTTTGGTCATATGGCCCCGCTCTAAATATAGGTGCCTTTTTTATGCTTGAATGACTCATAGGTCAGCGTCCAGTGTCACTGAAAATGGTCAGATGCATGGACTGGACTGAAAATAAGTGAAAAAGCAACCAGTGTACAAAGAAAAACTTTGAAAGATCTTCAGAAAACCTGGAGAACTTTTTCTCAAAACTACTTTAAAAGGTTAAAAGAAAGTCTGGATCCTTGAATGTAAATGAAAAGAAATGAAGGGTGGCTCAAGACTTTTGCACAGAACTGCAGTGGACACATTTGGTTTGTTAGTATTTCCAGACAGGATTAATGGATACAGCCACACAAAGCAAAACACTGTTAACACAGTGATGTATGTGTGATGACTGAAACATGACATGTTGAATTATTGACAGAGCTTTGATAAATGTGGCCTCAATGTCATCGTGATTTTCACTTTCTAATTTAGATCAGTATTCCTAACATAGCTGTTTGAGAGCTGTCACCTTGATGGTTTCTAGCATCAGGGCATTAGAGCAGCAAGAGAAGTTTGACCATGCAGGAGCTGCCCAACAATTAATAGGTGAATCCCCAGAATCGCAGCTATCACTGCATCTGTCATGTCAGTGTTAACTTTGCAGAGTGCTGGGCAGTCCAGAACAACACTGGGTGTGACAGACAGCGTACAGTCACACATTCTGTCTCTCAAACAGGTTTTAGGGGAAGAAGCATGAAAAGAGAAAATGGAGCAGTGGAGATGTGATTTATGAAAGTAAACCATCCAAGTGTGGTGAAGAACAGCGGATTGTGCTGCGGTCTGGTGAGTGAGTGGAGTAACAAGTTAACATGACTTCCACTTGCAGTTAAGACCACCGTCTGGTGGCTCATCACATCCCTCCAGGACCCTTCTGATCTGTGTATCCCCTGATCTGTGACCCTTCACTGAGGCACGTTTTCTACCATGTCAAGAGGAAACTGGACCACTTCTCTCCACACTTGTAGCTACTCTTTGTACTCTACATCTGCAACATGCTCATGTTTAACCTGAAGAAACACGGCAATTATTAGTGTGATGTGTAATGTCTGCTACATTTCTTTTTTTATACTGACAATGAGCTCTTGTCATATTGGCAGGAATAAAATTTCTGGCCATGAGATGAGAACAGTGTCTGCACTACACCTTACTCAGTGTTGCTCTAAAGGGAGCTAACAGTAGTTTCCCAGCTGAGAATTGACAACAAGCTGATATCGACACAAATAATCAGGATGAATTAATAAGCAGAGTTTTAGTTTTTGCTCTAAGTGGATCTCTGCACTTAATTGGAACATCGCATCACTGAGCCTGAGATACAACCTGCTGGTGTTGGATGGGCTGAAACATAATGTCCCAGTTTTTGTTTTTTTTAAATTGGATTTTAGTCAGGTGAGATTGGGGACCAGTCAGTGGTATCAATCCCTTTGTCATCCGGAAAATGCCTGCATAGATCACCACATGAGGCCAGACATTGTGCACCAGGAGGAACCCAGGATCCAGTGCACCTGGGTCTTGACAGCAGGTCCAACGATTTGATCCTGTTAGCTAATGGTAGTCAGGGTGCCTGTAGAAGTCTGTGTCCCTAAAGGATATACATCCACAGACCATCACTGATCCACCATCCAAACTGGTCATGCTTACCGATGTTATAGGCTTCACGACTTCTCCAGACCCTTTCACATCTGTCATATGTGCTCAGTGTGAACCTGCTCTCATTTGTGAAAAGCACAGGGTGCCAGAGGTTGACCTGCCAGTGCTGGTATTCAAAGGCACATGCCAATCAGGTTGTACAGTGCAGTGAGCCCAGGGCCCACTAAGCCACCCTAATGAAGTCTGTTTCTGATTATTTGGTCAGAGACATTCACACCTGTGGCCTGCTGGAGTTAATTTTGTAGCTCTGGCAGTGCTCTTCCTGTTCCTCCTTGGGAAAAGGAGCAGATACCAGGTTTGCTGTTGGATTAAGGATCTTCTACTGCCCTGTCTAACTCTGCTAGACTAAGTGTCTGGAATCTAAATGCTGCTGAGACTGTGCTGTGAGACACAGGAAACCTTTTGGCAATGCCACATATTGATGTGCCATCCTGGAGGAGGTGGACTACCTTTGGAACCTGTGCCAGGTCCATGTATCTCCTCATATTATCATTAGTAATATTCACCCAGAAAATATGGAGGAAAATGTGTCAGTGGTCTGTAAATACATTGCCGTGTTAGGAGTTGTCTCATAGTCATAAACTCCAAAGCAGCTGAAGCAGATTAACAGCCCCTCTGATACTTAACTGAACAGATAAATATCTCAAATCAAAAAGCTTTCAAGAATCACAAGTTCAGATGTTAAACAAACCCACAACCATCCAACCATTTGCTGTTTACTGAACACTCTATAGTAAACTGTGTACCCTTATAGTGGATATACTCTACAGTATTGCGCCGTGAAACACAAAAATGAGAAACTGTGGACGAGAAAGTTCAAAGAGATCAAAAGCACTGCAAAGCACAGGAGCATAAAGAAAGAGTCGAGGATTGATTGGCGACGATTTCTTGCATCTGGGCGAAGACGGAAATAAAAGCAAAAAAATGTAGGCTATAATCATGTTAGTCTCCCCCCACTCCTCCACAATGGTCCAATCCCTCCATTTTAGCTCCCTCCATCTTCTGAGTGGTCATCTGTTGATTACACGTTATATTTAACTCTGCTGTCTCACTCTTTCCCTGCCTTACTCAGGTCCCAGTGTGCACACCCGCAGCATTCAAGCATACATACATAACATACATACATACAAAATTTAATCAAATAAATAAATCACTCGGCCCAGCGGCCCTTTCTAATCAAGTGACATCAATCAGGGAGAACTATGGGTAAAGAGGCCTTGCGGCTGACGCCTACTGAGTGCGCCCAGATCACTGGAGTAGCGTCTATTTGAGTCCAAGGGGGGAAATATACGCTCCATGTCCCATTATATGAGAAGGGCTATCCTTTCGTCAGCGCGCCCATTACTCCCCCTATCATTTCCCCAAATCTAAAACCTGTTTTCAATCAACACAGCCAAACGAGTGCCTGTCCAAGAGAGGGGGAGAGAGAGAGAGCAAAAAGACAGAGAGAGCAAGGGAGAGAAAGCAGTAGAGATGGACAGTGAGGGTAGGGGTAGAGGCAGAGCGATGGAGGGCTCTCTCCTTCTTTCTTCTAGTGATTGGAGCGTTTTGCATTCTGTATGTGTGTGTGATTGAATCCGACTCCTAAATTAGGGCTGTCGAGTCGAGGAGCTGAATGTCCTTAACCCCCCTTCCCATATCCAATGCCCAGGCTCCGCTACTTTTGTGTGTGTGTGTGAGCGCACATGTGTGTGTTAGCGCACATGTGTGTGTGTCACATCACTGGTGAATATTTTAAGTGCAGCCTGGGTAAAAGGTTTATGTTAAGACATTGATTGCTAATGCTATGTTGTACATGTATTTGTGAGGAAGCTTTGTTAGGACATTAAAATTCAAAGTTCAGCAGTGGCTCTACTAACTTGATTTCACTTTCAGTGGCTGTATAGCAGAGAAGGAAGAAAAATGAATAAAATATGACTAAATTTACAAAAGCAGAGCCAGTTTCAAAACAAACACAAAGCAAAACTTTGGAGGACAACTCGCCCCGAAACTTACTTATTCTTTATCACAAAGAAATCAATCATCAATCAATAGTGGTTGATGTATTAATTTGGCCTTAATTTTTCATTTGGCCCGTAGTGGGGTTCAATCATCAACTGTAGATTGTTTTGGTGTAAAAGCTGGCCCGTTTGGGACAGATCAGCCTTCTTTTGAATTTAACCCTGGAGAGCCCACGGGGTCAAATTTGACCCATGGTTTCCCTAGTAAACCAATGGGGTCGGATCTGACCTCATGGGTTCTCCAGGGATAATGGAAGTGGATGGAACTTACCTTACTCACAAAAAACAAAAGTCCAAGCATCATATCGTGAGCATTTTCTTTCTACTGTCTACATTCAACATCTGTACACCCATTATAAAAGGTTTAGCACTTTTAACACTGACAGGATGTAAACATTAATGCCACTCCCCCTCAGCTGGTGGATGTAAACAGTATAAAAACAATAGTTCCTGCATGAATGTGTTCACAACAAGGTTTCTGCATCATGTAACTAGTTATATTCTAGTAAAGGCAGACATTTCTACACAAGAGCTCTCTAAAACTGTGCAGCTCAAACCAAAACCACCTACAGGCCACATGAAAAACAATGAATTCGATTTATTGCAACAAGTATGCTGGGTGTGTGTTATCTTACTTTTTTTTTCATTATTTGATACTTTTGTGATTGCGTATTCCCAGTCAAAGATGAACCTGTAGAAGCACAGCTGGTTGTATAGGGCCTTCTCCGAGTACTGCAGAGAGAACACAGACACACACAAAAAGAATTACTTCATCAAGAAAACCCCACCCGATATGGATTAAGGCAAAAGTGTTGTTTGGAGGCGGATGAGGAGCCTCGTGTATATTTTTCTTGCATGTGTGGAATATCCCTGTCACTACTAGTCTTATCCAGCCACCTCACCAACAACACTACTGCTCCATTTCTGCATTAATAAGTGATTAATCATCATTATTCACTCCGCCGAGAACGGAGTCAAGATCATGACAGGAGGGGAAAAAACCCATCAACAACAGAATAATAAAAGTGGTTTACCAGTTTGAAAAACAGGCACATTAAACATAATTCTAAGAGGGTGCACCTAGCTCAAATGACTATACTTCCCTGAAAACATCTCCCTTCCTCTGTGTGACACAGTAAAGCGAGAAAACAAATTTGCTTGCTTTGTTAATCTCCACTGCAATTAAATGGAGCCACACGACAGCCTGCCAGAGGGAGAGAGGGGAAAGAGACGGAGAGGATGAGCAAGACAGCGGTGGGAGGGAGGGAGGGGAGAGAAAAAAAAGAAGAAAAACAGAGCAAAAGAAAGCAAGACTCGGAAAGAAGTGAGAGATGGTGAGAGAGAACGAAAAGAGGGGATCAGGCCTGAAATACCCTCCCTCATAATAGTTTGTTGTGATAAGCCATTGTGAGAGAGGCATGTGAACAGCCGAGGCTGTCAATTTGATTAGCCATTATACTGCATGTTTAATTGCAGTTATTGGCTCGTCATTTCCCTGCTACGCTGCAGAGGGCACGCTAAGCCCCGACCCCACACTGCCATCAGGTGTGCGCCGAGTGCTTTATTATTACCACCAGGAAGAATCCCCCGACAATCCCTGTGTGTCAGTATCCGTGTGTCTCTGTGTGTGTGTGTGTGAGTGAAGCGAGTATGTGTGCGCCCATTATACCTGCCAATCGGGAATGTGCGTAATTGTAATTTCAGTTTTTACTGCTGTGGCATAATCAAGTGGCAAGAGTATCTAATGCAGCTATACGCAAACTGTGTGATGTGTGAAAGCGAGTGTGTGTTTAATGGCTTTCTATGGCTTGCCCACATGGCACGCACAGCTGTTGACCGCTGATGCACTTGCCTAGTCAACAACCAAACCATGCGCATCCCATAATGGAGCCTCGGTTACGGTTGCCAAGGTTGAACAAGCTCGGTCGGCACAAACACAGCGCGTCGCTTCTTCCTCTTAGGGAAAGAAAAAAAAATGCACACACACACACACAGACATTTGAACAATATAACGCTGATTGTGGGCGGGCCAGTCGTGCCGTACTGACTGACTGACAGGTGTCAGAAAGGCGTGGCTAAAATGTTACAGGATTGTTATTGAATTTAGAGCCCCTCAACCCCACCTCACTCTCTCCCACACTCACACACACACACACCTACCTCGTCATTCAGCTCAGCGCTTTGTTCCTGCACTGACACCATTTCAATTTGCTCCACAAATCTGCAGCATTTTCAGCCTGACTGCCTAAGGAGCAAACCAGCTGTGAAATTGCCTCTCTCCCGGGAGTGTTGGACCCCCCAGCCCCCACCTCGTACCCCTTGCTCCTTTGCCTCCCTCATCCCTGACTGACTACCCCCCCACCCCCTTCCCTTGCCTCCCCACAGATGCACACAACCCCGACCCAGCTACAAAACACAGTTACGCCATAAGGAAGATGTGTCAGGAGGACGATAAAGTGCGGGAGAGGATGTATACAATAAAAGGTAAAAGTAAGAAATAAGAAAAGAGGCTAAATCATACAAATTGATCCAAATCACAGAGCAACAGTCTAAAATGGCTTCACGCAATAAAACAAGCACTCAAGACTTCCTCAGTCTTAAAAAACACCTGCCTCTATCTTTTACGTGACACAGGCGCGCGCACATATCCGACCTCCAGAGAACTTTTGCGCACTACACTGTCGCTCAGGTACACCAGTGAAGCAGTTAATGAAAGGTAGTCAGACAGACAATATTCTGCGAGCATGCGAGGGAGAGACGTTGCAGCAGGCCAAACAAAAACAAAAACACAGCCAGTTTCCCCCCCGCTTTTTTTGGGTTACAGAGGCTGGAACATGTGTGAACTGCTGTGAAACTACAAGCATCCAGTGGCTTTGACATGGCAGAAAATATCCCAGCACCGGTGACACGGACAAGGGCCTCGGCTTTGCATGCTTCTTTCTGGCTTTGCTGCAAACATGCATTGTAAATACCGAGTCTACAAGCACTCGTGCTACTGCAGCTGCAGAAAGAGAGAGGGAGTGAGAAAGGGAGGGAGATGGAGAGAAACAAACATACATTTTTCCCTCAGCTGTGAGGCCACAAGGCTTTAAAACTCTTGAGCTTTTTAGATGCGATGAGCGTTATTGCCGGTTGTGGTAGTCACGCCGATCAGCTTCACAAGACACCATAATGAGTCAATATATGTAAATCTTTACTAGGCAAACACGGCGGGAAACAAAGGCATTTAACTGGTGCTCTCGCCCGCAAGCCTCCAACGATTCAGCACCGGTAATTTCTCCCCATTGAAAGGCATAATTGCCTGCTATTTGAAGATATTCATGCTCAATTTTTGAAATTAATTTCAATTGGGGGGAAATGTAGAAATGTCAGCTCCAGTGAAAGGGATTTGATTTCAATTATCCTCGCTCAAAGGACTGTGATTTCCAAATACACTTAAGCAAAATTATGACAAGAATTTTTGTTCGGCAAAATTCAGTGTTTAAAGAGCGATTAGGCGATAATGGGGCAGCTTTGAGCCGGCAGTGAATGCAGCCGTCTCCCTCTGAAAGGCACTCAATTATCTCTGATTGCTCCCGCTATAATGTATCAAATAGAGATACCTGCTATTGCCGTAATTTGTGTGAAAATTAACATGCTGCAATTTCCACTAGAGGGAAAAAGGGAGCTCTAATGGGCGCCTGAGCGTACATCAATAAAACGAGGGGAGAAAAAGAGAGAGAGAGACAGAAAGGGAGGGCGAGAGGAGGAGAGAAAGAGAGCGAGCCAAGAGAAGAGAGAATAAGTGTAGGAGCTAAGGAGGGAGGGAGGGGAGGGAAAGAAAATGAAAAGAAAGGAACGGGGAAAGAAAGCAGTGAATAAAGAGGTGGGGGGAGGAGGGGGAAGGAAAAGTCAGGACAGATTTGAGACAGGGTGAGAAAAAAAATAGCCTATTTGAGTTAAGCACTGCAGAGGGAGCGAGAGGAGAGAGGGAGAGATGAAGAGAGGAAGAGAAAGAAATTTAATTTACTGAAAATATTACAAATTGCACCTGTGCATAACTCCCCCAAATTACCAACCAATCAAGGCAGAGTGCCTATTACTCTCCCATTACATGGAGATCAGATCACGCTCTGAATCTGTGTCCAGAGAGAGGGGGAGAGGGAGTGAGAGAAGGAGGGAGAAGAAGGAAGAGGCAGAGTGAGAGAGAGATGGAGGAAGGAGAAGAGGCAGCCCCACAGTGACAGTAAACGTACCATGATGCAGAGAGAGAGACGCGGGAACAAGGAGTCACAAACAAGATACTCCGTTTACAGAAGCTCTGACACACACAAAAACTGCCTTTGGTGCAGCGTACACAAAAGTAGAACCACTAATCGTCTTTGTGGCTGTTGCATATTTGAGACCGATAAACTATGATGATGCTGGCAGACGAAAAGCAAGAAGGGAATGTGTCCAGAGTGATAAAGCAGGCAGGACGCACATGAATCTGATGGACATTTCAAAAAGAATCAGAACTTTAATGCATTTAAAAAAGAAAAAAGGAGACCACCTCTCAGTGGAAATTGGCTAATTTCTCGTCTTCTTCGTTGCTAGCGTGAGCGGTCCACACCAGCTCAAACTGCCATGAATGGTCTCTTGAATACTTTGCATAATTAGCAGCAATTAAAAACGTAAGCTGCTGGACTGTTAATCTCTGTGCACTGGCTCGATTCAGACAACAGTGCTGAAAAGTCAAAGTTAGCCTACTACGAATCATGACTTATTCTATTGCAGGAAAAAACAAAGGAAATCAGCAGCAATAATTCAAAATTAAATGTATTGCTCAAAGGGTACTTCAGCCTTTGCTATATTGCTAAGTGGCAGCCCTTTGTGCTCACAAGGTATTTAAAGAGCTGTAATGTTGAAGCTAGCACACTAAAGGCCAATAAAGACTCAGTGATGGACTTGCGAAGGGACTCCGAGATGAATTCATAACATAATAAAAACTATTTTTAATATTAGTCTAATGAATCTGTTTACTTACACACACGGAGAAAAACAGACTTTAAACTTTGCAGCAAAGCCATCTTTAAAAAGTGCTTCAACATCATGAAAACAGTCAAGTTTATTCCCATGTGTTATATTTCGACCAGACGTGGCATATTGCTGTCACACCTCCACTTGTCTAAAATGTTTGTGAGTGGGAAAACCAGGACACCACAGAAAAGGTGCCAAAATCTGAACATCACAGAAACAACTACACTGTAAAACAATTACTGCTCTAATACTTGCTACATCATGTCTACCCCCTGTGTCACGTCTGTTTATTCCAGCCTCACACTGTAGCGGCAGTCGGTAGTGATACAGACGTGAGCCACAGAAAGAGTAAGAGCCAGCATTTTGCACACAGCGCCTCCATCTAGGTTCAAATCCCTCAACAGACAACTAAAACAATAGATCAGTTTCATGTCAGTGTCCAAAATTATTTGTTTGTTATTCACCTGCGATGTGTGGAAACGTCTACTGTCTTTTATTTCATTAACACAACAATGTAATCTGCCCACGTTACAGTCAGAGGAAAGAAATGCAGTACTGTTGGAAAGTCTTGAGTGATTTTTCTATCCAGCTATGCTTTTTATGGCATTGGTAGAGCGTTTGGGGTCACTTAGATGCTGGAAAACGAAGCTGTTGCCAATCAGATGTTTTCCACATGGTGGATCCAAATCTGATGGTACTTTTCTATATTCATAATTCCCCCAAACCACAAAGCCTCCACCTTATACAGATGGTTGTAGACACTGTTGTATTCCTCTCCTGACCTTCTTCATATGGATTGATTACAAATTTCAAATGTGGGTTCATCACTCCATAAGACCTGTTGCCATTGATTTTCAGTTCAGCAATTGTGCAAAATAGAATATCTCAGCCTTTCCCTTCCTTAAGAATACAACAGATGGATCAACTAAAGGGCCAGATACATCTGTTGGGTCTTTCCATGATTAATTCCTATTTCCAGCACAAAACTTTAAAATACTGTTTATCTTCTACATCATGGCTAGATTTGCCACATTTTCAGCTAATGGCACTTTGAGAATCACATTATTGGTGTAAATATCTTTGTTCATGGGTTTAAGTAAAGAAATGGGAACAAGTTAGGTGTTTGTGCAACACCTTGCTTGTAATTAAGGGCTTAAAAACAACTACTAATGATTCATAATGTTTCCTTAGGCTTTATGAAGAAGAAAAAAAAAAGTCTCTTGGGCAGCACAGACATGTCGTGATTAGCACTGTTGCCTTGCAGCAAGAAGCTCCTGGGTTCAAATCCACCATCTACCATTGTTGGGACTTTTCATGATCTCTCTGGGATACCCCAGCTTCCTCCCACAGTCCAAACTAACTGGTTAACTGGTGATTCTAAATTGCCCATAGGTGTGACTGCAACAGTCCACCCACCCATGACCCTGAATAAGGGGAAATAAGGGGAAGAGAAAGGATGGATGGATCATTCACATAGATCCACATTCACTCTGATGGATGCAATGACGATGAGGAAGTGGGTGGGCTTATTCAAAAATAAAAGACTGAATGTAATCTTAACACTATGATTTCTCACTTTGCCGTGTATTATCTCTTGTCTGAATATAACAGGAGTATTCGTATTGTACTTAAGAAGCTAAAAAACATTACTAAATGATGCTGCAAATTTTTACTCCTTGTTCTTAAAAGAAAATGCCAAGCCTGATCTCCACAGATGTTGTCTTACCCAATGTTTGAATTTGAAACAAAAATAAAATTTCGTTCAACGCTTTTAAATGTATGCAAAGCACCTTGCAAGCAGGGATGGGGAATTAAGAACAAGCTCCAGATGAAAACCTGTTCCAAATTGTCCGGTTCATTGGAAGCGTATGGCTCCAGGCTTAGAAGTTCCTTTTAGCAATGCTGGCATCTTTTTCTGACAGTTGCACATTGCCAAACAAAGATTTTTGAACATCTGAGTCACATGCAAATATTACTGAGCGATGAAACACTTGCACTGATGCTGAAAACCTGATGTTCTTCCTCACACAGAAAATCTTCACAGACCCGGTGGTCTTGCACTGGTATCAATAATATCCTCTGAGTATTCATCCTGACTTTTACACAAAACTGCTTACATCTGTCTTCATCATCAGCAACCCATGGATTTAGATAAAAAGGCCAAGTCTGTGGAGTCAAACCGTAAAGTAAAATGAAGACAGGCTGCAGTTTTTAAAGTAGAGAAAGGGTGCATGAACGAGCACAGAGAGTTAAATGTTTTATTCAGCCCACAGTTTAAAGTGCCACGGCCCTCAGGCACAGCAATGGCTGCCTAAGTGGCTACAGTGACAGCAGAAATTGGCCTTCTGGTTTACAACCTGTCGCCACAGAGCCAGACACAGCAAAGCAGCCGGTGGGGGTGTGGAGTGGGGGGGGGGGGGACAGAAGGGGCAGAACACGCATGGTTAAAAAAAAGAAAGAAAGAAAAAGAATTGACAGGAGAGAGTTAAAGCAAAGGCTTGAGACAGGAATGGTAAGAATGGGACAGAGGCAGAAAAGACAAAAAGCAGATTGAACTGTCACGCTCAAATTGAAAGGGAGAGTGTTTCTTTTAAATCCAGTGGTCAAACTAACAAAGTGTTCATAAGGCGGCTACCAGAGCTGGACAGACAGATGCTTTTAATGGCTAAACTACCATCCAAGCTCTTAGTGCCTTCCAAACACAGACAGAGTGGCACACATGTGCGCTGACACACAGTCGCTCACACACACACGACAAAGATTGGTTTTTATCAGTGTTTATTTGAGGAAATGTGACGCTAATGAGCAGAAATGCACAGCACATATGAGAGCGGATATTGCAGCTCCATAGCACCATCAACTGGAAAAGACCCACAGAATGCAACAACCCATGCTGCTGTGGAGATCTAACTCAGCCTGGGGTATATTTCTTTTAAGCCAATGGGAATACAAAGCCACGTGTGTGCCAGTGTGAACTCTGATGTTTGCGGGTGCGTTACCTCGGGTCTAAGTGTCGCCCTGCTGCAGGCGGGGCAGATGGGTCCATGTCGGGAGAAGGCGATGGGCAAACGTCTGGTCCTGTTCTGACAGGCCTGGTCCTCGCACACCAACCAGCCCTATGACACATGAAACTGGCTTAGTTCGGCCAGCTGTGAAACAGCTGCAAACACACAAAGTTTTCCAAATGTTGCGATTTGTTGCTTGTTAGTTAAATTTTTTGTGAGGTTTTTGGATGAAAATCTCAACTTGCTGCTTTGACAGAGAAAAACACAAAGGAAAAACAAAACAAAACCAACATTTTTTTAAAAGTTTTAAATAAGTTTTAAAATACTTCATTCAATTTTTAAGGCATTTATTATACTCTGAAGTTCTGCTACTGCAACAGTGATTAGAAATCATGTTTAAAGGATTCTTGATGAAAACACATGAATTAATGTACATTTCCATCAAACAGATGAACACAGAAAACACATTCAAAGCATCCAATGTCATTACTCGTTTATAAAATGTGTTGATTTACCACTTTGTTGCTAAAGGTGTTGTTAAAAAATTGGGGAGAAGAAAAAAAACTTGTTGTCTTGTGGTGCTTTTAAAAACTGTTTCTGGTAATGAGGAAATTTTGCTGAAAATTGTTGTTTCCATTTAGCTGCTCTAATTTTGCACAACAATCTGACAAGAAACGCACTGCAAATAGGATTTGTAAAATGCAACAAAAAAACTGCATGAAATAAAAAGAAGTTTACCGACTTCGCATACTGCCTTTTCATGTTTCCTTTTCTTTACATTTTGATGTATCTTCAGCTGCTGTGTGTCAGGGTCCTGCTCTGTCATACAGGCAGAGCAGCAGACAGCCAAAACGGCAGTAGTTAGGACCTCCTGGAGTGAGGTAGTGACCCTGGGCAGGTGCTGTGGGCTAACCCTCTCAATCTCCCCATATTCTTCCAGATCACTCCTCCCCTTTCTGCTTCTTATGCCCTGTCATTACTAAAAGACGGTTTAAAGGGGAGGGGGTTAATGCCCAACTAATGACAGAGCATAAGACCCACCGCCATCAACGCCTTTGCTCCTTTCCTACATCCAGCTAGCCTTCGTTCTCCCCATTCACTCAAAATAAACCCCTTCAAAACTGCTGCACCTGTCTGCCTATCAATACCACCCCCCCTTCACCCACCACACACACACACACGGTAGCTCTGATTGATTTTTAGGTCCGCCTTTGTCTTCTAATCAGTTTTGAAAAGCAGCAACCAAAGGAAATGGTGAGGATTATTTTCTTTACAGCTGATTTATGAATATGAACAACTTTTCCCCCTGTATTGGTCCTTTTAATAATCTGTCAGGTTTTTTTAAGGTTATTGTAAAAAGCATGTTTGATTTTAAGGATGCATTTCTCCTGCAAAATCTTTAGGATGTTTCTATAGTAAACCATCAGTGAACAATACTGTAATGGTAAATGGACTGGTACTTACATAAAGCTTTTCTACTCTAACTGAGCAGTTAATCCAGTTATTACTTCACGTTTACCCATTTACACCCACACATACACTTCCTATTAGGGCTGCCACAAACGATTATTTTGATAGTGGACTAGTCACCGATTAATTTTGCGATTAGTCGACTAATCAGATCATGCATCCATTGGACGTAAAACGTACAACTTATTGAACCAGCAGCATCTGCTCTTATATAACTATCATTAGCTTACAGCTTTAAGTGTTTAAGGTATGTGCTAACTAAAAATAAAGACAAGATGATCGTTTATTAAATTGTAATGAAATTTGCAGATTGTTTCGGTGAAGTTTAATAAACTCCTTGCTATCTAAAATATAACGGGACACCGGAGTATTTTCTCCAGCATCTCACACTTCTGATAATCAGTTGTCTGCTTGGCGTTTATTCAGCTGTGTAAAAACTATAACTTTAATCTCAGCCAAACCGATTCACTCAGGAACAAATAAAATACTAAAAAAAGCCAAACAATAACATTTTTAAGTTGTCTAAGTGACTTGTATATCATGTTTAACCTGAGTAGCGAAAGACAGCGGTGGGTTTGAAAACGATTTGCCAGGAGTCCGGTGTTCTCACCGGGTCTAGTGAGCCTTGCCCCCGGCTAGCTATCGAGCTAGTGGGTAACAGACGTCTCCGAAAATGTCGGAGCGCTTTTGAAAATATGTGGTGTCTTGATAAACTGAGCAGATATTTGAAGTTTACACAGCTACATTCTCGCCTGAACATATGTTAAATGTTTATTTTGTGACCCAGAAAGAATAATAAGAGTCACATTAAAACTAACTAGCTGCTGCCACTGTTGGAAACTGAGCTGGGCTGCGCTATAAATTCTGGGACGGAGCTACTTCTTCTTCTTCGGGGTTTAACGGCAGCTGGCATCCTTGTACATGCAGTGCTGCCATCTTCTGTTTCAGTCCGTTATTACACTCTTAAATCCTACTACTTATTCCTGCGTCTTTTGGGATCTTACAAAGCTTCAAACGATGCGTCGACTATCAAATCGTGACTAGTCGACTAATCGTGGCAGCCCTACTTCCAATCACACACTCTTCCACCAGTGGAGCACTTTGGGGTTTAGTATGTTACCCAGGCATGCAGGCTGGAGGAGCTGTGGATCAAACTGCCAACCATGTGCCTGGCAGACCACCCACTCCACCCCACTGAGCCACCCAGTACAAATGAACAGCACTTCAGTTCAGCCACTGTTTCTTTTTTGCAATTTGGGCTTCACCGGGTTCCAATGACGTTGTGATGCTATGAGATTTATATGAGACTAGTATATCATGTCAGCAATTTCTGACCAAAAAGCATCACATTGTGGATCACTAATTGCAAAATTTGTCCCATTTTAACTTTCATAATGTACTAAATAATTTTTAGTGGCAGGTCGGTTTAGCAGTTGGACTGCTATAGAGCCATCCTCAGTGGCCACTTTATTAGTTACACCTTGTTAGTACCTAAAACCAGGTTTCTGCCTTCAGAACAATCCGAATTCTTCATGGCATTGATTCAACAAGATGCTGGAAACATCTCTCAGAGATTTTGTTCCATATTGACATGATAGCATCCGAGAGTTGCTGCAGCTTTAGTGGTTGCACATCCATGATTTCTCTCTTGTACCACCACATCCCAAAGGTGCTCTGCAGAACTGAGATCTGCTGACTGTGGAACCATGGAGATGAGTACACTGATCATAAAGAGATGGTCAGCAAGAATACTCAGGTAGCTTGTGGCATTTGAAAGATAGTCAGCTGTTAATAAGATAACTATGGCGTGCCAAGAAAATATCCCCCATAGGCTGAACCATTGATACAAAGAAGGATTGATCCAACTTTTATGTTCACGGCAAATTCTGTCCCGACCGTCTGAATGTCACAGGAAAACTTGAGACCCACCAGATTAGTCAACTTTTTCCAATATTCACCAATTACACTGAGCTGTAGCCTCGGTTTCCTGTTCTTAGCTGACAAGAGATGCTCTTCTGCATATCTTAGCTGTAACAAGTGGTTACTGGAGTTGCTGTTGCCTTTCTGCCAATTTAAAGCTCCATTCTCCTCTGACCTTTTCAATTCATTTTCACTCACAGAACTGCAGTCACTGGATAATTTCTCTTTTTGAGGCCATCCTCTTTAAACTCTAGAGATGATTATGTGGGAAAATCCCAGTAGATTAGCAGTTTCTGAAATACTCAGACCATATCATGTTCAAAGTCACTTAAAAATCACCTTTATTCTCTATTCTGATGCCTGCTTTGAACTTCAGCGGGTCACTTTGACCATGTCTTCAAACCTAAATGCACTGTCCTGACTAGATATCTGTACCGATGGGCTGTTGAACAAGTGCACCTAACAAAGTGGCTGATGAGCGTAGGTTCATCCATTCTCATACATTTAATTTAACAAACCAATTAGATCAAACCAGAGACAAATACATCTAACCCAAGTATTCCTTCTGCAACTGCACACATTTCCAATAACCTCGTGTACACCTCACCACATCAACAAAAATCTGCAAATTTATTTATTGCATTCAACATGAATACCAGAAAAATATGCATTTTATTAACGAAAAAAATAGCAGTTTTTTTTCTCCCCCAAACAGGAGATGAAGGCGTAGACATGTCGCCTACACAAACAGGCTACACACACACAAACACACACAAACAGAGAGAAATTCGGCCAATCTCTTTTAAATGAAAACCAAACACACACATATGTCCCAAATCAATTAGAAAGTCCCAGAGTTCACAGTTTTACCCACAATACCCAGCGCCAGGACTAATTATCCAAACACCTCTGCTGTTCTTGTGCAAAGAGCTAGGCATCATGGGAAATGAGACTGCTTCACCGTGTCTGATAAAGACACATGCAGGACAATAGTTCATGGAGGTGGGAGATAAGGAGTATGAGAGTGGGAGGCTGTAGCGCAGTCTTTTTTGTGTACTTCTTATGACACAAGCCTTGGCACACACTGCTGTTCCCATGGGCCTGATTCACTGGCACACAAACATTCAGTGTGCGTACAAACATATTCATTGGCGCCCATTCACATGAATTAAAATGAATTAACAAGGCACACATCAAAGACTGAGGAGGTTCAAAGGAGGAACCCACAATGCCCTTCTGCTCTGCCGCTGTGACCCCAAAAACCCGTCCACACACAAGCCACATACCGAAAGAAATAAAAAATTAAGTTAAGATCAAGTGCGGCAGACCTGCGAGCCACATAGAAAGGACTGAAAACAAGAAGCACACCAGGACCAAAGAAGGATAAAAAAAAAAAAAAAAAGTCTAATTGAGGCATATTGCAAGAGCGGGGGGGGGGGTGGGTGGGGGTGTACAGTCGGACGCGAGAATAAAGACTCATAATTGCATAATTACAGCAGTGGATACCTGACACACTGAATGCAGATGTCAAATGAGTTCCACATAATTTAACCAAATAGAGGCAAGACCAGGCCACGACAGGGCCCACCACGAAATGTACCCTTCCTCTGCAGCTTCTTCTTTGTTTGTTTTTTTATTTTTAAAAACACATTTATCTAATCCGAAACCCTCCGCTTTGTTACATTCTCATAATTTAGGCTCTGAGAATTCAACATCACTCTCGACGCTGTAGTTCATAAACCTTCCCTCGTCATCTCCATGTTTATTTATTTCAGTAAGCAATCCTATAAACAATGTTCAGTCTGAATAATCCACTGATAATCTTCCATAAATGACTGATCGAGTGCAAGTCTCAGATAACCCTTAAAAGTGCTGCTACTGAGCCATTTTAAATGGTAATTAAAGTAGAGCTTTGACGATTTTGATTCAATTAATTCAGTCGTGGCTAAAACTGACAATAAAATTAGATTTGTTTCTTACATTACTTCTATACTATAGACTCCTGCTGAGAAGCCACGCCCCTTTTTTTAGCCTCGATCCTCTGCTCTGATGGCTCACCATGGCAATGTGTTAGTGAGGAATCCACCACTACACACTGCAGACCACATGTAAGGCTGTGTGCTGCTCAGGGCTTACACAGCACCATCATTATGGATAAACCTGCACTGGTTATATGTTCAGAGAAGTTGATAGATTATCAGTCAATCTGATGTTACGGCACTCTTCCAGGAACAACAAGGTCCAATAAACTCAATTAGGTGCCATTTCTATACTTCTCTCTAAACCATTACACTTTCGAATCCTGTATACATTTCCCGTTTGATCATTTCTCTTAAAACTGCAGTTTACCTTACAGTGAAGTAAAGAGTAAAAAAAAGACAGTTTAAAGTAGTTTTTCCAGCGCTGTTCTTATTTTACTCTCAGAGAGCAAACATTCACATCTAAAAAACAAAAAACAAAACAAAACTATTGATAATTGATGTTTTGTAAATCAAATAATTGATTAATGAGACAATTTGAGCTCCACTGTTGTACTGTATAAGTGGAGAAGCCTCTCTGATGTGACTTCTGCAGCAGAGGAATCCACCTGCCACACACACATACGCACACACGCACGCAGAAAGACCTCTAACTGTTTTTTGTGCTTTGGCAGTCAACACTTCCAGCTCTAAAGTGAATAGACCTAAAAATCGGTCTACTTCACAGACACGCACTCTCTCACACAGACACAGACACACACACACACACAGTGAAAAGAGCTCAAACGGTTCCACTTTGTACCTCCTCCGCTTAATCAAAGCTTCTCTATTCAACAATTTGACCTTTTGTTCAAAACAGGATTATCACCTTCTCTGGTCTTCATTCACCCTTTCTCTCTCTCCCTCCCCCTTTCTTCTCTTGCCCCTCAGCCTGTTTCCAGGGGCGACCCGCATGACGAGGGTAATTGCAATAATTTGTTAAATGCCATGGTAACGGTTGTTAGATGGGAGGGGTTTAAAAAAAAAGAAAAAAAGAAGAAGAATTGGGTGGTTCAGGAAACAAGCGAATCTCTCATTTTGCCAAAGACAGCGGGGATGAGAAGAGGGAATGATGGCTGCGTGTGTGTGTGAGAGAGAGAGAGGTAGTGAGCAAGTGTTTGCCCATTCTCAGGGTGCTGGTTTATTGATAATGGTGGGGGTGAGGTGGGGAGCAGAAGGTAATTTCACTAATGATTAATGTCTCTGTGGTTGGAGCTAAAGACGCCAACACATATATACGTATATCCGCACGCGCACACACACACACACACACACACACACACGTACGTACAGAGCTTTCACTCTATCTGCCCAGACAAACAGCTCTATTTGAACTCTCCCTCGGCCTGAAAGGAATCCTTAATTACACAATATTACCCCTCTTCATTGCCCTGCTGTGTGTGCTGTGTCCACTGCTGTTCAGCCCTCGGTGTGTGTGTGTATGTGTGTGTGTGTGCACATGTGTATAAATGTGTGTTACTGTGTGACGTGTAAGTATTCAGTGGTAGCAGCTGTTTCACACATCGTGACAAAGGGGCTGAGGGGGACTCACTACCCACACATTCACCACGCTAATTGATTTCTGTTCAGCACTGTGGGAGAGTTACCCTGCCACACACACACACACACACACACACACACACACACACACACACACACACACACACACACACACACACACACACACACACAGCATTCCACTCACTCAAGAACAAGGTGTTGGAAGCCATGAGGAGATAGAGTCCCCTACGAAGACAACGCAGGCATCCTGTTTAATTCACTCCCAGGCTGCAAACTGACTACACCGTCCTTTACACCAACATGTGTCACAGCCTCTCGATCTACTCTGTCCAAGAGGAATCTGCATATCAGTGTTCACATACTTTACTGCCATAAATCAGAATGCCACGCCATGACAGACTTTTGAAAACGACAGAAATAAATCAAAGTCTTTTGCAAAGGCACTACAAATCATCTTCTCAGGGTCTATATTGATGTAGCAAACGTCTTCAATGTCCCACACTGCCACAACGGTCATGTTTCTGTTCAATAACTTCACTGACACTTTAGCTAACATAGCAGTGAATTATTGCAGTTTTATCATACATTGCATATTTCATAGGAAGACTACTTCTTAGGGCCTTTATGAAACATTCACACCCATCTCACTCCAAGTATAGTTAGCTGTGCGAGGTGAGGTATTCTCAACTTTCTCAATTTTTATTTGTTAGAAACTAATTGTGGACTTTTTAACTTGCACTACTGGGTGCAACTCAATATTATCTGACAATGAACATAATTCAGTTTTTAGACAATACAATGTTTCCCTTTGCCATGACTCTGCATTCCAGTGTGACTAGATCACATTTTAACATATGGCCTTCTTTGGTTTGATTTGTTACCAGAGAGAAAATCTGAAATTTTTCAGTTACGTCCATCTAAAAAGGTCCTGAGACATTTTACTCTACACCAATGTGGTGTACTGACTGTTTACAAATAAATAAAAATACAAAACTAGTAACATTTTTGAAAATATGAAATGTCATCAGTGTCTAAATTAAGTGAAAAATAATCAACAATATTACTGAATTATTATCCTAGCATGTAAAACATAACATGCATGAAACTAAGTTTCATAGGACTGTTGTGGGTAAAACGTTTAACACTTAGGCAGTGCTGACAGCATCACCATCTTCAGGACTATGGCATTAATCCAGGATCTACCCGACCACTCTGAGCCACTTTAACTTGTGATTGGTCATTAGGAGCATGCTGATCCTCAGCTTAAGGCATCTGTCGATACCGAGAACTGTAATTAATAAACTGCACTTCTCACCGTAAGGAATAGAGAAACATTTCTATGTAAAAGGAAACATTGCTTTCCCAACTTGACAAAATAGTTAGTTAGTCAAGGCCATCTGTTCATTTCCAAACCATAGAGACACGGTGGATAAACATTTTGTAGGAAGACCAATCTTCTTCTTGTTGTCATAATAGTGTCCAACCAACACACTGCCCGTCTTCTTCTGCGCCTTGTTCCTTCTTTTCTTCGTTAATTTTCTAATGGCTGTCGTTTTCTGATGACATGGCACTGATAAAACTGTCAACTGGTGTTTTTTTCTTATGGTCCAACTTTTGCAACGAAAGGCGAGCGCGGAGAAAATCAAACTGTATGTAAGTCTTCTTCTATTTGTCAGAAAAGTATCCTTAGATTTGAACAAAGGCTGCTGTTGTTTACATTTGCACTTCTTTATAATGCAAATATACTGGCGTAATTTCTATAGGTATGTATATTTGACAACCATGTCATCATCTTTCAATGCACAGCTGAAAATATGAATAGGTACCAGCGAGAGATGATGATTCACACTTTCACGCCTTCCATAAATGCTTAAATACAACCTGCAAAAATGATTTACGCTAGAAAAACATACAGCAAATAAAAATTGTAAATAGTCTTTCAAGTAGGTGGGTGTCTTGTATTGAGACAAATCTGCTTGATCTTTAAAGTCCATTATGTTTGATTTAAAGTAATTTAAGTTTTTGCTCATACCTTAATGACCCTGTTTCCCACATCTATCATTTAAATTTCACCTTATCATCTAAAACTGCGTGTGCATTTTAAACTTGGTATTCAGAGTACAAATGGCCATTTAACTATTTCCATGATCATGCGCCGACATATCCTTCTGGAGCTCTTTTCCATTTTACATGCTCAGTGTGCTCTTTGGTTGAAAATGTCAGCACAGTGCCCTGCTGAGGTTTTCTTCATCTTTTGCCCAACATCCTTTTGATAGCTTCTCTTAACATGACTGCATCTGTTGCATCCCCCATTGTGTTAAATACAGTCCAACCCTTTCACAGACACTTTGTGGAAGGTCAATTTTAGAGAGTTTTGACGATTTCATTACACACAGCTCATGTTCTGTGACCGCTTGAGCTTGTATTTTGTCAGCCAAATCCTTTATTTAATACTTTAGTAACGTGCTGCTGTCGTAGGTAACAAGCATAAATGCAGCGTTGTGGACTCAAGACACACTTGTTTATTTTTTTGTTTTGTTATTTAACATTCAGAAAGGAACATTTTGGATTGAATGAACAAATTTCTATTACTACAGAGAAAAATTTTAAATAAATAAATAAGGAAAGCAGTCAAACTAATTAACCCTAGAACCTTGATGTGCAGTTTTGTAATACTATATTTAATATTGGGCATATTTTAGCCAATGAAATATATTAATGCACAAAAACACATGTCAAATTGAAGTACTAAATAAGAGATCAACCTATTAAGGCTTCAAAGCAAAACAATGAATAACCACCTGGCATTAGTGTAGAAGGGTTAAAGAAAACTAAAATAAAAAACAGCAGAAATACAGTTATCTGGAATCAGCTGCACATCAAAATGTGACTATCAGAGGCAGACGGGAATACAAACAGAAATACTCACCGCGTAGTATCTTTTGATGTGGCGACGGATGTCAAGCTCAAGTTTGTTGCGGATGTTGACAACGTAGTCAGCTGGAGAACCTCCACAAGGGATGTGACAGCAGCGCATCAAACTAGGCTCAACCTTTGAATCCTGACAAAGAGAGTGTGTATTACATTGCTGAAAAGAAACCGCATGTAACCACGTACACTAAGCTCGCATGATCCTGTAATGAAGCAAAGTAGCTTTATTTTATTGATGGTAACAAAAAGAAAAGGGAACCACAAATCAGGAGACATTTAAAATTCCTCCTACAGTTTGCATGCACATGTACTAAAATGCTTCAGCAGGTACAATGGCCTCTAAGGGCAAACATCAACTATAGTCTAACTGCCTTATATGCATACTATATGAATTCATCACAGCTCCATATTTAACCCTGTAATTAGTTTTGCAACACACAAACACAACCATTACCTTTAAACCTTAACAAAGACCATGTCAAACACAGAGGAGCTTAAAGAAACCCTGGGTCCAGTAGATTTTAACGTTATTGTAGCCAGAAGAAAACAGGTCAACATGACCCCGGTTCCCCTGAATTGTCCACTTGACAGCGAGCTTTATAGTTAATGCAATGAAAAAAGTAGACGCACTACATACCAATTACACTAAATATAACGCCTTTAAACACTTGCTCCTTTAAACCTCAACTCCATTTACCTGTCGCACTGACAGCCGCAAAAAAAGGTTTCTGCAGGGAAGTCTGTGACATAAAAGAATGCATGTGACACCCCCCCACCCAGCCACACACTGGCTTTTTGTTTGCCTACATCACTTCTTTAGGAGTGAAAAAAAAGAAACACACAGTTTTCTACCAGTTGGAGTCAATCAACTCATTTGATTTCTCTAATAGCCAGCCACACCAAGAACACACACACGTACACACATCTTAGCCTTACTCTCATTTTAGTCTGTCTAATCTCCTCCCCTCGTCTTCTTTATCTCTCACGTGTTTCTTTCAAAAGTTCACTTTCAAGAGCACACTCTCCTTTCAAAACAAGTTGTATCTACTACAACACTTTCTTGTTAGTCATTTTATCGCCGGGCAATTAAATGAAAATATGAAACACTCAAAGTACCGTCTTGTGACTGTGCGAGATTTATGAGAAAGGGATGATATCTTCTAACACTCCCAGTTCTCCTCAATGTCTGGCTACAAACCTCGGCCGTTATCTGGACCGCCTCATGTCCGCACATTAAATAGGCTTTTGAAAAACAATTTTAAAAGGTTTGCCATGCCAACTGCCTAAGCAGGCCATTTTGTCAACGTCTTGGTTTGTGCAGCTTTCACAGCGTGCTGATTTAACTGCCTGCGTGGGATACCTAACGCTCTATTAAAACTGAACTGAGGGTATTCCCCTGCAGCCTTATCCACATTTTTTTCCCTTCTCTGCACTTAATCTTTTCATCCTCCTCTCCCGCTACCTCCATCAAACAACTTTCCTCCTCTGTCTGTCCTCCATCATACATCACCGCCTCCTCCTACCATCTCTGGCTCTGTGTCAGCGGAGGAGTCAAGGCCCATCTGTCCTCCCCTCTCTCTCTGAGCTGTTAGACCATGCTCACCACCTTAATTAACTTACCGTCTTATCTGTATCACTGTGTGTGCGTGCATACCGGCCTCCGGCAACAGAGAGGAGAATTAACATCAGTAATCAGATGATTCCTGGTTCGTTTAGACTAATGCTATATTTTATTCTGACATTTCAAGTTCATGCATTGTACTCTTAATAGCAGGACGCAGGCCGTTTAGTACAAGCACGATCACTCGGGCGAGATTATTCTGCTTTTTCTTGTGCAACTGTTTCAGCGTACAACACACCAGCATATCTGTTCAAGTGTGTAATGATATTATCCTTTTATGGAGAGTGTGTTTAATACTCCTGTTTTAATTATTACAAGTTCTCTCCACCACTCGAGGCCAAAGGCTTGTCAGTTTTATTAGTGTCTTCTAGACAAGAAAAAGCTGTGTGTCCTGCTCCTCATTAGAAGCTGATAACACACACGCACACACAAAACCTTGGCCTGACAAATTGTAGGAGATCAGTGTGTGTGTGTGTGTGTGAGTGTGTGTGTCTCCATAGAGCCACAGGGGTTAAGGAAAGGCTTTTCAAGTTGTGGAGTCCAAACTATGCCAATGAAAACAGAGTCCGTACTGGAGCCAGGCAGCTGTCTTAAAATACAGACAGAGACACAATATGGAGGATGACTAACGCATGAATCCTTCACAGGAAGTTTTACTGAAATGCCTTCTGAAACATTATTCTCCCGCTCTTTATTTGTGTCTCTACTGATTAATCCATTAGACCAGTGAAACACACCATTACTGATAAAAGCCATCTCCTTTTTTCCCTTTCAATCTTGGGCCATATCTGTGCGGTGCTTTGTGTGTGTGCGCTGAGAACAGACAGCACATTTCTTCAGCTGAAGTCTAAACTGCCAAGGGTTTAATACAACTTCAAATACAACTCTAAGAAAGATTATCTGGTCCTGCACAAACAGAGAAAGCAATACAGAGGAGTTTTATGATGGACAGCGGTGTGTTCATCTACTCACAGCTCCTTCAAAGACGCTGTCGTAGATGTTGTCAGTGCCACACTGAGGACAGGTGAAAGTAAACCTCTCACAGTCTTTATAGCGCTCCTCATCAGTCAGCTGGACGGGAACACCCAGCAAGCCGTCGGCTTCCTCCTCCCTCTGGAACTGCTGCTGAGCTCTGAACTGACTCGGGTCCAGACCTGACATGGAAATAAAAGACTTGTTTTTTAAGGTTTACAGCAGAGCAAATGTTTATTCAGAAACACGGCTGAAGGCAAAATATTTCATGCCTGATAAACACCAATGAAAGGTGGTCATGCTGCAATTAAGCATTCTGTATTTAGCTGTTCGGCTGTCTACAGATGTTATTATTATTCTAAAAAAATTTAACTGTGACCCACAGACACTTCATTTGAGTGTTTACGGGAAATGTATTGTAGTGAAACTGGAAATAATTTGCAGCACTTGACAAGATTATTAAGTAGGTATTATGTCTTCTGCGACAAGAGAGGAAACGTGCATAAAATGTGAATCCAAGAAATTATTTAATCCATAAAACATTTTTTCAAAAGCAGTATTTGCATCTGTAGAAACTTCCTCGAGCAATTTGGTCATTTTATTTCTAAGTAACACGGCTCCTTTAAACTTTTTTGTAATTATTTTCCATAAGGCATAACATTACTCACTTCTGGGGTCTGCAATAACTTGTAATTCACTTACCCAACCACGAGGCTATGAGTACACCGTCAATACCCTCAATAGGGTCGCAGATGCGAGACACCACAGGGTGGACCTGCTGGGCCAGGTAGTACTGGTTGTCCAGAGTGAGATTCTCCTGTTTCTGGAGCTGCTCTAGAGCATAGGCTCTCTGACTGGCTGGCAGGTTGGAGCCATCCTAGTGGACAAAGAAGATGCATTTCCAATGTATTTGTACTGAAATATCACTGAAACACACAAAGAAATGAGATATTCCCGTTTCTCTAATAGATACACACTTTACAGATGAGGTAGGAGATGGTATCTCCAGCTTTGACCCGACGACCACCCTGAGAGTTAATCCACAGAGCAACGTGGACATGAGGGAGACTTTTCTTATCAGGGTAGTCCTGAGGATCCTTTGTCAGAGCCTGGTGAAGTCAAGACAAGACAGCAGTAATAGATGAGAATGGGAATGGCAAAACACAAAAGAAAAACCCAGCATGTCCAGAGTCTTAAGCCTCATTTTAATCAAATGAAAAGTAAACACAAACAGTGATTCCCTCACCTTGTGGATCTCATACTGGTTCAGTGGTATGTCTCCACTAGCCACCTTCTCCCCCAACTCCACCAGGTGTTTCTGGATGTTCTCCACAATGACATCACGACTCTGATCAGACAGGATCTGCCCAATCACGTAGCTAGAAAAATAAATAAACACAATTAATTTTTCCTTACAAATGAAAATCTTTTGTAAGGTGCTTCCAGCGCTCCATATACTGACGCGCTAACTGTTTCCCATGCTAACGTACTTGCCGCATTCCTTAGCCAGGTCACACCAATCCCTACGGACGATGTCCAACCCTTTGAGCTCTTGCTTGACGCTAAAACGCCCTTCTCCGTGTTGTTCCACCACAAGGGCGGCATACTTCTTCTTCTTCAGCAGCAAAAGAGACTTGAACACACCATCAATGTCGATCTCCAATAGTTTGTACAGCTTGTTTACTTCTGCCTTCACCTGGGATCCAAGTGCAAACACACGGATTCAGTGTCAACATCTGGTTATAATCTCCACTGCATGGTGCGCATGTAAAAAGTGATAAAACACCCAAAGCACACACCTTATTGCCAAGTTTAAAAACTTCATCCAGACACTTGCTGTTTGTGTTGATCATGATAGAGTCAGTATCTCCATAGATGACTTCCAGATTCATCTGAGTCACACAAAAGGGTGGGAGAGAGAGAGAAAGAAAGAAAGAATCCATACAGTTAAAACTGGGATAATAAAGTGAATATTACACACATCAAACTGCACAATTTCTAAAACAATCTCATGTTAGATTTGGCTCATTAAATGATATTTAACCCAAAGTTTATCATTTAGCTGCTTAATACAGATGCAAGAATCCAGGCGTCCTGATCCAGTGAAGAAGTCATTATTAAAAGGATTATTTGTCGTGTACATTTTACGTTATTCTGCACATAATTACATATCATATTAGAGATATTAAACAGGAACAACTTGGTAATGACTGACCTTCTGAACCATGTCTTTCGTGTGCATCAAAATCTGGAGAAAAGAGGAGACAACACTATGAACGATGCCAACAACAAAAACAACACAACACAAGCACAGTAAACAAACACGTCACTCAGGAAGATGAAATGATTAAATATTAAGTTTCCGTGTTATTTATTTTGTGTGTGTGTGTGTGTGTGTGTGTGTGTGTGTGTGTGTGTGTGTGTGTGTGTGTGTGTGTGTGTGTGTACACACACATTTGTGTGGACATGGGAGCAGAGCAGGTGATTTGCTTTAAATGGGGGATAATTGGCTAAGAGGGCAATTATGAGAGCATGCTGTGACAGGCGTCTTTTCAACCCACACAAATTCACAGTCAGGCAACACACACACACACACACCATAATGACTTGTAATGGCCTTTATAACCTTCTGGTTGACTGACGGAGAAATAAGAGAATTCTATAAATGCAGATTGACCACTGTGCGTGTGCGTGAGGAAAGCTCTGAGCAGCAGAGGGATCCTAACAGGTGGGGGCCCAGAGGAAGGGAGGGCAGCGTGGGGACCTCAGGTCGCTAATCTGGGGGGTCGGAGGGACGGAACGCAGTGTGACCTGTCACCAGCAATCTGCTCCTCAATCAACCACAGCCGCATATATACACCCCGACTCGCACTGTGCTCCGTGTGGGGACAAGGACGCGGCTATTTCAGAGTGTGAGGAAGGGGCGGGGTCGGGCTTCCACTCCCTGAAACCAGAGTGGGCCATAAGCATGCTTTATGGGCTGCTACATACCGCTGTACGGCGGGGGGAGTTTGAGTCATTCAGGGGGAACAGCCTCTCCATTAGGGACTGCAGTCAAGGTCAAGGTCTTACCACAAACACACACACAGTTTTTCACCTCTGCACTTATGCAGTGGATTTCGCTGTAGACAAAATGACCCCTGCCTGTTTAGCAGAAGAAGAAAGGTTGGAAAAGAGGAAGATGAAAGAACTCTTTATAAATCTTCAGACTGAGTGCACAGGTGCTCCACTCCAATAATTCATGAATACAAATCTAATTTGAGACATTTTTAACACTGCAAAAGCAAAAGTAAAGGCCTCGATTCGTGGTTTAAAATGTGAATGACAGCTGCCTGCAGCGAGTGTAGAGTAGTTTATTTACGACAGAAAACGAGCCCGAGGAAATGATCATTCAGAGGTATAAAATAAAATGTAAAGATGACACCAAATGTGCTCAGTCTGTCAGACTAAAGGTCACATTTACTTATTCCTTTTTAAAAATTCCATGCATTTGAAAATAATTTTGACATTTAACTATACGAAACACTATAACTGAAGGTTGATGTTTCAAATACAGCCAGCTACTAAACACAAACACCACAACAAGCAGCTGTGATGGTTCAGGCTCATCTGCTAAGGAGTCCTTGGTTAGACACTAGGCCAGCACCTTGCACTGGTGTGTGCACATGTGCATGTGACTAAGCCGTTTTGTACACTTGCAATGTTACAATGTTATCAAAGTGCAACCAAAGTTCGCACAAATAACAAAGTATCTGTCTTGGAGGGGGGAAAAAAATCAGGCCTTGTATACCAAGACACATTTTCCTCTGTTAACAGCTGCCACTGAGCAGCAGCTCTTGAGTAAGAAAAACTCAGCTGTGCCTGAGCTGAACAGTCCATTTGTTTAATTAAAAAAAAAAAAAAAAAAAAAAAAAAGCACCAAAACAGGCGTGTGAAATTGCAGCAAAGATTCCTCCCATATTTGAATCATTAAAAGTAAAACTTCAAGCAGCACATTTTTTTTCTTGGGTAATGTGATTTTACGAAGCTGAGGATTATCAGAAATAAAGATAACAATGCGAGTGTCACATAATCAGACAAAGGAGCAGTTTCAAGCCAAATTATTTGAATCAGACGCTAAAATTCAAGTTGGAAAATGACAAAAAAGTAAAAAAATACACTATAAAATCAGCAGGATATAAATCATGACATAGTAAAACTCATGGAAATTCAAATGCAACTAAAGATAAACTACCCCAATGGGAATGCTAATTTGATCATTAGATCCCTCGTTTGTTGACTTGAACATTTCTAAACAAAACCCAACGTATCCTGATGGTGTTCAGACACCACTGCAGGACAAAATGCAGGCACAGGCGTCACAATAAAGAGCATTTATAAGAATGAAATGTCCACATCACATTAGCCAAAAATCACAATTAGTTGTGTAACTGTTCTTTTTGTATGTTTTTGATTCTCTACACACTTACAGTCTGAGTTGACCTCATTTGCCAAAAATGAACTTACAGATGAATGTGACAGAAAGCATTAATATTATTTATTTATTTGTATTTTCTACAGACATAACAAAAATATAACCTTTGTTGATTAATCTAACCCTCAACCACAATCATTCACCTTAGCTGTCTATAAAGCCAGCATATAAAGCCTTAAACGTCACCTTCCCACTCCTTAAATGGAAAAATTAAGTCATCATAATGTCCCATTCGAAAGAAAGCAAGTGCAAACATCACAAGATGAAGTTCAAGTTCTCCAGCTAACAGCCAAAACATGTAGGAGAATAAAGAAAAGGGGAAAATAATTTGAAAAAACCCACAGAGTCCAGGTATGATAGATCTTAAAATTCACAAATGCAGTCATCAAATAGACACCATGGATTGTATTTCATTGCTTATTGCTACTTGGCACAACACACGCCCACCAACAGAGCCCAGGACAATGTTTTAATGCAGGCCTGCTGATGCAGACAGTAAACGAGAACCATCTTAGAGAAACTTAGCCATGCTCATTATCCTCACAGTGTCAATCATCACATCAACAAAACTCGGCTAAAACTCTGCTTTTGTACTCCATCTTGAAATCTCCAGTAATACTTTTTTTTTTTTATAATAACAAAACAGCAAAATAAAAGCATTGAAAGGAGAAAGAGCCAGGAGACGAAGCTGAAATGATGGAACGGACTGAATAAAAAGTGCAGAGACGTGATGAATGGGGAGATGTGGGAAAGACAGACGAGCGAGGAGGTGAGAATGCGTTGATGTAATTGATGTGTGGACTCATTTAGACAGGTTTTCCATATGCTGTCAGTTCCAGCAGGACAGACTGCTTTTAAGGAATGAACTGTGTGAAAGACAAGTCGTTTGACCATGACGCTGGAATGTGTGCAACTGACAGTGTGTGTGCACGCGCGCTCGTCTTTAAACACATACCGGCATACACATACTATACGAACCAATGCAAACACACATCCCCAGGGGGTAAAAAGAGTGCATGTATGTCTTCACCGTGATGACTGCACTCGTCAGCACCGTGAATGACGCTCATTCTGGGCCAAACATCTGAAAAAACTCAGCAGAGGGGCTCACAGTGCTTAATGTTAACCTGCTAACATCAATCAAATTGATCGGATCAGTCTGTACCCTCGCTCGGCTTTTTGCGCCGATCGCATTTTCGCTCCAGCTACGAAATAAGAGTTGTTCTTTCAATTTTTACAATCATTACTTCTGACTGAGTTTTGCCATCTTAATACCTGCAACCAGTGAAGCTGCTTCCCTTAGTTTAACCATTTTCTACAAAGTGAATTTAGATAATCTATTCAAAATCTTCCAATTACAGAGTCGCTCTTTTTCCCTCACACTATAAAACCAATTTTCTAACATTCCTGCCTCTCATCCTTTCCGGCTCCTTGGTGTTAATACAGTGTAAATAGACCGGACAGTAATTGAGCAGCTCGCTGACAAGTGCTCCTGCAAAGTGAAGGATCAGGACAGAACACATGAGACTGAATTTCTCACGTTTGTAATCACAGTTTCACCTCATCCTTCCTTTTGATGCCACATTGCATGTGAGGGCTCACATATGCAGCAACATCAGCCGCTGCTCTGAGTGGTCAAAGTCCTAGCCCCGCCTTCAAACCAGCCATTTCAAAAGCACTGAGATTATGTGCCACAGTCTTCGACCCTAGAGTGCCTAGCTTTGGTTCATTTGATTTGAAAGAAATAATCACATAGCTACTGCAGACGTTTAGTTCACATTAATATGGTCATACTGAATATTACATAGTCACATATGGTATCGCGAGATCTGCACTGACCTAAACCAATGGTTCTTAAATGTTTTCTACCATGTCCTACTTTAGTATCTGAAAGAGGTGAACGCTCCACAACCCACAGTTTAATTAATCATTTAAACAAATAGCTTTTGTGATCACTGCAAAAGATTTATTTAACAAACTCAACATTTTTCACCTGGCCATCAAGAACACATCTGCAACGCTTTCCTATCCAACCAGTGTGCCCTACTTGAATGCAAACCCTGCAATAAACATAAACCTGTGACTTGCAGCAGAGTCAAGACACTGCAGTTGGCAGCAGCAGCATTTTCAGACGCTCCAAGTTTAGATTCAGCAGTTAAAGCATTAGTGCGGTATTCCTGCACGAGTTTTACACTGACATGCAGCTTCCATGTGGCATTTTTCCTTTGCACTACTCATTTTTAAAACCTAATGTACCCAACAAATCTGCCTTGTGCCTCGAACACACAGACTTCAGGGCTCCAGAAGATGTACTTTGGTTAAGTGGTACTACCACTAGTTTGCAACATTCAAAGATGCCAAAAAAAAAAAAAAAACAGAAAAGAAAAAAGTGACCAGGAGCAACAACTACAGGAGGCAAAGTCTAAGGGAAATAACACCTCCTGTCCAGCTGAATACAACTCAGACTTAAAATCAAAGTTTAAAAGGGAGCAATGGATTTCAGACTGAATATTTTTACAAAGCCGCTTAACACAAACCCATCGACACTTTTTAATACCCGTCCTAATATCTCACTTTAAAAGCTGCATTTTCCCACCGTCTTTGACTTGACTTTTCACAGCTTTTCATTTAGTGCTTTTAACAGCGCCTCATGTCTTTGCATGTGCACCTGTGTGCCTGCACACGAGCTGTACCCATTAGCTGTACGTTATTGCACCCTGTCATGCTAATTGATGAGTGGTTCAGCCTTGTTGTGATATCCTCCTTTTCCCAGCTGTTGCTCAGCTTTTTGTTGGCCTCATCTATTAGGGCCTTACATGTCTTGTTGTCACGTCAATCTCGTGTATTCTTTATTTGAATCCACTACCCCCCCCAACCCTCATACACTTCTCATCAAAATATCTTTTGTCTTTTGCCAGGCTGTCATTTTAATAAGAATATTAGTCTTAACTGACCTGCTTGGTTGAGTGATGAGTGGTTTGCAGACTGAAAGGCAGCAGTAAAGACAAAAGATAAATGCGCGAGCCCCCCCCCCCCCCCCACATTATCATTACATCTTGAACTCTGGCACACACACATACACACCACATACATCCTTCTGCTGATCAGCAGATCAGAAGCGGCATGTTAAACCTCTGTGTAGCAGAGGGCCCTTGTAAAAAGAGTCTGGGGCACCAGTGACGATTGTTTTGAAAAGCACTCAGCTGAAAAGCATTTTGGGATGACAGTCGGTCGACTGAAATAGCACCTGTGGAGGAACACACCACTGTCAGAGCTGGGGGGTGGCGGGGTGACATACACACAACATGTCCACAAGGCACTTGAGCACACACACACACGTTCGCAAAACTCTTTCACGAACACAGCCTCGCACACGCAAAGATGCATAAAAGATTTACAGGCTCTCTTCTGCTACCGTGAAGTTATATCTGCACACACCTCCGTACACACCCACAGAGACCGAAAGTCCTTCTTTCACTAAAATGATTTCACTTGCGCGCAAGAATTCACGAGCACAGAGCACAACACACACACAGACACGCACACACACACAGACACACACACACACACACACACCTGTCCTGGCAGATGCCATAGCTGTGTTCTCATGTCTGCCATCGGGAAGGTCAATCTGTTGTAAAGCTGTGACTGATTTAATACAACCGGCCAAGATCACAAACGCCGACACTGATTGAAAATAACTCAACAATGACAACAATCCTCCTGCTGTCCGCTCAATTATAATACTGTACTTTAATAGCAGGAAAAGGCGCATCCTGGTATGTCACTGCATTTTCTCAGCCAAGTTTTTAATACGTTGTCAAGTAAATAAGCAATATAATGGCAGATACACAACAGCAGCAGTGAAGCCAGACTTTTTATTATTTTTATTTATTTAATTTTTTTTAAATGGGGGTGCAATTCAGCTGTCATGAAGACAAAAAAAAGTAGTGAAAATTATTGTGGCCAATAATTAAATCATGATTATGATGAATTTAAATGATTATTCGTGCTTTTGAAATCTACGCCAAATCAAATCTATGGCTCTATCGAATAGAGTGAGCGCCTGGGGAATAAAACAACAATCAGAGGGACTTTTGAAAGATGCTAGACCGTCGAAGTACTCAACTAAATATGCCACTGGTTGGTGGGGAGTGAATTTGAGAAAGAAATGGTTCCCAAAAAGCAAAGCAAAGGGGAAAAAAAAAGCACTGGCATGCAACAAAATGTGGAATAATGATGATTTAATCTCAAATATCTGGTTTTACTAATCACTGAAAGCTAACACTATAAATAAATTCAACTCACTCCACAGGGTAAATAGTAATGCTCTTTTTGGGGGTCAGTCACTATAATTATTGATGATTTAGTATTGTTATTATGAATTATTTACTACTATTATCTTGGGCTGGTTCCATCTTATTTATGTGTTTATATGTGTAAAAACCACAACCAATACAACCTTCATTCGAACAAAATCATACAACTGATTGTCCCAAAAATCAGAACAGAATTGGGGAAAAGGGCTTTTAAATACGCTGCCCCTGCTTCCTGGAATAATCTGCAGAAGGAACTAAAATTATCAGAATTGGTTACCTTGGGAGAGTTTAAGTCTGTCTTAAAGGAACGAGAGAACAGCTCTTTTACTCAGTGTGATTGTTTTTAATGTACTCTTAATTTGATCTGTTATTGTATATTTTACACATGTTTGTATGGGATATTGTATTTGTTTTAAATGTTATATACCTATGTGGTATGTGATGTTTGTTGCCATGATGCCAGGTCTCTCTTGGAAATGAGATTTTTAATCTCAATGAGATTTTTTACCTGGATAAATAAAGGATTAATAAAAATTATTAATACTAATTATTACTCAGTATGGCTGCCATTGATTTAGAACAAAGTCACTAAAATGAATTTTAAAAACTTGTGCTACTGAAGTTAATCTTTTTTAAAATGTTAAAAGCTGCGTTTGCAAAGACTCAAAATGTGGTTCTTCTTTATTTACAATTTAAATAGCTGCTCACTCATAAAACATGTTTATGTGGGAACAAAATCCATAGAATAAATAATTCTGAAAGAAAACAAACCCTTATTTAGTTTATTAGTATTTGTATAGAACTTTTCAAAATAAAGTTATAAAGTAAAAAAATAAATACAAATGCACGCCAGATGAATCCATTATCAATTATAATCTCTGCCATAAGCTCATTCTCACATGGCCTCATTAGCAGGTGTTACGAAGTCGCCGTTTAAACTGAGCCCCTGCGCTGTCCACCGTCCGCCCTCACAGACACGCTATTGATGCCAGAATAGCAGCGCTGCTCCCATGTGACTATTTGTTAAGTCCACTCCTATCAAGAGAAAAGCCCACTCTTTAAGAGGACTACAGGATCATGGAAACATCGCAGCCCTCATTTCCCCAAACGCACCGGCGGCGTAGGCAGGCTTATGTATTCTTATGTCTAATTCAGGGAAATGTAAAAATGACCACTGTGATTCTGAAACCCTCAATGAAAGAAATGAGGGCAACAGTATTTACTCACATGACATCAGAGCATGCAGTCTGACAGATGCGACCACAAATGAGACGTGATAGGTTGGTTCAGGTATTTCTGTGTCTAATTCTGGGAACTGATTTGTGATTCTTGAGACAAGAGAGATGATACAGAAGCAGAACAAGGGACACCAGGGGCAACAATATTTACTTAGACTTCATTACGAGCACATGCACCCTTGCACACACGTACGTACGGGAGAGGGTTTAACCTAAACCAAACTCTGACCTCTCTGCACCCTCAGCTCCGTTACAGAAGCCAGCTTCTATCTTCACTCTGCATGCCAGCCAATAATGTCAACTACGAGCTCCTGTCAGGCTGTTTTTAAACACAAGGACAGAGACTCAATTACAGCAGAATGGCTTTTAGGAGTCACCCTCCATCCGGAGAGACACACACCTGCTAATGGTTGTCAGATTTGCAGGCAAAAGGGTCAAAGGTCAAACCAATCTGCGATCCGCAACAATAAGCAGCTTCCCTCGGCCTGCGCTGTGAACATCACTCGATTAGGACGACGTAAACACACCATCATGCAAGAGAAGCAGGCCAAACTAAACCACTGAGAATTTTAAAAAGCGAGCTTCTGATTTCATAAACACAAATTAAATTCAAGTACAGACTCTTTGCCATTTCAAGTGACTAGAAACATTAACAATAACACAGGTCAACGAAGGAAAAATCATGTAGTTGTTCTAAACCTGCAGCTGATTCGTCATCCCTAAGCAGGTTTGCGGAAACCTTCCCCCCCCCAAATTAAATTCTCCTCATTTAGTGGATGAATTCAGAGATCCAGCAGCCTATGGCCAAAAAAAAATCTTTCTGGTGTGACAGATGCATTTATCAACCCATTAACAAAAAATAAATAAATAAAATTAAAAACGAAATAATCACATGTGTGCAAGCTGTCTGTCTGTGTCATACAACCATTTCTCTGCACCCAAATGCTCTCTGGCGAACATACAAAAGAACCCAAAATAACGCTGAGGGAGTGAGGGGGACATCAATCTGTGGAGGACCCTTGACTGTGTAATCCTAAACCTTCACCTTCCTCTTAATACCCATCATCCCCCCCTTTAATACCCACACATACCAGGACAGAACAGGGCCACAACAAATGGTCCCGACAAAGGGCAGAGTTCGGCCAGTAGCACTTGTGCACGCACACACAGATGGGTAGTAACACATGCGGGCGCGGGCGTGCGCGTACACACACACACACACACACACACACACACACACACACACAAGATAGAAGGCATTCCCAAGGAAGACGCACAAGACTCAGGAGGAGAGGTAAGTGGGGGGGCTTTCCCCTCTTAAGTTGGCAAATTTGATCAGAAGGTCCACAGCCAAGGGTCTGTCAACCCCCATCTAAGCCCAGGGCTGAGACACTGCCGTGGCCTGCAGCCTGAGCCATCCGGCCACACTGGGGGGTTAGGCCTCATTTTAAAACGAGAGCGAGAGAAAGATGAGAGCCGGGCCAATCAATAAATACAGAGAACACATGAACATTCACTCTGGACACTCATCCAAACAGATGAAGGGAACGCACGCAGGGGCGCGAGAGGAGGGTGGATTTACACTGTGGACAGAGTGGTGATCAGTGTACATGTTACAATTACAAAAATAAAAAGCCTCCTAAATCATGAGATGAAAGTGGAGTGCAAATGTGACGATTAAAATGGGGGTGGGAGTGCAAATGGCAATGCCCACAAATACACTAGAAACCCAGTTATAAATGCCAGCTGGCTTTTCTGGCTCGCTGCAGTTGGAAACTACCGAGAACTACTCGGCTTGCCTCCTGTTAACTTTAGGACTCTGTACAATTCAGTAAAACAGACACATTTGGTTCGTACTACTGCTGATCTGCTGCTTTTCCTTGACGAGCATACGATGCTCAAGTGCTGGAAAAACTGTCCTACAAAAATCCTATTTTAGATGCTATAAGATTTATACACACACACACACACACACACACACACACACACACACACACACACACACACACACACACACACACACTTATATACAAGTAAAACTGACAAAAAGTAAATTTCAAAGAATATCCTCCACAGCATGTTGCCTTATTATCAGCAGGCTGGTGCTGAAGCCACACGCTCTCCAAACACACAAGCTGCTATATAAATAGAGTTGTGGTAGGATCATAGATACAAAGTAAACAAAACACTAAGATTGTGTGAAGTGGGATCTCCTGCTTCATCAGCAAGCCGAGGTACGTGTGTGTACACCGCACACTGACTGATGACCTTTTTGACGCACGTCTCTCCAATTTGTCGCGTCACTCTGTAGTGTACTGAAGTCCTAAATCCAATTTGCTTACAGCCTCCTCGCCACACAGGACAACTTGAGAAGTTTTAGAAAACTTTGGAGGAAATTTTAGTTTCCAACAAACCTGCAAAGCATCTGAATCACTATTAGTATAAACACTCAGCTGACACATTATTAAGTACACCTTGATAAACCCGATGCAGTCTAATGAGACATACCACCAGTATAACTTTCTGTATAAAGGCTTATAATGTTCAGCAACTGTGTAAGGATAACTGTAGAGTAGTAAGGTATTTGATCCTGGCAAATGTATTTGTGTCACATTGTGATGCTTGGAGGTTGACTTCATACTTGGGTGGCTGTAGCTCAGGATGTAGGGCCTTTACTAACTGAAAGGTGGGCCGTTCAATACCTGGCTGCTCCCGTCTGCATGTCTAAGTAAGATACAGAACCTCAAGTTGCTCCTCTGATGTGTTCATGAAAATGTGAATGTTAGAAAGCACCACTTAGGAAGAAAAAAGTGCTGGGGTGACTGAGGCGTGTTGTATAAAACGCTTTGAGTAGAGTAGAAAAACACTACATAGGAACAAGTCCATTTACCGCTGAACATACTAATTAGAGTAATAATTATTAATAATACTAATTAAGGAATAATCATTTCATTGAGGAGCAACTGCAACAGATAATCAGGTAAAAATCAGGTAACCAAGCGACTCTTCAATAACAGTAATTTATGTTTTTATGCTTTATTTTGATAGGACGGGTGGAAGAAGCCTGGGGCAGACGCGCATGGCTCGCACCAGGCCTCGAGGAGGGTTCGATATTCCGTGGCAAACGGGTCAGTCGACCAAACCTAATCTACACCCTGCCCTCTTCTCAACACTGAGGATACAGCCATCTACACAAAGTACCACAAACAGTATTAAACATGGACATAGCTTCTGGATAAAAAAAATAATAAAAATAAACCTGCATTCGAAATGAAAACACTCTTCAAGGCTTCAGAAACCAATCGCTGTAGCTACCTCCATCTTTTATACTGACCGTAACAAGGACTCGCCACCGTCAGTGTGAGCTCCATATGGGGGCAAAGGAGTCCCAGATTCAGATATAGATTGGGATGATGTCTGCTCTGCTCTTAATGGTAATCCTGTTAGCATGCTATGGATAATGGGCAACAAAAATGCTCCATTTCTGTGCGGACATGATGAAAATGTTTTGTTCATGAAGCACAAAAAAAAAACAAAAAAAACCAAACATCTTTTATATACACATCAGTTGTTGTTAGACTTTTTCAAAAGCAAGGACAATTTCACATCCTTCCAGTCCCACCATTACAAAAGAGATCCAGCTGCATCATTTTACTGTTACACCACTTATGCTTCACAGGTTTTTAATACAGCCTTGGTTAGATATGTATAATCCCATTATGTATGATGCGAACTCCCTTTTGCTTCAGGGACATTGGACATCAGTATCTGTATTCTCAACGTACCCAATCTAATCTGTTCTAGTGAAACCTTCTTACTTCCAGGCACCAGCAGAGTGATCAGCTTGAAGGTGTAGCATATAACTATCTTAATGTGACTCACTAATGGTGACATCTGTGTCAGCATTTTCTCCAACTAAATTTGGATTTCTGGCCCTCCTGTGATAAATAACTTTGAGGTTTCAGTTTTTATACAACAAATAAATCAACAAGGTTATGAAAATAGCTGCTAGCTGTAAGTCTATTCCACATGATTAAATTAGGGCTTCTAAATCTAGCAACACGGGCAAGAGCAAAGCCTTCAAATAATGGAAATCTAGTCTACTCCTTACACGAGAATGGTGATGCTTCCCGGATTATGTAAAGCAAGCAGGAGGTACAAATGTAAATGAACCCATCTACCTCAGGCTGTTGATAAATACGAACTACAAGATATAAGCGGTGAAGTGTTGAGGGACAGAAACTCCCACCTGCAGCAGCAAATCCAATACACAACTTTAACAATGTAGCTCTGTCAGCTGAACAACAAGCATGACTGGAGGCCCAAACGGACTGACAAAATAACAAACACGCACAGTGAGTTACTGCCCTGCCCTCTATTAGGGAGCACAATGAGTGTGTAAGGGGATCTTAATGAAGGACTCCCCTGAGGCAAAGCCTGATGCCTCTGCTGAGGACTTGTACTGTTAGAGCTCATTAAATGAACATGAGTACTACCACTGACATAGTGGGAGAGTGTGATTGTGTGTGTGCTCGTGTGTGTGTGTGTGTGTGGGGTGTTCAGTTACAATACCAGCTTTAGCTGTTTATGTCATGCAGTACACATGCTGCTTTGCACCAATTTATTGAGCGTGCATGCCCCTGTCATTCCATTTGTGTGTTGAAAGAAGTGCTTACACAATGAGACTTTAAATGGAGAGTGTTAGATTCAAGAGTGCCCGTGGCATTCTGTTATTGGAAAATACTTGCATAGTGTCACTGATATCAACGAAAATAAGGCAAGTCTCTTATTCTGACTAAATGAAATTAAAGATGTAATCATATTTGGGAGACAGAAAAGGGCACAGGGTGTGGGAGAAACAAAGACATTTGTAGAAACAAATGTGAGTCAGGATAAAGCAGAAAACAAATGACAAGTCAAAGAAAATAGGCCAGAGTAAGGAGTGTTGCAGGTGCTGAATATAATGTAGCAGTGCCCTCTTGTGGATGAACGTTGGACTGTTCTTTACACTTTTCAAAAGAAAGTAGAATAAACTTGTATTTAATCAGTCTCAGTGTATTTGGTGCCTTTTATAGATCCAGATAATGCTCTAAAAAACAAAGCTTTACAGCTAAAACGCTCAGGGTCCACATAGCCTACAAAGTCAGCAGTGTTTGTGTACTCACCTCCCTACCCTTGTGTGTAACCAGGGCAGCAAGTGGCTTGGCGTAAAAGCGGCTGTAGCTGAATCCCAGGCAACCATACATACTGTTAGCAGTCAGCTTCAGAGCCTTCTGACGGATGTCGTACTGAGGGACAAAAATATTCCAATGGGAAAACCGGCTAAAATAAGTGCAGCGCAGCAAAATATTCAACAACAGATTTAATTAATCCGATATGATATGGTGTGGTGCTTTCAATCAGTCTCATCTAAGTTTCTGCCATTTCTTAGGTACACTGTTTTATACACTGCACTGATGTTTATATATTATTACACATTGTTTTTCATTTATTGAGTATGTGTGCAACTTTAGCCTTCTTTCCATTAGTACCTACTCGGATCGACTTGCCAGGGCTTGACTCGGATAGTCTGGTTTTGCATAACAATTGAATACCACCTAATGTGCTTGGTTGTTGTTATAGCAACACGTCTGAGCATCCCGTGTGTATGCTCAGACGTATGCGACACGAACGCTATAACGAAGTCGATAAACTTGCTGCTCCATCTGTGACTTTTCGTCCGACTTGGGGACCACAGCGTTGTTTCTTGTAGCCGGGGTGGTTTTGAATTTCGTAAACAAGATGCCACTGATTGGCTGATAAGTGGCGTCTTGTTTACGAGTCTGATGACGTCACATTTCAGTACCTGCTCGGATCGCTTTGGAGCCCTTGTCAGAGCAGGGGGTACCAGGTACTATGACCTAATGGAAAACCGTGGTGAGTCGATCAGAGTAGGTACCAATGGAAAAAAGCCTTTTCATTCACGAAAGACGTCACATGCAATAACAATAAAGCTTCTCTGTTCTATTTTGACACCAGCTCACAAATACCACCTCTACCGCTAGTGTGTGTTCACGTGTGTACCTGCAGGTAGAGATCTGGGTTGATGTCTTGCTGTTTCATGAGCCCTTTGACCTGCTTACGCCGTTCAACCAGCTTCCGGATTTCCTTGGGCAGGATTCCCATTTCTAGGTTAGGATCCGGAATCTCGGGAATTTCCTCTGGGTCATCCTCCTGTTGCCATGAAAACACAAGTCAAAAGTGTGTAAATGAATTGAATCTCGAATCCGAAGCATTTAGCATTAACGTAGCTGGACAACAGGCTCAACCTATAAACACAACTTGTGACCACAGTTTTTGAACACTACCTCTTTCTTCTTCTGGGAGTTCTGAGCCTCCCTCTGCACGGTGGTGAAGCAGATGTTGAACTCTTGGATGATTGAAGGATACAGACTGTTGAAGTCAAGCAGCAGCACAAACTTATCATAGAAACCTAAAAATGAGAAGAAGAGAGTTAAAATAATTGCGTATACATGAAAAGACAAGGTGAGTAAATACATTTTTTGGACATGACCAGTGCTTACCAACTTTAGGATCCAGCACCAAACCTCCAGCATAGGCTGCCTTCTTCTTCCTCTTGCCTTTGCCTGCACCCACATCATCTTCACCTTCAGCCTGGAAAAAAAAGAAAAAAAATAGAAGGAGCTTTATTTCAATTAACTAATTTGGAAAAAAACAAAAATTCAGCTGCGTGTGTTATTTGGCTGCATCTTCACCGTCTCGAGCTGTGCTTTTTTGAAAGAAGGTTTGTCAGGGACGATGTAGTCTTTCTCGTGGAAGGCATGAAGCAGCAGGAACTCGTTCCTCTCAGAGCGGCCTCCCATCAGAGTACGAGACTGCAGAGACAAAGCAGGGAGAAAAACTCATTTTCCAGGACATTTTCTGTCACATACGGCAATTAGAGCTTCCAGAACAAGATGTCAAAAAAGGATTTTTTTTTTTTGCCTCAAAGAAAATGGGAAAACATGTTAGTTTGGACTTGAAACAAGTCGGTTAAAAACACGAATGAATGAAGGCAGAAGTTTGAAAGAAAAATAGTTTTGTGAAGTAAAACTGATGTCTTTGTCAGACAAGTGTGAGTGGATTGTGACAGCATTTTTAGTTGTTTTTACTGATATCAGCATTATAAAAATTTTAAAAAGTAGATAAAAGATTGGAGAAAAACCCGTCAACCCATGTTACGAGTGCTGACATTGTATAATTTGCCCACCAGAGGGCACACTGCAACTTCCCTGTTGGAAACACACATTTGGACCAAAGAACTGATCCAAGCAGAATACCAGCTAAAGCCAAAGCTAAAATATAGGATATCAGTTGGTCTATAGTCACTGTAAATCTGCCCCAACTCAATAATCAGACAGGCAGAAAGACTACGGTGTGATCGCCCTGAAATACATGTTTGCTATTTTAGCTGAATCAAGCTGGATACCAAAGGTGATGTAATTCTGTTATTGGTACTAAATGCTAAATTTATGATATCAAGAAACTCATAAAAAATGAATTAATTGAAAACTCAGTGAAACAGTTATCATTTCCAACACAAATATGTAAAACTGCAGCTCCTGAAACCAGCTGCTTTAAAATGCGACCCTACAATTAAATTTTATGCTTTTTGAAATGAGCACTCTGTTTGAATAAAACTGCTTTCAACATCTCACCTGTTGCTTTTGCAGAAAATACCAAGATACAGAAAGCACATGACAATCCAGCATAAAAATATCAACATCTTACCCAGACCCACAGCACACAGCCCTGACATCAACGCCATGCAGACACATAACGATACAGCTTAAATGACTGTGGCTGTTCCCATACAATGCTACTGACATGACCCACTTCAGTAGCTTATCTAATTTTGGTGTTTTTTGTCCATAAAGCCAGCGTCACCTTCAGCCTGCTTACTAAATAATTATCTGCATTTGTCTTGATGCACGCTCAATCATATAGGTAAGGAAATCTCAAAAAAGTTGATTGTTTATCTTGACGGTGTTTTCAGTGGGAGAAACTCTTCGACACTCATCCAAGTGACTTCTACAGATCAGTCTTGAGGTCTTCTATCAGTGGTGCTGGGTTCATTCATTATGCAAATGCATTGTTTATAAGGTTGGAGAAACCTGCAGTCAGCTGAAACTGTAGATGAACAGAATCATCTTTTTGGAAATTGGCTGAATTGCATCACTTTTAAAAATATGGAGTCCAAGGAATAAACAATAAGTGTGGAAACTTGTGTGAGGAACCTAAAACCAAAATGTCAGATGATGATATTGCTATTGTGGCTTAGACTTGTTATGCTTTTCTTGATCAGCTGAGAGAGAGTGCATTACTAGAACCCTTACTTCAGTGTCTCGGTGAAGTTAAATCCCGGTTGGCCTCAAACTTCCTTAACTTCAATGAGAACAAAACCGAAGTGATAATTTTTGGACCGAGTGGCAATCCCAGCACCTCCCATTTTAACCTGCACAGTCTTTAGCCTTTTATTAAATCGCATGCCAAAAATATTGGGGTTATATTTGACAGCAATTTCACCTTTGAAAAACAGATTAGCTCAGTTGTACAGTGGTCTTTCTTCAAACTGAGGCTGTTATCTAAGGTGAGATCATTTTTATCTTATAAAAAATTTGAACGGGCGATTCATGCTTTTATTACATCCCAGTTGGACTAATGTAACTCCTTATATGCTGGAGATAGCCAGACCTGCCTGGCAAGGCTCCCAGGTATTGGTCTGACCTCTTGCAGCCTTATGCACCCTTTAGGTCTCTTAGATCAAGGGGTCTTTTGCTTTTAGCCATACCGAGGTCGAGGCTGGTTCACAGAGGCGATCGAGCATTTGCAGTCGTAGCGCCTAAGCTGTGGAATAATTTACCCCTACACATCAGACAGGCTCCTGCTGTCAATCTTATCTTAAAAACATTTTTATTTATTGGCTTTTAATACAGCATGAGAGTTATTTGTTAATTATAAGTATGTGACTAATTGACTGTTAATACTCTGGTATTCTGCCAACTGTCAATTTGAGTTTTGTGGCTCAGCCAAACTATAAGATCATTGTGCATGTTAAATTATGTTAAAGAAAGAGCAGCATTGTCGGCATTACCATGACGTTTCCAGCAATACTGGTGATCTGCAGGGCGAGTGGCAGCACGTTGAGCTCACACATGATCAGGAGGATCAACTTGGCGTCTGTCCATGTCAACTCCAGCAGGTACAGGAGGTGAGGAGAGTCACTGACACACGTATTCATATATATATATTAATGTACACATATTATTTCCCACATTGATTTGTGAGCGAAGAAATAACATGTAGAAACTTTATAGATGAATAATACAAAAGAAATGACTTTTACTTCTTATCCTGTGTTTTTGGTGAAATTACCCTTTACATGTATTTACCTGTAGAGGTTTTTAATGTCTTCCTGCGGGACTGTGATTCTCTCAGTCTTCAGCACCTGAGCAGTGAGTTCAGTCAGATGATAACTTTTACAGCGAATCAGCTCTTTGGCTGAGATCTCCACGTCACAAACCAGACGGCCACAGGTGGCGTTCTTCTCTGCAAAGGCACTACGACCCTGCGGATTCAAAAGCACCAGCACGACAGAACATAAAGCTTCTTTTTTTTTTTCTCCTTTCTAGTACGTTCGAAGAAAAAAATCTTAGCAAATTTGTTTCCTTACCCCTAATTTGGGCATATTGGACCTCCTGAGGCGTCCAATTTTTGACCAATGGGGAACCTTACACACATTGATGCGCTGGAGAAGAACTTCCAAGTCAAATCCAAAGATGTCATGACCCTACAGAAAACAAACATGTACAGTGTTTTTAGCCAGAGACAAAACAATAACTTTAAACCCAATTAAAAATCATTATCACAATCTCAACGTCTCCTACTCACCACCAGCACATCAGGGTCAATCTTGTGCATCTTGGCCAGGAAGAAGCCGAGCAGAGTCCTCTCTGTAGAAGCGATCTCCACCTTCCCATTCTAACAGAGCGAGTCACACCGTCAGTGTCTTCACTAAAATACAGCACCCTGCTTCTTCTATTCAAGTTCCATGTAAAGCAGCAAAATTAACTGAATTTTAATCACATTCACTATTTTGGCGTCCCAAACTTCAATGAGTGATACTGGAAATGCGTGCTACACCAATAAAACAAAAAGCAAATCAAGCGCTCCCTAAATCACCACGGATACGCTTGTGTTTGCCAGTCACAGCTGTTCCCTGCATTGTGCAGAATGAAATTTCCTAAACGCGCTCAACAGCAGCGATGTGCTACTGATAACAGACCATCGACAGAAAAATAAAAAATTAAAACAAATAACTGGCACAGCAGAAGGTGAAGCTTGTTCTAGTAAAGTCCAGTATGATGAATGGAGCAAAAACAAAAGGAACTCCAATGCTTGCTAATATGAATTGTGAAAATCAACTAAGACATCCGTAAGTGTCCAATGAACATGGTGATTAACAAAAGGAAAACTGTTAACATGCTGGACAAAAAAGCAGTATGTTGCACCCCGTTGTGCAAATATTCGTCCGAAGTGACCTGTACTGTATATTAACAGAGGAAAAATAGAGAGGAATGTGTTTGTGTCACCTGAGTCAGTTTTAAAGTTTACAGGCAGAGTACGGACAACATCCAGAAGATGATGAATCCCAGATTTGTGCACTAAACGTTAGTATGCATGTTTAAAGCTGCAGTTTATGAATGAGTGCAAACACGCTGAGGTTTACATCTGGATACGCGCTCACCTTCTTTCTCACAGCCTCGTTGAAGTCATAAGGAAAGATGCAGTCAGCTGGTCTACTGATAACTGAGAAGACAAATAATAAAATGACACACCCACTCATTTAGTCTTTGGTTTTACTTCTTAACTGACATTTTGTTTTACAGGTTAAGGCTGGGGATTGTTAAAATAAACAGCAATAAACAACTATGCATACAAAGACTACATTCTCATGTGCGATGCCATGAAAAAACTCACCGCAGAAATGAGTCTGGTACGGAGGCTGAGGAGGAGCTTTATCCATGTGGAAGCGATAGTGTATAAGCGCAGCTAGAGACACAATCTGCAGGGGGAAATGACTGCATTGAGTCCTCACTTCTTTAGTATTTCAGTCTGTTTGCAAAAAGCATAAAATCGCAGTATCCGGCAGGATATTTGATCGTGTGTGTTCTGACCTCATTTTGGTGAGTTTTAGGGTTCTGGACAGTCTTGAGACTGATGGACATGACAGTGAGTGGTGGAGGTGGGAGATCTTTGACGACTGTGATTAAATCACTCCTCAGAGAGAGCGCCTCCACCTTACACCAGCTGACCGGCTGGTTCATTAGCTCTAACATTGACACAGTGAAGTTTAGAGACTAAGTTTAACATGTCATCTGAATTTTTTTTTGCAAAATTCCAACAGATAAAGTTAAACTTAGTAAAAGTCTACTTCTCCTACTCACGTGGTGACTTGATATCCAACCAGCAAGGGCCTTTAATCTTCCTGCTGAGGAGAAAGTGCTCCAGACTGGATGTGTTGGTTCCAAAAATGTGGGAAAAGGTCGCCCCCTTGAGGTCAGAAGGCAGCGAGGGGAACTCAGCCTGCGAAACAATATTTCCCAAAGGATTAAAGCTTATCTAAACATAAAGAGCTGGATAAAGCGAGGACAATGAGGGAATAGCATATATACAAGTCTGCTCACAGAATATCTGACTTCCAGGTACTCGCACTGAGTGGGCACGTCAGGAATTTCAAACGCATAGTTCTTCTCCACTTTCTGTAGGACAAGAAAAAGAAATCAAACACAAGCTAAAAACATGACTACATTCACACTTTACAGTCTAATCAGACCTTGGACTTGAACTTCATGATCTTAAACTTCTCAGAGAGCTCGTTGAACTCTTGGTACACATCCATCATCCCTACTGGAGTGTTGGACACCTCCCCGGTCCTGGGGTTTGTCTTCTGTTAAATGCAATACAAACACTAATTAGACTTTTAATCAGTAGATATTTCTGTATAAAACTTACATCTCACTTTTTAGATTCCAAAAAATATAGTTCCATATATTCAATTGCTAATATTGTGTAGTGGAAAACAAATAAAAATACTACTTAACTCAATCATAGTTAAACAACACAATCACATAGCTTTCTACTTTCACAGGAAATTAATTTTTCGACAGATGAAACTTACATATTCGCGAGGTAGGAAGTACATGGTCCGCTCAATGTTCTTGATGCTAACACAGCAGCTGACATGAGACTTTGCAGACTCAATCCACACTTTTCCAAACAGGTACACCACACCTTTCATTTAAATTCACATATCAGGGTGAGCTCTACAAACCTGCCCATGATTTTTTAAAAACAGTAAACGTAACCGCGTTGTATTTTACCCTCACGGTGGGTGAAAATGGGACCCACCTGGTTGGTTGTATGGGTCTTCGAAAGCATCCAACCAATAAAAGCGGAAAACCTGCTCCCCGTCTGGGCCCTCCACCAGAGGAAGTTGGCTGGAATCGACCTGCACCTCGGCCGGAGCGTCGTTACCTCCGCCCTCCTCCTCTTGTCCCCAAGAGCTTCCAATTCTGCTGGACCTTGACAAGGAACACAGCAAAGAAACTGCTAAAAACCCATCTGCTCATATGTGAACTATTCCAGTTTAAGAACATAATTAGTTCTGTGGGTCATGCTAACTGCACCTGCAATCATCAAAGTGACTGCACAACGCAGTCAATATATAAGCAGGCAACACAAGACTCCCACGTTTTTAAAAGCAAGTGTGAAGAACTTTAAATGCTGCTCACTTGCTGGGAAATTCATTTTTGACTTCCTGCAAGTTAACAACACAGCAAGACGGCTTAGATCTTTATTTTTAATCTGGAGTCACTCAAAGCTACAATCATTTCAGACCTTAATGAGTCCAGCAATGTTTTGTGGGGGATTGACTGCAGGTGTGACACAGAAGAGTGACATGTTTTGTCTTCTTCTTTAATGTATGGAGCCCTGCTGTTTGACCCAGATACATTTGTGAACCACTGAAGTGAACTGAATTGCAGTCATTTTCATAATAGCCCAATGCAATAATCAGCCATCGCATTTAGCTTTTCGAATTCCTTTAGAAACACCGGCATGTGCAGGTAAAACACGGGAGGAACAGATGCCACAGGAGTAAACACCTGTTTAAATGGCATTTAAATTGACTCACATAAGCACCGGGTTAATTTTGCTATATGCATTTTATATTTTCCTTGTCCTTGTTTTCGTTTCCTCGGGACTGGAAGACGGCAATTTTAGCACAACCCATAGAACTACAACTATGGGAAATAAAACGAGGCTGGACTAAAGGCATGAAAAACTCACATGAGGACTGGATCCTGAGGTTCAGCTTTGGCCTCAACTTTGACTGCAGTCACTACTGCTACTTCATGTTTAGACTCCGCATCGTCTTTCACTACAGGTGCCTCCTCCTCAAGGCCAACCTCCATCGGTTCATCAAAGTCCATCTCATCAAATGCCATGGCATCATTCACTGAGGAACATGTTAAAATGTAAAGTTAGTGCATAAACTTTTCACAAAGCAAAAAAAAAAAAAAAGGCAAGAGATTAGAAACCATCTTCATTACCTTCTTCTTCGTTCTTGTCTTCTTCATTCAGCTCTTCCACTTTTACCTTCTGCTTTGCCACAGGAGAAGCAGATGTGGACGAAGGAGGGCGGACTGATGACCTGGGGGCAGAGTGTGATGGTGCCGTTCGAATCACTTTTGCCTTTACCCCAGCAGCTGAGGGTGAGTCCTGCTATCAAAGGGATGATGATTCGTTATAATTTCAGGTAAGCCACTTTATAAACACGTCTAAAGAGCTAATCAATATGCTTTGATTAGGAGGGTGGAGCGAGTTACCTTTGGCAACTGAGGTTTGATAGAGAAGGGATTCATGGGTGATCCCACAGATTTCTTTTTCTTTAGAGTCACCACAGGTGGCGGAGTCAGAAGAGCTGGTTTCTGGAAAGACGGAGCATATTTTAAAAGCCACATTAACAAAGGCTAAGACACCAAAAGAAAGAAATTACGGCCTTTAAAAGAAAAAAAAACGTAGAAGGGAATATGTCATCATGCCCAAACAGGAGAAAAGTAAAAAATGGTGAGAAAAGAAACATAATAAAACATTGCAGGTTTTAGAATAGTATGTGTAATCTCAAGTGTGGTTAATAGATGAAAACGCCTTGACTACAGACTACTATCACATGTTTAAATGAAGAATTACCAACCTCAGAGTGCAGGTCTTGTAAGATATCCCCTAACAGGTCATCTTTGGACAGATCCACATCTTTCTGTAAGAGACAAAAGTACAAAAACATCTGACAAATGCATAACGACAAAAAAAAAAAAAAAGCTGGATGTTGTTAAGCTTTACATTGACTGGAATATCCAAAGCACCATGCAGGCACGGAAATCATTACATGTAGACTGCACGGGGCATTTTTCACAGAAGCAAATCAAAGATGCTAACAAACACATACCTCAGCAGGCCTCTTGACGTTGCTGTTCATGAATAGGCTCTTAATGCTGTTGGGTTTGGCTACGACAGATTTCTTCACATTCTTCCTTGAGTCAGCTCCTTTGGCGCCTCCTTTTCCTGATAAAACAAACAAAACCTATTCATGCACCTGATATGGACAACTTACTCCAGAAAATGTAATCAACTCCTTGTGTTTACCCCTTTTGTCTTCTACTACATCATCATCCAAATCATCGTCAAAGATTTCTCGTCCATCCTCCACGTATCCTGTTCCATCTGGCAAAAAAAGAAAAAGAAAAAAAAGAAGAGGTAATAAAACAATTGTGACGTTGGCACAGTATAAATATTCCTACAGCAGGCTGAGGTAACTGACACTAACCATCATCAATAATCCAGTCATCCTCTTGCCTCTCTCGTACCATCTTTGAGTACTCATCCTCGTCCACCTCCTCATACACACTGCTGAACTCCTTCACCTGAAAAACACAACACTGGTTAAAACACAGGTGTACTACTGTGAAATGACACCTGCATACAGCATCCTAGGATAGAGAAAAGCATGAATCATTTTAATGAGTGAAAAACAGATGCTGTAAAAGGAAGTATGGAGAGACTTAACCAGCTTTGTTTATTAAGCCACAGTGACGCAGTTAAAACAGGTGTTTGATGCAATTTAACACATTCTTCACACACCTTAAAGCAGGAACCAGTGATATGGCTGCCTTTCATACCTCATACTTGATCTTCTCTCCCATCTTAGCCTTTTTGAGCTGTTCCAGTGCGGACTTCCTCCCCACCTTCTCCCGTTTCTCCCGTCTGGAGCGAGTCTTCGCCAAACCACAGGCTCCATCGTCTGAGGAGAGGGTCAAGACAACGCAGTATAAGGAAGGACCGTTTGACTCGTTTTTTCAAACATATAATACACACTTGCCAGATCGACCTGACCCCTGTGTTTCTTTTACCATTCAATTTAAACGTCTGCAGACTTACTGGTGGTCATTATATAGATTTTTGTCGTTCTCGAAGCGCCACAGAAGGTTTTAGTGGCAAGTTAACAGACCTTCACATCAGCGCTGTTCTGGTAGCTACCTTCATGTCCTCCTGCTTGAACCTTAATAATACTCCTTTTACAGTGGAAAACGCTGGCAAGCAGACAACGGTGGGAACTTTGGGTGTTAATGAGCGAAGCCTGATAGCAGGCGTATTAACATAATCTGAACTAGCTAACGTGTCAGCTAGCTTCTTCGCTTTCCCACCGCAATGTCGCCAAAAGTCAACAAAAACAGAGGTGCGAGGCCCAAAACTCACCGCCGTCCGGAGCGTCCATGTCTTTCTCAGGGTTTGACACTGGAGCCATGGGGAGAAGTGGGGGTTTTGTCTTATTTATTCGTACGGTTATGGCAGGTCAACACAACAACAGAACAGCTCGCGCCAAATCGTCTTCCCGGGGAAAGTCATATGTCGGAAGTGACGACAGAGCGCCCAACCAATAAACTGGCACGCTATCTCACCTCTGTCCGCAAGGTGGCAGTGTTGTACAATCCCTATGGGCTGCACCCTATCTTCTCCCCTTTTTACCTGATTACATTTATCTGGCAGGTAAGTGTGTGTGTGATTACTGAGGTCACGCGCGATGTGGCAAACAGAGCATGCGCTGAAAATATATTCACAATTTCGACCGTTTTCAGAATTTACACAGAAACCAAGTTTATGTAACTTAAAGAAGTTTAAAATGCAAATCAGAGAAAGTTTCTGAGCAAAAAATTTGTCAAAAGTGGTCTCAAAAAGTCAATTTATATGATATTAGCATACATATTGTATGAGGTTCAAACGAGTTTATAGTGACTTTTTATTTCTTTTTATTTAATAAAATTGCATCGCAATTTGACTAAAAGAAACAAAACAAGAACAATATACATTTACAAAACAAAAAACTTTTAAACCATTCTATAAATCCGGGGATTTTTAGAACTGGGGCCATTATTTTTGCCCTGTTTTTCAAAGCCTGGCTACCCCAGTGAAGCTGGTTTCCACAGCAACCAAACCGGTCCATGGAGAGGACAATAGATTCCTGTCCCAGATTGGGGCCACAGAGACACAGTGCGTCCAATAATGAGAACACAAAGCGTGTTTTGTCCTTCATTCACACAGCTTATTTTGGCTTTCTATACATTAAAAGACAGTGATTACTCCGCCAAGTTCCGGAGGACTGCACAGTACACTCCAGGTTATAGAAACGCTCTTTGTAGTATTCATCTTATTTTTGTCTTTACAACATTACGCTTTTTCCACTTGTTCTCATTAGGGTAAGAAGTTGCAGATTGCATGAATTAGGCCGTTTGCTGAGGTACAAATCTGAGGAAGTCTACCGTAAGCTCTGCTATATCGACTATGGCCCACAGTTGTCGCTGCTCATCAGCGCTGAGCAGCTGATGCGTCCTTTGGTCAGAGTAGACAAACAGCTTGCTGTTGCTCTGCTGCACTTTTGCCGCTGCGCAGCTCACTCACTTTATAAAGAGCAAAGCAGAGAAAAAGTGAGTCTGATTGTGATATTTTGTTTGTTCCGCCATGGTGAAACAACGACGCGTCAGAGCGCATTCCTCTTGCGCACCTGTCGCGCCTTTTTGTCGCAGAAGAGGATCTCTAAAGGTAAGACATCCCTATATAGACATTAAAATAATTGTTCCTTTATGCGCAGTTTATATGCCTATTCCATTTGTTGACTTTTTCTTCTTCTTCTTTTTGGTGAGGATTCGCGGGGGTAAGTTTTGCCCGTTAGCTTGGAGGGTAAACTTTTGTGAGTGGTCGGAATCTAACCCTAAAGAAAATGCTCCAAATATTAAAATACGACGATCATATTACAGTCAAATGCACTGCTGTACTTTATAGGTGCTTGGTCTACCTTAAGTTATGCAATGAGGGATACTAAACTAGTCAGCACAGTTTTTTTTAGCTTCTTCTTTTCCACAATCGTGTTTGTTTACAAATCTCACACAAAGCGTGTGAGATTTGCGTGTGTGTGCACATACACTAGACACGTGAAAACCCACATACATCTATTTAAATCAGCGTTTGGCGGATAACGGTGCCACTCAGTGCCATTTTTCACTGATGGTGCTATGGCCTGCTCAACCAATCCTCACCGGGTATACTGGCGGTCCTCTCTCATTGGCTACCTCATGGAGCTCTCTCTCCTCTTTTCCGTCGCCATGGAGAAAGCTCCTCAGCGCGCAGAGATCGTTTACGCAGACACAGATTCACTCGCGGCTCGTGAAAAGATGCCAGTGTGATCTCTTAATTCATCTCTTCACTGTTTTGGGTTGAATCTGTGCTCATTTGTTAGTACACAGTAATAAACAGACAGGTCGTGCCAAATATGTTTTCCCATGTGAGGATTTCAACATAGAGTCAAGCAATCAAAAGAAGAGTGCTCTGGTGTTTCCCCGTATACCCTAAAGGGGCACCCCTGAGCAGACAGGGTTAAAAGCCTTTTAACTCGGAAAAGTGTTTTATGTTAAAGCTTTAATATGGCGCAAGACTAACGGGAATATAACTGTGATTTAACAGACGGCGCTTGGTGCTTTTTAAATTGCTATTAAAACGCGGAAGTCAGATTTTTTTATTCCAAAAAATAGTCAGAGTGAGGCCTCTGCCATGAGTCTGCGTCTCTGCAGCAGAGAGGATCAGATGAGGAGGAGAGGACAGACAGAGAGGCAGAGCGGAGAGTGGGCGGGGGAACAGAGGAAGGAGACAGAGTGGTGAGGAGAGGCATCGTTTCACTGATGCTGAGTCACATATCAGAGGGACCACAGCTGCATCCCATGAGTCTTTGGGAATAATGGAGGAGCTTGAACACACCTGCCCTCATCCCCGAACGGTAGGGCATCCGCGCCTGTGTGCGTTTTCTCGTCTTCCATTGCGCACAGAGTGTGTGTGACAGAGAGGGAGACAAAGGGTCCTGTTATGAAACAGATCCCCTCAGCATGTGGCTGTGGGATATGCTTAGAGTGCTGAGTGGACAGTGTGTGTGTGGGTGTTTCTGAGTGTGTTGCCAAAGGAGGGAAGGGGTCCGTACGGTAGCCAACATAGCATGAACGTCCTGCTGAGGGCGAAAATGCTGCAGCGAGGATTACAGAGCCTCCTATGTTAGGATACTCTTTCTTATCTCTTCTATCTTTTTGATGATTGCTCACCCTGGTGTGATTTCTGGCTTTAATGCTCCTAAAAACTCTAAAAACTCTCCATTTTGCCTTTTCCTCACCTCTGTCTCCACTCCATCAAGCCATTTTTTTCTTCTTGAGAGCCAATCTCATTGTTAGTCTCATGTCCCATGTCCCCGTGGCTCTCTCTTTCCCCCAAGCCTTAATCCTTCTTATGCCAGATGTTCTTTGCTTGTGCCAGAGTGGGCATTACTGAGCGCCTGCTCTGATAGGTCAGGTGCCTGTACCTCTGGTCACTTGGTTTTCAGTCTTTACCATCTGCTGTGTTCAGATGGTGGAGCTCTGTTCTTCCTGGGCCATAGGTGAATCACAGGTGATGAGGTTGCTCCTCCAGTTCTGTTGCAGCCCTGATTTAACTCTAATGTCCTTGAATTGGAAATTGGTGGGTCAGTTTATGACAGGTAGGATTGTTTAACATGACAAACAGCAAAATGTTCATTAGGGTAAGATTGTGCATGCAGGTTGGTCCTCTTTTGCTTTATCTTAAAAAAAAATTGCAATCTAGTACAGAAAGAGCACATTGTGATAAACCTTTTAAACTTAATGCTTTCTGGATCATAGTGCATATTAGGAGTTATGCATGTATTCACTTTTAAGCTCTAATAAACACTTTTAACCAACACCTCCTGGCTGTAGTGTTGTCTGTAAGTGCAGTGGAATGAGGAAGTATAGGACAGCATTTAAAGGAAGAGGTTAGCAAAGCAAAAGTTAGATTGTCAGATTGATGAAGACAGTAGGCTGGACTACTGGGAGGCTATGTGTAGAAAATAGAAGAGGCAAAGGAAAAGGCTTGTAGTGAGTTCTATATGAGGCTGGACACTAAGGAAGGAAAATGACTTGTATTGATTGGCTAAGCAGAGAGATCAAGCTGGAAAGGATGTGCAGCAGGTTAGGAAGCTCAAGGATAGAGATGGAAAGGTACTTATGAGTGAAGGGATGATAAAGGATGGAAAAAGTACTTTGAGGGGCTAGTCCACAGTGTGATTTAATGTATTATCTGCATAAAATCATTCATATTGTGCCAAAATGTCCAAGGAAAACTTTAGTTTTTGTTGACACAGTATGTATTGGAAACCTTCCCTTCTTTCCTTAAACTCAATGTAATCATTTGATGAAGCTCACATAATACAGAAATTCAATTCAGCTCAGTTTTATTTGTATAGCACCAAATCACAAAGCCTCAAGATGCTTTATATTGTAATGTAAAGAGCCTACAATAATACAGAGAAAACCCAACAATCAGATGACCCTCTATATGAGGAAGCACTTGGTGGCAGTGGGAAGGAAAAACTTATATTTAACAGGAAGAAACCCCTGGCAGAACCACGCACAGGGAGGGGCCGGTTGGTGGTGAGGGGAGGAAGACAGGACAAAAGAAATGACCACAAAGCACAGCTGTTGCACATAGGCAGGCTATACTGTGCAGCTTATACATGTGCAATTTGAACTCCTTTTTGGGAAAACAAATATTCATCTATGATCCAACCATGTGCATTTCCAAAGTTAGAGAAGTACAAGCATGCATTCATGTGGCACAAAGGTGGCAAAATTACTTACTTACCTCCAATACTGAGACAGGCTCAGTCAGGATCTAACTGTCACGGGCCCTACTGTTTGCCTTCGATGCTTGTTTTGAGTTCTTTACTTAATGTGTTTAAGTTTGAGGTTCTGTTTGTTTCTTTTATAATTCTAGGATATTGTGGTGGTGTTAAGTGTGTAGCTGTTTTATTTTATTATCTTAGAGCAGGGGTAGGCAACTCACCTGAATCAAATGCTTAGTTCATTACCAGGCCTTTGGAGAACTTCAAGACATGTTGAGGAGGTAATTTAGCCATTAAATTAGTTGTGTTGGATCAAGGATACATCTAAAACCTGCAGGACACCGGCACTCAAGGCCTGGAGTTGCTTACCCCTGTCTTAGAGTTTTTAATAGAAGTTGTTTTGGTTCTATTATTGGTTTATTAGCACATTTATTAGCACATTTCTGGTGTTTCTTCTTGTGCTTCTCTCTGTTGCATTTCTGTGTTTATGCCTTGGTCCCTCTCCGCTCCCTTCTCTCTGTCATTGCTAAGTGTTACTGTTGGTATCTGTCAGCCTCTTTAAATCATTACCGGCTTTTACTTTGAAGATTGTTTTCTTTTGTTTTGCTTCCTGTCTGCCTTCCCTAATGATTTTTACCTGTTGCTGACTGTGTTCCCCTGTGTGCCTCTCCCCCCGTTTCTCATTATTTGTCAGTCTTCTGTCTTTCTTTCATCTTTTATCACATCATCTGTTTGCTTATTTTAGTTTCTTGTGTTTTGAACTTGGATAGCTGCCACTAAAGCTTGCTTTTGCAGTTCATGAACTCTCTCCTGCATTCTGGTTTTGGTTCCACCTTTCTGGTCACTATCAGTCAGCAGGGATAAATGTTGACATTTTGAGTCAGGTGTCTCAAAATGTCAACTTACTGACTTCTAAGTAATCAAAGTTTTGAGATACCTAACTGGAAATTTTGACCAATGCATTAAGTGGCACAAGAGTTTATAAGCTGTCTGTTAAAGGGTATAGTGAGAAAGGTTCATAAGGATACCGAGGTGGGTCTTGATTTGTTACTCAAATTCGAGGTTGGTAATAAAAATTCAGTAAACAATAGCGGCATGTTTCTTTTTTGATTTATGGCAGTGAGGTACTGTTTTAAGGTCAATATAAAATATTTGGCATAATTTTTCCCTTCATTATAATGGACTACTGATGCATACATATATGCAAATAAAATCTGCCCTCTAGCTCTGTGTTTTCGTTTTTCTTTTTAATCTATTTACCTTTTTAAAACCCCCTCCGACTCACCTTCTCTGTGTCACGTTTACTGGTTTGTCTCCATGCCAGACCGGTTGCTGCTCCTGGAGGATACATGTTGACGTCAGGTGCCTGTTTATTCCAGAGAGGCTGAATCTGTCTCCATCCTTTCTTCCTCCTCTCACACTCCCACGGCTTTCTGTTCTGTGCTGACTCCAGGTCCCTTTTATCTGTGTGAATGAGATTCAGCGTTTCTCCTGCAGTTAACAGATGGCACGAAAAGACACATTTTCAGGCGTGCTGCAACACTTTAACCTTGATGTAGCTTTGACACACGCTAACAGGCACCCATATCTCACCTGTGCTTTCTTTCCCAGTGATAACTCTCCTCACCTTGTTGAGTTTGCTGCACAAGTGCTCTTCTTGTTTTGCATTTTTCTTGGGAGGTTTTTGAATCAGTAGCTCTACTCTTTATCTATCTGTGCCGTCATGTCAATGCACACACAGGTTTGCGAAAAGGTAAATGTCTGCCCGCACACACTGACTGATCGATAACACTGAGTGCAGCGCTGTCTGTTTCATGCGCTGCTGTCCCAATAGAGCGCAGACATCAGCTATGATCAATAACTTAATGGAGGTTACAGTAAGTGGGGAAGGGCGTGAAAAAGGAGGCATGCTGTGCATAGCTGAAGTGATAGATGAGTGTGTTTCTCTGCAATGCTTTTGGACGCTGAAGTAACTATCATCAGTCTCCCTCGTTCATTCTGTGTTTAACCTGGTCACTCTCTGTCCCAGACTCTCACGGAGCCTGCCATCTTTGCCAATGAGACCAGCTGTGACTGTCGCGCACCTCATGAGAAGCTCACCATTGCTCAGGCCTGCAAAGGCACCCCAGGTAGACCTCCTGCTGTTTGGTATCCTCCTGTCTTGCGCACAGTCTTCTCCCAGCTTTGATGTTTTCCATTTACAGCATTCCTCTGCAACATCTCCTACTGCACTACTCTATCACAATCACTTCTTTTTCTACTACTACTACTACCACCACTGCTACAGCTCCTATTGCTCTTGCAACTAATGGTTCTGTTCCAAGTGTTTGTACTATGAACTCTCAGAGCAGCTACTACACTCTTACCCCTGATGTCATTACCACCACTAATTCTGTGCTAACTCCTTCCACTAAATGTGTTGTTGTCTGCTGTTGCCATTTTTACACCTGCCACTTCCCATGTATTCTTGTACTTGCACTGCTACATTAATTACAGTATGTGAGATAAGAGCATGTGTTTTTACAAGATAATTGGACTGAAATGGGCAAGTCATTACTGGTCCTTTTCATGTCACCACCACTGCTGGGGACGACTGAACTTGTAATTAATGTAGGGGTTTAACTACATATTGCAGTAACTTGCTGGCAGTTCAACTACACTCACTACTTCCACAAAAGAGTCTCTTTCTTTCTTTCTTTCGTCTTTGTCTTTCTGTCTGTTAGCATGTTATTTAAAAAGGTATGGCTATAAACTGCTCAAACAAATTATTGTAACGCTTTGAAAACACATTAGAAAAAAATCATGCTGGATATCTACACTGACGTGGACTGTGTAATGGTTTAGGAATGGAAGCAGGAGGCTAGTCAATTTTGCTGAAGTTTAATTGCACCAACTCACTATGGTACTCAGTAGCTTGTACTCACACCAGTGGCCTGCTGGAGGTCATTTCTTTGGGTCAGTGCTCATCCTGTTCCTCCTGCACTAAGGAGCAGATACCGAGCCCTGTCCAGCTCTTCTAGAATAACTGTCTGTCTCCTGGTATCTCCTGCGTGCTATTGAGGCCGTGCTGGGAGACACCAAACCTTCTGACAATAGCACCCACTGATGTACAATCCTGGAGGAGTTGGACAACCTGTGCAACCGCTGTTGGGTCCAGGTGTTGGCTCATGCTACCAGCAGTGATGCTGACCCTAGTCGAATCCAAAGCTGGTGAAAAACAGTCAGAAAACGATAAAGAGGAAAAAAATCCTTTGACTCCAAAAGCACTGCCAATTTGATCATGCTCGAAAACATTTAAAAATGTTTAAATGAGCCTCTGTGGCTCCAGATGAAGCTGTGCAAAAGTACTTTGCAGCCTGCTTATTCTCTGTTTCTGTGTTTGACTCGAGGCTATATCCACTGTTACTCTAACAGCACACTTCACTTATTTGTGCTTACCTGTTCCCGTGATGTTGTACTGTTTTTGTGTTTCTGTATTTTCAGTGGACCGGCCAGTCAGAGTCTACGCAGATGGCATCTTTGACCTATTCCACTCTGGACACGCTCGTGCTCTCATGCAGGCCAAGAATCTCTTTCCAAACACCTACCTCATAGTAGGAGGTAAGACAGACCACACTGGTACGGTTTCACCTGTCCAGATTTGTTATTTAATCACCACACCTCACGCGGGTTTTATGTATGTCGCTGCTGTGCTCTTGAAACAGTGTGCAGTGATGAACTGACCCACAAGTACAAGGGCTTCACGGTCATGACGGAGCACGAACGTTACGAGGCGCTGAGACACTGCCGCTATGTCGATGAGGTCTTGAGAGATGCACCCTGGACTCTCACGCCTGAGTTCCTTGAGAAACACAAGGTGTGTGTGTGTGTGTGTGTGTGTGTGTGTGTGTGTGTGGGAGGCGGGGGTTTGAACTATATAAGCTTTAAAGTGGATGAAATATTTTGTTCACTAATCGGCTAAGTTTTGAGACACTTGTTGCTCAAAATTAGGATCTTGACAGTTCCTTGGGCTTTAAAGTTTGTGGTTTCAGGGTGAAGTTACCTGAAAGAAACGTACCTGCTCACATTCAGTCAATGGTGCAGGCAGTGTTAGCAATTAAGTTTATTTTAGCTTAGTTTTGCTATTAAATTCAATTATATTTCACTCAAATCTAACCTAGTCTAATGTAGTTTAGCTCCTTTAATGCTGCTGTGCTTTGATATACAGGTAGAGCTGGTCATTCACTTATCAGAGGATCAGTAGTTTGATCCCCAGTGTCTCCCTGGGGCCAAATACTGAACCCCAACTCCCCCTCAGTGCATCTGTCAGAGTGTACCAATGAAACGCTTAGAGGAAGAGAATAAACGCGCTATGTGAATGTGTGTAAACGGGTGAATGAAGCTCGAGTGCTTCGAGTAGAAGTATTAGTAAATTTACTATATGTATTGCACACATTCACTCACACAAACCTGTCACCTGTGACCTAATACCTGTAGCTAGTGAGTAAAGTATTTGAGGAGGATGCTATGCTGTGAGTAAGGAAATTTTCTTTACTATTTAGGAGACCTCTAATGATGAGACGCTTGTGACTATCACCCCAAAGTTCTGTGTGCAATGATGTGTTCATGACCATGCCATGTCTAACTTTAAGCATGCATATTTTGCCCTTGAAAGACCTCTGCTGCATGTTCACTTTTGTGTGTGCCAACAGTGCGTGTCCTTTGATTGTTCCTCAGATCGATTTTGTGGCTCATGATGATATTCCATACTCCTCAGCAGGAAGTGAGGACGTTTACAAACACATCAAGGAGGCAGGTCAGTGTCTGATGATTAAAAGGACATAAAATAACTGTGTTTTCCACCATAAAACATACCTGCTGTGTGTGTGTGTGTGTGTATATTAGGGATGTTTGTACCCACGCAACGCACAGAAGGAATCTCCACCTCTGACCTGATTACGAGAATTGTCAGAGACTATGACGTCTACGCCCGACGCAACCTTCAACGTGGCTACACGGCCAAGGAGCTTAATGTCAGCTACATCAATGTGAGAACATTTTACTGCACTGTGTTGTATTTCTAAACATCAGCTTAGCACAGATTAACGTGAAAAAAAGCTGATTTTCTTCTTTTGAGAAAGTAACAGGTCTTTGGATATTGTGCATCACAGTTGTATGGAGCTTAATTTGTGATGTGACTACAAAGCTGCGGTGTTGAAAACTGACCTCAGACATATGCTTCCTATTTACAACATTCACAATTTTTGATTTAGGTTCTGGTTCTCCAAAAACGTGGCAATTATCCGCAATATTTTGTGCCTTCAGGAGAAGAAGTACCGGCTACAGAACCAAGTGGATCGGATGAAGGAGAAAGTTCGCACAGTTGAGGAAAAGAGCAAGCATTTTGTTTACCGCGTGGAGGAGAAGAGTCACGACCTCATTCAGAAATGGGAAGAAAAATCCAGAGAATTCATCGGAAACTTCCTAGAATTATTTGGACCTGATGGGACATGGGTAAGTAACTATGCAATGCAATGTCAACGCTTACTAAATATAGAAAAAACTTTAAAATACTTAATATCGTTTGGTCACTGGAATGTCTTTGACACATTTTCAAGTTTTATTCCCTGTCGCTTGTACTTTGATGTGATAACAAGTCCAGTGTGGTTGGGCCCAGTCTGTGGCGCCGCTGCAGGGGAGGCGTGATGAGCCGATGCAGCTCTGGTGTGTCAGCCTCCCCGCAGCAGCGCCACAGAGCGCGCCCCGTCACATTCAGTTTTCTCACGTGATCTGATTTCCTAACATTTCAATCTTCTTTCCCCTCTCTGTGCAGAAACAAGTGTTTCAGGAGCGCAGTGGTCGAATGCTCTCCTACGCTCTGTCTCCCAGAGAGTCGCCCAGCAATAGCCCTCCCCGCGAACTTTCCCCCCTGCGCTCACCCTCTCCCCCGTCTCCCCCCGCCCGCTGGCACAACGCGCGGCCCTCGCCCCCCACCTCCCCAAAAGGAGCGTCTGCCTCTATAAGCAGCATGAGCGAAGGGGATGAAGACGAGAAGTAGACGGTCACACCAACCCGCGCACGCGCACACTCACACGCAAGCACACCTCACTCACAAACACATGCACACACTCCTCCAAACACTGGCTGACAAACTGAAAAACAGTTACCCTCAAGGATGTTGCAAATATGCAATGCAGACGGTGATCATGGGGAATCTGAGCTGCAGAGCTAAGAAGCCATCACTGTCTCTGTTGTTTCTGGGCAACCAAGCAGACAGGAGGAAGAGGAAGGAAGAAGATGAGGACACAGTGTCAGATTTTGTAAGGACAGAAATCCCGTGCAGCATCTTTGACTGTCCAGCACTGATAGAGACTGTCAAACAGCTTGCTTATAATATCATCAGTTTTGTTTTTTTGTCTTATTATGTGAGATTATCATTTTCTCTTCAAGATGCCTAGTTTTCTTGTAACCGGTGTGATAGCTATGCGTGAGTAGGCACAGACTTACAGAAACACCTCGTCTTACATTCAGTTCTACATATCGTCTACACTGAAACTGGTTTCATTCATTTTGTGTAATTTTGTGCTAGTTAAACAGAATTTAAACGACAGACCCCTGCGAACCCTAGAGTAGCTGAGGCGATGCTTGGATAATGCACGGCCTTTGCTGTTTTAGACCGTGTTCACAAAAACGATCACATTGAAATTCACTAATCACAAGTTACTTCTAAGATATTCATATGAAATTCTCTGCAGGAGCCCAGAAGAAGAACGTATGTGCAAAAAATCCTAAGCAAAACCCATCAAGATACAGAAAAAAAGACATAAACACAACTTTTAAAGATCACATTTTTGGGTTTTTTTTTGATGATTGTAAAAGAGACACAAAATCCAATCCTTGAGGCTTCATGCAACAAATAGTTTGATGAAATAGAAAAAATAGAGCCTTTGTTTATTAACCTCTTGAATGTAAATTGCATTTTTTAGACTCCACAAAGAGGTAATGTTATCACTCTCACATCTAGCCATATAAAAGGTTGCGTCTCACCTGTTAAAGGAAGCACTTGTGGATTTTCACCATTAAAAAAAAAAGCCATGTCATTTTTTAAGTCGTTTTTCATGTTTAGCAGAGATTTCTTTGGCTCTTTGGGATCTGATGTCAGCCGTCCACAAAAACCTGACAAACTCTGACGATACTTGAAATATCTCAAAAATATTAAAGCTCAGCGGGTGAATCGTCAGGCTTGAACATAGCGCTGTTCTCGCTGCGATGATTAGAAATGTACGTTGCTCACATCTGAGCAGACCTCTCTTCCACCCCAACAACACAGTAAGTACCCTATAATGCAACGTAGAGATCTTAATGTCCTGTACGCACTACATGTTAATCTGCACTATATGAACAAAATTTGGGAATGTGTGTCTTTTTTTTATTATTCATTTTAATGTTCAAATGAATCAAAATGTGAATAAAAGAAAAAAAATGTATAACAGAATATGAAGCAGACTTTTAGACTTTTTAATTGACGCTAAAAAGTTAAAGGTCAATAGAGACGGGGGTGGGGGGTGGGGGGGGGGGGTGACTTTAGTTCAATAGCTGACTCAACTTTGTGCAAATAAAGAGTTGAAGTACTGGGAAATGTGCAAAGAACACTGTTAAACTCCAGTGACGGTCTGTGTGGTATTTCCTACACTGTTACACTTTAGTTTGATATTAAAAACAATATAAAACCCCAATAGCACACATATATGGAAACTGGTGTAGGTAGTGGTCATGTGAAAAAGAAGGTATGGAGTCTTTCACTTCTACTTTTTCAAATATCAGGACATAAAAATAATCCAATCCTTAGCTGTTTTAAAAAATTACGTATGTGAAACAAGATACGACCTATTAGACTGTATCATTATTTCCACCTTCCACAACAATTAGAAGGATAAGTAAGTGTGAAAGCAGAGGTTTCAGCAGTTTTCTAGGTCTGGAGGGGTTTTCTCTATATAAAGAACACCGCACAGCTCAGGCTTGCAAAGCTGCATTTGAACAAACCACAAGACCTCTGGATTTTTCCCATAATAAGCAGAGAAAACCAAACACAGCTGTCAGCATGGTGGTGGTGGGGTAATGATTAGGGCTTATTTTACAGCCACAGGACCTGGACACCTTCCAGTCACTAAGCAGACCATGAATTTATCTGTAAACCAAAGTATTATGGAGTCAAATGTGAGGTCACCTTTCAGTCAGTTAAAGCTGGACTCTAACTGGGTCATGCTACAGGATAACAATCTCAAGCACAGCAGCAATTCTACAACAGAATGGCTGAAAACGAAAAGAATAAGTCAAAGTCCGGATCACAAACTGATTGAAATACTGTTGCAGGACATGAACTGTTTAATGTAATCATGCATAATTGCGCTGTATGTGGTGTGGACCAGAATGTTTCAACACTGTGGAAAAAAAACCCTGATCTGGTTACAGCGTGGATAAAAACTGAACACAGCGATTACACACAACAGCAAATCTCTTTTATTGTAATGTTTGACAGTTGGTATTGGAAGTTCATCTCATGCTGAATCACATTATAAGACCATTGTAAAACTTTTTTTTTTTGGTGTATGTTGATGTTGCACGGCCACCTCTTATCCAGGAGACTCCAAATGCAGTATTTAAGCTGGATGTACAGTAGGCTGGAAAATACACTCATCACTCCACACTGGCTGCATGTACAGTATATACATGCATGCATACATACATGCTTATGATTTTCTAAAATACTCTTACCACATAGAAGGTCTTTAAACAGTAAACTACTACAAGTAGAAGATCTTCATTTCAATAAATGATGGAAACTGGAAGTATAACTTTGATCAAGATGTGGTTTTTAGGTGACTGGTCAACAACAGGACCACACTGGCCTACACATCAACCACTAACCTATAACGCAGCTCATCCTCTAAGGTAGGTTATTCACAGGGTATCAGCCACACTTGCAGGTCACAAAGGAATTGGCAGTGATAAAATCTGATGGTTAATATGTCGGTTTCCACACCGAGTTTCTCTCTTTACACGTCAGGTGAAGCTAAAGGACATGAGAAAAATAAGTCTCTTCGTATTTGTGAAAATCTCCCAACATTTGCTTTAAATAAATCCAGGTTTGAGCCATGACTCATTTAAGTTTTGGTCTTTTTCAGCAGCCTCAAAAAAAAAAAAAAAAAAAAAAAAAAAAAAAAAAAATTGCATCACTATTAGTAAATCCTGACCTGGGATCCGATCTGATTTAATTAGCTCCTTCATAGAGGTCTGGAGTGATTGCATGAAAGCTACATGAGGTTAAAAATACACACTTAGGATTAGTAAAGTGCACAAAAACAGGTTCCTGAATATGATCCATGTGCCAAAAAAAGAGAAAAAAAAAAAGTGGATGGATTGATGCACAACTTTCAGTGCCCTGGAGACTCTGCTTCTTTGACCACATTTTCCTCTGCCGACTTATCCAAACCCTCAACTGTGTGTGCCACATGACTTCCTATTGTATAAATGAGGAAAGAAAATCAAGTTAAAAACTTACAAATCACTAAAAGATGAATTAAAAGCAATCACGTGTCAGTGCCAAAAGACAAAAAAAGCCAAGGGAAATTGTGCACAATTGTACAAATAAACTAAAAGCCTGTCAAGTATCTCCTCTTACATTTAGCTTCTAATTCAGTTATTTTCACTCAAGTTAAAAAAAGCAAAAGCACATAAAAAAAGCAAAACTTTGTTCAAACTCAGAAGACTATGAGGATTAGTAGTACCACAAAATAGATACACGCTGACCCGATGAAGCATTGTTAGGAATAAAAAAGGGCAAAGATGCGAGCAAGTTGCTTATCCACCGTGGCGTGCCAGCAGAACGAAATAGGAAGTGTCGAAATAAAAGCTGTAATCCCACTTTTTTTTTTTTAAATAGTCCAAGTGTGATCCCAGCAGATCCATCGCATTTAGCAAGGTTTTTTTTTTCTCTCTAAGCAATACATGGTGCTGGTGTGGCTGAAAAATGACACGACTGCAGTACTCCTACTGCAACCCTGCGTTTTCCTCCATCCGGTGTTTTGCTGAGAGGACAAACTGACTAAAAAAAAAACCCCAAAAAACTTAATTACGATTTATTGATGAGCAATTCAGATTATGCGAGTGCATCGTGGCTACTCAAGCAAAGTCTCTTATGATCATTGGAAAAGATAAAAGAGTAATAATGATGATGCTACTATCATTTGAATCACAGTGAATACACAACTCATTTCCTAAGCATCCGAGAGATGCTCCATTTGTCTGTTAGTAGTTGTTAAATCAGGACAAAGAGCAAATATATTTGATGAGGGTTAGTACCATTTGTTAATGGTCTGCAGGTGCCTGGTTATCCTCTAAGCGTAAAGCTAAACAAAGTTGAGTAAAAAAACACTCAACTTTTCACTTCTAACATCGTCCCTTTTAAATGCTCTTCAAGTTCCAGCCTTCAAAGGCGGGCTTTTTAAAAACAATAAATATGCCATACGTTACCAGAAGTAAGGCTCGCTGTCTTTTTCATTAAATAAAAACATGACTTTTAGAAGCTTTAAGAATAAAGTGTATGCTTCATCCATTGGTTCCTATTTCCAAAGCTAAAAACGCAGGGCAGCCAAAACAAGTCTCTATGCCAAGGGCACACCGACCTAATTGTGCGTTCAGTGAAGAGTGTATCCGAAAGGAAGGAAGTAAAACCTCCTCCTATTCTAACTTGCACTCAAACTAACCCCTTTCTCCTGACTCTGCCTGTGTGTGGCGAGAAAGAAACAGAACACGAGCGTTTACTGAGAAAGACACTCAATCAGCAGCGGGAGGGGAGCTTATTCAGCTGCACAGAGCAGTAGCCTAGTCAGCAGCAGGCCAATGTGAGTGAGACAGAGGAAGAGATGGCAGTACTGCTAGAAAGTAAACTTGAAGAAATGAAGTTCATCTTTGTAAAGGTTCACGAGAGTAACCAGATATTTTTAAAGGGGTCGGACACTGGGGGTCTTTTAAACCTCGTCTTACAGCCAGTGGTGAAGCCACGACAGTGAAAGCTACGCTGATGAAGGCCATTGCCATTGGGTACCGATATGAGTGGAGGACATCCATCCTTTCAGAACCTTTAGCGACTGGAATGTGAAAGCAGGTCTAATCCTAACCCAGGCGTTTTACCCAAGGGCAACATTTCATCGTGCATGCTCTATGCAGAGTGCCGGCATTTTGGCTCCCTGGGGAAGGCTTTGCTAGCGAGCTGGGCAGAGTTATCTGTTGGCTTTGTATTTGGACTTGCTGGCATCACGTGGCTCTTTGCTGGGGTTGCTCCAATCGTCCGCCTCGGGGCTCGTCTTATAATGCCTCCACGCCGACTTGTTGAAGACAGGCAGACGCTCAAAGGACTCACTGGACAGAGCCTTTAAATAAAGAAACAAGACATCCAAGTCAAGGAAAAGCAACTTTGACTTATCTTTATTAGAGGAGTTATTATCATTGTTTTTATTACTTGCAAAGAGTTGGATGGGTCTAAATAACCGTGAAGCTGGAGATGATTAGCTTAGCTCAGTATGAAGACTTTGAACACTGTTTCTGGTGGCTTCCAGCTTCTATACAGTTTTGTAGGTAATAAAGTGATGAGCCTAAGAAATCTTAATATTTGAATAGTGATATGCAAGGTGTTTACACTGCTTCAAGTTTTATGCTTAACTAAGCTACTCATCTTCTGGCTTAATCATCACACTTTTTATTTGGGGGGGACGCGCCTAGGTTACAGGTACACATATTTTGCAGAACATCAGCCTACATACATATAATAACTGCATGGCACCTTTCAAAGAAGCTGAAAGAAAACCAGTGCCATTCCCCTTTTTCGATTAAAACACAGGGAGCTGCTTCTGCTAAGAGGAAAATTGTTTGTAGCAGCATGTAGTTAAAATCCGTCAAGTCAGCCTCAATCTGTCCACAGTTAAAACACTGCTCGCAATTAACACCACATTTACTCCATCAGTCAAATACCAGCTTGCAGTACCAGCTTGCAGTACCAGCACAGGCCAGCGAGTATACTGAAATGTGAACTACTAGGTTGATTTTTTCATTAGCACCTTGATGTTCATAGTAGGGGTGCAACAATGCTCGTATCGATATTGAACCGTTCGATACAGTGCTTTCGGTTCGGTACGCATATGTATCGAACAATACAACATTTTTTATTTATTTTATCAACTTTTCTTCTGACGATGCTGTCTGTGTTGAGCGCTCAGTGAATCTGCGTTCGACTACTCCGCCTAGGCTGCACTGTCAAGTGCAAATCCACTGAGCGCAGCGCAAGCTAGCAAGACAGAAGCTAAGCTCGTTGCAACATGGCAAATTGAGCCTCCCCCACCCTCATTCAGATCTGGCGTTTGGAACCATCTTGGTTTTCATGTGAAGCATGACCCTGATGGTAAGCGCGTCATGGACAAAAGTAAAACAGTATGTCGGATGTGCCACGCAATGCTCAATTGGTGGGAACTAGTGCGTTAGCACAGTTAGCTTGTTAACGTGTTGACTGATTGATTTGACCGATTGAAATGAAGACTTTCAGCTTTAGTTCAGTGGATTTAACCAAAGTATTGCATTTACTGATGAGGAACCACAGCACCCAATTTTCAGAGTCTTAAAAATAATTGGACATTTGGCAGGCAGGTCGTTTTCAGGTGAAGCCTGTTCTCTTGTTACTCCATGACAAACATCCACAATCAGTTGTACAACAATCTGATACATTCTTAAACAGAAGAAATTCATTGGTCATCATCAAAAGGCCTGAAAGACCACGGAAGACAGCTGACATGGATGACAACAGAATTATTTCCATGAGTAAGAAAAACAACTTTGCAACATCTAACCAAGTAAAGAGCAGTCGAGGAGGTAGACGTATCATTATCACAGTCTACAATCAAGAGGCGCCTTGAATACAGAGGTTCTTACAACTAAATGTAAACCTCTGCACTCAAGAACAGGAGGGCTGGCTTAAACAACCTGCACAGATCTGGAAACAACAAATCTTTGGACAGATGAAATCAAGAAAAGCTTGTACCAGAATGATGGGAAGAGAAAAGGAAGAAGAAAAGAAAAAGTTCATGAAGCTCACCATAGTTCAGGGCCAACCACTGGTGTTTATTGACAATGTGACTGCTGGTACGAGTGTTGGGATGACCTGTGAAGTGTACGGGGCTATACTCTCTGCTCAGATTCAGCTCAATGCTGACGGTGCTTCGTTTCATGGAGTAAATGAATCAAAGCAAACTGCAAAAGCAACCCAAGAGTTTCTCAAGGCAAAAAAAGTGAGCTATTCTTTAATGGCCAAGTCAGACACCTGACCTCAACCCAGCACAGCATAACGGTCAGTTATTAAAGACTAAACTGAAGCCAGAGACTGCAGTTGGCTGCAGTAAACTCATTCAAGACTTTTTCTATGGTATCGATTTAAAAGTCATCAAAGAAATCTACATCGTCTCATTCTTGAGACATCATGTGCACAAAGTTCGGCGTCCAAGCTCCCCTTCCGCAGCAGCAGAATAGTTAACAGAGAGACATGGGAGTGAATTCTTCTCTTTTAATCCTTCCAAATTTAAAAGTATTTTCAACTCTCAGTTAAATAGAGGTGTCAAATTAAAGGAAAACCAAAAACAAATAAACAAAAACAACAAAAGGAAAGGTCCTGGGTAATTAGATGTCACCCATTTAATGTCAGTACAGCCTGGATGCTTACAGACTCCAGGGTTCTGAAAGTATCCAAGAGTCTACAGGAGGGATGGAACGCCTTTCTTTCAAAGGGCATTTTGATGAAGCCAGGAGAGAGTATCATCTCACACAAAAACCCCACAGTACAGTTCGGCCATCTGCCCAGAACATCACCTTTTGTGGCAGAATCCACAATCGAAATTACAATTCTCCTGACAGGTTTAGTAGAACTCGTGATGACCTGATTGGCTGTGTATATGGCTGCCTGGATGCAAAGCCCGTGACTTGAACTTCAAGCTAAAATCCCAGCTTATAAGTGTCTGCGTACTCTTTTGACAGCTTTATGCCTGATTAATGAACCCAGTCCCAAAAAAATAAGAGAAAGAACTCTTACTGGCACTGACTGACATCAACTCTAATTTCACTTTCGCTTCGCCTATTTTTACCATAACCAGTTCCATCTCTTTGCTGTCAGCTCTTACTGATGGCAGGTTACAACCCAAGACACCAAAATGCGGCACACAACACCGAGTATCATTTTTCCCCAGTAATCTATCTCAGGTGCCGTTCAAAAAACGCTAAGATGATCACACAAGTGATGCACGAAATAATAGTAGGGTAAAAATCCTGGAATAGGAAAGTTTGGACAGCAGGAGGGGCGTAAATAATCCCAAACTGTGCCAACTCAATCCCAACCAGCACAACTGAGGCATTGTAGAGGTCAAGGGTTCAGTTTTTCCCTTTAATTCATCACCAATCTGTGTCATGCCTTACAGATCTTTGCAACACTCAAATTTGAATAGCTCACCTTCAGATAGATGACTGCATCCGTGCCAACTCCTTCCATAGAGTACAGCTTCAAATCCCCCTGGAAATATCGGGCATACAGCCTGGAAATTGGTAAACCGTAGCCAAAACCAGCCTGTAAAGTAAAAAGAAAATTAATGTAAAGTCATACCATATAAAAAAAAAACAAAAAAACAACGCAGGAGCCAAAAGATGCTTTTGATCACAAGGGTCGATATTGATGCGATTATATGGTTGCAGGTACCAGCGGGACAGCTCCTGGCTCCAGGCTCGGTGTCGGGGCAGTGGAGTACATATAGTTGAAAAGACGGTCTATCTTCCTGAGAGGGACTCCTCCTCCTCTGTCGCTGATCTAGACACCAAAAGGATAAAGACAATGGACAAATGGAACAGCTTAAAGACAATAAAAGCTAAAACACCTCTAAATATTACTTTAATGATGCAAATGTGTGTCAAATTTACCTTTATCGAGAGATCCTCTTTACCCAGAGTGACTTTTGCCTTTACTGGTGGTAATCCCTCTTTACTGTTCTCATGAAGCTCCACTGTGGCTCTCATGGAGTTCTGCAAACACCCCAAGAGTTTATTAACTCAGCTCAGCAGCAGCCCTTACAGAATTATAGTCCTGTTACGGATTAATTGCATTTAATTACACCCGGGCCAGTTAGGTTAGGAGCACTGACACTGGCCTGCCTACCTTAAAGAGCTCAAATAACATGTGGAATAGATGAGAGGGCACATACACCACTTGGATGGGCCTTTTGGGAGCCTTCACTGCAAAGAAAAGGAGCATGAAAACTAAACACACACTAAAAAGCAGCTTCTTTTGAAGTAAATGAGGTGGTGGATCATTACAGGGCTAAATCTGGCCCCAATCTGTGCCCACAAGCTCTAAAAAGACCGGGTAACATGGTTGTAGTTTTTGCAGTGCTGTGACTAATTGCAGAGGAGATTGCTTAAACTGCATAAATGCACAAAAGCACAAAGCATTCTTACTGTTAAACTCCTCAATCTTGAGCTCGGGAGCGGCCGAGTAGTACTTCTCGCACAGCATCTTGGCGGTGTCGTAAGCATCTGATGGAAGAGGCAAAACAACATAAGTCAGACCAGAGAACGGCACACATTTCTGCTCACAGGTCACTAATGCATCTTCTGTCCCTTCCTGAGTCACTGAAAGTGCAGCGCCAGACCCACGCTGCTGAATTCCTTTAAAACTATCATTATGTAAACACCCCGCTCAGCAAAGATTGATACTCTTTTGTTTGATTTGTGTCACTGCAGAGAGCGGCCGATGTGATATAAAACATAGCTAATCCCCGCTTCCTGTGAGAAGAATGAATACATTTGCTCAGTATAACAAAATAAGTCAAACATAGATAGAAAAATATTCCCTCTGACTTGAGTGAGCATGATCAGGAGGAATTACAGCATTAGAAGGATGAAGACACAAAACAAATTGTATGCCCAAAATGCTGCCTCTAATTTGATTACATGTAAAGCTTCCGTGTCATTTTGTTACATAATTACAGTGCAAAATATAACATTTTATGAAATCTGGGCTAACAAACTTTACTGGACTGGTATACAATCAGTTCATACCAAGTTTTCCTTAATAACGACTCAGGATCTCACTAAATAAACCTTGAATTTTATATATTTCAGCTGCATTTTACTCAAAATTATTGCTTCATGTTTATTGAGGGTGAAGAATATTTGTCTTTTTAGTAAACCAGGTTAAATCGGTCATGTTAAATAACTCCCAAACTTACCATTGACGACTTCTGCTACGTTGCAGTTCGGATCAATGCTGCCTATGTGTTTGGGATGTGCTGGGTTGGTATCGTTACCAAAAAGGAGTGCTGAAACACAGACGTGTGGATATATAAACTTCAGCTGCACAGACGGATCCCAACGGCTAAACGACATAAATGTTTTGGGGGATTTTCGGAGACTCACTGTGCTGGTTGATGAGCATGCGGAACGAGATGCGGTTGGTGTAAAAGCGGTCCAGGAAATACTGGACGTTGCTGCTGATGAACGGGTCAAAGCCGAACTTCTCCTTGTACTCGATGACCCCCTGAGCCATGGTGGGAACTACATCGTTGTGGCGGTTGCGGATCTCAATCAAAAGCTCCAGGAAACTAAAAAACAAAAAAACAAACCAAAATAAGAATCACATGAAAGAAGAAACATATTTTATATGTGCACAAAGAACAAGCCAGGACTTTAAATGTGACCATGATTTCTCTGCACAACGCAGCACAAGAATGAGGATCTGCATTGTTTTTTCATTTTCCCAGAACAATTATTGGAAACATGTTCTCTAAACAGAAAAGACCCAAGCACATTCCTGTCTGCGTTTATCAGTGACACATGGCTGTTTAACAGACGGGCATTGTTTTTGTATAAATACAGTGTAACCTGAGCAGTCAGCAGAGATCTATGTGCACTAAGAGGATTAGCGGTGTTAGAGGGACTCTAATCTTAATGACATAAGTATAGAACAGCTGGGTGTTGTAAAGCTTTATTTACTGTACATACAGCGTGCTTATTAATTTTTCATACAGCTAACATCCACTCACTCGTTCAGAGTATGAGGGTCCTCTGGCTTTCTGTTCTCGTAATCGAGCAGCTCCACAAAGCTCTGCATGTACCTGATCAAACAGACAGAGGTCAAAAGGCAACTTTTACACATGCTTACTAACAATATGGCAATAAACCTTAAAACAAGTCCTGCTGCCATAAAGGCTGCCCTTTGGCAGGCGCACAAAGAACATTTCTGGAGGGAGTGTCTTACCATTTTTGCACGAGTTTGACAGAGGGCTGGCTAAGCAGTTTATCGGGGAGAAGGTTGACCTCTCTCATGGTGTTGGCCAGCCGTACGGGCAGCTCCTTACGCAGGAACATGAAGGACGTTTTCTCACATGCATTGTCCCGGCCTGAGGGAAGCAGAAGTGAGAGACACAGATAAAGCCAGGAATATTTGAACGCTGACAGCAGATTTTTTAAATCGAACAATCCATATGAGACTGAAATACAGAGTTTCAGCTTTAATTTAGTCAAAGTTTTGCATTAGCCATTTATGAATAACAGGTTTTGCGGGTTTTCTTATGAATAAACCACCAAACCAAAATAAACCTTTTAGATAGGAATAACTTTAGCAATCAATCAATGACCAAATTAATAATTTGGGCCACCTTAAAAAGAACAAATGCACTGCAAGCATTCAGCGACACTGAAAAACCTGAAAGACCACAGAAGTCAACTAAAGTGGACGACCGCAAAATTATTTCCATGGTTATGGAAAACTACTTCACCACATCTAAGCAAGTCAAGATCAAAATGAAATATAAGGACTGTTTTAAATACTAAGATGAAAATCCTTTGGAGTCAGTGACTGCCTGAAGTCTAGAACCCTTGGAGATCACCTAAGGCTGCGTTTCCTCCCTCGAGATGCTTCAGTTGCTGCTTCTTCTTGAGTCTTTCTGCCCTCAGCTTGGTCTCCAGTAACTAGATTATACTCCAGTAAAGTTTAATCTGACCCTTCTGTTCTTAACCTGTGGTTTGCACCTCGTGGTTAATGCAGAACTTCAATTAGAACCCTTTGAATTGTAGCTGACAGCCTAGACTTGAACCATATTGACTGCTTGATCCATTGTGGTGGTGTAAAAAAGGCAAAGATAATAAAAATTGTGTCTTTGTCCAAATACTTATAAACTTAACCGCATATGTGGAGCTTCCAGTTTAGTTTTCTCTTGCTAATAAATATCAGCTTTCTGACACTTTCACAATCCTGTTTATTGCCATCAATAAAATACCGTGATTAGAGTTCTTTGCTTGCTTTGGCAATCAGAGAGGCTCCCGGCTCACGGGGATCAAGGTCAAATGAAAGACAAAGCTTCATATAAGAAGCTGCTTAAAAAGCAAGTGTGCTGAACTCATCTAAGAAGAGCACTCGGTTTCAATATCCAACCTTTAACCTGATATCTTAAACTTTGCCATCTGACTGCAGCTGTATCCACGTGCGTGCCAACATTAGCTCGAAAAGTTTACGCAGGGAAATCATCGGTCATTTGCCTGGAAAGAGGGACGGGTGGTCAGGGAGACATTAGAGGGACTGGCGTTTTAGATCTGTTGTGGGGGAACTTAACATCAAGTAGAGCCTTCTAGAGTGTGGACAGTGCTGCCCTGGGGACAACCTCAAAACTCTCAACACAGAAGAGACGATCATGATGTCCAGTGTTAGAACTTGGGATGATCACGCAAGAGGAAACGAGGGAAAAGCTGGGCCTGACTCAGCAGTTTAAAGGGGGGAAATCTTGTGAAATGCAGAATGAGGAAGCTTGTGCGTGAGAACACGGAAGCCCGTGGCGACTATCCCTGGATGACGTCTAACGTGCTCCAGAGTGAAACACAGACACCGATATGTTTTGGCTCTCTTGGTGCCAAGCAGGGGTTCTCCTTAAAGCAAACAAGTGCGGCACACTTGCCGTCACGCATTCTTCATCCACAGCTGCGAGAACAAATTACGCAACAGACATGCCAGCGTTTAATCAAGAGGCGGATTAAGGAAAGCCTTGAGTGCTTCTGCACCATTAATAACCGTCGTCTTGTGGCACACATTGCGACTGGTGCGATTTCTACATGTCTTGGTGCAATAGAGGGGGAACTGAAATCGGGGGGTATTAACCAGAAACACATTACAAAAAACAAAACATCAATCTGCAATGACTCATGCTCTAGAGCGACCTCACTAAGACACAAGTGAAAATAAATAAAATGACTAAAGGCTTCCTGAGCATCTTGGCAACAGGAGCAGGGCTGCTGGCCCCTCCCCTGCATACGTGCTGCTGTGCCAGTCTGACTGAGAATACCTGCATGCGTTAGGGTGCCTGTCAATACTTGTTTACAACGTAAACAAATCCGCACAGGACAGAGGACCGTCCTCTGTTTATATGTGGCTGCTTCACTGCAGGCGATCTCTACGTTTAACACACCTGACCGTAAGAAAGTCTAATGTTCCCTTCTATTAATAACGAGCCGGGGCTTGCGTGTGACTCTTCAGGTCCAGAGCTGCGACTGATGAGATGACAAAAACATACAAAAGGGCCTTCCACCAAATCCTCCACCCTCTACAAGTCATTAAAGTCCTCTAAAGGTGCCAGGCGATGCCTTTACTCACCGAAATCCAAAAACTGCTTGATGGAGAGCGGGGACGGTGAAAATCTGGAGTAATACTCGATTTTGGGGTTGCTGTTTTTCAGCAAAGACCAGAAGATCCTCATATTGAAAGTTTTAGCGATGATGTGAGGGAGAAGAAATTAGGAGAAGGCGGACAGATGCTCGGACGGTGCGTTTCTCCCAGGGGCGGCCACATTTCCACCGGCCACGGCGGAGGAGACGATGCGACGCGACAGAGCCAGCTCCATAAGGTTACAGGATAGGATACAAGCGACAGGAACGGCTTCCTGGATCTACATTACTGCACGCTCAGCTCTGCAAATCCCCTCGCAATGACGTGACGACTTCATGCCATACTTTTCAAAGTAAAGAAAGAATGCGCAGTATATTTCGTAATATTTTATACCATCTATAGGGCAACACTGCAAGCTGCAAGGAGGTGTAAATTGGAAAACCTGGCAACAACATTTATTAGTTTTATATAATCAAATAAAATGATTAATATTTATTAAATCAATTAGCATATTGCATATTTCATTTTCTGCACATACTGTATATATTTAATTCTGTATATATGGTACTTATTTATCTATTGTGTTTTGCATGTATTTCTTTAGCACTGATGTGGGTCAATACAACAATTTTGGTGTACTATTGTGCAAAGTATGACCGTGCAAGGACAATAAAGAGTTAAACTTAAATGGTTTATTCATTTTAACGGATAAAACATTATGTTCTTATGCTTGGGATTATTATTTAAAGTCTCCCTCCCGACCCATGACTTGCATTTATACACAAATTCTGTCGCTTAACAGAAACACCATGCTTTTTAAAAAAGAATTTACTTAATTACTGGTGTATACGTGGTCTATAAGGGTCACTTATCACTCGTGTTTTAAATTACAATGACATTATCAATGTAAACCCAAAGCAAATGTCTTTGGACATTTGGACATATCCTTGTTGAAGGTTGTATGAAGTTCGTATTAAAAAAATTTTTTTTTTTTTAGGTAAAATTATTATTTTTTTGTCTTGCAACAGGTTTCCTTTTTGTGTTTTCGCATTAAAAATAAATAATAACACCGTAAACCAATTCATAAATGAAATACTTTTAGGTGTAGTTAAATGTATCCCTGCGTAGAGGCAAAAGCTTTTAATTTGAAGAGCTGATCTATAAACATCCGGTACAATTGATTTCCATTGACGTTTGTGGACAGCACGTACCTTCGAAAACGTCGACTCAACCGCACTTGGTGCAGGCTTGTGGATTCACAGCCGCGATTGGCTCCAAGAGAGGAGCGACAAATTCGACAATGTTATTGGTCAGAGGCTTGTCAGTCAACGTCATTAACGTCTACATACCTGTTTATCTGTTCATGCGCAGTCAGCGGGCAGTGGATGTTAGAATTGGGGGGTACAGAATGTTAGATTGTGGGTGAAGAACAGGCTTGGGCACCATTTTTAACACGATGTAAACAGATTGTGGTTCTTTTGAAACGAAAAACAAGGCCCTTACTGTTTTTGTTGTTTTTACTGCCCCCTAGCGAGGCAATATTTTAAAAATCTACAGTGGCCAGAGCAATGACTGTATTGGACCAGAGAGCAAACACCACAGCGGAGGAATAACCACATGTGAATAGTTAAAGTAGGCCAACATATCATACATACATGCATACATATGTGCATTATATGCATTTAATAATACTCTATTTGGGCACCTATAGTTTTCCAAAAAAACCCAAAACAAAACAAAAAACAATCACCTTTTTTAAATTTAATGCTAATTCAACTTTTTAGAAAGACTTTAAAATTGGCCTGCTAGTTATTTCCACTTCTCTTTGTAACCCAGAGAGTCGGAGGATTGCAGGTACGCTGATGTTAAACTGTAAAATGTCAGCATGTAATGGACAAATTTTTTTTTAATAATAAATGAATATTAAAATACAGTACTGCACAAACGTCTAAAGCCACTCCTCATTTCTTTGTATTTTATTACTAAAGTGATTAATAGGTTCAACGTGTACACTGAAATATAAGCAAATGTACTAGAAGTACAGCTGTAACAAGCTTTACTGTTAGTGCTTGGTATGACCACCTTTATTCTTCCATACAGCTTAAATTCCATTAGCCAAGCTTTCTTGTCATTACTTTTAAAGCAGTCTTCAGTTCTCTCAAATAGCATTTAAAGCTCATTGTAAACTTGGTGCCAGTGGCAGAGTGTTTGGGATCATTGTCATGCTGAAAAAGAAAGTTATTGCCAATCATGGTACTCATGGTTGTGGTATAATGAATCAAAATATGACCTTTTATGCACGTGTAATCCGTCCGTTTTGAGAAGATCCGCAACACCGCAGCTCCAAATCATGACAGAGATAGCTGAAGACATTCAATGTTGCCCATCTCGCCAGACCTCTTCCACATTTATTGACGACGATTCAAGAAAAAATATTACTTGTCCTGTGGAGGTGGCTCTTCTGAGAGCTTCCTGCCGTCACTAATTTTAAGTCCAGTTTTGATAATCTGAAATATTTAAGTATAGCTTTTTCAGAGCCAAACATCCACTGAGACCATTTCTGTCAACAGCAGATGGCTCAGAAGATGCATGTGTCAGGTCTTTGATTTTTTTTCTTCCTGTTTCTTAAGAACATGACTTTTAAATACTGTTCATTTGCTGTACATAGTCGAAGACTTGGCGTATCTATGGGCAGTGTGTCCTAAAAATAGAGAAAACTAGACAAGTGGAGGAAGAAAATACAGTTTTATGCCTGTCACACTTTAAGTTTAACATTTTTTATCGAATCACCTAAAGAAATGCAAACAAATGATATGTTTTTGGGAACTGTCTGCTAGTAACAAAAAGCCTCTTTTTAAGTTTGTTATGTGTAGATCGAATATTGCTTCATGTCTTGAGTTAGTGAGGCGGTAACTCAAGACTTTTGCACAGTACTTGATACTTCACTCATCTGAACTTTGGTGATTTTTTAAAAATATTTGCTTTGCTTTATTTTTCTGTAGTGTTGTCTTCTTGTAACTGAGCACCATTGCAATGACCTCAAGTAGATGAGAACCAGCATCCATCAGCGAGGATTTATGATGCTGTTCCAGCTTTTTTCCTTTATCTGTTTCGCAAGCGTAAGGAAATCATGCAATGAAATCTCCACAGACAAAGGCTTTCTTGTACTTTACAAGCCATTACTCTAATGGTATCAAATTAGCCTACATATTTCTTTCAGCAACATCTCTGGTAAATTATGGGGAAATCCCATATTTGTAAAATAAAACATCTCCTAAAACAACCCCCCCCGATACCACTTAATTAAGAACATGTTTTCTGGCAGTCAGATGTGGTTCTGTGTCTCAATGCAGATTATGTTTTGGAGGAAAACTAAAGGGTTCTTCTGGGGGGGAAAAGGGTGTATACAAGTGTTATTACACAAAAAATATCGGGCGACCTCGAAAATGTGAGAATGTGGTGTCAAATGTAGCACTAAGAGCTCTAGGACAAAACAAGTCCAATGTCGGAGTCTTCAGTAAAGCTGTATTTTAACTCTTCAAGCTATTGCCTGTACTTGTTTTTGTGTACAGTACAGTGAACTGTATTCACAGACAGTGATTTCTGGAAGTGTTCCTGAGCCTGTGCAGTGATTTCCATGATAGAATGACACCTGTTTTTAATGCAGTGTCGTTTTACAACCTGAATATCGCATGCATCCATATCGATTTTTGGTCTTGTCACTTGTGCACGGAGATTTCTCCAGGTTCTCTGAATCGTTGGATGACATCAGGCACCGTAGATGCTGAGATAGTCAAAGTCTTTGCAATTTTACATTGAGGAACATCATTCTGATTTTTGATTTTTTTTGCAGATTGGTGAACCTCTGCCAATTTTTTACTTCTGAGAAACTCTGCCTCTCTAAGATGCTCTTTTTATTTGCAGTAATGTTGCTGATCTGTTGCCAGATAACCAGATACTCTGCAAAATGTTCTTTCAGCTGTTTTGTTTTTTAGTCCCACTTACTTTGTATGAAAAAAAAAATGCAGGTTTTCAAAGAGAGTCAGTCCATTTCCACGGGATGTTCTTATTAATTTCACATGCCTGTACATGACCTGAGTATCCTGTCAATCAACACTTTGTAGCGGACTCGCAGCCCGGTAACCTTAACGAGTAGCCACACGACCCATTTACATATAATTCATATTTGTTATTTTGAATATATGCAATGTCTTAATCAAATACTAGAAAGAAAATATGAATCAAACATACAAATGCGCGCGCGCACACACACACACACACACACACACACACACACACACACACACACACACACACACACACACACACACACATTAACACAATTTAGTTCTCATGGAGACTGTGTTAAGTCAGTCATCCTGGTGTTTTCATTGGCATCCTGCTCTTCAGGTAAAGGATCGTACTGTCGTCTATAGAGCAGCCGTGTCGCCATCGTTATGATGAACATCTCCATGATCAGCAGCTGCTGGCTCATCACTGTGAAGGCAGAATAAGGACACAAAGAAGCTCAGCTGTCACAGGGTTACTGGTAAAAAATAAGGATACTGATGCATGCTAAATATGATACAGTTGGATTGGGACTGCTTTTTTTCTCTTATTTTGGTTCTGTAAATTACCCACAGTGACTTTAGATGAAACAACTCAGATGCAGTTGAGGTGCAGAATTTCAGCTTTAATTCAGTGGGGGAACAAAAAGATTGCCTAAAAATGTGAGGAACTAGAGTATTTTTTAACACAATACCTTCATACCCGGGGCTCTAAAGTAATTGTACAAATTAAATAAGTGAAAATAAAATGTTTATTTTTAATGGTTTTGCTGACAATGACAGCCTGAAGTCTTGAGCTCATGGACATCACCAGATGCTGGGTTTCCTCCTTTTTATGCTCTACTAGGCCTTTACTGCAGTGGCTTTCAGTTGCTGTGTGTTTGTGAGCCTTTCTGTCCAAAGTTTAGTCTTCGACAAGTGAAATGGATGCTCAACTGAGTTAAGATCAGCTGACTGACTTGGCCATTCAAGAATACTCTACTTATTTGCTTTAATAAAACTCCTGAGTTCCTTTGGCGAGTTTTGGGTTATTCTCCATCTGTATTTTGAAATGCTGCCCAATCAATTTTACTGCATTGAGCTGGATTTGAGCAGACAGTATGCCTCTGAACACTTCAGAACTTATGCTGCTTCTGTCCTGTGTCACGTCATCAATAAACACTAGTGTCTCAGTGCCACTGGCAGCCATGCACGACCAAGCCATCACACTTGCCTCCGCCGTGTATTATAGATATTGTTTGCTTTGGATTCAGAGACATGAGGCGTTTTACGCTTCTCCTTGCTTTTTTCTTGCCATCATTCTGGTAGAGGTTGATCGTGGTTTCATCTGTCTAAAGAATGTTTTTCCAGAACTGTGCTGGCTTTTTGAGATGTTTCTTTTATTTTCTTTTATTTTTTAGCAAAACCCAATTCTAGCCTTTCTATTCTTGAGGCTTATGAGTGGCTTGCAGCTCGCAGTGAACCCTCTGTATTTACTTTCATGCAGTCTTCTCTTTATAGTACACTTGGATATCGATGCGCCTACATCCTGGAGAGTGTTGTTCACTTGGTTGGCTGTTGTGAAGAGATTTCTCTTCACCATGGAAATGACTCTGATCATCCACCACTGTTGTCTTCTTTGGACGTCCAGGTCTTTTTGCATTGTTGAGTTCACCAGTGCGTTCTTTCTTTCTCAGGATGCACCAAACTGTACATTTTGCAACTCCAAATATTGCAGCAATTTCTCAGATGTTTTTTTTTCTTCTGTTTTTGCAGCTTAAGGATGGCTTATTGTGATGGCATCAGCCACACAGGGGTAAATTAGTCTATTTTTTACTTTATTAGTTTGCTTTGCAGTTTTCTTCATTAATCATTTGGTTAAACCTAACACTGGTATTATGAGGCGCGCACATAGTAACATTGTGTGTGTTACATCCCCCAGGAGGATGTCTCTTCTCCCTACTAACCCTTTGTTTTGTCCAGGCTCCACCTTCTCTGTCCTGATTGGATGCTGCGCAGAGTCCGGCTAATTGGTAATCAGCAGAGCACTATTTAAGGCCTGTGGAGCTGTGCTTCTGTGCCCTCTGGCCATTTTGGTTGCCATACTTGTATGCCTTTGTATCTTGTGTGAGCATTGTTGTTTTCATGTTTGGACTGCTTGTAGGGGAGAGCTGCCTTTTGTTTTGACACCCTGTTTTCTCCTGTTTATGTGTTAAGTTTCTTTTATTTCTACATCAGGGATGTTTTGTTTGTTATGTTGGCCTTGGCTCTCCCTGACGTTATACCTCAGTCTAAACCCAAATCCCATCACCAGTATTAAATAAACCTTCTAAAACTACCATCTTGGCTCCTCCTTCTCTATCCACCTTTACGTTGGTCCCTTCAACCCCCTAGACTAGCCAGGGGACGTAACAGTGTGGTTTTTCTAAAATGTTTTGTTATATTAATTATGTTTCTCTTTCTTTGAGTTACCTGGGTTTGGGCGGTGGCTGTTTCCTGTCTGGGCAAAAGGCGTGGCTGAGGACTCTGGGAACAAAATGCCTGCTCAGCAGGACTAACCATGGGCTTACCAGGAGCAGGGGTGTTTTAGGTTTAGTTAGGTTATTCTGTGCTTAGTTAATATTAGTGTGTGTGTTTGTTTTTCCCCCCTATTGTGTTCAAATGGTTTGGCCAAATCATTATAAAAGCTACCCTCATGTGTCTTTGTAATTAGGTCAGTTTGTGAGTTAAGTTGTGTCTCACTTTGTTTTGTTTAAATTTCTGGAAATTCTTTTTTTGTAGAGTTATATTTAGTTGACCTCTTTTATGGGCCTGCTAAGTATGTTTTTGAATTTTGTTAATTTTGGACTTTTTGAGGGTTAAAATAAAGAAAACCCTTTTTGAAGATATTTTTTTGCCTGTGTCCTCTTTGCTTTGGCTGCTTGGTCCCTCACACTTATTTCACCTGCATGGAGAGCTCCTTTGACCACATTTTGTCTGTTCACAGCAAAATCTTTCAAATGCAAGAACCACACCTTAAATCAACTGAAGTTCTTTTATCTGCTTAACTGATAATGACATATTCAAGAATTGCCCACACCTGCCCCAATAAATAGCCTTTGAATTAATAGTCCAATTACATTTGGTCGCTTTAAAAAGAAGGTGGCATATGCTAAGGAGCTGGAATACCTAAACCCTACCTCCAGTTTGAATGTGGATACCCTCAAATGAAAGGAGTTTACACATTATGCCCAAGTATATTATTTAACTATGATCGAAATGTGTTTCAGTAAACACATACAAAAATAAAACTTGTGTCAGTGTCCAAATATATATGGAACTGACTGGATAGATGGATGTAAACTCACTGTATCCTCTGATAGGTGAGGGGAAAGGTGGAGAGCAGGCGATGATGCCATTCATGCCCAAGATGTTGATAATAGCTGTCTGCAGCTGGGTAAGAATCAGGAGCAGCTAACGACACAAATGAAAACATATAAGGACTAATTGTAGTTGCAGCTTGTGCAAAACAGTCTTTCAAATCTGTTATTAGTCTTTATCCAAAAAGTGTGCACATGTGCTTGATCAGTGTCTTACCTGATACATGGCGTATTTCGGGACGATCTTTATTGTTCGCAGGGTGTTCTTCAGGTGTATAAACGTGATGCCAACAGGCCACAAACCTGTGATTGTCAAGACGCCTACAAAACAGTTGATCCATATTGCATCTCCTGTAGCACTTACCTGCAACAACAACACACACACACACACACACACACACACACACACACACACACACACACACACACACACACACACACACACACACACACACATTTTATATAAAAATGGTCAAAACAGAGCTTGGCCATTGTCTTTAACATATGAATATGGTGATTTATCTTTTTCATACAAAATTGGAGATATAATATTGGTTTAACAGTACTATAAGCAGAGCTTTGTCAGCTGACATGAGAAATGTCATGTAATTAATATATCCTTAGTATCCTTATTTTCTTATTATATTGTTTTATGTACTTTAATAATGAAAGTTTGTAGAGCAAGGCCACTTTTGACTCATAAGCTAAGTGGTCAGCCAGACTGAAAACAGGAAGTGTAGAGCTGTACAGTATATTAATAAATACAGGAAACCAGACAGAAAAGAGGAACTTTGCCATATAAGCAATGGTTGTATTGAAACTGTGAAGTGTAAAGTACCATAATAATACCTATATGAGACACAGTTTATGATTCTAATGTGAGAGATCCTGCAACTGGCGTTTGGGCTGTGCAGGGGTCTCTCTCTTCCGGAAGATGATTGAATAAAAATAAATATAAATGTTTTAACACACTATGAATCGGTTTTCTCTGTTCTATCATGGGGACAAAAGAATCAGGGTTTAATAGAAACTAACAACAAAAATACAGAAATGAAAACGGCTTTATCAGGATTTCAGGGTAGTTTCAATTACATTTTACTGTCACTGGGCACTTTGTTAGGAATACCAGTTCAACTGGTTATGTTGGGAGAGTTTAAATCCATCTTAACGGAACGAGAGAATAATTATTTCAGTTAGTGTGATTGTTTTTAATGTCGCTCTTACTTCATCTGTTATTGTATTTTTTCACATGTCTGTACAGGATATTATGGTAAATGGCCTGCATTTGTATAGCGCTTTACTCAGTCCCTAAGGACCCCAAAGCGCTTTACACTACATTCAGTCATTCACCCATTCACACACAGGCAATGGCAAGCTACGTTGTAGCCACAGCTGCCCTGGGGCACACTGACAGAGGCGAGGCCACCGGGCACTCTGACCACCACCAGTAGGCAAACATGGGGTTAGTATCTTGCCCAAGGATATTTGGCATGCAGCGAGGAGGCAGCCTGGGATCGAACCACCGATCTTCTGATTAGTGGCTGACCTGCTCTGCCACCTGAGCTACAGCCATAATGAGCTATAATATACATATTATATTGTATAAGGACTAATAATAATTATGGGGATGTTCCTAAACACAAATGTTTAATTGGCCAATTACATCGCAGCAACTCAACTGCTATTGCACCTAGGCATGTAGACATGGTCAAGATGACCTACTGAAGTTCGAGCATCAGAGTGAGGAAAAAAGACGATTTGCATAACTTTGAATGTGGCATGGTTGTTGGTGCCAGACGCCCTGATCTGAAACTGCTGATCTTCTGGGATTTTCTCACACTAGGGTTTATAAAGAATAATATCTTGTCTGTTCCCTGGGTGAAAATGCCTGGTTGATGCCTAGGTTTGGTAGTGAATTGCTTTGAATGGAAAGAAAGGCATCAGTAATTCAAAAGTGATACTTTTGTAATTCACACAGGCTCACCAAAATTGGACAATAGAAGATTGGAAATATGCTCTTTGGTCTGATAAGTCTCAATTCTGCTCTGAGATTTGGACAGTAGGGTCAGAATTTGGTATGAAAGACTGGATTCACCCAGTTCAGGCTGCTGGTGTAATGGTGTGGGAGATGTTTTCATGGCTGTCTTTGGGCCTCTTTGTACTAAATTCTACTAAATTGAGTATTGTTTAAACACCACAGCCTATCTGAGTATTGTTGCTAACTGTGTCCATCCCTTTATGACCAGTGTACCCATCCTGTAACGGCTGCTTTCAGCAAGATAACACACCATGCCACAAAGCTCAAATCATCTGAAACTGCTTTTTTGGACACAACAATGAGTTTGCTGTCCTCAAACACCCTCCACAATCACCAGATCTTAATGCAACAGAGCATCTTTGAGATGCAGTGGAACGGTAGATGGATTTCATGGACGTGCAGCCAACAAATCTGCAGATGCTAACTGTGATAGAATCATGTGGATATGGGCCAAAATCTCACAGGAATGTTTCCAGGAGCTTGTTGAGGGCTGTGCCACGAAGAATTAATGCAATTCTGTAAGAAAAAGGGGTCCAACAAAGTAGTAGCGAGTGTGTGAGTGTGTGAAGACTCTTGTGGCTAACAACATGTGATTTACTCAGAGTGGAGTTAGCAAAAGTAACTCTAGGTAGAAAATAATTCACTGTCAGACAGGTGGCTGAATCTAGATTTAACTGTAACAGCTTGATTTAAGCGAGCAACCATACGACTCAGTGTAACAGATAAGTAACATAGACTATAAAAACTACTGTACTATAAAATGAGGCATGTAGGCAGATTTTGTTTTCTGTGATTTAGCTTTGAGCCAACTTCAGCTTTTGTGACTCTGCAAACCTCTTTCATGTACAAAATATTTCTAAACTGAAAAAGGGACTATTAACCCTCTGTCTCTACAACAGGTCTGGATTACAAATTACAACTGCGGTTCCAGCTGTGTATAAAACGTCCAGAGCAACAGAGTATTTTTTAAATCATTTTCAATGAAAAAACTAAAGAAGCAAACAAGAAGCTCTCTGAGAGCGCACGCCCCCCTCAAAGGCTGCGTACTCAGCAGCATGACAAAGGTGTACTTTGATTACACAAACATTATTTAGAAGTGGGTAATGGATAACATGTATTGATTTTTAAATAAATGGACATGAGTAACTTGAGTTTACACACAGCTTAAAAGAATTAAATGAACTATTTTTAATCAGAGGATAGCATTAAGTCAGTTAAAATACTGGGACACCGATCTGATCGTTTATGTAGCAGTTTTAGCTGCTTTGGTGTTCATGAAATGACAGTAACAGCAGGTGCACAAGAGATGAAACAATGAGACAACCACCAAGACAGGACTGCTTTTACAGATGGCGACCACTGAAAGATTTTTCACTAGATTTTGCATTTGGCTAGGGTCAGTATGAGGGTATACCTGGACACTACATAGGTTGCACATGTAGTCCAAGTCCTCCAGGATAGCACATCAGCATGTAGCAGAAGGTTTGCTATGTTTCAACAGCGTGCTCCTGGAATTTACATGTACATCTCTCCTAAAGTAATTTTGCAGGGTCAAAGAAAGTCCTTAACCCATCAGCAGGATTGGTATGTGCTCCTTTCTGCAAAGAGGAGCAAGATGAGCACTGCCAGAGCCCTACAAGATGACCTCCGTCAGGCCATTGTCGTAATTGTCTATGACCAAAAAATCAGTAGCAGACTTCATGAGGGTGGCCCGTGGACGGGATGTCCTTTGGGCCCTGTGCTCACTGCCCAGCACCATTGAGCCTGATTGAGTTTGCAATAGAATAAGAGAATTGGCAGGTCCATCTCTGTTGCCCTGTGCTTTTCACAGATGAGAGCAGGGTTACTCTGAGCACATGTGACAGATGTGAAAGAGTTTGGAGAAGTTATGGAGAACGTTATGGTGCCTGTAACATTGTTCAGCATGATCGGTTTGGCAGTGGGTCAGTGATGGTCTGCAAAAGCAAATCCATGGAGGGACGCACAGATCTCTACAGGTTAGACAACGGCCCCCTAACGTCCATTATCGGAGTGAAATCCTTGGACCCACTGTCAGACCCTAAGCTGGTGCGGTGGGTCCTGGATTCCTCCTGGTGTACGACAATGCCTGGCCTTATGTAGCAATAGTACATTATGTTTCGGTCTAAACGACGCCTCCAGGTCCCAGCTGAAGCTGTGCAGGAGCTCAGTGATACTCTGGTCCAGATTTAGGAAGTAGATTCTCCAGAGCACCATCTTTCATCTCATTAGGAGCATGCCCCAATTAAAACAAAAATCCAAAAATCTAAACTAGATGTTCAGGCATGTATACAAACTCGTGGGGGCCATTCAGACAACTGAGTACCATATTAAGTTGTTGCTTTAAAATTTGTGGGAAATCTGATGCATAATTTTTTTAATGGTGTCCTTGATGGGGTAATAATTTGATTGCTTCTATTTCTGTTTCAGAAGCCAAATTTTAATGAACCATTAACGCAGCCCTGCTCTACACCATATAGGATTCTAGTTGCCCAACAGTCCTTCTTTCCTGTATTTTCTATTTCATGATGTGCCAGATGTTTTCCGTTAGTGAAAGTTTTGGGCCTGCAGACAGGCCAGTTCAACACCTGGACTTTTTTATTATAAAGCCATCTGTTGTAATAGCTGCAGTATGCAGTATCTTGCTGAAATATTCAAAGCCTTCCCTGAAAAATACATCTGGATGAGAGTATATGTGTCTTTAAAACCTTTATATGTTTTTCAGCACTGCTGGCGCCTTACCAGATGTGCAAGTTGCCAATTCTACAGGCACTAATGTAACCCCATCTCATCAGGGATGAAGGAATTTGAACTGAACACTGATAACAAGCTGGATGGTTCCTCTCCTCTTTAGTCCAGAGAATGTGGCGTCTATATTTCCCCGAAAAAAACAAAACAAAACACTTGAATTTTCCAGCCTTTTGTTGCCTCTGTCCCAACTTGTTGGAGACGTGTTGCTGCCACCACATTCAAAATGAGATGATTTTTTTTTTTCTAAAATGGTACAGTTAAGAAATTTGATATCTTTTTAAAATATTCTATTGTGAATATTAAATTTGTTTGTGAGATTTTAAAATCTTTACACAGCACCCCAACTGTTTCAGAATTGGCTTTGTATTTGGAGAGATAGTTGTTTACATTTCTGTGCTTTCAACTCACATCCTTCACATGGTAGTTGTCGTTGGTGTAGAGAACAATGGAAAAGATGGTGAAGGCAGTCTTCAGGACGGCAAACTGGATGGAGCCAAGTTTGAGCAGGAAGAGAGAGCGTCTGGAGACGAAACAGAGGAAACCATTTCATTATCTGCTGATGACCCGGAATAATCTAACCTCTGATTTACAGTAAAAAACACAAAAAGTTCATTGTGCAGTTCCACTGTACCTGCCCTCGAACATTACTTCAGGATGTCTGGAGCAATAAAGAGTGGATCTGGACACATCTCTCTGTGTGCTGCTGGCATGTCAAGATTTGACTGCGGTTACGCAACCAAAACAACATTGTGCTTCTGAGGTGCATTAGCGGGGGTTTTTTAAACATAAAAACGGGGCACAGTATAAGTAGCTGAGCATGCCCTGGCTTGATTGTCATCATCTTGCAATGCAGAATGAAGGCTTTAAAAGGATTTTTTGTTAACTTTGCACATTTGCCTGTCACTGCCTGGCAACAGTGTGGCCTCATTCCAAGAAACTACGTGGGAAGAAGATAATGCTTGTGTGGCCAAATATGTGGCATGTTCACCCTTTTTCTTATTTGTTTAGACCCCTTGGTCTTTTTGATCTTTGGCCTGGAATCTATCCTTTCTATACACTGAAACTACAATCAAGTTCATATTAGCAGAACTGGGAGCGAACATTTCTATCGCCATTAACTGTGAACTTTAATTGCAGCGGCTGTTCTGTCTGGTCATCATCTTTAGGCTTCAATAGTAATGCGTTCATAGATCGGCACTTCTCTAAGGGATGAAAATGAACTGGGACGCCAGGTCAGCTCTGTTCAGATAATGCATTCTGCAGACAGACAGACAAACCAGCGTGCGACTCCTGTATCTGATTAAAATGGCCAAATCAGAAAGTCCATTGCAACACATGGTGCCACTTGGCTTTTTTCTGCAAAACAGGGGGGTGATATATCTGTTCTGTAAATGCTGCCCCACCCCGAACAAGTTGAATGACCAGTAGTGTAACCTGGATTCTGAGAACCAGACTGAAGCTCTAGTGTGAATTCAATGCTCTATGCAAAGAGGCTCTGTGTTTGTGTAATGTTTGAACGGGGGTGCAAACTACTTCAAAGCCATCCGCCATGGTCTGTGCTTCATTAGCATTCCAGGTTGTTGCCATCTGCCTGTTCTCGAGCAATTGCCCAATATCAAAGCATCAGTGGAAACATATTTGGAAACTGACCACCCTTCGCTGGAACTATTAAATGTGGACAGTAAATAAATAGAAACTACGGCGCAGGTGAACGCGCCATTTCAAGGCTATTCTTCCATATACGTAAAACTTCAATAAAATAAGCCTGGACTACAAGCAAACACGAGAGCTCATGCTTGATTGCACTGGCAAAATTGCTTTCAGATCTCTCTGACTGCTTTCAGAGAACTTTTGCGGATGTTGACATGCTCCTTTAAAAGCCAAACTTAGCCGTGAGGTTTAATCTAGTTTATTTAATCTGGCGTTTATAGCCTTAAAGCCCCCTCCGCCCCTACCTACCAAGGAGGAAAAAAATCTACCAAAGAAAAAGGCTCTTTTGCCAAGAATAACAAAAAACCAAGATCGGAAGACGTCCATCATCATCATCAGCTTTAGTGACTATTCTGAAGATATGCATCTGCTGAGTGCTCTCCAGAAGTTAGTCATTTGCGTTTTAAAAAACAAGTAGATTTGCTTTCAGCTTACACGACAGTAAACTAAAGCAGAAAAGTGACGGTGTCACTTGTGGATTTACCGTGTGATGGCCACCTCTGGCAGGCAACAGCAGCAGCAGCAACAAGGCCCCGTGCTGATCTTCAGTTTATATTTTCCTGCACGCTTCAGAAACACCTCGTCGCCACCCAACTCTTCCACCATCAGGATCAGGAACTTGAACACCACGATGGCAAAGTAACTACGGTGAAAGAAGAGGACGAGAGGCAGGTAAATGGAAACAAGGAACATGGGAATGAAATCTAGGAACGTAGGAAGAATAAGAGAAAGAGGTTTTTGGAGGAGGGTTCAGGAAGAGTAGTAGAAAAGTAAATGACACGTCACACAGTACTTAACAGCACTCCTGTTTTCAGTTTTTCTGTAGGTTCTGAGGTTCAGGTTTCACTATTATCTTTCACAGCAGGACTCTGCTGGTCAGAGAGACACACAGCACAGTGGGAAACGGAGGGTGAGTAAAAGAGAAGGGACGAGTGGGGAAAAAAAATAAAAACCCACCAGCCAGAGAACATATCAGTAAACATGGTAGCTCTGGGGAACCACATCCCCAGACATGACATGGTGCCAATCGCCTGAAAAAATGAGACGAGCGTCAATTAAAGATCCAGGTATACGTTTGTGTCATCTGTTTCTTTTCTGCAAACTGTTCTCACCGGTGCTGCTCCATTCACCCAGATGATGAGACTCTTCTTATTGGCAGGTACTTTCCTATAGATGTAGATACATTCCTCTAAGAAGACCAGCAAAGAAACTGTTGCCATGAAGGTCAAGATGCCATACAGGATGTAGTCAAAGACACCAAACCCTGAAATTAACAAAGGAAAAGGAAAATAAATTTGCTTTTATTAAATCTGAAGTGGTCGATGTGATCTTCGTCAGCTGAACTATGGCTGAACTATGGACACGCACACACTGATAAGCACTCACTTATATCCCCGTGTGATGTCTGTGTTGTGTGCGTAAGGTCGGGGGACGGGTTCGTTCCACTGCAGGGCAACCTACCACTGCATGTGGCGAATAAAATGTAAACTTGATTCTCCTCATGGGTATTGTTGCTGATATATTTTTACCATTTGCTCAAAATACTACCTGCAGCTGAAAATGTTATGTCAAAGTGTTACCCTGATATGGCAACATGAGAAGCTAAGTGCTCGCATGCTGTTTACAGGAAAACGTCCAATTAGGTTTGATCCTGTAAACCACAAGAGCCCTCTGATGTCAGAGAGATCAGTCAAGTGTGACTGCTGCCCAAAGTCTCCTCCAGGATGTCCCAAAGGTTCTCAGTGGGCTGAAGAGAAACGTGATATTTCATGTTCCCTGAATCACTCTTGCACAATTTGAGCCCAGCGAACTCTGGCTTTGTCTGAATCTAAATATGCCTGTGCCTGTTTGATTCAGTATATTCATATTGTCAACTGAGCTCAGTTTTTTGGCCTTATTACACCGATGAACCAAGACCCGACCAGCTGACGCAGCCCCAGATCACAGCATCACCCACTGCACTGCACAGGCTTGTTCGGTAGACACCAGGCATGACAGCTGAGTTTTGCTTCATCAGCTCTCCTCTGACACTGAGGCTCCCATCACTTTAATCTTTATCAGACTACATGATCTTTTCACATCACTCCAGATGCCAACCTTTATGCTCAGTAAGGCTTTTTTTTTTCAAGCCTCACTGATAAGTACTTTTCTTAAGGCTCACAGCTGTTTAATCCCAGTTTGTTGAGTTTTCTTCATATTGTATATTGAAATGCTCCCATTTTCATAAACGTGAGCTCAAATGTGAGCTCTACAGTTGATTTCTAGATGTTTGGTCACCGCTATCTTTCCTAGTTTTAATAGTGTGTCAGAGAGTTAACCCAGTTTTAGTAGTTTCAGCAATCTTGGGCGTTTTCTTTGCTTGACACAGGCCAACATTTTGACTCTTCTGAAAATGATAAACATCTTTTACCGCGACCACAGGATATGCCTACTGACACAGATGTTGAAGAAATGAGAACTCAGGTGCTGAATTCAGCTGTTGTGAGGTGAATCATTGCTGCAGTAACTGTCCAGTGGAAGGCTCTTATCTGTTTGCTTAGTTAAATCCTGGCAATGGGGGGTTTAATGGGGGAGTGTATTTCTAGGTTAATATATTTGTGGGCTTCTGTTAAAATGATTCAACAACCATTCAAATAAACTAAAGCCAAATACTGCCAGACCAAACCAAGCTCCTGTGGCTTTGCCCACTGTTAGGCTGTTGATATTCATCTTTGTGCTAGCAGAACTTACTTTGTAGTCAATAAACATAAGTGCCATCACAGACGTAAAATGAAACAGCAGTAGGTAAGCTTCTTGTAAGTTGGTTAATGATTCTGAAACAAGGTGCCATGCATGTGGGCAGGATTATGCACAGTGGAAAGTAGCAATGCGGGGCAAAGTGTAAGTTGCAGAAACATCCACAGCAGCTGGAAACCAGCAGCTAGAAAGTGTAATTACGGCTGAATTGTTCAAACTGATTTTTCACAGAAAGAACAGTGTGTGATAAGAAATCTGCAATCCGGTTTGTGTCTGAACAAGAATGGGAGGAAGGGCTGAGTAAAAGTTCCGGCATGCTGATATAATTAAGACGATTCTCGTAATATGTGTCATTTCTTCTCTGTTCATGGTTTTGAGCGCACAGGATAGACAAGAGACATTCGTTCGTTTATTTGTTTGCGATGAGGCAGACAGTGACTGAAATCTGGAGCTTATAAATCACAAATTCTAGCGGTATTTTAAGTGTTCTCTTTGACCACTCAAGCTACCATACGATGAGCCAGATATGCATGTGGCACCGTCTGGGTAATTCAGCAAAGTGGTGACGAGGCCACACGGTTTTACGCTCTCCTGCAGTGGATAATCTATCCTTGATTTTTGGGGCTGTAACAACAACAACAACAACAACAACAACAACAACATTACCCACTGGCCAATCATCTGGTTTCATTTTCTAACGTAATATTACACATCTTTGTAGCACATTTGCTGACTGAGACATGCAGTCTGAAGGAAATTTATCTCAGCGCTACAAAAAATAAAAATTTGAAGTTTCAACAAAAAGGATGCAGCAATAATTTAGCGTAGAATCGAAGGTTAATTCATAAAAATAATTAAGGAAAATGCGCTTGGTATAAACTGAATATATATCAGGTAAATTTAAATGTAACTAGATCCCATTAAATGTAATAGTTAACACTGTTCTTATGTAAGCAAACTACAAAGAAGATTTACACGTAAATATTTAGTTAAAGTCAGAAATTTGGGCAAAATATTGTTTATTTCAGTGTGTCTCGTTGCTGATCATGGGTAGCAGTGCGCATGATCCAAAACAGACACTAAACACATTAAAATAATAAACACGTTTTTCAAAAAAGAAAAAAAAAATTTAAAAAATCAAGAAAAAGAAAAGAAAAGAAAAAAACGCCCTCGGGCCAAATGGAAGCCATCCACAGAATAAAACTGAAAGTGCAAACATGGCTCACACTTTCACGCTCTTATTATTGGGATATTGTTATTACAATAACAATATTAACTCCACATCTGTAGAAAGTTTTAGGGGGAATACAGTTTACCTTTGCTGTGCGGTTTGTCTAATTGTTCGCAGATGGGTTACAGTAATGAAAAGCGAATGAGGGGGAGTCTGTAACTGTACTAAAAGATCACTTGCTGTACACTTCAGTGGTAGGGAAAAAACCGAGCAGATGTTGGCACACACCTGGCTCTGAGACAGCGTCAAACTGAGCTTAAATAGTTTGCTGGGAGGGGGCACGAGCAAGATACCATAAAACACGTATATGTTATCGTCTGTGTATTCCAACACAGTATTAATATGTAATTCTCGCTAAATCTATATATTATATTATATTATATTATGTTATATTATATTATATATTTATTTTGTTTTATTTCATATGTCTGAAAAATCCTCACTTCAAAGTAGTGACCATCGTGCTGCAAAGGGGCAGCAACATAGCACAACTTCAGTCTTTCGTTCCCCAGTGTGGTTCAAAGACTTCCAGGAATCCCATTAAGTCCTAATGAAGTACAACCAGCAGTTTAGTTTCTCTGCTCCGCCACCGTTGCCAGGGCACTGCGACCCAGTGGTGCACAAAAACCCTCCCACCAATTAAAATTCCCGTGGATCTACTCTTGCTGCTCGTAGGGAGCTCTTGGGGGGAACCGTGAAAACGGGCAAATCTGCCGTGCGGAACCCGCTTTACTCACTGCGGATGACATCCATGGCGAAAGGAGCGTCCTCCGTTTGACATATCGGGTCAGAGATAGGGAAGGATCTATTGCTCATGTTGGCTCCTGTCGGTGCCTTCTCGGTCCCCTTTCCATCCATGGACGCTCGATGCGTAAAAGTCCGAAGTGGCTTCTCCTGAGTTTCTCCTCAAACTTTTTAAAAGGGCATATCTGCTTCTGAGATACCCTGCAACACTCAGTCAGTGCAACTGGACCCCGCCTCCTTTGAATAAGGGTGAGCAGTCTGCATCTGACGGGGAACTTACGCACAAAGGATGACTTTAAAGTAGTCCCACATTAAGAGACTCTTGCTTCCTTTGAATTGGTGCAATATTGATTTGCTCACCGTTTAGATAACACTGGGCTGATATGTGATTCCTGTTTGTGCCACTCGTTAGAATCAGGTGGCAATCTGGTTAACATATTCTGATTTGGATAGTGGTAGTTTGTGACCCCACCGTGGCTTTTGTAAATGCTGCTCACTTTAGACTTGTCCTGCGTCGTTGAACGCAAAAGCAGCCGTTCTCCTCTCCTGTTCATTTTGACACACTCACATATATAAGGTGGAATCTGATAGAGGGTTAGCTATACTCACTTCACTGTTACTGTCAACTCTTCACAGATGAGGATTTGAGCTAAGTGGGAACATCTTTTATAATTTACTACAAAACAGTACCAAGGCAGTGGAGTTTAGGACGGAGGAGGAGGGGCAGTTTGACAACATCAGGGCTGCATTGTATGTGGTGTCGGTGGTGGATTTCTTTGGGATTTCTTTGGACTGAGGCGCCTACAAAGCACACACATCTTTCTGCTTTCACTTTTTTTTCAATACTTTTGAGCAGCACTCAAAAGGCTGTTAAATATTTGAGACCACCCAGGTGGGTTTACAGCATCTGAACAGCACCAAATACAACTACAATGATAGGACGCCTCACTGGATATCTGGTTTGTTTGTTTTTTGGTTCAGGTAAACCTTGTCTTTTCGCGAGGTTGGATCCTTTCTTTTTGTTTACACCAAGACTAAACCCCTTTATCCTTGAGTTTCATGTACAGACCCGTCACAGGAATGATTAACAGAGATGGCTGAGGGGCACAAAAACAGGGACACATCTCACATCAGATGATTTACACAAGTACGCATCCTTCACTGTACAAAAAAAGGATGATATAACACATCATTTTCTGACCTCATTTTAACACTGAGTCATTTTAACCAAGCCTGTGCAACTCTCTTGGCTCTCAAGGCTCACCTTGTTTGCTACAGACTGACTCTTTAGAACTGATTTGCCCTGACTAGCCTGCATTTGGGTAATTGATCGAAAACGTCAACACTCTACAGCCTTCAACCCTGAAACAGTTTTACAGGTTTGAACAGGTTTCTCTTCACACCTGCAATCTTGTTACAGCCAGTGATTCACAAAATAGGCGAAAAATCACTGATTTGAGCAATTTTGCATCTAGAAGCCAGAAATTTAGGTTAAAGTTCATTTGGGTTCAACCTTAAATTTAGCTGATAAATTTCAAATAAAACTGTCAATTGGTTGCATCTAATTTCCTGCTGGCTGGCTTTGTTTGTAGAGCCTGATGTCACCATCCAGTCAACACCATCACTATTTAATGCCTTTCCCTTTAATGGATAAGCCACACAGTGGTCTTTAGTGAAACTGTGGCTGCCTTTGCTTTTCATACTCCCCCCCCCCCTCTTTTACAAGCAAATATTTTTTTTTTTCCCTGGAAAAGTGACTCAGACTTTATTATCTTAGGTGGCTCAACATTAGCTCAAACACTCACATTACAGAGGAGAGTAGAAAACGGGCGAAAACCAAAAGTTCTTCTGTTTTTATTGTGTTGAAATTCTTTCTTTTCCTCTTTTTTGAACTGTTTGGATTTTGTTTACGTTTTTTCTTTTTTACTACATTTTGCTCCAGTAGCTGCTTAAACTGACCCGTGAAACAGACGCACGCTCTTCTGTCTTCGTGTGCCAACGCTTTCATTTGCGGACAAGCGCAGCAAGCAATTTTACAGAGAAAGTGTCCGTGAAAGACACGAGGATGAGCAAACAACAACCTCATCACCAGAGGTGAAGGGCCTGGGTGTCACAGAGATAGCAAAGGTCAATGCTCAACAGGGTTCCTGAATCTAAGTCCACAACGAGTGTTTACTCTTTCTAATCACTTCTGACAGCACATGGCTAAACACAGCTACCCATTCAATGTGCACACTGTAGCTTTGATAGAAAAACTTAGAACTTTTTTTGTCATTGTACAGTTGCTTGCACAGCGATATTAGGTAGCAAGACCACAAAAGTGCAAAAGTACAGAAATCAATATACACAGAGGAAAAGCAACATAAGTACAACACTATATACATGCATAGTGCATGTTTCTTTGCAGATGCTGGAGTGTGTTTCCAGAAAAGATGTTTTGCAAGCACTGCTTACCTGATGATCACAGCTGGTGCGACAAGACATTCGATTTCACAACTAATTTTCACCATCAAAGTGTCAAAACTACTATGAGGAGATGATACTGAGTATAGAAACTGTAACATCTATGTTTGCTTTATCGTCTATGTGCTTTACGCCAGTCTGCCTGTGTTTGTATGTTGTACCTGAATACCTGTTTTGCTTTAGCTTCACTGGAGATCAGTTCCAGTGGTTCTAATGCAGCATTCTCTTGTAATCTAAAGCTAAAGCTGCTGTTTGGAATCCGGCCCATTTTGAGTAACACTGCAAATAAAAATGTCACGTTTAATAATCTCCTCATTTGAATTTGTTAAAGGGAAACTCTGCTGGGTTTTACACACTAGTGCATACACTTGCGGTCAGATGTTTACTAGGGGTGCAACGATCGATATTGAACCGTTGGATACAGTGCTTTCGGTTCGGTACGCATATGTATGAACAATACAAAATCCACGCAGTGGATCTGCGTTCGACTACTCCGCCTAGGCTGCACTGTCGAGCGCAGATCCACTGAGCGCAGTTCAAGCTAGCAAGACAGAAGCTAAGCTCGCTGCAACATGGCAAATTGAACCTCCCCCACCCTCATTCAGAATTGGCCTTTGGACCTATTTTGGTCTTCATGTGAAGTATGACCCTGAAGGTAAGCGCGTCATGGACAAAAGTAAAACAGTATGTCGGATGTGCCACGCAATGCTCAATTACATGGGTGGGAACTAGTGCTGGCAGTTTGCTCGTTAACGTGTTGATGCTGTCCAGCCCCAAGCATGGGCGATCCGCGGTAGCTCGTTAACGTCATTTCAGATTAACGCTGACAGCACTAGTGGGAACAAAATGAATATGACTGCACATTTACACCGACATCATCCTAGTGCAAAGACGAGTGGAAGCAGACAAAAACAACAAGCACGCATGCTACAAACTTTACCCGAGTCATTTAGACAGCCGTTAGCACATGATTCTGCTGAGAATATAGCCCAGAAGAAGCGTATAGTATAGCTTTTATTTTGGAAAGAGCCATTTCTCTGTAATAAACTCTCTTTTCCAAAGATGAGTGATTTCTCGATCAGATAGATAAATTTTTTTATTACTTTGTTGTTTCAGCAACATTCAATTTAAAAACGGTACTTTTGAGTTAAAATATATATTTATAATTTTAATAAATGACAAATTAAAAAAGCATGAACATTTTTTTGTATTGAAAAAATATCGAACCGTGACACCAAAGTATCGAACCGAACCAAACTGAATTTTGTGTATCGTTGCACCCCTAATGCATACATGCACTTGTTATGGGCATTGATGTCATGCTAATTTTGTGCTCTTAATGCTTTCTTTGAACTGACCTTTTTCCAGGGTGGGATGGTTTTACAGCACACATCTCTATTGACTGTGTGCAAGAGTTTGAATTTATTTTGGATTTTCTCCAACGGGGGTCAGTTGTATGCATACAGACTCATATCTTAACTTTTTCAACAGGGTTGAGGTCAGGGCATTGGGGAGACCATTCTAGGAGCTTAATGTTAGCCAGCATTATCCATTCCAGTTTTGATGAGTGTTTGGGATCATTGTCCTGCCCAACTCAAAGTTTCATCCGCGTAGCTGTTGATTTGAGTCAAAGCTAAGGAATTTAGAAGAATTTAGAAACTTTTGTCAAGAAGACATTCGGCTTGTCCATGTGGGCAGCTGCAAATTTCAGTCGAGCTTGAAGGAGTTGATTTTGGAGCAGGGGCATCTTTTTTGGTCAGCACCCTCTCACCCTCTCCAAGGTGATGTAAAAGTCTCGTCGCTATGAACTGTGACGCTGGCATTCCAGGAGTTTCCAGTTCATGGCAGGCTTGAGCCTTTGTGGTTTCTGAACATCCTTACCAATTTCCTCTCATCTGAGGGTAACAGTTTGGGTCTCCTTCCTGACCATGGCAAAGTGGTGACACATCAGAATAACTTGTAATTACATGGAATTGTTTGATAATATTGGAATCTGCAGTTTTTTGGAAAAGGCTCTAAGAGATCTTCCCAGCGTGTTTCTTCACTAAGATCTATTATTTTTGGACTATCGCATTGTTCAGAGTTTCTGTCAACCCAACAAATGCGAGGGAACAACAGTTAGTTGTGATCACTAATTTGGAAGTGTAGGTATGTCAATGACAACACAGTGAAATTTAAAACCTAAGAAGCACAGGGTTTCATCAAACACATCATCTCAGTGCACAGAAACATCTTGCTCTCCATGGAGTATACCTTTCCTGGCCTACACAGACACGCCTCTTCTTTGACTCCCCTACTTACTGAAACACAAATAACGTTATCAGGGCCTTACACCACTAGGCATAGAAGGTTCCCTCCTAAACACGCGCACACACACACACACACACACACACACACACACACACACACACACACACACACACACACACACACACACACACACACAATGAAAGCCTTTAAAATGTGGCTATCTACTATCCAAACTTCGTTAAGTCAGTGAATAAAATAGAATAGAAAGGAACCTATGACATTGAAGAGACTTTTCTCCAACCATAATATCCTGATGCACTTTAGACCCAGCAACAACATCAGAAAAATTGGATAATCTCAGGGACAAAAGACCCAAACATGAGCTAAGCAATGCTGCACAGTCCAGTGAGGAGTATCCAGTGGCCAGCTGAGGAGACGAGTGAAACACTTGAACAGCAACACCAAAGCAAGGCTGCAGGACCCGATCGCATTAGTCTTAGAGTCCTGCAGCATTGGGTGTCACTATTTCCAATGTCTCCTGGATTGCTGACTATCTGTCAGAGTGGCCTCAGTTTGTACAGCAGGGGGAGTGAGGAAGTTATTCAGGAAATGAATCATACCTGTCTCTATCAAACTGTACAATAACTCGCATGAGCACCCCTGTGAGGCATTAGATTCCACACGCACGGTCTGTTATTAAACCATCTTGCAGCTGGTTCCTAGATTGAATGCGCATTTAAAATGTATTAATCCGATTTGCACCTGTCTCTTGCACAATCTGTTTTGTTTTTACTCTCCTTTAACTTAATTTTTTTTTTTTTTATCACTGTTGATTATATATTTATATCTTGCACAGTATAATGCCATCACTAAGAGCCTGTGGCATTTTTATTTCAACTATGATGATAGTGTAGTGTAACACAAATAATTTCCCTCGTAGGATCAATAAATTACCTACTTACCTCACAAATAAGCCAAGCTTGGGACCATGTGACCCTTGCAAGTCATGTGCTGATAGGGTGGGTCAACAACTCAGGACCCCCAACAAGGTGACAACCCCACTAGATGTTTCACACCATTTTAGATCAGAGGCTGAACATCTTTAAGAATCAAATATAGAAGTCTATCTGCCTTCAACTCAAGCTCATAAGACGACCATGACCTGGATGACTGAGAACCTACATAAACATGCTCCATATGAAAAATGAAAAACGGATGCACAAAGTAATAAATTCTTTTCAAGTGATATCACTTGAGACCTTACGTTGGAAAACGAAACACAAGCTTAGTATGATGCGAATTCCCTGGAACTCTGCAGCTTTCTTTTTAACACCCAAGCAGACGTGAGGAGGTGACTTCCAGCATTCCTGATTATGCTGAACAGATTTCCAGGTTTTTCAATCCTACATTGATGGGAAACTTCGACGTAGAACTTGTCATCTACCAATCGGAAGGTCTGTGGGCAAGCTACTGAATCCAGAGCTGCTCCCAATGCATCCATCAGAGTGTGAGTGTGTGAACGAGTGTTAGATTGCAGTGATGTGGGCATGACTGGGTGAATGAACCACGTAGTAAAAAGTGCTTTAAGTTCTCAGAAAAAAAAAAAAAAAAAGTATAATGCTTTGAGCTTTTTAGAAAAAAAACATTTATTGTTATTTTCACGTTAATTGTGTAGAGGCATGTACTTCATTCACAAAATAGGAACAGTAAAATTAATCAGACAAGAAAAATATATGCTGTCTTCTGTTTTCTTACATTATCAATATATATATACATACATTGTAAAATAGGACATTGTAACAAAAAGAATCCAGAATGTAGCAAAAAGCAAGTTATGATGGCTACATCTGCACTGCACCATGAACACAGATGTAACGTGTTGTCAGTCTAAAAACAAAAAAGAAAAGAAAAGCTGATATTAGACTGAGGTTTTCAGATCCTTCTTCCATTGTCAAAGGAGTTTTTATGGCTTTATTTATAGAGTTGAAATGACACAGCTAGCTATAGTTAAAAAAAAACAACAAAAACAGTGACTTTTATAACACCATAAACCCCGTTATCATGGTAAAACATCTTTACAGAAGTTAGGCGCCATGCTTTTGAGCATTAATCAGGTATCATCTCATCGCTGCACAGAAGCTTCTGTCCGAGACCACAATATTACAAAAGAACACTCACTTAAGCATTACAAAACACACACACACACAGGCGCACTTTAGTCTCGAGGACAAACAGCCCAGAGAGAATACAGGCATTTTTAAAACAATAGGACAAGTCCACACTTTTAGAATCAGTGGCTGTAAATGATAAGTGGAATTAGCCGAGCTCCTTACACACGATACAAAAATGTCTTCTTATTTTTAAAGTTTAATTTCTTGAAATTTTTGAGTGCGATTTTTTTAGAAAAGATCTACATATAATCAGAACATAACCTTGGCTTGGATCATGATCTTAGAAATTAATTTAACCTGCTACCTTTTTTTGTTTGTTTTGGATTCAACCACAGTGTCATTATACAATAGTGAATATTCTCCAATAACTGCTCTGCAAAAAGAGTTATTATAAATATACTTGGGCTCAAAAGGTCAAAGATGATTGGAGGATTCAAGAAGTAAACAAGAAGTTTAAAGATCAGGCTGTTTTGTTGTTGTTTTTTTTAAAAACACTCATACCTTTACTGTCCCGTCTGTGATACATTCAGCACATGTTACGATAACACTAACACGCTGTACATGATAGAAACAGCTGTAAACTTGTACACCACCAGTGTCTGGTTGGATATATTCAGCAAGAGGCTTTTCCAGCAACACTCCGGGATGTGATCAGAGGTGTGAGGAATGGCAGACATCAGGAATTTGCTGCATCGCCTTACAATGCTGCACTTAAACAATAACATTTCTTGGAAAAGGAACTCACTCCTGAACAATTGTTATTTGGTCATGCTGACAAATGTGAGCAACACTGTCTTCTGGGTATTAAATGGTATTAAATACACTTTCCTTACAGATTTCCGCAGACCCTGTGAGTAAATTCCCAGATGTTACACACTGACACGGCACAGGAATTAAACAAGCTCACGCTCAAGATCACAACAATGAGCCGATTCCAAAATACAGACATCCACACATGTCTACAGCAACAAGGTGAGCAGAGGCTGTAGCTCTATCAGAGGGGTTCAATTCACTTTCAAATTAAATCCAGATGAGTTATTACAGGAATTTAATGCATATTAAAGGATATTAAGAAAGCAATTTAACCTGAAAGTGAAGTGAGCCCCGAGGAAGTGATGTAGTGATATCAAAAAGACACACACACAAAAGAAAAGACATTTAGCTGAATGAGTGGACAAACAGGACTCTTGTCTCCACCTGCTGGCCAGCACTGGTATTGCACGGACATCATGACCCTCAGCAGGTCGGAGCGACAAATGTACAAAATATTGCGCCACGGCTACTGTTGAATTCAATTTGGTTATGATGAGATTGGCCAGTGAGGTTAGGATAAAGCTAATATGCTGTAAACACTTCAGGTTCGGAGGTCAGAGCTCCTGACAGGCCAGCCCTTATTTGGCAGAGTGTTGGTGTTCTTTGTAAAGGTTGAAGCACTGAGTTGTAGAAAAACAGGCTGTGCACATTGCGGGCTAAGAATCATGGATCAGCCTCTAAAAGAACAAATAGTGAGTGAGCTTCATCTCCAAAGTTAAACCGTCCAGTCGAAGCAGCAGGTTTTGTTTTTTTTTTCCTTTGACACAAGCGGGCCATAAAAAAACACATATAAAGCTGATTCTTTTAGTCTGTTAGTAGGAAAGAAGAAAACTTACTGCCACTTCAACTGTTACACACAATCTCTCTCTTTCTCTCACACACACACACACACACACACACACACACACACACACAATACATTATATTAAAAAAAGGAAAAAAAAAAAAATCAAATGATCGACCAACATCCATAACACCTTTTTTTTAAAAACTTTTTTTTGTTTAAATTAAAAAAAAAAAAAAAAAAAGCAGCACTTTTTTCTTTGATGGATAATCTACAAAGTGCAAATGCGCCATCTTGTGCTCTGATGGATTAAAAAAAAACAAACCCAAAAAGTCTACCCAAAACCTGGTTAGAGTTTCCTTGTGCACGGATTCACCGTGTGGTGGAGTCTTCTGTAAGATAGTCCAGGTTTGTTGGGAAGCATCCATCTCAAGAGGTGTCGATCATTGTTACGCGTATACTCGTTAAAAAAATGAGACAACATGAGACTCAAGGGTAAATCGATGCATCTCCACATCGTGTACTGCCTCTCTAAAAAACCAAAAACAAACCAAAAAAAGCTGTTCCAGGCTCTCCTCACTGCAGCTTTGTATCTCCAAGTCTTGGTGGACCTGGGAGGCTTTCAGCAGTAGCACTGATTCACTTTAATGCGGTCCTCATCAATAAATACTTCAATTGTGAGAGGTTAAAAAAAAAAAGCAACAGAAATATGAATACAGTATACTGTTAGTATGTGTGTGTATGTTTATGCGCATAACTGCGAACAACCTTGTCTCATGTCTTACGAAGAGAGGTGTGAGATGCGTTCATGACACTGCATGTGGAAATGCTAATGCCACGGAATACATGACTGTGATAATGACTGCATTTCCATAGTTACTGTGAATAGATTTAAATGGGCATCTGCTGGCAGACTGCTGAGAAACTGAACTCTAGCTTTGCTTAAGGCATCGAAGTAGATGACTGAGGTGCTTCTCCTGTGGCAGGAAAGAACAAAAAGAAAAAGAATTATATATACATACATATATTTATTACTTACACAAAGCAGTTCTATCTGGAAAAGTCAGACTGACCATTAAGCCAGAGCTACAGACTCGCTGAGAGGTGGCTGACTGCAATTACCTGGTTAGGACTCGCTCTCCATTGAGATTGTAATGGTTTCGCTTTCAGCTGTGAAGACAAGCAGAACAGAATAGGTGATAGAATTTACATCAACAGCTCAGCCTTTCTATGTAATAATAACACCCCTGCTGGGACTCACCTGATTTGAGGGTGTCATTTGCCAGATGGTCTCCGATGTTATTAGCATGCTGCTCGTTGCTCAGGAGGCGATTCTGAGACTCGCTGAGTGGACTCACGGTGATGTCAGCAGCGCTGGAGAAATTAGCTGCCATTAGCACCATTTTTCTCAAAATAAAAGCCCTATCAGAAGCTTCTACTATTGCACCGAGATTTAGCACCTTTTACTGGGCTCTGACTGCAGTGTCACTGTGGCCTGCTCCACGTCAGTGTTGACCAGTCGGGTGGGGAACGTCAGACCATCTCCCTGGCTGCAGTAAGCAAGCAGAGAATCTAAACATTAAGAGCTGTCAACTGATTAGAAAACCCCCCAAAAAACGTGAAGCTGAACTTCCTCAGGAGCTGCTGCAACCACAGACTGTATATAAAAGATGGACACACCATAATGTTACAAACTGTTCTGCAGACTGCTGTTTTAAAGGCTCGACTTTAGCATCTGGCACTTGTACTTTATAAACCAGATGCAACAAGTGATAGGTGGAGCCTGCTTTATTTTATTTTCGTACTCTAATGTGAAAGTATTTAATACAAAAAAAGCATTATTTTGTATTAAATATGGCTTGAAATTAGCACGTGTAGCCATAATTTAATCTGGAAAACACTTAGACATTTTGTTACAGACTTCTATTAAAAAACAAAAAAAACCAACAACAAGCAACTTGAGTTGCTGCCCCCTGCTGCCCATTACAAAGAATGCAGGTTTAAGACACTCTAGATTCACTTTTCGAACCCATATAGTCTATGCTGCAACAAAGTTAGGCTTATATTTAAAAGAATAACATCACAGCTTTAGCTTTTACTTCAGTATTTAAACAATTATACCAGATTCTTCAGGTTTTGTTTATTTAACACAGAAATCCTGGTCTTCCTGGTTCTGTTGTGCATCTTTTCCGTTAGTACCTACTCAGATTGACTCACCACGACTCAGACTGGTTTTTCCATTACAATCAAGTACCACTAAATGTGTGTGGTTGTTGTCATAGCAACGTGGCCGAGGGTCCTGTGACTTAATTAGTATGCAACAACTTTGCCAGGTTTCAAAAATGTCGGTTTCAGTTTTTGGTAACAACACACTCATGACTCATCTTTTGACGCCATTGACCAGCCAATCGGTGGCATCCAGTCTGACAACGTCACATTTTAGTACCTGCTCTGTTTGTTTAGAACCTCGGCTGAGCAGGTACTATTTTAGTACCTGGTACTATGACCTAATGGAAAACTCTGAAAATCGGGGCACACTGTGGTGAGTCGATCTGATTAAGTACTAATGGAAAAGGGGCTTTAGATCTCCTCTGTCTGAAAGGTACTCCTGGATATTTCCCTTATTTCTCAAGCGGTCGGCACGGCAGATGGAAGTACACATGATTTGGCACACACTTTACACTGGATACCCTTTCTGATGCAACTCATTTATCTGGGCTTGGGATCTGCACTAGGAATCCACTAGCTTGTTACCTTCAGAGGCTTGGGTTTTGTCTCCTCCCGGGAATCTTTTGTGTGTACGGCAAACCACAACACTCCCTTTAATGTCTGTCTCTCTCTCTGTGAAAGTTTTTCTCTCTCTCTTTTTTTTTTTTTTTACCTTGTGAAGACGGGCAGCAGCCAGTACTTCTTCTGGTCACCAAAGACCTGAGCAATATTCTTTCGGAAACCCAGAGAGAAACCATTTTTATCAGAGCCTGTCCTAAAGACTGGTGCTCTGAATGCCTCTGCAGGGTAAGAGGAAAATGAAAAGAGAAGAGGCAGACAGAGGGGAAAGAGAACTGTTAGACAAACACTAAAGGAGGGGAACAAAACTCCGTCCCTAGCAACAAAGTTATTCCAGTGATAATGATGACAAAAAAAATGACATTCAACTTGACAAACTGTTGGAATATTTGAAATCACTGCTAGATATTAAATACAAGGAAAACGATACCTATTGTCGACCTGTTCTTCCCTACAAGCCAAAGGTGGTAGCTGAAGAGGGACAAAATACTGATGCAGAACATGGCGGCCACAAAAAAAAGAAACAAGACGTGGAATTTTGCAGGCGTGTCTGTCAGCTCATTCTAGGGGGAGAGACGGGAGAAGAGGAGAGTCAGGCAGCCATCAATAACAAATTCACATCGGAGATATTTCTGGAAATGCAAGAGCAATGACAGAGAGCTGATATAAACAAAAAGAAAAAAAAAAGGCAGAGAAATGACTTTTAAAAAAGTCTCATGTGAGCCACTTCACTTGCATGCACATCACGAAAACAACAACGGTGAGGACGGTGGGGGAGGGGGGAGGCATCGGAGGATGGCTGTGTTACCTTTGGGCAGTTTTCTGCCGATTTCCTGCGGCAAAGCTTTAGTACAAACAGAAACAAGAGTGGTTAGCAACACCAGGAGAGAACAGACGGGAGGGGGGAGCACTTAGAAATCAGGAGGCAAATAGAAGTCAAGGCCAAGTTGGGTGGAAAAGTGGGGAGCTGCGGGGGAGGTGAATGAAAGAGTGGGTTGAAAGAAAACTGTGCCCGGACTGGCAAGAAACAAAGGGATAAAAGAGGAAGAGATGAGAGAAAATTGAAGTGAAACAGCTACGAGAGAGAGAGAGAAAGGAGGTGTTTGCGGGCACATGAGTGGTGTGACTGATGGCTCCGATAGTGGAAAGGGAGGCAGAAAAAGAGAAAAGATCCGAGAACAATGAGCCAGTGTGCGAGAACTGGGGATAAAAGAAAGGGGAAACAGAGGGGTAGGGCGGGGGCCGGTCAGAGGGTGAAGGGTGAGAGAGGACAGAGAAAACAGAGGAGCGGCACAGCGGAGCACAGGAGAGGTCAGCGCCATGCACAGCCAACTCAAGAGATGCTCATCCTGGCTACGACGTGCCACCCGATTCTGCATCTGTGTCACACATTCACTCCATGCTGTGGGGCGAGTGGGCATAGCGTGTCGGTGCGTCGTTACTCACTGTCCAGAATTTAATGAAATACTGCAGGACGGTGGCTGCAATGAACAAACAGTACACCAGCGAGTAGGCCAGGAAGAGGATGAAAAACTTGTAGTTGGAGAATCCCACACAGTTGTTCACCCTGCAGACACACAAACACCACATTTGGATGCAGTTTCCTTTCCGGTGCAGAAACCTTATCAAAGTTTGCAAAAGGTGGAGGCTACTGGTGAGGTAGCACCAAACAAATGGCATTATCAAGCAGTTTCTGAAAAGGTGTAGCAACGTGTCGTAATTTAAGGTATGTTAATTATAAAGCGTGAGAACAAAATAAAATGAACTTCTGTCTAGAAAGCACTTTATTCTTGGTTAACTAACTCAATGCACCAACAGGATGTGGCTCTTACATACCAGGGACAGTGATGATCCATCTTTAGCACACACCTGCCAAAAAAAATAATAAAAACAAAAGATTAACTTTAAAAAACTGAAGAGTAAGAGAAAAATTTTAAGGAAAGAAGAAGATTCCCTTACATGTCACATGCTGAGCAGTGATGACATCTGTCTGGCTTGATAACTTGACAGCGGTCACAGTAGCGGATCGCTGCAATAAATTAGCACAACAATCATCATGATAACTCAATTCCAAACAGAACAGATTCATTCTCATTTACATTCAGTGACACAGACGTACCGCCAGCGCCTGTGCGGGTGTACAGAGGGAGGCTGCTGGCAGCTCTCCACAGGATCTCTTGCTGGGACTCTGGCCTCTCCTCCTTCTCATAGCGTTCCTTTTCAGCCTTGGGGAGGCAAAACTGGAGGGAAGGGAGCAAAATACCTTTTTTAAGCTGCCATTTACTGCAGCAGGGGATTACACACAGGCAGACAGAGCAGGCTTGTTTTGTTTTGGAGGATTGGATTAGTGTTATACCTCTTTGGAAGGGTTAGCAGGCTTGGTGAAGATGGTCTTCCAGTAAGACCACACAAACATGACGAATGAGAGGTGGAAGAAGATCAGGTAGACAACTGGAGGGGGGAAACTGAGCATCAGGATCAAGGACATACGCACTGATATGTGGGTTATATAAGGAAATGCCACTGTAACGCAAAACAGGGCCTAAGAGCAAAAAAAAAAACCTACGCTGTTAATTAATTAGAGAGGAAAGCTAATAGTTTATGTTGGATGAGGAGGAGCTGCTGGGCTACAAGCAGGCCAACCTCAGCGCTTTGAGAGGAAACACAATTTCTGTGCCAGCCTTTTCTTTAAAAAGCAAAGTCTACAGAGTACTTTCCCAGAAACTTAAGTAAGATTATGCCAATAAAAAACCTCTTAGCTCAGGAAAATTCCATTTACGATTTATTAAACAAATAATTGTTTGATGTCCTGGGACACTTACTCTGCTCTCCTATGCTGGGGATGGTGACTGCAAAGAGAAAACATAGACAATATATGTCAGATATTATATATACTGATAAACTTTTATACATTATGGTGGAAACAACCATATCATTTATCCACACTGTATTCACTTCTACAAAGCATGCTTTTCAAAATACTGATACTGTACATGAGTAACGAATTAATTAAAGGGTTGGCATGTTTTACAGTTATCCATATCAGAAATTAATTAACTACAGCCCCCTGCCCCCTTAATTAAGAAAAAAAGTTTTCCCCTATGCATGTAACCAGTTCCCATATTTACGCCAACATATCTGATAAAAACCAAAAGAAAACCAGTAGAAACTTTCACCTAGTGGTTTATCTAATAATAAATAAATAAAGCCTAAAAATGGGGCGGGAAGAAAAATAAATAAATACATAGTCACACCTCAGGAGCACAGCAGCCATGCAATCTTTTATATTGCCCCATTAATCTCCTACACAATGTCAAGACAATTTAATTAGTCCACCTTGCTGTTGTTAAGTGTACCTTTTTTCCATTTCCAAATAGTTAACAAAGATTAAGTTTAAGGAGCTGACTAATAAAAATACACATGTTGAATTTTTCACAGCTGAATTACAGCACTTAGACATAACCTTACATGAATTTATGTATATATTTCTTTTTGGGGGGGGGAGACAATCCGCAACTATTGCCTTAAGCCAGTTTAATTAAAAGAGACATGTGGTGTGGTATTTATGTGTCAGCCAGTCAAATACCGTTTATTTCTCCAGCCACACTCATTTAATTTCTCATAAAACCACAGAGACGAGACGGGTAGCTTTAACATAAAAAAGACAGCACAGTGCTAGTTTTTCTTTGACTAAAACAGTCCTCTTTTGAATATATGGCAACCCAGGCGATGGCAACCAACAGAAAATTAGCTGGATCTAGATTTGGACGGGTTTGCCAACACCTTTGTTGGGCTGCAGTTCATTTACTTCCTGCTGGCCAGCAGCCGCCGCTGTGTTTGTGTGTGTTTGTCAGGAAATATGGTTAGCACCGGCTTTTAAAGGCCTTGAAAGAAGCGACAGACGACGGCGAGGTCTCTACTTACATATACAAAGCTCCACCACGTAAGCGTAGTACGACCAGCAGACGACGAGCGCGATAAAAATCACAGGTATCCATGCTAAGCCCCGTTGACAGCATCTCAGTACGTGTGTGGGCGCCATCTTTCCCCCTCTACTGTGGAGAAGGGAGTGTCGACGGGTGACGTCACGATAACAAAAAATGTGAAACAGGGAGGTGAGCCGAGCGATGATATACGACCAGGAAACCAAGTATAGTGCTTCAGTATAAAACATAAAATACAACAAAGGCACCAAGCCCAGCTAGGTTATCACAGTTGTATAACATGTAGCACGGCAAACCCTAGTAATGTAGACTAAATCGATATATTTCCTGCTGTCTACGTGTCCAAATGTATCTCTGTATAAAGAATTATGGATTTTAAATAATATAGAAAAATAAACCTTAAGATGAATATGTTGGCAATAATAAAGCGGTTTAATTGTAATTATAACTATTTATTTACCCGTAATTCTTAGAAAATACTAAATACTCGACATACTTTTTAAAAAACACTCATAACACTAACACATTTCTGATTCATTGGTGTTTTTTTTTTTTCAAATGCATTTTGAAATAAAAAGCAGTGAGTTTTATTTAGGTTGGATTTTACTAAGTTTTTCGTAAGTTTTTTTTTATTTTTTTTTTTAAAGTAGGCATTGAACTTCCTTGAATACGCCATATTGCTCACAGCCGGACTGAAACACAAAGTGAAACACGGGAATAAACCTGCTTTAAGTATATAGAAACGCCATAACCAGAAGCGAAAATGACTTCCGTGGAAATGGACTTGGGGAAATATTTAGCTCGCATCGGGTTTACGGGCCCCGCGGAGCCCAGCCTGGAGGTGATGCGGACGTTGCACACCTGCCACCTCCTGTCGGTGCCGTTTGAGGACCTCACGGTGCACAGCGGGGGTCGAGTCCAGCTCGACCTCCCCCTTCTGTACGACAAGATCGTGAACCATCGCCGAGGAGGCTTCTGCTATGAGAACAACAGCCTCTTTCGCTGGCTGCTGACCGAACTGGGCTTCCAGGTGACTATACTCTCAGGCCAGGTGAAGAACAGGTTCACGGGTTGCTACGGGCCACCTTTCGACCATTTCATCCTACTGGTTGAACTTGAGGGCCGGCGATGGCTGTGTGACGTCGGGTTCGGGGTTCCCGGTTTCAGTGTCCCGCTGTCACTGGACACTGAAGACCCCCAGGAGCAGAGCCACCGAGTGTACCGGATCAGGAAGGACCTGGAGATGCATTTTGTGGAGTGGCAAGAGGAAGAAAACAGAGGAGTAGATGGAGACTGGAAAGAGATCTACAAGTTCACCCTTAAACGTCGGAGTAAGGAGGACTTCACTGAGATGTGCCAATACCACCAGACCTCCCCCAGCTCCATCTTCTTCTGCAAGTCCCTCTGCACTGTTCTGAGACCTGGCGGGAGGCTCACCTATATAGGCCACAGATTGATCACCATCACATTCCCAACAGAAGAGAACAGGCATGTGGTGGAAACCATCACAGAACTTAAAGATGAAGAGATTCCTGGTGTTCTAAAGGAAAAGTTTGGAATTGTACTTAATTCCACGCTCATAGCAAAGGATGAGAAAATCACACCACCTCTAATCACATATTAAACATACGCACAGTTATATGGGATAAATTCATACCTCTTATGGCTCCATAACAACAAAATGTATGAATACTCTAAGATTAGGTCCAATGGCTTTTGTTTTTAAATCCATCTAATCACTGAGGTCTGAACAAAGCAATTTATACATTATTTTAACCTTTAAGTTAGAAAAGTCTCTACCTCTGTTAAAACCCAGATCTACTTGTTAATCAATCGCAGACACTGATCTGCCGTGAGAAAAGATGCAACAGAAAATAAACTGTCATTCTGATTTAATAAATTATACATACACTTTTAAGATGTACAATGGTCATTGCATTAATCCACATCGGTCCTTTAAGACAAAGTCTCCTTCCAAAGTATTTACACATGTACATTTAAATCAGGCAGCACTTTATAAAGCAAGGCATGAATCTCAATACAGATGTTGGGCTTCAAATGAAAACTTTAATGCTCCTGCCTATTCTGTTTGTTTGAGGGGATTACTCAGCTGTCCAGTTATTACACTAAGTTTTCCCATCCTGACTTTGATGAAATGAATTTGAATAACACCCATAAAGTCCAGCAATAATCACAGGTGATTTCAAGGATTACAGTCTGAGGGTTGAGCTGAACCCTCCACCCCCCCAAAAAAACCAACAAAAAAGCAGACAGGCCATGGGCTGGACGAGATGTGCGCAGGGTCATGGGTTCAAAAAAACCAAACAAAAAAAACAAACATGGCATCATGTGACACAAATATTTATTCTACGACAGGGTTGGAGGGTGGGATTGAGCTTCCTCTGCCAGCTTTGCGTTCGTAGTTGACAAGCCTCTGGCCGACCAGGTACCTGCAAAAACAGATTATTACAGCATTATTACTATTCATTTTTATGGACTTAACTCTAATTTGAAGGCTACACACACAGTATGAAACAATAATCCAAAAATATCCAACTACAGCAAAAAGTCTGAACAACGTGTTTAACCTCCTATATTAAATCTGCAGTTTGTTTTTATAATGATGCACCGAAATATACATTTGAAAAAGAAAAAGGGGGGGAGGTTGTCAATATAAGACAAACTTATTAAAAAAAACCAAAAACAAAAACAAAACATGCTGCTTTCTCCAGACTGATCAGTGCTGAAAGTTTCGTACTTGTCGTTCTTGATGTGTTCATAAAGACGTTTAAACTGTCGGATCTGAAAGGAGAGGATGCCGATAAGTGAGACGACCATCAAGAGGAAGGGGTAGATTCTCCTCTGCATTAGAATCTCCATCTCTGGGGTAACGCCTGCAAAAACAAAGCATAATTGTATTCAGTTATATGATTTTTCAAGAGTTCCCATTATTCCTATCATTAACTCCATCAAGATGAGAAGAAATGTGATATTTTGGGGACACCTGTTATGTTAAATTAGGTGTTAACTATATTAGAATTATTACCTAGTGACGGTACATCTCCAATAACAAGTCCAAGTGGCAGATTTATCACCAGTTCAGTGCCCAAACAAATCAGAAGGTAGGTCACAATCTTCCACTTTTTTGGGCGAGGCTTTTATTACAAAACCAGTGTATTTATTAGTTTCATTATCTAATTGATAGCATCCATGTGTAAAAATGTGTAAAGTGTTCCCTGATTGGATGATTGAATTCTACTTGATGAATGGGAGAGAACATATTATTGTGTGTGAGTGATTGTGTACAGTGGTGGCCATACGTTTTGAGAATGACACAAGTAATGGTTTTCACAAAGTTTGCTCCTTCCGTTTTTATGACAGCAGTTTCCATATACTCTGAATGTTATGAAAAGTCCTTCTTTGCCAAGAAAACAAACTTAACCCCCAAAAACATTTCCACTGCATTTCATTGCTGCCATAAAAGACCCTGCAGAGATCATTTCAATCTTCTAGTTAACTCAGGTGAGAATGTTGATGAGCACAGAACTTGAGATCTTTATGTCTTGACTATTAAGTTAGAATAGCAGACTGGATGTGTTAAAAGGAGGGTGATGCTTGAAATCATTGTTCTTCCTGTTAACCATGGTTACCTGCAAAAAAGAAAACAGAAACAAAACAAAAAAAACCCATGCAGCCATCATTGTGTTGCATAAAAAGGGCTTCACAGGCAAGGATGTTGTTGCTATTAAGATTGCACCTAAATCAACCGTTTATCGGATCATCAAGAACTTCAGGAAAGAGGTTCAATTGTTGTGAAGAAGGCTTCAGGGTGCCCAAGAAAGTCCAGCAAGCTCCAGGACCGTCTCCTAAAGATGATTCAGCTGCAGGATTGGAGTGCAACCAGTGCAGAGCTTGCTCAGGAATGGCAGCAGGCAAGTGTGAGTGCAAGTCTGGAAAAAAGCCTGGAGAAAAAATAAGTGAGGCTACCATGTCCTGAGACCATTCATCTGTGGGGCTGCTTCTCATTCAAGAGAGTGGGGTCACTCACAATTTCGCCAAACCAAAACATCCTCCGACAGCAATTTCTTCCAACTATCCAAGGACAGTTTGGTGAAGAACAATGCCTTTTCCAGCATGATGGAGCACGGTGCCATGAGGCCAAAGTGATAACTAAGTGGTGCTGGGAACAAAACACTGAAATTTTGGGTCTATTGCCAGGAAACTCCCCAGACCTTAATCCAATTGAGAATTTGTGGTCAATCCTCAAGAGGCGGGTGGACAAACGAACTCCAAGCATTGATTATGAAAGAATGGGTTGCCATCGTCGGCCTTGGCCCAGAAGTTGATTGACAGCACGCCAGGACAAATTGCAGAGGTCTTGAAAAAGAAAGGCCAATACTACAAATATTGACTCTTTGCATAAACGTGATGTAATTGTCAAAAAAAGCCTTTGAAACTTATGAAGTGCTTGCAACTATACTTCAATACGTCACAGAATCACTGAAGCAGCAAACTTTGCGAAAACTAATATTTGTGTCATTGACAAAACCTTTTGGCCACGACTGTACACATCGTTTTTTGTAACCGATGATGGTCGGTTGGACCGAAATATTGTGATTTTAGAAAATAATGGGAAGTGAGACAGAGTGCGGAGGTTATAATTTCATCCTTTAAAACATTTTTCCCCCTCTGGTTTATTGCTGAACTCACAAAAAGCTTAAATCTAGAGGAAACCATTAGTAATTTCCATTTCTTTTGCCACTAAGACTGCAATGTGCCGTATATTGTCAATGAGAAAGTCCTATTTTGGTTAGGAAACTCTTCAAGTGACGCCTTAAGATCCATATGCAGAGAGATACTCACCTACAGCCGGTACCACCCCGGCAGCAATCACATATGGCACACATAAAGACAACAGCAGGACTGAAATGACAGGAGCTGCCAGTTTACGGATGATGAACTGGAGATCAATGTTGCGAATTCCATTTGCATAAACCTAGAGAAAGAGTTTACACTTTATAACGTACTAAACAGTTAATTTAATTCATCTCCAAGAAACAGACATGACAGAGATAGGGAAGACAGACTAGCAAACTACACACTGTGAGTCAACAGAATAAAACCCTTTCAAAGTTATGTAGTCAAGAGTCTGATCGTTTGTAAAAATGTTTACTGTGTATCAGTTGGATATTTGGTGTGTCCAGTACCAACCTGCTCAATAACAGTCTTCAGCCACCACTGAGGGCCCATGAGAGTGATGGCAGCAATAATTTTGGCATGAAGAACCCCGAGAGCCCAATCCTGCAGACAAGTTCAATGGATGAACATAAGTGTGAGAACTCCTTAAGCTCTATTTAGTAACCTCCAAGATCCCATTAGGGAAAAGAAACACAAATGCATACAATCCTTACCTGCCAGGGATAGAAAAGGGGTGTTTGGTCTAAGGGTACCCTGAGCGGAGCCACGATGACTAATTCAAACAGCAGGCCCAGTAGCAAAGGAATGACTCCAGCGACCAGCAGAGCCACAACAAGGGTCTTCAGGATCTACAGAAGCAAATTAGGGTATTGAAAAAAAAAAAAATCATTAAGAGATGCCACTTGCAGATAAGGAAACATATACGGCACTATAAAGGTTAATCTGCTGGGAATGCTACTTCAATGAACAAGTTGGTAATTTAGGATAACAGCTAATGAGAGCTCATTCTCAGTTACATCCATTTAACAAAAACACAGTGTCAAAGCTGGAAAGGGAGCAACCAATTAGTACAACCCTCTGCTGCCCAACTTCGAAGTTTGCCAACAACCCAGTCAGCTCACTGATGCTCACCATGAGTGTCCACTCCTGGACTTTGTGTACAATAACAGTGCGTCCCTGTGGCATCCACGCCAGCAGAACAGTGACCCCGCGGATAGAAAGCCAGCAGACATACAGACCACATGCTGCTGTGTACAGCTCGTGGATTTTGGAATTTCCTGTCCAGAAAGACATCAGCCAGCGGCCAGTGAATACTGTAAAAAAACAAACAAAACAAAACAGTGAGGAAAAAAAGTTGACCACAGCAACTCTATGTTTGCCCGTAAAAAGAACTGTACTTTTCATATACACAATGATGTGTTTGTGTATATGAAAAGTACCACATCTCACCTGGTAGGGTTAAGCACACCAAACTAGCCACCAGCAGAGTGATGCACATGAAAGCTATAAGCAGCACAATCTGGGGGAAAAGGGGACACATTTCAGTTTAAAAGCTACAAGATGGGACATGCTGCAAAGTCAAAGCTCTATTTTACAGACTCCGGTTGCATAAGCTAAGGCTAGTATAAACAGAATCTCAGAGATTAGGGTGTTTAACATGAAAGATGAAGATCATAATGACAGAGTTGTGCAGGCTCAGATGGGCAGTAAATGGTTGCTAGGGCGTTGGCTGATTTCAAAATTTGACTCAGAAACCACAAATTACAGGAGACGCATCTTTATTTTAAGACTTGTTTTATCTGTAAAAATAGCCTCTATCTTTGTTCTAAAGCGTGGAGGACTATGACCCTTAATTAAATAATATAAATCATATGTAAAACTACATCTTGCATGTTTGGGGGTTTGCTTTGTCAAATCTTACTTGTAATTTGAATAAAAACTAACAACCTCTCAGGGTTCCAGTGTTAAAGACAACCTTTTTTCTTTATTTCAAATGAACATGTCTGTGGGTGCGATACAAATAAGAGCAAGGGAAAAAACACAGATGCTTTGGCAGCTGGCAATAGTTCTGCATTATTGTGGTCACTAAAACGGCACAAACATCAGAAATCTGGGGGGGGGAAAAAACCCACTGGAAAGTCACAAAGAGCCCTTCAATTATTATATCACATTCATGCATGAGAAGAAACCTGGACGTCAGTCAACTTTGTCAGTGAAACTAAAAGACATGCTAGAGCACTACAGACTACACTCAAAGACATGGTCAAAGATGGCTGTCCATTCATATCTCTAAAAGCTGTTTAGTTTAAGAACCACAGTATCCTGGTCTTCCCTACACATCTATCTGTAAAGTGCACTCCTTAAAGACATATATGAAAAAAGCCTTTCTCACCCTTAAAGGGAAGCGAAGAGGTCGGTGGTAGGGCTGGAAACCCACTGGTCCCCCTTGCTGCAGGATGGCCTGATGGGCTGCATGTAGCCCTTCACCAACAGCTGGTGCCGGGTTGTTATTGTTGTTGTGATGAACATGCGGAGGGTTGTTATTGTTGTTGTTGTTCACGGGCTGGTTGGCTTCATTGTCCTCTTGTTCGCCAAGGAGGTAGGAGTGGAGGTCTCTGGAGACAACACAAAGTGGTGACACAGTTACAGACGGTCAGTATATAAGGAAATATCATTGCCTCGGGTGTGTATTCAAACTTGGCTTACAGTAAATATCCTGCGCTGACTGTCCAGGCTCTGACCAGGCCTTTGAGCCACTGGCGAGTGTGTCCCTGCTCCAGTAGAGCTGGAAGCACAACCTGAAGCAGTAACAGCTCCAAAGACAGCTCACTGACAGGAGCGTCACTGAGAGGAAAGAAGTGACAAAGAAACAGACATTTATCTAACAAACACCAGACTAAACATTTTTATATTATTTTAAGTGTCAAACAGCATAAGCTCAAGTGGATTTGTAACTGCAAATCTTGCTTTTTCACATGTGGTGATACTTCCACTTTGGTATGAACAGGAAGTGGTTTCTCAGATCATTTCAGGCCAGCAGGTTTCACACAGATTATTAATAAGTAAACTATATCTTTGTTATGTACGCTGCTTACCTATAGAGCATGACATTGTAGGGAAGGAAGGTGGGCAGCAATAGTTTAATGAGCTTGATGGGAAGCCACAGCATGAGCAAGACAATTGAGCCGAACACAACCACAGACAGGATGAACCGCCTCAGGTGTCTGTAGATGGGCAAGTGAATCATCTCCTGCACTGGGTTAAAATCTGGATCATTGAGGTTCCTCAGAAACCAGAGCACTCCAGGTCTCAACACCTAATGGAGGCAGAAGGTGGAATGATTTAGAGCACCGGAGACTTTTTTCCTCTTTACTATCATCTGAAAAATTAACCTGAAGCACTCACAGTCCTTGTTTCCCTAACTGAATGCATTTGAGAGTCTGTTTTTCTTACCTCTCTCAGCAGGAGGATGAAAGATGCAAAGTAGAAGACATAGACCATTCCCACCAGCCAGTGCAGGAACATGGTAGTACCAGGTGCTGATTTGAAGCTCATTTCTCTGTCTTTCAGCGAGGCGTCAAACATCTCCTGCAGGATGAATCAAATAAAAGCAGGGTCTAAGATGATGCTTTGATCACCCGTTTTTGCTCAAAAGCTGCTCTAAACTTCATGTTTTTCTAAATGTAAATACTTTAAAGGATTCACCCTCTGCTATATAAAAGCTAAGAAAGATTTTTTTGCATGTTTGCACTGAACCATAATGTTTACGTTTTAGGCTAACATAGGACAAATAGTTTAGATGTAGATATATACACTGCAGATAAACTGCATTGAAACGGAAACCAAATTCGCTTGTAAATACAAAATGTGAAACTTTCTGCTTTTGACTGCAAAGCGATAAGAGCTGCTTACACCACACTGGCCATTTTCAGGGCCAATTAATTTGTTTCACAGGCGAACAGCTGCAGAGCAGATGAGACATGGTTCCCTTCTGCTGTGTAAGCTGCGCCACCTGTTGTGAGGAAGGTTGTTTGGCTTTGGAAAACAGGATCAGGAAAAAAAAATATATATTAACTGCCGTGTTATGATTTGGATAAGTACTATGCAAGCCAATGTTGTGGTAGAGAGAGACTTTGTTCTAGTAAGTGTTAGCACAAACAAACTCTCTGACAAACAAAGAGAGTGACAGCCACAGCATAGAGGCGTTTGGTACTCTCTCACTCCCCAGTCCTCCAAACCAGTCTGTTCTCTGTTTTTGTGTGCACTGATGAATGTATGAACTGGGTGAGCTAAAGCATCTGGCTTTGTCTGTGTGCTGAGCAGGCCTGCTGAAAGCCACTTCAAAGGTGTTGTGACAGAGCCTCTGCGGGGTATTAGCCATCCCTCTCATTTGGCAAAATGTATGAAAATGGAATAAAATAGGAGTATTCACTGAAATTTCACAGGGAACAAGATATATTCAGTCACTGGTGCTCGGAAAACGCTTTTAGATAGAAGAAAACTTACGCATTTATCACTATAAAACATCAGACTTAACGATCACATCTGCCAAGTACGTTAATTAGAGTATGGACCCCCAGGCTAAAATACTCAATCAGTTTAATTAAAACAAAAAGTCCAAGAGCAACAGAGATGTAGTGAAAACGTGATGAAAAGAATTTGTCTCTTACTAAAGAGCAGATGTCAAGCCACCATCCGCAGATCAATGGAAAAACACCTATCTCCACAACAACCAGCAGAGAGACCTGTGAGGATAGAAAAGGCTGCTGTCAGTATCAGTTAACATTAAATGTAAACACAAAAAAAGACTAAAAAAACCTCTGTGACAAGTAGTGATACATGAAATACTTAATACAGAAGTTCTGCACTTGTGTGTTATAACAATCCAGGGACCTATTCAATGGCTAGAGCTAGCTTTATTGTATGATTGCAAACAAAATCTTAGATACTAAGAGAGTGAAAACGCCAGCGTCAACATGACTAACACAAAGAAAAAAAAAATGCAGTCAATGTTACCTTGACAACAATGTAGCAGACTCCAAGGAGACGCCGGGAGCGCTGGAAACTGACCAGAGCAGCCAGTCCCTAAAACAGCCATTAAGGATCAATACTGCACATATATTCTTATTTGCACAGACCTGAATTACCTCATGTTCCCTTTCTCATACTTTTTTATTTTTTTATTTTTTTATTTTACAGCCTGCATGCACCAGACTGATAGAATAGGTTTGGATTAGGCATCATCAGGGCTTTTTATGAACTTAGATGGAAGGATACATGACACAGGATGAGAGTCATTGCTAGCAGTATGTAGCCAACGATTGTTGTGATTAAGCCCTCAAAATGAGAAGCCTGGACCTAAAAAAACAAAACAAAAAAAACAAAAAACAAAAACAAAGTTGTAATCAGAAAATTAAAGATATTATCAAGGAACATGCAATTGTATTATAAAGTGACAGAAGCATTTTCTCACATATTCTTCGAAGCCAAGACCAACAACAGAGAAGTGGCCGATGTGATACGGACAAAATGCTAAATGAAAGGGAAAAAAGAAGACATTTTTATTACTGTATTAGTTATACGGTGGATTCATTTTGATGTCAGAAAAAGGACTATTATGATCATGGTTATGCTACATCGTTGTTTCAGTTTACTCACCAAAGACCAGGATGAACAGTGTGTTGAGAGACACCACCCAAAACACGTGCTCCTACAAGACAAAGACACCAATCTTTACTTGAGTTTCAGAAGGTAATATTTATTTAGAGAAATCTATTTAGGTTAGGACTTACCAAAAATACCAGTGAACCATCCAGGCCAAGCATCTGTTTGGAAAATTGAAATAGTTTGTGTATAAATATGAAAAGAGACAAGACAACAGCTACATACTAATAAATAGGTGCCTGGAGATTGTGAATGTTATGCAGCAGTTACCCTTTCCCAGGTGAGCTCCTCTGCTGCTCTGTCCCACTCCAAAGCATTCCAATTCATGTCATCTACACAGACAGATAAAGACAAAAAACGCCTTGTAGACTAATAAAAAACAGTCAGCAACTTGAAACATAATCGATATAAAAACAATCAGTTTATCTCCCTACATGTCAGACATAGTCAAAGAATAACAAAATCATGTGTTTACTCAGGCAAATCATTCTGCGGTGGTACATTTTTTCCTTGTTGTCCTGCTTTTGTTGCAAACAGTAAACGAAAAGCAATGTTTTCCCCGCTCTGCTGAAACAGTTATTGTTACGTTATTGATGTTGCTCTGGGAAAATCTGTTAGTTTGACATGAACATTGTGCTACTGTCAGGCTTTTTCTGTGCAATTTATTTAGCTGTAGTGACAGCCAACAGCTAGAGTAATGTATAATACAATAGCAATTTATTTTCAGCGTTTTCTGCTTAGCTTGATGCAAAAATCAGTCCATTAACAAAGCTGAACAAATGAGTGTGATTTCAAGGCTATGGGGCAAAAAATTGACATAATGTTATATTGTTCCCAAATCAACTGTGATGCTTTGGCAAACCGTCAAACAAATGAGGCCACTTTGGGACCCATTTGTATGCTGTAATGGCAGTGCTCCTGCTCTTGGGTTTGTTTAGTGGCATTTCCATAAACCTGCTGTTTGAAAAATGCAAAAACCTCTTACTCCATTACTAAACATGCTTTTGGTTGTCGGGCTGTCGGAGAGGATTTCTATTTTCATTTGTGAAATTATTTGTATTTTGCATTCATGAAACTTTACAACTTAAGAACTGATGTATCTGACAGTTAAATCTACTTTAACAAAGAATCACTTTTTGCAATATATAATTTTAATTAGCTGAAAAAAATGCATACATCTTAAGTTAAGTAAAGAAATAATAAAGTCCCACCTTGTGCACCATTGTTGGGGTCTGCATCTTCAGCAGCTGCTGCCTCCTCTTCCAGCTCTGGATCATCGCCTTGCTCTTGGGGGGCGTCAGGAGGCTCGGGCTCTGCCTCATTCTGGGCTAGAGGATCAGCAGGTGCTGGCTGGGCCGCAGGGGGATCACCAGCTGCTGCCTGACCTGCAGCTTGTGCCTGGGGGAGAGGGAACACGGGGCATAACTTCAAAAAACAGAGTAACTTATCATGTAATGAAATCACAATATGTTGTCTAGTATATTAATTATCTATAACACAATCAACCACAATGTGTGTAACTGAAGGAAAATAAAAATACTAGCAGCTGCCAGTGCCACCCCTCCACCTACTAGTAAATGTACCCATCATATAAATTTGACAATTCTAGGTGATTCTCAACCTCTGACCTTGAGTTCAAGGTCACCGGACTTGAACTTTTTTTGAGATGTTGATATTTGCACCTATGGTTTGAATTTCAAAATCCTACGTCTCCTTGTTCTCAACTTGTTGCATTCCCAGGATATTCAGATAACTTGACCTTGACACCAGGAGTCAAATTCATCCTGAGGTTTTTAGTGGATGCATCTAAGATAGGGTATTTGAAAATGCTAGTTCACTTTCTTGTCCAGTTATTGGATTCACAAATGTTTTTAAAAACTTGACCCCTGATGTTGAGGTTGAGATTTTTAGTAGCTGCACTTATGATATGAATTTCCAAATCCTATGTCATCTAGTACTCAACTTATTGTAATCACAAACTTGGGTTTCCAAAACACTCACCCACATGTGACAACAGGGTGACGACAATATCCCATCAACCTTTTACAGCTGGGGGTTTAAAAAAAACCACCCAAACACAGTAAAAACATTTACTCATTTGCTTCTATTTACTTTCAATGACCTGTCCCACCACTATAATTTAAGTTGATTATGAGTTGGATAATTAGCAGGAGATTCATTTGCTACAGCAGGATGTGGTATGGTAATTACACACATTGTCATAAATGTGTAAGGTGCATGCAGCATGTTATTCTGGTTAGCATTTAAATAGCTCATGTTTTTAATTTGCAGTTAAGTGAATTACATAAATCAGATTTTTTTACTGTGTCATTTTAAACCTCAAAGAAACACAATTATACCATCCAGTTAAGAATCTAATTTAGTAATCAGTCCAGCAAAGTACCTCATTGGCTTGTCCGGCAGCATTGGGCTGTGGTGGCTGGTGCTGTTCTAACCACTGGGGGGCTCCACCGTGGACTATCTGTTCTCTGAGCCATACCAGACTAATAAATGCACATAGGGTGCAGGTAACCACAAAGCAACCCTGTAGACAATCTGCAAGCAGGTTCTCCCTGTAGGAATAAAAACAATAGCACACATTCAATAAAAATGATCCTCTGTTACTCATCTACTGTCCAGTAAAGAAAATAGACAAGCTAACAATCTTGATCTCCATCAGGTTTTGCATATTTTGTGCTACAGTTGATGATAAAAAGCATTATCACTCACGTAGAGAGCATGTCCAGCGGCAGTGTCAAAAGAGAGCTCACAGAGCCGGTAAAAAGACACTTATAGATGCGACCTGGGGAAAAAAACATATTTAAAATCTACCCGTTTCTATTGTATGAAAATTTGTATAGTTCAGGCTTACATTTTTACATTAAGTACTGAGAGGGATTTACATGTTTTGGAACAAAGAACACACTTTCTTGTTATGTATGTAGTGACACTAAACCTATAATGCTCTTTAACATTAGCTAACATGAACACCTTATATGTTACTTTGACTGTATTTAACACCCCAGAAAGGGGAAATTTGTAAATGCGTGTAAGTGCACAGACATTTCCACATACAGCAGATGTGGAAAAACATTTAGAGGGTCACCATATAAAGAATATTTGCTCCCAAATCTATTAAATAAGTTGGTCATCAACACTAAAATAACAGTACTTCTAAAAGTTAAAACAAAAATATGATTTCATAAATAACTTGTACATGTTAGACAATTTTTTCCTTTTTAAAGGGGTTTTAAAGATAATTTCTCCTTGTATTCATGTCTGTGGATACTTACATGCAGTGAGAGGAACAACACCAAGCCATGCAAAGGCCACCAGTGTGTAATGGAACCAGTAGCGAATGGCAGTGCCCACACTGGTAAGAAGGCCGGCACAAATGTCCTGGATGGGCAGACGTGAGGGCATGTCTGGGGAGTAGACTGAAGAGGACAGACGGGAAAGAGTGAACCAGAGTCAAATTATCTTTTGTGCTTGGTCATTTTCTTTTTTCGCTGATAGCAGCTATTTAGATTATTCTGTAACACTAAATGAAAACAGCACCAACTAATGAATAATTCACATGCAAAAAAACAAACAAACAACAATTTATATGGCCCCCTCCGTAAGGCTAAATTGGAGGCTTGCGGCTACAAAATGCATTTTAATGGATTATCTGTTAATGTCACAAGGACTTACTTGGTGTGAAAGCAAATCTGTGCTTGCATAATTCACAGTACTCCTTCCTGCTGTGCTTCAGCCACTGGACCAAACTGTAAAATGACATTTAAAGAATGAAGAAAACTGATGAAAACAATGTAATATTTGTGCTCTATTTTCACATTTTGAGCACATGAATAATGACTGGATTGAAAAACGGCTTCATACACATATTCATTTGTTACATCCAATGTATTATGTGTGTCCCAATATAAGACATTTTTCCCACTGTGAGAATGTGTATTATTTAACCTTCAGGGCCTGAAATGCCTAGTGTAAATCATGCCAATTTTTGGTTCCAAAAAGTGGCATGATTTTTAGGAAGTCCTTTCAAAATCCCATTTAAGACATTTTAAGCCTGAAATAACCCATAAAAAAATATTTTTATTAATTGGTGTCTTCAGATTTGGTCAGTTTGAGATATTTGGATTAAGTTAGATAAATTCAATTGCCAATAGAAAGGATTGCAACGGTGCAGATTTAAAGAACAGTCCAAGTCCAGACACTTCCAAAGGTCTGAAGTGTTGACCCAACATAACCTTTTCATGATACCACTGCCATGGCTACAATAGTAGTAACACTGCCACCAATATGATGCAATGAAAATGTAAGTGCAGCTGGGACTACTGAATCTGTCACTGTGAGACTTGCTACCTCTCAGACTCCTTATAGACACACCTGGTATCAATTTAAAAACCCTACATTGCTTTGGCCTCAAGTTATGACATGCACAAGATTTTCAGAAAACTTACTCTGAGCTTGCGATCATGGTCAACTAGATTTAAACTCATTCAGGATTTTTAGTAGATGCAAATATAAAATCACTTTGAATGTCACTTTGTTCTTGAGTTATTGCATTCACAAGATTTTCAGAAAAATTTGACCTTAGACTTTAGGGCTGTTCGATATAATGATATATATCGGATGACGATATAAAACCATCTATCGTTTCATTTTACGCTATCGTTTGTTTCGTGGTGTCGTAAAATAAACTGTTTAGGGCAATATTTTTTTCATCGTTTTGATGGTCACTGTAGTGGCTATATTAATGTCTTAAAGTTCTCTCTTTCTCTTATAATATAATATTGCTTATAATATTATTATAATATTATAATATTATTATATCTTATAATATTATTGCTAATATATATTGTAATATATCTATATCACTAAAGCACTTCTGGATGGATGCAAACTGCATTTCGTTGCCCTGTACCTGTGCATGTGCAATGACAATAAAGTTGAATTCTATTCTATTCTATTCTATATTTAATATAACCACACTACAGACAGACAAGCGCCAGTAAAACCATCGCGTGTCCGCTTGTTTATTTTCCATATAAACCTTTCACAATAAAGCTCAAGATCCTGTTGAGACGTTTCAAAATAAACTGAATCACGTGAAAGAGTATGCAGAGTATTTACGGATGAAAAGCAATAAAGAGCCACCAGGTGCTAAAAAATAAACCTTAGACTCAAACGGTAGAACAGGCTTTTCCCCGCAGCACGTCGTGTAATAAATACTCACAAAGAAAACGGTGACCGTTACAACTGATGTCTAAAAATGTATAGTTTCATGCATCGGTTAAAACAGTCGACTCCAGGTACATGACGCCCAGCTGGAAACACTTCGAGCTGTGGAGCTCCCCGAAATTCACAGAATTTAGAGAAAATGGTAAATTTTTGTGATTTATATCGTTACTTGGGACAATAGATGTCTTATATCGGGATATGAGATTTTGGTCATTTCGCACAGCCCTATTAGACCTTGTGGTTGAAATCTTCCATTTTTTTTAGTAAATAAATGCAAGGTATCAATTTCAAGCGCTCTTACAATAACAATACCCAGTATTAATATACTTCAGTATCAGACTGACAATATCAGTCTTTTCCAGCTGAGGGGTAATAAAAACATTTCATTGTAAAATCCACACTAATTAACAACAATCTGTGTTTGTATAGTATAGTATGTTGTCTATAATAACACCATTCCAGCTTACTGGGACACTGAAATGTAGCATTATTATTAATATGCATATGGGTCATGAAAGGGAGTTACCATCAGTCGAATCCTACAGTACAACAACATTAAGAATAACATGCGTTTACACTGGACAGAACTATTTTATCTAAGCAAAACTTTCAAAAAACGCAAAACAATCCAGGTCTGGTCTTTGCTTTGCTCTTCTACACACTCACAAACTTCAAAATACCTTCATCTTTAATTTTCACAATGCAAATTTCTCACCTAAGACCTGTAATATGGTATACTGCCATACAATATTGTTACCACTACAGAGAGGGCCTAACCTGTGCTTCAGGAAGTTCTCAAGAAACAGAACTTAAACTAAGGAAGGAAATTTCATTTTCCAGATTACTTTGATTTTCAAATCAAGGGCAAATGTGCGCACCATATTGGAATGATCTGATTACAAAACTGCCTTTTGAAAACTATTTATTATTGACACAAGAACAAAATGATGAAAGAACAATGCTATATCATGTGCAATACATCGATTTAGCAACACTGGGTTGAATGAAGCTTTCACAACCGCTTGTTTACGTTGTGAGTCAGGAGACTTCCTAGCTTAAAACCAAGATGTCAAAATCATTTTACACCATGGGCCACATACAGTGCACTTTAATCTTAAGTGGGCCAGACCAGCGAAACTCCCCTTTCTATTAATGTGAAACATTTAGGTACACGTTCAAACCCTGAGAAGTCTTTATATGAAGAAAAGAAGGGCAATCCAACAGTAATTCCCAGTTATGCACTCAATCACAGTTTCCAAAGCCTTTTAGTGGGCCGGATTAGAGTCTTTGCCAGGTCAATTCTGGGGCCCGGGCCTTATGTTTGACATCCTTGGCTAGAGAAGTTATGGGAAAAGTAAGAATAAATGACTGTCTTGCAGTAACTAAGGCAGCATCTGTGAACATTCTGAATCTAATTAGTTACACCATGGTTACCGTGCTGTTTGTATGATTTTTTTTTTCTTTTAAATGTTTAACATAAAAAAGAGAAAGTTTTCCTTGGGAGGATCTGAGAACTACTTCTTCACAAGGTCACAATGAAAGCTGACAGAAAGAGGAAGAGACAGCCTAACACACTTACCATTCCTGGTGGATGAACTTGATACTGCCAGTGCAGACACAAGGGTGGTACAGGGGTTTGTCTGGGGTCCCCTCAGAGCGGCACACGCGACAAATATCCGCTACACACAAACAAAAACACACAACAGTTTCAATTTCAATGAATGTCTGATCCTCTTCGCCAAAGGTTAGCAAAACAGACGCGAGAGCAAGTGTCAGAGGGTGTGTATGTGGTGTCATATATACATATATATGCACAGTAATAGAGGATATTTAGTTAAAAGCAACATTTAAAAAAAATATTTGCACCAGCAGCGTGGCTTATGTAAACAGAGCGCACAGCAGGAAACTGATGACATCACTGGTAAATTCTGGTCCTTTCTACGCTCCCCGCTACTTATTGCACTATCCCCACATGCTAACATCGTGTGCTTTAAAACACCGTTTTCTCCCGTCTTAGCTGGCTACATCCAGCCAGCTAAGTTTAACCATTAGCAGGCCAGCTCAGCGGTCGGCGAGGTGATGCACTTGTGAAGCTAATGCTAGCTATTGATGAGAAATAAGCTACTAGAGGCATTTTTTTTTTTTTAAATTTACCTTCTTCAGCAGTATCCATGTTGCTCACTAAGCACCGGTCACCGTCTGTTATTCGACTAATTTGTACCGTGAACCCATCCACGACACGGACAGTATCGTTTAGCTAGCTCAGTTAAGCTAGCGAGACGACAATATCCTTATGGGTCAATTGCATTGACAATCATAAAATGGTTTCCCCACAGATTAAAACGTAAATCTTCGCTCCGCTGTGTTTTCTCGCGTCCAGTATATGTTCGCCAGTACACAAAGGTTTCTAATTCACTGTGTATGTCTAATATAACACAAGAAACCAGGGGGTAAACGCTACATCTCAGGGTGTTGATCATACGACAGTTTAAACCTGGGAGACAAATGGCTAGCTTAACCTGCTAACGCATGCGCCAACGACACTTCTGGCTCCTGTCATAACAGTTTTACTTCCCTACAGAGGTTCGAGTTTTACGGCAGGGAAACGACCATAACAACCGTCACGTGATTGTATTTCGTGTAATATTTTACTCAAATAAAACTAAATAATAAAAATGCAAAGAAATAAAAAAGATAGACGCAAAATTAAAAGTTACATACAATGAGAGAGAAAGAGCACCTGCAATATTTCGAAAATAAGAACTAAAAGTGTCAAGTAGACGTCACTATTAAACATTAAATTCTGCAGGAACAACAGGAACAAACATTTTTATTGGGAGGTTTTTCCGAACAGATAAGAGCTGTACTTAAGTATAAATATGTGGTCAAACTTGTCACCACAATACTTGTACACTGATCATTCGCTACAAAAATGAGCTTCAGCATTTATCTTGGAACTTTATTTCGCTCTCTTTATATGTTTCTGTACTTATAAACCAATATTCTGTATTAGAAAAGTACACGTATCAAAAAAAGAGCAAGAATAACAATAACAAAATTAAAATGTGAAGTCTCGACACCAGTCAATCAGCCACTACAGCAATACGCGATCTGCCACGCACCGGCGCCGTGGCTTAGTTGGTTAAAGCGCCTGTCTAGTAAACAGGAGATCCTGGGTTCGAATCCCAGCGGTGCCTTTTTGCAAAAGGTCGTCAAATTAATTTGACTTCTTGGTCCACTTTAATCTTAAACGGGCCGAACCAGATTAGCTCCTCTTTCTGCCAAGAAATTTAACTACACGTTTAATCTTAATTAACATAAGATAAAGAACAATATGTCTATGTTTTTCAATGTGATGAGCACATCCTGCTGCTAAAAATAATGAAATGAAGGAAATTTTCCAGAATTAATAAATAAATCTGTAAAAATACAGACGTTAGGGTAGATCATTAACTCAGATTACAAAAGTGAACATTTTCATCATTTTACATAAAAAAAAAATCATTCGTTCATTTATTTTTGTTTTAATGTGGGTCTCTTGTTAAAAAACAACAACAACAAAAAAAAAAAACCCAAACAAAAAAACAAGGAAAAAAGTCCCAAATCTATGCAAAACCAGCCTGATTGGAGTCGTTTCCGGGGTTATTCTGGGCTCATGTTTCTATCCTATGCTATTCTATGCTATTCTTATGTTTGACACTCTCTGCATACATACGTTATCAATTAATAACACTAAACAACAAAACCCTATCCCATTTAAGCAAGCCAGAGATAGGAAAGAAAAAATATACAGACACACATACTGTGAAAACAATACCAGGTTTGTCCTCAGATAGTCACTTCTCACCTGTTTAAAGATTAAATACAGTTTAAATTCAACTGATTTCATTCAAAAATAGGACGCATACAGTTTGCAGCGTAAAAATATTCCCTGTAACCATGCATGAAAGAAAGAAAGAAAGAAAGAAAGAAAGAAATCATGCATGGAGAAAGTCATAAAAGTGTTATCGCTTTTATTTTGAAAGTGGAAAGGAATTTCAACTTTGTCCAACTGCTAGCTCTCTCCCCTCTTTATAAGCAGATCAAGATTTTGACTTTCAGCCAGGCAGCTACGCAGAAACTCGCAAACCAGCAAGGTATGTTTCTCACGTCGTCTTTGCAAACGGATTTTTCTGTCCAGTGTTGGATTTCATTAGTTTACATGGAAAAAATATAGAAGGGGTGGAATCGGTTAACTGAAAAGAGTTATGCAGCAAAGCATGTGGAAGTATTTTGCTTTGTCATGCTTTGTTGCGCAAATGTCACAAGTGAGTCCATGTGTGCACACGGGACATTATTCTTTTGGGTTTTTTTTTTTTAATTTTAATACATCCCAGTTTTACTGTCTCCTTTTTTTACCAATACTTTCTGTGCTTCTGTCTTCATCTCTGCCAGCAGATGGCAAACGAAGCCAAGCCGTGTCCCTGCGATATTGGTGATCGCATGGAGTATGGAGCGCTCGGCCAGGAGGTCCAGATAGAGCACTTTAAAGCTTATGTAGTAAAACCATCCACTGCATCCGACAAGGCTATTATTGTCATTCAAGACATATTCGGTTGGCAGCTTCCCAACACCAGATACATGGCTGACATGCTTGCTGCTAATGGATACATGTGCGTTTATGTGACTGACTCATTGATAGACTGGATTGAGATTCCTGAGGCGAATGTAGGATTTCTAGAATCAGTGATTTTCTGAGATTTTGATTCCTCCTTTTTCTGTTGTTTTATTGTGAGCAGAGCCATTTGTCCAGACTTCTTTGTTGGAAAGGAACCTTGGAGTCCAACAAAAGACTGGTCCAACTTTCAAGAGTGGCTTCAGGACAAGAAGCCGACAGCTATTAACAAGTAAACAAACGCGTGAACTACGTAATGCAGCAGCTACTCATAGCTCTGATAGCTTTCTGACCTTGTGTGATAGCGCACACTAATTGAACTTTTCCTTCTCAGAGAGGTGGATGCAGTGCTGAAGTTCCTGAAGAATCAATGCGGAGCCAAACATATCGGAGTAGTAGGCTTTTGCTGGGGAGGGGTTGCCACACATTACCTGGCCTTACTGTATCCAGAGATTAAAGCTGGAGTGTCTGTTTATGGTACGCCATTGTTACAGCAGAACACGAGGTATGGTATATGGAAAATGTTTTTGTTATGGTTTTATGTGATCCTGTGCAGGAATAGTTAGAGAGAGAGAGGACAGGTATGAGCTGAAGAGTCCAACACTGTTCGTCTTTGCAGAGAATGACAGCGTTATCCCTTTGGACCAGGTTAGTGTGAATTGTGGACCGATTAGTTTTAGCAGCAACTTTTGTATGCAGACAACGTTAACTTAAAAATGTCAGAATTTCTGCCATGACATGTGCGCTGACATCATTTTTGCCCATCAGGTGAGTGCTCTTGAAGCCAACTTGAAGGAGAAATGTAAAGTGGACTACCAGGTGAAGATATTTCCTGGTCAGACTCACGGATTTGTTCACCGCAAGCGAGAGGACATCAACCCCGCTGACAAACCCTACATCCAGGAGGCCAGAAAAGACCTGCTCAACTGGCTCAACACGTACATGTAAATGGGAATGCCAGGAAACACCTTAAAACTCTGCTTTATATAATCATATCCACAATAATTAATCACAACATTATAAGACGATCTGTAAGAGGTGCTCATAATGAGTCTTTCTGTTGGTTTTGTCTGAATATTGATGCCTGTGTCTTATGGAAGCTTGTATCAGCAACTGTTTTTTGCCATCCGTAAATCAAAATTTCAGGTTATTGTACATCTAACTGCAAATTTGGTTTGAAACTTACTAACTCCATATTGACAATAAAGACCTTCAAAGGTATTAACTAAAAATGTTGATATATTGAAGCAAAATTTTGACTTATATAGGCAAAAAGCCCCCCCCCCAAGCCATAGCAGAAAAAAGCTTCCATGTTATCTTAGGGGTTTAGGAAATTATGATATTATTGTTAGTGAAATAAGAACTTATATCAAAACTATATGTATACTGTTTTGTTAATCTCAGATCATAAACAATAAATATGAACTATTTCAAGAGTGCATGGATTCATTACATAATTATATCTTCTTGAATAAAAAAATAAAGAAAGAAAATAAAGAACTTGAAAGCAAAAGTGTGGAAATTTCAACAGACCAACATTTTAATGGTGACTCTGGTACTACAACAGCTTGAACATGTTGTATCCAACTATAAATAGCGATTCGTGGTGCAGCTTGGACACGATGCTCGGGGAAGTGCTGAAAACCTCTAGAACGGCATTTGTTCAAGAGGGCGCCCGAGCCTTTCTCGTGTTCAGGAGGGCTTCAGTCCTCTGTCTCCCCGGGGCTTCGGATGTCGTCTATCTTCAGGATCATCTTGACTACCTGAGTAGCGAGCAGGATCTGCTGCTTCTTGCCAATCAGGGTCTCGATCACATGCTGTTGCTTCATGTCTACAGGGGGAAAGAAGGGAGGAAAAAAAAAAAAGAATTCAATAAATCATTGTGCTTTAACATTGAAGTGCAGTGCTGTCATCTCCAAAGGTGGTAATCCAGACTTCCAGACTGAAGCCATGTTTAGTTCAGTATCTACTGCAGTGTATTATGTGCAGAGCAGGTGGTTGCTTACCATTGGTGTTTTTGTGTAAACAGTCAATGCCCAGGAATGGGTTGTTCTCTCTGACTTGTTTGGCTCTGACCTCTGTCATGGTCTGGATGGGGTTCAGCCCGCTGTTCTCAGCCAGTGCCATTGGGATTACCTCTAAAGCATCAGCAAAAGCCCTCATGGCATACTGTTCCAATGATGGGCACTGAAAAGGAAATTGACAGATGTCAATGAGAGTCGAGCAGGAACACAATCATGTTTATCGTAAATGCTAAGGTCAGAAAGTCTCTGATGCAATTTCTCTTACTTTGTCTGCAGCCTGGTTGACAGCTAGGGCACATGCGATCTCTGAAGCACCACCTCCGTACACGACTCTGTTGTCCTTGACCAAATTGCGGATTACGCACAGAGCATCATGGAGAGCACGCTTAGCCTCCTCGATGATCTATCAAGAAAGATGACACTTAATCAAACTGGAATAATAATTAAAAAAAACAAAACATGTAATTATGAATTTGCTTTTGGGCTCACCATTTTGTTGCCTCCACGGATGAAAATGGTCACAGCTCTGGTGTTTTTGCACTCCATGATAACCAACATGTGATCCTTGGTAGTGCCGAAGGAGATCTCCTTCACCAAACCAGCTGTGCCGAGCTTCTCCGGTGTCAGCTCACAGAACCTCGGGACAATGCGGCCTCCTGTAGCTATTGCTATCAACTGCAGACAAACAATTGATATCGACACTTCAACATAAACTCCACTTTATATTTTGTACTTGATGTAACATATGGCAAAAAGTTGCAAATACCTGACTGATCAAAGTGACAAAGGACAAAAAAAAGTGTTTGATTAAAGAGTAATTTTGCATCTCGTCTTACCTCAATCTCAGGCCCTCCAACCCAACGCACAGCAGGCAGGTCATTTTGCAGCAGAAGATGGTTGGCTTCATCATCAAAGCCCCACTGGCAGATGGCCAAGTTAGCCCCATTACTTTTGACCTAAAATAAACGTGTCCATAAGCATGTGTGCCGATATGTGTATACTTATTTGCGGCTGCGATTTCTATGTTAATCAGTCAATAAATGAAATGGTTAAACATCAGTTGTTAACAGACTCTGAGGGTACCAACCTGTTGGATCATCTCCTCAAATTTCTCTTTTTCATATTTCTGGAGAGCTTTGTAGTCTTCCACAGAAGTCACATCCAGCTTATGCTTGGTCTTGGGCTTAGGAGGCTCAAACGGGCAGGTAAGAATGGCAATTTTAGCATCTTTCAGAACCTGTGAAATAACAAAGGACAAGCTGTTAATCAAATTTTACAGATGGAGGTCAGAACAGAAACATTTATTTTGCCCCAGAAACTTTCAACTGATTTGATTCTTTTTGATCAAACACCAGACAGCCAATGACATCGTGTTACAAATTCCCATCGATCATACCTTGGGCATCTGGGGGTGGCTGAACTCTTTGTCGACTACGACTCCCTTGATGAGCTGTGTGTCCTCCAGCTTTCCTCCGACCTTGCCTTCCATCTTGATGAGCTCGAAGTCGACATCCTTCCTCTCCATATCGGCCACAGTGAGGATGGCATTCACTGCAATCTCTGCCATCTGTCTGTGGCACCGGTTGATGCTGAAAGACAAACAGAACTTTAGATAAAGCGTGGTAACAATGCTATTGCAAAAACACTGAAAAAAGGTTTTGCATTTGTTGCATGATGATAAGTCTGTGTCAGTTCTGACAGAAACACAAGTGCAGGTTCATTTAAAATGAACAAAAATATTTCTGCATCCATGCTGGAAGAACTTTAGAGATTTTGTTAAACAAAATGTATTGAAACAACATCTTTTCCCTTCCTTAACTCAAAAACAGAATAATAATCAGGAAATTTCTCTACTGACAGTTGTTATTATCTGCTCTATGACAATGTAGAAAAAGATGTGCCAGCTAGGTCAAAAGAGCATTTGGAAATGTAGACAAGCAGAGGAAACTAGTCCAAAATAATTACTGTTAATTGTATTACTTATAACATAATAGTAAAAATAACACTAATAAACAAAAAGAAATAACCCAACAATATTTTGTATGGGGGACTTACACTTTGGATCCCAGTGTTGTCATGGCTGTTTGAACGAGAGGTTCTGTATTGTTGGGATCGTAGGGGAAGGTTTCAGCAATTTTGTCCAACTGCTCGGTGGCGATACGTGCGGCCTGGTCATAACCGTCAGAGATCCTGATGGGATGGATTCCACGGTCCAGCAGCTGCTCAGCCTGTTCCAGCAGAGCTCCGGCCAGAACTGAGGGCAACAGAGAAGATGCAAATGCAAAAGCTAATCAATCTACAACCATAGTTTAGATAAAAGTTCCCTCATACGATGGAAGAGTCTACATTGAGAGCATCAGAACTTCTCCCAAGTAGTCCCAAGTCTGTATTTCTTTTTTTATTTAAAAAACAAAACAAAAAAAAAAAACCATCCTCATCTTCCTTTTCCATACCTACAACTCCAGTGGTTCCATCACCAATCTCATCATCTTGGGACTTTGACAGCTCCACCATAAGCTTGGCAATCTGGTGGTCCACATCCATCATGCTGAGAATGGTGGCGCCATCGTTGGTGACAGTTACCTCTCCATCTCTGTCAACCATCATTTTATCAAGACCTGCATGGAAAAAGTAAAAAGAAAAAAAAAGGCACAGGAGAAATAAGTGTTAAAAATCGGTATTCTAACGGCCAACTCTAATTCACTAAAAGCAATAATGACATATAGTTTCAAACACAAAGGCTTCACTTTCAAAATGACAAACCGTTTGGACAGTTTGGTATGACAACACTACACTGGTTCAGACTTACCATTTGGTCCCAAAGACGTTTTAAGCGTTGACGCGACTGCCTTGGCTGCCATAATATGAGACTGCAAAATAGAAACATTTCCGAGTCATGCACACGTTTTTATTTTATTCCAAAGATAGGTAGAACTTCCCTTTGCCTGAAAAACCCAAAACCTAAAATTCTGTGCATCACCGATGAGAGAAGTGGGCACAACCCTGTCAGCAGCTCCTACCGGCTAAACGCATTACAGAAAGCACATGGGCCCCACCATTAGCATGACTGGCTAGTTATTTGGCTAATGCTATAGAGATGCTCTTGCACAAACAACTTAAGATTACATGATGAACCTGTGCTTAGTAATCGCAATCCACCTGTCATACGAGATCTGTATACCCAACTCAATAAATTAACTATAAAATAGCAGCTTTCTAACGAAAAGCTGTGTAGCGCTTGCTAGCCCATTGTACCTTCAATGCGTCAATTCCCGTTAACCGTGTCTTCTTATCCTGGTCTTTAATGATGATAAAAGGCCTTCCATACTCATCGAAAGCCAGTGTCCCCAAAGTGGACATGTTGACGGAGGGATTGGGTCACGTATTAAGTATATAAAGAATGAAATAATGAGTCTTAATAATAGAAATCTGGAGTGTGACTAAGCTGTGAGCCGCACGGGTCCGCCGGCGACTTCTGGAAGGCTCCGCGGGCGGAGAGGGCGGAACCAAGTACTGCTCAGTGTATCCTATAACATAGTTGTAATCTCTTTCTTTATAAGATAGCATTAAGAAATTTAAACAGTTTATACATATTCTAAAAAAACTAATTATCGCCTCATCGCACTTAGAATATTGTAAGAATTAAAGTAAAAAGACACTTTTTTACAATATGGTTTCGCCCGATCTCGTTCAATCTCAGTCTGCGACCTGGTCTCGCGTGAATTGCAGTGACAATATTATAAAATTCCATGGGAAGGGCAGGACATATTACTGTATGATTTTCACCGCACTTTTGTAAAGGTAAACACCCACAGAGAACTGAATACACTACATATATCTGATTTTAATTCCATATAAGCATATTTCACAAAGATTCGTGTTTTAAAGACGGGACTTATACTTTGACAACGTGACCTGATTGCGATGTGTCAGAATTAAGTTGTTAGCTGTCGCCTCTAACTAACTTTTAGCGAAACTTGTAACTTTGCTATCAATGTAAATCCGCTGCTTTTCACGGAAATGCATGAAACGTATGAAACAGCACGCTAATACCCACGCGCACTATTATGGTAACTTCTCTAAACGTCAAGAAATGACGTAACGTCCGGTTACTTGATGGTAGTGTCCAGGGCTGCAAAAGCTACGAAGGTTGTTCTGTGGCAGTCTCTCTGTCAGCTGTCAAATGTTCACGCATGTTGGTAAGCCAAAACACCTGTAAAGACTACCTGTTTTTCTTTCCTTTCCTTTAAAAAAAATATTACGGTCACTGTCATGTCCACTAAGTCCATCTATGTATTGATGTATCTTTGAAATTACTGTATGCGCCTCTGTATGTTTACCACAGATTACAAGCACAAATGTTTGCGATCAGAACTACATTAATACGCTAGATATGCAGTTAGAACCGGTCTACAAACACTTCCTTTGATTTCCTTTGTACGCTGTGGTAACATAGGTAAGCAGTCTTTTTGTTAACCTAGCAAATCGACTTCTTAGTACTAGGTATGAGTAATGATATATTTGCATCTGTTGCTTCATCTTTGTTTTACATAATTTTGGCATCATGCTTGAGCTGACAACCCCTCACACCTGAGTGGACATAGCAAGTTTGTAAACATAAAAATGAATCAGCTTTAGCCTCCTGGTTGTGTGCACTAAGTCCTTGCTGAGACACACGATCAGAGCAGCCATGGTCTACTGTGAAAATTGTTAATTATAAAATGTCATGTAGTTATAAACACAGTGCACAAATGACCTCGTTTCTGTATGGATTTTCTAGCATGCCCTGTGAAGTGAAGCCTCGGTTTGTGGTCCTGTATGGGTCTCAGAAGGGCCAAGCCCAGTCCATAGCAGAAGGGATAGCCGAGGAGGCGGAGGAGCACGGGCTGGTTGCTGATCTCAGTTGCTTGAATGAGAACGAGAAGGTACATTCTAGTTTTCATTTATGTAGCGATCTTAGTCGTGTGTTGTGATGTACTTTTCCCAATTAATGAAGATATTGACCCTTTCTTCTTTGCTTTATTAGCATCTGTATAAAGGGAATTTTTACCATAAAGGCACCAGTTTGGGAATGGTAGAAAAAGATTAACACATGAAGGCCATAACACCATAAAAGCATAAATATCAACAATAAATAACAGCATAAATATGTCAATAAAACAAATACAATCACTTTAGGTGAAGTACATATCTGTATAAAGTAAAATATTTACCAAGTCGCCCTCAGTTCAGCGATAGTTTAAAAAAGTTTAATAAAAGAAAAATGATACCAAACAACACATCAACAACATTTTAATAAATATGATGCTGACTGATGGTTGTGTTTCTCTCGTCATTCACATAACTGGTTCCAGTACAATTTGGAGAAGGAGAGTGCCCCAGTGGTCTTTGTTGTTTCTACTACTGGAGATGGGGAACCGCCGGATAATGCCTTAAAATTTGTAAAGCGCATCAAGAGGAAGACCCTCTCCACTGACCACTATAAGCACCTTTCTTATGCACTTTTAGGTAAATTCTTTTATAAGGGTCTGTGGTAGCGCTCCTTGTAGCTCATCTATCCGTATGGGAGTTTAATTTGAAAAACATGTTTGTGTATATCATCACGATGCAGAGCATTGCGCTGTTTACTTTCTGAACAGTTGCTGGAGAGTCTCAATCTGTTTCCCTCTGTCTGCTCCAGCCTTAGGAGACACAAATTATGCAAATTTCTGCAACTGTGGCAAGACCATTGAGCGCCATCTACAAGAACTCGGAGCCAAGCAATTCTATGCTACGGGTTATGCAGATGATGGTATAGGGTAAGTTTTGCAGAGAAAGAAAATGTAAACATCCAACTTTCAGAGCACATGCAGACACATTAAACCCATATTGGTTTTCTTTTGTTTATGCTGCTGTCATTTGTGAACTTTGTTCTCTCTAGGCTGGAGTTGGTTGTGGATCCCTGGCTTGGGGGACTGTGGAAAGCTATCAAAGAATCCTTATCAAAAATGGCTTCTGTTGGGACAGCTCACTTGAAAGAGAGCCCAGAGGATTCAACCAAAGAAACTCCAGATTCATCAGTTCCAGATGTCCAACTGAACCTCTTAAGCATCGCTGACCAGCAGAACTGCGAGTCAGTCAGAGCATCTGTACCCGCGGACTCCAAATTTGCATCTGTTGCTTCATCTTCAGTTTCTGTCGCTTCTGATCTCAAGCCAGCTTCTCCTGCGGGGAGCCCTGGGTTGGCATCCCAGTCTGGTGACGCTGCCAGTGTTTCCACATCAGCATCAAAAACACACACAGAGGAAACTGGAGTTCCCCACGTTGCACTGGCACACTCACTGTCATGCTCCGTGCCACCGCTATCTGAGTCCTCGCTCAATGTTCCTGCTCTGCCTCCTACCTATCTAGATGTTTCTCTTCAGGAGGTGGACACTATGGAAGAGGTGATGAATGTTCTTGCTGCTAGAACTTGGATTTAGCCCATGTTTCCTCCTTCACTGGCCACTAATTTTTTATTTATATTTTTCTTTAGATTGTGGGGCCATTAAACAAAGAGGCTCTTCATCAGGTGCCTATATCCAAGGCAGTTCAACTGACCAGTGGAGATGCAGTCAAGACAGCACTTCTCCTGGAACTGGAGATCTCTGTAAGCATGAGAAAAGATGCTCATTTAAATGAAGCTTTAATTAACCCCCAGTAAAGATTTAGATTGCAAGTTCAGTGTTGTAAGTTTCTTTTTTTCCATTCTCAGGCTTACCCAGTGTTGGCTTATCAACCAGGGGATTCCTTTGATGTGTTCTGCCCAAACAGGGCCGCAGACGTGGACCACATGCTCCACAGGCTGGGCCTTCACAGTCAAAGGAACCACCATGTCAATATTTCGCTGCAAAAAGACACTAAGAAAAAAGGTAATACTACAACTGGTACACTCTTGAAAATAACACACAATATGGACCCCATTAAGCTCATCCTTTTAATTTTCCTTCTTCCCCTCTTAAAGGTGCCCAGGTGCCACCCTACATCCCACAGAATGTTTCTCTCCTGTTTTTGCTCACATGGTGTCTGGAGATCAGAAGTGTTCCTAAGAAGGTACCATTTTCCCCATATAGCTTTGCAGCTACTTGCTGCATAAACAAAGTCACTTTTTCATGTGACAATCTGCTTGTTATTTTACTGTCTTAGCATAATAAAGGGAATGTGTCTTTCTGACACCGCTACCTGCACGTTGTTTTTATTTGTTGTGTCAAAGCTGGGAGAAAAATGTGTCGAGTAGTGTGAGTCAGCAGCGGGTCTGGACCCAGAAGATTTGCAGGTGTTTGTATAGTTTGGTTTAATACGCTCAGGCAAGGCTGGATTTACTAAGTCCTGGTCCAAAGCTGAAATAATCATTTAACCTCCGTGATCCCTCTGTTGAAACGTTAAAATTAAGTTCACATTTGGTGCGTGAAAATGTCAAATTGCCCAAGTGTTGAGCTTTCGTCAGTTTGTGAGCTTTGGCTGGCGATGTGGCCTGCAGTAGTTTCCTCTGATTCCTTAAATGTGATTCATTAGAAACTGTTAATGGCGAAGTTATTATTTTCACATCATCTTGTTATTTTGATTGTTTGTTTGTTTTTAATTAGAGAGCTTAAGTGATTATTTAATGAAAAACAAAGAGAAAAAGTGAAAAGAAAATTCCATCTGGCATGAGCTGTATCAGTTATTTACTCTTCACTACACACTTGCAGAAAACATGACAGTATGTGGTAATAACCCTAAAGCTCTGATAAGCACGTCATTGTAAATACTGGTCTGAATCCAGTGCTTGATTCCCTTTGAAACCCTTAAATCGCACAACATTTAAAACACAGTTTATATTTAATGATGCACACTACAGGTTTGCATTTATTTAAAAAGGTTACATTTTCTGGGAGTAGCGGTGGTTGGTATTGTCACCTCACAGCAAGAAGGTCTTTGGTCTGAGTTTGCATGCTCGCTCTCCAGGTACTCCAGCTTCCTCCCACAGTCTAAAGGCATCTAAAGAGATTTTAGGTTATCTGATGATTCTAAACTGACTGTAGGTGTTATGTGTTAGCCCTGCAACAGACTGGCAACTAGCAGCCCCGCCTCTTCCTTTTGATATCTGACATAGGCTCCACTGCTCCATCTTGCAACCCAGAATAGGATAAATGGAAGAAAAAAGACGGATGGGTTACTCTTTCTCGTTAAGCATTTCAAAATATCTGACACGCTTATAAAACCCTGTGCAATAAAAAGTTGCTTTGTCATAATCATGAGTTAAGTTAGCGAGCCATTATATATTGAATTCTGCTTGGATTTTATTTAAAGACTCTTTTTGAACTTCACCCAAAGAATTGATAAAGTGTCAGAAAGATGTAGAACATCTAAACGTTAACGGCTTCACTCAGTTCAGTTCCCTCAGAAGTCTTTATAGACGTTTTGTTCACAGCTTCCTCTATTAAATTCCTGCACAGAAATAGATTTTTTTTTCCTGCCACTGTGTTGTTTAAAGGCTTACAAGATAGTAAATGTTTTATTTTACAACACCTGCCTGTGTAATGCACTTCAGCTGTTTCACTAAAGCCTGCAATTTTTAAGCTTCACATTTTTTTCTTTTTTTTTTAGGATCGGGAAAGATAATAACCTCTGGTTCTTTGGCAATGAGACTTCCCAGTCTTATGTGTAGCAGCATCAAACACAGGGAGATATAGCTGTACATCCTGATTCTCCAATTCTGCTGAGAAAAATGTTACACTCGATCCAGTGCAGTGAAGAACGTGCCACAAATCTTTGCATACATGCAGTCAAAGCTGTAATGAATCACTGAGATTATACAGAGCACTTCTTGACAAATACTTAAAGTTCAGATTACAGCATCTGATTGATTCATGGTTGCAGACTAAATTTTAAGCAGAAGCGTTTTAATGTTTCTTTGTGATCCCTTTAATCTTTTTATTTTAATTGCTGCCTACAATAAAAATAACAAGCAGTTACTAATGAAACGAATGAAATGCCGATTAAACCGCAGCATGTCCTCTGCAAATGTAACTGGGTAATTGATTGCATTAATCGATTTTTAGGACTTTGTTTGAGAATTAAAAGATTGCTTCTTCGCCTCTGCTAGTTTCTTAAGTCGTCTTAAAGGCCTTTTTTTCTCTTTTTTTATATAAAAAAGAAAATTATAATTTTGTAGTGGAAGAAATGGCTTTGTGCATATTAAAATAGCTGTACTACATAATGGGGTTGGAGTCAGGGTCTACCTGTTTAGATTTCAGACTTTGTGTACAGTGTGGCTGGCTCTCCTTTTTGTAAAAGTCACGACAATTGTGGCTGACGGAGGTGCAGAACAGCTTCGGGTGACAGCGCATCTGATTTCTGTGTCTCTGTCAGGCGTTTCTGCGAGCTCTGGTGGAGCATACAGGGGACAGCGTGCAGAGGAGGAGACTGCAGGAGCTCTGCAGTAAACAAGGTGCTGCAGACTACAACCTGTATGTGAGAGACCCGAGCCTCAGCGTTTTGGAGCTTCTTACAGCCTTCCCATCCTGCTCACCTCCTCTCAGCCTCCTTATAGGTCAGACTCCCTGCTGTTAGCTCACTCAGACAGAAAATTTCTGTTTTTTTCCACCGACTAACAGAGCGTATAATCATCATTGATAGAGTGATCTTTTCCAGGTTTTAATGGGGAATCTGAAAGTCTCTCTAAAATACACAGTGTGATAAAAATCAGTTTTAGTCATAATTTTGACCTATTATCATAGATAAGAATATTTTATGTTTTGGATTTTTCCAGTGTCTTCAAAAAAATCATTGCATTTTTTTTCAAACTTGCATGTTTAATTAAAACAAGTTTTCAATTTCCTTTAAAGAAAAGGAGAATTACAGTGATTGACGTGAGAGTGGGATTTTGACTGCACCCGCACTAAGTGTCAGTGGAATTATTTGTGAACTATTTATTTCACTTTTAATAACACCTCGTGTTATTGTCGCGCCTGCCTTCTGTCTTTTGTGATTCAGTTTGTCTGACTGGATCAGTTTCATCCAGTAGGGGTCACTGTAGCCTTAGTAAAGCCCTGTTCTGTGAGCACAGGCTCATGGTTGATTTGGTCAGAGCATTTAATTATACCTAACAGTCAGAGAGAGGGCATCAAGAGGCTCCCCAAAGGGTCAACGCTCACTTCCTCGTCTCATTTTAAAATCTGCAGCTCCAATATTGTTTTGTTTCCAGTTTTTTGTAAATATAACGATATATATCAAGTCAAGATATATATTTTGAAGTTTATCCATGATCTCGCATTGTGCTAATAATATTGATGATTTTTTTCCCCTGCTGTCTGCCACCTATCGTCTCCTTTTTTTTTTTTGACCCTTGGTGTGAACTGTTGGTAAGAAACTAACGTTTTCCTTTCAGCTCATTAAGATAGTTGGCTGGTCATTCATTCAGTATAGATCTAATAAGCTTTGACTGAAACTTAGCAGACAGTGAAATTAGTTGGCTACAGCTTCATATACAAGTTGAGCTGTCCTCTAAAACAGCTGTGTCACAGCTCCTGGCCTACCCCAATGTCAGCTATTTTAGGCCTACTTGCCAACCACAGCACCTTTTACTCTGGTGGACTGATGCAGAAATTGGCAACGGGGACAACCGTGCCCTCGTGAAGAATGCGGCGTTGCAGACCCCTCAGGGCAGCAGCTGTTATTTGGTATACTGGTAAACCACTGAGCTTTGCAAGGACACGAATGCACAGGGTCAGTTTGGATCATAGGTTAATGGTAAACTCTGACTCAGGGTGTCGCTGTTAAAGTACACTGCTGTATTTTTGCAGTGTTCTTGGTTCATTACCTCAACTGAAGGGGAGGCATTTGCTGATTAGGGTTTAGGCTGATTTACACTAAGTGTAAATAATGAGGAGAGATGTCTCTGGACCCACATGTCTTTGGCCAAGTGCAGGCTGGTTACAAAAGTAGATGCTGGGTCTAAATTGAGAAAGATGCCCACTTTTCAGAGCCAGATGTCGTGTTGATAGTTCATTGATTCGTACAGAGTGTTAGATAAAAACTTTGGGGTCAAAGCCCCTGGGAACTAAATGCTGTCCATGAGCATCTTTTTCAATTACTTTACAGCAGACCTCAAATGAAATCGTACCAAGGTGCAGTTTTCTTTTCTATTCTTTTACTTTTTTGCTGGACTTAAACTTGCAGAACAAAATAATCCTGACTAAAGTAAAGTAAAGGGAATATGTCTGTATCCCAAGAGGTTATTGGCCCTTCTGTTTTGAGGAAAAGCATTAAATTTAAAATGAAATTTCTTGGCCACAGAGAACTGATTGCTTATCACTTCTATTCCCACTTTATTCACTTAAGTCACAATAAAAACGCCACAGAAAATGTTTAAATGGTTTCGGAAAACCATGAGCTAGCAGGTCCTTCGTTCAGAAATAACTTGAAATTAGCATTTGCAGGCTATTAAAAACTGCAAAAACCTTCCTGAGGAGAATTTCACTTAACGCCTTAATGCTAACAACTTCTCTAATTCCATGCACAGCCAAAGAAACTCTCCATAAATCTCGAGAAGTATATACTTTTATGTGCAACCACATTTCTATCTCATTTATTCTACTAAAATGGTACCTCTGCATATAAATTGCAGCACAGAGACTTTTGAGATGAAATAGATTATATTGTTGTGCACTATGATCGATGATACCGCTGAAAACATAGTGGGGATCTTGGGACTGTGCTTTTTTTTTTTTTTTTCTTTCTTCTTAAGCCTTTTTTGGATTACATATTTAAAAATGTATCTTCGAGCCACTGACTGCGACAAAAAAGCTTTGCATTCAGAGGGTTTTAAAAGTGATCCATCCTCTGTATCTACCACCAGTATCATTGCAGCGCAGTGATGCGAGATGATGGATTGATTGTCCTCTGATTCAGACATGTGCTGTCACTCTGTGATAGAAAGGCAGCAACTCAAGCTCTGCACAGCTGTGGAGGATAGCGCTAACATACACGATACACCCTCTGATGGGGAGGTGTACACTTGCATATCCTCAGATATTTTGTATGTGAGGATTTGTCCCATTAAGCAGCAACTCACTGTTGGTTTTTGAGAAACTTTAAAAACAGGAACGATTTATTTTTCCATTCTGGTGCAGCTTAGCTCTAATTATCTCTAAAGATTTATTTACAGATGATTCACTGTGGGTTGTATCTCCAGTACATGCATATTGATTACAACTAAACAAGGCCGTCCTGTAATCTTGGCTCACCTTGTGATACGTTAATACATTTTAAGCCTCTAAGTCTGAAACATTTGGACTTCTTTCAGAATATAAGTCCTCTTTGCTCCGGCTAGTTTTAATATTATGAGTCATGCTGGATATTTGAGGCATCTCAAAGAGAAATACAAGACACTGCTATTTCTCCGACTTCAAATATATAACAAGGAATCTCTTTATTGAGTATATTTATGCAGCTTTTCAAATACTGACATGCAAAACTGCCCTTTCAGTTAAATTTACATCAAAGAAAAGAATATGTTTTCCCCATAAAATACTCTTTTTAACCTAATCTTCCAGGTTTTCTTTACACATCTGATTTTCTGTGATAGTGGAAATAATTTAATGCTTCACTAAGATGGCATGTCATGAAACAATTAGATTTCTTCAGCCACAGACATGCTTACACATTCATTGGTACATCTTTCAAACTGCTCGCTCATGGATATATGTAATAAGCCAATCACATGGCGGCAGCTCACTGCCTTCAGACATTTAGACATCATCAAGACAACCTGCTAACCCGATCACCACAATGGGGAAGAAAAGTGATTTAAGTGACTTTGAACGTGACACGGTTTTTGGTGCCACACTGGCTGCTCCGAGTATTTCAGAAACTGCTGATCTACTGGAATTTTCCCAAACAGCCGTCTCTAGGGTTTACAGAGTATGGTCCAAATATGAGAAATTATCCAGTGAGCGTCCGTTCTCTGGGTGAAAAGGCCTTGTTGATGACAGAAGTCAGAGGAGAATAGCCAGACTGCTTCGAGCTGATAGGACGGCAACAGTAACTCAAAAGACCACTCAGAACAACCAAAGTATGCAGAGGAGCAACTCTGGATCTACAACATGTTGAACCTTGACGCAGATGGGCAGAAGACCACACTGGCTGCCACTTCTGGGAGCTAAGAACAAGAAACTGAGGGTGCGGTTTTCAGGCTCCCCAAAATTGGGCAATGAAAATTGAAAAAACATTGCCTGGTTTGATGAATCTTAATTTCTGCTGCAGCATTCGGATTTAATTTAGTGTAAACGACATGAAAGTATAGATCCATCTTGCCTTTGGGGTGCTGGTTACCCTACTGGAGGTGTTGTAGTGGTGTGGGGGATATTTTCTTGGCACACTTTGGACCCCTAAGCACCAACTGAGCATTGTTTGAACAGCACAGCCTACCTGAGTATTGTTGCTGAACATGTCTGTCCCTTTATGAACACAGTGTACCCATCTTCTTATTGTTGCTCCAGCAGGATAACACAATGTTACAAACTCAAATCATCCCAAATTGGGCTCCCAAACATGACAACGACTTCACTGTACTCACTGTACTTAAAGTGGTTAAAAACCCAATCACAACCAAGTATTAAATATCTTTATTTTCTTAGGAAATGTATTAAAAAACATGTGCATTGCTTTTATTTAGTTTATTTTATTAGCCGACTGTTCTTTACTGTCTGAAACTGATGTTAGCTCCTGGCCCTGTTTTTATTTTTCAGTTTTGTTGGTCTTTTCAGTGTCTGAGGGTATGTGGATAAATTATTAGTAGCTAACTGCTGTTTCAGCAAAGCCTTTGCATTTGTTTAAAATATCTCAGCGCAAAGAGATGAAATGGACGTCAAAGTGCGGAGCTGTCTCTCTGAAACCTCTGAGCTGTTTAGATGTCAGAGAAATCCAGAAAGAGAGGAGAGAGCAGATTTAGACCAGCTGTTTGTTTCTCTGGCAATTTAGCAGAAAAATGTGTTATTGTACAGCCTCAGCTGGTACATATGGTGGTGCTTTACTTGTCCGGCTTCATCTATCACCGAGATACAAATAAAATGTAGCGAGTGCACAGCAAGCACGTCGCACAACTCTCAATCTCTCTCTTTGCCAGCGTCTAATCAGTGGTGCTGGGCACTGGATAGAAAATGGCATATCTTGTTGCTGTCAGGTAAAAAAGTTATCTCAAACTCTTAAAAAAAAGTTTTCCCGATGTAACTGACACCTCCTCGCATATACAATGTGTGCGACATATTACCCAAAAGAGGGCACCTTCATGGCTGGCATTGAAATAAAGTCTGCATAAGCAATCTGTTTCCTACTGGCTCCACATCTGGACACTTGGGATTCTATAACCCTGAGTTTGTAATTTCATAAATATAGAAGTGTGTCCTAGAAACAAGACTGTAACCTGGGTGGGGGTTACTGAGGATAGATTGGTAGGTAGGACGTTTCAATGGACCGAAATGACTTTCACATAATTCGTCTCCTCTCTGTGGTGATTGACTGTGTAACCAAATCTTAGCAAGACAGCGCGGTGATTGACATTTGTGCTTGCCTTTCAGAGCATTTGCCAAAACTGCAACCCCGGCCTTATTCAGCAGCCAGGTAAGGTGACAGAAAATTACACTGAAGAATACGCTTTGTACTGTAGAGCTGCACAGGTGTGCTTTATCACCCACCCAAGTATGTCTGTTTTATTCTAAGTGGTCTTGGAAGACTAAATCTTTAAACGCTAGCTGGTGTTTTCTTTCTGCACAACAGAACTATCCTGTTTGGTTTGGGGCTGGATTAATGCTGAACAGTTTCGTTGGGGGGTGGGGTGTGTGTGTGGTGGTGGTGCGTCAAGTAAATATGGTATCCTGATTTCATATACATTTTACATGGCTGTGCATGAATACTGCGTTACACAAGTATAATAGAAATCCATTTGTGTGTGTGTGTGTGTGTGTGTGTGTGTGTGTGTGTGTGTGTGTGTGTTGTTTGGTCTCAAAGCTGCCTAACTTTGTTTTGAAAGTCTTGTTGCTGTTTTATTCCTACGCATGCATCATGATATATCACTGAATGCCCAGGTTTGTTTATTAGGCACCGCTGGACAAGAGAGTTTGAGTTTGCATGATAAAATATTGATTTTGCTCTGTTGGCAGCTGGGAAATGCAACAGCATCCACTGGAGATCTGCTATTTTGCCAATCCCTTCACGGGGTGGATTGAGCTTTCAAATTATCGGACATTAAGAGCGTTAAGGAGAGGGAGTGGGAGTTAATAACATGAGAGAGAAGCTCTGTTAACTTAATAAAATCTGGCATTAATATAAAATCAGATTTGTTGAGGTACTTAGAAAGAACTTTAAAAAGTAATAGTCATTTGAATTGTGTAGGGTGACAAATTAAAGGAAAAACCTGAACACTTATACCTACAGCAAGGGCGTCCAGGGGCGTGCTATGTTGTGTGCAGGGCATTGGGTTGGCTATGAGTGACCACCTCTAGTGAAGAAATATTTCTTACCTGGTATGGGTTGTTTCTTGCAGCATGACAGTCTCTCCTCCTTGGGGCACGAGGGGACATAGAGCATGAAAATTATATGAATCATATGGTGTGGCCTTTGTAGCCGCAATATTTCAAGCCAGATATACACCTTTTGGAAGATTTTGGGTTCAGCGTGTTAGATGCAGTCTCCATCACCAAATGTGGGAGTATCTTTGGAAGAAGTGTGTTTCATCTCTCCAGTAGAGTTTCAGAGAATTCGTGCCATGGCACAGCGAAGCTCTTCTGGTGGCAATTGGCAGCGTGACACTTTAGTAAGACACTTTATGTGAGTTTTTCGTATCTGTGTGAAGCTTGTTTTGGACTCCTTTTGCCAGACGTGCACATTATGTGGTATACATTAGTTTGAATGGCTGTTTGTAGATTTCATTGATAGGAAGAAACTGCATAAATGAATGGACTTTAAATATTGCATAGACTTTAGCTAGCTGTGCTTAGTTTAAATAGGCCAAGTGTTCCTTCTTTTTTCCTCACTTAGCTAGTCATTGATTTGCGCTCCCTTTTAAGCTAGTGCCCATTAGGTTTGCTTTGAGACTCATGTTGAACAGCAACATCTAACGCAATGTCAAAACTTCTCCGCTCCTCTCATTAGTCTCTCCCTTAGCTGCTTGTGTGTGTGTGTGTGTGCGCGCGCGAAGAGAGATGGGAAACGGACAGGAGAGAGTGGCTGTAGTTTATCAGATGGTGCAGAGACATTAGAGACCTGCATTATTGATGCTGTGGTCAATAGAGGTCTCCAGTGGCCCACAGGAACCGGAGAGCGAAGGATAAGAGTGTGCGAGAGTGCTCTAGCCGACAGTGAATAGAGAGGCATCTTTATCGAGGCAAATAAGACAGAAGCTTTTATTCTTCCAGAAGCAGAAATCACATTCTGGTTTGATTTTAAGAAAATATGTACACATACGTGTTTATTAGGAGGCTAATACACAGTATGATGTCAATCTCAAGCGTAGGATCCAAAAAAACACTACTAGATACAGTGGGTGAAAGCTCTGTGAGGCTTCCTCCAAACTGAGTCATTTTACCACTTGTTGTGCCTGAGATGTCACTAAACAGCTGAAATTGTTCGAAATGGGTAGCTGTAAGTAACGGCCATGCTGAAGTAATTGGCCTAAAATAATCTTTCCCAATTTTCTGCGCTCCCTGTGCCTCTCTGTGTTTCACTCTGTTTTCACTTCCTCCCTGCTTGTCACTGTCTGTATGCTTTGCACACACACTCTCACATGCTGATGTTTCCCCCCTGTCTCTGCCTTTTCCCATCTCAAACCATCTGTGGTGCCATCTCTGCAGCTCTCGTCTTAGACACCCAGGAAAGCTTCATTTTGTCTTCAACGTGGTAGAGATCCCAGCATGCTCCGGCCGGCCCGCGGGGAGGCGAGGCTTGTGTACTGGCTGGCTGTTTGACCTCATCAATCCTGGCCTGGTTTTCCCTGGGAAGGCTGATTCGTCCAGCAGCCCAGCGCTGCCAAAGGTAATGAGTAGACTGGGGTAAAAAAGCTGAAAGTAGATTGTGCACATTTGTGGTCTTGGCTGATAAATTTCTAAGTGCTCATATTTGCTGGTACAAGCGCTGTAGGAGTTGCAAGCAAACGCTCATAGGGTGAGAAAAAATAGATGTACCCTTCTGGCTAGGTTGAAATCTTGCTACACTTTACTGGGCCTTACTTTGTCTTTGTTTCGATTTTTCCAGTAAAATAGCAAAAGAGGTTGACTGCCCCATTCTCCTTCTAGTATTACAGTTCAAGAGGTACTAGAAGGGGTGGGAAGCAAGAGTTGAAACAGCTTGAAATTGTGCTGTGCTGGGCGTTAGGGATTCAGACAGCTTCCACTACGTGTTTTATGTCCCTCTGAAAACTCGGCTTTACTAGCTCAGACATGTAAAGAGAGTGAGCTTTGAGCCAGTTGTGTGTGGTTAATTAAAGTAAAGTAGTTTAACTTAGAGGAAGCAGTCTTCCCTACCACATACCCTATGGATTTCAATTGCAGCTCATGAGTTTTCTCATTAGTATATCTTAGAGTAAGAAGTACATCAATGAATCGATTGGCAAGCCCACAGCGGCTCCTTGGCATTGTTGTAATTACTCTAATTATTGTAAATGCGCTCTATTATCCTTTGATGCTAGATCCATGTGAGTTTGAGACCCAACGCGTCTTTTCGGCTTCCCCCTGATCCATCAGTGCCCTTCATCATGGTTGGCCCAGGCACCGGAGTCGCTCCATTCATCGGCTTCCTCCAGCAAAGGTACGCTTATGTTTTTTTTAAGCGCACAATAGAATATCAGCTTGCAACACAAGTGACTTTTTTCCCCAAATAAGAGGCTCATTGAATATTTAGAGATCTCCCATTTTGGAAATGTTTCCGTCAAGAGGATTCAAGTGCATGTAATAATGCACTTGAATCGGCGCCAAAAATCGCAGCTGAAGTGGGTCAGCGAAATGTCCGTGTCAAGCATCGGGTTATGTGCTGATTTGTGCGAAGTGTCGCACACACATTTCCAGCTGAAATTACGCAGCCTTTAATGAATATTCACAATGTTGAAGTGATGTTAAGTGCTCATCATCTGTGCATATTTTCTAGTAATCTGCAGAGACAATTAAATGAGACCCTTCTCAAAGCCGGTAAAAAGACCACGTCATGTACATCACATAAGCCATAATAAATCTAGCAGCGAGGGCTGCGATCACGTCAGGGATTATGTCAGGTGCTTTACTTATCTCTCCAGGAATAAATTACACTTTCTCTGATGCACAAATTTATGACTTCTGTAATAAAGGGCCAAGAGTTAAAGCAGCACGTGGAGTGATATTGATTTCAAAGTAAATTCTCCAGTAGGTGGTGGTCATGTTGGAGCAAATCATTGCTTGTAATTGCCAAAGAGGTGATTGGAGGATATTGACTGTTAGCTTAGTAGGCAGTAGTTCTCTCCAGCTAGTTAAACCATCGCTGCGTTGTACGTCTGTGATTGAAGAGTGCTCTCAATTAGAGGAAGACGTGACATTTTGTTTAATTGTCTGAATTGATGGCTAAATCGAGATTGCGAGAAGATGACCTGTCAGAAGGATTTAATGTGATCCGGGCTGATGGCTGTGTGTTGAACCAGGCTTATAGCCACCATGAATTGTCAGAAAGCGCAGTAAGCCTTTTTAGTCAGACTGACATGTCTAACTCTTGGGTGGCTTTGTGTAAATGAGGTTGTGCCCCAGTCAACTCCAATTGTCTCTAAATCCCCCGGATGTCTGCTCTGTAGTGGCGGGCGGTGTCCGCGCGTGATTGCTCTGAGAGGTGACCGGCTGAAGTGATGGCAGCGGTGGATTGTCTGCCGCAAAGATTCGGGGAAAGATGAGTGGTCATCTGGGGTGATGCTTTGCTAGTGCCTGTGGGATGGAGCGATGAAGATAGCACATTTTCTGACTGACCTGGTCGCAGCACTCACAGGCAGGCTCTTCTTCTTAATGATAAAGGCTCAGCCAGCGGGACAGTGCTCTGATATAAGGCACTGATATGAACATATTAGTCTTACTTTCATCCTTACAGCAGAGGCCAAATATTGCTCACCAAAATGTAAATCTATAAAAAAAGCACATTCGAGTGTTTTATTACAGCAGCGGACGAGGATTTTGATGGATTTTTGCAAGGCTGCGTGTTCATAACGCTCAGCCTCCTAATCAAATATGTCCTTAAAGTTCAGTTTAAAGACTTGTTTTTTTTTTTTTGTCATTTTGCTTTTCTTTTTTTATATCACGCAGCTCTTGACTGTTCCAGCATAAGCCCATGTGAATCAATTCATCCCAGCTGTCTCGACAGTCGCTTCTCCTCGTCTGCATCTCTCATCTTCTCCCCTGCCAGCTGCGTATTCTGCTCGAGGATTGTAAAAACCTGTCGCGGTGCGCGGCATTGTGCACAATCTATCTTGAGATTCCAAACAAAGCCTCGGCGGCTGACGCTGCACTCTGATAGGAGATAACAATCACCAGTTTGTCAACGGGACGCCGTATCTACCTCGAGGCCTGAGAAGGCCCTGTTAGCAACAAAACAACACGGGGACACTTCGATCTTCCTACCTCTCCCCTCGTTCGCCCCCACTGTTAATCGATGGCTGTTTTCAAAAGTACTTTGTATGGGTTTGTAGCACTGGTAACAAGTAGAAGAAGAGTCTCTAAAGGTCAGAGGCTCACTTGGTGGTACCAGGAGATTTTAATAAGGGCCTCCAGTAGTCTGGTATTGATTGCTGTTGTGTTCGTGGAAGGATTTTATGGAGAATGTGATTTTCAGCGACTTTCAGTTTAGCTGGGAGCAGTGACAGTTAAACAAATATTGTATTTTAAGTGAGTGGTTTGCCTTAATCCTCTTAGAAGCCATAACATAACAAGTTTTTCTTTTGGAGTGGAAAAAAAAGAATCTTTTTTTCCTCAGCTTTAGGTGCACCAGCAGGCATATTTGGTACATTCAATACAACAATTTGTATTAAAGTTTGTGTTTTTGTGTGAGCAAATATTTAGCTTCCATTTATCAGTTCCAACAGAAAGCTGACTACAATTAGGCAGCTTAAGCATCTTGCTTCCGTATTATGAAAACATTTTGAATTCATCACTTTGGATGTATATTGTAATTCTGCAATGCAATTTCAGTGATTAAGTCTCAAGCTGTTGTTGTTTTTTGGCTCTTTTGTATTTTTAGAATGTAAAAAGGCACTCAGTGCCACTCGCATTGAGCTGCAAAGATGAAAATGAAAGATATGAGATAATTGTGATGTTTACCAGGCCTTAACCTCAGCTTCCCTTGCAGTTTCCCCTCCTGCTGATCAACTGAATGGCGCTGAAAAGCAACCGCCTCTGATTTCGACCCCAAATGGAGTGCTCTGTAGATGCTGCATTCCCCTGGGATTTTATTGCAGGCTGTTATAGTGTGGGTATGTGGTGTGATGTGATTTGTATTCAGGGAAAGGCGCCGGTGTGGTCTACTCAGAATGGAATCCAGGTTTTTCATATTGGTATTGATCCCTTTAGGGCAGGCGGCGAGAGGAGAGACGAGCCCACTAAAATGAGTTTACTTGAGGCTGTTTGCAGATCAGAAGAATCTCGTCCAGGATGCTAATGGACGGGATCTGAGCGTTCAGATGAAGTCAGCCAGACAGCTCTGTTACCCAGTCGCAGGCGCAAAGTTCAAACAAATGTATTCCCTGAATCTTTCTTACTTACTGGTCAACTTTACATTTAATTAATGAGAGCTAAGCTTTGTTTTTAGTATTCGCAGTCACACTTGCGCATTGATTTGTTTTTGCCTATGGCTAATTAGTGTAGCGCTACAACAAAACAATTGATTAATCTCTTCATTATTTTTTAAAAAAAATGTAATGAATCTGGTAATCCAGTCTATAAAATGTGAGAAAATACAACCTCATTTCCAGAATAACCTGGGATGCTGTGTTAAATGTAAATAAAAACAGAAAGCAATGATTTGCAAGTCATTTAAACCTTTATTTGGTTCAGTGTACTGCAGAGACTGCACAGATGCCAGCAACATGCTTCAAAACATGAGATGGAGGAAATGAAATTCAGAGATGTGTTATGCTAAATAGACACTTCATAAACATTTCATTCCCCAATGAGTAACTGGCAACACTTTAGTTAAATGAGTGGCAATGAATAGAAACTCCTATGGAGATGTTTATTTATTGATTTTGCTTTTCCCAAAGTAAAGAGAAGGAGGGTATGACTGCTCTTTGGAAGACTTTGTGGGCAAATAATTCAGCAATTTCAGGATAAAAAAATGTATTATTATGTGGAATCTGGGAACTCCATCATCTGTGGTACATCATATCAGTGAAATCACAGTATACAGGGAGCAATCAGTCATGATTTTTCTGTTCTTCAGGAACAGCTTTGAAGACACGTCTCTGTTGTGAAAATCACCGCGTGGGCCCAACAAGACTTTTTTCAGTGTCAGTTTATCACAGAATCCAGGATTGCAAGTTAGATCTGTGCCTTCCAAGGGAAATCCATACATAAACAAGATTTAGAAATTGACCCAAGTCAATTTAAGACAGACTGAGGGGAAGTGGAAAAGTGTCCTGTGGTCTCGCCAGTCAATATCTTAAATTGTTTTTGGTAATCGTGGACGCCACGTCCTTCAGGCTAAAGAGCAGACGAACCATCTGGCTTGTTATCGGCACTCAGTTCAATGCGAGCATCTTTGATTGTATGGGGGGAGGGCATTATTGCACATGGCTTTATAAACTTGCACATCTGTGAGCGCGCCATTAATGCTAAGTTAAGTTTTGGAGCAGCATATGCTGTCATCCAGACACTTTACTTTTTCGGGAATACTTTAATTATTTTAACAAAGCAAGTGCTGAACCATGGTTTTCATGTTTTTTCAGCAGCGTGCCTTCTTAGTAAAAAAAACAGTTGGAGAGTGTTAAATTTAGTTACTTTTCTGCAATGTGGGTAAACATAGCTAAATAGAGAGTTTTTAATGAGATTTATTACTGGCATCACATTCAAAATGAGCACGTTTTCTAAAAGGAAAAACAAAACGTCAGAGTTTCAGTGTTCACTATGTTGTCTTTATGCAATCTGTAATTAAATATGAGGGCTAATAGACCTGCAACTCATAGATCTGACCTTTATGTACAGTTTACATAGTGTTAATTAAGAGTTCTTTGTGGTCTACAGGTCAAAGTGACTTCTTTGTGTTGCTGAGTTCAAATTTATATTAAAACAGTACAAATCTTTTAAAAAACAGATACAAGGGTCTTCTACCTTTTTAAACCAATTCAGCGACCTATCATCCAATAGCATAGTGACAATAAAATCCAGTCAGTCTTCTGCTAAATTTAGATTCTTCCTGGCTTTGACTTAAACCTTTGTTTTTGTGCAGTGGATGTCGAATATTTCATCTCACCTTTCCAATCAAAGATGTTTCCACCTTGTTTGTGTCATCTGCATCGTGCTGTTTGAATCATGCTGTTTGAACCATCTTGGTTACCTGAGTCTTATTAGCTGTTTTTGTGCAAAAGCAATCTAGATTATTTATTGTTCCCTCATGAAACATATCCAGTCCAGTCCAGTTCTAACCCGTGCCTTCAAAGGAGGTCTTGCCCACAAAACTGCCTCCAACTCCATGCAAAAATATCTTTTGCCTGGAGATTCACGTGCAGTCGGCTTGTTTTCTTATCCACATCCTGAGTCTTCGTCTCTGCTCATCTTGCAGTTTTAGACGTAGATGTGAGATGACTCAGACTGTGTCCAGTAGGTGAAAATTTGCAAAACATTCAGATCATTTAAAATATTTCGATAAATGTAGTTCATTTTGTCTTAATTTTGAGGTTAGTCATTTATTTTTTGTGCTGAAATACTTATTAGATTACTTATTAGCACAGATTTAAAAGTATTATCACCTCTTTAAGCACAATATCCCTCCATTAGTCTCAGGAGCTGGCTGCCATTTTCATTTTGTGATAGCTGGAAAACACAGCAGGATTCAGTCTGTCTGTGAACAGCAAAGGATGGGATTTAGGGAAACAGGCACCGTATCCTCGGAGCGCAGCGGTGCAGCACAAAGAGCCCAGTCTCAGTGTCTCTCTGTGGTATTTTTCAGCCCCTTGTCATGGTTGGTCACTTCAGCTAGCCCCTCCCCAAATCACCCACCCACAGCTAGGGTAACAGATAATGCCGGTCTCTTTAGACAGTCAACTGACTGATGGCATCATGAAAGGTTGGAGGTCAACTGTTATCTGGGAGAGAGCTGTCACCTTTGCGGCAGGTGTGTGGCACAGATAACGGCATCCTCAGAGCCGCTTTGTGCTGCTGCATTGCTGCTGCCTGCAAAGGACTCTGGGAGATTTGCCAAACTCCAAAGCCACAAGAGAAATCACTTTTTCAGGAGCAGTTTTTTTTTTTTTATGTTGTTGCACCGAATAACAGACACACATAAATGTAGGAGTAAAACTTGTACACACACTCACACACTGAGCCCTAGTTTCATTTTCAGCAGCTGCTTATTGTGATGGAACCTGTGCTCGGGTGGAATTTAATAATGCATATAATGTCCTTCCTTAAACACACAGGTCGTCTCTGTGCACGTGCCACTCCTGTCATTACAGACAGTGCTCAACAGCGTCACATCTCTTCTTTAGCCTTTTGCTGTGACGAAGGACTCTCCTCCATCGGGCCTGTGTCTGTTTGTATTGATTGACCACTAACATCTGTTGTTTGACTTTCAGAGAGGAGGAGAGACAGACGAACCCCGAGGCCATATTTGGAGAGACCTGGCTGTTCTTTGGATGCCGCCACAAAGACCGAGACTACCTGTTTCGGTAAAGTGTATTTTTCCTTTCAGTTCAGTCGTCATTCAGACCCACATACCTTTTGTGATTCAGATTTAGTCCTCTCCATAACCCTCTTTACCTTGCTGCTGCACTTCTCCATGTATTAAAATCTGTGACCTGCATAATGAAGACTGCAGGTCTGAATGTACAATGTGTGAGTTTTATTATTCACTTATATATATATATATATCTGTATATTAAATGCTCAGGGTATGTTCTAGGGTGTTTGGGAAGAAAACTAACATGCATAAGCAGCTACTTTACTTAATGTTGCAAGATCCTCTGACCTTTTAACATGGTTTGGTTTATATAGCTGTTATCTGGAAATTCCTAGAATATCCAAATAACATTTTAAAAATTAAAGCATTAAAATATGTAATATTAAAGCTCCACTAAAGGTATATTTTATAAAAACATGGGATCTATAGTGTGGTTAATGTTGGTTTTAGGGATAATTACCATTTAATTTATAAACGCAAATGGATTGTGAACACAGTCAGTCCCAGCAAGTCTACTCAGAACTCACTCAACTGGTTGTATTCTGGTTATAAATACAACCAATGTCATGTTACACTGAAATCCAACCTTTAGTGGAAGACTCCAGGTTATTGCCAATTTGACACCCCCCCCCCCCCCCTCCCCCCTACAGTGCCATTTCAAAGGCAACATCCACTGTTTTCCCTCAGGGGGTCTGTAGCATTAGGATCACTTTTAGCTTCTCTTAATTCATTGTTTTAGCCTATAAATCAAATTCTGACTGTTTTAGTTCACTTTTATATTCAACAGCCTTAAAAGCTGTAAAAAGCTTTAAAAAGCATGTAGTTAGCAAGTTAGCATGTGGTGGTGGTAAAGCATTTAATAGCTTAATACTAAATATTTTCCACAACAAATACGGTGCAGGATTCACAGCTAAAAATAGATAAATAAAGTAAATGTATTAGACTTTAATTTGCCTGCTGCCCAGACCTCCAAATGCAACAGTTATGTTAGCCATAGCGGCTTTAAATGTCAACAGCCAAACCTAAACAGATTCAATATTTGCTAATGGATTTAGACTCAATGAATGGTTCTACTCAATCACAGCCCGGCTCTGTTTTTGTTTTTGTTTTATTAACTGAAGAAGGGGTTGTTTTTTGTGTCCCCCCCCCCCCCCCCCCCCCTTCTCTCTCGCCCTTTATTTTCTTTAAAAAAAAAAATTAAGATCTGAAGGACCGCCCCCCTCCCTGTAATGAGCTTTGTTCATCTCAAGTAACATTATCTTGGTTGTGTGAGGAGAGTTGGACTGGAGCAAACAATGAAATGGACACACACACACACACACACACACACACACACACACACACACAAACGGTAACAGGGAGCAGAGGAGGCGAGTGTTACTAGCGCAACTGTAAATGACAGAACAGACTCCGACACAGTGCTGAAATCAAACAGTTTCACATAAAAAGCCTTCAGTTTCTTCTTACCTTCTTTTTCTTTCGGGTGGGAAGAGAGCGGTCCCTTTGAGGAGGGGAGGTCCCAGAAGGCACTGGTAGTAGAAACACTGAGAACATTTCAACGCAGGCACTAGGTTGTATTATAACGCCAGTCTTAAGTTACCTTAAGTTTGATCCATTTAAACTGTACTAAATATTAAACCACCGCTCTTGATTTCTGAGCCGACATCAGCCTCAGAGGAGATCTTTGCTCTGATTAGTTTGTTTTGGCTTTTCTCTCTCCTGACTCCATACTAATTGATCAGCTCTTGGTAGTACCAGCAGTGAGCGTGTGCTCAACACCGGTGCGCTGATCGAGTTCTTTTGCAGGATTAAAAAGCATGAATGGATTAGCATCCTTAATCAAACAAGGATAGATCACAGAGGATGTTGTTTGTTCGCTTTTGTTTCCTCTATCTCATAGTTAAATACGAACTCGCAGCCAGGTAGAAGGCAGTGTTTGCTCACAGTGTGGGCTTCTCTGATGAATACCCCCACAGTGTTGACCAATATGATTAGTCTGTGTTTTATGAGCCACCCATGAAGCGTTGTACTTAATTTAAATAGGTTAGCAGAATGAGAACAACATGCCTGCAGTTGAATTGACTGCCTGCATTCATCCCTGCTGGATTTCTCTTAAATTAAGTGCAATTTGATGTCTGGCATTGCCCTGGAATGCAAAAACCTTCTTAGCATAGTCTGTAATGTTTTTCATTTTTTTTGTATAAATGTCCCAGATTTTAAAAGAAAAGTTCAGCTGCCTCTGTCAGAATCACAGGTCTAAATTTAAACTGAAGCATATATTGCTTTTAATGCAATGCAAAGAATGTAAAGGTAGGATGTGACCAACCCCTCCGGTCGTGCTCTGAATGCAGAAGACAAACGAGGCTCGTGACACGCCTCAATCAGCCGCAGCACTTAACATCCCTGCGAGAGATTCATGCTCATCTGCCTGCATGCCACATCAAACCTGTCCTCCCCTTTCGCCTCTGCCGCACTTATCCTCTCCCCCCGCCCTCCCTGCGACGCCTCAGCCTCTTTATGGCGTGTGATTTCACGCTGTAGGGAAAACACGACTGGAAGGCCCGCTGGGTTCACGTCAGGGTCCGGGAAATTGCCACAGGCTGTTACGTGTCGAAGCACACAGAGGAATCTGGCAGGTTTTGGCTCTCATAAAACCCCGGGTTGTTGTGTGTTTCTAAGAAGTCAACTGTCATTTATCATCTGCCGGTTTCTGCTCGCACGGTTATCAATCTGTGATGATTTATATTCAGACGTCAAACAAACAAACTCGGCAATCCTTCTCCTTGTTATTCATCTGGTCGCTCCTGTGTTCAAACAGACTTTGTAACCACATATCTTGGTCAAAAGATTTTTTCCTCGAAGGAATTCTTTTTTCTTTTTAATTTAATGATATCTCTAAATTAAGGTTAGATGGTAAACACGCTGCAGAAGAACTAACAATTCTGGACATTTCAAATAGAACAAAGGGCAACAGCGCTCGCCTCACCCTTTAGTATTCACACCACAGCGTCTCTGTGTTATCAAAAAATGCCTTATTTTAGTCTAGGGGTTACTGCAAAACACAGACCCCCCCCGAGGCAAAGACCTTCACCCCTGATCTCGGAGCTGGGGCTGTTATGACTGTGTGCGTGTGTGTTTCTGCTCATTCCGACTGCTTAACTTTAAACAAGATGCTCTGAGCCACAATAAACCTTACTCCCTCACCACCTTCCTCCTGCCTTCCCTTCCAATAGCACCCCAGGCCCTGTAAAAACACTGAGGCAGAAGAAGTAGTTGGCAAGCAAAACACAGATAGAGAGCAAGGTTACACCCCACTGCCAGACTGGGAGGATTGATTGTAAAAAGATGCTTATAACAGTGAGTCGACCTTGCTTATGAAATCCATTTTTTTTTCAAACTTCTCTTGTTAAAGAAGACAAAGTGGTTGTCTGGCACATTTTTGCTCAGACCTTTTGTCCATCAGTGTTCGGTGTTGAGCTTGACGGTATTTTTTTTATTTTTTTTGGTTCATAGGAAATGTTTGTAGTTCCGATCTTGTGAGATGGTGCAAACCATTGCTAAATATCCCACGGGAGTGTTGGATGTGAAAGAATAAACAGCCAATGAAAAAATGTTAAATTAAATTGGGTTTTTTTTCTTGTAAAAAGCACATAAAAGTGCTGTCTCTCACAGTTGCTCCCATTCACGTATCGCCTGATCTTCGCTCTGCACCAGCAGCTAAAACTGAGGCCTCCCGACTGCTTTTGACAAGTCTAATCATCACAAAATGAGGAACAGACTGTCCAAGATTACAGGAATAACTTTAATAACCTCTGCTTGCAATTTGTCTTGTCCCAGAGAGGAACTCGAGGGCTTTGTGTCCAGAGGTATCCTGAGCCACCTCATGGTGTGTTTCTCCAGGGACCACGGGGAGCACGAGGACGCCGCCACCTCAGCCGCACGTCCCAGATATGTCCAACACAGTCTGCTGCTTAACAGCCAGCACATCACTGACGTCCTGCTCAAACAAAACGGTTACCTCTATGTCTGCGGGTAAGAGTGACACACTGGATCTTATTTCAGCCTTAATTCGTGTTGAGTGATGGTTGTTCTTTTCTTTTCTTTGTTTTTTGTTTTGTTTGACGTCCACCTTGTTCGGCTTTATCATGTTCCGGCTGCGCTTCTATTAAGTTTATCACAGCATCTCACTCACAGCTCCTCTTTCTAACACTTAGGCCTGGTTTTGTCACATTGCTTTGCCTTGCAGTATAGATTCCTTTCTATGCTCACGTTTGATGTGATAAATTTCACATTTCCAGTTTTGTATTTTTATATTAAAGTAGCTTATTTCCAGTTCAAAATGTTTCTTAAATATTGTATATTGGGCCTTTGTGCAGCCAGTGTCTGAAACAAGACATTTCTGCTCCTTTCCCATTAAGCCGGCTTTCTCCTGATAAGCTGACCCACACAAACAGAAGGTCGGTAAGAAGGTCACTGGGGCTGCTGTGCTCACAGCTGGAGGTGTGAATCCTGTGAAGCCAAACTTTTGGCTTACTGGATAATTGCACATATGAAACTTCAACTTTCTAATGTAAGAGAAAACTAGATGAGAGCTAGACTGTTTGGGTGGTTCAGGAGAGAGCGAGGGTTCACAGTCTGCCAGTTCGGGGGTGTCCCGTCTACCTGCAGAGAACTGTTGTCAGATGGAGGCAGTGTTCAAGCATTGTACAAAATACAAGGCTTTTGCTGTTGTCGGTCCTTCAGCCAGCTGCAGACAAAGTTATAACATACAGAGAGCTGAAGTGAAAAAGTGTAACAAAGAATGTGACGCCACACTCTGCGCTTTTCGTGCAGTGTTTTTGATCTTTGATGTTTTTTTGTGGTTCTCCCATTCCTGTGAACTCTGCTGTCGATCCCTCACTTATTCCGGCCCACTTGTCGTCCAATCAGCAATCAGCAGATGCATATGTCATCCGCTTCCAGCGATGCGCAGCTGGGATATTTGGGGGCGGGTGAGAAGCCCTCTCTGTCCAAAAGGAAATGTGTGCGCAGACGGACACATTTGTGAAACTATAAGTTACATTTTAGTTGTAGTCGTGGTGAAATATATTCTGAATGTGGTTTATTGTGTATAAAGCCAGTGCTTCCAAATAAAGTTCCTGTAGTTATTCCAGACCTGTGGCGTATAACATCATAATCAAGTTCATCATTTCTCGCAGAATGAATTTTTGGGTAACTTTGAAATATGGGCAGCATTTGGGATCTAGGCTGTAACTCTGTTAGGCTGACTATGTGCCAGCGCACACAGAACACGAGGCAGAAGATTTGAGTCAGGCTTTCTGAGTTAGCGTGCAGGCTTCTCGTCAGTTTTGCCAAGGACTCCTGAGTCACTGAAGACAATCCAGCTCGATCTGGTGCTTTCAGAGTGGTCGATAGCAAGTGTGCAGCGAATGAGCATAAAATCCATAAAGCACATATGAATCGTCCTTTTTGTTTATCCGCTCAGCATGCAGTGATCCAGAAAAATGTAGACACTAAAAAGTAATGAAGCTTTGTATTTTATATGACCACCTTTTGGCTTGTAAACGGCAAACACTCGCAGGTGTTTGGCAGGTACGTTGTTTCACTCCTGCTGGAGAATTTGCAACGATTCTAATGTGGGTTTACAATCAGGAGCTCTTTTTAAACCATTTCTGCCTTAATGCGTTTAAGAAGACCCCTGTTTATGACACGTTGGCTTGTTTAGACTAAACCACACCACCCCGACGTGTGATTTCTACAAGGTATGGCAACGTTGTGGAATCAGAGCGGCTTCCCGCTGCGGCGGCTCTGACTTTTACACAGGCTACGATTCGGCTCCGTCGCTTGCCTCTGCTGCTGGCTTGAAGGAGCAACAAGAAAGCCTTCCCATTCTGCCTTTGTACCTTTTATGCAGAAAGCTACGGGCAAAATAAAGGTGCAATATTCCCACCTTGAACATGCTCTGTGAAGAGGTTTCAGTTGTTTCATGTTGTCTCTTCGTGTAATCCCAAACTCGGTTGATGACGCTGAGATCAGGGCGCTGAGGGAGCAATACCATCTGTCGCAGGACTTCTTACTCCTCTTAACTTTGAAGATATTTCTTTTGAGTGCGACTGTAATGTTTGGGTGCTTCATCATGAGCTCACCGATGGATCAAATAAAGCACCCTACAAGAAAATCTAATAATTTAGTGCTGAATTGCTTTGACATGAAAGTACAACGAGGTTTTTTTCTGAGTGATAGACGTGGCTTGTTAATAAGAAAGATAACTGTCTGTCTTCTTTTTTTCTTTTTGTTTAAACAGAACATAAAATCATTTTTCTGACATCTTTGCAACAGTTGCCTTCACTCAAATGGAGCATTATGTTATCATTTATATTGCATGTGCAAAACCGACATGCCAACTCATAAATGCATGATGTAGCTACATACCACATTCCTTTTCTCACGTTTCGCCCTTCCCCACCTTGGAGTAGATGACTTTTGAAACGTCAGGCGTGTGGGAATTTTTTAGAGTCAGAAAATATCTCAGTTGGATGATGAATCTCCCCCAATACGACTGCTACAGCAAGATGGATATTTCAGTTATTTCCTTCCAGGATAGACTCCAGCATCGGCTGTGCTCAGTGGTTTTCTAAAAGATTGCTTGCCGCAGCGTATAGACGTATAAAAATCCTGTCGCTTGATTATATTGCTCTTTTGCCTAAAATGACTGTTGTTTTTTTTTCTCCTTTCTGCAGGGATGCTAAAAACATGGCTAAAGACGTGAATGAGACCTTGGTGGAAATAATTAAAACGGAGCTGCAGGTGGACCAACTGGACGCCATGAAAAGACTGGCAGGGCTTAGAGAAGAGAAGCGCTACTTACAGGACATCTGGGGCTGACAGCTGATGATTAGATAAGGGCACTTTGCAGGATTCACGGGGCTTTCTTAAACCTTCTTTAAAAAAAAAAAAAAACAGCATCCTCAGCTGTGACCCATAGAACCATAAAATTGTGGTGCTGAAGCCTGGAGATAGTTTACACAACTCAGTGCTGCCAAGAAGGAATGCACCACACTGACCCGGGGATATCGGTTCACTACACCATCTTTGGCTTTGCTTTTTGAACAGAAATGACCTTGGTCAGGGCAGTGGTGCTGCAGATTAGTCCTGCAGTGTGGAAATGCTTTTAGTGTAGACAAGCCTCCTCCGTTTGTCCTTGCCTGGGAAAAAAAAAAAAAAAAGAGGCATTTACTTCCGTTGGCTGTGATGGAGTGATTTCGATGGGGGTCGAGAGCGGGATATCGCTCCTGCGTAGATGGAAACAACTCAGCAATCTGTAGCTGTTAAACAAAACACACACGGGAAATGGTTTATGATCATCCAGGTGTAAAAGTTTGGCTGTTCTTTGCAAAACTACTACGCCTTCTTCATTTTACCTTAAGTCTCAAATTTCAAATGCAGGTTTTAATGTATGCGATCCTAAAAAACGGCTGATTGACAGCTGTATAATTTAACTCCATGGAGATGAGGGAGGATTTTCAGTCATTTATCATTACCGTGTGTCAAGACTCAAGCACAGAGGGCGTGATTCTCAATGATAATGCAAAGGCCCGACTAGAGCAATTTATCTAACTGACTTTGTTTGTGCCTGTCTGCCCCCACACACCCAGCAGAGTGCCAGCTTTGGAGGCAGCGAACTGCAAACTTTTCTAAGTCCCGAAAAACCGACTAAAACCTCTCAAACTGTGGGTAAAACAAACACATCTGTGCTTTGTGTGATCGGGAAATAAAAGACATTTCACAGTAAACCTTTGTTGTCTCGCGTTTCTCTCTGCTGCGCACCCACAGGTGTGTTTGTAGATGACCTTACACGCGTACGTTTGAAGTGCACGAAAAGGAGGGGCGTTTGAGAGGCAATGGGAATTATATGGCGCTAATGAACTCCGATTGATTGGGAGCGATTGTTTTATTTAAATTTAAAGATAATTTGATTGTTCAAGGTGACTTTGGTCAGAAGATGAAGGCTTGCTCTGCTAATTGAAGACTTTTCACAATAGGCTTCTTAGTGCAGCGCAGAACCCCAGAGAGAGGCTTCTCAGAATTAAATCTTCTAACAGCGGTCTTCTTTATTTATCCTCTTGTAGGAGGGGGGAAGAAAAACATGTTTACAATCTCCACCACTGCCTGAGCTGTAGATGACAACTCATTCGCTACTTTTTTTTTTTTAATTTTCTTTTTTTTTTCCAACCACAAAACACAACATTTACTTTGGCAGGAAACAATCCCTGATAGTGAATAATTGGTTTAATACAGTGTCATCAAAGGTGGAGCTGTCCTTGTGTTTGTCCAGGCGCAGCTGGCTGCACCTCCTCACTCTCATCTCTCACCGTCCCGCTGCTTCACCAAGTCACCGAAGCAGAGGAGGACGAAATCAAAATAATGATGCTGTGTTAAATCTAACGGCGTCACCAATCTCATCTCGCACTCATATGCATACACACACGCGCGTGGTGCGTGGCCTCTGTCGAGTTCAAAGCTGCAATCTGATGCTGCAGAGATTAAATGCCGGTACACAAATTGCAACAAGAAACAAAGTTTAATCAAAGTGACGTGACTGTAATCGCTCTGCCCTTATTTACCTGCTCGATTAACATGCCCTCGTCTCCATTTATAAAAAATGATGCCAGCGTAGAGCCTGACGGCTGCTTATGTCACCCTGTCCAGCGACCACCTACGACTGATGAAGTATTAAATTATGTGTTGATAATTAAAAAGGCTCACAGTGGCAGTTTTTGTCCTGCAGCGCGAGTGAAAGACGGAGCCGAGGAGACGGTCAGGAATAAATCAGAGTGCTGGAGGTCAGCGCGACCGCAGAACAGTAGCACCTCCGTGATCGATGCTCCTTGTTAAGAATGGCTTAAATGAAGCAGAAAGATGTGTGCTGAAGATAATGACTCTTATTATGGAAGTGTTGAGTGAGCCAAGTGGGGAGATGCACTTTATGTCAATGAGCTCTGAGAATTTTTGAGAAGACCTGCTTAACATTCGACTCCTCGGTGCAGAAAGTACAAGTAGCGATGATGATGATGATGATGAGGGGGAGAGTCACAGGACCTCCCACACGCTCCCTCCCTGAGGTCTGCTAGGATGGCTCCTTAATTAGGCAAGTGACAGTATGTCCAATTCATTTGGCAAAGGTCCTCAGACAATATGACTAATGCTCAAACAACGGTGGGAGTTTTGAAAGTAAACCGCAAGTTTTGTCCCTATGGAAGATTTCGTTTTCAGATGCAGTGTGTGTGTGTGTGTGTGTGTGCATGCAGGGAATGGGTAGTGTGTGTTTGCTTTAGCTAAAACTGATAGTTGCCCTGAATGGCTCAATTTTTTTTTAAAGTGCGTTTGGTCGATCCAAAATGTAAATTTAAGTCAAAGCTGACTATTTAATAACAGTAAAAGTGAGGTTTAGGCTTTTGTAGGAGAACATCTGTGTGTGCACAATTAAGAGTGCAGAATTATGATGCGACTACATGACAAACAATTTCACCACCTGGATTATTTTCATTTGTTGAACTCTTTGCCCCATAAAGATGATCTCCTGCACCCGAAATGATGAGTTCTGATAACTCAGTAGGTATCAATAAAGACCTGGTTTTGCAACCTTTAGAATAGTTTTTGAGTTTTTCTGAGGGCAGGAACCTGTAAGCAGGCCTGAAATATGACACAAACTACTCAGTTCAGAAAAGAGCTTCAAGGGTTACTCCCAGTAGGCTTTCAAGGGGTAAAAAATTAAGGTCTTTGCTGGCTAGTGGATGCGATGGAGCATTGTTATAACCTTCTTGCATCACTGCGTGAATAAAGTGTTTTCTAAAAGCAGGCGGTAGATTTCTGAGTTCATTTTGAGTTCATTTTCAACCTGAAAAGGTCCAACTAGCTCATCTTTAATAACACCAGGACCCCCAACTCCACCTTGCTGGCATCATTAGAAGTATTTCTTGGCCTAGTGTTGACATTTTGACTTATGTGTCTTGTTCAGTAGTGGTCATGTTCTTAAATATGACAGCATTGGAGCTGCAAGCTTTACGCTTGATTCTTCTCAAATCTTCTATCTTCTGCAGTTAATTTGCCCCCCCCCCCCCCCCCCTTTTTTTTAGAGTTTTTTGGTGGTTCTGTGATTACAGCCCAACATCTTAGCAATTTCAAGAATATTGCATTCCATTTTCACTTTTCCACAGTCAGTTAAACATCTTTTTTGGCCCATTTTACCTGGACAACAACAGCAACAACTGCCTAATAATTATGCACTTATTCTTAAATCCAATAAGCTTTCAACTTTATAGAGTGGAGTTGGAAAATATGCATAAAAATGAAAATATGGTCAAAAACACTCATGTGCATAATACTTGTGCACATGGTGTATTTTCTGTGAAGGTTGAGGCTTTGATTTAGGCTGAAAGCTAGTGAGAATCCTTTCCACTGACACAAGCAGAGAAAATATTTGTCTCCTTAAAGTTCCACTAACTTGTCCTTAATTGTGTTTAGCCATCAGCTCTGTCTGCCATCAGTGACTCAGGAATGTCAAGTCATTCCTTTCACGTGGCATCGCTGGCAGCCCTGTGAACACACACGCATGTATGAGTCAGCCTGCGCTTCAGCATCCCAGCTGCATCCCAGCTTGCGCGCACACACACTTTAACGTCAGCATCTGTCATTGCTGGAGAAAAATCTATGTTTTCCTAAAGAGGCTGCAGCGCTTCTATTGAGTTTCCTGTTTTCACTGTGAGATACCAGCGTTGTTCTGGTCTCTGTTTATTGATGCACCGCGAGAGATACCCCTGCTTCTGATTTGGCAGAACAAACATTTGCTGTAATTGATACTGGCAGGAGGAGGAAGTGCTCAATAAGAAAGTATTGTTCTCCCACTGGGATGGATTCAAATGGCTACAGCGAGCGCTCTGTGAGAAGCGTCAGAATAAATTTAAAACATATACTCGCGGACATTTACATGTGACCTGTGTGGGAAGCATTTTTCCATACCACTCAGGTACTGTGTGTCCAAATGAATTAAGCAGAAAGTGCTTGGCTCATCAAATGTATTAATGATGTTTCAGCGATGGATGTGCTTTCTGTCTCCATTAGTCAAAGAAATGTAAAAATTGGTTGGGCATTTTTAAACTTACAACGACGGATGAACACTTAGCAGAATTTATGGTCTCCTCTGTCCTGACAGTCATAATGACTTATGCAAATTGGAGGTTAAGTGCTGAGATGAGGCAGTTCAGCAAAAACATGCACGTACCACCCAGGATGGATGGAAAGGTGGAGGAAAATGCAGATGGAAGGGTAAACTGTGACCGCTTGACATTTGCCCAACAGACGTCTTTATTTGTCGAGCGGGATACGGCGAGCTTGTGTTGCTATGTAGCGCAATTAAACACGTCTGGAGATATCTAAAAATGCACTTGATTAAATTAATTGAAAAATCTAACAGATACCGTGGGTGAAAAGTGCCACCTCATGTTTAGCTTGATCTCACAGTGATATATTTGCTCTGTGACTAAAAGACGATAATAAAGTTTTAAGAGTTTAGACAGCCAGATGGTTGGGATCTGACCCCCACAGCCCTGTCAGATAGACTCAAAACCCCTTCAGCAACACCGCCTCTTATTTAAACTCATTTCAAACTAGATATGGACCACTTTAGCAATTACACGGAGCCTGAAAGGAGTCGAGGTTAGATGTTCTGGGTATGTTATGCTGGGAGGAGGCCCCGGGCCAAACCCAGGAAAAGCTGGAGAGGTTACATCTTTCGGCTGGCTTAGCCCAGAAGAGCTGAAGGGGGTGGCAGGGAGATAGAGGAGGTGAGGGACTGCTTAGACCTCTGCGACCCAGATGGATGAATGGCATTTTTCAGTTGTAGTGGAGACAGTTTAAAAGGGACTCACTGCACCCAGAAGAAGTCTGGTCATAAATCTATAGGAGAAATTCTGTCCCAAAGAGCCAATCAAAAGCTGAGCTGGGAATTACAGGAACCAGTTGTGCTGCTGTACACAGTAGAGCTTCACTACACCTTCAGCTGGAGCCTGGAGCCTATGTATTGTTAGCCTTGGCTTACTGTACCTGTAGCATAAATTTACATGACATTTGTTCACTGCTCTTAGTTAATAAAGCTCAGTGTTAACTTTGCACACATCTAGCAGAAGGATAACTTTCTGTAAATGTAAATGTCCAAAGTGAAGGCAAACTTTTTAAGCACTTCTTCTGGGACCACTGACTAGCTCTCTCCCCATTAATTTAGGTAAGTGTTTTTTAAACATTTATCCTAGCATTACAATAGAAAGCATGAAAGCTGGGCGTCCTGGTCTGTAAAGTAAAGCAGACAGGGAAGATTCTTAAACCTGCGTTCTTTGTATAGACCACCCAGAGAGGAGACAGCTGTGGCTTCAAAGAACCTGGAAATGTAGCTGAAGCCCTGAAGTCATGTCCCTGGTCAAAACTGATCATGGCACAACTGCAAAAAAAATGAATCATACGATGCTGTCAGTGTTTCCATGTAGAATGCAATTCTAACAAAGTGAGAAGTATAGATGAGATTATTGCAGCGAGGCAATTAGTTTCACGTGTCTCACGTGTCAGCAGCTAATCTGATTAGCATGTGGCTGTTAACACTTTTTTACATTTTTTTCTATAAATTACATTTTGACTAATTGGTTGCATGGTAAACTGAACATGTCTGACTATAACAACCACCAGCTCTCTGTCCTTGAGATAAACTTTTTGTGTTGAAGTCAGTTAGCCCAGTAGGAACTAAAGAGACAGCTGTGGCTCTGTCTCTGTAAACACTGATTAGTTTATAATCTCAGTCACTGATTTCGGGTCATTCAAAATAAAATAATAAGACAATTTTCTAAATTTGGGGGATTCTATGTGTCACAAAGAGAGAGGCTTATCTGGTGAATGCTCATTAGATATTGCTCAACGAGCAAGAGGGACTAGAGGGACTTCACAAAAGAAAAGATGATGTCAAGATAGCTACATCCATCTTTCATTGAGATTTGCAGACCCGCTAACTATGATCACGTTAACTTCCAGGCCATTTTGGATGCGTCATGATGGCGATGTCGGATCAAGTGAATACGGCCCCAGTTACACAGCAGCAGCCACTGGTCAGAAGGGGAAAATGATCTATTCCCTGACTGGGTGCAAGTGTTTGCTGGAGGTTGATTGCAGTCACTGGGTAAATGATTGCTGAAGTCCCAGTCACACACATACTACAGACCAGTCAGCGACCCTCATTTTTCTCTAGCAACCCACCTGTTTCTTGTATATTTCCCAGCTGGTTGACAAAACCTGGCAGATTGCTGTGGTTGTCATTTGAATAGAAGTGACAGAAGTGGCTATGAATATTATCTTGCTACTCTCAGAGCTGTAGGGAAACTGTCAAAAGTGCAACAGGTGTGAGTTTTACTTCAAAGTAAAAGTTACACCTGTTGAAACATGTTGGCTGCCGCACAGAGGCACAACTTTTACTTTGAAGGTGAACCTTCTGCACTTTTGCTGCTGCTCGGCTAGTAGTTAGCAAGTACTTGCAGATAAAAAGAACAGGTAACACTGGCAATCTGCTTGCAACCAAAGCAGTCACTAGGAGGTTTTTGGTGCAACATCTTCTTTGTAGACAGTTTTCCCCGACGAAAGCCAACAACCTCCACTGCCAACTAATTGGAGAATATACATTTTTCCAAAGCAAGCAGTGATTGTATTACATCCAACATGGCAGATAAATCTTGAACAACATGCATACCTATACTCTCTAAGTTGTGAGACTTGTATCGAGCTTCAGGGATAATTGTTAGCTTACTATTTGTACCAATCGATCGCTACTTTTGCCATTAAAACCTCTGATAGCTATCCACTGTTTAGTTAGCGTGCTCAGTAGTTTATCCACAACTGTTAATCCATACTATTAGCTAATAATTTCAGCGGCTGCCCTAGTTTTAGCTAACAATAACTACTTATTTGGAATTTTAGCTAGCTACATTAACTGTCTTATAGGATAAAAAGGTAAATAATTAATTTACTTATGCATACTTTTCACTTTTTTGGCTCTTGCATGTTTTGCTTTCACCATTTTTGTCATTATTTCCTATCCATTTTATTCTTTAACCACTTTTGATGCTCCTTCCCCCTCAAACCTGTTCATGTCCTCTCAGCTCTCAAACAGGAAATTGTAATGTACTGCTGTTTTCAGACTAGTTTAGCTAACGTGTCCACTCTGAATTCAAAACGCTGTCATATCAGTTTTTGTGTGCAGTTTTTAAAAGCTTCTCTGCTGTGACAATGTTTTTATCCAAAGCCTTCGCCTTGTACTTTTGCTATTCTACTGTGGCACTGGCAACTGTCCTAATATCACCCAATGCCTGATAAGCAGGCATGAGCTGTCTGGTGAGTGGGGCTCATCAGTGGCAGATTAATGCCCAGCTGTACTCCCCGCACCATGCTGTGAAAGGGATGAACAAAGTGAGGCTGAAAGTAGAATGACACAGTTAAGAGGGAAAGACAAACCGTAAAAGCCTGGAAATTGGGCTAAAATATAGAAAGAGAGCGGAGACCGAGAGAGGCATTCAAAATCAATTTTCCTCTGAGAGGATAAGGATGGGCAGATAAAGATGGTGAAGATAAAATGGACAACAGGTAGAAGTGCGACGGGAAAATGTTAGAGGTGCCTGACCCTGAATCTATTAGTGTGCTTTCTGTGCAGTGGGAGGGGAAGCAGGTTGAGTTACAACAACACCTGAACCTTTTTTTGGGTTTGACTCCTGTAGAGATGGGCACAGAGTCATCCCACAGCACAAACACACACGCACACTTTAGCACATTAATAAATAATACACCACAAACTGGCTGTCCTCGTATCCAGGGTCCAAGAGCCACGTAAAAAGTTTATACCTTCATCAAAACTCATAATGTGGAAAAGAAGTGAAATATAACCCCCGAGGCAAAAGAAAGCATTAAGGATGCGTTTAAAAACGGGCAACTACTTGTGTGATTAATCATCGTCCCACAAAGTGACAGCCTGTGTGCATGTAATGGGACGTCTGGGATTTTGCTGCGTAATTACGGTTTTATTGAAAAATCTGTACATACGGAAGAGCAATTACGAAGGTTACAACATAAACTGTTTGTAGTGCAGTTTATCAGTGTTCAAGGCAAATCATGCATCAGTGCAGGAATTATGTTTTCTGCCCATTTGAGAGATTGGGCATTAAATGGATTTGATATGCGGAGATATACACACGTATTAAAAATGGAGATTAAAAACAGGGTAAACAAACTACTGGAAGGAAAAAGTAATTTTCAAAAACAGACTTTAAGTGCATTTAAAGGATAAAATTTTTTAACCATATGGCTAGTAAGGCAAGCTCCATTATTTTACCTTTCTTTTTTAATAAAACAGCATGTAGTATTTTAGCAAAGAAACTTCTGGTGATACAAGCGTTCATTCTTCAAGCTTTAGGCTAATATAGAGGTATAAAAGTATGTTTGTTTGTTTGTTTGTTTTTTAAATGGTTCTGCGGGAGGTTTCTTCCTATTAAAAGGGAGTTTTTTTCTTCCCAAAGTCTCCAAATGCATTCTCATAGGGCATTGTTTGATTGTTGAGATGACTGTTGTTGTGATTTGGCACTATATAGATTAAATGGAATGGAAGTAAACACACTTAAATAACCACTTGTGGCCTTTGAACATAGTATTGGACACTTTTACCTCTGTTTGGGTCTCCACCAACCCTGGGGATAAATTACCAAATTCTTAGCTGCTAAATGTTCCACTGTGCTCAACACTAAGCTGCTGAATTTGTCTGATATTTGGAGCTTTTCACTGTGGGCAGAGCTTAACAGGGGCAGTGAGAGTAATTCGAAACAGTAAATCCAGGGTTGTAAAACACAAGGATAGAATGAATATACTTAACATAAATGCACTGCTCTAAAAGAAGAAGGGAACACTTGACCATTATTGTATAACACAAAGTCAGTTAAACCTCAGGGATATCAGTCCAGCTAGGAAACAGAAACCTTTGTTTTTGTTTTCACCTGCTTTGGTTCAAATGAAAGTATCAACAGGTGCACTGGAGAGGCAACAAGACAGCCCAGGAAAAGGAAATGGTTATGTAGGTGGTAACCACAGGCCATCGCTATTTCTCTTTATATCTCCCGGCTGATTTTTCTGCTACTTTTGTTCCCGTCACCGCTGATACCGTGAGACAGCACCTGCACATTCAGGTTGCACAGGTAGTCCAGCTCCTTCAGGATGGCACATCCATAGGTGCCGTCACGAGAAGGTTTGCTGTGTCTCCCGGCACAGTTTCAACAGTGAGGAGGAGATACCGGGAGACAGGCTGTTATGTGAGGAGAGCTGGACAGGGCCACGGGAGGGCATCAACCCAGCAGCAGGACCAGTATCTGCTCCTTTGTACGAGGAAGAACAGGATGAGCACTGCCAGACCACTACAGAGTGACCTCCAGCGAATGAAAGTGCATGTGTTTGCTGCAAATTAAAGTGACAACAGGTGCACCGGTGACAAGACAACCCAGAAAAATATGTGCATGTTTTTTTTCACCAGACTGTCAGAAACAGACTACGTGAGGATGGCAACAAGGACGTTTAATGAGACTTCTTCTCACAGACCAGTGCTGTGCAGCTTGATTGGCTTTTTCCAAAGAACACCAGCACTGGCAGGTCCTCCGACAGGGCAACCTTTCACTGTGCTATACTGTGACAATCAGGTGATCCTCCACTGTGCTGCTCCTTTTCGTTGTGCATGTACAATGATAATAAAGGGCTGTTCTATTCTATTACACAAGACTGTTGTTAGTATCTGTTTTAAAGTGTTTGAGTTTTTACCCTGTGCTGACCTCAAGGTCAAAGTTAGAGTTCAAGTTTTCTGAAAATCTTGAGAATGTGATAACTTGCTTAATGTAATACCATAGGTGTGTCTACTTGGAGGCTCAGGGGGTAGCTGACAGTTGTTGTTAATATTTTATTCTTAAAATACAACCTCTTGTGTTTCTATTGATTTCAATGCCTGTATTTGTAATTTCTCTACATGTTGGCAACTCTTTACTTCTCCTGTGTTGTTTGTGAGTCCATCTTTTTGCTTTCTTGTATGCATTACTAATGTTTTCCCCCATGTTCCTTGACTTTCTTCAGCTGTCTGATTAAGCACTACCTTTGCTGAAACTGTGTCCTTGGATTTTGTGTTTACTTAGACTCATGTATGTTTTATTCAGCTTCTTGTTAAAGTGTACTTAATTTTTTTTCTTAACTGCCTCTGTCTTCTTTAGTTTGAAAGTTTCGAAATAACTCATTCCTTACTGAAATACTGATAGAAAACCATTATGTCAGTGCAGCTTTAATATAATCTTAACCCACCAAAATAGATAGGCTTCTTTAAATAATTAAAGCACAATGAAAGCTTCTTTGTTTGTTTTCTTTTGAGTTATTTTTTATTAACTTTTCCTTTCTCCGCCCTGTCTGTCGCCTCCCCATCTGCCTCCTTCATTGTGAATTTGTTATTTTAGTCATTTTGTAATGCAAGAAACAGTTTTTGGTGCAGTTTAAATGTAATCTTAATCTAATCTACTGGTTATCAGAAGGAGTTTAAGCACACAAAATATATAAAAGCGCACTAAATGTGCAGATGATGAAACTTAAACTGTTCATGCGAGCTTCTTATTGAAGCACTACTGGAGAAACTTTCATACAGACATATTACAGAATGCATTATATCGAAGGGCTACAAACAATTGAGCTGAGACAGACATTCAGCGAAGGGTCGAAGTTCTCCCAAAAACCATTAAACTGGAGTTTGATCCAGAGCCAGTGATTAAAAACAGCTTAAACGCGACACTTTTCTTTGGGAGCTGTGATGGTACCACAATGCACTGCCGCGGCTGTTGCTAAGTAACTGCTACAGCAACTGATCTTTTCATTTTTGCACTAATAATAGAGAAGGCTTTATTTCTGGCAGTCAACACATCTTCCTTTTAAAGTAGTGGCAACGACACAACTCTCACATCGTTTCGATGACAGTAACGATGAAGGAGGACAGGAAGGGCCTTCCCCGCAAGCACTCCACATTAAGTTACGCTTGTAGCTCCGGAGTAAAGTTTTCATTACAGCAGATAAATAAAACAGATGAACTATAGGACAATACAGAAGACACGCTCATCCAGTTGCGGTGATGATCTAACGGTTTGATCGCGTCCTTTTGCCAGCTTGCGAAAAGCTTTGATTCCTTTTTATGTGATGCGGTGAAAAACATTTGAACATAATTCATTTTCACTACATATTCAGCAATGTTTAATTGTTAAAAACAGCTGCTCCAAAATGTAACAGTCTGAAGTATGGAAAACGCACCACAAAATCAGAGCTAATAAATCTATTAACACCGCTCTGTTTGTGCCATTCAAACACTGGTATTAATGATGAAGCTGTTGATCAGAAAAAAAGCAAACAAACTAGTACAAATGCAGTTTTAACCGATGTAGCTACAAACTTTAGACCAATCAGAGATAAAACATACCTCTTTGCCATCTTTGGCCATCATTTTTCTGCTACTTTATTGACCATGTTCTTCTTTTTAGCTCCCCCCCCACACACACTTTCTTTTCTTGTTTTTGATGGTGCCCCAGTAAGCCGTGAGCTGCAATCCGCAATACCAGGAATCCGAAATAAAAGCAGCTAAAAGGAGTCGGAGCATAATTTGTATTTCTGTGAAATGGAAAACGTCTTCCAAGGCTCCCCCTCTAAAAAAGGGGGGAGAAATCTTTATAACTAGAAAAAGACTTCATATTTAGCTCCGTGGATTCTGTTTTTTATATTTCATTTGTGTCTTCTTCGGGGAAATGAGGTTATCAGTAACTGTCGACAGGCGACAGATTAATGTGTTTGATCTGCAGCCACATGTAATCACTCTTTGTCTGCACTAGAATGGGTCTGGATTAAGCCTATTGTGTTTCACAGAGGTGATCAATAATGATACTGCCGAGATAGTTTTCACAAAAAGAATTTAACAGTTTGTTGCGCTCTTTTCAAATGAAGCAGTTTTTCCCCTTAATGATTTGAATGTTGAGTTTTAGTGAGAAACAAAGGATTTTTTTATGTGGAGGTGGTGGTTTGGTAAAAACATTCAATTAACGCAAGAACGTCGTGATGATAAAGTATTGATCCGATTAACTCGCACAAGCTTTGAACTGCTAATAAAGTTGCTTACATGGTCCAGATAATTAGACGAGTGTTGCACAGCAGATGTTTTGGCATTTCATAGCTACAAAATGTCTATTAGTTAGAATGGCTCCATTTAGATGAGCCAGCTCCTGGTATGGGGCATGCTGGCTTGCTGTTAGTACTGGAACACTTAATAGAACTGAACTGAATTTGTTTCACCTGCACTTTTCTTCTCATGTCAAGACAAAATGTGTGCCCTGAAAAAGGTTTGGTGCATGCTCACAGAGATCTTGGCTCATTTGCCCTCTGCTGAGGTTAAAGCTCCAAGGCAACTTTTGTCTTTCTTTTTTGTTGTTGTTTTTTTGTATGAGCTTTTCCACAGCACACACACACAAAAGCAACAGAGTCCTTACTGTTGTTATTCTTGTTTAATTCAACGCCTTCTTGTTGAAATGAAGTTTCTAACCGGCTAAATTGCTTTCCCAGTTATTATTAAATGCAATTAAATTGTTGGCTTGATTATACCTTAATGTAATTTTTTTCTCATAGTGTCATAATAACAACAAATGTCCACAATCTTTCTTTAACCTTAACCGAGTGCTGTGAATAACGCTAGAAACTGTACTCCATTATCACTGAACATCTCAGAGACGCATCCAACATTAATGACTGAAATCCATCGTTATGTTTAAAGAAATTGTATGTTTGCAGTTAGATTTGCTGTGGTGTAAAAACAGATCCAAATTGCAGTGGCTGTTTTTGGACACAGAGAGAACATTATTGTCAGATCAACTATTTGGACTTGTACCCTGCGTCACATGACCAACCCGTGGCTTCAAGCCAGTTGTTGCCCCAGAAAAGTCAAGTGCAGTGTCCAACACAGGATATGAGTCAGTTTGGTCCATAAACTGGAAATGTAAAATTAAGGGCAAGTTAAGATTGTACAAAAGTGGATTTTCCCTAAAATGTGTCTATTTTACTTGTCGTAGGTCATTAATGTGGTAATGTAGTATGTTTTTGTGCAAACTTGTAATGATGACGTAAATACTGATATGCAAAATGTGGTTTCTTTAATATCAATGAAGGACAAAGTCTTGAATATGTGTGTGTGTGTGTGTGTGTGTGTGTGTGTGTGTTTTCTCTGCTAGTCTTTGAATTCAAGAATCAGTGGATCTACCATGTGGCCGTTGTTTAGGTCAAGTGCAAATAAAAGCTTGTAAAGAAAACTTAAGTGCAGAAATAGAGAAAGAAAAATTATTTTATTCCTTTGGAGAACAATCAGCCTTTCAAATAATATCCACCAGTCCTTATTATGTTCCTTAGTTGTAGATATTTTGTAGATATTTTTTACAAGTTGTTGATTAATTTCCTTGCCAAAAAGAAAGAATAATGTTGCAGTGACAGTCTCAAGTCCAAATACTGCTTTCTTTTCAGTTTTAGGTCATCTGGCTGAAGGGCCAGTGAGCTCATGCCATGGTGAGGTGTCAGCTGTCTCCCCTTCCTGTAGTAATGGTCAGATTTTAGTGATACTTGCACACACCAATCACCTATGGGTCTTGCTCTAAGGCCACATTTGTTGTTTTACTGGCAATAAACTTAGATGAGTTATGTCAATAGCAAAGTGTGTTTTTAAGATTATTGAGCCTGTGTTACAAGATCAACACGTCTACAAGATGATTCTTTTGAATTCTTGGATGAGTAAAAAGGCTGGGGTCGATTTTCATATTAAAAATAGGCTATTATTGTGTTCAAGATTAATCATTCATCAGCAAATTAGTACAGACAACTGTATTTACTTGTATACCTGAAATAACTAAGTAATTACCTGAAATAACTAAGTAATTTTCCTCCTTAGCCATGGGATTTGGTCCATGGACTCTAGAGTTGATCTCTTTATCTCTTTGCCCAATTATGTGCATTTATCACTGAGCAAATGCTGGTCTGGGACACGAAAGGTGGATAGGAATGTGGAAGTCCTGGGTGTAGGTTTCACTGCTTAAAACTATTTTCCTTTTTCTTGAAAAGTATGAAGTTGACCAAGTTGTACCAAAAACCTGTACTTTTAACTTATTTGTATAAAAGCGTAATGTTACGTTTCATTACATGGCTACTTTACATCTCTAAGAAACACTTCTTCGCTTCTCCTCCTACAAGAAGTCAAAAAGTCTGCTGTAAAAAGAATCATAGAGGTATAGGTTGTTCTGGCATAGCACAACAAGCAGCATAGTGATGATACATTTGGGTCAAACTTGAATGCATCCATGTGAGAGTTGCAATATCCACCCTATCAAAATGACTGATTTCACAAGTCAGTATGGCCGGAAGCGACTACTTCTTAGCAGCAACAATGTCTCTGCACAAACAGATCACTTGCTGTGGCTTTGCTCTCAGCCCACTTGTTTCTGTTGGGTTCTTGCACTTGCAACATGGTATCATCACACATTGCTGCTTTGGTTTATTGCAGTTATTACTTGTTCTGTCCAATCCACTGGTTTTAATTCATGGTCGCTCACCCAGAGCGCTGCTGATTTTCCCGTTCTGCCAGCTAGTTAATTGCAGTTAATTACAATCACCTGGGTTTGCAGGTGTAACTCGGTCCCTAATCGGATAGCCTGAATAATGTGGGCTGTGAGGACTGGGAAGCCAAGGTCAATGCTCCAGTTTGTCTTCGCTGTGGAGTATTTCATCAAAACTAATAAATTGAAAAGGCTGGTCTTCCTACCGTCCTTAAAAAATGTAATCGCAATAATGAAAAGTCATCTGCTCTATGAGTCTGCAATATATTTCCCTCGAGAGCTAAGCCACATGCTTATGTATGCATGTTTGCATGCTATGAGCTCTCTCTCTTTCTCACACACACACACACACACACACACACACACACACACACACACACACACACACACACACACACACACACACACACACACAAAACCTTCAGACAACTGCTGAAGCCTAAATTTTGCTGTTTATCTGCAGACCGGTGTTGGTTCTGTGATAAATCACCCTCTTTGACAGATATCTCTCGCTTGCATGCAAGCACATGAACCTTGTTCTAAGAAAGGGGCGAGTGAATTAGATGTTTGAGGGCCGGCAATATTTCCTGCAAACCTCAGAGGATGCTGGACAGGAAAGCTGGAGTCAAAAAGCTGAATATGACACCAGTTGTGCAGTGAATTGTCGTGAAAAGGATGCAGTTAGATAGTAAAAGCATAATATCTGCCCACAATGAAATCTCAAAAGGTCAAAAAAAAAGAAAAGAAAAGCTGCCTAAATTTTATGTTTTATTATTCAGACTGAATACCAGAGTTCTAGAGATGGCACAGCATCACTATGCATACTTTGCAAAGCAGTTTGGGAGATCTGCGAAACCTACCACCTTCAAGTCATCGTATAAAAATGTAAAGCGCTTCTTTTAAAACAATACGTTGTGAAGACAATCCTTATCAAGGCCTTGACTCTCTCTTTGTTTCCGATTTAATTGGAGTGAACATCGAGCCTGTCCTCCTCAGTGCTGACAGAGGGTCCCTCAGGTTGTCGTTTTGTCCCAGTGGGATCATATAATGCAATTGTTGTTGCGTCTAACAGTGCAAACTCTGAGGAGAGAGGAGGCTTGTACTTTGTTGCATGCAGTGCAAGAGAAAAGTCAGTTTTCTTTTTCTTGGTTTTGCTGATATTTCTAGCACTCCGAACTGCGACAGTTTAGGGGCCCTCTGTGCACAGCTAAATAATCTATGATCCTCATATGGAGCCCAGATTTTGGCATCGTCTTTCCCTGCTTCACCTGCTTCTTTAAGCAGCAGAATCGTGTAAAAAGTTGCAGGCGCTCATCAATCACTTTAAGATCTATCTGTCAAAGCAAACTTTTGAAGATACTTGTTATAAAGGTATGTTAGTGGCAAGGCGGCAAGGAAAATTGCTCCACCTGACTCTGCGTGCCATGAACCAGCAGTATGTCTCATTTCTTGATGTGACTTGCTGCGCACCTGGAGGTTTGATCTGCTTTCCTGCTGCTGACAAACACCCCCCACGTCTCATCCATGTTTATCATGAGAGATTTTCTTAGTTTCTACTAGCAGGGATGGAACACAGTTAAATAGCAACATGGAAATATAAAAAAAAGTGAAGCATACATTAAAGAGAGTGGGTATATGGGATATTTTTGCACTGACTTACCAGTTAAGTTACAGCCTAACAGGATAAGTGAAGAAGTGAAGCATCAGGAGAAGTTGGGTAAAATACTACGCAGATTTTCCGGCTTGCCGTGTAGCACCGAGGGGCAGTTCTGTGGTATTAGTAGTTACCTTGGGGTCCGACCTGGCCTGAACTGATAGACCAAATCTCATCCTGTGTGAGTTGCTCTCGTATCATATAGCATGCAGATCAGAGGCAGCAAATTATGTACTCCTTTGAGCAATGAAGAAGATGAGATGGGAGGGCAGATACGCAGTGATAGTCAAATAAAATACCTTTCACTCAAACACCTGAACCTTGGAACACCCCGGTGGCCTATTTAGTGATCTAATTTAAATTTCAGCCGGGCTTTGGTCATGGAGGGGGCAACGCAGCTGAACTTATAAATATCTATCTCCTGCCTCCGAACAAACAAAACGGGTGAAAGCTGACCTGTGGGTTTTAATGAAGAATCAATGATTTAAGACCCACTATAAAGGCAATGAAATAATTCAGAGATTTTTATGCTTGCAATTAGTGCATAATGATCCTCTGTGCCCTGTTGCATAATGCAGAATAATACTTTGGCAATATTCCAGTACACGCACAAATATTATATCTGTGCCAGAAGAAGACTTTAAGGGTCGATCGCATATATGATGCTGGCTGTTCCCATAAACATGGCAAACGTATCAAACACACAAAAGCACAGAAAAAACAGGAGAAAAAATGGCTTTCTTCTGTTCCGTTATTTGAAGTTATGGATGTTATTTGACTGGAGGCATAACTCACAGACACACGAGACGCGCCATTACTCCAATGAGTGTCCTTTATTATTTTTCACCCCCCCCCCCCACAACAACCCAGCAGAAACGTTCCTACCGCTTAACATTTACCTAATACTACTCCCCCCCTACTAAATAGGATGTGATGCTGGGATATAACCAAGAAAACAGATTAGACCCGCACGCTTTAAAGTATACTATTTCCTTGTGCTTCATCTGGTAACAGCTTGTTTACTGAACTCATTTGGTTTCAAACCCAGACTACTCATAATGTCCAAAAATAAACTATCAAAGTATACAACTCTGAACACTAAGCATAAGTGCACATTTCTGAACTATCTGATGCAGCTACAAACAACATGTTTAAACAGTGCAACCATTTACTTTATTGCTCATTGTCTCTATGAGGGATGGGGTAGACTACCCAACCCTCTACCTGAGTGTGGGGATTATTCTGCCCCATTGCTCACTCAGTTCCTAGCCCTATGAGCAAACATAGTCTTTCAGATATGCTGGAGGCCTCCTAGGCTTGGGTGGGATTTGGCTCCCAGCTTCAGGAGTCTGCTGGCTGGCCTCCTGTGAGATAGTGTCTGGAACCGACACACTCTGTGCAGCTGGAACAGAGTTCTCAGGTGAAGCCTCTGGTGGATCGCCAGAAATCTCCGGTGCCCCAGGTGTCCATGTAAGATGGTAACGGTTTCTTCTCAGCGTGCCCTTTGCTGTCTCGATGATGTAGGACCTCGGTGAGCCTGCCATGGACACGACCAGAGATGGGCAATTTGTTTAACATTTAAACGTTTAACATTTATACTTGTAACGCGTTACTTGTAACGCGTTACTGTAATCTGATTACTTTTTCCAAGTAACGAGTAAAGTAAGGGATTACTATTGCAAAAACGGTAATTAGATTACCGTTACTTTCCCGTAGTAACGCTGCGTTACTGCGTTACTAAAACCGTGATTTTTTGCAAGAATGTCTCACGACAGTGACGTAAGCGAGTGCGCCGTTAGTGACAACAGCTGTGTGCAGATCAACAATGGATCACATATCGATTGTGGGAGAGAGTATGAGCGTGCAGCGTTTAAAGCGTGGAAGTACTGACCTTACTTTGAGTTTGATTCCATAAAAAGTGCCAAAAACATTAGTGTCCGTTGTGCGTGGGAAGAAAACTTCTTTTTAAAGCGAAAAAAAACCCCTAAACTTCCAAGCAAGCACCGAGTGCGCTACCACGTAATGGGAAACTCACAGAGAAACTCGCGGATTCTTCCACTGACCGCTGCGGCACACCTGCACCAGGTTAAACCTCCGCCTACCCTACTCCTGCTTTACAGGTGAAAATAGAGCAACAGGACCGCTAGTCTTTGATGTTATTTATTTTCTGCTGTGTTTTACTTGCATCTATTTGAAAGAGTGAGTGTAAACACACAAAAAAAATATTTTATGTGCTGGAATGTGCAGAAAATAGGTTTAAATGTTAAACAAATTTCTTCCAGTCAGAGAATGTTGCATATAATTAAATTTTTGCTTGATGCATAAAGTTAAAAGATTAAAACTAATAAAACAAGTTAAAAAAAAGAGACGTTTCCATTTGATTACATTTTGTATGATGGATTATGCAGAAAAAGTAGAATTGGGCTGAAAGATCTATCGCTTTATCACTAATTCAGGTTGTAAATCGTGTTTTTAAAATGTAACTAAGTAACTAAGTAATTAATTACTTTTGAAAATAAGTAATCAGTAAAGTAACGGGATTACTTTTTTGGGGAAGTAATCAGTAATTAGTTACTGATTACTTTTTTCAAGTAACTTGACCAACACTGGACACGACTGTCTCTCTAGTATCCATGTCTGAGACCCACACTTTGTCTCCAGGATTGAGCTGTAGCATATCATGTGCTCTGTGTCTGCGGTTGTAGTTTTGTCTTTGTTTTTGTTTGTACGATTGTTCTATAGCTTTGAGCTTGTCTGTGTCCGTACCTCTTGGATTTAGCTGTGATGGGATGACAGGAATAGTTGTCCTTATCCTCCTACCCATGAGAAGCTCAGTCGGGCTGTAGCCATTTTCCAATGGAGTGGCCCGGTATGCCATAAGGGCGAGATAGGGATCGCCAGACTTTTTAAGAAGACTTTTGATGGTCCTGACTGCCCTCTCGGCCTCCCCGTTGCTCTGAGGGAAGTGGGGACTGGATGTCTCATGGCTAAAACCCCATTCTTGTCCAAATCTTTTGAAGGAATCAGACGAAAACTGAGGTCCATTATCAGAGCAAACCTGCTCTGGTATGCCATGACGTGCAAAGATTGATTTACAGTGCTCAATCACTGCCTCTGATATTGTAGATGTCAGTTTGGCAACTTCGAAGAATCTGGAAAAGTAATCCACAATGGCCAGGTACTGTTTATTCTCTATCTGGAACAGATCAGTAGGTAGCATGGTTTCTTTGTGGTTAGTCCGCTCACGGCAGCAAGTGTCACAGGTCTCAATCACTTTTATCAGCTCACTGCTCAGGCCTGGCCACCAAACAGATTGTTTAGCTCTCTCTCTACATTTTGTTATTCCTAGGTGTCCCTCATGTAGTTTAGACAGAATGTCTGCTCTGAGTGATGTGGGAATCACTATTCTGCTCCCATACAGAAGAAAACCATTGTGGACTGTGAGGTCACCTGAAAATGGCAGATAAGGCTTATCTGGCCATCCGTCCACACAGAACTTCTTCAGTTGGCTTAGAATGCTGTCATTGTCCTGATGTGTCTGGATTTCTCTGAGTCGTGGCTCTGTGGCTGGCAGACTTGCTACGACGGACTCCAATTACAAGTTGATTTCTTCCTCCGGCAAACCCTCAGTTGTGTAACATACGGGAGCTCTGGACAGTACATCTGGTGTTGCAATGTCTCTACCAGGAACATGAGATATGGTATAAGAGAACCTCATCAATCGCATGCGTAGACGTTGTATACGAGGTGGAAGCTCATCCAGGCCCTTGGAGCCAAGCAACAAGACCAGAGGTTTGTGGTCTGTTTCAATGTGGAATGTTTTCCCAATTAGGAAACTGCAAACCTCTCACAGGCCCAGGTTGAAGCGAGGGCCTCTTTCTCAATTTGAGCATATCGCTGCTCTGTAGCGCTGAGAGCTCTTGAAGCGTATGCAACTGGTTTCCACCCTAAATTTCAGCATTTGGATCATACAGAGCAAGCCCTGGGGGTGTTGTCAGTTCTTTTTTGACTCTGTCGAAAGCCTGCTGCTGCAGTGGCCCCCATGACCATAGGTTGGACTTCTTCAGCAGATCTCTTAGGGGGTGCGTTTTTTCCGCCAGGTGAGGAGCAAACTTTCCTAGGTGATTCACCATGCCCAGGAAGCGTCTCACCTCACTTATGTTGAACTCACGGCATGCACCTTGTCAGGATCTGCGCTAACCCCCGATGCCTCAATGACCTGCCCCTGGAACTTTATCCTGTTCTTGGAGAACTCACACTTGTTGTTCAATGTTACTCCAGCCTCCTGCAGTCGAACCAGTGCTTGTCGCAGTCTCTCATCATGCTCTGCTTGTGACGTCCCCCACATGAGCACATCATCCATCTGGCAGAGGACTCCTTCTAAGACCTCAAGAATGCGTGCCATCCGTTTCTGGAAGTGTTCTGGGGCTGATGAGATTCCAAAGCACAGACGATTATAACAATACCGACCAAAAGGTGTAATAAAGGTTGTGAGCAAAGAAGAGTCCCTGGATAAGGGAATCTGCCAAAATCATGCATTGGCATCCAGCTTTGAAAACACTTTTGCTCCTGCAAGCTGTCCTAGTGTGTGTTCTACTGAAGGAATGGATGTTTCTCTCTCATGACATATTTGTTTAGTTCAGTGAGATCGCTGCATATTCTCACCTTGCCTGTGCGCTTAGGAACCACCATCATAGGCACGCACCAATCAGTGGGCTCCTCCACCTTGGAAATGACACCCTGCTGCTCCATCCTGTTCAGCTCTTCTTTAACCTTTGGTAAGAGTGGAAGAGAGATTCGCCTAGGGGTCGAGAGGGAAAACGGCTGTGCCTCTGGTTTCAGAACAATATTGTACTCCCCCTCCATTTTGCCTAAGCCGCTGAAAAGCTTGGGGAATTCTTGTTTGACAGCGTCAATAGAGTCTAAGCTAATATGATTCAATCTAGCACTCTAGTGTTCCTCCTGGGCTCTGCAGAACCCTTTTGGGCTTATCCAATCTCCCCAACTGATGCTGTGTGTAGAAAGTCTCTGGGACTGCTGTGACATCTGCTCCGGTGTCGATTTTAAAGAGTGTGTTGCATTTGTCCACATGTATCTCTGTTACCCATGGACTCTCTTTGGTGTCCGCAGAGAGGGAACCCAAGAAAGCAACCTCATCCTCTGTATCGCTGTTCTCTGAAACTGTTGCAGCATTGACTTCACACAGTTTTTTGTTTCGTTTAGCATGGATGCGGTTCAGTTGTGAGTTGGTAATATCCATTTTAAAGTTAGTGCTTAGCATCTCTTGTTGCTTCTTTACAAGCTCACTTTGTCGGGCTCTGTTAAGCGCTTTCTCTAGCGTTACCTAGACCCGGTAACGCTTATTACCGGGTCTAGCTTATTAATGCTTATTTAGTTGGTTTTTGGTTTTTTTGCCCTTTATCCCCGTCCCTCTTCTCCGCTGTTTTTTCCCCCTCTTCCTTTTTTCCGCTGTTTTTTTTCCCCCTCTTCCTTTTTTCCACTGTTTTTCCCCCTCTTCCTTGCACAACAACCCAGCAGAAACGTTCCTACCGCTTAACATACACCTGATACTACAGCTTCATACAAAAGATAAATTGTGGACCTACATTAAGAGCCAGTATACGAGTGAATAATACAAAGGTCCTCTAACGGTCTGTTCACACCGAACGCCATAGACGCGAACAAAAATGCGCCAGACGCCCCTAATTTGACGCGTGCACATTCGCACCTCGACGCGTGTCCAACACAAATCAATCGACGCGTGTCCAACACAAATCAATCGACGCGCGTGAACCGGAAATGTCTCCGCTGTTTTCCCCCCTCTTCCTTTCTCCCTTTTCTTTTCCTCATTCAAGTCTGTCCCGTATCTAGCAAGTGAAAATAAAAAAATAAATAAAATAAACAATAAAAGGTGAATCAAATAGACCATCACGGCAAGGCTGGGATGGTCTATTTGGTAAAGTAAATCCGTTGGGCATCTTTCTTTGCCTTTAGACAATAATTCTGATGGCAAAAGAGTAATGGCGCGTCTCGTGTGTCTGTGAGTTATGCCTCCAGTCAAATAACATCCATAACCTCAAATAACGGAACATGGTGTCAGAAGACAACTGGAAACATTAGTTGGGGATAAGCGAAAGTTTTCAGCGTTGGGGCTAGGTTAAAGGTCAGCCAGAGAGGAGCTGCACGAAAACAGACGTGACGACATGAGTCAGTTTCAAGTCACCCCACTGGAGAAGTTCACTTTTAGGTCCGACGACTGGACCAAATGGATAAAACGTTTTGACAGATTTCGCATCGCGTCTGGATTGGAGACGCAAGTGGACGAAAATCAAGTGAACGTCCTTATCTACACTATGGGCGAGGAGGCGGAGGACATATTGGTATCCCTGCACCTGACTCCCGAAGAGGCGAGCGATTATGAGGCCGTTAAAAGGAGGTTGGATGCTCACTTCGTAGCCCGAAGAAACATCATATTTGAGCGAGCGAAATTTAACCAGCGCCAACAAGAGACGCGTGAGTCAGTCGATAACTTTCATACTGCACTGCATTGTCTGGCAGAACATTGTTGATACGGGACTTTGCATGATGAAATGGTGCGAGACAGATTTGTCGTGGGTCTGAAAGACAAACAATTGTCAGAACAGCTACAAATGGATCCAAAACTAACTTTCAAAAGAGAAATGAATGAACTTACCAGGTTGCCCGATCTCTTCACATATCTTCCTCCAAGCTCGGTCCTTTTTATTCCTGTCTCGATACAGAAAGCAGCTGGTGTCGTACAGCTCTGGGTTGTTTGCTACAGCGTTAGCCTTTCCTCCATATTGAATGAAGAATGAGGGCTTTGGCTGGATCTGCCCCTTTGACCTAGGTCAGAGCCACGTCACCAGGCTCCTGATTGGTTGTCGCGGCGCGAATTGACGCTGGAGTTCAGATTTATCCAACTCGAGCGCAGTGTTGCCAACTTAGCGACTTTGTTGCTATATTTAGCGAGTTTTCAGACCCCTTAGCGACTTTTTTTCTAAAAAAAAGCGACTTTTTTTCAGAATGCAATGCTGTACTGCAATAAAAAAATCAGCGAAAAAGCAAAGCTTTCTAAAAAAAGCGACTTTTTTTCTAAAAAAAGTCGCTAAAAAAGACGTGAAAGCGCGTATCGCTTTTACTCTCAACAAGCAGCGGGTGCTGTAACGCAGTCAGTTCTTCTTTTACTCTTTTACTCTTATGCTGTTTTGTGGATCACAAGGTTTAAAACTACTTATAAACACACACACAAAGTAACTCCACCAGAGTGCCTATTTCGGGTCACTTTTGCCGGTCCAAGCCCGGGTAAAGGAGCAGGGTTGGAATTGTGACATTAAAAAAAACAATAATTGCTAAAAGAAATTTAATTTGTAGTTCTAAATAAACTCTAAATGCATTTAGGACGCTTTTTACTCACTTTATGTCTCTTCCACGATGTTATTTCTCTCTCCAACAGCGTAGGTTACAATTAGATTAGCATGACCAATTATGCAAATTAGGCGATGACGTCATTTAGCGACTTCTAGCGACTTTTAGGACAACCAATAGCGATTTTCCTTACTGAGGAGTTGGCAACACTGCTCGAGCGGTAGACGCCATACGCGCATATGCACAAAATGCAACACAAACACTGACGCCTGGTTTTATTCGCGAGTCAAACGCACCAGACGCGGTACACTGACGCGCGTTTCACGCGTTTTCGCGATGCAAATCTACTTCCGAATTTTCGTGGGACCCGGAATCATGTGTCATCGCGCTTTTCATTGACTTTACATGTAAACCTGACGCTCTGTTCGCGTCTATCGCGTTGGGTGTGAACACACCGTCCCCCCTCCAAAAAAAACAACAACATGTTGCTGTAAAACAACATAATAGTCCCTGTTTCAAAGAAAAATACTTGAGCAGTTTATTCTATTGCTAAACTGAGTCATCTCAGCTTGCTTCCTTCTGCCCAATCAGACAGCAAAGAAATTGGTGCAATCCCGCCATAAATTACTTTAATTTAAACATTTTTCAATCATTATTTGAAAATACTTCCTAAATAAATAGCTGCAAATTTGCACTTATAGGAGCGGTATATACTTGCCAAAAGGCTTGAAGCTAGCTGTAGCAACAAAGCCAGTTTGTGTAATTGGAGCAATTAGTGAGGGGCACTCTTGGGTTAATTGAGTTAGATGCTTTCATCCCACAGGATCCAGACCTAAGATTCAAAATGTTATTAAGGTGTTTCAGTGTAGCTTTCGTCTGTGTACAGTCACCCAACTCCACTTCCTCAGAGCCGCTGGGAGGGTCAGATAGCCAAAAGTAAAGAGACTGAAGTTATTGTAAGCCACACAACTACAGGGCAAAACAAAGCTCTTCTGTGATTCTAATACACTTTAAAATACACGAAAACAAGAATCACAGAAGCCAACTCAAGTTTAGGTGGCCAGACTTCTGCAAAATTGTCTTCAATTTGCAAATAAATTGAGAAATCAAAAGAAAATCAGAAGAATATTAGAACACTGACATTCAACCTCCCTTCATACATTGCATTATTAAGTGGAGCGAGAAATGTAGAAGAGAAACATGGACAGAGAGACTCAACCTTGGTGTGGTCCAGTGAGGAGTAATAAGTGGGGCCAGAGACGGAGAGTAGACGACTATTGAGGCAAGTCACTAATTAGCCACTAGTGGCACTGGCCTTTTTTACTTTCACATGCTATGTATTTATGGATGTGTGTGGGTGTGAGACTCTCCCACTTCCACAGGTATATTATTCATGTCATTATTTCAAAAAAAGTAATGCACAGAAATCCATAAAAACCTTATTACCTTAGGGAATTTTGCATTTATAAATAACATCTAATAATGCTGCTTGGAGTTTTCTAATAAAGCCTAGCATCTCCTCAGGCTACCAACATGTCTATAAAAAGTCAATGACTGCTTTTAGATTTCCTGCTGTAAATTTAAAATTAAATTATGTAATTTAAAAACGTTTAAGAACAAGCTCGATGCTTGTGTATCGACAACATGTGCAAGTTTTCAATAAGCGAACGCATCAAGAAAATAACATTGTCTCTTATATTTCACAATGAAGAAATGCTTTTTCTCTATTGTTGCTTCTATGATGATTCAACAAGAGTGCTCCTGGTGCTTGCTCCTATGTCATTTACATGTATGTATGTATGGTAACTTACCTTAGCACAACCAGTTTACAAAGCACTCAAAAAACCCCAAAGAGCTCCAAGCATTACAAATCTCCTCTTGTCTATAGGAAGTCTTCCTCTTCTGAAACTCACCTCAGGTTCACGTGGTTAGGATCAGTGACACATGCAGCCCCCACTCAGTATGAACCAACATGTGGACCTTGAGGAACTCTCTGGGGAGCCTTTAAGACCCATCCACTTCATCCCCCTTAAGCTGTTCTCCATTGAGACAGTGCTTTAGTGCAAACCACAGCATCAGCTGAGAAGCTGAGTGACTTTTATGCTCTATGTGCAGTACTGCACTTAAAGGGTGGACTGCTATCTTTTAGCCAACATACTGGAGAGAACTTCAGTAACAGTTCTCTTTGTTCTTTTTATAAATAAAAAGGTGGAGGCTTGTGTTCTGTCATAGCCGCATAGCTACTAAACAATAGGATGTCTTTGATTCTAACTTGAGCTCACCTAAAGCATTACAGAATCAAACCAGCGTGACTTTGAGTCATCACTGGAGGTTTTGCTATTTTCTCCCCACCGTAGCTCTCGTTTAAAGGGTGGAGGGGGCTTCACTGAAATTGCGACGGAACAGCAAATTGGAGAGCTGCCAATCTAATTGCTTCCTGTGTCTGCATGCCCATCAGTCAATGCTTTGGAAAGGCTCAGTAGCCTTGGCTTGAATGACCACGATTCACCTTTGTTTGACTGCAGGTGTCGTCTATTACATTATTCATAATTACAAGAATTCCTGTTATACCCTGAGCTAAAAGGACAGATTTCTGTGCTACTTCTCACTATGATATAATGTCCAGCTGCATGTGTATGTAGCGGGTTTATTTTAGAAACTTCTTCAAAGAATTTCATGCAAATCTGAAGGGAAAAAAGAATCCTTGCATAGATGTGTTATTTTCACTTTCCTGGTACTACAACCTCTAATAAGCTACGCCTTGATGGAATTCACACCATTATGATCGTCTTATGGATTAAGCCACATAAAGACATGTGAAATAATGAGCTTGGCATTTTCTCTCCCGCCTCTCGCACCGAGGTGCTCTGAAATTTATGTTGAGAGTGCTCTTGATCAAAATTACCTGCTGCTGTCCTTTCCACTTCAGCCGTGCAGAAACGGTCCTCGCTGTTACTTTTCACAGGGGCAGCACAGCTCCAGCTCATGCCGCCACGACTTGTTGCATAAGCTTTAGCTTAACACGTGAAAACTTTCAAGACTGCCCCCTGGACTCCTCGGGCACTGATTGATTGCAAGAGATTTGCAGCAGTTTTTTTCTTTTTTTAACCAATGCTTCCTCTCACGCCGCTCAGTGTGGCTGTGAAATGAGTCTTTAGTGAGTGACACAGAATACTAAACACACTGAAAAGGTCAGTCAATATCTAATTGCTTTGTCAACTCAGTCTTTATTCATATCTTAAATATTTAATATTGCTATTAAAAATTTAGAGGCAGGAGAGTCTGGTTTCAGATCGCACGGTGGTATCAGGAAAGATCTCATTAGGCGTTTTTCATAATGAATGACATCTTTCCTGTCAGCAACAGGCTACTTAACATGGATACTCACACCTCCAGGAGGGAGATCACCTTTCCTCCAATGTGTGAAATGTAAAACAAAGGAAATGAGAAAATGTTTCATCTTATCACGAAGATAAAAGATAAGAAACCTTGCAGGTGCTGTAGGCATCGCAATTCCACCACATTCTGCTTCCAACAGGGAAATAGGATAATGTATTTATTTGATGAAATTTGGGTATGTTTTTTTTTTTTTTGCTTTTTTAAAAAAAGGTTCACTATACTCCTTATCTCACACACTAGAAGGAGAATCTGTCTCAACATCAGAAGGCTTTTTTGGGGTGTAGATGATAAAGTCCCTTCATTTTTTTATTTTATCTGTTTTTTAAAGAATGAATTGCTCTCTGTATTCCAATGAGCCTTAAAACAAAACGCAAAAGTGGCGTAGAAACCAAGGGCGCAGATAAAACGCCATGCTCCGAATCCCGCAATGAAAAACAAACTTTGTCAAGCTGGATTAACACTCACACAAGCTCCCGAGCAGGAAGGTAATTACTTGTGTTAACACTGTTATCCACTGTAACGTCCCTCGACAGCTGATTTTTCTTTGTGGGCGTCCGTGTGTGTTTATGTGTGTGAAGAGGAGAGAGCAAAAGATATAAAGAGCTTTCGTGCCTTCTTGTCTAACATGGTGTATATGTAAACCCCACAGAGGCTTGAATGCAGTAAAGACAGGCAGTAATGAGGTGCCGCAGTAGAAGTGTGTGAAAGAGACGCTAATTTGCACCTCTTGAGCACCCTATGACTTCATTTTAAACTCCAATGCATCTGAGCCATATACCATGAAAACTGCCTTTCAATTAAAACACAGTATGGGCAAAAACAATGGGTGCTGTTGCAAAGCAACCTGCTAATTGAGGTTCGGAGGTTCTCTTCTATTTTATGCTCTTGCTTATGCTCAGGAAATCTTCAAACGCTGACTTTTTAGAGATATTTATTTCGATCATTGAGCAGAAGTGCTTTCAGAAGAATGGTGGAACTGCAGTGGAGGTTTTTGCGTGATGACAGGAATATGTTCATTTGTGGTAATTTTTGCACTGGGTGAGTGTATTTATAGTTCCCAGATGTAAAACTTTCCCCAAACTTTCCTGAAACAGCTGGGAGACTGTTTTTCTGATCCCTTTCTTTCTTTTTTCTTTCGAGCTAGACCCGTCCCAGACTTCTGTGCTCCTCTCACGAGCTCTTTCACTTCAGAGCCACTCAGATGTTGCTGCTGGTGTGTAACAAGGTCACCCCTACTAGCATTTTGCACCTTTATTCATCTTTTTAGGCCTCGCACCGGTAGACCTCACCCCCACACACACCCCTGTAACCCCCTCCCTGTTCAGGCACAGACTTATGCACACACACCTCATCACCCTCTCTAATCACTGCATGTATGCTGGGATGATTGACAGCTGATCACTGTGACTGACCTTGGCTGGTTATATTCCTGACAAAGTATGACAGACACTAAGCTGCAGAGAAAAATAGAAAGAAAGAAAAAACTGTGTGTATGTGTATGAAAAGGCAGATTCATAAAACTAAAAGAAATAAAAGAAAAAAGAGAATGACTGAGTAGACGAGTGAAACGAGCACAGAGTAAAAGTGTGAGAGACAGAAAGTGAAACACGCACACGAAAGAAGAAGAGCAGATTTAAAACAACAAATGTCAGACAGAAAGGACTGTATGTGCATAGTAAAGACTGCATCGTCTCGTAGGGTTGTGCGATATGACCAATCTCTCATATCCCGATATTAAGACATCTATCGTCCCGATAACGATATAAATCACAAGAATGTAACATTTTCTGTAAATTCTGTGAATCTCGGGCAGCTCGACTTGGTGAAGTGTTTCCAGCTGGACGTCGTGTACCTGGAGTCAAGTGTTTTAACCGATGCATGAAACGATACATTTTTAGACATCAGTTGTAACGGCCGCCGTTTCTTTGTGAGTATTTATTACAAGGCGTGCTGCGGGGAAAAGCCTGTTCTAACGTTTGAGTCTAAGGTTTATTTTTTAGCACCTGTCGGCTCTTTTTTGCTTCTCATCCGTAAATAATCTGCTCTTTCACTTGATTCTCTTTATTTTGAAAAGTCTCAACAGGATCTTGAGCTTTATTGTGAAAGGTTTATGTGGAAACTAAACCAGCGGACACGCGATGCTTTTGCCGTCGTTGTTGCTAACGACAATGCATAAAAACAGGCGCTTGTCCATCTGTAGTGTGGTTATATTAAATATAAGACAAAGAGAGAACTTTAAGAAATTAATATAGCCACTACAGTGACCATCAAAACCATGAAAAAATATTGCCGTAAACAGTTTATTTTACGACACCACAAAACAAACGATAGCGTAAAATGAAACGATAGACGTTTTTATATCGTCATCCCATATATATCGTTATATCAAACAGCCCTATCGTCTCGTACTTGTGATTTAAAGCTCTATGCTATAGCTGGTACAGACTCTTCACTGGTACTGCTGAGGATGTTCATGAGTGGGTCTCCTCTGAGAAGGCTGGGGGTGATCGGGGTCACGAGTTGAATAGACATTAAACACTACAAAGCCTCTTTATCAGTCTGTGTATCCTGAGGGGCAAAACATGCAACCTTGACCCTGAGGACTTTCAAAGGACCGTCGAAGATACACACTCGCATACACACACACACACACACACACACACACAAACACGCACACACATGCAATAACTGAAAAGGCTCAGTCTGAAGTGAACCTAAAGCAAAGCCAACAGGTTCAATCATTTTTTCAGGGCTGTGGGACCAGGTGGTTGACATTTGCAAGATTCCACTTGAATGAATTAGTAAGACTTTTTTGAATAAATATGGTGAGCAGAGTCATAGCATGGGAGTCGGTTAGGTTAAAGTTTTTGTCCCTTTCATCAGATCAAATGCTGCTGACTCCTAATTTAACATAGATCACATCATCCTCTGACTATCAGGTGTGAGTCCTAAAGACACACAACCTCACTGACTTCCTGCCAAGCTGGACATAACTGGAGCTTTGAACTTTGCCTCAGAGGACATTGCTGTTATTACTTTTAAGTTCTCTGATATGCACAAACTTTGTTAGGTACACCTGTTCAGCAGTTTGATAATGATATGTAATCAGCCAGTGACAAGGCAGAAAGGCATTTAGGTATTGGTCAAGGTGACCTGCTGAATGGTAAATGGCCTGTATTTATATAGCGCTTTACTAGTCCCTAAGGACCCCAAAGCGCTTTACACACCCAGTCATCCACCCATTCACACACACATTCACACACTGGTGATGGCAAGCTACACTGTAGCCACAGCCACCAGTAACTCAAATAACAAATTGTTACAGCCAAGGTATAAAGAAGAGCATCTATAAAAGCACAGCACAGCACATCTTGAAACAGCAGAAGACCAGACCGGGTCCAACTCCTGTTGGCCAAGAACAGAAAACTGAGGCTAATCTTCAAATGGGCTGACCAAAAAACAAGTGCCTGATCTGTCTCAATTTCTGCTACGACATTTAGATGGTAGGGTCAGAATTTGGCATAAACAACACAAAAACATGAATCCGTCCTGCACTCCATCAACAGTTCAAGTTGCTGGGAATGGTAAAAATGCAGGGGATATTTTCTTGGCACCCTTTGAGCCCCTTAGTACCAAATGAGCATTGTTGCAGAATACCTGAGCATTGTTGCCGACCGTTGACCGTCGTCCATCCATTTATGACCACAGTGTGCCTTCTTCTGGTGGCAGGATAACGCACAAAGTCCAAAATGTCCACGTTTCCAGGACCTTGTTGAGTCTACCCCATGAAGAATTAAAGCAGTTCTGAAGATAAATGGCAGTTATTATTTCTAGTAATTGTTATTAGTTTCAAGAACTTCCAGTTACCTCTTTAGTATTTGTTGTTCTGTATTTTATATTTCTGATATTCTTACTTACCTCTATTCCACTTGTATTATTTCTAGTTCTTGTTTTAGCTCTTCTAGTTAACTTTTTAGCATTTATGATTGAGTTTTCAGTGTTCCTCATTCTCTTTTTAATGTTTCGATTTGCCATTTTATGTAGGTCTATTTTAGTGGTTATTTTGTTTCTTGCTCCATTTGTTTCTCTAATAATTCTTCTATCTTACCCTCTTTGTATTATTTGTTATGCTGCAAACCTATACAGTGGAACCCCAGCTTACGAAGACCCCATTTAACGAAAAATTCAAGTAACGAAGGCACTTAAAGGCAATATTTCTGCCCGTGGTACGGCAAAATGCCCACGTAATGAAATAGATAAAATAGAAAATTTTAAAAAAATTGCATTAAATTCCATATTGTTATGTACATGTACACGTATGTATGTATGCATGCATTCTGACTTACAAAAGACCCCCTGGAACGAATTAATTTCGTAAGTCGGGGTTCCACTGTATTCTGTGACTAAGTGGGGTATTGTGTATATAATCCAATTTTTTTCATCTACTTTGTACAGACAGGCCTTTATATAAGCCCCTTGTATTATACTTCCGTCAATGCACATTGACAGCTGTAGATTCAAAAGATTAAAAAAAAAAAGAATTATATTAAACGGAAAAAAAACCTCACTGCAAGTCAGTTTTCACAGTATCAATAAGCATCTAAAATTCAATAGAAAGTATAAATTCATTTATAAATTCAAGTTCTGAAAAAGAGTTCACAAACTATTCTTACAGGCAGCTGTGTCAAAATGTACATTGAATACATACAGTAACTGAAAGACTCACTATAATCTCCTAGACCCTATACTATATATCCTAGACAAGAAAAAAAAATCCCTGCCTGCTCCTGAACACCAGATCCCATCTCTGTCCTCTTCAGCTATTTTCTGTGCTCTATTGATTGCTCACTGCAGGAAATATTCCTGCTTCTCCTCCTGTCTGTATTCATGTCTGAGCTTCAAGATCTTTCTTCATTATTGACATGTGCAGTTGAAGACAAGTAGCAATGGGGGACACGCCTCAGTTCCTGCTGCACGTAGAGATCAAGCAGATGCTCTGACTGATTTCTGAACACTGTTCTGGTAATTGAGATGTTTTCAGAAGCAATGCCTGCACATACAGCTACAAAACTTAATTTGTAAAACTTTCTGAGCAAAAGAAAAAAATATATCATAACATAGATTTAGATTTTTCTTTTTGCTAGAAGAGTTTAAGAGACACACCAGCACCTTCTGTAACTGGAAATAGCCTTCATGTCTCACAGTTCTTGAGGAGATGAGGATGTGTTTCCTGTTCTGGTCCCATTATTTCCTAATGATGAATCTCTGCTAATGGTTAGTCTCTCCTGTGCTGCTCTGTGGTGCTCACAATGGGCTTCTTGTTAATTGGCCTTTTGACAGTGATGCCCACCCACCGGTGGCCAACTGGGGTTTGATAAATGAGGTGCTCACGTTACTTGCACTCCCTCCATGCTTCATGTTTTGAGAGTGGAGTGAAGTGGGCGTTTTTGTTTTCCATTGCACTTTCTGAGAGGTGAGTACACTTTGCTGCACACAACCACTCACAAGATCCACAAGTTGAACAATGCTTGTTTGTGTGCTCACGTCAGACTCTGTACTTAAAGGTAAATTCACTATAAAATGTTCAACACTTGATGCTCCTTGAACTTTTCTCTGAACCTTGTGTTTATTTGCTGTTTGCTGGTGTACTAATGAAAAAAAAAAACAAAAAAAACAAAAACATGGCCAGGTATAACGAGTGCATGATGATCAAATTAGGACGGTATTTTTTTTCTTGTACACCTGAACAGACTAATTTCTAATAATATCAGTAAATATCTAAAAGTGTGCATTCAAAGTGCAAAATTTTAACTCAAAAAGGGAAAATCCACCACAAAGAGGAGAACATTAATGCTCTTCTGGAACAAGCCGTGTTTACCAACCTCAAAATGTTATAGGTCTCAGCCTACATATGCTATATCCTTTGAGCATGAAAAATCTACACCAGGGGTGTCAAACTCAAATACACAGTGGGCCAAAATTCAAAACTGGAACAAAGTTGCGGGCTAACATTAATATTTATTGAAAAAAAATCTTCCTCCAGATATAAGAATGAATCTTTTCTTATGGACTCAAATAAGTTTTGCTGGAAAACTGAATATGGAACAAGCAAAGCTTAATACTAAACAATATATATATTAGCTGTATAATACCAGTAGGCCAGCTCTAATAGTAATTTGGTATGGCTTCGCGGGCCAAATGTAATTAGGCTGCGGGCCAAATTTGGCCCGCGGGCCAGAGTTTGACACCTATGATCTACACAATAAACACACTTCAATGACATAAGATTTTGTAAAAGATTGACTAGCCACCCTAATGTCACCTATGTGGACTAAAGGCTCAAGTTTAACAATTTTTAATACCAGATTTTAGAGCTAGAGCTAGCACTAGCACTGGCTAGCTTGAGCTGCTAGCAAGCTGCTTCCTTAATTCATTGTGACACTAAATGAGATTATTTACTTTGGCTGGTGCACTGGCTAGAGTTGTTCCCTAAGAACAAATAAGATCCTAGGTTTGAATCTAACGGCCAGCTGGAGTGTGGCTTCCTCTTATTAATACAAAATTCAGTTAAGTGATTACTCTCTGATGACCTCTCAAAGCAGAACAGGATCTCACAGTCTCAGCAGTCATAATAATTAGGACAGCACCACCCACCTGGAGTCTAGATCAGCGGTCTCCAACCTTTTTTGCGCCACGGACCGGTTTATGCCCGACAATATTTTCACGGACCGGCCTTTAAGGTGTCGCGGATAAATACAACAAAATAAAACTAGTACCGGTACCGAAAAAAAAAAATTATTCATAACACACGTGAAAAGACCCAGGAAAACCGAGTAAACGATAAAAACGATAACAAAATAACCCTGAAAATCGATAAAAACCCTGAAAACTATACATTTCACACCTGAGCCTCAACTCTCGCGGACCGGTACCAAACGACTCACGGACCGGTACCAGTCCGAGGCCCGGGAGTTGGGGACCGCTGGTCTAGATGCTGCTGGGGGTGGGGGTCCTGTCCTAAATCCTGTAAAGAGCACACTAGCGATGGGTGAATGCGGTGGCTATGTCTCAGTCTCAAGTCTGCGCACCAAAGTATCCTTGGGTAAGGTACTAAACCCTGAGTTGCTCCCAATGTGTTCAATAGAAATGTTTAATAGATACTTACTGTAGATGTAGCAATAAATGCTTACACGGTTGTGTGTGTGAATGGGTGGAAAACAGCTGTTATATAAAGTGCTTTGAGTGCTCAACTAGAGTATGAGAAACCCATGAGCTTTATCTTCAGCTTTATCTTCCCTTCGTGTCAGACCTGTGAAAACCTTTTGCCCAGTCCAGGGTGTACTCTGCCTCTTGCTCCATAACAGCTAGCGATAAAGAAAACAGATAGACAGATGTAACATTAGCTAAGAGCAAGATGGCATGTACCTGTCAGTCAAAATAGCTATTTTCTTAGTTGTGCAAATTTCAGGTGAAATTTCAGGTAATTAGCTGTGGAGCTCAAAATCAGTTTTTTGCATCTGTAAGCATGTTTTTATTTTTGTTGTAAATTCCAGTCTCTGGGGCTCGACTCTGGAGCTAGCTTCAAACAGCTAATCAACAAGTCGAAAAAAATAGATTTTTTATATTTTGGCATCTGGCTACATTGTTTCGCTTCAGGGCTTTCTGCTTATTCTGTGCCTTTTAAATACTGTTTGCATTCAAGTTAAGGTTGTAGGAAGTAACCGGCAGTCTTTTACCTTAAGCAGCTGCTTAATGTGAGATGCAAGTTCTTCTATGTACACACCAGGTTTTAGCAGCTTTGATTATTTTCATACGTGTTCATCAGTTGCGTGGCACTAGGAAAACCTAATGTGTCATCTACTTCCACTGAAGATTTCAATCAAAATGCAGAGACAGCTGCTGCACCACCAGAACCAGCCCTTATCAAGTCAACTCCATGCTTTACTGATGAGTAGTTTTATGGTGACATTTTCAGGTGGAAACTAGGGTCTGACAGTGTCTTCTTTCCAAACTATAACTGTGATGTTGCACATTTAGTCATAAATATTCAATGGTCCGGATAAATATTTAACACTTGCACAAGGCTTCAGTGTACCTGGATATGTTGAGCAATACTGCAAAGTAAATATCTGACATTGTTGTGACATTTATATGTCAAAGTCTTCTAACAAAATGAGAAAAGTCATTCATACTGTAGAACCACGGTTGCAGAGCATGGATTATTAAACTGCTGAAATTTGGTAGTAACCTCTAGGGGGCACTGAACTACCAAATTAACCTCAGGTCAATGTAATTTGTGAGACAGTGTCCACAGACACCAACAGATACTCTCTTGTCATTTTAGTGTGCCGCTCGCAACCGTCGCATTATTTCATATTTTCTCGTATAATTCCTGTCACAATAGAAGTGCCTCCTGTGTCCTCACTCCATGTCCTTGAGGAAATATTACTTCAAAAATGTGGTTGCTTAGGAAAATATTATAAGGAGTAGGTTAATTAACATGCCGGCATATTTATGCCGAATCTTGTGGTAGCTCTATTATGCCCTGCTTCTTTTCTGTTTCGCCTTGTATTCTTCATTGCTTCCTCCTCCCCTCCTGTGTGTCTGTTTCAGTTTACTTTTAATTCCTTCTTGTACTCCACTTTCCTCTGTACACTGTGTTTATTTCCTCACCCGTGCTGCGTCTCAGGCTCTTAATGGATTGATCTAAGTGCTCTCCCGGTGCTTTGCAGCTGCTTGTTGTTCTTTATTGCAGCAGGATCTCGGCCTTAAGGCTGCGTAGTTTCGTCTCTTGTCCCACAGTGGGGCAACAACTGATGCCCTTGATGAGGTGGCCCTGTTGCAGTCGGACTCATTAGCTAGCAGATGTGAGGTGTCACTACATATCACAACACCAGGCACCCGTAGATTCGGGGTTTTTTTTGCCAAGGTGTGAATAATATATCAGATTTTGTTTACAGGTCCCTCTCTCCTCAGACATTGTGCAGTCGGTACCAGTCCTCCTTTGCCTGGCGCTGTACGAACTCAAGAGCCACCAACTTGCTTCGGGACAAATAACGCAGCCAGTGTTCTCTGTCACCTTGGATTTAAGTTTATGTTGCTTAACTATACATGGTGACACCGCCCTCTGCAAGGCGCAGTGGGCGTGGCTGGGTAGGAGACATTACAGTACGTTCAAATAATCTCAAAGGACAGTCTGAACAAAAGAGGAGATACGTGTCCTCTGGCCTGTTTCCAAATCCTGTTTGATGGGGGGAAAACTGATTAGAGCATCCCTATGAAGAGACCAAATCAGATCATGTTTGCTGCTCTCACTTTGATTAGAGATTAATTGAAATAGGAACTGAGCCTCCTGGGAGGAGAGAGGAAATAACAAGGGTTACAGAGCTACACACACACACACGCACGTACACTTCACCTTCCTTTATATCTCAGTGTAGTGCTATCTTTGGATTGGCTAGCAAACCTGATACACTCTCATCAAAGGTGGAAGAACAAAACAGCTTGCATCCATAGTCATTCATCCTAATTGCTTAGACTACTAAAGGATGCTGCACTTTGCTTGAAGTATTGTCTCAAAGCAAAATTTATTTGTTTATTTGAAACTTGTCCCTTTTAAAGTTGCTGAAAAAATTAAGGGAAATCAAACATATCTATTAAACTGTCTTGTAGCACTTACACTTGGTGTTGACCAAGCCACAATATGTATAACTCCCAGACCTTGGGTGTATATGTCTGTTTCCTCCTCTTGTTTCCTTTGTATTATTCATCCCCTCTTGTTTCCTGCTCCTTTTCCCCGTCTGTCATATCCAGTGTATCCTGATTTTTCTCTCTTGTTTATTTTGTACCTCTTCGCCTCCTCACTTCCCTGCCTTTCTGCTGCCTGCGACCTGGATCTTTATCTCAGTGGGCCATCTTCAAGGATGACTCAATTCCTAGGATGCACCTGGAGGAGAGCGAAACGGGGAGAGAGGTAAGTTTAATTGCAGAGGTATGAGCAAGAATGAACAAGTGTGTCCATGCATCTGAGGTGCAAGGGACAAAGATGCCAGGAGAGGAAAAGAACTGATTACGTACAAACTGAAAACTAAAAAGAAAGGTAAGCGTTTGTGCAATAATTTCTTCCTCTTTTTCTCTGTTCTCCCAACTCCAATCAAGAGCTGTCCATCTCCACTAAACGCACCTGTGGCTCATTAACTGCAGTATATCTACTCCAGCTCTGCAGTTACTGCCAGATCATTCCACTTGCTAGATTATTAGACTATGCTGCTGAGTTTGATCTGGTTAGCTCTTCGTGTTTTGTTCTGTAACTAATCCAGCCCTATTGTGCATAGAGCCATCATCTCATCATCCACCAGCTCAGTCAAAGTTTGAATCTTTTGCTTAGTGTCAGACTCCATTCTCTTGTGTGTTCCCACATCTACTACAACACCACACTTAGGGTGCACTCAAACTTGATGAGCTGTAATGTTCCTGAGCGTGTTTGACCCTCAAACTTGAGCTTGTTTTACTTGTTTGCGGTATACTGTTCCTGGGCACAAATGAACCGTGCCCTTGCTTGAAGAAGCGAGCTCAGATGTTTTAGTTGGACTTGGGAATGACACACCCATACTAAAGCATGATCAGTGATCATGCTCAAGCACACAACTCCAAAGAGGATTGGTTTAAAAAATGTTACTAAATTTGCTAGTGCGCTTTGAAAAAATCTTTATGTGCAGAGAAGAGGGTGAGGGGAACTGAGATGCTCAGTCAAACTGAAGCGTACTCCGGCTTAGACCACAGGGTAGACAGCGTAGGGAGACGGCAGTCGTGCCCAGGCATGTTACACAGCAACAATGCCCAGTGTGAGTACACCACACAGCATAAAACACAGGCATAGCTTCCAGGTTGGAAAAATGAAGCCAGTGCAGAAGTGCCTTAAAGACATCTCGTCCTCGTGAAAGTATAAGGGAAAACAACCCAGTAAACAATTTGCTGCTAAGTTTATGAGCTCAGTCACTCATTTTAGCTCATACTATGTTTGACTATATATGACTTTTAAATCAGAAGTCGTTGGCTAATGACTGCGTGATCTCACAGTCAGACCCAGCTCTCCTCATCGCATCCAGGTTTCTGTTAACAATATGCAAAAACAGGACTCAAGAAACCAATGCTCAGTGTTTCGACCATCTTTTATAAGCTATGGAGAACATCCTGACTGTGCTCCACATTCAGCTCAAATTACCATGCTCCCTCCTCCCATTTCCAAGGAGGGAGTCCAATCCATCTCCAATACAACACCATTTTCAAACTGGAACCAATAAGTTTTTCTAATTCTTTGTTCATGTGGTCCTCAATACAATACTGTATGTATAAAAACTACTTTTATGTAGACGATATATGTCAGCGGTCCCCAACCCTCGGGCCTCGGACTGGTACCGGTCTGTGAGTCGTTTGGTACCGGGCCGCGAGAGTTGAGGCTCAGGTGTGAAATGTATGGTTTTCAGGGTTTTTATCGGTTTTCAGCGTTATTTTGTTATCGTTTTTATCGTTAACTCGGTTTTCCTGGGTCTTTTCACGTGTGTTATGAATAAATCTTCTTTTTTTCGGTACCGGTACTAGTTTTATTTTGTTGTATTTATCCGCGACAGCTTAAAGGCCGGTCCGTGAAAATATTGTCGGGCATAAACCGGTCCGTGGCGCAAAAAAGGTTGGGGACCGCTGATATATGTGACATCAAGGCATCAAAGGACAAGTCTGCTTATACTCTTAGTGCAGCTTCATACACACTACTTCAACATGTGGTCAGTAATACGCAGCTTGTCCTGTTGCTTTTTACAAATATGTGAAAATGGAAGCATAAAGTGCCAGAGTGCTGGTTTTGTGTTCAGAAAATATATCTTCCATCCAGCCTTTAGTTTGTTTACAGCTGAGTGCACCATGTGCATCAAACCTTCTTTACAGAAAGGTAAAATTCGGCACATTTATACAAATGTAAAATGTGACGTCTTTTCACATGAAATTCTGTGCTCAATGTTAGATGTGAAAAATTACAGTACGTACTTTATGCTTTTGAGTTTAATGGTTCAAGTGTCCTCGTTGGTCTAAGCCGTTACCTGTGGTTCTGAGAGGTTTAGGTGAGAAGTTATTTGGGGGGCGGGAGGAAAGCAACTAGAGAGTTTGTGTTTAATTTTTATGGTGGAAGATGCATTATGAAATTATAAGTTAATGTGCAGTTGTTCAAGTTTAGCTTTGTAGTTACCACCTCACTGATTTGAACTAATGTAAGGCTTTGTGTGCGTCCATTAAAACTTGATATAAACAGCAGTTGGTATAAGTGCTTTAGAATAGTCAGTGAATAAGCTGAAACCTTGCTGACCTCTTTTCCCCTCAGCAGGGGTGATATGGGTATTGTATTACCCTGTGAGAACCGCCTGATGTTCAGCCATTGTAAAAGGCTTGATTGCTGTCGTGCCGTTTGATATGAGCCCACTACCGCCAGGGTTGCTCCATAAATCTCGCTCGTTCAGCTGCTTCTGCTCCTCTATTCTCCTTTTGATGGAAACCATTGACCAGAAACATTAATAATAAAAAGAGTTTTAGTCACGGCCCATAAAGTTACACTTTGCAGTCGTTAGGGAAGCCTGGGAGGAAATCATTTGTTGTGTTTTTGATGTGAATCGCTTGAAAGGCGACACGGAGTCAAGCAAACAATCTGCATGCTCACGTGTGACGAGATGCCAAATGACTATTTAAAATTTCAAGATAAAAATTTATCACATTATCTTTTGCCATTCATCATGATTAGGTACAGTAATGGATGCAGATGAGTTGCAATCTGGAAATGAACATAGCCCACTGATATTAGTAGTAAGACGTTTGCTGGGTTATGTGAATATCTCGTTCGAGCTTTTATTTTCTGCCTGATGACTTTAGATATACATCGTCAATCGAGAGTTTTATTCTGTTTGTGTACTCTCCAAGGACTGTAGTAATTTATCTCCTATCCATCTCCATTTCTTCCCATCTCTGTTCCACTGTATGCGGTGTATATTTGTGTGTTTGTGTAGATGACAGTGTCCTTGAAACCAATGTACACACGAGGGTGTGTATTAATGTGTTTCTTTTCTCTCTCTCACAAAGAGCACTCCCATCCGTCTTCTGCACTCAGTAATGGGGGCTCAGAGAGGCTTACGCTCGGCCCCCTGATCCGTCCTCATTTGCTTGGCATTTTGTTACAGGCCAGACACTCTTCCTGTGACATGGAAAGAAACCCAGACTACCTCCCTCCACCTGCCACCTTCGCCACTGCTTCACTTTTTCTTTTCCTTTCTCCTCGGAGCTCTTTCTCCCTCCGCCTGACACAAACAAACACACACAGAGATACACACACATCTTCTTTCCATGTCTGCATCTCAGCTTTCACACCGCTACCACAGGACGAGGCAAAATGAGGACAAATTGATATGAATCCCAAGGAAACAAGCCAAGGGGTAAGGGAAAAAATAGAAAGGAAGAAGGTAGTGGCGCTTTGCCTGCGAGGCAACTGTAAGCATAAATCCACTGACATACTGCTGTGTTATTCGCTCTGTAAGTGCATCCATTCCTCACCATGACGCCCATAACGGTCATACAAGAAGAACCCTCAGGATAACCCACTGCCACATCAGCATCAGACGCTGTTGATCATGTGCTTTGATTTTGAATTTGCCACCAGTATAGATTATAGATTATTTTAATTTTGTCTCAGTTTCGTCCACTGATTGATCTCTCCACAGCGGTCATGCGGTACAAATAAAGGCAAAAAATAGTAAACCGGAGAGAACTGATCTACCTCAACTGGCCAGAGGCCAGAGATAACGCATAGAGGCGATGTGCTGCAATGCACTCTGAATACCCTGTGGTTTAAACCGAGGGCTGACAAGCTGAGACAAACCTCATCTTGTTTAAAGGCAATTCCCCTTCATAGTGGTTCTTTAGCCCCGAGCTGCAGGGCCCAAAACAAAGCCAGTCAATCTAATCATGAGAAAAGGTGAGCGGGGAGGACAGGAGAAAGAAGGAGAGGGACGCTGGGAAGGAGGCTGAGAAACAGCCTGATGGTGTATATGAGATAGAGTGTGGGGAGGGGGCGGAGAGGGCTTCACAACATCAAATCTATGAACTCCGAGGCCCCTGGCTGACTCTCAGAGGTGTTTATGTGTCTAAAATCCAGATTTAGCCTGCCCACTGCTTTCACTGTCTGGGAGAAAAGCTGTGAGATAGCGGTGTCGGATTTTTCAGGCACTAAACGTCTCCGCGGTTAGCAGCTGAATAATGGCTTCCCTCATTTTTTGCATCCATAAAAGTGTATTTATGCAGAGCCACACTTGCATCAGGTGTTTTTTTTTTTTTTTAATGTACCCTGTAAACTCAAAAGCATATCAACACAGACACAAGACTTACACACATGCACAAGTCTTTGCACAAAAACATGGAAGTGAAGCTCCATTGTGTAGGCGCAGGCGCTGAGGTGAGCGCTTAAGTCAAGTCAGCACAACATGGCTTCTCTGAGCTGCTGGATAGCCCTACTGCTGAGCGCTGCAAGTACAGTACATCTCAATTTGTTCTGGGAGGGATCAAATTCTACTGCCTTGCAAATCTTCCTGAGCAGCAGGGAAAGCACACAATGAATAAATGGAGAACTGTAGGAAATATAATAGAGCTGTGTTTGAACCACTAGAATCAAATTGGAGTCAGGATATCTGTATCAATAACCTGTGGGAAGTCTGGCCAAGCTGGATATAAAGTAAATCGATGAAATTCGGAATAATTACAGGCTGCGTATAACACAAAACTGCTTATTGTATTCTCGTCTGTTGATAGATGAAAGGCTGTAAACAGCCTCGCATGGAATAATCAAAAAATATCAGTCTTCTCCTCCAGGATGACAGTTCATACAAGTCTGAAGTCTTATTAATAATTACCTTTTGATGGATGTTATTAATCTTTCATTCAGAAGTGGCCCAAGAGAGAAAAAAGTCCTCACAGGTCCTGAAGAAGGTTGAAGAGCAGAGGTTGAGAAAGGACAACCAAATCCTAATTACCATCATCACTCACTCTGCCCCGTAATTCACCTGATCCTCTCCCGGAAATGAAAAACCTCATCACTAATAGCCAATATCACAAAGCCGAGGAGGAGTTTCACAGAGTAAGGCACTTTCTTGATGGTATTTGATTCAAATTTTTTCCTTTTAAGGTTGTTAAAGGTTAAATTAATCGCCATTTATTTGGAGAAAAGGGGAAAGGACATGTTGACAAACAAGCATTCGTGGAAGGGTTAATGATCGATTAACATTAACCTTTACACACGTCGTGACCTTTACCTTCACATGGCCAGTTTTGTTTTGTTCAGGTTGTTTGGAGTAGGGTTGTCAGATTTGACAAAAAAAGTCTTGTTCAATTAGTTTTTAAAAAAAAAATCCACACACATAAGAGAGCGGCGTGTCTGGAACCTGAAGCAGTGGGAGCTGCTCCTATGCCACACAGCTGTTCGTACTTTGACACACACACACAGTGTGGTGATTGTAGGTGGATGGTGCTTCGTTAAACCCCAGCAGCGCTGCGTCTAAAAACTTTTCTGGTGGAAATCCAGCTTTGCTCAGAGGACAGACAGCGGCCTCCAGCACTGTTTTATTTTTTTAATGATCTTTTGCAGTCCAACCATAGCCCTCCTCCTTCACTGCCAGCATGCATTGTGGTAAGCTTGGGGCAGGGATAGCTCAGTAGGTAGAGTGGTTGCACCATGATTGGAGAGTCGGTCACTGAACAAGCTACCCTGAGGTACCCCTGAGCAAAGTACTGTCCCTACACACTGCTCCCCGGGCGCTGCATTGGTGGCTTAAATGCAAAGGAGTAATTTTCCTATGGGGACTAACACATACACATTATTATTATTTCTTTAAGTAGTCTTCAGGAATAGTTCTCCAGGCTTCTTGAAGGACATTCAAAGCTCTTCTTTGGATGTTGGCTGCCTTTTTTTTGGTTCTCTCTAAAGATGAGCCCACACTGTTTCAATAATATTGAGGTCTGCGCTCTGGGGAGGCCTATCCATGACTGATAAAAATAGCTTTTTGACAGCCACACTTTCACTGAGACTTTCTGATGAGGCTCCAGCAAAAGGTCCAGATGTATCACTCAGGTTCAGGTTCTCACTTGTCCGTTTTTTTAAGGACACACTGCGCATCATTTTTGCAGCTAAAGCCTCATAGTGGGGGCGTAATTTCCAGGGGGTTAGGGGGCTATGACCCCCCCCCCCCCCCCCAATAATCAGACCCAACCAGTATAACCCCGCCCCCCCCAATAAAATTATGAATTACCTTGCATAAATTGGCTGTTGATTTTCTTTACACGTTTCAGTTATTACCAGCAAAATAGTTGCATTTTTAATCATCTGGGAATTTACAAAGATGTATTTATTTATTTGACCCCCCAATGTTCAGCACAAAGTTACGCCGATGCCTCATAGTGACTCATCTTGTTGGTGCAAAAACATTATTTTTATGCCTGTCAAACAGAATTATCTTTGTCATTTTCATAGATTAAACTGAAGAAATGGGAACAAATTCTATGTTTTTATGAAAGGCTAGTAATAAAGAGCCTAAAGATGCAATTTAATTACTTACTAAGTTATCTGTTGTGTTTAGACACAACACTGGTCCATTCCTTGTTAGGTGCCTTTTTAATGCTTGAATGATTCATCAGTCATTGTTAAGTAGTTTGAAAAATGATAAAAAGTAAAAAAAACATTCATCTGAAAATGGTCAGGTCCAAGGATTAGACTGAAAATGACAGTAAAAGTAGCCAATGTCCAAAGAAAAGCTCAGAGACCTTCAGAAAGCCTGGAGAACTATTGATCAAAATCACTTAAAACAAATATAAAGAAAAGGGGTTGGCTCAAGACTTTTGCACAGTACTGTGCACTGTAAAAATGGAAACTTTGCCAAAATCTGAATATATCCTCTTTAAAACAAATCAGATTAAGGAAAAGGGATTAAGGTCAGCTGGATATGGAGGTGCTTTTTAGAAATGTCCTGACTTACATGACAGTTAGCTAATGCTGATAAAGTCTAGAGACTGGCATAATTTGAGCGAATAAAGTCGGTGGTGATGAAAGCGATGAAGAGCTTGCTTTGCTTCTGTTTCCTTTGTGTGGATTCAAAGGTCCTGGTTTTCAAAAAATTAGCTCAGATTTCAAGTGGTGTAACCTGGGCAAACCTTTTAATAAATAGCCTTATTAAAATGCCTCCTACATTACTTTGGAGAATTTTTTCTTCTTCTTTTTTAGTGTTTTGCTTTTAGCCCTCACACTTAGCTCCTCAGACACCTTGCTGTAGATCAATAGCTCATCACAAGGTCCATTAGCAGAGCGGATGGGTCTAATGAGGTGGGGAAAAGAAGGGCTGGTTTAATCCAGGACAGCCTGATTCTAATTGTACGACCCGGTAAGGTAAAGAGCTAGAGAAAGATGAGTTACTGGTTGCTTCTGAAACCGCTCTGCAAATTAACACTGATTAATCCCCTAAACAGCTTATGTGATTGAAAGTTTAAGATCCAAGTGCCTTATTTTTCCAACATGACTGCAAACTTTGGAAGTTTGAAAGCTGTACAGGGCTAGACTCTCATCTCCATGGTATTAGTGTTTTATTTTGTTGTATGATGCCAGTAATTACTCTGCCGAAAGAAGAAAGTATTTTTAGTGATGTTTTACATGCACTTATAAGAACCATTAATATCAGAGCTTTACAAAACATTGTGATTACTTTACCTGGACTGATTTCCTGTAATGATCTTGAAGCTAAAAACAGGGGCCCAGTCATTACGCTTCCCTATTCGCCATTGTTTTCTAGTTAAAGGTAATCAATTTTCTTATGAGCACGAATCCCTTAAGTGTTCAGCTGCCTATGTCGAGTGCTTTCATTAATCAAACAGACAAACCATACCTTAGGGGAAGCTCATGCTTCTATTGTACATTTGTGAAAATGGTGCTAAAACAGAACAAAACTTAATATGTAAAAATGAAAGATGTTACAGCACCAGGAGAGACAAATAACAAGAGTCAGTCTTGAGTTTCTCTTGCTTGTATCTTTCGCTGTCATCTCCCATCTGTCGATTTCTCATTCTCTGACTTTCCCTTCTCTCTCTTTCTCCCATCTCCTCCCGTCCTGTGGCTCATGAAGGGCTTCATTTGTCATCCCGCAGGTGACGAGTGCAGTGTTTTTCACCCTGACCTCTAGTCCGTCCCTAATGAGATATCAGCTATGCTGCTTCATGCTCCCACAGCCGAGACTGAGACCCGGGTCAAATAATATTTGAAAACCCTCGTTCAGTTCATTTAAGCCTTGGAGGCACCAGGTGATGGATTTACCAAGCAGGGGACTGTAATGAACAGTAAACATTTAAAGATGCCCCTCAGAGAATATAGCATCCAAAAGATAATAACTGTCTGGGATGGACAACTTACCTGACACTGTGAATGATCTCCAGCCATCTGGTGAGCCCAACAGGTAAAAACGAGCAATGACACTTGAAGCTAATTACGCAAACAGTCACACCAGTGGCGTTAAAGAAGATTCTGGCTTCATCCTGGTTTAACACGTGCATTTCACAGATAATGCCGCAGTCCCTCTCCTTTTTTACCAGTGTCTGGAAATATGTGTCACAAAATAAGTAACTAAATAAATAAATAAATAAAAAACCCTTTAATATCACACCCCAAGAGCTTTCACAGCAATACGTCTTCAGCCAGCACTCCCACACGCTTCATGACTTTTGTTAAAATCGTAGGCTAACCTGCAGCTGTCAGACTTCATGATTTCAGTCACACACTCACCGTGCATAATCATCCACAGCCAAAAAGCAAACCAGCAGGGCAGCAGATGCTGTAATGGAATGAAAAAATATCGAAAAAAATTAATCATTTTTTTCCCCTCTTGTATGATAGTGGACATTTGTTAGCAGAACCTGAAGTTTTGTATTTTTCATACCACAAAATAGAAGTTTGGAGGATTTTTCGGGAAAAAGGGTAAAAAAGCAATCGGTCTTATCTGAAAAAGAAACTAGGTCACTGATAGATGATGTGAGAAAAAGTCAGATTAAATCCAACATATTTAATGGGAGAGAATTTACATTCCCAGGGCTGAAATCTGGCATGATGTCATGACAAGACATTTGTCTTAAAGTTACTAAACACAAGTACATGTACGGAGATACTGTGCATTTTACTGTATTTGACGAATTTATATTATCAGCAACTAAAACATCTAAGGAAATGTAATTTACTGCACATTTGTTTTGGCAGCTACAATCCCCACAAACACACAAAACAATATGAGATATGAGACTTTTTATAGAAGAAACTGTGTGAGCGTGAGAGTATATGCTCTGAGCCTTGTTCTGCTCTAAAGAAAGATAATAGATATGAGATGGCTCCAGTTTTCTAGAGTTTTAATCTGAGTTGGATAATTTTGATTAAGTAAGTATAACTCAGTGCAGTCGACACATTCAAAACTTTATTGAAAAACATCTTTATATACATATTTTTTTTCTTGTAAAAACATATCTTATGTGTCAGAATCAAGCAATATGATATCATAGCTTCATCCATCAGCGTCCTCTTTAGCGAACCCTCAGAGAGAGATTAATTTTTAAATCGCCAGTTATGTTGATTTTATTCTCGGAAAGTGTAATTGACTGAGCACACACTTTTAAACTTTCCCTCTGCAGCTGTTCAGCTACAGATAGCAGATTGGATGGACATGAGTTACTCATTACTCTGATAGCACTGATTTACAGCCAAAATGCTTCTGAAACAAATTGTTGCAAATTTTTGGTTACTGAAACTGAAAATGATGCGTTGGCCGGCTCCTGTTTTGATGATACTGCTGTTGTGTCAGTTCTAAGACCAAATGTTCTTTATTAAAACCAGAAGTGGCCGAAATAAATTTTGTCCTTGAATTTCGGTAAATATCTCCTAAATGAGAGTAGGTGTTAATTTTCAGCAGACGGACACTCTTCCTGAACTATCCATCCAGTTTTGGCCTAACATGAACTGCAACTGTATCAAGTAAGAAATGCAGTTTTGATATTATGTTTGCTGACCTTTTGACTTCTATTCTGACCTTGGATTTGAGCTTCCTAGTAGCAGAACATCTGTAACATTGCAAAGTAAAGTTACAAGTTACTTAACCTCCTAGGACCTGGTGTCCACATATGTGAACATCACATTTTGGGTTGTCTAGACCAAAATACAAAATTTTGCTCTACAAGGGCCTGATATCCACATATGAGGATATCATACTGCCACTGTTCTATCGAAATTTAAAACGAATGTCCTCATACGTGGATCTCATTTTTCTCAGAAACAAAAATCAGGTAAAAAAAAAAAATCTGGTAATTCTTTATTTTTAAGTTCATCAGGTCCCAATCAGCCCAAAAAGCAAAGAGAAATGAAAAATGCATGCCATGAAAGAAAGAGTTCGGGTCTTAGGAGGTTAAAGAATCACTCTGTTGAAACGACTATGACTTTTAGAACTTGCACCTGTGAAATGAATGTGACCTTTGCAGTTCCAGTATTAGTGCCACATTGTTAAACACTTAAAAACCTCCACAACCTCTAATTTCCTGCTTCCAAATTCAGATAAAACTGAGGTTATTGTATTCGCCCTAAAAATCTTACAAACATGGCGTCTAACCAGATACCTACTCTCGATCACCGTGACCTCCGGTAACACTGTGAGGGATCTTGGACTTATTTTTGACCAAGATATGTTCCTCAATGTGCATATTAAACAAACGTGTAGGACTGCTTTCTTGTATTTTCATAATATCTCTAAATTTAGAAACATCCTGTCTCAGAGTGATGCTGAAAAACTAGTTCATGCATTTATTACTGCTAGGATGGACTATCGTAATTCGTTATCATCAGCATGTCCTAAAAACTCCCTGAAAAGCCTTCAGTTGATCCAAAATGCTGCAGCGAGAGTACTGACAGGGACTAGAAGGGAAGAGCATATTTTTTCCATACTGGCTTCTCTTCACTGACTTCACTGAATCCTGTTCCTCACATACAGGGTCCTGAATAATCTTATCTTTAAGACCTCACAGTACCATATCACCTCAGTAGAACACTTCGCTCTCAGACTGCTGGTTTACTTGTGGTTCTCTGAATATTTGAAAGTACAATGGGAGGCAGACGTTTCATCTTTCTGTCTTTCTTCTGTGGAACCAGCTCCACAGCTGGATTCAGGAGACAGACACCCTCTCTACTTTTAAGATTAGGCTTAAAACTTTTCTTTTTTTGAATAAAAATCATAGTTCGGGCTGGATCAGATGACCCTGAAACTTCCCTTAGTTATGGTGCAATAGACATAGGCTGCTGGGAGTTCCTCCCCACTGTCGCCAAGTGCTTGTTCATAGGGGGTCGTCTAATTTTTCGGGTTTTCTCTGTATTTTTTTAGGGTCTTCACCTTACAAAAAAAATAATAAAGCACCTTGAGGCAACTGAAATTATGATTTTGGTGGTATATAAATAAAATAAAATCAAACTTAGTTCAATAAACAAACAGGTTTTGTTGTGGAGACATCGACAGATAGACATGCAGCCATGTGAATATCCCATCAAGACACAATTGAGGTAGAACTGTGCCTACTAATATAACATTTCATTTTAAGCTTCACTTTAAATTCTTTTAGATTTTTACCTTGTTATATACACTAATGACAAAAAGTGAAATATTACATGAAGCTGCCATAAACAGATAGGCTCGGTATTTCTGATTAAAACTCAACTATCTAATAAATAAGTGGTGAACGGAGTGGTTGTTACTGTATATTGGGCTTTTCTGCTCTATCTGAGCACTCAAAGTGCTTAAATAAACAGAAGCCAGTCCGCTGTTTTAATTGTCTGATTTTTAATTCAGCACTTTGAAGGCCATAGGAAATACCGCATTTTATCTCTGAGCAGACAGCTTTTAAAAAAAAAAAAAGTCGACCAGTTGTTTAGTTCGTTTAGTTTTAGTAGCTCAGGTGTTGCTGTTCTTCTGCATGACTACAGCGATGGTGCAGATTTGTCCACTGAAGCGATCTGGGTTGAGATACAAATGCTGAGAGATACGATGTATGATCTGGGGACTGTGAATGTGCAGCTGAGGGTAGAGCTGAGGAGCCTGAAACAAGAATGACAAACTAAGAGGTTCAGGCAAAGATAAAGAGAAGCAAAGTGCTTCTTCTCACAGCTGAGCTTGGTGATTTGTTGAAGAAGGTAGATGAGCAGAGAAAAGGAGCTGCTGGTTGCTGGGAAGAAGATGACTGAGCAGGAGAAAACGAATGAGGGTCTGTATGCAGTAATTTTTCAGTTTTGTAATGAGTGCAATAGCTAAATGCTAAGATTTTTCCATTTAAGAAATTTTATGTCCTAATACCAATTTAAAAAAACGAGAGAGCCCATTTGTCTTATTAAATGAAAAATATATATGATTAAAAATTAGGGTGCCACGTGTTGTACAATGGTTTAGTCCATACACCAATCAGTTACAACCTCAGATGATCTTCTGGTAAACCTTGGATGCTGATGCTGAACACCCCCCAATATCAACAGCACACCCCGATGGCAGCAGCTTCCATCTAGAGGACAATGCACTCCACTAAACAGCAAAAAAATAAATGAAAAAATGCCGAACTATGGCTACAGGAACAGAACAAAAACTCATGGCACTGATCCAGTCTCCAAACCCCAGATCACAATCTAATTGAGCATCTGTGGAGTTTCTGCCCCCACAGCAATCATCCCAGACCACAGGACACCTCCAAAATGTGCCATATCTGCGCTTCATTGTCTCTGGGCTGTTTTGGCAGAATGAGGGGAGACCATATGATATGAGGCAGGTGGTTTTAGTGCTGTAGCTGATGGTAAATGCAGTAAAAATGTGGTACAATTGATTTTAGTGTCAGAGCTACTGAGTATATTCTGGACTCATCTTGGCTGAGAAACATCCAGATGAGTGATCGGCTGTGACGAACCCACTTGTGGCTGAGGAATGATATGTAACCAGACCATCATCTTTCTGTGTTGTTTTTCTGAAGCTGGGATGCAGTTTGCTGAAATTCCTCATCTCCAGTTTGTGTTTAGTGCAAATTAGCAAGTTAGTTATCTAGCTGATGTCCAGGTAGTTGCTGTTTTAGACGGCCAGGCTACCACATTGAAATGTGTAAAAAAAAAAAAAAAAAAAAAAAAAAAAAAAACAACCCAAAAAACCCATAGTGTAGCCATGGAGCATTTCCGTTTATTTTGTGAATGGCACCAGTGAAACATGGCCACATTACTTGAAATTATTGAAGCGTATAAACCGTATCCAAAACCAAATGAAAGGGCTATTCCTAGCACTATTATTAAAAAATATTCAAAACATGACAAAGTACACACAAAGGTTGAGGGTATGGTACATCTCACAAGCTCTGCCAGGAATATTATGAACAGATGAATCATAACAACACTGGAGAATTGCTTATTCTTCTGAGGATGACAATAAATGAGATCCTGACTTTGTGAATGCAGAAATAATATCCACAGTGGTTCACGGGCGTATGGGTACATTTCTCGCTTCATAACCGTCAGCTTTGCAGTGGAATACAAGACATTTGGATGTAAAAGCTCAAATGGTTTCCACAAAGTCAGTCTGAGTTTGTTTGAAGTTTTGGTTTAAAGGCATCCTTTTTTTATGGCTTCCAATGCTGTGTGTGTGTATTTTGAAATATTGATTCAAATATTTCATTTCAGGCATGCCACAGATGAATTTTGCTTGAGGCTATGCTTTGAATATTTTCATTAGATTTGTTATGGTTGTATTTACAATAGATTGGATTTTGTTGAGTAGCTGTTGAATGCATAACAGCGACTCATGCTTTTTTCCCTCTTTACAATTTTAGTGCTATCAGCAGAAGCACTGGCTGCCACACTCTGTTGAACAGAGAGTGGCAGCCAGTGAGGGAGACCAAGCAATCAGAGCAAAGAATTGGCCATTTTTATAGCAGTATTGAGTACCACTGAGACTCAAGTGCAGCTCCAAAGATAATAATATAGAGAATGTGGAGAAAGGAGTAAGAGATACAAAGACTCATCTCATGTTTTCACTCAACTACAACAAACCAGTGTATGAATGACGAGCACAAAGCTTTGGGTTAATTTGTGATGAAGGGACATTATTTCATCATTTCTTTATGTTTTTCTAGGAAAACTGGAAATAGGTGTAGTGATTTATTTAAACGTGTGAAAGGATGCATGGAAATACAGTAAATAAGGCAAAAATCAGTTTGTTCAATTCTAACAAGCTTGAAAGTTAACGTTTGGTATGACCATCTTTATTCTTCAACACATTCAAAAACTGGCTGAGATGCAGCCCTACACATGACAGACCCTCCGCCGTGTTTTACACATGGCTGCAGATACTCACTGTTGTACGTCTCTCCAAATGTAGATTCTTCACTCCAGTTTTTGGACTATTTCTTGTGTAATCTGGCATAGATTACAGAAGAATTGTTCACATTGCACACCATGCAAAGATATGCCAACTAATAGCTTTTTGGGAATTGCCTTGTAGTAACAAAGTGCCTAAAGATACATTTTCAAATTGGTTCTTTGCTAAGTTCTCTGTCATGTGTAGACACAACACTAGTTCACTTAAGTTAGTGCCTTTTCTATTATTGCAAGTTTCATAAGTGAGTCTCAAGTGTTTCAAAGAAAAGGACTGGACTGAAAATTGGTGAAAAAGCAGCCAATGATCTGTTGCAAGACCACTTTAACACATTACAAGAAAGTCTGGATCCTTCAAAACACAATCCGGTCGTTAAGTGATGACGTGACGAATCCTACTTCCGGCCTAAGTAGTCTAGACTTGACTTGAAAAAATGTTCTAAGACTTGTGACTTGACTTGGACTTTTACACCAATGACTTGGGACTTGAATTGGACTTGAACCGGTTTACTTGAAAAGACTTGATATTTTACCCCAAATATAAAATTTAACATGCATATTATATAGAGATTGAAAATGTGACGTCATTCACGGGTAGAACCGCAAAGGATTCTGGGAACTCGTGGCAAGCGGTACTAGCGCACGCAGGCTTTCAATTGAAATCAGTTATACAGCGATAAAAAGAAACACAAAAATGTCAAGAAGCTGTTGTATTATTAAATGCAATAGCCGGTTGCATGACAGCCATGGGAAGCCGACGGGTAAAGAGATCGGTTGTTATCGGATTACGTCGTTGAAGAGAAATTGTTCGAGCCATGTTTCCGAAGTAACAAACAGGCGACTGGATTGCAGCCATTCAAAGACCAAATATAACGTCCCAGAACACTCCAGCTCACAGGTTAGTCTGCTCCAAGCATTTCCACAAAGGTCAGTCTGCTGTTGTAGTTAATGCGTCATTTTTCTTAACATAATTGGTGATATAGGTTACAAGTAAGTCTGGCGCTGAACAGAAATTGTCGCGCTATGCTCCTTTATTTATTGTGTTTATTGTGCATAAACAGTGAATTGTCCTGACACAATATTGCGTTTCGCTTCCGTTATTATGGTACATTGACAAAAACATATACTTCTATTCACAGGGTAAAACAGTTGTTTTGTATCACTAATTGTCCAGTACGATTACAGCATACAGTATTATTGTCACTGCTACATTTCTGTGATGCTACCAGAAATTATTTCCACTGCTAATTAATTATCGTTGAGCTCAAAGGTCCTATTAATAAACGGTTAACGAATGTGTGTTTATGACGACAATTTGTGAGACTGGTAAACTTATGATACGTACGATGGTCTTTCGTTCTACACGGTGCATTTCAAGGTCCTGCACCCATCCGTCGGTAAACTGTACCTGGGCTTGTTGCAGTGACCGGAAGTTACTAAACTTCACGAGTGTATGCACTCACTCCAAGAACCGTATGATTATAAATATGCATATAAATATGCTAGGATGAGATAGCTGACTTCATCTAACTAGCAAATGTTTTCCAGGCTACGTTGGTGATGCAGTTTTTTTTTTTAAATGATATTTAAAAAAAAAAAATCATTTATTTATGTATGATATTTTTGTCATGCGATTTTAAAGCTGGTCCTACAAGCGCATCCAAGAATAACATGCAGCTTATCTCAGAACTGTCGGTGAAAATTAATCTTGGAGCTAGGTTTAATTGAGCTGCATTTTAAAGAGGTGCAATTTCACAATTTGTGTATATTTTCTATGTTCACTATTTTGTCATGTGTTGAGAAAAACACAGATTTAAAAATTACATGGTCTAATATTTACATTTAGCATATAACTGCAACATGCTTTTTTCGTTTTTTTTTAAAGACTCGAAAGGACTTGAAATTCAAAATTTCAGACTTGTGACTTTATAATATGGCTTTTGTGTTGTTAACATGTTTAATGTTATGTATTTTCTTCTATTTAATCTCAAAGCTTCTAAAACAGTCAGTGATCACTGTTGACCTCCCTCGGCTTTTATTACCACTAATCATTTATTTAAGCTCAGTTTTTAAAACCTTAGGATGTAACTACAGCCCAGCCCATGCAGCAGTATATGAATGACTAACCTCATATTGTGGATGGATTATCTCAGTTGTTCTCCTGGCTGAAGTTTGGTCCTTTTACAGCATCGTGCCATGTGATTACATTTGTTCCTGACCACCGAGAACACTCACGTTAACTTTTATCGAGTGGAAAAAAAGTTAGCTTGTTTATATTATGCTAACATAGCTGTGTCGCTAGCGGTCACGTAGCACATCATTATATACCAGCTACCCAAACTTCAGTAACCCTACAAACGTCACTGCTGTTTAGTTTTCTGTCTTCATTTATGTTGGAAGTGATAACAGAGCTGTACGTTTTAATTTGTTTCCAAAACCCCGCAGTCAGGACATGCTATATTGTATTTAGATAGAAGCTAGCGAGCTAACTTCCTGCTAACTTCTAACTCCGTTAAATGTCATAAATTCCGTTTTCATGGATGCCTGGATGTTAAACTCAATTGTTACACCTGGTAGAGCAGAATGCTGATCATTTTATTAAAGATGAAAGACTTTAGACAGTTTTTCAACTCTCAGTAATGCCATAGTGATCGTTTGATATATGGACCTGCAGCGGAGTTTAGGCCCAGACACGGCTAGTGACGTCAGACTTAACGACCGGATAGAAAGGAATCAGCGGTGGGACAAAACTTTTGCACGGCACCATATATTGCATAATTTTATGTTTACTAAACTAAACTTTGAGATGTCTTTACTCTTCATCATTTTTATCACAGATAAATTGTAATTGCATTAAAGCCCAACACTTTCTGATCAATTCAAAGTCTTTTGCATAAATTACATTAGAATTTACAAAGCATGCTAGCATTATCCTTTAATGATTAGCATGTTTTTTTAATAAGCTTTCAGACTTCCATAACCTCTACTGTTTACCATGATTAAATTTAAATGTGATACGAACTGTCCTTGCTTTTCTGTCGACAGCCTCAGAGCAACAAACCAGATTAGATGCTGTGGACTTGCGAATTACACGGAGTGAAAGGGACTGAGGAGCGCAAGTTGGAGGTGATGACTCTGAGAGTGGAGCTGAATAACATTTGGTCTAAACTGCAGCTCCACAATGAAAAAGAACAGCCGGAGAAGGATGAATGAGTTTGGAGTTTTTTAGGTTATTCCTTCTACCTGATAAAATATCCACAAATGTCTGTGCCATATTCAGCATCTCAAACATTTTGGGGTTTTTTACTTATCAATAATTTTCTCTATTTTTTTTCACAGGCAAGCTTGCTTTCTCTGTTGGTTTGATCGATCAGGTAGGACAATTCAAGCTGGAGACCCCACTAAAATTCAACATTTGCAGTACTTACAACATAACTTCAGGTGCATTTAATCTAACAAATGAATCCAAATGGATCTGAGCACACTTAACCTTCGCAATGCTTAATAAAATACAAAACCCTTTTTTCTTATCTTCTTATTCAGGCAGGTTCATTGCACCAGCCAGAGGTCTACTACTTCAGATTCACTGCCTTTGATCACTGAATTGGGAAACTCTGGTTTTCACCTTTACTGCAATAACCAGAAAATCATTTCTAACTGGGAAAACAAGAATAATGAAGGCCATTTGTACCTGTCAGATGCATTAACTCTTCAAATAAATGAGGGGGAGTTAGTGTACATGCACCTTCCCTCTGGGCACAGCCTTTATGATGATCAAAATATTCCCAACACATTAAGTGGTCTCTTATATTTCAGTCTTAAATGCCTCCCACGTGGCGGTCACGTTGTGCTGCCCATTTATGGTGACCCACGACATAACTAAATATTTAATGATCAGCAATTGGTGCTCCTGTCATCCAATGTTGTGCATTTACAACATAGACAATTTTCTCTGCTAAATTACCTGCGATTAGCCTTCAGTGCGAGTTTTATGAACTACAGGTTAAGGACATATGTTTACTCCGGCAACATAGGCGATTGCTTTGTTTTGATAAGTTCAGCCTTTAATTGCTTGTGTAGAGTCATCTCAAGATGAAAAACTCCACTGAAGCTGCACTTGATCAAAGCTGCTCTAAAGTGAGGTCTGCAGTGAGTGAGTAAGAGAACAAATAGCGATTCCAAATTCTGTATGAAGTTTATCCGCTATGATGCTCACTGGTAAAAAATACTAGAAATAAGAAATCTTTTGTGGCAGAGATGTATGGGAGTAAAGGGTAACATACGCATTGGATCATCCACACATAAAAATAAAGTGTAGTTTAACAACGTATCTGCATTTGAAACAAAGAGAGCCCAGGTCTGAGGCTGTGCTTTGAACTAAATGCTGATGTCAGCATGCCAGCATAGAGTACCTATTACAGTGAGAGTGCTAAAATGCTGATGTAAGGTTTAAATAGTGAACTATCTGTGCCTTTTTACCTTAGCCGTTCTATGGCACTTAAAAATATGTTTTGTTTTGTTCCCCCCCACCACCATTCACACAGACACCAGCGGAGCTCACCTGCTATTAGGAGCAGCTTGGAGCTCAGCATGAGCTACATTATTTACAATAATAATAATAATAATAATGGATTGGATTTATATAGCGCTTTTCTAGGCACCCAAAGCGCTTTACAATGCCACTATTCATTCACTCTCACATTCACACACTGGTGGAGGCAAGCTACAGTTGTAGCCACAGCTGCCCTGGGGCAGACTGACAGAAGCGAGGCTGCCATATCGCGCCATCGGCCCCTCTGGCCAACACCAGTAGGCAAGTAGGGTAAAGTGTCTTGCCCAAGGACACAACGACCAGGACAGAGAGCCCAGGGATCGAACCGGCGACCTTCCGGTTACAGATGCGATTCCCAACCCCCTGAGCCACGGTCGCCCCATGTTTGCTATCATTAGCAATGTTTATTAGCATTAGCATGTTCTTTGTTTACGGTCTTTACATCAAACATGAAAAACAAAGTGAAGCTAGCTAAGAGGAGCCAAAAAACAAGTAAGAAGTAAATGGTGGAGCAGAACAGTGGTGCAGTTTTTGAGGAGTGGACATCACTTTTATTTTTATTGCACAGAAGAGAAACTGCTAATACAACTTTGGCTCTTTGCAGCATGATAGCACAGTCCAGCAACCAGATATTGAACTTCAACAAGTCAGAAAAATATTGATGAGCAGTCTGTAGCCTCTGTATCTGTAGAATCACTGCAGGCGATCGCTATGAAGTTTTTCTTTGTCTGTTTTTCGTCTTTGCCTTGTGTTGCTGGCTTTGTGTTCATACGGGGTAATGTTTTACAGCGCAACAAGAAAGTGATGTAATGAGTAGTGTAACAAATTACTTTCTCTGGCTAAACATATTAAATTACCTTTAAGAAAAGTAATGTGTAATCTGTAACACGTTACTTTTACTGAGTAATGACACCAACACTGGTAATATCACGGATTACCTGCAGGCTTAAAGGCTAAACTACAACAAGATTTAACAGATCTAAAAAAAATGACAGATGTATAAAATGGGTAATCACTTGAGTCTTATATATCAACAGAAACACACATCTGATTGCAGTTAGCGAGTCTCATTGCAAATTGCTATTTATGCTATTATGAATGATCTGGCTACGGCCCTCTAGAAGTTTGTTGGACACCAGTATTTGCCAGAGACGTTGCACTTTGACAGACACTTCTGCACTATTGATAAAACCCGCTAAACACCGTGGCAGTCATCTCTTGCGAGTGAATCTAGCGCCGACAGAGCCCTTCTGTTCTGAAAGGTCTCGCGCGGCACAGATACTGAAGAAGGGGAGCAGCGCCAGAGCAGCTGGGAAAGATGAGTAGAATCGGGTCTTGTGGGGGAGTTGGCAAGGAAACATGGAGAAGACATAGTGGGTAATTGGAGCGCAGCGATATCCGCCATCTTGGCTCGTTACCTAAATAACAGCTTTGATTGAGGTGAATAGGCCCATAAAGGGTTCTGGTGGAGGCGATAAGGCTCAGTGTAGCTTGGCTGGTGTTGCGAAGCTTTTGGCATCCACGAGGACTCCTGGCTTCCTGCAGCTGAGACCTGGATCGGTTGGGAAGGGCACCTGGGATTCCAGATGTCTCAGGGTGGAATCTATGGTACCATCTCTCAATTGGCATTAGTGCCTACGGTGACATTCATCCTTCAGTCTGGCATAACGGAACTGGAAGCGTCGTGCCAGCTTCCTATCTACCCACACAGATCTGCACGTGAGCCCTGCTGGAAGTTGTGCTTCCTTCTGCCTGGAATAAAGGAAAAGACAAAACAGAGTGCAGGAAATAAAGAAAGAAGAGGCTGCTTTTCTGTCTGGAAACTTGTAAAGTAACACCCAACAGCAGATGCTAATGTAGCCTAATGAGTGTAGGATTCTTAGACTCAGTGGCAAAAACACAATTTTCCTCAAAGATGTCGCTGTTCGAAAACATATTTTTCTTTAAGCGTGGCAGCAAGGATGTTATGGAGATTAGAGCTGCTTTGAAAAATCTTTCTCATCTGTTTGCTTTGAATACATGGTAATGTTAATGTGGACTGAAGCTGCATTAGGGAATGTTTGCTTCAAAACATACAAGCGTGCGGAGAAAAAACTTACACTTAAGGGGATGCGCCAATGCACTGCAGGATAGTTAAAGCATCTTCTGTCTGACTCAGTCTATTTACAAGTAACAACAAATAAAGCGATAAATCCACACGGCTTCACCTTGGCCTCAGGTGGGGAGAGATGGAGAGGGAGTGTGAGGTAATGCGGCGCTCTTGCTTTTAAAACTAATTTGAACTGCGCTTACTGTACCGCCACGTCTTCCTCGCTCAAGGATTCCACTGTGTAACAATCTTCGGTAATCGGTGTTATTTTCCTACTGCAAAAAACACAAAATTTCATGACAGCTCATAAATTGTTCAGCAGTTTTCCGTTTTCCCTGGGGTAGTTGAGTCAACATCTACTGCCGTCACTTCTCCATACTCGTGCAAAAGCAACGCTTCAGCACCCATTCATCACTCGGTTTTCTCTCCTGACTGTATGTGGGTCCTGTCCCAGACTTTGCTTTAACTTCTTTTGATTTCCTCCACACAAACAAATGACTAAAGAGCGTGGGCTTGATTAACCACAGGCACTGAATAACAACAGCAGCTGCAGCAGCAGCCACTTGTTGTCAGGGGGACATCATTTTGGGGAATTTGTCAACTCGGTCCTGCTGATGTTTCGGTGCTAACGGGGGAGGCGAGTCTACTCGGGGAGGTGCAGAAAGACCGATCTCGAGCACAGCAATCCATGCGAAAGGGAGAAAATCTGATCTTGAGAGGAAAAAGAGGTGTTTAATGGGATGTTCACGCTCTGTTACCTGCCTGACAGGAACAATCTCACTCACTGGCCTTATTTGCCACTCAGAGGCCTCTGTATACAGGCTGCTAATTACCAGGGCTCCTGAATGCTTTATGAGCAAATCTGCTACCTGCACAGAGAAGCCTGGCTCATATTTGGGAAATTAAATTCCTAGCAAACGTGTGCCATCTTTCAATCACATCACATCACATACACTAACACCCACAAACAATAAAAAAATGGCTATATAAAGTACTATGTTGGGCAAAGGGTAAATAAAAAAAATAAAACACTATGATCTGCCAATTATTCAGACATGTATTTAATTTAAAACTGTACAAAGATTCTTGATACTGATAACGATACAGATACAAGCTTAAAGGAAGCAGCTGAAAGAAGAAGAAAAAGAAGAAGCTTTTTTTAGGGTTTGATTCACATAAAAACAGTGAAAAAGAAAGCTGTGTATTCGGCTAATTGGAAGCAGGTCATGTTTTCCCCGTCAGGCTGATTCCAAAAGTAAAGAAAAAAAAAAAATTTTGTGTTTTGTCATAATATGGACGAGAGCCAAAGGTCTTGAAGTGTCTCAGACGACTTAATTATTTTAGCATAAAAACTGAATGTATGGAATATGCAATTCTATTTGATTAATATGCAATACTAACTTTGTCCCGAAATAAGGATTTTCTATCATCAGCTTTACATATATCTGTTCAGGAGTCTCTGAGTGTGATATTTGACTTGTACAAAAACAATACTAAAAAGTCCAAAATCTTTGTTTTGCACAAATTCAAAACTCTATTAAACAAAGGAGAAAGATGATGCTTGACCCAAACTCATTTAAACAGACCAATCAATATCTGATTTTTGGGAAAAATACTGATTCATTTGCTTTAGACTTGAAGTCACAAGCAAGTTAAATAATTGCTTATTTCAGTAACCACAGCCTGCCTGTATTTCCATTGCAACAGGAATGAGAAGACAAAGTCAAAGTACAAATGTTTTAAAAAAACAAAGAAAAAAATCATTAAAATCTCAACATTTACAATGCCTATCTTTGTATTAAGAATGGCAATAGACAGCAGTGGGAAACTACATTATCATTTGTTCCTCATCACAGAGGAACCATTTTGAAACTCTATGATGCTATTCTGTCTTTTAGTAACCACTCTAATGTTGAGCTTAAGTGTACATGGGAAGGAGAACTGGGAATTCGAATACATGAGGAGTCTTGGGAACAGGCTATAGCGAGGGTACGATCTTCCACCTCCTGTGCTCGTCTTGGACTTATTCAATTTAAGGTCATACACAGGGTGCATTTCTCTAAGTCTAGACTTTCTGAATTGTATCCAGAAGTGGAAAATAAATGTGATAAATGCCACGGTTCTCCTTGTCACCTTAGCCACATGTTTTTCCTGTGTCCTGAGCTACAAGGTTTCTGGACAGGGTATTTTGCTATTATGTCAACTGTTCTTGGGGTAACTCTTCATCCTTGTCCTCTGATTGCTGTATTTGGGATTCCTGTTCGCTCACTTACACTTGATTCCACACAAAATGATATTATAGCCTTCACATCCCTATTAGCGAGACGTCTAATATTGTTGCATTGGAAGTCTGTTAAGTATCCTACTGTTTCCCGGTGGCTTAAAGATGTCATGTTTTTTTTAAAACTTGAAAAAATTAAATATACGTTGAGAGGTTGCACAGCCAAATTTTTTCACAAGTGGCAACCCTTTATCGCTTATTTTGCTAGTCTAGAGGTATTGCCTGTTTAAATGTACTTCTGTTACTGTTATATTCCTCTATGTTTGATGGTTGTGTTGATCTGTGTGGGACTGGGGGGGCGTTGTGTTTTTTTTTTCATATATATATATATTTATATATGTATGTTTGTTTACTTAGGAAAATGAAGAAAGGTTGATTGTATTTCGGTAACTGCAAGTACTGTTGTTTTCTTTTTTCAATAAAAATATTTTCAAAAAAAAAAAAAAAAGAATGGCAATAGACTGCCAACTTGTCCACACATGCTGAGTTTAAGCGTGACAGAAGGGATATTTTATTTTTGATGTTTCGCTTTCTATTTTAGCCAGTTTAGCTTTTATTTATTTATTTGCGAAACCACTGGAACAAGCATGTGTAAATGCTTACAGACGCTAAAACATTTCCACTTTGGGAAAGTGCGTTAGCATGCTAACATTTCCTAATTAGTGCAAAACAACAGCTCAATCCTTAGAAGAATAGGAGCCTGATGAGCTTTTCTGGTTTTCTGGTGATGACACCATAGTGAACTTATGGAATAACATTTCAGTTCAATTTTATTTATATAATGCCAAATCCAAACAACTGTTGCCTGAAGGTTGCTTTTTATTATAAGGTAAAGCTCCTCCAGTAATACAGAGAAAAACTGAGAAAACCTCAACAACCAGCTCAAAAGTCAGGGACTGACAATCTAGGTGTTGAGACTTTTTTAATTACAAAGCTCATTAGGTCCTAAATAGTTTTCTGTCACATTCAACGCCCTGATTTGTTCGGCTCAAATATTCTTTCCCTTAAAGCCTCTTTAATATACAAAACGCAGAATGTGCTCCATCTCATCCTGCGAGTCATCTCATCACACCTTGACTTTTTTATACACATGCAGGCACTAACACAGTCAGTTTCTCTGACATGCACCAGACCTGCTCTTGTGACCTTTAGCTGTGACCTTTAGCAGTCCCCAAATGCCACTTTGAGAAAGTCATTTATCGTGCTGGCCCCTGCTGTCAAAGTGGAATGTCACATGTGTCTGACTGACTACGAGCCACATAGCTCGTGTTGCTGCCAAATTCATGGGAGGATAAAAGTGCCCAAGAAAACTTGAGTGCTTCTCTGTAGTCTGTATATGTGTGTGTATGTCTGTGTGTGCGCATGCAATGAATATATATATATATATGTACACACACATTATGTGTGCAGTAATGACTCATCAGTCAAGGTTAGTTGAGGTCAGTGTGGAACAAATTGCTGATTTATATAACATGCACATAGACTGAAAAGGTGTTTGGAGACTAACCAATACTGAGAGGGAAATGTAGTCTCTTGCAGACATTCACACTGTTTTCCCAGCTGCACACACTAACATATACACAACTGCTCTTACACCCACTGCCCCCTAGCCCCTTCTGTACACAACCATCTGTGTGTCTACTGCTGCATCTCTTCTTCTTACTCAGGTAGCGAGAATGAAGTCAAGGTAAAGAGAGATTAATTCTCTGAAGTCAGACCCTCAACCAACCAAACAGCGGGGTGATTAATAACAGCCCCTCCCATTACCCTCTGCACACAGATGGGACGTCAGGTTGAAGGTTGATGGAGAACAGCACGGTGTGTGGTATTACACCCAATCATACAGATTAGACTTTGGACTTGAGACCCAACAACCTTTACCCCGCTGTCTCACGCGATTTGTATCCTTCACGTATCCTTCCACCGATGCTGATGCCATTTGTCACTGCAGGGCCCTGCTGAAGACTCCTTTTAAAACAGGTGGAGGGAGTCTCTTCCTCTGGTTTTGGGTGATTTATGAAGTGCTGGTACATGCCTGAGCTGCTGTGGTTTTACAGTGTTTAGCCTGAGGAATATCATAGTCTCCAAAGTTGTGAGATGAGCCACATTGGACAGAGGCGTCTCACACTTGTGAGTGATTTAAATACATGTGAGGGGTTCACAATTTTCCTATAAGGTGGACTCAAGGACCCACTTCATAAAACACAGTCAGGTTCAAATGTGTTCATATGAACTCATTTGAAACTGGATCAGACATAGCTATGAATTTACTAATTTATCTCAGTCAGTGCTCCATTTGTGTTTATTAACCAGTTATAACAATTTAGCCATGACACTTAGATGAAGATTTTCATCCATTCATTTTCTGCCACTGATTTCGGTTGTAGTTGCAGGGGGAGCAGTCCTCACTCCACTGGCCACACTGAGGCGCTCCCAAACCAGCCGAAAGAGCTGCAATCTCCCCAATGTATCCTGTTTCTGTTCTGGGACCTCCTCCGAGTGAGTACTCCATCTTTTTCCTTTAACAGTTTATAAGCAGATTTTAATGCACAGCTTCAGTTTGCTATTTCAGCTACCTTCCCAGCATGTTAGCCACAATTTATTCATCAATACTTTTAGGTAACCAATCTAAGTGGTGGTGGTTATCAATTAAACCAAACACGAGAGCCTTATTTATATATATATCTGGCTATTTATTTGTTATTATTTGCTTATTCAAGGATTTATTTGGTGTGTTTAGCATACAATTTCATATATTTATTTATATTAGCTCACTGTATCAGTACCACTGCCAGCTAAACAGTCCCAGAGCATGATTCTACCACCACCATGCTTGCCACTTCTGCAGCGTTCATAGGGTTGGAAGGCTCACCTTTACTCCTCCAAACATACCCCTTGTCATTGTTGCCAAATCACTCAATCTGTCGAGTCTAACCATAAAACCTTTTTCCAGAAGGTGTCGTCTTCCTGGGTTGTTCCTTATCAATTTCTAACCAATCAGGGTGACAGTTTGGGTTTTTTTCCAGACCTTGGCAAAGTGTCCTTACATTGAGAAAACTCATACGTATGTACAATTGTTTGAACTGACCATGGCAGTTTACAGCCTTTCAAGTTAAAAGACATTATGTAAACACGAATTATTATGTAGATGTATACTGTGCAATCATTCTACCCTGGAAAAAAACAGTTCAAAGAAATCATCAGATGCCCATAATTAGCATGACATTCATGGTCACGATGAGTGTAACTGTATTTGTAACAGAATTTGAACACCGGGCCAAAGTTGTTATTTTTTTATGTTCACTAAAATTTTAAAACTTGTAGATTAACATGGAAAAATAACATTTCATGTATGTTTCTTTCTTTATTTTTTGTGAATCTTTTACTCAAAAATGTCAACCTGTGTCTGTTCTTTGAATTATTTTGGTTCATTGATGGTGCGTATAGACACAAATGGCCTCTTGAAGAAGTAAAAACAAAAAAATCTTCTGCATGTTGGATGAAGAAATGAGGCAAGACAATGTGTCATTTGCAGTTTATGCAAACATATGCTCAAACATATGCTTGAGACATACTTGCAGGCAGTCAAATTAAGATTAACATTTGAAATATCAGAAATTTCCGTTGTTCTTGACTAAGTCGCTGCTTGGCTATTTCTAGTGAGGAAGATTGTTGGTCTGCATCTTTGGCCCATATAGCAACAATCTGTTGGCACTGCTTCTCTATCGCTATCAGGAAACTAACATTTCTGCTTCACCCTGTGCAGATCCACAAAATTCTCAAACTAGCTTTTTTCAGATTTGAGCTCAAATGTGCACCAATCCCTTGGCTACTGCAGAATTACCTCCTGAGTGGTTTAACCTGTCCCCTGGTTGGGAATAGCAGCTTTAAATCATCTGCTTTCTCCTCCTTATGTCATTCATTAGAGCCACACAGGTAATAAGCAGTCATGTGATGTATTGCTTTCACACTTTACAGATGAAACTGCAAGAAACTAAACGTGTATAATTCACACCTTGACAAGTTTGTGTACGAAGCAATTTTAATTTATGCACAGTAACACAAGCAAACATGTAAAAAGAGTTAGTCGCAACTAAACCATTGAATAACCTAATATTTGGTTATACACTCTGAACAGAAAGATCTCAACTTAATGATTGAATGTCATCTTACAGTATATGAGTAGCACTCCAGTTGGGTTTTCAGGAGAACAGTAGTTGCTACTTTGCACCATCTGTACAGCAAATGCCTGCTCTCACAAACACTTAGCTCAGAAGCCAAAGAATAATAATGAGCACTATCAAAATTCAAAAACATTTTTTTTTTACAAAAAATATATAAAAAGTACAATGACGAGGACGAAACTTGATGCAGGCTGAAATGAATACTCCCAATTACTTGCCAGAACGTACATAAACCTTTTTTTTTTTTAAAGGAAAATGTTCTTTTAACACTTGAGACACCGAATAAATGTATTTAGAAAACCCGCAGACAGGGGATTCAAACTGAACTTCCTGTACAAAACAAACAAAGAAAAACATGTAATCTTTGAAAGTTTAAACACTTCTAGCTGCTAGAGGAACGAAAAGCAAACTAAAGAAAAACATGGGCAAACTTGACCACAGACTTCAAATAACTACATCCTGATTCTGGGGCTGGGGGTAGATATTGATCTGCCTGGAGACTGCTGCTGCAGTAAAGCCACCAGGCATCACCGCAGCCTTTGTTTTTTTTATGACATCCAAAACCAGCCCTGAATCTAAGCCCAGCAAAAAACCCCAAAAATCAAAATGCCCCCTACACCATGGAATGCGATCGATCATGCAAAATCAAACCGAAAGGCAGAGAAAACACATCAGATGAAGTCATGCAAAGCAATTTGTGGTTATTTCCAATCATTACAAATACAGGTCTGTTTTAGAGGCGTCACAGGAAAGTTAAAAGGGATACGGTTCCCAAAGTCTCGTTGACGTGAGTTCTTCTTTTTCCCTTCTTAGTTTTTTGTTGTTTTTTTGTTTCTTTTGTTTTTGTTTAATCCACATCAGGAAATCCAGTTGTCTATTTCTCAGTAAGAGTCAAGGCAAGATATACCCCCAAAACATTGAGCTTTCCAAGTGTACCTCAAGGCACCTGAGAGAAAGTGGGGATTTCCCTCTGTTGGCAACACTGTGTGTCTGTGTTTAATTACATACCAGCTGCCATAGAGTCTCAGAGTGGGCTTGTCCCACGCGTGGTCTTACGAATCTCAATACAAAGCACAAAGAAAAGAATAAAGTCCGATTTGATGATAAGGTAGGTGTCGAGGGTTAATAGTCATCGTAGGTGTTGAGGTCGGTGAAGTATGCATTGGTATAGGTCTTCCCGGCAAGCTGTGGGTTGAAATACTTATTTCTTTCCTCCAGAATCAGATTGTTTTTGTTGAAGGCCTGTGAACATAAGAAGAAAAAAGAGAAGAAGGAGAGAAGGAAGGCAGCTGAGTCAGTACGGACTTGTTTCCAACGCATGGATCGAGTGATTATTCAGCCCAGATGGCAAGGTAAAAGCAAATCCATCTAGCAACCCTCCCCAAAATAAAAAAAGGGAGCAACACAAATCAATGAGGGGCTGCTCAGTGAATGAAACATACTTTCCACAGTGCAAGGTCAAAGCATTTGCAAACAGGCTGGAAAAATGATAAGCCACCACAGGGCTAAATTATTTTGATGCGCATCCGTATGTCCACCTCTGTCATCTCTAATACACAGCATCAGCAGTTTTTATGGCCCTTGGATTGTTGGTCCTCAGGACAATCTAAGCCATAAAAATCGATCATGTGAGAGTCACTTTTCTATTAAACAATAAGGATGAGCCATGGGGGCATCTTCTCTGTCCCCGCGTGACATGGTAAACATGGAGTGATGCCTCTGATGTGGTGCTCAATACAACATCAGCAATTTGGCAAATAGATGTGTTCATTTCCAGTCTGCTGTAGTGGAGTGTGTGCTGGGAGTCCCTTGGGGGCAACTGTAATTGAACACTTGATGATGCTGCGTTTGCAGCTGATGGATGCTTCCGACTGACACTGATAGGGAACAAGTGTGCCGGACAAAAAACTCATATATTTTGCTTCATTCCCATTATGTGATTTGCACACAAAGGGAATGCAATCAACTCTCCTGCCGCCCCGGAGACGGTTATGTGTCTCTGCAGGTGGCCCCATGGCTGCTTTCAAACAGATGTGCTACGATGCTTGTTAGCATCACCTACTTCATCTTGCCTTAAATGCTTTTAATTGGCTCAGGAGTGATTATATTTGTATGTATTTGTAAACAAACGTATCTTTAACTATAAAGTAGAATCAGTGAAAGAGAGGTAACAGAGGAGTTTAATAAAAGAACCCAACAAATCAAAACCATCAAGTAAGAAACAAAACAAGGAATACGGACACGGAAAGAAAAACACATGCACATGGAGGCGCTTTTAAGAGAAACATAAAGATGGGATACACTGCCTTCTCACAAGCTGCGAGGGAGAAGGGAGGGTTTCGTGATGGAGGGATGAAAAGGGTCTGAGCAGAGAAAGAGAAACTAGAGTACTGTACTCCAACCTGCCACACACAGGAAGAGCCACAGGAAGTGGAGGGGCGGGGCACGGTGGGGAACAGGATGTAGCAGTAGTAGTAGCAGTAGCAGAAGTAGTAGTGGTTTGGGTCAAATTGCTGTTGGGGGGGGAAGAGTCAAAAGGCGAGATGTTGTAGAGGTCAGTGGTTAGTAGAAAATCTCCAGTCCACGCATAGACACCCCCATATTAGAAGAGAGAGGCTGGTGCATGGCGGGGTCGTCCAAGGGCAAGAGTACCGACACATCTGGCTGCAAGGAGGAGAGGAACGGGCAAGAGTCATCTCAGAGAAACCCTAAGGCCATATTCTGTTTTACAGGAAGCCTGGAAATATGATACACTGTACATAAAAGTGCAGCTTAACGGTGAGCGTTGCGATCATAAACTATACAGCTGGAAATACTCCAGGACACCGGCATGTAGTGTATCTGTGATACACTGTGCATAATAACAACAACGACAAATGCATCATCAACATCAGGATCTGAGCCAAATCTGCTAAAATACGACGTGAGGTGTTCACGAGTCCTTCCTGTACACACCTAAAAGAAGCATGTTATGGTTTTGCACACTTAATGGTTGAAAATTCACTGCAACATCTGAACTGTTTAGGCCCACAGAGAGAGGGCTGGAGGCAGAATGTGCTTCTGGAAAATCACACATTATTCAATTGTCAGGCACCTCCTTTTGTATTTTCGCATGGAGTGTCTATATTCATATCCTCCTCTATCTGCAACTGCTCTAACTGAATTATGCTCCGTGCTCCTGACTCTAATTGCATGACAGATGAAGCTCCTCACACCTTCATTTTGCAATGAAATAACATTCAGAGAAGTTTGCTTCGAGCCAGCGGATCTGTTCACATTCTGACAGTTATACAAAACATTTTCATAACTGTGAAGTGGTTTTGCAAACAGAGATCCAGGTATTCACTTAGTTCATAATATAGACAGTTTCTGATAGTGAAGGTGCCCCCTGATGGTGTACAGCATAAAAAAACCTTTGCAAAGGAACGCAAAGCTGTTAAAAAAGTGCTTATTTATCTGGATTCCTGTAGTATCATACTGACTGTTCAACTCCTGAAGATAAAGATGTTCAAATAACCGTTCACTATGTCCTCCCTCACAATAGTCACAACCTGATCACAGCTAACCAGCTAATCACAGGAGGTATGCCAATCATAGACTGTAATCAAAACATGGAAAAAATATCAATTCCCTCTAATGGCCAGCAGGGGGTGACTTCTCTAGTTACATAAAAAAGTCAATAAAACACTATCACTTTATTTGTGACCTATGCAAACACTTGAATCTGTGAGTCTATGGCTTCAAATACTAATTTCAAGTCTTATTTAATACAGTATGGTGCTTATTTTTTAGAACAGAGATATTTTGTGATTAATAAATTGCTAGCTTATGAATGTTGTTTTTCTCAGTCAAACCCATCCCCTAGGCTTCAAAATATTTCACAAACCTGTGAGTGACCATGTTGATCTTATATCCAGTCTATAGTGGAATAACCTTTGGATATTTCAGCATTGGAAACCAGTGTGTAGAACTGATACTTGTCATTTATAATGTCTACACGGTGAGATCTTTATTATTTTATTAGAGGCATCTGGAGGTTTTCGTAATTTAGATTTAACATTTAACATTTAGATTTAATGTTTAACATTTAGACTTAACGTTTAAAATTGTGTTTTAAATATGAAAAGTTACAAATATTTTACTAAATGTTGTAAAAAATGACTTGAAAAAACATGTTTTTGTAAGGTTTTGAGCTAAATATGGAAAAATGTTGCCGTTAATTTCAGCATGTTTCACTTTACAAGCGGCGCTCCATAGGTTTTTGAATAAAAAAAAGCCATTGTTTAATATAAAAATACCCTCTCTGATGTGTTTACGTATGTCTGAAATCCAGCTCTGAATGGTACACACAGGTGCTGTGTGCGCCAGTTTACAAACTCATAACCCCAGCCAGCAATACCTGAGACGTTATCACATGACCCAAACACAATGGTTCTATAATCATCCTCTATTGTGAAGTTAAAAGTGAATCCTGCAGTTTGAAAGAAAGTTTGAAAGAAGTTTTTAATGAGATGTCTATATGGGCATACAGAAGTCACCAGTTTCCTGTCCGGTCGTTAAGTGATGACATGACGAATTCTACTTCCGGGCCTAAAGTAGTCTGCGTTTAATATGGCTTTTGTGTTGTTAACATGTTTAATGTTTTGTATTTTCTTCTATTTAATCTCAAAAAGCTCCTAAAACAGTCAGTGATCACTGTTGACCTCCCTCGGCTTTTATTACCGCTAATCATTTATTTAAGCTCAGCTTTTAAAACCTTAGGATGTAACTACAGCCCATCCCATGCAGCAGTATATGAATGTCTAACCTCGTATTGTGGATGGATTATCTCAGTTGTTCTCCAGGCTGAAGTTTGGTCCTTTTACAGCATCCTGCCATGCGATTACATTTGTTCCTGACCACCGAGAACACTCACGTTAACTTTTATCGAGTGGAAAAAAAGTTAGCTTGTTTATATTATGCTAACATAGCTGTGTTGCTAGCGGTCACGTAGCACATCATTATATAGCTATACAGCTAGCCAAACTTCAGTAACCCTACAAACGTCACTGCTGTTTAGTTTTCTGTCTTCATTTATTTTGGAAGTGATAACAGAGCTGTACATTTTAATTTGTTTCCAAAACCCCGCAGTCAGGACATGCTATATTGTATTTAGATAGAAGCTAGCGAGCTAACTTCCTGCTAACTTCTAACTCCGTTAAATGTCATAAATTCCGTTTTCATGGATGCCTGGATGTTAAACTCAATTGTTACACCTGGTAGAGCAGAACGCTGATCATTTTATTAAAGGTGAAAGACTTTAGACAGTTTTTCAACTCTCAGTAATGCCATAGTGATCGTTTGATATATGGACCTGCAGCGTTTAGTTTGAGTTTAGGCCCAGACACGGCTAGTGACGTCAGACTTAACCACCGGATAATCATCCTCTATTGTGAAGTTAAAAGTGAATCCTGCAGTTTGAAATGAATGCAAGCTACACTGAAAAACAGGATAATGCTAGAACTAAATTACACTTTATTATACTTCAGACGCCTGGAAGTGTGAAGCTGCTTTCGCATGCGGGCCTGACATCGAGGACCTTTTTGTTTCAAAAAACAGCTACTATTTTTGTACAGGCTGAACTGCAGTACATTTGCTAGGAAATGCTAGGAATGCTAATGCTAAAACTGTGTGTATCACTGGTTGACATGTTTACTTGAAACATAAAGTAGTACTAAAAACATTCCTTGTTTGTGCCAAAACAACAGCTTTTACATCTAGAATAGCTGCCTATCACTAGTGAGCTCCACTAGACTATCTTTTAAACCTTTAATAAAGAGCACTGGGAACCTGGAAAAGCCCAGCTGGAGTATGGGGTATCTGTGGACAAATAGTAATCAGCTGCCCAGTCTGGCAGTAAAGGCCTGATCTAGATGTTGATAAGAGGCTGCTTGTGCGTTGAGACTAGCTGGATCTCCTTCACTGGCTCTCACACATCTGACTTTCTGCCTGCACTTTAGGATGTAATAATGACACAAAGAAGCAGGCAAATGTGCAGATGCAAAGCCTCTTCACCGACTTCCTACTCGCTCTAATAAGTAATTGCACTTTTGTATGTTATGAGAAAGCAGTGTATGACCACTGACACAGAACAGTCGCACACTGAGACACACAGCAGAGGCACAGGGAGTGAGAATGAACGCACAGCTGCCTATCTGTTACACAACTAGAGAGTGTCTGAGCACGACAGGAGGTGGCGTGACAGTGAGAGTCATGCAGTAAGAAGTGCATTTAATCACAGCTGACACCCGGGGAAGAGGCAAACCGTTGCTCACTGACTCAGAGTGGGGACGTCAGCTGATTAAGTCAAACAGTAAGGAAATGTTGCCTGTAAATAGCTCGACGTTTGTCAAGCGTGACCTGCGGCGAACCCGGGGCAAATAAAGTCTACAGACCTTGATGGCTTCCACGGTGTCGTACTTGTCCAATTTGTTGATGTGGTTGGTGATGCTGGTGTTGAGCGGCGCGGCTGAAATGGGATGGATGACGGTGGCGTCGTGCGACTGCTGCTGGTAGCGCTGGCAGTACGAGTAGACCAGCAGGGTGACCAGACAGCCAAGAATGGAGCTGCTGAGCCCCACGGCAATCATGTGGAAGAGGTTGAAGTCTGGAAGGAAAGCGAGAGGCTGCGGGTAATTCTCTGCTGATTCAGACGGCGGAAGCGCAATTGAAGCAGCAATTCATACGGTAACCACGGAGTGTCTTACAGTAAAAAAGACCCTTCTGTATCGCTGAAGAAAATAGATAATCTTTTGTTGCTGCTATTTTTTCCCCCCTTCTTTGTTTTGTGCAAGAAGAAAACAATCTGTCACGGAGATGACATGCTCTGTTTACACACTGTGTGCACGAGAAGAGAAGATTAAAGAAAAAATATAAACGCTTAATGCTGCATGCTGTACCCTTAGCAACACTGTAACAGCTATTAGCAGCTGATAATAGCAAATGAGTCATCATTTAAGTACTCACTTAACCTTAGTCTTAACATAATAATACATTTAGAATTTGATGAGTGCTCAGAATATGATAGTTTGAAATGAGAGCTTTATTTACGGCAGAACATAAGCATTAAAAAAAAAGCTAACATACGATCAGCTCTGCCCACCTTCTTCTTTCCTGCTTCTTGGATGTATTTACTTGAGAGTTTCAGTGCGGCTAAGCAGGATTGCAAAGCTATCTTGTTGCCCATGATACTGTACGTGTTTTCTGCCAGGTGCTATATCCCCCCTCTCTGTATCTCATCCCCTCTGTCACACACACATATAAATTACCTCCACAGCGCCTCTCCTCCTGACTGGAGCGTGCGATCGAGACTTCTGGCAAAGGAAAAAGAAAACAAGAAAAGGCAGAGGTATCAGGGATACAGCCAAACACATATACTCTCCCCTGTTAGCATGACAAAGTGAACCCTTGAAGGTGAATGTGGGGATGAAAGCTGCGCTCAATACGGCACAGATTATCGTGAAAAACTCCAGAAGCTAATCACGGCTGTGGCACCTAGAGTGGTTTATGAAAAGTATCAGCTCCCATTAAAGGAAATGAAGTACAAGACATTGCTAATGAACCCTAATGGACTACCTTTCCCATAAAATGGGATGGATGATAAGGTATAAAGGCAAATGGGCAATTCTACAGATCTGTGAAGGTACTCGTGAGTATTATACGCCTGCTAATTAATACAGAAAAGGTTACAAATCCATGTTTCAATCAAATGTTTATTCTGTCTGATAACTAATGATCCCTGAAGTTTCTAGACCCGGGGACTTTACTCGTGAATGGGTAGCTTTTGCAGACGCAGCCCTCCCAGTGTTCCCTGTAACACAATGTGAATAACATCAGCACAAGAATCCTCAGATAAAGGGAGAAGTTTCACTGATCTCCGTGTAGCAGAGATCGATACTTTTCTGTGTCTCACATTACTGGCTGTCGATAGGGAGATGCCTGTCTAAGCAGATGTCAATACTGATGGTGTGTGCGTGAGATAATGTGCATGTGGTTTTACAGTAAGTATGCTGAGGTTTTAAAAGGAAAGGATTTTCCTAACTTCTCAAAGCTCTGTAAAACCCTCCCTCTCATAATCACTTAACCCCTCGGTTCAGGAAACATCTTAAGATGTTTCCAACCACCATGAGTTGTTCTTAGGCGCATTAGCCATTTTTCTCTTCTGTCTTACTTCCATCCCATATCATGTTTGCTTTCTGCACCCATTGATCTTGTAAATTCTCTTTTGTGTCTTGCTTTTTTGCACATATTTGTGACGTGACTTGCAATGCAACGTGTACGGCACTTTAATCAACTTCAGTTGTTTTCAAATGTGTTGCATATGCAAACTTGATTTGATTACTCTCAGCTTAATCCTATCTCTAAATCAAAGTAGGATTTTATCAACAATAAATAGACATTATTTTCATTTCATTTCATTTATTTATTTCACACTTGGAAACACAAGCTAAAATGGTTTATACCGGGATGAATGATCATCAACTAACCAGTTTGAGGTTACATTAAGCCCTGATTCAGAATACCCTCTGCTAATGTCGCAGCTTTGTCCTGTTCTTTGTTTTTTATCAGTCGACAGGTAGCATTGAACTTGCCAACACAGAGCAGCCTGAAACCACACCTCTCTCTAGGACTTCCCAGCTTTAGGCTGCAATAAAAGAACAATGTGTTTCTTCATTTAGTGTCATCTAAATGGATCATCAGCTTGTGAGATTGCTGAAGTTCCATTGAACATGCAGTTTTAATGACAATACGCAATAAGTAGAAATCAAAGGCTATGTTAAGAACTCTTGAAAACATAAAAAGCTGATTGAAGAATAACCAGTTATTTTCCTGATTAGGACAATAATTTTTGGAAGATGAATCTCATTATTTTCAATATTTTAAACCTATAAAACGACCATCTAAATGAAAAGGTGCCACTGCTTTGGGTAGCTGTAGCTGTAATGTGATGGGACGGACTTCTGAAATTGCCTTTAGACAAAGAGGGCGGGATGTATTTGAGTGTATCCTTGAGACAAGTCCCAAAGCACAACAATACACCAAACAATTAATATGCTGCTGTGCTGCTGACAAGAATGTAATCAAGGTTTACTGAATGACAGCAACTTATAGTACAGTAAAATTAGTCTTTATTCTAACTACTGAGTCCTGTCCTGTTTATGGGGGTCTATCTATGCATGATAAACTTGAGTATTTTTGAATTGGGAGAGCAGAAACGGCTAAAAATCAAGACTGAACCTGAGAAAGGTAGTCAAATAAAATATAACTGCAGCTTATAAGCACGCCTGCACACAAGCCTACCTAATATTAGATCTCGACTGATAATAATAAAGTGATACTGAAACTTCTGTCATGCACGTACAGATTCTGTCGGTGAAGTTACATATATTAAATAAACCTCAAAGGTGAAGACTCCTACAAACAGCTGTGAGCAAAACACAAAATGTCTTCTCCTATTTTTTTAACCTGTAGTACATTTAATGGAGAAGAGAAGACATCTACTGTTATTTGATATGAGATTTGTTTAGGCAGCCTTAGACTGTGAGACAGAGCCTGACGGTGGGCGTCTCTGCAAGTTGGCAGCCCCGGTGAGCAGTTAGCTCTCTGTGTGCAATCAATAACGTTTATCTTATTTTCTTGTACCTAACATTCTGCTCAACTATTTTGAATTGACATTTAAGAAGTTGTTAATAAGTTGTTCACAAGTGGCAAAAACACTCCCACACGCTCTTGCCTTAACAGTATAACTATTCTCATTAGGAAAGAGCTTTCAACATTAAAGGTAATATCATTATTATGGAAACACCACATACAGAGAGGCAAGCAAAAATACCTCATTGACCGGATACAAACAGCATGCAGGAGCAATTTCTTCCATTTGAGAAATGCAAAACTGCTTGTGTAAGTGCTTTCTGCATGGCCTGACAAGACTCATAAGCTCATAATGAAACTAATACGGCAGCAGGATTGTTGGAATGGGTGGAGGGACTGCCCTTAAGTGTAGCACCCGAGTTCACGCCCCCACCTAATCACCTGCCGTACTCAAGAGTCCTTGAGCAAAATACTTATAACCCCAACCATCCACGAAAGCGCTGCCCTGTCGCTGAACCTGACCTCTGACACGAGACGGGTCCCTTAGAGGGATCAATAACGCATTTCATTATCATGGGATTCTTGCAAATGAACTCAATTGCTGCTGTGGGCATATGGTGGTGGGTAGTGAAGAGCGTGTGCATGTGTGTGTGTGTTTAAACTTGTGTGTTAGGTCATGCATGATTGCCCAAGATTTTTCTACACAGGAAGGAAGGAAGGAAGGAAGGAAGGAAGGAAGTGTGTGTGTGATCACCTGGTATAAAATTGGAGTCAGGAGAGCACGGCCTGGTCTCGCTGCTGTTTCCTAAGCACTGGTTTCCAGTGGGGAAAAGGACATCACAGTGACGCACACGCAGCTGGGCGCCGCTGGAGTCACAGTGGGACCACTCTGACCAGCTGGACCAGCTCTCTGGAAACGGCAATGACAGCAAACCTCACACACAGCCTGCCCGATGGGTGTATGTGAGTGTGTGTGTGTGTGTGCTGCACTGGATGAGTATTTTAGTGGTGCATTGGGTGCCCTCTGAGGGGCTCAAAGAAACTGAAGAAAATAAACAATGAGCCTGTGTAGCTGCTTATCATTAAGGTGTGTGTGTGTGTGTGTGAGTACCTGGACAAGGCTGCGTGTTGCACAGTGCCTCCTCAGTGTGAAGACCCAGGCAGATGTCCCCTCCGTAGGCTGGCAGGGGGTTGCTGCAGGTTCGTGTTCTCATGTAGTGACCCCCTCCACACGTCACTGAGCACTTGGACCACGAAGACCAGCATGACCAGCTGCCGTCCACTAAACCGGGGATATCAGTGGCACATTTTTAATATAAATGTGAGGTGATATTATTAAGGCAGCAGCAAAGAGTCACTAAATTCTGCTGTTTCTGGTTTTCAAATAAAACGGTTGCTAAAAATGAGGGTTTCATATCTCCGAGTCCTTTACAAAAGACAGTTTCAATTGAAGTCACTCTAATCCATTTTGAAACACCAATGATTGATACACACGTACGAGGCACGGAGAACATGTGCTTGTGTCTTGAACTGAAAGAAGCTGGGCTTCACCCAGCTGTTACAGCAAAGGCCTGACCTCCCTAAACCGTTGGAATAACACTCTCTCCTGTGATTAATAAAGATAAATGAAGCATCGCAGTCCGCTGCATGGCTTCTCTCTTCGTGTGATGCCAAGCCAAACAACAGACATTTAAAAGACATGAATATTCAGGCTATCAGAGAAGACGTGCTGCATAAATAGGTGGATGAATGGAGAGAACGAAGAGAGGGAGAAATAAAAGGAGAGGAATAAAGAGAGCAATAAAAATGGTGTAATCTTTACACATGAATCACAGCAGACGCAAATATCCTCTGCCAGTCATCTGGATAAAACCTCACTTCATTGTAGCAGAGAGAAATCCCCTTTTCGATTGCTTTTAAAGACTTTGAGATGGCTGGCAGTGCTGTGCAGGTAATTGAAGTTGCCGATGCTTTTTGTCATCTCGGTGTAATTTCTCTATCACAGAGTGACACATAAGTCGATCCCTGGCCCTCGATGACGGATCGTCTCATCTCGGGTGCAGACTCAAGAAAAACCTGGATTCATTTGTTTCCAAAGCAGATGGATTGTAGGCATTGCGCTTTACCCCCCGTCTCCTCTGCTCTTCACAGCAAACTAACCAAAGGAGGATTAAAGTTGGTCTTCCAGCCTGGTTTGGATACCTCGAAATAATATCTCACTTTGAGAGGGGTGCTAATTGAGTGTGCATTAGTATTCATTGCTGCTCAAGTCGTTTCCTTTGGGGGACAAGTGCGCAGAGCTGTTCATCAACATGTTGTAGCTGTGGTATTATTCCAGTCAACGTCCCAGAAAAAAGTGTACTACACGTATTAACGCAGTGCAGGAAAATCAAAGCACATTCGCCCAACGTTTCACTCAAGGGGCGAGCACCTGTGGCAACCTTCCTCCAGGAGAAACCAAATCAGATTCTCTGAGATCCATCCAAAGTCCTCATCTGAGCTCGCAGCTGATAACAGCTTACCCTATTAGCGAGAATGGTCAAGCTGTTGAGGAGCTGAATGGTGCCTGCTTTCACTGAATGAATTAACAGGCTGTAAAAATAGTATAGATGGCCATTCACTCTCTTGTCTCTTTCGCTTGCTTGCAGCCTGGCAGCAGTTATCAAGACAGATCGCGGGTGTTGAAGACGATGCGCCGATCCGGGCTTTTAGCAAGATAGCAAAGCCGTTCTCCAGGGGGGCTTGATTAATAATCATCCAAGACAACGTCCTGCTTGTCTGCTTACCGCCTTTGCAGGATACCAGGTGTGCTTTATGCCAAACTAAGCAGTGGATTTCCATTTAAACAGCTTACTTTCCTTGTCAGACAGAGTATTCTTTTAATTAGAAAGCTTCCTCTTGCCGTCTTCCACTAGAGGAGTGTTGAAAATGCATTGTCTCAGGGCTTTTCACAACAAAATAAGGCCTCCCATAGCTGGCAGCATAATTACCCAGGAATGTAATTACACAGTGGAGCGCCACAGGGATTGTCTCTTTGATTCTTGGCGTAAATTGGGGTCTTCGTCACACCTCTTATCTGCAACTGATTTCTTTTGTGGTTCCTGATAATTTGGTCAGTGATTTTGTCTCTGCACTTCTTATACATTAATCACACGAAAAACCCGACCACAACAAAAAAGCCGAAGCCTGAGTATCGTGCGGAGGAGTGTGTGTTTAAATGTGTGACTGAAAGTCTTTTTTCTTTTTTTAAATCGATGGATGCCTTTGTTACTATAAATGGAATTAACTGAAATCCTCTCATGTATTTAACTGTACAGAATATGTTTGTGGATTTCTTACCTGGACAAGGGGTAATGTTACACTCTTGGTACTCCTGTGCCGGCCCCAAGCAGGTCTGACCTCCATAACGGGGCTCTGGGTTACTGCAGGTCCTCTTTCTGCTTCGGATTCCCCGGCTGCAGTCTCTGCTGCACTGAGACCAGGAACTCCAGGATGACCAGGCACCGTTTACCGTGTGGCTTGAGATCCTCCCCAGACGAAGCACTTCTCCTAAACAACACATGCAAGTGTGACAAAACTCTCATCAGTATCTAAAATTGTGGTATTGTTAGTATTTCTCAATAATGAGCACTGCTGTTTGCAGGAAGAAAGCAGATGGCTGTTCTCACTTACTAGCATCAATGTGCGCATCTATTTTCAACAGCAATAAGCGGGCAGAGAGTCAATAACCACTCTTGACAACAGTGTATGTGCCTTTACTATTAGAGTTGGGAGCTACAAGCTTTAGCTCAATTTGTGCTGAAAGAGTCTGGACCACTTCCTGGCTTGTGGTGTTTTTTAATGACTTTCTGCTGTAAAGCAATTTGAGGGAATTCATCAAATGATAGGAGCTTCTAAAGGTTGTCAGTCTTACTGTGCTGTCTCAAACAATCAGTCAGGAGCACAGATGTCAGTTTATCCATTCCCACTAATGTGTTTGAGTAATGCAGGTAGCATGGATCCAGGAATGGCTGGTATCTTTTTCTTTTGGGTAGGTTAGTCCCCCAAATCTGTGCAAACAGATTTGCTGATACCTGAAGGATGATTATTAATTATAGTTCTTATGATGCCAACTCTATATGATGTCATCAATTAGCCTGTGATGTCCTGTTTGGAAGACTCAAATCTGTGATTTTGGTGATTTTAAACCAGACCAGAAGGCTGTATCTGAAAGTAAAGCAGCAGTAAAACAGTTAGTTGTTAGTCCTACTCTGATTTATTGTCTGTTTTACTCTACATGACACCATCATTTACAAATAGACATAATGCTCTAACAGATAGGGAAACTAGCAATTAAAATCACGAACTAAAAAGTTTTACTGAGGTCATAAATGAAGTGAGAAGTAGTGATTCTCCATAGATTTGGATCCAATTTGTCTTGTTTGTGCAGCCAAAGGAGACGGTCATAAGAAAGATTGCAGATTTAAGGCACTTTGATATTAGCATCACTTTTCATCTTTAACATACAGTCTCCAGTATTTCTCTACACATACAATGCAATTAGGTACAACGTATTAGGTGTTGTAGTCGCTTTAAATCAACAGTATTGGTAATTACCAAAATGTTTTTTTTATCATGGTTAATCCACCGTTATGTGCAAGCTCTTAAACTGAAGTAATATTTGTAATGCTAAAATCTAAAATTTGTTCTTATCCATGACTTTTCAAATGCACTAATTTATAAAAGAAACAGAAACACATTAAAGCACATTATGATTTTTTATTTTATTAAGATGCCAAATCACAGTTATTTCCTTGCATCCCTGAAGAGAAAAATTAGTTTTAGTGTTTGAATGCTATGCTTGATTCATTTCTGAGTTCTTAGGGAAGTCCAGCGTGGCAGCTCACGTCTAGGCATAAAAAAAATGTGAATTCAATTAGTTGTTTGTCTAATAAATGACACGTATTTATTAGTTTGAAACTTTTGATTTATTTTAAAGTATTTCTTATTTTTTTACTTTTATGACAGGTGCACAGAAAGTGCTGGAAGTTGTGTGTAGTTGCCTTCTTATTGGGACTTTGGTTGAAAAAGGTAAGTCATAAATCAGAAAGTAAGACTCAGGTGCCTGGCAATGTGATGCCAAAAGGTTGTCACCAACGGCATCAGTATGTAACCCTCTGGTTTATGATCCAATATCTGTAAAACCAACGGCTGTCAGGGTCCTCACTCTTTGCTAAAGCTAATTGGAAAATGGTAACTTGCAATGCTGACACGATGACCACCGTAAACACTCCACCTGCTATAATCGAGATGTGCAAAGTCAGCGTGTGCCACACAAAACTGCTAGCATGACTCTGAGCTATGAAACTTTTAAACCTCTACAAACGCACATGCCACCAGAAATCAGCTACACAACATAACCCATGATTTTAATCTTCTCTTTAAAGATGGATTCAGCGAGAGCAGCATGCGCCCCGTCAACACGCGAACACGCTCGCTCATCAAACAACATCACTTGACTACTCTGTGTACTCTCATCTGGAATGAGTCGAATAGATGATTCCTAATGAAATATGAAACCCTAATTTCTACTAAACTGTAATTACCGCGCGCATTAATCAGTTCCTTGCTCTGAGAGAATGAGCCGAATGAGTGGAGAGAGAAAGCTTTTGGCATTTTTGAATGAAAAGAGCAAATTCGTCTGTTCGACTGAACGATAATCACTCAAACATCCGATGGAACTACAGTCACTGACCGAGCGCTCTTTTGATGATTCACTCCTTCAGAAAACTGTGCTGTGATTTTTATATTACTTTTTTTTTCAGATAATAATGCAAATCTTCATTCAGTGCCTGCACCGGCATCGTTCTGCGCTCCGTCTCGTTTTGCTCTTGCATTTAAATGAGCGCGAGGAGAGCGTATTAGGGCTTTTCACACAGACCGCAGATGCACATCTGGATCACGAATCTTAGCAATTCAAGCGTGAAACCTTCCTTTTGTGTCTGATTCTCCTCTTAATCTTTTGATTTTTCTTAATTATTATTATCTCATCTATTTTGCGGACGGCCTTTCTGTAACCTTCTCTTTCTCTCTTACTTCCTTTGCTATTAACCTCCTCCTACCTTTTGTCTTGCTGCTATCTCTCCGTCCTCCAGCCTGGCCTTGCTGTTTTGTCAGCATTGCTCTTTTCACTGACAGTTATCATGGCGCGACTGCTTTGTATTCTCAGGGAGAAGAGAGTGTGTTTACTTAGTGCAAATCCTCAACCTCTTCATAACTACGGCTGACCTTGGCAGTGCACAGGCTGACTCACCCTGGCGTCAAGATGGTGTGAGTGCTGACAGGCCCGTCGAGGGCTCAAGGCCCCCAGCTCTTTATCGATTCTGAGCAGGAAGTGGCATGGACAGTCCCACCTGGCAGTATGACCCATACTCTTTATCAGCCTGCAGTAGCCCGGGAGACTGGACCACTGCACCAAGGGAGATGGACTGCTTCACATTAATGCTTCTCATATGTGCAAATATGTAGGCACACATTACAAGAGCGCTGCAGTCAAGACACACATACAATACAAGTATGTGCAAACACAGCCTTGGATTGTGTGTAACCCACAATACAGAATATATACACACACTGCACTTTGCTCCCTTTGCTTGTTTAAGCTTCTTGCCGGGGGCTGCTCTGATGTACTGTGCATATTGTTAACGCTACTTCACAGGAGCTGCCCTCCTGTCACCAAAACAAACAGCTTGGTGCCCTCCTTATCAAATAGGTAGCGACTGGATCTATCGATCATCACAAGAACCACACACAGCCGTAGAGAATTAATCCTCACTCTCCTGACAGGCTAGGCTGAGCCAAAGCTAGGAAGGACACAGTGCAACATCCAATAGTCCCCACCGCAAAGAAACTAGGACATAAAAAAAGAGTTCCCTCCTCCCCTCGCTGAACCTCACACCCAGCTCAAAGGCAAATTGCACTGTAAACAAACTGGCGAAGTTATGTGTGTGGGATTATGGATGCTGCGAAAAAGAGCAATGGTGGATTTGTAAAAAAAGAAAAAAATTTGCGAGGCCGCGCAAACACGCAACGCCGTGCAATCGAATGCACCGTACAGTCAACTGTTAAGACAGAGATGGAGCTGAGATGACATCTGCAAACTAAAAAGACAACTCGGCTTCAAGATAGACAGATGTGAGAGGCAAACAGGTGGAAAACATTTGAAAAAAAGAAACTTTCAGTAGAGAAGAGAGATGAACTGTCAAGTTTTATCAGCACCAGAGTAAACCAAGACCACACTGGGAGAAAAGAGGAGAGGAGAAGTGCTTCTTCCAGCTTGTCCTAGATTCTGAACTGCACATTTACTCCCTATTACTCTTCCTCCCCCTCCGCCTTTACTTTCCATATCAGATCAGCAATGTGTCCCTGAGGAGGGACCCATTTCTTTCAATGTGTGTGTGCCTGCAAGTGTTTAGAAATGTATGGCCGTTCATACATATGGTACGAGTTGTAAAACCATAAAATTAGGGGCTCGGGCTGTTTGCAGCGGCACAGCGTGGCCGTTTTACCTGTGCTGTCCTGACGTCTGCCGGGCGATGACTGACCCAGAAACCCTCTAGAGGAACACTCTCAAGGAAGAGGCAATTAAAGGTTTGTAAAAGTGCAATTAAAAAACCCACTCCTGAAGAGCGCGAGGAACGAGTGCACAAGTTCAGAAACACACACACACAGAAGAACATGGATTTAAATGCTAACTTGAAATAAGTAGACGGATTACTGAATGTACTAGAACGGGATGTTTCTGGAATTCACCTAAGTTGAATCCGGGGAGTTTGTCATGTTTTTATGAGGAGGATTAAAGACCCAACTTGCACCTTCAGAGAGCGGTGTCCTCTGCTGAAATACTGTCATCCCTACTTCCAGGTTTGATTACAGACTGATTTATCGGACTGAGGAGGTTTTATTCACGCTCTGTAATATTTAGGCTTAGAAGGATACAAGGACTAAAAGCACATTATTCGACCTCCAGCATGTATAAACCACATTTATTTACTTTGTAGTGTTTGCAGGGTTTAACGTTTAAAGGGATTTCCAGGAGGTTAAACTTTATGGCTGAATTTCAGCGCCATTAACTTCATATCGTATTTAGTTTTCATCCCTGCCAACGTTTGAAATCCATAATTTGAACCACACTAACAACCAACCTTGTGCATTTCACAGTGCCCATGCGTGTTTTTGTCTTTTTTTCTGAGGCTTTGATTTTCTGACAAGAAAGCTCTGCATTGAATCATAAGATTTGCAGCTTCTGACTGACAATTTGTCTTTGAATGTACCATCAAGGAGAGTGCTGGCAATTGTCTGTCTCAAAGTGCAACAATAAAACAACTATGACAAGAAGATTAGGGTAACTACAACTTTTCTTCAGTATGCAGGTTTCAGGTTTCACTTTTATACTATGAAAACAATTAACTGAAATAAACACCTTGTTGGAAGGTGAAAAACCTGAAGTCTGTAACTCTATGACAGACTTTGGAAAACATCCATCCATGCATCCATCCATCCATCCATCCATCCATTCCTTTTAGCTTCTTCAGGATACCAAGGCATTCCCAAGTGAGCTGAGTGTGTTCTGGATCTGTCCTGCAGTGTCCTTCTGGCAGCACATGCCCGAACATCCCACGTAGGAGGTACCCAGAAGATATCCTAGTCCCTCCTGAATAATTGAGCTCCTCAAATTATCTCTAAGATCGAACCCAGACAACTTATTTCCATCATGTGTATCGGCAAGCTCATTCTTTTGGCCACCAAAACAAAAAGGTACAGCATCAAAATCACAGAAGACGCCACACCAATCCATTCCCCTAGACCTCAAGATACTAAAACTCCTCCACATGGGTCAGCAACTCACTCCTGATCCATTCCTTTTCCAACTAAGAGCCATGGTTTCAGACTTGGAGGTGCAAATGTACGTCCCAACCCTTTCAAATTCAGCTGCAAAACACAAGCAAGCTGGAGGTCGTGGCTTGTTGAAGCCAAAAGACCCACGGGACTTGCAAAAAGTAGAGAAGAAATCCTGAGATAAACTGTCCTCCATCCTCCAAGTATAAGTGACAGCAGGCAGCCCTGTGTCCAACACACACACACAACAGGACATATATGAAATATACATCTTATACATAATTTACCTTTTTATGTTCTATATAAATCGTCTACTGACGAACATAGTCTCACAGTTGGTGTTCTAGCTCTCTTGACCAGATTTCTGTTTTGAATACAGCAGAAGGAGCACATATGAGGAAAAGAAACTCAAGGCCAGCTCTTTCCATTTATCACTCCTGCCAATACAATCACAAGTAACACAAATGTTCAGCTGGTTCTGCTGGCTGTTCTGGTGGACATCAAGCACATGGTTGTTGTATTTAAAAAAAACTAAAAACACAGCCAATGCAACTCTCTATGATGGCCAACAAACAGTGTAAGAGGAAACTTGTTTCTTTACCTGCACTAAGGAAACTTGCTACCATCACAGAAAGATCCTTCTCCCTGATAATTTGCCTGGCTTTCTGAGGTAGCAGTCAGACCAGATTAAAAAAAAAAAAGGGAAATAAAGCTGAAAGTGAATCAATGTCAGAGAACACAGGCAAAGAAAAGCCCATCACTGAGCCTGAATGTGAGCACCCAAAAACTTTTCTTTTGTTGTTAAGCTTTATTGTTGAAAACTGTTTAGACGGCATTGTCAAAACCTTCGGGTACGATGTTTTTAAGAGCTTAGAGCCATGATTTCATGCAGACATGCTGTAGTGGCTTTCTGCCAAAAAGTAAAAAAAGTGATTTTTAAAAAAAGAAATTCTGACAGGTGATGTTTTTTTTAACTGCTTACTCTGGCTTCCTAATTTTGTTGACTCTAAGTCACAAAAATTTGTGCCGCTCTGTAAAGCGCTGGGGCCGAAGGTGAAACAGGCAGCGTGTCACTGGCATCCCAATCTTACCCTGCAAATTTGGTGTCAAGTTAATTCCAATTAGGTTATGAACTTCATCTGACAGCAATCTGGAGGAGGGCACGGGTTACGTGCTTAGGTGAGGCATGACTGACAGGCGTACAGGGCGGGATCTTGCAACTAAGGCGACATCACTTAAAAAGTACACAGGAGCGTCGCAATTTAAGCCATTCGCTGCCGTAGAGACACACGATGCAAACGAAGAGGATTCCATAAGAGCCTCTTCCTTAAATGGATCAACTTATTACAGAAAATGAACACAGTACTCCACAATGACAAGCAACACAGGCCTTTGGAGGGGTTTTCGTATTTACATACCTCATTTACATAAGCATTCAAACCCTTCACTTAGTGAATGGTTAAAACATCTTTGGCAGCAATAACATCCTCAAGTTTTCTTGGGAGTGATACTACACACTTGGAACAGAAAGTTTCTCTCATTCTTCTTGGCAGAATCATTCAAGCCTGTCCCTGCTGGATGGGGAGTGTTGGTGCACAGCCAATTTCAGGTCTCTCTAGAAGTGCACTATTGAGTTCTGGTCCAGATTCTGACTGGCCGAATCAACAATATTTTCCGATGATGCTCCCGAGTTTCCGCATGGTTTTAGGCTATTGGGTATTTAGAATGTAAACTTTTGCTTGGTGTTTATCTTTTTTTGCATCCATTTTTCCATCTGACTAGTCTCCCAGTCACTGTTACAGATTCCCACAGCATGATGCTGCCACTATTGAGCTGGTACTAATGAAGTGACGACAAGAGCATAGTTTTCGCTACACATGGAATCGTGGCGGAACAGTTAAATCCTTCTTTAATCAGAGAAGAGGATCTTGCTTCACATGGTTTGAGAGCTGCCTTTTGGTAAACCCCCAGCAGGTTTTCACATGCCTTTTAGTGTGGAATGGCTTCTGTCTGCCGACTCTACCATGAAGGCCTGATTGGAGTAGTGCTATAAGGTTCTTGCACGTCAACAAAGGAACTCCGCCCATTAAGTCTGACGTCAATAGCCATTTCTGGGACTAAACTCTTCTTCAATTCCCAAACTCATACAAACACTGTGGTATCAAAAATGACCCAAATTCTTCTATCTTTAATAAAATAAAATGATCAGTGTGGCTGCTCTCTCAGTCAACAGAACACCTATGATGATTCATCCACAACACGAGGTTAGACATTAATGTGCTGCTGTGTGGTTTTGATTACTCGCTATTAAAAATTCCTGATGCTCAGCTTTGTGTACCGATTCAAATCTCAGTTAGCCTCAGAGGGATTCTTTTCAGAAGCATTCAAATATTTGCTGTTTGGCAAACCACGAGTCCATGACCTATAGTTACACCGTAAGATTTTTAAAAACTGAGTTTAAAGATGCGATGCACATAAACGCTGCTAATAAGAAAGCAAGAGAAGCTGACAGTAATCACAGATTATTTGTAGGCGCTTGTTTATAACAAATAAAACAAGATACAAGTGTTCTTGAGCAATTTGTGTGCTACAGAAATGTGCCTTGAAACAATATTGCCTCATAGGTCTATTTTTTTAACCTCCTGGCTTGAGTTTCAGTTTCTATACACTAACAACTGTGCACCAGTGCACTCTAATCAAGTCAAGAAAGACCAAAATGGATCTATAACATTTCATTGCTATATTCACAGAGCTCCTCTGAGCCTGAACCCTGAACCTTCTTGCAACAGGTAACAGGTCTAATCGCTGCTCGATGCTGTTCGTGTGAAGTCTGTGTTTTCTGTATGCTTGCGTGGGTTTTCACCAGGTACTCCATCTTCCTCCCACAGTCCACAGAAATGACAGGTATATTGGCAAATCTAAATTTGTCATAGACATGAATGTGACTGTGAATGGTTGCCTGTATTTCTGTGCTACCCCTGCAACAGACTGGCGACCTATCCAGGGTGTACTCCACCTATGACAACTGGGACACACTCCTACGCCCCTCCAGGATCCTAAACTGGATAAATGGAAGATGGATGGATGGAATTAGATATGAAGCTTATGTGCAAGTTAAGTAAAGAAGATCTGTAGTCACTCATCTGCCTGCATCCTGGATTCTTTGTTGCTAGTCTCTTCATTACATTACTACCACTTTCCCACGCTGCCAATCTCAGTACTGACGTCTTTACTCTAGTCCAATCATCTTCTTGCCTGCCTTCTTTGAGCCAATCAGCTTCCACTCTGCGTGGTTTAAATCTGCGCTCTCTGTCATTTTCCTTCCACCTTACCCAGAAACTCAGAGCTCAATCCAAACCTCCACCTTCATCTTCACCACCACCAATGTCCAGGGTCCTGTCCTAAATCCTATTTAGGGATTCCACTCTGACATGATAGGTCATTAGAGACTAATCACCAAATACATTTATTTCTCTATCTCAATGAATAATATTCAATTCTTCCAAATGATCTCGCCTCGCTGAAACAACAGCTGTTTTGTAGATTATTGTTGGTTCTCAGGATGTCGCACTCTTTCTCCATCTCTCATCCTTTGTGAAGACCTTCACGTCCTTACTTTTATTCAGCAAAATAAGGAATGCATTCAATCTTTTTTACTATTTTGTAGCAGTTTCCCATAGAAACAGGCCTCTCAGGTACCAGATGTATGTGTTGTATAACTTTGTCTCTAACTAAACTGTGCGCTCTGTTGTTGACTCAACTACTTTTACTTTTTTTGCTTGACAGAGTAACAGCCACATGAAAAGGGAGCATTGAGTGTAGGAAGAGAGCAAGAGAAATACCAAAAAGACAATAAGGACACTGGGTTGGTTGTCATCCGTCAGAGTCGTCCCTCAGCGCTGTCTTGTGTCTACTCAGTGCCTGCTCACGACATCCGTGCACAAGAACTAATCTCTCGTCCATGAGAGGGCCCTGGCCTTGATACCAGATCAGCTGAAGTGAAACACATCAGGCTGCTGACAAGCCACCGTTTCTCCCTAGGATAAAATGAAGCCATCACTCACCAGCACAAGCTAGCAAAATTACAAACTCACAACCTTCTTTCATCTTTACAGCGCTTTCTTTTGCCTCTGCCTCTGGCTTTGTGTGATGCAAATGATAAAACATTTAAAGCAGCAGTGGTATAATCAAGCTTAAAAGCTTTTTTTTTTAGCTTGATTATACGACTGCTTCACATAAAACCAGCCTGACTAACTTTTAACTAATTCACCACATGTACAGATTGAATCGCACAAGAATATCTGTTTTATCGACATATGGCTTTGCAGAAACCGTCATTTAAAATTAAAAGTGCAGTGGGCTGGCCTGTGGCAGCAGAGACAGCGAGTAATAGCTACAAAGTCTTTTACATTAAGCTGACTAATGATAGAAAGCGAGCTGGTTTCAATCCTTGCCACAGTGGGAGGGTTATTTCCAGTTTTATGTTGAATACAGGTGGCTGCTTGATTGGTGGATAATTGACGGAACAAAAAAACACCGCCCCCGAACACAGAGAGTGCAGTCACAGTCCTGAATGGCAAGCAGCCTGATATCTGGCAAGACTTAAAGGGTTGTGTTGTGGTTTCAGTCTGTTCAAAAATCTGAGAAAAAAGCAACACAGTAAGGAATTACAGAAGAAAGAATGCAAGCAAGCTTTATTAATTCCACATAGGTTGTGTCGTGCTGGGTTTTGTCTACCCCTATTTGTGGAGCATACATGAAACCAAAGAGGGCATGCCTTCTCATACATTTGAGCAATGTTAGCAGCTCTGTCTGGATTTTTATTGGTTGTGGGAAAGAAACCCCAACCAAACTTAAACATGCTCCGCCACTCTGTGTTCCTCCGCCACTGCCTTGTTTGAGTTTTGGACGAAATGGATTCTGGGATATTGCATTTCGTCATTTCGAGCTGATTGGAGACCAAAACAGCCAATCAGATTTTTTGCATCCGAGTCTGTGATTGGCTGGTTTTAGTGCACAAATATAACGGTGTACTGAAAGAGTTGAGCACGCTTGGGCAGAAATGTTGAGAGCGCGAGCAACACATTGCGAGCAAGCGCAAATGCAAAAACTGAGTGAGAGGGGCTGCTTTTGTGTGTGTGTGTGTGTGTGTGTGTGTGTGTGTGTGTGTGTGTGTGTATGTATGGATAATAGCAAACACTGAAATACATTTTTTGCACGCAGCAATGAATTTTGTCCACTCAAATTTAGCTTTTCTTCGCTCAAAATAAATTTCTCCTCAAAATGCAACACTTGCAGCTGCAATTTTGTTTTTACGTGTGCTCAGAATAGTGGCACAAAAATAGCGCCATAAAAATTCTCTAGTTTCAAGATTCACTGTGTTGTTCTTACTGAAAGTTCCTATATCTTACTGAAATGTTGCTCTGTAGCTTATTGTGTCTTATTTTAAGTGCAATGAGATAATTTTGACTAGAAATAAGACAAATATACTTGGTAGCCTTTGAGTTTTTGCAGTGTATACTGGAATGCAATAGCATTGCTTTACTCCTTTGTCCAAAAATGGATCAGCTATTTGCGGATACTGAATTTTAATTATAGAAGTGGCACTGTGGTTGGCAATTTTGCCTCACAGCGTGAAGGTCCTGGGCTCAAATCCTGGCTGGGGCCTTTTTGTGTGGAATTTGCATTATCTCCATATGTCTGTGTGGGTCTTCTCCAGATACTACAGCCTCCTCTCGCAGTCTGAAGACATGCATGTTGGGCTAAATTGACTGTAGGTTTGTGAATGCGAGGCCGTCTGTTGTCTGTCACTCTGTGTTTTAGCCCTGCGACAGTTTGGGGACCTGAGCAGAGAAGAAAACTACTAGACATAGTTTCCACGCATTAAAAAATTTGAAGTTACATTAAAAAGAGAACTGAGGAGGCTTACATTATTACACAGCTGGTGTTTTTTTGCACACACCTCTAACTGGGGCTCCTTTAGGTGCCACTGCAAATCCTCTGCTAGCTTATGGGCGAGTGGGGTAAAGTGTGTGAGCCCTCACTGACCCTCTAACAGCCTGTGGCCCCAAGCAGTTGCCTGATGTGGTTGTTGTTCACAAGCTGCTGTTATGAAAAAAACAATCCTGGAAGCCATCCTTGATTTGAATTTGCATTGAATTTTCTTCCTTTGCCAATTTCCCACCTCTCCCCCAAGCAGTTTTGGCACAGTGCTTAACAAACAGACACACAAGCAGACAAAACAGCATTTCAGGAAGCAAAATTCATGTCTGCAAAAAAGGACCAAATGATTCGGAAAATTAAGAATTCCTGCGTTGTCATTTGTGAGGTATGAAGTTATTATTTTTTAAGTGCATACATGCCATTTGGGGATGGAAAACAAGACATGCACTGTAGCAGTATCTAAAGGTTTTGGGGGCATATCGGTGACACCATCAACTGTGCAAGGCTTCTACAGTGTGCTTCCATCCATAGAGAAGCAGATGAAAAGCAGGGGTGTAGGTATGTGTATTCACTAAACATTAGGATATACTGTATGAACAGGAGAGGAAATCTATAGATTTTATGTTTTGCTCTTGAAAAATTAAAAAGAACTTCATGTTCAACACTTAAATTTATCCAACTGATCAAATGTTTGGCTTTTCATTCAGCCATGTAAGATGTGAAAAAGAAGGAAAATGGCTACAAGAGCTACGAGACTAATAAATGGGTGTACATGACAAGAGAGGTCTTTAAATCACCACAGATCTTAAGTAATTAACTCATCGCTATCATTAAGCTACGATCACTGATATGAAACAAGTCAGTATGTTACATAAAAGCTCATTGTAAATGCTTGGTTAAATCATATATAGTCATAATTTGTCTCTCGTAATAAAGACAGATAGCGATCACGAGGCAACAGTGAAACAAAGACAGAAGGAAGCTGCTAGGTTGGCTCCAGCAGCAGTTTTATTCCCCCTGTATTGACAGGGGATTAATTTCTTCTTATCTGTATGTCCGTGATAACACTTCCAGGTGTGTGCCAATAACATCTGCCATGTGTCTGAATATAATCCAAATCAGGTATATCTGATGGCTGTGATGCACGGGTGTACAAACACAGTGCCCAGGAGGAGGGCGGCGGAGAAGATCTTAAACAACATGGAAAAGTGGGCTTTTTATTAAATTGCAGGGAAGTGACATTAGTGTGACAGCAAGGCGGCAAGTGAGAGAAAATGTTCATGCACTGACTTCAAAAGAGAATATCCAAACAAGAACATACCTAGCAGTACGAAAAGGTTAGTTCACTTAAAAATATGTGTAAAGAGAATGTTTATATATAGTGTGTGAAAAAGTGGATACATACATTTTTTAAAAAGGATTTATATTCAGTTTTAAGCTGTTAAGTCAGTAACAGCAACATGTTAATTCTTTAACAGTTTGGAAATCTAATTTGTTGTGGTCATAAGTTAACACGAGCAGGCGTTAACGGTTGATCCTGTTAAAGACTGCAAAATGGTCCTGACCGAACGCTGCCACGCACGTTATCCATCTCATCATCCTTGGAGATTTCACACTTCTGACAGATTTCAGCTTGCTCTTTCTATGAATGGGTCTCAGCACTGTTTGGTGGCATGAGCCCTTTTAATGCAAGTATGTAATCAGCCAATCAAACTGGTTTCTTCAACATGACAGTGAGTTCAGCCTCCGTAGTCACCAGATCTCAATCCCCTAGAGCACCTTTGGGACATGATGGGAGATTGGCATCTTTTTAAATTTTTCCCACAGAGAGTTAAGGCAGAATTCTGAAAGCAAAAGGATGAGCAGCTCCATAGTATAATGGTTAACACATTCACCTAATATATGAAAGATCACTGCTTTGAGACTGGGAGGACACACAAATCCCTGAGAGAGTTGTGTCAGGGAGGGTATCCGGCATAAAAACCCACAAAATCAATCTTTGGATCCATCTGCTGTGGTGACCCCGTTTGAATCAGGGAGCAGCTGAAAGAGGCTTGAAGGCAAAAAGGGGTCCAAAAATGGCTGCCAATATATTTGTGAATTCTTAATTTACAAATAAAACTGCGTTTTCAGACGACACTTGGCTGCAGGAGGTAGTTTCTGATTAAAAGCTGCAAACTAGAAGCTTCTAGCTAACCGCTGTTAGCTTTGACTACATTCAGCTGAGCTACGAGAGGGTTTTCTTTTTTTACCACTTCATAATTCTGATACTATTGACAGCCACAGGGGAAAAAAACAACAAATTTTGTTTTTATAAAAAAATAAGGCCCGTGTATAGAGCAGGTGGTGCAACAATAGAAAAATAGTTGCTGGACGGCACTGTGTAGCGTTTGTCTAGGGTGTTGATCATTTTCCTAAATCCCTCGTTTTGCACAGTGTTGATGGGAGCCATATCTTTGGTCAGGTGATAAGTGATAGCCTCCGTAATTTCTTTGTGCCTGCGGGAGTTCGACGTGTATAGGGAAGCGCTGTATAAGGTTCCCGTTATTGATGTTTGGGTGGTTGACCGGGACGGATTTTCTCCAGTCACTTTCTCGTCATCCCTGACGTGCTCTCCGTTGTTTTTTCCCTGCTAATTTTAGCATCACACGGCACAGCTTCTGTATCACGTGGTATAAGGCTCCGCCCTTGTCATTTGTTGAGCAGGAAGGGTGAGCGCTTGTTTTCATGCAGATTACGTCCCTGGATCAAAATGCGGTACAATCGTCGTCGTCTTTTTTTTTTTAAATCGTTGTCATTTGGAAATGAGATTGCACATAAGTATGAATTGAGATCGCGATTTTCTAACGATTAATCGTGCAGCCCTACTCCAAAATGCAGATAAATATAAACAAGAATAAACATGGAAAGTAAACTTACTCCTCTGGAGTGGAGATATCTGACTCAGAGTATGAGAAAAGCTTGTTTAAAAAAACAAAAACAAACTTCTTTTGCAATTGCAGACATTTATCACATGGTCGATTCAATATGATAACAATAATACATTTTTTTATTTTACAAATATTGTTACAAATATTGTGTTCAATTATTCAAAGGAAGTATTATGTCACCCATGGACTAAATTGCATTAATTTCTAGGAGACAAAGTGCAGTTTAAAAGAAGAAAAAACAGTACTCGGATGCACTATCTCACCTTAAGTGTCTCAACATGTCCTCTGCTAAGGATTAACAGCAACATGTTTATTGTGGCCTATGCACTAATTGATTACCGTCTCAAATAACTTTCCCGCCACTCTTCATAGAGCAATCTGTTTACACTGGCTCTCACAGGTAAAGCGCGTGATGTGAGCTGAACTCTAATCGATTGCAAGCTGCCTGATGCAAATAGTAAATCTTTATTGAGTGACACACCATTTCTTTTCGGGGTCCCGCCGTCTCAGAGGGATCTCGTTGTCCTTTGCCCCAGTTCTGAGTATCAATAAACACCAGCACTGTGGTAGTAATTACTTTATGATAGCCTCTTGCTGTCAGAAAAGTTAACTGCTGTCCCCGGGGATCTGGCACCACATGAGAGATGGACAGTAGGAGGAGGAGGGCTTATTGAAAGTGTCTCATACGCACACACAGACACACACACACACACACAATGTGCACATATCCACCCACCAAGAAAAAAAAAGAAAAAGGCAAACGCACATATTACCCGCCTCCACGCAAACCCACAAATACACACACCAGTGCTCTCCAGATGGATGGCAACTTTGATAATGGCCGAAATGAAGAAGTGGATCGCTGGAGTCTGTCCTCTTTTTCGACAGTTATGACTTAAAACTCCTCCGAGAAGTGAATCATACCGAAGACCGGAGATGGACAATCAACACGGGACGGAGCGGACGAGAACACAGGGGCCACGCACACCTCAATAGATCTCCACTTCACTCAGTGCAGCTAATTGAAACAGAAGTTTCAAAGTGCACATTGAAGTATTTTTTTAAACCTTTTTTTTCCCTTTTGCTCAAACACGTGTAACTCAGTTTTTTCAAAAAGGAGGGAAAAAAAGACAGATTTGAGTTAAACTGTTCTGATGTTGAAAGGAAATTTGCTTCACAGAACATTTGCAGAAAGTAAATGAAAAAGAAAGAAAAAATCATTTCACATATTCCACCGATTCCATATTAAATCACCCTGTTATTCACAAGGCTATGCTTTGAGGAGACTAGAAACATTGCCTGCAGTGATGTTAATTACTTATCTAGTTAAAGCGAAGTGTAAAGTGCAACAGCCTCACAACTAATCATGGCTGTTGATAATCTTTGCCACAGTACATATAATGAAGTCTGTCTCTATTAGCACAGATATCCTAACCTCCCCTGCAAAATAATGGTTTAAACGCAACCTGCTTGCTACAAAGTTTCCACTTTAACAAGCTGAGCTAATGGCAGCTTTCCGCAGATATACCATCATGAAAATGATGGTATATCTGTGGAAAAAAACCACCCAAAACAAAAAAACAGCTACATTTTTACAGCTAGTACTACTCAGCTCATATGGTGTATTACCATCTGCCTACTTGGATCCTATAGTCGGCTTGCATCCTGCACAGACTAACACGTTGCCAAAAGTGACTGCTGAAATCACTGCCTTGCTTTTTTTCCCCTCCAATTGTTGTAATTAACACTGAAGCTAATCTGATGTCGGGCTGCCGGTGACAACCCCTAATGAAACGCGTTGTGTCGGTTACTTCCTCCCACTAATCAGAAACAAGACAGACCTATTAAAGCTCGAGCCTTTGTTCTCTAACGTCTCAGATGTGTGGCTGTCACTCCTCTTAAAGCTTTGAGTCTGCAGTCAGGTTTTTCCTCTGTGCTTGTCGGCGCTCATTTAAAACCCTTCAGGAACATTTAAGCGCTGGCTTCAAAGTGTGAGGAGAACAACTTGTACCACTGTTAGCGCCTGGAAGAAAGACGGATATTAATAATCAGAAATAAGGAAGAGGTGGTGAGATCAAAAAGGCTAACCTCAGTGATTATCGCAGCGTGTGGCGTGTGATTGGTGGTAGCAACAGACCACCCAGAGACGCAGATGAACCCAGCGTGATGGGAGGCCGCCGCAGCTTAGCCGGGCGCTAACTCTGAAGCCCTTTAAAAACAGCTTTTCCCCCTCTGAGGCAGAGAGCGGCACCATAAACAAACTTTAACTGCTGCATCTGTATCTGAATCGCTTTGCTGTGGTGCGATGCCATCCTGCATGTCTCCTCTCTAACACGCATACTTCTCTTGGACAACATAAACAACTCGTCAATTAGCAGGCTGCTTGTACAAACATTTACAGCGTTTAATTCGCCAGGGGTGTGGCTGACTGAGACCGTGTGGTGCAGCGACTTAAGCAAATGGGAATAGCTGGAATTACGGATAAAGAGCCGCAGTTTGCTGCTTCTTTGTGAGGCTGTAAATGAACTTGTGTGCATGTGTGTCTGTTTGCGTTTCTGTGCATGTGAGCGTGGCGGATGAAATTAGTCGTAAACTGCTGATCGCTTTGGATTGGAAGTTCATTAGTACATCTGACGCCTTGATGTCTGATAAAGGCGAGGAGGACGGGATGGTAAACACGAGAGTTGACCGAGCTAGGGCTCCTATAACTTTTCCAGGACATCGAGAAAGGAAGAGAAAGAGCAACAGCCAAACAGAAAGAAGGACTGACTTGAAGCGAGGAGGACAATAACCCGCAGCTGCAGAAGGACAGTTGGAGCAGGAAAACAGGAACATCCAGAGGCTGAGAGAGCTGGAAAGAGACCATAAGTCTCTTCCCTCTTATGCACTCACCATCAGTGGAGCAGCCAGTGGATCCGTCGCTGGAACAGTAGCGCATCTCGATCCTCTGTCTGCCCACTTCTAGCAGGCTCGGGTCTGGGATGCGAGCTTTGCAAGTGTAGCGGAAACGCTGCTCATAGTGGCCGCCGTTGTCGGAGATGTTGACAGGCGTCCACGGGGTCCAGGGCGTGGTCTTTTTAAGGTCGGGACATGGCAGAGTGTTGCAAGACTGGTACTCCTGCAGGCACAGAAACACTGCATTTTAACCCACAGTTTTATTTCACGAGAGAGAATCACAAATGACCGAGGCGATAATTAGCACAACAGGCTCCGACAAAAACCTTCTGTTGTGTTTTCCAAACATAATAATGACCCGAACAATGCCTTCTGAAACCTTCAGCAGTCGCTCATGTGAAATTAAACAAACTATAAAGGGGTGAGAAAAAAACCCAACGCCTTTCATCATCGCTCATCCTTGAAAGCCTCTTGATTCTGGTTCTGGCAGGTTTACAGTACGGCATGTTACCAGAACGAGTGCCACTCATTCCCAAAAATACCCTTTACAAACCAACCAGGCCTGGTTTGCTTGGCTCTAATATAGCGTGCCATTATGCCTGCACGCACTGGCTATGGATATGCTCCCATTAGACCACTTGCCGAACATGGAAAGAGGCAAACAAACCAAGCAGAAAAGGTCATTGTTGATCAAATTTAATCTATAACCACAGGGAAAAGATGGAGAGAAGGAGCGCTGAAGCCAAGGACGGCAAGAGGCTGACACAGAAAGAGGCGAAGAATACAGTAATAATGGCAACTCTTCCTCCAATCTGCATTTGACTTTGAAAGCCAGGCGGTAAAAATGAATAACACGCCATTAAAGCCATAACTCATATATATATATATATATATATATATATATATATATATATATATATATATATATATATATCCATCCAGCACTCTCCTCAGCCAACTTGGACAGCTGGCTGGAAAAGAAATACTCTTATTCTGTGGTGCTATATTTGGTGATAAGATTCAATATGATAATAGATGGGTAATAGGAAGTCCGGCCCCGTTTTGTTCCCAGCTAAAGAGTAAGAAGGCGGAGGGAGAGATACGTCTGAGGAAAATGACACCGTAGAAGAGAAGGTGAGATGGCTGCCATTTTCCTCGCTGCTTGTTTATTTATGCTGAATAGGACTTGACTGACTGCCAGACCTTGACAAAATAAGATAAGAGTTCCTTTCTGCACATCCGTCAGCCTGTCACATAGGATACGCTGACAGGTCAGCTGAGGAGAAGAGCTCTATACATTATACAGTATGCAGGCATATTTTTCACCATCTCACTTCCTTTTTTATCCGCTGTCATGGTCTTACTTTGCATCCATCCATCTATCTTTATATTCCCCCAACTCCACCCCCCTGCGTTCTTCTCACACAGCTTATAACTCGCTTTGTGACACATCTGTCCCCCTCTCTCTCTCTCTCTCTCTGTTTCTTATTTTTTTCCTTCTGTATCTGTTTCATCTCCTTCTCCTCTCCCTATGCACCACTGTTTCTATCTCCTGCTTCCTCTCGCTCCCTCTGCCTCCCTTCCCCAGGGTACCAAGGTTAAAAACACAGCGAGGATTTAGATTCTGTTAGGGCCCGGTGATGAATGAGGGTGTCACCTCCACCGCACTTCCCGCCTCTCTCCATCCAGTGCAGTAATCATCTTCAGACATTAATATTTAACATTGTCACGCATCACAGACCAGCCCACAATCTGTGATTATCAGCCAATAACAAAAGGGAAGGGAGAAAAAAAGTCCACGTCAGCTTCTCGCCATCGCCTACAGCGACACAAATGCAACACATGGCATGAATGGGGGGTTGGGGGGGGACGGAGGAAAGGCAAACAGTCTGTGGGTGTTTGTTGTGAGAGTGGTTGATGGTGGCCAAACACAGTAAATATTTAATGAGGCTTGTCTGGTAAGCGTTTCTCCCTATACTCTGGGGATTAGTATCAGTGCAGTGGGCTAAGGAGATAATTACTGGGTTTAAAGTTAAACCTCATTCAAGGTCTCTAAAGGAATCTACAACAACTACAGCTGAAGTTTACATATCTTACAGCTAGTGGTTTAGTTTTTGGCTGTTGTTTTGTCTCATTTTCCACCCAGTCCTTCTACCTGACCATTTTCAGACGATTTCTGTTTGTTAAGCTACTTAAAAGTGACCTAACTTTTGGGATGGACCACCGTTGACACAACAGCCAACTTAGCCAAGAACCAATTTTAAATTGTATCTTTTGTTACTAGTAGCCTGCTGCAAAAATACATAATTTGTTGCAAATTGTTTTTTTTTAGCAGAATCTACAAAAAATGGCAAAGACAGCACAGTTTAACAAGCATAACATTGTATTTATGCAACAAATATGTGTTTCTCAGCATTTCAGCAAAGTGTGTCCTTAAAAATTGATGAAAACTGGACAAGTGGAGGAGAAAAGAAGAAGTGACGGACTTAAAAAAGTATCTAGAGCAGATGAACTGTACCCAAAAGTCAAGAAACAGGAAAAACTTCAGCAAAAACCGGACACAGATGTATCTGACTCTTCAGGTAATCCACGTCAAGAAGCCATTCTGATTAGCCATGGACTGGCCTCCATATCTTCAGTGTGGCAGCCAACATCCAACAAATTTGAATGTCCTTCATGAAAATGTGGAGTGCTATTCTTGAAGACTACTTCAAGAAATTACACAATAGCTCATCTAAGACAGTTCATGCTGTGTTGAAGAATAAAGGTGGCCATGCCAAATATTTACTGTCATGCTCACTGGAGCAAAAACGCTGGTTTATAATGTATTTCCATGTATTTTTGCAAATGGTTCAATAAATCACTGCATCTTTCCATTTCTGCAATCTAAATATCTGGGTGTTGAAATGCATAGTGCTCTCTCTCTCTCTCTCATATTATGTATATATATATATATATATATATATATATATAAATATATATATATATATATATACATATACATATATATATTAGGGGTGCAACGATACTTGTATCGATATTGAACCTTTCGATACAGTGCTTTCGGTTCGGTACGCATATGTATCGAACAATACAGAATTTTTAATTTATTTTATCAACTTTCCTTCTGACGATGCTGTCTGTGTTGAGCGCTCAGTAGATCTGCGCTCAACAGTGCAGCCTAGGCGGAGTAGTCCAACGCAGATTCACTGAGCAGGGAGGGCAAGCTAGCGAGACAGAAGTTAAGCTCTCGTTGCAACATGGCAAATTGAACCTCCCCCACCCTCATTCAGATCTGGCGTTTGGAACCATTTTGGTTTTCATGTGACGTATGACCCTGAAGGTAAGCGCTTCATGGACTATAATAAGACAGTATGTTGGATGTGCCATGCAATGCTCAATTACATGGGTGGGAACTGGTGCGTTAGCGCAGTTTGCTCGTTAATGTGTTGGCCGTCCAGCCCCACGCACGGGGCGATCCGCGGTAGCTCGTTAACGGAGATTTGCCGTGTTGTGGCGTTAACGTCATTTCAACGAGATTAACACTGACAGCACTAGTGGGAACACAACAAATATAACTGCACATTTACGGCGACATCATCCTAGTGCAAAGACAAGTGGAAGCAGACAAAAACAACAAGCACGCATGCTACAAACTTTACCCGAGTCATTTAGACAGCCGTTAGCACATGATTCTCCTTATGGGGACCTGATATGTTTAATATGCTGCTGAGAATATAGCCCAGAAGAAGCGGATAGTATAGCTTTTATTTTGGAAAGAGCCATTTCTCTGTAATAAACTCTCTTTTCCAAAGATGAGTGATTTCTCGATCAGATAGATTTATTTTTTTATTACTTTGTTGTAGGGATGGGTATCGAAAACCGGTTCTTGTTGAGAACCGGTTCCCACTGTTTCAATTCCTTGGAATTGTTTTGCATTTTTGCAAACGATTCCCTTATCGATTCCAGTCGCCCCGAATGACGTCACCACGTTGCGGAGCATCATTTACCTGGCAGGAAACACGGCACCTAAGCGGCTCAAACGCTCAAAAGTTTGGTTATACTTTACGAGAACGGATGACAACAGGGCAACTTGCAATTCTTGCAAAGTAGATATTTCATTTAAAGGAGGAAACACTACGAATATGCAAAAGCATTTGCTCACAAAACACACGATGACCTTAAATGAATGTCGTATTTTTAATTCCGCTCTGGACTCGTGAATCTCAACCCAGCAGCAGCGGTAACGTTTGCACGTCCTCTCCCGTTAATGCGGCAGGTAAATAATCAACTAACAGTGCATATTATGTTAGCGCTGCCTTATTACAAAACCTGCCATTGCTGTGCATTTAGGTGACCATGATGAGACAGAGTCTGGCTGGCTCAGATGCTTGCAGTTCTCGCTGCAGTCTACCGGTAGCGTCTCCTTTCAGGCCAGGATAGACGAATGTCACCGAGCAGTGACTAAGTTTGTGGTCAAAGGCTTGCACCCATTTGCCACAGCAGATGCCCCGATTTTCGGTAAGTGAATGTGTTTAATTGTAGGCAGGGACATTACTGGATATTCTTGTGTAATTGCTACAGAATAATTTATGTTATAATTTGTTATTGCTACAGAAGAATATTTATTTTATTATTTCACATTTACAATTTTTTTCCCGGGGACCCTGTGACACCCCATTGAAGAGCTGTAGGCTGGATCTCTTAAGATCTCACTGTTGGGTTTGTAAGGCCATGTTACTCCTAAATTTCTATCTTGTTCAAAGAGAAGATGTAAAACAAAGTTCTAAGCTAATCGACCTTAGTGTTCTCCTTTTTTAAAAAAAGAATCGATAAAGAATCGAATCGTTAAACAGAATCGAAAATGGAATCGGAATCGTGAAAATCTTATCAATACTCATCCCTACTTTGTTGTTTCGGCAACATTAAATTTAAAAACTGTACTTTTGAGTTAAAATATATATTTATAATTTTAATAAATGACAAATTAAAAAGGCATGAACATTTTTTTTGTATCGAAAAAAGATCGAACCGTGACACCAAAGTATCGAACCGAACCGAACCGTGAATTTTGTGTATCGTTGCACCCCTAATATATATATATATATATATATATATATATATATTTATATGTCTATAAGTATACACTGAATGAATTGGCATGACATTATGTCCTAGTATTTATCAATAAGGTGAATCTGTTTGTGGACCCAGATTATTTAAATGACAGGTTCTTAATAAAACCCCACAAATGTATCTGTATTAGCTCCAGAGATAAAGATGAGAGGTCACAAATTGATTGTCTCTTTAGGCTTCTAAACCATGCTAATTAAAACACACAGTTGTATGGGATTTGTAGCGGAATAGAGGTAATAACATTTTTAATTCAGTACATAAATCAATTAATTATTCATTTAGATATAGTGGCTTATTTATTTAGGAGTACATCTAATGGCTCTACTACAGAGGAAAAACAAAACAAAAGGGTTTAGTTTGACTTTTTTAGGCTCAAGAGATTTCAAGCTAGCTCAGTGTGTCATTTATTTACATGTGGCATTGCCGGCATGTGTTAGAGACTATTGGTCTGAAGAAAATCTGCACGCTAAGTCAGTTTTATTTATACAGGTGATAATGACAAATCACACATTTGTCTAAAGGGGATTTTACAATCTGTTCAGCTCACTGTCTATCCTAGGCTAAACTGAACAATCAACACACAGCAACAAGCATTTTTTCAATGATAGACTGTACATACATGTCTGTGGACTTCTTCTCGAGATAGCCACACACTAATGCACAATTATTTTCAGTTTTACCCTGAACGTGACCATAACTTACAAAGTTACCATCATGTTGTATTAAATGTGACATGAAGTCAAAATATTCCCAGGGTTAAAAAATAAAGACAATATATTTTATAGGCTTGTAAATAAAGTAGAGTCTCCCTCTGCTGGCTGTTGGACAGAATGCAGGTTTTAAGGTGCTTCCACTGGCTTCACATTTATGTCCATCTTTTATATACAGCCTCTGCTACCCACACGGATACATTCACGTAGACATGCTGTATGGAAACATTTGTGGGAAGAGTCATTTTTGTTTTACTTGTACCGAAGTATATTATGGGATTGCAATGCAATGCCATGAAGATAATCTTGCTGCTCCCCAGTATTAGCCCTGTGTTACCTGGGGGTCTATAATGTGAAATAAGTCAAAACACCCTTGCTGTTGATGGTGTCTACTCTTAAAGTGGAGGGATAATGGACAGTTTATTGTATTTTACTGCAATAAAAAGGAGCCTTGTTACAGTGGCTATGCATGGGACACAATGGCATGATAATAAACACAAAAACAGTCTCTCCTGCTTTTAGAGTAGAAATTTTTACAACATGTTTTGAATAATGCATTAAAAATGGACCTAAGGAGGTGGAAATAAACATCAATCCAAACCTATAACCATAACACACATACACCCACAAACCGATAAAATGACTCATTTTAATGACTTTGACTGTCTCCGAGCAGTGAATAGGCCATTTTGGGCATAAAATACATCTTGACCATTGTAAACATGTCCGTCTGAATTAAAAAAAAGAGCCCTATTTCTTTTATAATTTTTTTTTTTATTAAACTTTCATTTTAACTATGCTATTTAAATGTTTTATCTCATTCTTTCCAGCTGGTTTGGTAAAGTAGTAAAACAAAGTAATACAACTACAGTAAAACAAGTAAAAGAACAACAAAAAACAGTAAAAAGGATTTTCTGCACTCTTCACTCAGCCACACTCACGTCTCAATTTCACAGAAATTACCCTAAAAGGGAAAAACATAGACCAAAGCAGTCGGATGTGACGAGTGGCATGTGGAACACAAGATTGAATTCAATTAGTCTGCTGATTTTGACTCATAGCCGTGCCCACCGCCCCCCTGGCGAGAGCAGCAATGTGCATTATGGGCAAATGGAGAGCTGCGATTTTATGCTGCTTAACACCTTTAACAGGCAGCTGCTTGGAGACGGGCACCTCTGTAATGGGTTTCTGGCTGGAGCTCAGGAGGGCTGGGTGGAAGGATGCTTGATAGCATCATAACGGTCTGGTTGGTCAGCAATGGAAGCAGTGGTCGGGCTGTTTGTGTGTATGTGTCTATGCAAGGCTGTCAGCTTGACTATTGAGTCAAAGTTCTTACTTTGGCACCTTTCACTGACTTGTCTGTTACTGTGCCTGAAGCGCGTGCATGTTTATACATTTATCCATGGCTGACTTATGGATTCAGGCTTCAGCTCCTATCTCATTCTGTCTCCATCCACAGACCTTTCTGCCTATTTTTTAGGTGTTACAGACTAACGGGATACAAGTTGAGGATGGAGGAAGGGAGAAAGGAAGAAAGAGAGCCAGTGTGAGTGTCAGCATACTGTTTGAGTCCTGTGGAAACATAATCCCTCAGCCTCTTTCCTTACTGGAAAATGTATGAATGTAAAGTGTAAGGCCGAAATACCCTGTATATCTTAACTTATGTGTGTGTGGAAGAAACAAAATGTGTGTGTAGGTACAAAAGGGCCTCTGTCACGGTCAGCTGTGGGAGGTGAATAATAAGGAGTCGTGCTTCTCCAGCCTCCTACCATCATTACACTCATTAAACTTCTTATTGGACTGGGAGAGCAGTGAGTGCGTGAGCCAGAGAGGAAAACTTCTGTGAATATAAGGATGGCTGCACTTACATACTGCTGCAGAACCCAGACGTTTAAGTGTACGCTCCAGATGTGAGAGTGACTAATCCTCTCCGGTGCCTACGTCTTTATCTATTGTGGTCGAGTCTGCAGAGACGGAGGCCTAATGTTCCTCAAGTCTCGGTGACACATCAGTTCAATTAGCGGCACCGACCAAAACACACTTTGTCAAACACAGACTCCTCTCTCTTTCTCTCTCTCTGCCTACCAGTCTGACTCCATAATGAAGCTCGCTCTCGGCCAGGAGCAGGCTACACACCAGTGCGCACACAATAACTAAAACGGAGCAGTACAAAAACACACACGCGCGCACATGCACACACACAAACACAAGTGCGTTCACCTGCCAGACTGCCTACACAAACACTGTGTGCTTAACTTTCATTTCACAGGCTGGCTGCACAACTGAACTCCTCACAGGTAAATAGAACAGCTCTCAGTTTCATTAAGCAGCTCTGTGCATCGTCAGTTCTGCCTGGCCCACGTTTGACTTATTTAACTCCGCCAGGCATATTCAGCAGAGAAGAATGGTTCCTTTTGATCCTTGGATGTGACAGACATTTGATATACTTTACTGTACAAAGTAGGAAACACCATAGTGAAGGATGTATTCTTGAAGACGGCGCAACTCTGAAGTCTTCTTTCATCTACCCGTAGGAACTAAAAGGAACCGTGGCATTCACAATGAAGTTGTAGCTCTCGGCAAGATCTAGTTTAAAATTCTCTCTTATATGCTGTCTTTTTTCACGACTTTTATTTTAATCGTAGATCATTTCTAACATAGTAACTTCATAGCTTTAATGCGCTAAAACTGAGTGCAAGTATGCAAAACGTGACACTAAATTTCAAATCGTTCAACGCAGAAATGCAGTGTATGGAAAATGCAAAGAGAATACTAACTTGCATTTTAAATGAAACTCAAATTAAATTCAGCTTGAATTTTGGCAGTAATGCATCATTTAATAAAAACGACTGTAGATCTCGCCGTACACGGGTCGGTCTTTTTGTCGGTAAGCTGCTGAGGATGTGATTTGAAAAATGAGAAATTAATGGAGGTTTAGGGGAGTGAAAATTATTTAATCACGCAGGGACCAACTCTCCATTTCCCCCCCCCCAGAAGTTGAAGAAAGATCTATTTGTCAATGCCGCTGAAAAGTTTTACAGATTCTAATCACCTACAACCATTTTTCTTCCTTATATCTCATTGCTTACTTCATGCTTATAAATAACAGTCCTACTTATTCTGCCCTCTGACTTGAGTCAGCAGTTGTATGTGGTAACTGATTGTAACTTGTGTTGAATGTATCCAAACATACTCTCTTGATATGCTTTTACTTTGAAATGTCTCAGGAAGTGTGGGCAGTGTGATCCAAACATGTGACAAACATGCCTTTTTGCACTTGAGCTACAATCAGCTTATTTAGGTTGGTGTACATGGGAGGAGGAAAAAAGGGTGGAGCAGTCTACAACTTGTGACAAGCAAACATGTGGACATTACTTTGATTTTTAGGAAGAACAAGAGTGCGAAGGTAAACTGCAATCTGCATCCAGGACAGAAACACCTACGTTATACTGCTGACACAACGCTGGCTCTGTGTAAGCTACTATGCAATCAATTCCCAGAGTGACTTAAAGCTGAGTGTATGCTGACCCCAGCCCAGCAGCCAGAGCCTGAGTTTTGGCAGGTAACAATGGCAGCGATGAGCAGTCAGGCTTATAGCATTGTAGCATCCATTGCCACCTACGCATGCTTCCGCAGTAGAATTGCTGTGATGATTGCCATGAAGTCTCTTTCAGCTGCTTTTCAGCACTAAAAGAAAAACTGTAAGCGTGTCCTATCCTATTAGGACAGGGATTTGTATCAGTGTAGGACTGAGCCTCAGGATTATACTGCTAACCAGTAAATATGTGGCAATGCATTTAAGTACATATCATGAGCAGTGAAACAAGTAGTGTAACAAACTACTCTCTCCAGGGAGTAATTAAGTAAAGTAATGCGTAATACACAATAATGTGTAAAACACTTTTTTATGGGTAATGACGGCAAGACTAGTTGCAAGATATGAAGGAAAGAGAGAAAACTAAATGATTCAGGCCTGTCTGTGTGCAATAATTCACTTTAATTATTTATATAGCGCCACAGATTCACCAAAGCACTTTATAATGTAAATAGATAATCACTAAGTTCTAGGTTTTTGTTGTTTTACACCCTTATTAATTCATCTAACTTCCCTTTCAATGCACAGTGTTTGTCTTTTGATGCTTATTGTTGGGGCTGCAGTGACGTTCTTTCTGCGCTCCTGTTGTTACAATTACAACTGCAGCACTCTTGCTATGCTAGCTGATGTAAAAGTTAAGTCCTTTCTTTTTTTTTGCTCGCTACAGTTTTACTTGTAAATTTTCACCTGTGTGCACAAACGTTGTCAATACGAAGCACAAGGTATATTTTTCCTGGCCTGTGAAAAGTTTGTCTGGCCATGGAGCACATAGCAGGAATAAATTCAGCATGAAATTTCCCCAGCCCACGTTAATGATCCCACTCTAAACACAGTGAGCGAGCTGCTTCTAAATTTATTTAATTATTTTAGCCTTGTTTCCAGAATTCATAACCTCCGGCAAATAATAGCTTTTCGTCTCAATACTGGGGGAAAGAAATACTTTGCTTCCAATTCATCCAAGGTTGACTGAGCACACTTCCAATTCTGTGGTAAAGTTTTAAGTCACAGGAAAAGATGGGGTTAAGTACTGTATTGCAGCTATAGTGCATCACTACTGTTTTATTTCCTATCTAGCTTAGCTAGCTTCCCTGGGGACTCAACACTGTAGAGTGAATACACTGAATGTGATGGAGCAGCACTGTGTGGACTTCAGACTGATGAAGTTGCAGTTATGTGGCCTTTTTCATCAGCAAAAATGAGGCACTGAACTGTAGTAAGCCTGCAGCTGAAGCTTATGGCTATGACACACGGGGCAACGTAAGGGCAGGTTTGATGGAAATAAAGCACCGAGAGAGGTTGTTCCTTTAATCAAGCATCTGGCAGCATTTTGTTTTCAGGGTAGCGGGGTTGCATAGTGAGCGAGGACTCTTTGATTTAAACTGAAATGTCCTTGACCTGAATCCCTACTAGTTTTAGTTGAGCTATTCTGTTTCTGACTGTGTTGCGAGCACCCTGTGGAGGGGTATACGCAAAGAAATGTTTGCTTCGGGGATCAACAAAAATCACAAAAAAAGTAAGAACTGAACTTTTTTTTCTGCTCAGGGATTCATTTTACCACATGTTGGGAGCGTATTGACAACAGAATATTTATCACCAACTTAGTTCAACTTTGCACACTCGTCAAAAAGTTCCAAAAAAGATTTAAAATCTTTCTTTCTTTTTTCAAAACAAGAAGCAGATGTTAACCCATTGCTGTCAATACCTATCTGACAAACACCTGGAGCTGACCACAGGTGGCTGTGACAATATAAATCCTTACAGGTAAACGCAAAGGCGCAAATGAACATACGCGCACCTTTGTTGATCTAACACCCTTTCCAGGTCTCAGTAGGATTCCCAGACTAAATAAAGTAGCTGTGATGACAGAAGCTGCAACATGTGTGTGTTTGTGCGTGTGGTCTCCTTCTGTTTAATTAAACATGTGTCCGGGGAAAGAAACGCACGCAGATGGCACATAAAAATGAACTCCATCACATTTTGGGGGTTCTTGAAATTACCGTTGCTGTTATTATCCCCATCATATGTGGAAATCTTTAAGGTCTGAATAGAAATGTGTGTGGATATGGGTGCTTTAAATGCATTGGAGCACTTGTTATACATTAACAGCTGTGCCTTTTAGCACCTTATACGGGTTGTAAATAAAAGGCAGCAAATGGTTCTCTGATCTGAGTAAATGTGTGGCTCTAATATAACTTAGAAAAACCGTCCAAATAAGTCTTCCCCGGCAAAGAATTGCCTCTGAAGTCAGTATGTAATTACCTCTCCGGTGCCTGAAACGTCCCTAATTAAGTCCATATCACAATGTTAGAAGACAAGGAGTCAATGAGAAAACAAAACAAAGGAGAAAGGGACAACAAGTGAAAATGCAAGAGCAAGAAGGAAGAGGGAGGAGGAAGACAACTTGTCTAAACAAACAGAAAATTTATAAGAGTCAATGCAAAGTGCCTGTTTGACCTTTCCTGCTTTCCTTTGTGTAGTACGACTGTAACTGCAACGACGCTGTCACCTCCACGGACACACGCAAACCATCTTTAACATCTCCTGTCCTGTTCCCTCATTCCTAATGACAAGTTGCTCTATTCCTAGCGTGTTAATGGCCACCATGCAATGACAGGAATATGACCACAGGAACCGTGTGGCTCTGTAGGTGCACGAAGCAGGAGATGATAAGGTACGACTGCTAAATTGCTAGTTAATGGGAGGTCAGTCTTTTTATTTGGGTGTTCTGCATCGACTAATGTGTCACGGGCAATTATCACATACTATATATGCTCGCGAGGTATCAAGGTCTTGCGTGGGATGTTTCATCGTGTACACTGTATTATTTCGCTTTACAACAGACCATTACACAACCTCTGTAATGTGCCTTTTTTTCCTGCTAAATGCGATTTGGGTCAATGAAAGTATTTTACAGCATTTTACTGAAATTTTCTAAAAGCAAAAAGCACCCAATTATTTAATTTAACCAAGTGAATGTCTGTGTCCAATCTTTTACATGAAAATTCTATGAAAATACACATAATTCTTATTTCATTTCTAAGTCAAAAGAAGTTAAAAAACATTCAGCTTTGGGCCTAAAACATTAAAAAAATCCAAACGTCTACTTAAAATGATAAAGAAAACACGCAAACAAACAGAAATACACTTCAAGAATCCCATGCATCCACAAGGCCCTGACCCATATTCTTTAATCCGTTTTCAACAGGGGGACAAGACGCTACAGCTATCATGTTCGTTCTCTCTTATTTTTACCAGGACTGAGGATGAGCGAGTATGTGCGTGTATGAAAATAGCAGCAGAAATAACACAAGCATCACATCATTCTGTCATCAAGAAGAACACTCGTATTTCAACACTTCCTTGCATCATCTTTGCTTTAGAGACATCTTTGTGGCAGAAAATAAGCCTATTCATATGTGGAATGATTACAGTATGTGTGTGTGTGTGTGTGCGTGTGTGTGTGTGCGTGCGTGCGTGCGTGCATGGTATTAAATAGGTCTTGGTAATAAATCTGATGGCTGCTGCCACTGTATAAATATAGCCGGGGGATTTGGTCGTGTTAGATGTTCCCATTTCATCACCACTGACGCTTCGTCGCATCAAATGGCTTAAGCTGAGCTCCCAAACAATGAACAGCCACAGAGAAAAGACGGGTGTTAGAACGGTGCATATGAGAGGCATTGTTCTGCATGACATACCTGACCACACCCGGGACAGTCGTTGCCGTTCTCACAGGTTCTCCGGCGTGACTGGATGCCGCCGCCACAAGGCACAGTGCAGCGTTCCCACGCCGACCAGGCGGACCAGTAGACGTGTGGCGGGCAGGGCAAATGTTCGTTGCAGTACCTGAGAAGTCACATAAGCACAGATTTAAACTCATAGTAGTCAAGCGCAGCCACATTCAGCTGATGGCTTATCTAATGGTCTCCTATACATCCAACTGGCAAATTTCACACATAGCAGGACGCTCTACTTAAGCTGATTTAGCCTGACCATGGTTGCTATGCATCTGCAAGCCACTCAGCAATCATCCTCAAACTCAGCTTATCATATCATTCTGCTTCTGTATTAAACAATGTCTATCTATAGCACCTGCTCTGCCCCACTAGTCTGCAAATAGATGCAGATGGAAATACCTTTCTTCCTTTAACTGCAGCAGTCCTGACTCAAAGATAAATTCAAGACCCCCAGCAGGAGAGAGAGAGAGTTATTGAGTACTTTTGTGAGTTTATTCTGCTTAAAAGGTGAATGTATCTCTAACCAGTCTCATCCTCTATATTCCAGGTTGCATCACTGACCACTCTGCACTTCATGTCAGTGCAACAAGCTGTAAACAACACTGTCATGTCATGTTTAATATCAAACTCATAAGCAGCTGTCTTTAAGATGGTTATTACCCTCCAATAAGTAACTAAAGTGTCCAATAACACTTCATCTGTAGCTGTTTCAGTCTTCAAAAAACTCCTGAGGCTCTGACAGGAGTTAGGTTAAAAGCTTTCACAGAGGATACCTTATTGAATCATGTATAGGAGTCTCTGGGATTGTCTGTGGAAAATGGAATAGCTTCTTTATCTGACAGACCACTGAAATGATATATGAAGGACACCGAAGACGTCACCGCACTCTTGAAACCTTGCCACTGCGCTACAACTACAAATAGCTCAGACCACAAGACAGGGATGTTTGAAAAGGCGTGTAAACTTCACTTCCAACAAACTTTTGTAAAAACCAACATCCCTCTTTGATGTGGCCTTGGAGTGCAGAGAACACAGCTCGGTGCGAGTCTGAAGGTCTGTAGCGTATGTCTGCGCATAATGTTGTATTAGCCACTGTGGCTTCAAAGTACAGTTAAGAAAATTGAATCTCAAAACATAACTTCCACATGTAGTTTGCATAATTCATTGACACAGCCTATTAAAAAAGCCTCACATGTGCATGCATCATCTGTAATTACATCGTTTTACAAGACAGGATTATGGCGATGTCTAAAATACTTTAATAGCTCAATCCTCATTAGGCATTAACTACAGACGATTGCCAGTCTAATTAGAGCCCTATAATTTATTTTATAACTCTTACACATGCTATAAAATTGCTTTTATTGCTATTTTGTTGTCTTTTTGCAGATGACCGCTTTTTGAAGAAAACCGAGTCTTCTTTAAACCCTTCCTCCAGAGGCTCAGGCGGGATATTTCCATTGTACCATTCTCAAACACTCGGCTATTGTTCACGGCAAATCAAACGCCACATTCTGTACACTCCTTGTTGTTAAAAATCCTTAGAGCAGAGTCTTTCTTTCCACTTCTACTAATCTGCGCGGTTGTACGATACAGTAGGGAGGCGGAGTGTGGAAAAGTGAGGACAAGTGTGGATTACAATCTTGCGAAAGCCCGAGAGAAGGGGGAAGATGCACAAACACACATGCTCACACAGACGACCGTGCAAACAAGTCGTGCGCATTAACTGCAGCAACCCAACACAATATGAAAAAAAAAAAAAAAACATGTCCGCAATCAATATGTAGAGCTTTAGAATCATCATCATCATACACACTAATCATTTCAGACGAGTAAGTGGCTTTGCTCCATCTCATCTTATCCTTTTCCCTTCTCGGTAAAACACACAGAGCTGATCAAACCAAAAGCGAGGCTAATTACCCGCTATAGGCTGAGTAAGCAGTGCGGACGCTGTCAGTGTGCTGAGGGAAATACCAACAGAAGGTTCATAAATGCAGGCATTAACTGGCCAGATTTAAGCCCGTAGCGCTGCTGTTTCATAGCATTTACTTTATCTTTAAAAGCTTTGCCTGCTGCAAACAATCAGGGCCAGACTTATTGGAGGCCTGTTGGCTAATGCAAAAAAAAAAAAAGACGTAGAAAAAGAAGTTTATTTTGCCCTCAGAATCGTTGTATTTTGCGAATATGCGTGTCTGTGTAAATATAAGCTCGTGTCATATGCATGGATCTGTGAACATAAGGCCTGCGAGTTAATCCCAACAGAGTGCTTGAAGCAACAGCGTATAGTGTGTCTTTGGTGCAGATGTCTAGCACCTATGAAAGAAACCCAGTGCCTCATAAAATAAAAGCCTCCACTGGCATTAAAAGAATCGCTCAGCGAGCAGAATTTGAAAAAACGCCAGTCCGCCTCACGCTTTTAACGACAGAGGTGGTTGAAATTTTTTGGACACTGTGTTGATCACCTAATTTTTTTTTTTACATCTCTTCCCAATTTGTTTTGTGGCACAAGCAATAAACATTCCTGCTTCACCAGGACACACACATACACCTTTTCTAGCATCCCTTTCTTTTTCCTCCCTCGGGCAGTCTCAAACTGACACAGCATAATTCATCTGTTAACACATTTTCTTTCAGTGTCTCTGCTTTCCTGTTCATTTCTCTCTTCAAGCACTTAACACACACACACACACACACACACACACACACACGCAAGACTCCTCCCCTTTCACTCCTGTCTTACAAGGATCCTTCTCACAGCTCTCACAGCTGGCCTCTAAGGTGGCCTAAGGTGTTTTAAATAGCTGAACAGAGCAAGCAGTGATGGAAGGGGAGATGAAACAAATGAGATTAAAGCTCGGAGAGTGAAATCGAAGGGTGGGAGGTGTAAAATGTGCTTCTGGCCTCCTGTGGTCTTTAGTGCCAGCCAGCATTTTTTGGGTTTGGTTCCTGAGTAAGTGGGCTGTGCCGGTCACTCTGTACATGTTTTGCTTAGGGCTCGTGGCGGAGCAGTCACTTTCTCAAGGACTGCTCCAGGAGCAGCAATGAGTGCCAGAGGGTGGGGGGGAGGCAGGAGGTTAGACGAGGGAGTGAGAGGAAATGAAAAAGTGCTGGGAAAAGGAAAAAAAAGAAAAACAAGTAATATAAGGTTCATCCTTGAAGGCCGTATCCTATTACTCACCCATCACGCTGCTTCTGTTGCCATGGTGACAACTGGTAACAATTTCTGTCTCCTTTCTCCTTCCCTGTATCCTCTGAACTGTGTTTATTTGTACTTTTACAGCCTTCACCTCGGGTTAACAGCAGGGGATGGATGAAAAACATCAGACACTATGGACACCAAGAAGGAATGCCGCTCTGTACTTGGATGGAATTAACTTTCTCTAAGACAGCTTGTTTCGTATATTTTTCGAACACACCTAAAGATCTTAAAGTTTTCCTCAGTGCTTTTCAGGTTCACCTTATTTAATTGACCTCATTTAACTTAAGAAAACTCATCTCTTGACCTTTTCTACCTTGCTTCTTCGCATAGTTTCTCCTTGAAAGTTTTTTTCAGGCCTTCAAGGTTGCTTAGAAACCATACAAACATCTTTAAAAAGGCGATTATTCTACAGCAAAGCCTCCAAAGCTTCAAAACATGGACTCAGTCTGTGTGTGAAAGCCAGATAATTACCCAAGCGCAGGCCTATCCCACTTATTCCTTAATTGGCTGTCACATATTTGGACAGAAGTGAGGGGGGAAGGCGGGGAGGAAAACAAAAAGTCACAGCCAAAGTCGTACTTTCTAACAGCAGGTTGCAAATTATGGGGGAAAAAAGTTGTTTTCTTTTTCCCTTAACTTAAACATGCATGGATCCAAACGCACTTGTAAAGCTTGTTTTTACTTGAATCGGCTCATGTTGCCCAATGTAAATGTGTGGGTGTTGCGTTTGCATTATTCACCTCTCCTCGCGGTTCTGGCCCACGCATACTCGTCCGCCGTGGCGAGGGGTCGGGTTGCTGCAGGAACGCTGACGCACCTGAAAGCCAATACCACAGGTGGTGCTGCAGGGAGACCAGGAAGTCCAGGGGGTCCACGCTCCATTTCTATGGTGACAGACGAAGTAATGTCAGTCTGTGACTTTAGCCACTGATTGAGAAGCTGTGCAATTGGTCTTGCTTGTACCAGATTGTCCTGTCTTTATTGTTTAAGAAGAAGGTCTTGGCTGAGAAGCCATTCCTCATCGCATGTTGCTCAGAGGAACAGCACGACCTTTCTCAGGGCTAACACAGAGAAACACGCCGCCATTCACCATCACATTCACACCTATGGTCAATTTAGCCACACGGGAAGAGTAAGGACCAGCCTGCAATCTGAACCTTCTCCCTTTTTGGCGATGGTGCTAACCACTTCACCACTTTGCTGCTTGCAGGCGATCAGACCAATATTTGTAGCACATATTAAGGGAAAATGAGCCAGTGAAACAAATCAGATAAAGGGATGTGTTTTCACGTGTCTGTTTCATTGTAAATGTAATAATAGGCTCTGAGTTTGAGATAAGCATTTATGATTACGCTCAGACATTTATTACTGCAAAAGATTAATTGACTGTTTCTAACTACCCTTCATCAAAATGCCTCATCCTTCATGAATGAATATGCTCACATCCTTGTATAGCCGCCTGAAGAGTCATGCAGCGCCAACTTTAACTGTGAGAGTTAAAAACAGTCACGTCAGCTGATGCGGTGCAAAAAAAGGCAACGCCCAATCAACACTTGTTAGCCCTAAATAGGTGACAGTGAGGATGTAACACATAATGACTGGCTGTGTGTAGATACCAAAGGAGTAGATGCAATTCTCCAGGAAATTAACTAACATCTCAACCTCACTCTTAAAGGTACAGTCAGTCGTTTTCAAGGTTACTTTATAGAAAAAAATCAATGTTACTTATAAATACATATTGATTAATCTGTAATTACATCTTCCAAGAAACTGATGCCTTAATTTAAAATTTGTAGAAGTCTCTATATTACCCCGCCATCTTGAATGCAGCGACCAAAAAGGACATCAACTTTCTGCCGAATCGTGCTTTATGTCTGTGACTAGAGACCACACATCTAGTACACCTTACTATTGGGAACTGTCAACCTTTGAGTCACCGAGCAGCTGAATAGGGGAATAATGTTGACGTGCCCGCTGTTCAAATGTTACTCAAAGTTCCAGTTCTATCATTCCCTACATAGATGTATGCAAAGATATTCATAGACAATTTAGAAACATTTGCACATATGTGCTGCTGCATCAACAAAGTAGTTTACCTGGAGCAGTTGGCGACCTCAACACTGATCCCATGACACTGCTGCCCACCACACTGCGGGGCTGGGTTATCGCAGGCTCGCGTCCGACACAGACAAGCCCCTGCACTGCCTCCGTCGTTGTGGCTACAAGTGGACCAGCCGGACCAGGCACCAAAGCCTCCATCGACTGTAACATTACGAACCTAGCAGCAACAGAGAAGGTCAAAAATAAAACACCTGAAAGTAATGGCTTTCTCAAAAATGGTCATTGAGTGATGCTCTCAGGAAGGTATTGCTCTGTGAAATTCAGCCCATCGGTGGATGAAAACAGAAATCAATTTTCCTCTAATAGATGCAAAGAAAAAAAAAAACATTACATCTACAGCACACCCCAAATTGTGCATTTATGTGCTGTAAACATAAGGAAGATACACAAAAATTGCATCAGGAAATGATGAGTGACGAAAACGGGAAAATAGAGATTCATAAATGCAGATCAAGGCTGTGAATGGACACATTCAAAGGACAGAAATATGAGGAAATAAAAGTGGCCTCATAACTGAATATGTGAAGCAAAACAGAATCGAACAGGAAGGCTCTGATATTGCAGCCGCTATGAATTACGACTGATGTCCTAGGCGTATGAGCTAAATACAAAAAAGCGCCGTTGTGAGATTCAGAGCTGCAGATGATATGAGCCATGTCGCCGCAACATTTCAGGATGATTTAAAAATGCAAAGAACACTTTCACACAAGGGGAAGAGGGAGCGTGATCATCAGCAGTTTTGGCAGAAGCAGAATACCGTCTGCCCTCCGCTCTTTTTGGTAATTGAACTCTGCTGTGTGCCTAAATGGGGTACCCTTGCTGAGGCAGACAACATCAATGGGCTGCCTAGAAAGCAAACAACTATACAGCGACAGCCAATGCAGAAATATTGCAATATCATTTACAGCCGAGGCTATAAATGATTTGGTAGATGAATATTTCATGCTGTATATATCTCTCATTAAAAAATAAAGATCCAAAGAGAAATAAAATTACTTTTTTACTGGCAGGAAATGTAGTTTTTTTTTCATTAAAATGCCAAAATAGAAGGGAAAAGGCGCCAGAAAGAGGACAATAGAAAAAATCTGAAAGATGATGAAAAGCACTCATATTTCTTTATGGAATATAAAAATAATACATTCTTTCACTGACTGAAAAAGCAAGAGAGGGGTCTCTTTTTATTCAAAAATATATATATAAAAAACATGCTTTAGATTTGGGCTTGGTGGAGGACAGGCAAAGCGGATACCTTACCAAAAATATTGAGTAAAAATTTCCATTTTACCTGAGTTAAAATTGGGACAAAAATGTCTGTTACTAAGACTTTCACCTCCCCTAAAACCACAGCAAAACACATTTTTTTGCTTGTTTCCAGACATGAGACTGTGAAGCCAGATGGCGATTATGAATAGGTTGGTAAAGCGTATCTCCTGTCTCTGCCTACACAACACTACTCAGTGTGCAAACCCTTGACTGGCCTCCAACTCCAGGCTTCCACTTCGCAGGAGAACAGACATTCAGCCAGTTTAGCCTTTGCAAACTGTTAATGGACTCACAGGGAGTGAAACTCTAGCTGTGATAAAAGAACGCTTCTTTATTTTCAGGTTTTACAAACTGCGAATGAATTGTTGTAGACTCCTACTGTCTGGCCATTCCTCAGTGTCAGCATATTAGTTCATAAGTTCATTTAGATTAACTCATGATCACTCTAAATGGACTAGACCGGACCAGACAAAGGTTAACCAAGCAAATATATACCCCATCAGTGGTGTGGGCAGTGATATGTGGCCACCTGAAAATGCATAAAAACTAAAGTATTAGTGGCTATGCAGCAAGAAACACAGGTAATATCTTCAATCAGCATTTAAAGTAATAACTTGAATTTTGGGGGGCGGGAGAGATGTGAACCCAAATGACAGTTAGATTAAAAGATAAGCCATGCTGTCTCACGCCCATGATCAGACAGATGACAATTACTTTAAGCTATGATACTGTTAGGAAAATGGGAGTGACAACTTGATTTTTACACTTTTGTTTTGTAAAATTTTACATCATATAACAATAACTTATAGAGAGAAGATATAAAAAATGGACAAAGCCACTGTGACTGTGTGAAACCAGACGTGAACATATTTGGACAGGAGCACAGAGCAGAGCAGCTACTAGCTAATGCTAGCACTTTCTAGCTAGTTTAGCTAGCGACATGAAACCGTAATTTGGGGCAATACTGAAGTAGATTAAGTTGGCCTATCCTCAAAAAGAGATATTTTTGAAACACTTAGTTACAAAAAAAAGAAAAGAGGAGCATATTTTAGTAAAGTTTGATGATTTAGTAGACAACAACAGCCACACTCCTCATTATACAAAGCATTAATTACTTTTTAAACAGGCGGGTTACATCACTGCCCACTCACTAAACGTGAATTGGCAAATCAGCTCTAGATTAAAGCCCTTTGAAAAACAAAATTCCTGTCCTTTCACCCTCGATTGGTCGTGGCAGATGTCTGCCCCTCCCCAAGTCTGATTTCATCCTGTTAAAAGGGAGGTTTTCCTTCCCACTGTCTCCAAGTGGTTGCTCATGGTTGGAGTTTTCTCTTTTCTCTTTCTGTATTATCGTAGGGTCTGTATCTTGCAATAAAAAGCACATTGAGGTAACTGTGATTGTGATTAGGTGCTATATAAATAAAATGAAACTGAAATGAATTGTCTTTTGGAATCGACTCAATTTTGGAGCCAATTTGAGGAGCATCATTTTTTGGCAGTTCTTGGCTTCATTTCACAGGCTTGAAGTTTGGGTTGCTGTTTAACCCTGTTTTCATGCTTTGTGCTATGCTAAGCTAACTGTGCCTTGGCTCCTCTTTCATTTTTAATGAGCAAATATGAGAATGATGTAAATTTCCCGCACATTAAAATGATTCACCAAAATGCTCAACTGATCATAGGTAGCAGAGCTAAATGTTTTGAAGCTGAAATTGCTTCAGTGAAAATGTGATCTTGATGAAATTTTGACTAGAAATGTTGTGGTGAGCTCATGAAGCTTTTGCCTCTGGCACAAAGAAAAAACTCACTGTTGCAGTTGCTGAAATGGTAATGCTTATTCATGCACATATATGCATGTGTAATTGTGTCCATGTATGCTCTTAATGGATATGCGGATGTGGTGTTGGCTAGCTTTCTGCCAGAGCTCTGCTGACAGATGCCATGGCTTGAGTGCCAAATATTTCCCTGAATATAAAGCCACATAAAAGAGCCACACAGCACTCTTGACTGGCTTGAAACTGATGTCTGTGAAACACTGCTCAAATTGATAGGCTTACCGCCCCCTAATACGGCTCCCAATGCTGGTGCACGTTAAAAATAAATGGAAGAGCTGTTGTGCTAATGAACCAGCAGTCGGAGGTGAATGATTGAGGCAGCGTTCTCGATCATTCTGAGGGTACATGCAGCTCCCTTAAAGTCAAGTTGTTCAGTCCTGAGATGTCTTTTGTTGTTGGGAAGGATATGTTTCACAGTGCTGGTTTTAGGGACTGCTCGTGAGCCGTGAAGATCTGGAGAGCAGGATGTAGCTTTCAATGGGGAAGAGTACAAATGAATGTAAGAAACGAATACATGCGAAAAAGAGAGTGAGCTTGCAGGTGGAGCAAGGATAATTGTGTTTTCTGCCAACTTTTGTTAAGTTTGAAAGCTGAAAAAAGAAAAATAAAGCAATCAAACACCAAGCAAGTAAGCTACAATGAAGTCTGTGCACATCACACAATAGCTTCATGATACTCACAGGGCATTTTGAGATGCTTTGCTCCCACTGGCTCATTCTGATGCTTTCCTCCAGAGTGGTGCATTTCTTTAGCAGCAGATCCCAACCGCAGTACGGGTCCCTCGCTCCTACACAGGCTCTGAAAGGAGAGAATAAAGTTCGGCATTTAATGGGCTTTTATTAACCTGTCATGTATGCATACAGACACCTCTGCATCGTTGCTTGACATGAAATCAAATATCAGGGTGAAGAGGGAGATTACTGGGAGAGCTAAACGATAAGGTGCTGGAAAAGGTGATGTATGGAAATATAGAACTGCGAGAGATAAGATGCTGGGGAAAGTGTCAAAAGAGTGACAGCACAGGAAATAAGAAAAAAAACAAGAGAGGGGTACAGAGAGCGTTTGGGAGAGGACAAAGAAGAAAATTTACAGTGGGAATGTAAATCACCATCATGCATTGCAATGCATCAGCATCCTAGAATTATCTCCTAACACAGTTTAGTGACTGATTTTTCAGGTAATCTTCAGTCAAACACCAGGATTACATTCATGCCATCACATACGCGCACACATACATTCCTGACTCAAATAGCTTATCAGCTCCCACATGAGAATGCTGTAGTAAAGATAACTGGGTCTGTTTTTGCCGTATCCGCTTCAGATGTTTTGCTGAGTGCAATAAAAAGCCCGATGTTACTATTTTCATATAAATAAAAGTCTGCACTGACAGCACAATGACATATCTTTGAGCCGCAGGCTTCAATGCTGGCTGACATGCCCCTAGTGAAATGTAACAAAGTTGTCCGTGGGTTTCATAACAATGAACCGCATGCACACACAAACAAGTGAGCTTATGCAAGCAACACATGATCATACCCTATCTGGCTGTATAAAATTACAGAAAGGGAAGACTCATGCTTTCCTGCACACAGAAAGTGGCTGACATAATGTCTGGGTGACTGTAGGTGTCCAGACAAAATATCAGGGCCAAAGACAGGAGAACAAAATGAAAGGGAGATGTAACACGTCAGTACCTGTCTTTCATGGGGCCTTAAGGGCTGTACAGATCGTACACCTCCCATCGGTGAGCCACACAGCAAAACACGGAGACAGCCGTCTAATATTTCAAATAGGCAAACCTCAAAGAAATGTCAGTGATGATCTCAGAAACACTCCCTGTAGCTGCCAGTCCGTGTCCAAGATTTTATTACTTTTATCTGTTTTTTTCTGTTCTGAATTCTCTCTTTAAGAAAAAAAAAAAAAAAAAGCATCAGCGATGTGATGAAGTGCCATTATGGCTGCAGCATATATCACAGAGCCACAGCTGTAATATGAAGCCTTAAGTCTTTTGTGTATTCCAATAACAGCTCATTGTGCGAGAGATAAGGTATGCAGGTGTGATTCCTTTCCTGTGTGCCATGATGGATGGGATCCCAATCTTAGTGAGTCTTCACACCCCGGCCTCTGTCTCAGGTTTTCTTTGCCAATATTTATACCTTGATGGAGCTTCTTCCAGACAGACAGAAACTCAATATATCTGATAAACACACGCACACGGTCGCTGCAGGACTGTGCACGAGGCAGAAAACATGTGGTTTTGTGGGCGGGTCAATGACAATGAGCGACATCGAGACAGGGCAGCCGTGGGCACCTCCAGTGGCTCAGACAAAGCTGATTTAGAGGATTTTTAATCTCACCAAAGGCCCCTGATCAACACAAAGGCCTGGCTCCCTCAGATAAAGAGCATCTCGTGAAAGAGGGAGCTTTAAAATTTCGTTGTAAGCACATTTGCTTTTTTGACCATTTCAACTGAGATTAACGGTGTTGGTTTGTTGGTTTCTTTGCGCATGTACTCACTCTCTGCTCTTGTGGTAGCTGCATCTCTTGAGCGGGATCTTGATGACCTGGTCTCTCACACCCACGTATAGCTCGCTGCGGCTGTGCAGGATCAGCAGGCTCCGGATGTGCTGCCTCTTCCTGGGAGGGAACAGCTCGATCTCTTCTAAAAGGCAGCTCCCTGTAGACTGGTTGAGCGGGGAAAGCACTTTTTTGATAGTACCGTAATCTAGAAGAGAGAGAAAGAGCTGAGGTGAAGATTTGGCCACAAAGAGGAAGGAGGGTCATTTTCTGAACAAGAAAAGGTGGAGGAAAGAGCAAAAAGAGAGCCATGGTAACAATAGAGGAGTTTGAGGAGGGTAAACAACAACAACACATATTTGCTGGATGTGAACTCAGGGTGCGAGCGCACACAAATAACAATTACTTCCTAACACAGCGGCTGTGAAATAATACTGTCAAAAAGAATGGCGATGGCTGGTGTGCCGAGCTCTGTTATGCCGTCAACATGCAGCACTGTCGATGCAACCAGGGAATTGATATGGCACCTGAATCCATGATTTCTGGCCTACTTTGCTTTGAGGGATATTCCAGGGGATAAAACCTCTTTGTAGCTTTGAGAGAGAGGAGTGTGTAAATCCATGTCACTGTGAATGTGTCCCGAACCTTATTTTCTGTAAAGGCGGGCCCCATGGGATAAGGTTAGGGACACATTTTCTTTGGAGAGAGTTAAAACAAATATCATCTATTATACATGCAATCCCTTGGGTGAAGAAAAAATAATTAGGTGCACAGTGATGCCTAAGGAAGACGTGACATGCTAATAGATATTTTTAAGGCAGGTGATGCAGAAGTTAGGTTTTGCCCCCAGCACTATGGGCAAGGGAGCAATTAGTTCTGGAAGTAGCAAGAAGTGTAGAATCCCAGTAAGGCTACATTACTTTGGTATTTGGGAGTTGGCTGGCTTGCTTGTTTTGGATGCCAGATATTAGACCACTCTGCCTGTAGTCCATAAATATATGGGTCTTAGAGTTACTACCTTTGCAGAGACATTAAAGGGATGGAGTTCTGGGTTGGAACCAGAAACATGAGCTGAATTTAGTTGATTAGATAGAGGATAGGGAGTAGCTCCATAGTGCAGTCGTTTATGCATTAGCAAACAAACAATCCACTGTTTTTTTTCTCTGGGAGTAGACACAAACTCCTTTTGGGTTACATCAGGAAGGGTTTAAAAAATCTACCAAATCAAACATACTGGGCTACTACTTGCTGTGGAGACCCCGTGTGAATAAGGGAGCATCAAAAAGTAGCTAACGTAGAGAGCTTTAATTGTGCTAATTGTGGCTAACATTAAGGTAGCTATTGATAGCTAGCTGATCTAGCTAGCTAGCTAATAGATAGCTACTCACTCATATTGTACTGTATAAATCAATCAATCAATCAATCAATCAATCAATCAAAACTTTATTTTCAAAGTACTTCTCATACAATAAAGATGCAACTCAGATTTCTGTACACATTAAAAGGAGAAAATAAACAAAAATACACAGCCGGACACAAACACCTTTTTCACTCATCCCTCTCATCACCCCTCTGTCCCTACAACCCCACCTAGATATCGACACCCACCTGACAGATAAAAAAAGATGTAAGGGAAACTAAAGTGAACAAATAGATACACAAATATAATAAAAGAGGATTAACCATGTAAAGGAATGATTCAATGAACATGCCATTAAATATATGAAAAGTAAAATAAAGTAAAATATATGAAAAGTAAAATAAGTTTTAAAAGTCTCAGCAGGCCAGCAGTCATTAGGTAGACTGATCCACAAGCGTGGCACATAATAACACGTATGGCATAAGACAAAATAGTATTAATTAGTAGTATCACCATTTATCATCCTTCATATTATACTATTTATGATGTGTAGGCAGCTACTATATGTGCATAGGTGTTATTCTTACCCCGTACTTTCAAATTAGTTTTAAAAAAAGGTTTTCTATTTTTAAATCCAAGATTATTTTATTGTGCACACGTGTTTCAGAAAAACGTTGTGACTGTATGTTGAAGTTTAATAAAAATACAGTGCAATGATTTCAGATCATTCGATTCATATTTAATCAAAATCATTAACTTCTTATTTGCTCAAAGTTAAATCATAGCAGATAAATTATAATAGATAATTATAGCATTATCTGTTTAATCAAAGATTAATGTAATCCTACTTCTATTTTTGTGCTGTTGCAAATGTAGCTTATATTAGTCATAATATATGTATATGTCTTACTTCTGATATGCTTTATATGCATCCGTGTGGGGAGGTCTAAGGTCACAGTTACTGTATCTAATTACTTTTGCAAATGACTAATTAGCTAAAGTTTTAATCATTAATGCCTTATGAGTAAGAAAAGCATTGTTTTTTTTCTTAAAGGATTTACCTGGTTAAAAGTTTAGCACTGCGGTGAGCAATGAATTTAAAAGTCTTTTTCTTTTAACTGAATTCTGTTCACGTTAATGGAAAGAAAATAAATACTGCTTCGGGGCAGAAACTCCTAACGAGGGCTGAAAAACAAGGTGACTGCTTGCCACATGTTCAAATTGAAAACCCCCACACCTTCACATCTTTGGACCCCTAGTTGTAGCTAGCAGCTTTTCCACAATGGCCCCAATCAGTGGGGTGTGTTTAGGCGTTAATAATGGCATGTGATTAGGTACAGTATGTGTGCTAGCCAGTGGCCTTGGCGGCATTTCAGATGTTTTCATTAGCGTCTGGTTAGTGTCTAGGGAACTTGCAGTGTGGGCAACTCTGGTCCAATGCTACATTGATCACAGCCCCATGCAAACAATGAGAGGGGAGTTTTTGAGGGAGATGCCAAGCACGGAGGCAGCGAACTGGAACAGGTTGTGTGTGTGTTTGTGTGTGTGTTTTCGTGTATGTGTAAGTAAGAGGGAGAAAAAGAGCTTGTATGCTTGTATATGAGATATCCAAAAATAACACTGACGCTACAACAGGAAGATCATGTTGACATTTCCCAGTGGGCTTATGGTACATTAGCACAGTGAAGTGGGTCACTACATTCAAATTCTGCTCAGTACACCTGTTCATAATCCACGTATGTGTGTTATATCATAATAAAGACACCCTGGTGCCTATCTGGTGTCTTGCTGATACTGTTTCCCCCACCTTGCCAAGTCTAACATCACATATTGTCACGCCATTATGATCAAACAGTGGACTGATAAGCAGACGGCACCACGCACGTCAGACTGGGTAACCGTGCAAGGGCTGAATGTGTGTGTTATTAATTATCCATCTGTCTGCTTTTGATGCATCACTGTCTGTTGTTTCATGGTATTTATGATCTCTTCATGAGGGATTGCATGGGAGTGACATGTGGTGAGCCTGCCTGCATAATAGTTTATGTTGCGTCAGTGCATATGGAGAACATATGGAGGTAAAAAAGTGATTTAAACCCATGTCAAAGACAGAGCTTTGGCGTCTACATGATAATCATACTGATAGATTGGTTTCATTTGTCTTCACACAGCCCCCTATTTTTCTCGTACAGAGTGCACTTCAATTATGCGAGTATAATTTTAAGTATTTTACTGTGACAACCAATATTCATGGCTGTCGAAGTAACAATTAAAGCTAACATTTGAAAAATAATGACCCTTTTTTTATGAATTAAGACAAACTTAGCTCTAATTTTGCCCACTTTAAATAAATAACATGTTTATGTAGGATACTGTTCCTCATAACAAGAAGCTAATAGAGAAAATTTATTTTTAGACCCTTTAATATGTCACACATTGACATCAGAAGGTCCAAAAGTCAATGTGCACGAAAAAGAAATATGTAGATGCAATCTTAAAGACCTACCTGTGGCCAAATATATGATGTGGAACAGCGTGTCTTTCCCCTGCACCACATCCACTGCCACATGAGTGAAGCGCACGTTGTCCTCCATGAAGTAGGGCACAGGAACCACAGGTTGGATCACCTCATGCATCAGTAAAAACTTCTGCGCATCCTGCAAGTTTCTTTGAGTCAGGTTCACGTAAGCGCCGGAGTCGATGGTGCCGCACTGTGGGGAAGGTAGGGGAGTCGGAAAGGAAGAAAAAAAAAGAAAAGGTTTGACTGATTTCATTAATAAAAGCCTCTGGGATGGCAAGTTAATAAGCTTAAGCTTTTTGTTCAGAAGTACCACCAGAGATGGAAAAGGGAGGGATTGAATGATTAAACGAACAAGGCTTGAAAGTCAATTGCTGAGTCGTTGCACTGGTTTTCTATCCTCACAACCTCAAGACTTTGTAGTCAATACACCGAGGCTGATGGAAGGAGTCTGAATGTGATGTTTGACTGAGCAAGTAGTTACCTCTTTCATTAGATTCTTCTCCTCATATGCATATATATTGCTGGTGAGCTTTATTGGTACCCCCATAACAGTGTGTCTTGATTTTGTCATTCTTTACCTCAAAAGTATCTTCTTAAATCACTTTTCAGGTCTTCGTTATTGCTACTCTGAAAATAAAGCATGCAACAATATCATTCAACCAAAGAACTCCCACCCTGCACTCAAAATGGCTTGCACCCACGATTTTTGGACTGTAAAAATCTGCAGTCAAAACAACAGAAGTGTCTCACAGAAATGAGTGAATTCCATTGTTACAGATAAATTTGATTTTATCAGGCATTGTTTACTTGGAGTTCTCAAGTCCCGGTAGAGACCTGCGACTGAAGCAGAGTCAGTGCTGCGGCGCTGGCTTATAATAAGAAATATCCGCTATGTAACATATTTCCCAGAGTCTATTACTAAAAAAAAAAAAAACTGTTCAATAAAGTGAACTCTCTCCAAATGGGATTTTAAAGACGGAAATATTAAGGAGTCAAGAGGAGTATGGTTTCCTTTTCACGTTAGAGGACATTGTAAAACCCAAGTGTGTTCATTTTTAAAACTGTATTGTTAACTGAATCTTTTTATTGGATGTTACTAAAATGATTTTTAGGATTTTGAAACGTCGTTTTTCAAATTCAGTATAGTTCCAGCGATCACTATCACAGTGCACTACTATTGTAAAAAAAACCAACACTTTGCAACTTTCTGTGTAACGTGATCACTGAGATTTTAAACAAACTGTAAAGTGTATCTACAGTTAGGTCCATAAATATTTGGGAAGAGACTTTTTCTTTCTACTTTTAGTTCTGTACATTACCACAATGGATTTTAAATGAAACAACTCAGATGCAGTTGAAGTGCAGACTTAAAGCTGTCTTTTTTTAAAATAAAAAGATTGCATAAAAATGTGAGGAACTAAAGCATTTTTAACACAATCCCTTCATTTCAGTGGCTCGAAAGTTACTGGATAAATTGTTAATTTCTAATACTTGGTTGAAAACTCTTTGCTGACAATGACAGGCTGAAGTCTTGAGCTCATGGACATCACCAGATGCTGGGTTTCCACCTTTTTATGCTCTGCCAGGCCTTTACTGCAGTGGCTTTCAGTTGCTGTGTGTGTTTGTGGGCCTTTCTGTCCAAAGTTTAGTTATCAACAAGTGAAATGCATGCTCAGCTGGGTTAAGATCAGGGGACTGACTTGGCCATTCAAAAATATTCCACTTCTTTGCTTTAATAAACACCTGAGTTGCTTTGACTGTATGTTTTGGGTCATTGTCCGTCTGTATTTTGGAACACCGCCCAATTAATTTGACTTCATTTAGCTGGATTAGAGCAAACAATACGTCTCTGAACACCTCAGAGTTTATTTGGCTGCTTCTGTCCTGTGTCACATCATCAAAAAACACTAGTATCCCAGTGCCACTGGCAGCCACGCATGACCAAGCCATCACACTGCCTCTGATGTGATGTACTTTGGATCATGAGCTGTTCCATGCCTTCTCCATACTTTTATGTTGATATCACTCTGGTAGAGGTTGATCATGGTTTCATTTGTCCAAAGAATGTTTTTCCAGACTTGTGTTGGCTTTTTTTTTAGATGGTTTCTAGTAAAGTACAATCTAGCCTTTCTATTCTTTAGGCTTATGAGTGGCTTGCACCTTACAGTGAACCCTCTGTATTTACTTTCATGCAGTTGTCTCTTTATGGTAGACTTGGATATCGATGCGCCTACATCCTGGAGAGTATTGTTCACTCTTTGTGAAAAGGTCTCTTATCATCAAGGAAATGATTCTGTGATCATCCACCACTGTTGTCTTCCTTGGACGTCCAGGTCTTTATGCTTTACTGAGTTCACCAGTGCTTTCTTTCTTTCTCAGGATGTACCAAACTGTAGATTTTGGCTAATATTGCAGCAATTTCTCGAAGGTTTTTTTTCTGTTTTCACAGCTTAAGGGTGGCTTGTTTCACCTGCATGGAGAGCTCCTTTGACCGCTCTCCATGCAGAGCGGTCATTTGCATGTTCTTCCAAATGAAAGCACCACACCTCAAATTATCTTCAGGTCTTTTATCTGCTTAACTGATAATAACATAATGAAGGAATTGCCCACACCTGCCCCTGAATAGCTTTTTTATCAATTGTGGAATTACTTTTGTACCTTTAAAAAGTGGGTAGCACTCATTAAGGAACTGAAACTCCTAAACCCTTCGTCCAGTTTAAATGTGACAACCCTCAAATAAAAGCTGAGAGTCTACACATTATCTCCATGTCCATTATATACCTATAATTGGAATATGTTTCAGTAAACAGGTAAAAAAAACAAAACTTGTGGCAGTGTCCAAATATATATGGACCTAACTGTACTTCTTAAAGGTAAATAAACAATTTGAAAACACATTGGATTACCTGAAAGCTATATACTGAAAACCTGGCTGTGCTTCTCAGTTCTCTAAAAGTCAATGTTTGCGAGGCACTTGGTATTCACAGGATGATCCTCATGCTTTTTAAAGTGGAAATGTAGATCCTTTTCTCCACCAAGCTGAAAGGGACAAGGTGAGGCATAAAGCCATTTCTGCTGAGGGAGAGCTGGATGAGTAAAGCTAACCATGCATGTCCTCTTCAGTAAAAGAGGTCCCAGGCTGGGATCAGGATCGTGGATTGAGGCCCAGTTCACAAAGAATAGTCCTATACTAACTGATAAACCAGAGAAAAGCAAGATAAGCTTTGTTCTGCACTTGCATCAGCCCAAATGACTGTTTTGTACATAGGATCATGTTTGCTCCAGGATAACTATATACACACTCACTTCTTACTTGGTTGGAACTGGACCTTGGGTGGTAATTAGTTCCTGCTGACTAGCTACAGTATGAACATGACAGAGACTTTATAGAGATCAATCCTCGGCCTTCCCAGGGCTGACAGATGAGAATCGTAGAGGGCTTCCCCACGCTGGTGAATGGATCAGTGCCCTCGCCACATCAGGAAATGGGAAATTAAAGCCCTGAAGGACAAGAAGGAGCAACACTGAGTGTGCCCATGTGCCAGACTGCCTAAAAGGAACTTCCTGTTTGTGCCAGAAATGTGTTGCGTGTCTATGCGATGCAGCCTGAATAGCAACGCACGTGTAAGGCTTCCTTTTGCAGTTTGTCCTTGCATTGTGTGCGTGTCTCTGAATCCCAGAGTGTCGGTGTGACTATATTTCTGCCACAGTGAGACAAAGTCAGACACTGACCAGTGAGGGTCTATGACATCTGTGAATGAACCGTGAGATGGATGTTGTGATTTCCTCAGTACAGTCAAGGTGAGGGACACAGCCATTATTTGGCTGAGGACCCATCCAACATCAGCTGTCTCGTGCATCACCAGTGGACTGCGCTCTGGCAAGATGATAAGTGCCACTCAGAAATCCATCCAGGTGGGTCGGTCTGATAGCATGCTATTCCACTCTCTTCCCCCTAACCTTCCAGGTTATTCAGTATTTTAAAAACAATGTGGGTTAGAACTAAATCTGGTTATTTTATTGGTCAATTTTATGATTATATATAACAGCCAAAGGAAGGCAAAGAAAACTGACACTTTTATTTTCCTGACATCTAAATATAAACCATAATAAGGACATTCATATTTGGGTTTGAGTTGAACTTTAAAGTTTATTTTCAGACATAAGCAATGAATGTGTTTTTACTGTTAGCAATTACAGAGTGAAAGAAAACCTATACGACTCATAGAAGGCATTAGCTCCTAATGTACAGCAAACATGACTCATCGCCTGAATAAACTCTCCAGAATCAATCCGCGTGGTTCAAATAAATGGGGGGCTTTTCTTTGCAGACAGACAGGGAATTAAGCTCTCAATCAATGACCAGTATGTGTGTGTTGAGTGATGAGCTCGCAGTCATAATTATCTCTATTTGGCAGCAATCTATAACCCTTTATTTTTGAGGGCGTATTTGTGTACGGTAGACATGTACGTGGCCAGTGGCTTTCATGGCTGCAAGTTTCCTGTAGGTGTTTGTTTGTGCATTCACTCGTGTGTGTGTGTGTGTGTGTGTGTGTAGGTGTGTAGGTGTGCTTGTAGAAAGGCCTGAAAAAAAAGGACAGGCTATAAATCCTGTGCTCGTAAATCTAATCCTCCAACATTGACAAATGCTTGATGAAGATGTCACTGAAACCTAGATAAAGTGCGCATCGGTCCAGTGGTGAGGAGCAGCCATTGTGCCTGAGCTTAAGTGGAAAGATGAGATGGAAGAGGAAGAAGCCGTATAAAAGTCTATAGTGCATAGAACCCCCCCACCGATGATGTACCTACATGTACAAGGTGCTGAAGAGGATACATCTGTGACCAGATAAGGAGCACTAGTTTTCTTGATGGTGCTGATGTGCAGAAATGTGAATACGTGGTGACAGTGACAGCTTACAAATTTATATGTATGTGCATGTTTTTTTTAGAATACTATCACACTCAGCATTTTTCTCTATGTGCATTTCAGCCACTTTTTCCGCAGATAATGTGTCTGCGTTAGTTCTCGATAGGAGGCATCGTGAATAGTCATGCATCTGTTGGTGGGAAAACGGTCGAGGGCCATGATGTGTGGAAACGAGGGGTTTGCTCACTACTGGTAGCCATGCCTCAGAGGGATTTGAATCCCTCACGGAGAGCTGCGAGGATTAGCTCATTCGCTATCTGCTAAGCCTGCAACAACTGAGAGCCACTTCTTCTGCTAATAAAGCATTCCCGCTATGCCATCAGTATGGAGGAGTGCTTCAAATCAGAATAAGGTGCTTGGTTTGCCCCTGCGGGTTTTAGGATGGAGCATAAACATAAAGTGCCACTTGTGCAAAACAAGGACAGTTTATTAGGAGGCCCACAGTTCACAGAACGAGGCTATGAGACATCTTCAACGAAAGATTGTGCCATTGTAAAAATCACTGGATTTTATAACGAGCGGTCGTAATGTGTGTGCTCATGAGCAGAGGAGAGAGGTGACTGAAAGAGAGAGAAAATTAATGAGAGTGAAGAGCTTCCTGGGACTCTGACCAAGGCCGATCAAAGCAAGCACACATTTATTTATCAGCATACACATGCAGCATGTACACTAAATGCATATATTTCCTTGGGCGTGCTCCCAGCTGTACTGTATGACTGATTTGATTGTGTGTTGAGTCTAAATGACCCCTAGCTTTAAAAAAAAAAAGAGATCAGTCACGATCACAGAAGGGCAGCTAGATCTGAACTTTACCTCACATACATCCTTTAAAAAGCTGCTCCATCACATAGGGTTTTAACTATGCTAGCAGCATGGAGGAATGCATCACTGGTCCAAAATTTTGGCCTTGACAAGCATTAATTTTTGTGCAGACATCAAACCCCAGAGCATAAATCTGATCGACTCTATCTGTAACATTTAGGTGGAGTTCGAAAGCTCTGGATTGGGATGACTTCTGAAGTAATTAGCATTCTCATTAGCAAAATAGCGTTAGCAATAGCGTTAGCATGCTAGTGAGTTTGTTTCCCAGGCTTAACCTGGGTTCTCTGAATAGTGAGTGAGGTCTCCATTGCACAGTCAATAACTGTAACGGTTTTTGGCTTTTAGTCCAACAGAGCTGAGAGCATTATTGGGACTAAATTAAACACATTTTTTAAGCATTTGTGGTTTGTTTGTGAAATAAACAGACTTAAATATAGTTTCATTACCTGAAAGTCTGGGTTGGGGTTTGGGTAGGGCAGCCAGGCCGACCTTGAGTTCTCCTGATACTTGAAGGGCCCGTTGAAAGCCTGTGATATGGCACTGAGATTGAAGGCACACACTGCAGAGGCAGCAATGCTGTTTCTGAATGTCAGGAAGATAAAAAAGGCAGGAAGAATCCAACAGAGGGTGATGAGAGAATGGAAAGGATGAATGTCGAGACAGAGAGAAACAGAAGTAAGTGTTAGAATAACCAAAATCAAAAAAGGGGGACTATACTGCAAGTAGAAATCTGTTCAGCATTTCTTGGTATTTGTACAGCTGACCTCTTTATGTCTGCACTGCTCACAAACAACACAAATCAAACACTGACAGACTGACAGACAGACGCAGACGCCGGGGTAAGTGATGGTCATTATTGGAATATAAATCCAGCAATGGGACACAATTAAGCTGTTCGCCTTGTCTGATTAACTGTACAGATCTCACGCTTGAAATACAGCTTTGACTTTTTAAGCTGTCAGTTTCAACAAGTACCGGTCTCCTCCCTCGGACGAGAAAGTAAAGAATGAGAGTATTAACTCTCAACTCAAACAGTGAGAGTTGGGCGGTGTGAATTATAATCCAGTGCAGCTGTTCATTAAACTCTGTGCCTGCAGGGGGAAATGTTTCCAATACCCTTCAAAAGACTTCTTTTCAGCAATGTGAAGGCACTGACCATACAGAATTGATTACTCAGCTTTTAATAATGGCCTGTGTGTGCACGTGGGGGCGCACAGGTGTGTTTGTGTGTATGAGCGAGGTAGGAGGAAGAAAGAAAGATGGCGAGACAAAAAGAGGGAAAGGGTTTTGATGTTTACGACAACAAAAAAATAATGCTTTTCATTATACTCCCATATACCTAATACAGTGTGGAGCAAGATGATAAGCTTCTTTTGTGGGGAATAAATGGGAGATAGCTGCTGCAATTTGCAGCCCTCTTTGTAGATAACTTGGGCTATGAGGCTGAACATTTCTAGACAATAATATGGTTACACAACACTCAATTATATACACTCACTGCATAAAATATAACAAAGATATGTCCTGTTTTTTCCTCTATTATATTGTACGATCTTTACCTTAAAATTTAAAATACCTTGACTTGTAACTTTTGCTGTGAACCAGCTATATGTATATACCCAATTTAATAGCATGTTCATACAGAATTTCCCATTTAAAATGAACTAAAATTTATGTGAAAAACATGAAAACAAAAAATATAATTTTTAAAAGAATGACCAAATAAATGCTGAATAAACAACTGAATTATTCTGAGTAGTCATGATATCAAAGACCAAGGAAAATAAATTAAAATGAACAATTGGTGAATGATTTGAAACAAACAAACACATTTGAAGAAACATTTTTAAGATAACTTTTCTAGGTTTCTGATTTTTCTTTTTTGCTGGAAAATTCAGTCTGACACTAGAAGTGGTTCTCAAATCAAGTCGTTCCAGACTTTCACTTGCTTTTTTGAGTGTATACTTAAAATGTGTTTTGTTGGCAACACACAGCAAAAAGTTTAGTAATTCAGTACCCGATCAGCACACAGAAACCTGAACTTTTTTAAAAACTTGTACAACAATATATGCACTTTTTTTTTTATCACAGCTACAGATTTTTAAAAATCATTTTCTTGCTGCTGTCCGATGAAAATCACTGAACTATTGTTACCTGGCATCAGTCTCAGTGTGTAAAGTAACGCACGTGTTACATTTTTCTTGTTTCTACAAAGAGCTCTTCTTTCATCTGACTTCGATGGCAGTGATCGCCTCCACTACGTGCGTGCCAGCATTTTTGTTTCTTATATGCAAAATGTTATGAATTAAAGTCCAAACTTTAAGGTTTAAAAACACATGTTGAATTTTACTTTACTTTATTCACTAAACTAAGACTATCTCTTCATCCATACATCCATTCTCTTCCGCCTTATTCTTATTAGAGCAGCAGAGAGTTGGAGCCTATCCCAGCGGGCATAGGGTAAGGGTACACCATGGGCAGGTCGTGAGTCTGTCACAGGTCGAATACTGAGACCAGCAATCACTTATGCACATACCTATGGACAGTTTAGAATCACCAAACTTTATGCATGTCTTTGGACTCTGCAAGGAAGCCAAGTTGCCCTGAGGGAAGCCACAGAGGTATAGGTACTACCATGTCACCATTTTAAGCTACTGCAATCTCAATATAGACGTAACAGACTTTTATTGTGAAAGGAAAGGACAGGAAGGCCTTTTGGCGTGTTTCTGGTATGGATTAGGCAGTAACAATGGGAAACCCAGGTTCTTAGCAGGAGGAGGATGTCTAGTCAGGTAGCTAGCATTAGCCACATGATACTTGCCACGTGAGATCAGAAAGCTTGAGGTGTAGCAACAGTAGCTAAATTATCTGGGTTTTGCTAAATTTCTGTGGATGGAACAATAAATATTACGGTTCATGTCACTCACACATTAGTAGTAAAAATGCCATAGAGCAGCTCCAGCTCAGGCAAGTAGAAAGTTCCCTGCAGCTCGTTGTAGTTGAAGGGGATTTCTCCTGGTCTGGAGCAGTTCAGCCTGGCCTTCATGAAGGTTGTCCACGTGTCCTCCAGGAGGAAGCGGCCACCGATGTCGTTCTTACACACCCGCCCGGCGCGGGAAAACACCGTCCGACCACAGTCGTGCTCCACTGCATTTTCCCGGAAGAAGAAGTATGTGAAGTTGCCAATATCGTAGGATGAGACAAAATTCGGCTCTGTTGAGGCAAAGGTTACAAAAGAGGAGGGGAATGAATGGGAGGTGGCATGTCAGAAAGAGAAAGAAGACATAGAAAGAAAAATTGAAGGATGCCAAAAGAAAGATAAAGTGCAGAGAAAAGGAGAAAAAATACAGAAAGAAAACTATTTAAGGTTGTGGGAGTAAGACGGAGTGGGAGAGCGAACGAGGTATGTGCTATGACTGATTGACTCGCAGTGTGTGCGAGCACTCAGCCCACACAACAGCAGGTGATCAGGATTAATAACTACAGGCTATGTTATTAATGGCGTTGTGTTGTAATAAGAAAACTCATTTTTCACTCCCCAAACCTAAAGGTTAGGATGAGAAATGACCAAAACAGGTGTAGCGTAATAGCTTCACCCTATCTGAAACACACGACCTCCACGACACTGTCACGACTACAGCGTTCATCTTTATGTATGACATTATTGGATTTAAACCGCACACTTTATTCTCACTGACAGTGATTTAATTCAGGTTTAAATGAAAGTTACCCCCTCCCCAGCACCTCCTCGTTTCAACTCTTTTCTCCTCTGCACCTTTGGAGGGCAGTGTGGAAAAAAAATCAATTCGCCATAAAATTAGTTATTAAACCGTCTCCCAGAAGGTTGCTGCCAAGCAATGTATGTGGTAGTTTTTAATTTATTTTTTCAATTTAACTTAAATGTGAATCAGATAAAAGTCACTTGCTGACAAGATAGTGATTGACCTGCTCCTCTGTAGGCTGGACACCTTAAGCGCTCTGAAGTCGCCCAATCTGCACTGAGGAGGTCTCTGCTTGAAGTCAGCCTGAACGTTCAGGGGAAAAGACATTGATTTTTTTTTTTTTTTTGTTGGATGAATTCACAATTTTATGCCCCTCCTAGACGGTAAATATAAAGATTTTCTAGTTGCTTAGTAACTTAAGAATTAATTGTTTTTTAAGGTGAAACGCAGCAGAACAATTATGAGAGGAGGATCTTCTTTTCTTAGCATTCGCCAAAACAGCATTGCGCAGCAGATTTAAGGTGGAAGATAATCTTTCAGCAGAGACAGATTCCAACTCCCATGCTACATAAGCATCTGCCAAGCTCAAGCATCGTCGAAGTCACAAACTGAAGCCCCGGCAGCTGCAGTGCTAATGTTCGATAGCTGCGCGGGGATAAAGCAAAAAAAGAAAGCAAATCCTCCTATGGTGTTTCTCTCTATTCGAAATGGCCATTTATCTTTATGTAACAACTTTTTACATAGATTTGCATAAAATGTAGCATTCATTTGAACTTTGGCAGCTCCCCACCGTTGAGCCACTTGGAGTTGTACTGGGCAGTGCGCAGCGGTGGCAAGCCGCCCAGGCTGCGGTAAATGGCGGGGTCTCGCCCAGAGAAGTCCATGGCAGTGGCGGCGTACAGCTCCCCGCTGGAGGTGATGAGGGCGGTGGAGTTGTGGAGGGGATTGTAGGGACACCGAGCCATTCCGCTAATCTGATCGTGGATCTCTGTCAGATTAGTCAACTGCAACACAGAGAGAGAAGACAATGAAGGCGAGGAGACTAAAGAGGAAACAAACAGTGAGTGGTTGGAAGCAGACGCTCCATACGTACTACTAAAAGAAGCTTATTTTGATTGTTAGCATGAGTATCCCATGAGTTAAGCCAAAGCAATGAAAAGAAACACTCGTGGGAATAAGAGTTGTTTTCTTCACACAAATGATTATTTTTGAAAACCTGCATAAAAATATAGGACATAGTATCAAAGGGCAGCATTAAAATTCAAACTGGAGGAGTCTGGTAATGTTTTGTTTGTTCCTGCCAATATGCAAATGCTGCAGACTGAAAAAAATGGAAAAAAATACTTCCTCTCATTATGTTTTGTTTGGTTTACATCTACTGAGAAACACACACATAGATCTATTTGAGCAAAACCTTCAGGAGCAGCAAGAACACATTTAGAATCATTAGCAACGTAAAACACAGCAACACAGCAGCTGTTTCAAGTCCAACGTTAAGAAACCACCTGTTATAAAACCAATAAAATTCCTAAACAGGCTTCTTAAATCAAGTTACTCTTGGCTGCATTGTTTAGTTGGTTTGGTTTCTGATGTCTCTACAGGACAAGCAGCTGTTTTTCTGGCTGTAGCGCTATTATACCACAACTTTAAGAAGCCCTTCTGAGCTCAAAAAGAGGCTTGATGTGAGATGCAGTCTTCTGTTGCATATTGCCTTTGAATATGAAGCCAAATCCAACTCCCCGCTTTTTAAAAATACTTTACAGCATGACCCCGGCTTAGCACTGACACACTGCTCTGGTTGCTCCTCCAAAAAAAGGAGAAGAAGCACAGGCCATAGCTTAGAGACGCAGCCTTGAATACCAAAAAAGTAGTAATGCAATTTTTAAATCCAAGATGTAATTATATTTTATGGTGCAAAAGTAAACACAGTATACGGGGATTAGCTCATGGTTCGTGCTCCCATCCGAGTTCATCTGAGTTCTGATGGGGGACAAAAAATGCATGACGCAAAATGACTGCACTAATCTCAGGTTTAGACATGCACAAAGGATAATTAAAATTATTCTATTTGCAATTACTTTTCTTTCTATCAATCAGCCTCGTTCCACATTTATGACTCTATCCACTCCAAGTGACAGTGCAAAGTCTCAAACGCTTCAAATGCTCCCCTTGCTTTTCACACGTTTTCATCAATCTGTGCATTCCTTCCCTTATTCCATAACGAGCCAGCCGACTTCTGCGGCCAATTTCCCGGAGCTGGTCAATTTGGATCAAGAGTTCTGTTCATTCCTGCCACCCCTGTTCCGCCCAAACCACACCAGACAGAGCGGCCCTGTCTAATCTCTGCCAGGCCGAGATGAAAGCCTGCTATTGACTGGACTCTTTCTGTGGGCCGGAATAGTCATTCTAAGGTCAATCGGGCCATTTAGAAAACCAAGAGCAGCAGCGATAAATAGAACGCAGTGCATCCGTCGCATTTTGAGGAAGTGAAGTGACAGTTGTCTCTATGGCGGACCCGGCAGCTGCGAGAACAGGGCGCTGAAGTGACTCTGAATGCTCCTGATAGAGACGATGCAGAAAGAGACAGCTCACAGTGGAAGACAGATCACTGCGAGTGCCAGCGGGATGCTGTGTATGGTGCTACTGAGAAGCCGTTGAGAGAATTTTAAACTACCCACTATAGCAAGAAGTCTAGCCGCAAGCCCTATGTCTGATCCGAGATGCGCTAGTGGACAGAGTTGTCAACAGTAATCCTCGAAGAGACACGGGGAATATCACTTTATATGACACATCCAGTGCCTATCTGTCAAGTAACCATGAACAGAAGGCGAAGCTCCTTCTCATCCTGTGCTGCAGCATGAGTTATAGTGTATAATGGAATCTATTCCCAACTAGGACCACTATAACAACGTAAAATAGAGACATAAATCAAGAGAGAAAGTCAGTCAAAAAACTCAAATGGTTAACAGCATTTAATCATCCGTCTCCCAGCGCTTATTAAACCATTAATATTCTCCTCATTGTCTGTTTATCACCACAGCTGATAGTAAATCTGTCCGAGCGTGATTCTGTCGCCGTTGCTGTTCCCAACTCGTGTTTCACATTAACGGACGTTCAGTGGGTAAATATGACAGCGCCTGATGAAATACTGCTATAATAATGCCATGGCATTTCAACTATATGTATTTTCACAGCGGTAAACAGTCATTACGAGCCAGTGACCTTTGGATTCAGTGCTTTTGGACAAAAACAAATGTCATCATAATAGTAAGCTCCTGCCTCCTCCTCCTCTAAACGCACAACAGAACGAGAGCTAGATATCTATGCTATGGCCTTATTGCTGTTCTAAGGTAAGAACAATACTCTAACATTTTAAGCGCTGCTCTATACTTAACATCAGTGAGCATTTGTCACCACCACCAACAAAAAAAAAAGGTTCTCAGCTGACACGTCAGTTACCAAGAAACATGGTTATTAGTGCTGCTTTTATAATAAAAGTGAAAGGGCTGCAGCCACTCGCAAACCGGTGGTTACTTCACGAGAAAAATATTGGGTTGCTCTACTGTGTCAAGAGCCTGCTGAAACACAATAGCAATTCAAAATGAAAAGTCCAGCTAAACATCCTTTAAAACACGGGATTAAGAGCTGCAGGGAATTTGAGTTAGGAGGAGAGAGAGAGGAGCGAAAACCTTGCGTCACGGTAGAAAGAAATATAGGAGACGAAAAGACAATGTGATGTGCTAGAAAGGTGCAAAGTAATTGCCGTGACTCATGAAGAAGGACAAAGCAGAACAGATGAGACAGGGAGTCTGTTTACTTGCAGGCCAGCACCATGATTTTCAGGAGTAATGAGCTTAAGGCAATGTTTTGATTACGATGCTTAACAAGTCTGAGGTAACACGACATCCAAAATAAGAGAGCTTAATAGGATTTATTTTGTAATTAGTCTACATCCTAGAGTGCAAAACAGGAGGCAAGAAAAGCCACAGGAGCTTGTACAGAGAATCCTGTGGTATTAAGATCTCAATCATACCTTGATTAAATGTGTTTATCAACCTTGACCTTTCTTTCTGACGACATCCGCCGATCAATCAGTCTTAATATTTGGAATATTTGCAGGCTTATTAAAAAATAACGACTTTCAGGGATGCTCGAGAGAACAACTAATCTGGCAACTCGAAACTCAACATGAAAGTGAGACATACATATTCACAAATATAATTGTACAGATAATGATGCTTCGTCAAGACCCCTTGGTATCACATTTTAACAAACCCAATATCCCTTTTTAGTATGATTTTTCAAAATACAGGCTAGCCTAGTACCTGAAGACGGGGTATATAAAAAGAATAGACAAAGATTTCCATAAGCAGGCTGGAGGAGTAATAAAAACCCAAGACATTCATCTAGAAGAGTCTTTGGCTTGCTTACCAAAGCCAAGATCTAACCAAGGCATCTTATTGGACCACTAAGACCTCTTTCTTTTAACCACCATCCAATCCAGAGGCAGAAACTACATTGGATCTACATTGTCACTTTTACCTATGAACCCATGAGTTGTGGGGAGTAACTGAAAGAACAAAGTCGTGAACACAAGCGGTGGCTTTCTCCAAAGGCTGGCTAGACTCAGTCTTAAACTTAAGGAAAGGAGAAAAGTGAAAAATGAAAATCCTTCAGATTACATCTCTCAGCTAACTTGGCAACACATTGGTATTGCTTTGTAAGAGCTGGAGGAGATGACTGGGGAGAAGGAAGCCTAGTCATCTCTGGTTAGACTGCTGCTCTCCTTGAACCCAGCAGAAAATGGATGGATGGATGGATGGCATGCATGGATGGATGGATGATGGATGGATGGATGGATGATGGATGGATGGATGGATGGATGGATGGATGGATGGACTGCTAGCTTATTGAACAACAGGCCTCTGATATTATTGCATGAAGACGTAGCAACACTGCAAAGACTACATTTTATTGCACATGAATTAATCTTTTCTTTTGCAGGTGCATGTATGTGTTATGTCGTAATACTCACTACCAGTGTAATATAACACTGAAAAAATAGGTAACGAGCCAAAATACTAGCAGACTATCACTCTTGAAGGATTAACGTAATATATTAATAATATACCAACTTCCCTTGAATTAACACTATCAGGGATATAGTAGATATAAATGATATAAGTGGTATAAATGATAAGACTCTGTGTGAAAGTTAAGGTCAAAATAATGTAGCGTTGCAGAAGCCAAGACAAATTCTGGCATTGTTCATACCGTTCGGTTGGTGCAGATGGGGGTGAAGGCATTGGTTCCACATGTAAACAGCCTGTTCCCATTTACCAGTAGCACCCTGATGTAGTTCTGGCACTCCTCCTGTGGAAACACACCAGCAAACACACATATCGGAGTTAGCAGTTAGCAGCAGTGCCATTATCTATCCACTGACAAGCAACAGCATCAGGCAGAGACAAAATTACACTTTATGCCAATAAATGAGAAAAACACCTGCAACCACAGGAGGCCTACTCTGAAACGTGGGCAAGCTAGACAGAGTCAAATCAAGGCTAATGCCCACATGGCTTAGCCAAGTCACATCTTAATTCAACGGGGGCTGGATTTGGAGAGGGATCTGAATAAAGTGAAGAACAGATAAATGTAACGGCTGCGGGAGAGTGCCACTCAGGATTGGTTTAGAAAATAGCTTTGTCTCTGTTGATTGGTCAAAAAGTGAAATATAAAGTGTAGACTCTCATACACTCTATTTAATCATCACTCTTTTAGCCAGCTCTCTACATTAATCAATTCAAACTATTTTCCCCTAAATTATGCTGAAGTACATGTTCACAGCTCCTTTCTTGGCTCAGTCCTCCTCTGAGGTTTTGGCCCGGGTTTCTAGCAAAACCACTCAGCACTTGGTTAAAAGCGCACAAATAAAGTGGGACCGACGGAGTGAGTGATTGATTGAAAGAATGATTGTCGCTGAAAGTCATGAACTCTGAATATAACGGTCCGGCTTCCACAAAGCCTTTCTGGCAATTTCCATCAGCAGGAGTCATTTTGTAGTAAATGTTACAGCAGGAGTCAGTATTCATGTCAGAGAGCGGCATTTGTTTTTGTCCTAGGACAAGGTAATAAACTCATAGGGTCTCCTCCATCTGAAAGGGGCCATGGCTGGGTTGGTGAGGCCCCTCATAGAAATTTAAAACCTTATAAATCTGCTATTGTCTGAGCCACTTGAAGTGCCCAGGGCAACCCTAACTCCCCCTCTCGAGGGTCTGATTTAGGAGTGGAGGGCATCGCAGCGAGGATGGAAGGAAGGAGGGTAAGGACTTTTATTTCCCCCTATCAAGATGAAGGCTGAGTCGTAAAACAACTCGTTTCCTGGTGCTAAGAACGGCCAAAGTATGTGTGTATGTGTTTATTCGCGTGTACGAGCAGTCGTGCCTAATGTCATGCGTGCCTATATATCTGTGCTGTTTGTGCAGCTTGTTACGCGCTGTATACCCGCATGCGCGCGTGTGGGTGGAGGAACAGGCGTGGGTTGTGAAGGGGCCCGTATAATTCAATCCTTCACTGCAGTTTGTTTCTAGAGTAAATACCAGCATATTTAATATTTGCCCAGCCTCACAGTCTTGACTTGTTTATGAAAACTTCCTGACAAATGTTCTGCGTCCATACTGTAATACAGAGACTGCTGCGCTTGGCTCTCACATTATAAAACAAAACAGAAGCAGCAATCAAGTCCTGTCAAGTCAATTTAAGTCTCCTTTCTTTTCCCAGCTGGAATAAATCAAATACACAAAAGAAGAGCGGATGCGTGCATTAAGAAAAAAAAACCCCAAACAATCACTTGTAAATTCACTCAAAGCACAGGGACGGTGTCTGTGTAATAGCTTAAGCGATGGTATATTGCTCCGCATTGAGCTAGGTAATAAACCATCGAAAGCCCTGTCAGCTGCCGGAGAATAAAGTCTTTTAATGCTATTCTTAGTGTACATCACAGGAGCTGATCCTCAGAAGGGAACAGTGAGCAAAACAATTCAGCCTTGCCAAACAGCAGTGACTCTCAAGGACTGAGGTAGCTTTGGTCTGTAATTCACAACAGCTATCTTATGCTGGCCAGCCAGTGCATGCCTATTATGGGTCCCTAACCACCTTTCACAGGAGGATAAATACACAGTAGTGCGCGCGCACAGACACACACAGATCAGGGCTGGGCAGTTCAGCTACAAGTCAAGTTTAGCCGCTAAACCATCTGTTTTGTAGGGGAATATGCACGCTAACCACGTACAAACACATACACTGCACAGAACGAAACAATAGGAACTCCCTTTGAACAAGATCCATAAATAGAGGCTAAGGTGTGGTGGGAAGGTCTTTACTTCACATTAAGTTGATTTGAATTGTCTTTGAGGTATATCTCATATAGAAAGCAGGGATTCCCCATGTGTCCATATGTTAAAGCCACATTAAAAGCCCCACGTTGCTTTCAAACCTCATTATGTTTCATCATAACTTGACATTTTTCCTTTGTGTTCTTTGAAACCGATCAACTGTTTCTGTAAAGACAAAAAGGCTGGTAGATCCATGATTAGTGTCTTTAGAAGATTTCTTTCCTTTTTTTTTTTTAGCTTTCAAGTCAAAGCTATTATACAGCACTGATGTGCTGGTGGGAACATCTGGGCACTTCATTTCCTCCAGTGAACAGCATTCATTCAGGTGTTATTTTTGTAGATTACCAAACCCGCAGGAAAAAGGTTGAGGAAGCATGAAAGCTGCGGGGTTGTAATTTAGAAAGTCTTTCAGCAAATGCTGAAGGATTGCATTTTCGTTCGTAATCGACTATCTATTTTGTTACTCTAACAAAACATTTTGGGAAATTCCATGAATTTTCACATTAATATCAGTTCTGGTGCACAAACGTGTGCAAGAAAACAACCGTAAGTAGCAGGCGAGACGAGTTCACTGAAAAATACACTGAAACTTGTATTTTTTTTTTTCTTTTCAATTTAGTGACAAGTGTCCGATAAAGCACAATTACAGGTCAGCCATCGCCTCAACTCACCTCAGACTTTCCACGGCTGAAGCAGGCTCCCTTGGTGAATTCATCGCAGTGCCACTCAGCCTCCTGCAGAGAAAAAGAAAAGCTGTGTAAGGCTACCAATAAACCATCAAGAAGTAGCAAACACTGGGCGCCATGTCATCATCATGAAGCACTTTGAAAAGCACTCGCTGCGCCCAAACAAAACAATGCCCAGCTCTAAGCCATGGGCATGATTCCCACCTTTTTGAAGTCAGTTTGATGTTTGTTGACTAGCTCGGCAATACAAATGCCACAGAAGACAGGAAAACACATTTAGAAAATCAAATAGAAAAGCATACAGCATACAGCGATCGACTTGGGTGAGGAGGGAAGGATTCAAACAGAGGCGAAAATTAATTTGACATCACATCTTAACTGTACTCTCAGAGGCGCACACACGTTCTCGCACGCTCTTACGGCACACACACGCGTTTATAAGCCCTGTTAAATACAGACATGGAATCCAATTAAGGTGGATAGCAAGCAGAGACCCCCAAAAAATGAGACGCAAGAGCGTGCAAGCCGAATGTCAATTTGATTTATGTGTGAGGGAAAAGGAGGGATCTTAAGACATAACAGGCGAGTCCCTAGAGTAGGGTGTCAACGTGATTTACATGTGAAGGAGAAACAGAGGGACGCCTCTGACATTTTAAGGCAGCAGGAGGAAGAATAAGAAGATAAAGCCGACTTTTTCTCCTCCAAGGGTGAAAGCACCAACGTGCTCCACTTTCTACCTTTTAATTTCCTCGTAACCCCTGGAGAAGGGGGCTTCCTCATTGATAAAAATTCTCTATTCATGAAATGCCTGCTGGCCTTGGGAGGGCAGTAGGCCACTAAGACGCTCGCACTTGTGACAGGCAGAATTAGCCACCACTGCCACGAGCTCTGCATGACTGGCAGAGACACGAATACCTAAAAGAAAAATTGGCTGGTGAAATAATACGCTTAATGCCGAGTCACAAAAAGTTTCCAAAAGTGAGACTATTTAACTTCCGTTTTTTTGTTGTTGCCCACAGCAGTACAACTTTCCTGCAGTAATAACCTGGAAAGTAGCCAGAGGTGCAGTACTTCTCTCTGTGGGAATATAGTAAATATCGCTAACTGACAGAGAATATTAGATTTCACCTTGGTATCAGGACTGTTTTATGCCAGGACAAGAGGGGGAACGAAAGCTGAACACCCCTTAGCATTTAGTAGAACTTTTATTTCTTCTTCAGAAGGCGGCAGAAGTTTATGCTGCGTTTTACGACAAGAGCTTTTGTTTTCTGCTTCAGTGACCTTTGGGAGGCATAGAAACACCTAAATGTGTACACAGTTCAGTAACAGGGAGGAGGGGCTTAAAGGAAGGAAAGCGCTCAGTGTGTGTGCTGCAATTTGGGGAGGATAAGATATGGGACATTAATGGACGCTGGCTTCTCTCTGTCTCTTGTGTGTCACTTCCATTCCAGGCCAAAGCTGGCTATTCTGGGGCTGTGCATCCATCCACTACACAAACCACACACATCAGCACAAACAGCACAGCCTGCACACACAGCACCACTGCTGGTCCCAGCTGAATTCAATGTGGGTGCTGAAAGCGCTGAGAGCGCTTTAGCTAATCGCATGGGGGGGGTAAAGAAAAACTGTTAATGGCCTGAAACCTTACTCACAAGCTTTCAGTGTAAAAAAATCAGTCATGGTACGAGGCTAAATTACAACTTGAAATCACATTAGTGGGAGCAAAGTGTTTCTTTTTGTCATCACGGGACAATCATGTGATTTATCGTCATTCGGAGTGGTGCAGAACGTATTTTCGGAATAATACATATTCTCATTTCATATTTAAGACATCAACTTTACAGCTACTGAAGTAGGTGATGTCCACGAGCAAGTTAAGTGGCGATATGCTGACATCACAGACTGCTAGTGCCACCTAATCTGACTGCCCAGGCTCAAATGGTCCAGAGTGGAGAACAGAATCACAGCCGAGCTAAGCAAGCGCCAGTGTCATTAGGAAACATTAAAAGCTCATTAGAATGCTATTGTTCAGCCCCTGTGCCTCCAAGATGAATCTGTCTTAAACTGAAATATGTCTGGAATGTGCTGTCATTAAGTAATAATAATTCTTGGCTTTATCGGAGGAAGCTGCTTCACACAAGTCTTTTCTGTGCCTTTGTCACCTAGAGGGAACTAGAATAAAGACATAGAGGGGAAGCAAAGACGATAAGACAGAAAGAGAGTGTCATGATCCTGGGCCATGTTGGCCCAGGATTCTTAGTTTTCATGTATTTTTGTATTTTGTTCTTTATTTAGGCCACTGTTCCTGAGTTGCTCTGTTAAGTTGTTCCTTATTTGATTTCCCCTTGTGACTTTTACCCCCTGTGTGCCCCTCTGTGTATCTGTGAGCCCTCGTCTCCCATCCTTGTGTTTCATTCAATGTTTTCTCCAGCCTGTAACGTCTGTGCTCTCTCTCTCTCCTCCTGTCTGAACCTCTGTGTACTTCCTGTTTTACTTTGACAGTCTCTCGTCAGTATGCGTCATGTTGTGTTCACTCCTGCCCTGTCTCGTTACGATTATCTGTGTCAGCTGTGTTCCCCGTGTGCTCCCACTTCCCTCGTTAACCCTCTGTGTATTTAGATCCGCGTCTCCCTCACTTCTGTGTCGTGTTCTCCCTCATGCTGTGTGAGTCGCTCTGTGTTTCCCGGTGAGCTTTATATTTAGTTTTTCCCAGTTTAGTTTTGTATTACTTGTGATCTGTTTTTCCAGCAATAAAGCTCTGCTTTTGAGTTTATCCCCCGTGTCCCCGTGAGTTTGCGATTGGGTCTAATTCCTGCCTGCCACACAGCCGAAATCATGACAGAGGGCCAGGATTAAATTTAGCGACACAAAAAGCTGGTGATTTAGCCAAAAACGGAAAATACACCATATGGGACTGAAGGCATTTGGTATTTCAAGGCAATGTGACACATGTGAGGATAGCAGATCAGAGTTGCAAACGCCACTTCTGAAGTAAAAAACAAAGTGAAAGCGAGAAAGAAATGCAACCACCTGAGGTAGGCTCCTAATGCATAAACTGGAGTGCAGAGTAGGGGTGCGCATTTCATTTTCCCCAAAGGGCCACTTGAGAAACGGGGACCCTGGAGGAGGGCTGTACCAATAAGTTGAACTCAATTCTGCACAATATTTCTTTTATCTCTTTTAGAAACCTATCGATTTAATACAGATAAGAGTAGATGTTACAATTCGGCAATGGAAATTTGCAATAGGCGCGAAATATTTCATTAGCATTCCCATGTTGTCCCATTTCAGCTCCAGGCTATGCAAGCATAAAGCTACCTCAATAAACAAGTAGTCCCTTTCACTGAGTGCATTGCTGCCAGCCCCTCTGGAATCTCAAACGCTTACGTTATTTCACGTAAAAAGATAAGCAACTCTCATAAAGCGCTATGGACTAACAATCAAAACCACACACTCACAAACACACACACACACACACTCACAAACACACACACACCAGTAATAAATTAAAAAAGAAATAAACAAGCAGTTTCCTTTAAAATGTGTATCTTTTTTTTTTTTGCCTGTCCTGTTTGGCTCTTTTGCCATCAGAATTATTGTCTAAAGGCGAAGAAAGATGCCCAACGGATTTACTTTACCAAATGGACCATCCCAGCCTTGCCGTAATGGTCTATTTGATTCACCTTTTATTGTTTATTTTATTTTTTTTATTTTCACTTGCTAGATACGGGACAGACTTGAATGAGGAAAAGAAAAGGGAGAAAGAAAGAGGGGAAAAAGCAGCGGAGAAGAGGTACGGAGATAAAGGGCAAAAAACAAAAACCTGACCGAGCCCCAGGCCGAGAGGCCGAGGGCACCCCACCCTCGAAGTGGCCCGAGCGAGCCCCAGGCTCCAGGCCCTGATAAGCAGCCACCAAGGAGTGAGCCGGTGTGTACCTGGACGCCCATCCCCGGACACAAAGACCCACCAACGCACTGATGTCTGAGGGCGTCTGCCACTGGCAGGGGAAGTGGTGGGGGGAGATAGGCCTCCATACCTTGGAGGGCCTGAAATGTCCCCAGAGAGGTGGCGTCTGATACCCAACCTGACATATGGACACAGACATACAGGCACACACAGATACACAGACAGACATAAAGAGACACTGTACACACAATCACACTCCCCAAGCGTACTCTAAGCCCCGGGTCTAGGTACCCTTGCCCCTGGAGGGGGAAAAATGTGTATCTGATTTCCCACAAAATTGCAAAAACCAGCAAGCAATTCTCTGATAGGGAGTTTATCAATGAATGCTTTGTGTCTAAAATGTGACTGTATAATTCGTATTTTATTGCACCTAAGATAAACAAACCAATACACAACAACAGTGTTGGAGGCTGAGTGGATGGAATCAACCAGATAATACACACATTTTCTGGAAATGTAGAAAAATTCACATTTTCTGAGTCAAAATTAACTCAGCTGTTTGTGATATATTAGGTTATATAATTCCCAGAACTTGCCTCATTTTGTATCTTGGATACTTGAAAGGTGCTGTAGCCTACATGTAAAGGACCGTTACTTGGCTAAAATTCTCCTTTCTGCAGCAAAGATCACCAAAAACTGGATTAAGACAAAGGCACCAGGAAAGAAGCAGTGGGTAGGACATTATGGAGATGGAGACCTTTACACGATGTATACTTAATTGTAGGGTTTTCAAAAGGAAAGAAAATCTAAATAACTCCTCCATCATTGGTCATTCTTAGTTAACAGTATATATTTTGATGGGTATTATAGAAGGTCTTTTTTAAGATATGCGCCCTCCCTATACAGCAAAAATAAACAGCCAGAAAAGAGTTCACAGTGTTTATGACATCCAGGCAGAATGCAGCAAGATCTTGGAGATGCTGTCAGCACAGAAAAGACAGGCCACATTAATCATGAAATGTTTATTATGTTTTCATCTGGTCCAATTTGTCTCGTTGGTGGGTGAGAAACAGCGGAACTGCTCAACTGATCATTTGGTGGTCGGGGGATCATTTGCTCTGCTTTCCTTTCTGTAAAAGTCATCGCACACCACTGACTCAGACCAATAATTATTTTAGAATATCAGTGAAAAAGTTAATTATATAGTACTTTCTATTTGTAGAGACACAACAGGAGGCCAAACAAGAGGTCTTGAACGCACACGCTGCCAAATAGCTCAGCTGTAAAGAGAAGTGCTTATTGTCAACAGGTCTAAACACAGCTGTTTGGTCACTGCAGTACTAGCTCAAGTTAGCTTGACAGATCTATAGCTGCTTGAAATGTTAGCGGTCCGCTCAATATTTTTACTCTTTTCTTTTCTAAATGTTTTCTCATTTCTGAATTTTCTAAATGGAGAAATTTTCTGGATAATTTGTACGAATACGCCTGTTTGTTGTCACATTTTATTTATTTTAAGCATCACTGCTACCATCTAGTGCTCAGCGAGAGCTTGATGGACAGTTTTATTTTTAACCAAAGTGGCTGAAAAATAGGAAAATTAAAATAGACTGGAATAGTATGTTAAGTAACATAAAATGTGATTACGATGCAGAAATTCAGTTATGCAGAGAGAATTTACCACAGTCATTTGTTGCTTCAGGGAAGAAATGAAAGCAGTGGAGAAGAATTTTTTATTTTTTATTTTCCTCGCGTCCACCCTCTATCCTGCCCCCTGTAATGGGTGCAGTCCTTAGAGATGAACCATTGTGCCCAAGTCTCTCGTCAGCCCTCACACTGAGGGGCTATTGTTAGGTGTGGTGGGTGCAGGAGAGATACAAAGGGGGAGAGTAGGCAGGGAGGGAGACGGACAACAACAGAGGAAAGGACAGAAAAGGGAAAATAAGGGACAAATAGACAGGGGGGGAAACAACAAAGCGAAAACAGAGTCCAACTTAGGAGTCAGCCAGAACAAGGCAGACTGTGTGGGCTGAGTGAGGTAGTCAGTGAGATGGAGGAGGGAGTGAGGAGCTGAATTCCAAAACAGCAGTTTCCAGACATGATATTGAATATATTTTGCATAAAGAGGGTCCAGAGAACACACTCGCTGCTGACAGCTGTCTAGCTTTGTGAAATGACTAGCTGTGCGCCTCATTACAAGGGGACGGCGGGTTGAGAGTAAGAGCTGGACAAATCCTGTGGGGGGAAATCTAATCTGGCTTATGAATATCTGATATTACCTTCTGATGTGCTGGCACAGTATTTACTATTCACACTGATGTCTGCTGATGTAAGCTGCTGGAAGATTTACACGCGAAATTGGTCTTGATGTCATGCCTTTGCCAACGTGTAGGTCCGTGTCTCTACTCATATCATCGTGACACTTTGAACGGATGAGTCCGTGTAGAAGAGACCCCCTGCTACTGTCTGCCTTTTACAGTATACTCACAACTATTATGGTTGAACATGCCGTCGCGTCCATGATATCACTGTACGTGTCTGCATCTCCAGTTCCAATCGTGCATTTTGGTCTATGCATTTAAACGGCCAAGTTAGCGTTCAGCTCAGTGAATTGGAAATGCTTCCAGAGCTATGAAGGACAGTTTCTGTTAGCTACTGATTAGCAGGGCTAATTGTTTGGCTGATGCAGTGTAATTACAAGAGACAAGGCCGTGATATATTAGACATGCAAAAGTGGAAAAAGTCCTTCTTTTAAAAAAAATTTAAAAAGAGGGGGATGGGGTGAAGGACACAATACAAGAGGAAGCAAAGAAAAATAAAAGCACAAAATACATCTCAACAGCATACAGTGTCTGTTGCCAGGGGAAACTGTTATGGATAGTGTTTTCCTGTGCCAGTGCAGGAGGACAAGAGAGAGGCTGGAGTGAATTTCCACTATTTTCTCCTCCTCGTCTGTATTGAATCATGAACAATACCACTGATCCTTCCTCATCCCGGTGCTTATTGACTAACGCTGTGCCTCGGTTCTTCTGTTGAAACTCAGGCTCATCTTCTGCATCTTATTCCGATTTAGCATGGAAGCAGGATCCTGATATTGGCTTGTACAGGCCGAGTGTGTGTGTGCGTTTAGCTTTTTTCCCCCTTCCCCTGGTAATTTCTTCTTACATTAGCACCTTTGTTTATGTGAATTCAATAGACTCTTATCACTGAATGCAAATTAGAAACTTTGGGTCCTTTCGGTTCATGCTTTTAAGGACGAGCATGGAAGTTAGCAGTGGTTTATTAGCTCAAGTAAAGAAGTAAAGACGTTGCTAAAAAATGGGCACGCTGATATTATTTGGTGAGCTCACGTGCAGACAGAAAAACAAGCAATTAATCTGAGCTGGCATAGTTAGCAATGGCAGTGCCAGCATTGATTTGCTTCCCCTAAGGCTGGCAGTAGCTGATCTCAGGATATGAATGATAAACAGGGCAGAAGGACAATACTGAATGGAGATGACATGTAATGTGCAATTTACTGTAAATGGAGGAAGGGAAATTGTGCTTCGCTGGGTCGTTTCAAGCTAATTGTTTGTCTGTGGAAGCTCTAAATGTCTCAGTAGTTGCACATGCTGCACAGTTACATTCCTGTCTTCTTCTTCTATTTTTTTTCGACTCTGCTGCACAAGTTTTGAAAGTGGAGCAAGGAGAAAAGTATCCACCTTTTGTTCTTGACAGTGTTTTCCAGATCAGTGACGATGAGGGTAGAGGTTGACAGGGAGAGGAAAGCTTCTTCAGGCTACTGAGACACAGCAGGAAAAAAAACCTTTAAGTACGAGATATTAACTCCAATCAAGGTCATCGCGAGGGCTGACGCATGTGTTGATGACTGACTCTTCCCACTTCAACCCCAAACTGCCACTCGGTTTGAGCACAGGTTAGAAAGTTAACGTGATGTGAAATATTTTCTTCTCTTTATGATTCTTTAAGTGCGCCTCTGTCTTGTAAACACCCTTTATAGCTTTCCTCAGGGAGTGACACAGTTTACACTCCTAAGACCAAATCTTTAAGGTCTTCTTAGAAAACACACACTTCACAGATGAATTCGCATCCACTATTTTTTTTTAAAACATAAGTCCGCTTTCTCTCCAGCTGTTGCCCTTTTTTCTGGTTTTTATTACCTCCAAACAAGGAGCCAATTTACTGAGGAGATTATGTTTGCTGGGGCTCAGGGTCGATCAATCTCTTTGTCTCATCTCGATATGTGCAACAGACGGGCAGTGTTTAGCTACCAGTCCAAGTGTCAGTGCTTTCAAACCCCCCACACCCTTCGTAATACAACAGTAAGACTACCAGATATTCCCAGTTCATTTTCTGCCTCTTGAAAAGCTTGAAAGCAACTTATCACACTGCATCCAAGGGCAGGAGAGGTAGGCTGGATTAATCTTTGCCTCAAAGAAAACCTTGGTGGCTGTTTTTTATTTTGTCCTCCCCAGAAAAGTTTCATGCATGATGAGATCAGTCATCAATCATAAGGTAATCATACCCAACTCTTTAGCATATTACAGGCTGTTTGTATTACAGTAGCTTTAAACCTTGTGCTCTGTCAAATCATACACAGCCTCCTTCTTAACGCTGCCATCCATGCAAGAACAAATCACTGCCATCGGGCATTATCTGACAGGGCTGATACATGAGGATGGGGTGAAATCACAAAGACAGGCGTAGGTGTAGCTTTTAGCTTAATTTCCTCCTGCAGAAGAGAGAGAGAGAGAGAGAGAAGCTCTCTTGAACCTTGGTGCAACCGTAATAAAATGCACAGGACTACTAACAAGTGCTTGTGCTCAAACTTTCTTTGTTGCCTCTGCCACCTTCAGCGCCATGTTCCCTAGTAAATCTATTTGATCAATCAGCAATGCGTGTAATGTGAGTGGAGCAACAGCGCCAAAGGGGAAATTCATTCAAGGCTTTCATATCCAACAACAATAAGAATGAGAAATATATGTAAACCCAGGCGCAGAGGCAACCAAATCTCTGCGCATTTAATCTCCTGTTTCATGCTTGGATGAAGAAAAAAGGAAGGAAAGAAAGACGCTTCAAGGAGGTGAAAGGAATAATTCCCCCTTTCCTCCTTAAATTCCACCACTTGGATATATATTTATGCTTGACTTTATGGCCTTGGCATGGTTAAATGCGAAGCTGGGACTAGTGTGCAGGTCAGCTTAAACCGGCCCCAGGCCTTGGCACGGATTACCAGATCCTATTCTCCCATAAGAAGACATCTTGGAGATGCAGGGTAGATTGGCTCAGTGGAATCTCCTTGCTGATTCTGCAAACCCAGTCGAGCACAGGATGAAAAAACAGAAGGGGAGGATAGCTGGGTGCGCGGATGCCACAGAGCAACTTTAAAAAGCATCGGAGTCCCAGCGAGCGGCCACAAAAGACCGGCTCTGCGTGAATCCTCGTCTCTCTCTGCGGGTTTTTTTTTCCTGCTTTCTTCCCTCGTTGTCTGTGTGCTGTCTCGCTGCTCCCTGATTCCTTTGTGTGTTCTACCCTCCACTCCCTCCTGCCTAACAAATTCAGCCTCGCTTCTTATTTCTTCTGTCCATTTTCCTCATTTTCCCCTTCTAGTCAGATCTATGTCAACAACACTCCTTTTCCACCCAGCCGTTCTTGCTCCCCTGATTCTCTTTCTCCTCTCCCCTGGTTTTCTAGAGTGTAAATGGCAAACATAAAGAGTTGTCTAAGCATCAAAGAAGGCTTGCTGTTACCACCTGCAAATAAAGCCCTCAAAGTGTCAGTGTTTGTATGGTAACTCAGTGGGTCACAAAATTGGCTTGCTCCACAGGTGGGGATATGTGGGCTCATAGAAGAGAGGAAAAAAAGAAAGTGAAATGAGAGGATGTTGGAAAAAGAAATTAGCGACAACATGTGGGAAAGACAGGGTGAAAAAATTAAATTGCTAGCTTGCGCGCACAGCTATTTATACATATTTTATGCAACGCGCGCACAAGATGTTAGGACACTTTGATTTCTGTTTGCCATTTCAAATCATTTGTAGTATCACATTAAAGAAATTGCAGAAGATCTTTTAAAAGCTTAGACATGTGGCAAAGTACAGCTTCAAATTTCACAAACACCTTCAAATTGGATTTCAGCAAGGAGGACATTAACACAGACAACGCTTCCTATCAACACTCTTTCATTCCCTGCGAGTATCAACCCACGGTGCCGTCAACCGAGCCCACTGGAGCTCCACCGGGTTGTGAAGTTGTTGTGACACGTGAAACGTTAAACCATTTTGCTGTAACCGCTTTAAGTTGCGAGCACAGACACGCGGCGTGCTAAAATTAGCGCAGTGTTTGTTGAAGGGGGAGTCATACGAGCAGACAGAGTTAATACGCATTCGCCTAGAAAACTGGGTGAGTGAGACGGCAGCGGGAGACAGAATTAGCACTCACCTGGATCAGTGTCAGGTCTTCAAGATTGAGTCTGAAGAGGTGATTTCTGTGAAAAGAAGGGAAGGTGTGAGTTAACGGAGCCCTTTAATGCCCTGAAAGCAAGAAACAAAGGTGTGAGGATCGGACAACAGGTCAAAACTGCACTGTTATTAAAAGGCGTTTCCATTTCAATTGTAAGATTTTACTTTAACTGGACCATCGCTGCACCTTAATTGTTTTATCTTTCAGGCATTCTGTAGATTTGCTTGAGATCATTGTCCTGTTGCATGACCTAATCTTGGCCAAGCTTTAGCTGTTGGACTGTAGAATACTTTGGTGTACAGAGGAGTTCACGATTGACTTAATGACCTAAAGGTGCCCAGGTCCTGTGGCTGCAAAACAAGCTCAAATCCTCATACTTCCCTCAGTTGGTATGAAGTATTTGTGCTGGTTTGCTGTGTTTGCTTTTGGCCAAACATCTCCACTTTGGTCTCATCTGTTCATTGTTCCAGGAGTCTTGTGGTTTGTTCAAATGCAACTTTGCAAACCTTAGCTTCCATGCCATTTTTAGAGGTAAGAGGGTTTTTCCTGGCAAACCGTCCAAACAAGCCCTTCTTGTTCAGCCTTTTCCTAATTGTAGTGTCATGAACATTAACATTTTACATGCTAACTGAGGCCTGTAGAGTCTAAAATATACCTCTTGGGCTTTTTGCAGTTTCTCTGAACTGTGTTGAACATTTTTAACTTGTGAATAATCTTTCTCAAATTGGTGGACCTCAAATTGGAAATGGCTTTATAATCCTTCTCAGATTGATGGGCAGAAACGGTTTCTTCTATAAGATTATTGCTGTTATCGTTCTTCCTTTGTTAACACAAGCCTGACTCAAGCAAACTGTAAAAACTGCTAGAGATTAGTGATTAATTAATCAAGTCCATCTGATTAGCAGCACCTACGGCTTACCCTTCCTACAGTCTTCAGTTTTATTAAAGTAGTAAAAGATTACTTGATATTTTGGCTTAGTTTATGTTGAGAAAAGAAAATACAGTGTGTTATATATGCCATGTGTTGTTGTTCATCTGATTTTAGAATTCGGTAAGAACCATACAATTTATTTTTATTATTTTATTGTTATTCCTGATATATAAAACCTCTAATTTAAAAGAGGATGTGCTTTCTTTTTTATATGCCTGTTTTACTGCAACTAGTTATGTAGCTTCAATCCACGAGGCTCAAGCGAGGATGAGAAGCAGGCTACAGACTTCAGACAGCCTCAGTCCTCTCCAGCGCCACTCCCTCATTTTTACTCTTATTTTTTGGGAAACTTGCTCTCATCACACTGACCTTTGTCGAGTTCAGTTCCACATATGCTGCAGTATAATACGGGAATTGTAAATAGACTTTGTTGTGTAAAATTGGTGAAGTTCCCCTTTAAAAATGCCACATCTGAAGCTTCTGAAGTTCCCGCAGTTGGAGTTAAAATTAATCTTTTCATAGGTGGCACAATGAATTGTAAGAGCGTAGTCAGGGTATTGAAATGAACTGTATTCAACGGATGGCTGAATTCAACGACTGCAGCAAATGATGGACCTCTAGGTTTCTCCAACCCATAATTAGGACACCAAAAAAAAAAGGAGTAGATAAAGCATAGCTAAAAGGTTTTATGCTCCTATTCCCAGGGTTTCACATGTATGAAAAGAGTAAGTGAGAGAGGGGGGGAAGGCAACTGAAGGACAATCAAAGCCTGACTGTGAAATCGCACTCTAATAAGTATGTCCTGCCTTGCCTGGAGCTTTTCAAATCTGCAAGGCACAAACAACAATGATTCACTGGCATTTCTAACTTTTCAAGAAACATCATAGTTGTAATGAATGCTGTCTCAAGAGGAATATTCTATAATTTGACTAACAATGTCTCAGGCTGTCTACTACAGCCATTATCCACCATTACCAGAATGAGATCACATGAAACTTGACAATTAGGACTAAAAGCATTATTTACTGTGATTTCCCCCCCCTTTGAGATGTCTGTAATATCCATGTTTTTGCAGGTCTGTGCCACCAAAAGGCAAATTTTTAAAGAGGAATGTTATATGTGCATATGAAATGTGCCCACGGTTTCGAATAATCTGACGAAGATTATAATCTGCCAGTCTCGTTTTTTTTTTTTTTAAACTTTCTTTCCCAACTTAAATCAGCTTGTAACTGACTTTGTATATATATAGAAATGCATATACATACACTCTTAGGCTGAACAATTAGAAGAAGAAATTTCACTTTGTGCCTTTAAGTACAGACAGACCAGCTGCAAGTGAGGTGTGGATTAGGGCTGCCACGATTAGTCGACTAGTCACGATTACATCGACTATCAAAATCGTCGATGACTAATTTAATAGTCGACGCGTCGTTTGAAGCTTTGTAAGATCACAAAAGACGCAGGAATAAGTAGTAGGATTTAAGAGTGCAATAATGGACTGAAACAGAAGATGGCAGCACTGCATGTACAAGGATGCCAGCTGCCGTTAAACCGCGAAGAAGAAGAAGAAGCTGTGTCTAGTGATGTGCGATACCACTGATTTCCTTTCCGATCCGATACCAAGTAAAATTCAGGGTGGTATCGACGATACTGATCCGATACCGATACTTTGTACAAAAACGTATTTCAGTTATTGTATCTCAAATTATAGGGTCATAATGATTACAGGACATCGGATTACTTGTTCTTATCGCTTAATAATGCACAGTTATCATATAGAAATAAAAAAAAACTGAAGTTGTGGCTATTTGAACACCTTGCCTGCCTGCAGCACTAAAGGACTCCGTGAGAGACGTCTGTCTCGCCCTAGCAGCACCTGTCCTTCTCCTCCTCTTCAGTTCACCTCAACATAAGCTCGTCATGTTCTGTGATATGATTTACTCTGAAGTGCTTGATGAGGTTAGTAGTGTTGCCACAACACCTCCCTTTCTTGCCACATGTATTGCAAACTACGTCTCAACCGTTTGTGGAAGTAAAATACGTCTGCACATGACTCCATTTATGCTCAGCCATTGTTGTGAGTGTGCACAACAAGGGGCTGGACACATTTATACAAACATATGTCACACATGACTATGACAGGCGGAAGACTAAGTAGTTCCTTCCAATGTAGACAATCCAAATGATATAGTTTATTTGCACTCTGTTCCTGTTAATGATAACCTACAAATTTACCCTAAATTACTAAAATATCGATATTTTAATATGAGTATCGATTCTAGAACATAAATGACTGGTATCGGAGGAATCGATATTTCAGTATCGATCCGCACATCACTAGCTGTGTCCCAGAATTCATAGCGCGGCCCAGCGCAGTTTCCAACAATGGCGGCAGCTAGTTAGTTTTAATGTTACTCTTATTATTCTTTCTGGGTCACAAAATAAACGTTTAACATATTTTCAGGCGAGAATGTAGCTGTATAAACTTCAAATATCTGCTCAGTTATTCAAGACACCAGATATTTTCAAAAGCGCTCCGACGTTTTCGGAGACGTCTGTTACCCACTAGCTCGATAGCTAGCCGGGGGCAAGGCTCACTGGAGCCCGTGAGAACACCGGACTCCCGGCAAATCGTTTTCAAATCTACCGCTGTCTTTCGCTACTCAGGTTAAATATATATAAGTCACTTAGATAACTTAAAAATGTTATTGTTTGGCCTTTTTTAGTATTTTATTTGTTCCTGAGTAAATCGGTTTGGCTGAGATTAAAGTTATAGTTTTTACACAGCTGAATAAACGTCAAGCAGACAACTGATTATCAGAAGTGTGAGATGCTCGAGAATATACTCCGGTGTCCCGTTATATTTTAGATAGCAAGGAGTTTATTAAATTTCACCGAAACAATCTGCAGATTTCATTAAACTTTAATAAACTATCATCTTGTCTTTATTTTTAGTTAGCACATACCTTAAACACTTAAAGCTGTAAGCTAATGATAGTTATATAAGAGCAGATGCATGCTGGTGCAATAAGCTGTACGTTTTACAGTCCAATGGATGCATGATCTGATTAGTCGACTAATCGCAAAAATAATCGGTGACTAGTCGACTATCAAAATAATCATTTGTGGCAGCCCTAGTGTGGATGTATACCTCGGGCCCTAAAATGACTTTTTTCGGACAAGCTGAAATCTACTTGAAAGGTCTTGTGTGACTGGCTACAAAAGTAGGTCAGTGCCTATAGGCTATCAAGTTAAAATGCCCAGCTTTACAAATAGATATAAATATGTAATAACATTGGACTCTATAGCTATTTTCTCCTCATGACAGTCGTAGAATTATAAAACTTATTGTGCAAGACTTAAAACTTTACCATCTTTGATCAGAAGGTGCAGACTCACTGAAATGGACCTCAGCCATGTTTGTGGTGTTGGTGCTTTTTGGACAATTTTTAATGCAGCTACATGACAAAGAAATGCTATTTGCTGCACAGATATTTGTACTAATTTATTCATTCATTAGCATTAATAAGCAGGTATCTGCACATGTCAAATACTCCCATATTTATGTAGCTTGCTCACTTAGCTAGCTAGCATGATCTAAATACTCATCAACAAAGCCTGGCAATGGAAAGTAAATTCAACAAACAGAAAACAAAACAAAAAAACAAGATGACGTTGTCCAAACTGAGGTTCTGAAATGTAAACCCACAAAACATAAAGTGATATCATGGTGCATGTATCCATTTTTTATATACAGTCTATGGTTTTAGAAAGCAGGTATGCTGAGTTGCTGCATTACATAGATATAGATATTTGTTAAGTTTATTTCTGAGAAAAAATATTTTATTCAAAGATGATCTGGACTGCATGATTTTTTTTTTTAATTACTTGATTTGCTTAAAAGCTCTTGAACAGACACAGATTTTGCAAACGTGTAGGAAGATAACCTATCAGGTGCTTTTTTTTCATGCTAGCAAACAGTTTTACAGAGCAATCTTTAATTTTTTTCTCTAAATAAAGCAGATATCTCATTACAGAGTAAAAATCCTAAAGTCTGTTTCCACAAGCACCTGAATACACATGCACATACAAATAAGTGCTTTGGCAAAGATCAGTCTCCTGAAGAGTGGCTATCAGCCAGGTCTCAGCGTGGCCACGGCCTCCTATTTTACTGTATTGATATTTTCATCGATCCCTCCTTCCTTCCATTATCACTCATACTTCTAACCCAACCTGCAGTCATCTATCTAGCTACACTGCCTTTCATACTTAGACACTCAACAGCCATCGAGTTGGCACAGAGAAGTGAAGAAAATCTCTTATTTGATTTTTTTGAGTGTTGTATGCATGTGTTGATATAACTGACTGAATCTTGAATGGTAGCTAAAAATAAAAGATGGCTTTTATTTGCTATATTATATTATATTATATTATATTATATTATATTATATTATATTCCTTACCATGTTTTCCAGGGGGGATTTACTCACCTGTAAGACCTTTATCCACCCACATACATTTTCCAGATTAAGCCTTTCCATCTTAAGGTTCTAGGTGCATTAGTAAATTCCCTGGGCTCACTTTGTTTCTGTTTGCTTTGCTGCGCTCCTTCCTGATAGCTTTCCTGTTATCTCCTGTTGATGCTGCCATGATTATTTCTTTCTACAACTACTAAAGCTATTAAGTGAAGTGCATAGCATACTTCTTCAGCAATGAAGCAAACACTTACACATCTAAGTCTTCAAGCACATAAAAAATTTCTTTAAAAAAACAACAGTGTTCATTCATAACTTTATACATTCATTCATTCATTCATTTGGGATCTTAGCCTAACCACAACTACTACTTACTAATCCTTATCTCTGACCTTACCCTGACCTTCAACCAAGCCTTCACCCTTAAATGTAAGGATTTATGTTTTGGGCACTTAGTGTTTGTCTCTAAAAGTGAGGCTAATCCCAACGAAGTCACTGTGTAAACAGATTTATGTCCTCACAACATAAGCAATACAAGTACACATATATGCAAACACACACACACACTTGGCTGTGCTCGACAAAGACAGTGGACTTGGAAACAATCTCCAAAGCCATTTTTCTTTTGAAGACATCTATGGAGAAACTGATCATTACTCATGCAATGCACCAACAAACGCTGCAAAAAAAAACAAGAATGAAAGACAACAAAAGCACAGACAACAAAGACAAAGGACAAAGGAAAGAGAATGAGAAAAGTAACAATGTTGGATATGGGTTACCTGGCGCCGACGATAAGTTCGTTCTGGCCAGGGTCAAAGGTCAGCTGTGAATAATCCACCGTGCCCTCTGCTTTGAACCTGAAGATCCAGGGCTCCATTTCTGTCAACAACACAGAGGACAAAATATCAATGAGCCAATCAGAGTGGAGCTGGCAGTAAATGACAGCTGTGCTGATGAATAATGTTAGTTCAAAGGGGTGCTGCGACTTTTCTCAAGGCACTCGAATACACTGCTCAGAAAAATTAGAAAAACACTTTGAAAGCAGATCAGATCTCAATGGAGGGGGAAACATATCTACACTGATATGAACTGGGTAATGTGTTCGAAATGAAAGGATTCGACATTGTTTGATGGAAAAGAAAATTATAAACCGAGGGCTGATTTCAAAGACACACCAAAAATCAAAGTGAAAAAATGATGTGGGAGGATAGTCCATTTTGCAGATATTACATTGCAGCAATTCAAAATGGTAGTCAGTATTTTGTATGGGCCCTACGTGCTTCTATGCATGCCTGACAACGTTGGGGCATGCTACTAATGAGACGAAGGATGGTGTCCCGGGGGATCTCCTCCCACATCTGGACCAGGGCATCACTGAGATCCTGGACAGTTTAGCGTACAGGTAAGATGGACTGAAACATAATGTCCCAGAGGTTTTTTTTAATTGGATTTCAGTCAGGAGAGTGTGGGGACCAGTCAGTGGTATCAATCCCTTCATTCCCCTATGAAATGCCTGGATAGATCACTGGGCATTGTTAGGCACCAGGACCACTGCACCAGGGTAGGATCTGACAATGAGTCAAAGACTTCATCCTGATAATGGCATTCAGAGTGCTGTTGTATAGACATCTGTGCATCCCTCCATGGATGTACCTCCCCAGACTATCACTGACCCACCACCAAACTGGGCATGTTAAACAGTGTTACAGGCAGCATAACGTTCTCCACGGCTTCTCCAAACCCTTTTACATCTGTTACATCTACTTAGGGTGAACCTGCTCTCAACTGTGGAAAGCATAGGGCCCTACTAGAGGATGTCAGGTCCTCAAGCCACCCTCACGAAGTCTGTTTCTGGTTGTTTGGGCAGAGACATTCACACCAGCAGTCTGCTGGAGGTCATTTTGTAGCTCTAGCAGTGCTCATCCTGTCCCCCCTTGCAGAAACGAGCAGATACCGGTCCTGCTGACGGGTCAATGCCCTTCTACAGACCTGTCCCGTCTCTCATGGAGTTTTCGATTTCTGTAGAGTATACATAAGGTATTACCTCATTCTACTAATAGTGACACTAGCCAAATGCAAAACTAGTGAGAAAACAGTCAGAAATATGAGGAGGGAAGATTTCAGTGGTGTCCACCTGTAAAACCATTTGCATTTTGGTGTTTGTCTCATTGTTGCCCGTTTGTACAGTATAGAAGAACCTATGGTGGCCATACATTAGCGTATACATGCCAAAGGCCCTCCATTGAAACCATGTTTGGTTTATCTATTCTGGGCTGATGTAGGGACAAGGCAGCTGGAAATGGCAGGCTCCCTGAAAAAGGCCTCCTGCATATGTAGATATGAAGGGCACATTCTAAATTAACCAAAACACAATTATTTATAAGTGATTATCCTCTAATGAAAACACAGTTGTGACTAATATGCTAAATTTTAAGGTGTCCCTGAATCCCAGACAAGCTTTAAATGAGACATTAATATGTACGAAAATTACTTAAAAGTGAGCAACTGGTACTTGGTGCTGGTACAACAATATTTGTTTATCACCATCCCCCAACTGAATCTGTCAGTCCACTTCTTCACTGCCATGATTTAAACTGGGTTTGAAGAAATGAAGATGAGACTGAGTAAAGAACACAAAGGCTCTGCACCGTCCTTGCTTGATATTCAAACGTTCTTCAGCATGGATAAAAGTACTTAGATGTTAATGTTTCACAAGCTCCTTTTCTTAAAATCTTCCAAAGTGAAACCTGAAATTTGGATGTCTTATGACTCACTGGGAAACCATTTAAATTCAGCACAAGTACATCACTGAACAACTAGTGCTGATTGACACAAGGAAATTAATGCTCTGCAAAAACTACGAGGCAGATGAGAATTGGACTTTTGTTTTTATGGACGATCTGACCGCTTCTCCATGTTACATAGAAACAGAGACAGAAAGATAGAGCGAGCGAGATCCCAGACAGACGCTGACATCTTATCCACAACATGCCTGTTGGCGCCCAACCCATTAACCCTTGACCAATTGAATCAAGCTGCGAGGATGGTCTGTCTACTGTCTGGTTACCTGATAGGTTTAGCTGAGAGTAGTCGGTCAGTCATTATAGTGACAAATCACTTGCTTGATCTGGAGTCATTATTGAAGTATTGCTGTACACAAAAGTCTGGCTACATTTAAAATAACTTAAACAGGACATTTCCTTCAGATATCTAGGAATTACTGCGTGCGTGAATATCTCCGAGCAGGGTGCCAAGGCAAATTTCTTTTAGTGGTTGCTACAGTGATTTAAAATCATTCATCACTACATTTGCGAGCTATTTCCAGACTAAAAATTTCAAAGGGACGTTTTTAATTTACCGGGGAGCTTTCCATCAGGGCTGGAACAGAGGGAGAGGACAGCTTGAATATCCCCCCTCGAAACACATTATCTGCTTCTTCAGGCACACCTGTCAGACAGCGTTTCAAATGAAAGCACGCTCTCCCTTGACTGCATCAAAAGCAAGTACTTCGAGTTTCTGTGACAAACGTGGGATTTGTGAGTGGTTCAAAATGAAGACAAACAGAGCAAAGAAACAGGAGCTTCCAAAGAACATCTGCTGCCACCAACTCACGTAGTGGGACCAAACCCTGGCTCTCCTAACAAAACAATATCATCCGCGGAGACAGCGCCGCTGTATGCAAAGACATTTTTCCCCTTGTTCTCTTTCAAGTCCCCGGTGATAAGTACAAGAGAACTGCGAGACAGAAAAACACCCCGCGTCTTACTCCACACAGTATTAATGCATTTTCATTAGCCCTGCTGAAATAAATATCTGGAAGATCGCAACCAACTTCACCCCAAAGATTTCATTTTGCTTAATGGCTGCTGCTCCGCTTATTCTAGAGGGAGAGAGCAAGTTTTGGATGTGCGAATCCTCTGACTCCAATGGGCTTGTTTTGGGGTTTTTTATAGTACGCCATCGAGAGGATCCCTGGCATACAAATGCAGTTGTGACACCCCCCGGGGGGAAGACGGCGCTTGACGAACCCAGCTTCTTCTCATAAATCTCCCTGACTCACCAGGGGAGGCTCTGTAACGGGGTGATGGAGAGTGTGTCTGTGTGTGTGTGTCTGCATGTATGAGACGGAAAGAGGGAGAAGAGGGGATATTTGTTAGGAGCGTGCAAAAGGGGCAAAAGGTTCTAATTGAACACAAAAGCACTCAAAGGATTTATGGCCTTTTGTGAAGAGGCCAAGGAACCATTCATAAACATTCATAGCCAGCGTGGATGGGCCCTCCCAAGGCTGTGCAGCTAAATATATGCGGAGCTTCCCAACATCCCACTCATGGGGGGGTTTGGCACATTGGCCTTTGGCTTTCCCGCTACAAAAGTGTGGCACACTTGGAAAGAGTTTTACAAAACAACATTCCTGGATGCTGGTTTACCGTCACCAAAAAAAATTTCCATTTCTCATCTAACTTGATATATATATATGTTTTTTTCTTTTTTGGATAGATTGTAGAAGGTAATTTTAGAGGCACCCAGGGAGAATTACATGATCCAACACACAGCCAACAAATTAACCTTATCGTTAACCTAGCAGATGAGGGACCAGTAGGACGACCCCACCAACTAATAAGACAAATCCAATTTCCTATCTCCTTTACTAAGTTTCAGCGCTGCTTTGCATGTTGCATGGGTTCACATGAGCTGCTCTTTAAATGCATGTGATAATGTAATCACATCAAGGCTTGTACAGCAGCTGACTGAATCAGGGGATTGGCTGCTCATAAGACGACGGCGTGCAGACACACACGCGGGACGGCTCCCACACAAACGGATCAGGGGTGTAAATTCAGAGCGCAGCCAGGGCTCTGGGCCAACATGAAACCAGCGAACACACACATATAAACCCCCTTCCCCCCTTTTCTCAGTCCCAACTTATCCTCTTAACCCCTGTCTCCCACCTCCTCAAAATAGAACCCATCACTCACATACCATTTGTTATTCCCTTCTACGACACACGGCAGTTGACACAAAGACAAAATGACAGGATATATAAATATTTACACTGAGCATCAGAGGCCACGCCACTCTCCAGTCTGCCAGTGCTTAAAGTTGCCGCTCAACAGCACTGCCAGGCTGACAACAATGGCAACATGTGGAACCAATTCTGAAACATGAATGGTTTCTCTGTGAGTGGTGTAAATAGAGTGTGGCGGCGGGCGCTCGCATAAACGAAGAGCCAATTCACTCTAAAATGCCGCCCTGCGGTAATAGCTCTGCGGCGAGAATAGCAACTATTTGTTCAAGTTGTTAAGAGGAAACGACTGGTCCGCGCACTCGAAGAACCGACACCTGTGCGGTTGGAGAAAATCCAAAGCAAAAAAAGGCGAGGGTGCTTAAGAGCTTCATGCACGCCTCAGCGCCCCGAGGTTCCTGCATGTTGTTTTTTGCGTTTTTTTTAGAGCCAAAAAAAAACAAACCCAAGCACGATTTCCAGCTAGAAATCCTACAACTTCAACTCCCATTGCTGTGTTATGGCCCCGGGGCAGTGAGTGAATCATGCAAAACAAACCACGGTAAAAAGCCACAAATAAGTGTGCACTAAAATATTTAAATCCAATGTGTATTTAGGACAGAAGCGCTTTTACCAGGATGACCAGATCTCTTCAGTCCACTCAGAGGAATATAAAATGAAAACAAATATGCATGGTGATGACATCTTAGAGAAGTTGGGGAACGTAAAAATGCACTAATCCCAAAAATATGGATGGCGCCTCATTCGTTCCCCAGGCAGATTGCCACCCATTTAAGTAAAACATGGCTAATGCATACCTTACCTTGGACATTAATACAGACGTTAAGCTCCAAAGACCTCAGTGGGCTTTAAATTTAAAAGACACATCCCCAAAAGGCCAATTAAAGCATCTCTGACACTTCTTGCGGCCTGTTGCATTTATGAATTCTATAAGACCATTTGTTTATTTTCTTGCTTTCACTCCCCTCCTTCTAACGATGTGTTTGCTGTTCGGGGATGATAAAAGCTGCGCTCAGTTTGTGGCTGTAAAACAAGTCGGGCTGTTGCTCTCCACAGAGACATGGCCCTCGGCTTGGCCTGTGAAGACATTGTTTACACCACAGTTTATAACCTTTAAAAGCCTTTCAAGCCTACACCTAGGAACTCTTGTTAAATACAACGCTTTATTAATACAGTATATCTCAGGGGCTATAGTAACACTACAAATCCTTTGTCAGGAGTCTTCTGCAAAAACATGCCTGCCAGAAACAGAGAAATACTTCAAAGCCCCTCCTAAAGTAATCCAATAAATGGCACACATTTACGTTGGACCTCTTCTGGAGCTATATGCGGACCTGTTTTTGTTCAAGTACAGCAAGCGTACCTTTTCGGGGTAAACATTTGGAGCATTGCTGCTGAACTCTATGTTTCTTTCTGAAACCGCCACACAAAGCAGAAAGCAGTAGTTAGACTACAGCACCCTTGCGCCACAGTAGCAGTTCTGTCAGCCAAGTGTTGTGCCAAGTCAGAAAACCACCATCCCCAGTGGGGTCAAACCCATGTGAGGCACACCCTTCCACTGTCAGGCCACAATCACACAGAAAGAAAGAAATGCTGTCACTGGAACCCACTCAGACAAACCTTGACCTTGGCTTCTCGTGATGGGTCATAACCGCTCTTTGAGCTCTACTTTAACTCCTTTTTTGGCAGCTGAGCATGGGATTTTTTCTTTCTTTCTGTGAGCTGAGGAGCCACAGATGGAGGTCTAGTAGACCTGCATATAAAACCTGTTCCCAAAAAGCAATGTGAATCGTCCTTAAACCTAGATTCTCTCCAATTACTCGGAGTGGGCAACTCCATGTTTGAAAATGCATGTTTTTTTAATCAAGTCTTCGTCAAGACAGCTTGTTCATGCTGACGCGCTTTAGCCCTGTGGCTAACTTCTTTTTTGACTGACAAGTTCCTGCCATACGGTGAAAACTTTGACACATAATTTTGATTTTATTTTAGCCACAGTCTTTACTTAAGTCTCATTTTGTTTTTGTAATAGTTCAAGAGCCTAAATTCTTTTTGTGTCAGTGTAGTTTTAGTCCTTGTTTCATAAGATTATTGTAGACTGAATCTAAAGTTGATTCATTTTAAATGTTTTTCGTGTTTTTACCAGAGAGAGTTGCTTCACGCGATTCACAAAGCGTCTTATTTTCCTTGACATCAAATGCGAAATGTGTCCATATGTCTACTTTTCTCTTCCTCCCAAGCGTTGACATTTTGTCACGTTTTCATCACAAATGAGGAGCATGGGAGCTGTCTCACTTTCTGTTGCCTCAGATCTCTTCATTAATGAGAATCGCTTCCAGTGTGGATATTCCACAAATGCTAACTTGCATAAGCAGCTAGGTCACACGATTTGATGTCCCTGTGTTGTTCCTACATCATCCTAACAACAGATAACAATGGATAAACCATGAAACTCTCACTAAAACTCATAAACAAGGACATAAACAGACAAATGCTATACATTTGTTTGTGTATGTCCTTAAGGGAAATCTGAGTAGAGTTCATCTGAGTAGAGTGGGACTGTTAGGCTGTTGTGGTCCACAGGGGTGTCTTTAATGTGTCTGTAGTCCTCCCAGCTTGGCTAAAGAGGAGTCATGGCAGCCTGCACACTGTTTACTCGCAACAACCGGGGATTACATTATATTACGTGGAGCACCATGACTCACAAAAGACAATGATAATAGGTTTAACGAGAGGCTTCAGTTCCCTCACACAGTCTCAGCATATGCGTATGCGTGTCTATGTCCATATGCATACGCCTTGTAATATTCTGTAATGACTCATAGCTTCTTTCTTTTTGCTTTTATTGCAAAAAAAACCTCACATGGGCTATAATTTCGCAGTCACTAAAAAGCATTGAGCAGCCTGTTTTTTTAAAAAAAAAAAACAGTCCTGAACAACGAGATGTGTTTGAACTGCACAATCAGGGCACGAAAGGAAAGCTATTAAAAAACAAAATGGAAATACCTATAAATGTGAAGGGAAAGATAAATGGACATCTTCATGGGACCACGGGAATTAGCAGCCCTGCAAATGTGCTGATTCTCACACGAGGTGAAAATAAATAGGACTGAAACGCAAGTAATGCAATCAAAGTTGGGCGATAAAACTTCAAGTGAAAACTTGTACTTAAAGCAAATTTTCTTTCCCACACATGACTGCTGTGAAAAAGTCTGCAGAACTTTAGAGCTTTATAACAAAGCTGATATGTAAACAGGAGTACAGCAGGCTTTACAAGCCATTTAAATGGAACTGCATCAATTTTATGAAAACTAGGGCTGCCTGCATGTGTGTGTGCCACTGAGTGTTTACGTACCCCAACACTTCCATAAAGCCTTACCCACTCATACCCCAAGATTAAAACACTGCAGGTGAGACAAAATTTGATTTACACTTTTAATGCTTCACCCTGTGACCACCCACTCCAAGATTCACAGCTTGGTGACACTGAGAAATGATAAACTTGGTTTGATCCTCATGGTAAATAAAAACATGGTGCTTTCTTCTCCACTAAGAAAATTAAGGATAAGATGGTCATGTTCAGTGGCTTCCCGCTTTTTCCCGAGTTTCCAAGACTTGAATAACAGAAATAAAACACGGACACATAGTAGCTGTACACAGAGCTTTTTAAACTTCTCAGCTGAAGCTTAGACCCTTAAACAGTCTTAAACGTTCAGGCACATGTTGGTTCCCACAGTCACAACTAACCAACTCTCTTGGAAGCCTGAGAAGAAAAAAAAGCTGTTTTCTGATTCACTAACACCACATGTGTTTGAAGTGTTGCATTTGTCCGATTTCTGTTGCTTTTACATCGATGCCTGGTTCAGTTAATCTGTATGTATCAGTACCAATGATGCAAACCAGCACTTAGCTCCAAATCCTGTCCAATTATAATGAATTTAAATGTTATAATTATATGCCATGCACTATACTTTTCCACAGAGATGTTTTCCTAAACATCGATTTTTTGCTACAAAGTCGCTGCAGCAAAACACACTCACAAATGCCACATCTCCATGGCTAAAAAAACATAAACCACCCGAAGCACCAAAAACTGTCGTTCCCTGAATGACCGCTTGAAAAAGACTCCAGGAGAGAGTCAGTCCCCTTAGATACGCGTGTGGAAATGTCCGGATTTATAGCATAAACAAACATTTCAAAGCCTACCAAGCCAAAGCATTACTTTTAAATAGAATAGTTTTTAAAGCTAATGCATCCCTTCGTGAAAAGGGGTGGAAGAGCTGTTATTTTTTTAATTCACTCATATACTCAAATGTAATAAGGTGTAAAGTTAGGGATTTGGCTGCTTTAATTAACAGGTTGACACCGACACAGGCAGCTGTGGCCAGCAGCTGTCTGCTAGGCCTCACCTCTGATGATTAGTCACTGAACTAAACGTCTCAACCTTGTTGTGAAAGTTTTTTTGTGTGCAATTATCAAAGAGATAATATGACTTTCTGTGTGGTTAATTGTAGTAATAGACTGTCCAAGGCTGCTTTGGTGCACACTATTATAGTATTTAGTGTTAAGAAGCACTAATTAGCAGGTTTCTGTGTCTGTGTGGTACTCCCATACAGTCTTTAGCTTTGGTGAGCTTGCTGCCATGAGCTGATATCTTCGCACTTAATATCTTATCTTAGCCTCATAATACAACGGTTAACATACTTTATGTATAGTTAATGTCAACTGTATTGGCATAAAACCTTAAATGCTTTTGTAATTTGGTGAGTCAACCTTTTAGCTTTTTACCATACATCATCTACTTTTATTTAATAACTCCCCAAAGAAGCTCTAAAGACTCTTTGCATTAAGAAGCAACTGTATCACCACAGCTAATCACTCACTAAAGACTTCTGTACTTGCCTTTCTCTTCCTCTGTTCAGTCGGCTCTGTGTTGCTGAACCGTGTCTGAATGCTAACTAAAATGTCGACCCTCTTTATTAATGCTCCTATATTTCAACCAAAGCATTAACCCACTGAAGCTTAATGGGCCAATCTGGTACATTAGAGAACACAAACGCATTGACCACAGCTGACCCACCAGCTGATGTCTGATCCTCCCCACACAGAAAGCACAAGGTATGAAGGTATTGCATTAGCTGGGCAGTTAGTCATCATCATTGCACTCAATCGGTGCAGAGGGAAGAGCATCGGCTCAGCTAACAATGAAGTGACAAAGATTAGGAAGGGAGACAGCGTGAGGGAGAATTAGGGTTATAGGTGGGTGGTTATTCGGAATATGAGTCTATGCATGCGTGTGGATCACATGCAGTGACCTTGCTCTTCCAGTCAATTTTACCCAGACAGAATGCTATGAGATTATGTGACTGGGGCTCTGTTGTAATGAAAACAGCTCAATGACATTTCTGCTGCCTCGCAGCGGCTAGACAGAACTGCATTGATCGCTATTGATACCTTCAGTCGACTTGGATTCACAGCGTTTCATTACAGTTTAGCTGTTCAATAGAAAAGTATGACAGAGAGTGAGGACAACGAAATCGGATGCAGAACGTACTGTATCTAAAAACTGCAGAGCCATGTAGCAAAAGGCCCATAACAAAGGCACCGTCTGCCTTGTGGAACAAAGAGGAAGTTAATAAAGGAGGTGAACTTTTCCTAGACAGCAAGAAATGTTGTAATTACAGATTAGAGCTGGATCGTTCCAAGAGGACATAACCAGAAAAATCCATAAGTGTCCTTTTTCTAACTGCTAGTTTCATTAATTGCTGCTAGTCTTTCTCTTTTCACATGCCACGTTTGCACATTTCAATTGTTGTAAATTTTTAGTATTAGGCAATACTTTTTTTTTCTTTTTTAAACAATGAGTCCTTGATTTCAGTCTGACAAAGACAAAAAAACCAAAAAAACAGGCCCCACCCATAGTAGCTAGTCAGCGATCATTAATTTTGCTTGATGAAATCTGTAAAATTTATGAGCTGGATAATTAAGGTCTCGACGTTTGAATGTTTCTGGTGCACTTGCTTAAAGTAAAAGTCTTATAAAATAGTCTCTTAAACAGAAGCTGCATTGGGCTTTTTCGTTGTTCACCCTCTTATCTGTCAAGATTGTAAGAATTCATACATAATCTAGTCACTACTGAGGGAATACTCATTTTTCCCTACCAATAAGGGTGCCTTATTCACTTGACCCTGCATTGATTTTAAACAAGGGGAACAAGTTAACCAGATGTGGTTAGTAGTCATGTGACTAGTTGCCGCATAACTGCAGACTTCAACAGAAGTCTATGAGAAAATATCTTTCTGACTTGAGCTCTGTGAACTCTTACTGTCTTCTGAGTTTATGGTCCCAGTCACTCATTTTGGGTCATATTGAATAGAAGATTTGGTGAATTTTGTAAATCTTGCCCATACTTTTGTTCATTTCTGTTTCTTATTGGCTAACAACTTGTGACTGATACGTTTGATCAACCACATGCCTCTCGTTATATTAACTAATACGCCAAGGTGGCAACAGTTAAAATGCTCAACTAGACAGGATGAAACAGGATTTCAGAAACCAACATGTGACATCAATGTTACCTATGGTAATGATTTTTTATGTAAATGGTAAAATCAACACTAAACCTTCTAGTGATGGGATTTCCAGCTCCTTTTAGAGAACCGGCTCTTTCGGTTCGGCTCACTAAAAAGAGCCGGCTCTTTCGGTCCTAACCGGCTCTTCAGGTTGTTTTGTTGCTTTAATTAATTTATTATTAACAATAATATAAAATTATGCACGAAAGGAATTACTAATGTAAAAAAAGAAGTGGTTTTATTTATATATGTTTATATATAAATATATGCGGTGGCCCCTAGAGACAAAACACGTACAAACTCCAAAACACATTTCTAACATTAACTGAACTTCCAAAACTGAGCTACTAGATCACTTAAATGACACAATTGAAAGCATGTGTGTATTGTTTGTGTATTTATACACAAGCACTCATATATATTCAAATAATTTAAAAAAAATGTTCATTTACCTGTTACTACCACACACCAAATCCGGTCGTTGGTACTTGCTGGCTTGTGTAGCCACTAGGTAACAAAGCTCAACACTGCGCCCAGCATCCTGGAGCACTTCTGTTGTATTTTGTACGTGCTTCTGAGTTTTTACGTGCTTCGGGGTTTGTACGTGCTTTGTCTGTAGGGGCCACCGTAAATATACTTTTATTTATTCACTCCACATAAAATGTAATAAATAAATCATATAATACAAAAACCAACTATTCACGGTTCAACTTTTAACTATTTAAATTTTCAGCTTTTTCCTTTTAAAAATATTTAAAGTGTAACAACATTAAACACTGCAAACCACAACACAATTAAATATAAATTATAATATGAAAACAAAAAGAACATGCACATTCTCTGTCATATGGGTCTGCATGAATAAACTTTCTGAATCCTTTATCATCTGCAACTGAAAATAGTTGTGGATGATTACTATACCTTTCAAATGTGACGTTGTTGTCCCTGGCTCTCTGTCTCTATCTCTCCCTCCGGTAGTTACCTAGCATGTGTAACTACCGCCCCTCCCCCCTTCTTCCCAGCGCAAAGCACAAGGCTTTGCGAGTGGAGTGAAGCGGAAGAAAAGTGTGTGAGAGAGAGAGAGGGTGAGAGAAAGAAAAAAAACCCACGGCTCGCGATAAGGAGCCGCTCGCGTCGTTCACGTCAAAGAACCGGCTCTAAGAGCCATTTCGTTCGCGACCGACACATCACTAAAACCTTCATCTAAAACAGACAATCTGACATTTGATCTAAATCCTGCTTACCAGAGACTGAAATTACCAGAGCTTCTTCATTGATAATCAGAGAACATTTCTCCCCTGGAAGTGGAGCTGGGAGGATTGTCTCAGCATTTCATTTCTTAGTTCTGTAAGCTCTTTAGTGAGAGGAAATCCCAGAGCCTCCTAAGAACCATAGTGGTCAAAGTTTCAGAAAATAAAAAAATTGATGTAATGTTAAAAATAGAGAAAAACCTCCAGATGCTGCAGACGATGTTCTCGAGATAATTTTTTGTTATGATAGATCATCCTCAGTCTCAAAACCTGTTCAAGCTTTTCATCATTGTGTGTAAAGTTATTTAACATGACTGTTTGATGACTGTGATTCAAATTACTTTATAGAGTAAATGCTTAAGCTGTACACTTCAGATAATAATAATAATAATAATAATAATAATAATTATAATAATAGTGTTGTACTGTGCGCAGAAAGTTGGTGAGCTGGAAACATTATAGAAGAGACTTATTTCCATTTTTGCTCTTTTAAATACAAAAAAAGAAAGAAAAAAAACCCACACCACAGGCAGTATCACTCTGCATTTAAATAACATTAAAACTGGTGGAAAAATCCACAGTTTGACAGGCCTGAAGTGCCTAATTACAGCTGCTAAGATATAATTGGATGTTCACTGTTTGGCAGAGGTTTGGTGAACAGTTAATTCACATTAAATGTAGTAAATGTGAGTTAGGCTTTAGAAGTACGCTTACCTCATGTCTGTAATGCAATCAAAGGTTTAGGCTCATTGCTCTCCAGGGCTGCGGATCTGAACATTTTTCAAAGTGCTGAGTGCATTTAAAATGACTTTTACACAGATTAAAACTTGCCAGGCAGCAAATGCGACGACGGTGTTTTCTAGAGTGATAATTACAACAGCATTTCATAAGAGTGTGAGAAAAACTGCTCTAACAAGACAAACTCTTTACAAGCTTTGTGTACTTTCTTTAACTTTGTTCATCGCAATCAACGTGACGTGTGTGCAAGGTTGTTTATGTCTCTTAGCAACAGAACTGAAATAATGAAACCACTCAGAAACATGTATGGTTTACAAGTTTAACCTTGCTAAGAGTGGAAAAGGAAATGAGTATAACTGATGAGAAAACTTTAGATATTTATGAATGGAGGGGGAAAAATGGAAAGAGTCGCTCTGATGACGTCAAGAGAGCGTATTTCTTAAACCACCTACCTGAGTGTGGGACGAGTGGGTGCTCCGTCCTGTAACAGGGTGATTCAGGCAGCAGCACTGGCCCTCTCCTGCCGGCCACACCTCCAGGCCGTAGGACCAGCATGCACTGCAGCAGCAGCAGTGCATGCTGGATAACAGGGCGTCCCATGGGGGCCTGGGCTTGGCTCACTTCTCCTCAGGCCTCAAGGGCCAAGCGCATTGGGGAGACACACCTGGAGAGACAGAAGGAGAAAGAGACAGATGTAGGTTTTAACAAAGGTTTATTTCACATTTGATTTAATCCGCGTGCTGAAAATCTTATACAGCCCCTCTGTATCGCTACACTCAGCGCGCAGCATTCCCCTCAGGAGATGAAAAGCTGCAAATATAAATCCTTACCAAAAGGGAGCAGGGGAGTGAGGTGTGAAGAAGAGAGAGTGTGACAGATTTTCAGGGAAAAGTGTGCAGAGTTTGTGCTGGGAAACAGCAGGGTGCTCGTCTGCACTGAGACCTCACTTCTCACACCTCTGACACCACCGCGGTCAGTCAGACGTGGTATGCATTATCACCCAAAGGGCAGTGTTTGTCTACCCTCTAATATCTGACATTAAATGCCCTTTTGTGCAGGTCCTTGCGCCCACTGCAGAGAAGCTTTGCTGTCTCTAACGACGAAGGAAGAACAGGGTATTCATGTGTTTTTCATCATTAAGAGTCCATTTTCTTTTGTGCCTTTGTGACTGATACACACTGAGCAGCACAGCACTCCTGTGGCTCAATTACATCCTATAGCGGCTGCACATCTGACACATTTTTATTCACAGCCAAACCCTCCAATGCGCAGACGTAATTATTACATAATGCACACAGCAGACTCGCGCGTCCTGTAGTCATTCGCTGTGAGACAAACAAAGCAGTTTGCACAACTCAATTGTTCCTGATTTCTTTCTTTGTGGGGGTGAATTGATGAGCAGTCTAGACCACCGACATCATTACTTTTTAATCACTTATGTGATGCTAATACCAAGAAAGATGCATGCTGTGCGCAGCGGAGGAGCAAGTCTTTCTGACTGTATACGACATTAGGAGCAGCGTGTGCGGTGGAGTGAGCAAAGATACTCGTGGTCTTAGCTGTAAAGTGCAAGTGATGGAAGGCATTGCTTTAGGTTTTCATAATAGAGCAGCTGAACCTGTGGAAAACTCTTATTATTTTTATTGCATGTGAAATAGGCTTTTCATCTGTTGTCCAGCCAGTGGAAGAAATTGTATTTTCTGGAGCATGCACAGTTCATTTATTACGAACGGTAGGTTGCAAATAAGGAAAAGGAAAAGTTCATCTTTATGTTGCTTGTGGGAAAACAGTCAAATATAGAAAAAGAAAAGCTAGCTGTTCGCAAGCTAAGAAAAAAAGAATTGGTGTGAACATTTGCGCTCCACAGAGCTCCACTTCTCTCTGAAGTATGAATCCCCCTTAGTGCTGGAAAGCTTGGAGTGGCTGTGGGGTAGAATATAAGACACCTACTCCTGCTTTCAAGTGAAAACCATAATGCCGATAGTGTGGCGGTATTATTTCATTTTCTCCTTGAATGAAAAGTTTACTCTGGCCTTAGTGTGCATAAATAAGCTCCACGGTCGAGGGGGCGATATGGCGTGTAAAGGTGCAGGCGGTGCAGATATATGTGTTGCTCTCACCCGCAGAGTAATGTAAAACACCTGTCATCTACAGAAGGGAAAGCAAGTGACAGCCAGCGCCAGTTGCCTCTCTCTGTTCCATTTCCCTTTCGTCTTGACGGTTCATGCGTCAGCTTCTGTACTCTTTCTAAATTTTGCTTTAGTCAACCTGTCGCTTTACATGGCACCTTTCTTTGTCTGCTAGTTTCTTTGACACTCTTTAGCAATGTTTTGCCCACTAAAAAGCTATTTTACCTGTTGCTAGTCTGCTGGCTTGGGCATTATTCTTGTCATTTCTCATGCAGCCTTACAACCTTTTCTGCCTGCATTCACTTAGGGAAAATATTTCATAATCTTCTGAGCGCAGAGGTGAACCCGATTTAGGAAATGAGATTATGGATGTTTTTACAGTCTTGTATGTGTATGTGGTCAGAGATTTAAAAGGGCTCGGTTATTCACATGGATTTCTGTGAGCGTATTTGCTGGTCCCCCAACACAAACACGCACACACACATTCACACCCATACAGAGGGTTAGCTGACAGGAGCTTAAGCCAGGGCCAGCAGGTTGAGCGCCCTTTGTTGGCCTCGCTCCCTCAGTAACAATCCTGCATGTAACCTCCCGTCATCTCAAACATCCCTGCATGCACGCACACGGAAAACAAAACACTGCCATCTCATTTGAGCACAGTTTGTTGCGCTATTTAAAAATACATGCTATTGTGTAACCAGTCCCTTTTATCTGTTTCTTCATCATTTCGTGTGCTCTCTGTGTTCCACTGAGTTACAGGATGTTAAAATTTTTAATATGCCTTCATTTCAAGGTAAATGTAGTGTTCAGGATGCTCTAAAGTTTATGGTCGTATGCACCCATTTGGTGTAATTCATCTGCTGGTCACCACAATAGTGGGAATGTTTATTAAGTTGATTAATACATGTAGATCTGCTCATCAAGACATTTCTCTAGATTTTATAAGAAATAGGTGCAGAAACTTCATACATGGAAACACAGCATGTGAAGTGAAAATTGAGTCAGTAGAACTCTGACCTTGAAAGTCAATATTTGGTATGACCGCCTTTATTCTTCAACACAGCCTGAACTCTTTTAGGCAAACTTTTTTTGTAATATCTATTAACAGTCTTCAGGTATAATTGTCCAGGTTGCTTGAAGGATATCCAAAGCTTTCTTTGTTCTTGTTAATGTCAATATGCTTCAATAATGTTGATGTCTGGGATCTGGGGAGGCCGATCTATGATGGATAGTGCTCTACTGCATGTTTTTTTCTATTCAGGTATGCTTTTACTGCATTGGCAGTGTGTTTGGCATCACTGTCATCCTGACAAATGAGGCAAATCAGATGCTTTCCAGATGATATTAGATAGTGGATCAAAGTCTGACCGTACATTTCTGGGTTCATAATTGCATCCATTGAAAAGATCTCCAACACCACTGGCCGAAATGCAGCTCCAAACCATGAGAGAGTCTCTGTTTTATACATAGCTGTAGACACTCACTGTTTTCTTTTTTTGAGCTCTGCCACATATTGATGACATTGTGAACCCAAAAATTCAAATTTGGATTTTTCAGTCGTGTTGCTCAAGTCCACTTTAAAAGACTCCTTGTAAGCGTAATAAAGAGAAACAAGGGGTAGCTCAAGACTTTTGCACGGTACTGCCTATTCTGCCTATTCACATGAAAGCCAACTCCAATGAAAACCTCTCATTACATGGCAAAACAATTAAGATCTAGAGGCTAAAAACATTTGAGCTATAAATTTAAAAAAATGCATATGTCACTTCAAAGACCCACAGAAACCTGATTTATGACCACATGAGCTGTTGCATTATTTAAAGAGAAACCATTTAAGCTGTTGTTTCACTTGAAGTGATTTCTGACTGGATCCTATTTTCTCTGTAACTCACCACAAGCCACTGACTTGTCCTATGGGAGAAAACTGGAAGAGAGCTCTGCTGTTCGGTGGTTTAACTCTAAATCATCTCCGGGGCATTAATACACGCCTCCACCACCACCCACTACTATTCTCAATGCTAGACAAGAACACATGTACACGGCCAGTGCATTTTACAGCACCCGGGGACCTGGTGATGGATAACACCCGGTGTATTCAGGGCACAGAGCAGAGGGAGTAGAAGTCACATAAAAACTTAACATGGTATAAATGATGTCATATGAAATGTATGTAGAGAGCCGCATGCAACCCGGGGAAGTGTTGAGCTTTGTGAGCTAAATGTTTTGACAGCATTTCTTCTTCACTCACTTCTTTGCAGTCTCTGAGTGTTTGTACACCACTTTGACTCTAATCATTGCAAATGACTAAACTCTGGCTCTCATCCACAATGTGTCTTTTGCCTCGTCTCCCTCTCATCACCCACAGCTGGTTGTGGCAAATGCTTTCTTCCTGTTAATAGGGAGTTTTTCCTTCCCACTGTCACCAAGTGCTTGCTCATAGGGGGTTGTCTAGTTGTTAGGAGTTTTCTCTGTGTTACTGTAGGGTTTTACCTTTCAATATAAAGCGCCTGGAGGGGACTGTTGTTGTGATTTAGTGCTATATAAATAAAACTGACCTGAACTGAATTGAATTCATTAGTGCTATTGTCTTGTTGATTCATGAGCCTATATTCAGCATGAATGGATGACAGCAGACCCCAATTAAGGTCAGAGGGTAAAGTGGGCTGGAACAATCTAGAAAGGTGTTAAAGCACCTTAATTATAATTGGATAAATCTGACTGGCAGTTTAATAATGTCACGCAAGATAATTGTGTGTGTGTGTGTGTATATACAGCAGGCTTTTGTTGCTTCCAGTAGAGAGACACTATTGTCACTGACCACACATCCTTTTCCCCCTTATCATGTCTCTCAGTAGAGCAGGTTCATGAATGTTCGTGTCAATAAACTTGCAATCATGGTGCTTATCTTCAAGACATAGCTAGCTACAGAAGGAGACCAAGTATAAATACAGCTGCTTTTTAGTTAATGTCAAATGCAACATTTAAAAGGCTCAGAAATATCAGCAATAACACAAACAGAACAATTTTTCTCTGTCTTTCTCCCCACCCCTGCAGTAGCTCTATATTCTGATTAGTATAGGTATAAGTATATAACTATAATTAACATTGAAGCACTGTCATGGACTGCTCAGTAAATGACATTTGATAAATGGAAGGAATTTAAAGCTTGCATAAGTAATTTTCTGTATAATTATTGTAATTAGACAGTACATATGTACATAATGTCCTGTTGAAGTCAGGTTAATTCATATTCAAAAAACTAAATTGAATGATAAATGATAATTACTTTGTTTTATTTAAGGTGTAAGAATACCACCTTCAACTTCTACTTAACAACTTCTACAGCTTTTACTTTAAAAAGTGAAAGATGTAGAAGTTGTTAAGATTACAGGATCGAATATAAAACATGGATTAGTCATTGGTACATGAGTTAGTGAAGTGGGTGGGTTACCAGCTATTGTGAAGCCAGAAGCTGGCCATATTCGCCATCCCCACCTTAACTTATCAAAACCAGGTTTTCTGTGCATGAGAAAGATCTGACTGTGAAATAGAGGGAAACAGCACGCTACCCAACTCACAACTGGTCAATCACACATTTATATATGATCCTTTTTGACAATAATAAGCACCATAACTGTCATACTTTTCACAGTTCCACTGCTGCTTGGAGAGCAGTTCCATGCAAACTGTGGATGACTTTGGCAAGCTACTAATGACCAAAGCAATTGCAGGGGCGTTTTTACCAACCAGTCAGGGAATACACAGTGTTCCTTAGTGAATAGTGGTCATGAAGGGGTTGCTGACCAGTCTCTAGTCACAGCACCTTTAGCAATTGATTTCTTAGTGGCGGCTATCAACCTCCAGCTACCACTTTAATGAACACTTTACCCCTTGAAAGCCTATTTGGTGTAAACCTTGATGCTCTTTTCTGAACAGAGGAGCTTCAGTCATATTTCAGGCCTCCTTGTAGAATAAAATGGCTGGCTTTGTATCAGAAGTAAGAGAGAGTGACCTATGCCTATGCAGGAAACTATGCGGTCGTTCAGTCTGACGTCACTAGCCGTGTCTGGGCCTAAACTCCGCTGCAGGTCCATATATCAAACGATCACTATGGCATTACTGAGAGTTGAAAAACTGTCTAAAGTCTTTCATCTTTAATAAAATGATCAGCGTTCTGCTCTACCAGGTGTAACAATTGAGTTTAACATCCAGGCATCCATGAAAACGGAATTTATGACATTTAACGGAGTTAGAAGTTAGCAGGAAGTTAGCTCGCTAGCTTCTATCTAAATACAATATAGCATGTCCTGTCTGCGGGGTTTTGGAAACAAATTAAAACATACAGCTCTGTTATCACTTCCAACATAAATGAAGACAGAAAACTAAACAGCAGTGACGTTTGTAGGCTTACTGAAGTTTGGCTAGCTGGTATATAATGATGTGCTACATGACCGCTAGCGACACAGCTATGTTAGCATAATATAAACAAGCTAACTTTTTTCCACTCGATAAAAGTTAACGTGAGTGTTCTCGGTGGTCAGGAACAAATGTAATCGCATGGCAGGATGCTGTAAAAGGACCAAACTTCAGCCAGGAGAACAACTGAGATAATCCATCCACAATACGAGGTTAGTCATTCATATACTGCTGCATGGGCTGGGCTGTAGTTACATCCTAAGGTTTTAAAAGCTGAGCTTAAATAAATGATTAGCGGTAATAAAAGCCGAGGGAGGTCAACAGTGATCACTGACTGTTTTAGGAGCTTTTTGAGATTAAATAGAAGAAAATACAAAACATTAAACATGTTAACAACACAAAAGCCATATTAAACGCAGACTACTTTAGGCCCGGAAGTAGGATTCGTCACGTCATCACTTAACGACCGGATTCTAATGGTCACCAAACCACATCTTTGTTAACATATACTTTGATGTCAGAACTTAGTGGAATAATTAGGGGGGTCATGTTCATGTTTCTAAATTAAATATAAAGCTGAAGGCAGCAGGTGGTTAGCTCAGTTTAGCAGAAGACTTGAAGCAGTGGAAAACAAGTAGCAGCGCCCCTGAGCTCACTAATTAATATCATGTCACATCTTGTTTAGATTAAACTGCAAATGTAATCCACTGAAATCTTATGTAGGGTGTTAAACTGTGATGGTCTTGGACTGAAACCTCTACGCCTTTACTAAGCCAATTGTTTGAGACACCACACTATGAATAATTTCGCTAAAATCACTTGAAGCGAAATGTAAACGCAGAAAATAATGCATTCAGTCGCATTTGCACTGTCTGCACTGACGCACATTTGCATATGCATTTTAGGAGCTGAGGTGTTAACTAACTAATCAATTGACGTCTTCCTGCAGTAACAAGTGCAGAGAGGATCATATTAACAACACTATTGATTTTGTCTGAAGGGGACTTCATGATGGTTAAACTGCACTATACATAATGAATAGACTCCTGAATAAACGGTGGCATTGTATTCATCATACTGACACATTCATGTGGGCACACACACACACACACACACATACAAACACACACATGTAAGCACGTTTGTCAAATGTGAGCAGTGCAGTGATGATCCATCTGTCCAAACACAGTCAGGGGAGTGTGAGATCGGGGTCACACCATGGTGCTGATAGATGCTTCTCTCACTCCCACTGGTCTCCCTCTCTCACTCTCTCTATGGCCCCACAGCACACCACCAGTAAAATCAACCCAGACTGTGCTTTAGAGCAGAGCACACAAAGACACTAGCTGCTTTATAAAGCTCTACGCTTGTAAAGCTGCAGACTTATATGTGTGTATTTGGAATGTGACTGGCTGCGTGTTTGCCTGTTTATCACTCTGTCTATCAGGTGGGTTACTGCCAGTGTTGGTTTGTTGTTCTGCGTCTCTGTCTGCCAATTGGTTTCTGCGATTTTGTGTTTAGACCAAAGCGCGCACAGAAATGGAGATGCGTCGCTCTGAAAGGGACAGCCGACTGTCTTATTTTCTAAAATGTCAGACTGACAGATTAGATTATGATGGAACAAAATTATTTGTAGAGAAAGTGACCTGATGAAATAATAAACGGCTAAACAAATGACTCAAGCGTTCAAGCATTGACCAACTAGCTGAGTAGCCAAAACGATTAGCTGTTTTACTGAGTAACCAACAAACAACCAAGCGCCTGCCAGGTTGACAGGATGACTGACAAATGACGTGGCCCAGTAACAAACAAGGTGACTGACTGACAGAGAGACTGATGAGGTGCCTGACTGAGTGAATGACTGCTGTGTGAAACACAACATGACTGACAGAAAGACTGGCCTGTGTTCTTACTTTTGTTATTTTCTGGCTCTAATGGGATTTTCCTTACTGGCACTGGTCTGATTTTTTCCCCCGTCTTATATTGTTATCCCTTCGCGTGCCCCTCTGTCTCCACCTTTCGCTGACCTCTTCCCTCAGTGTTTATGCTCTTAGTCCACCTCGGTCCGCTGGGTGTCTCACAGGCTCAGCGGATGACAGAGAGAATGACGGAGTGATGATTTTGCCATCAAAGGCTCATCGCAGCACAGCAGGGCCCTTTCCGCTCGGTGACCCTCCACATCAGAGGGCAGATTAATTCCTTGCAAAGAATTTTGTTTGTGTCTCTCCAAGAGTGGGATTGAAAAGCATGCTTGGATCAGATGGCTTGTTTCAAAACCTTATCTTTGCTGCACAGTGTGGCTTTTGAAGCACAAATCAAATGTGCAAATGTACAGTTTGGTTCCTCTCTCTCTCTCTTTCGCTCTCTCTCTCTTTCGCTCTCTCTCTCTCTCTCACACACACACACACACACACACACGCACGCACGCACACACACACACACACTGCTGAGTAAACATCTCTCCCAGTTTTCTCCAACTCCAAAAGCATTTCACACTCCAGCTTCTTACTCTGTATCGAAATTTCTCCACAGTTGGATCAAATAAGTCAGTGTGTGTGTGTGTAAACAGTTACACACTCAGGCCTCTGCATGTGTGCTCTATATCCTATACATTATATATGTTACTTTGCCACTCTCACTGATGTCTTGATTAAACAGCATAGCTTTTACCGCAGATTCCTGCACTCGTATTTATAATTTTATGAACTGGTGTAAAAGCTACGTGATTACAAAGGCTGCCAGACATTTGAGTTTTGGACAAAAACAAATTATATTTCTCCTTAAGGGGTGTACTTTGAAGATTAGTTAGTTAGCAAGGGATTAGACAGCTTAAAGGCAAAGTTTTTAGAGTCACAATGGTGGCTCTCTTTTATCCTGGTTAGACCACTATAGAAACCTGCTAAGCACATGGCTCGGTCTGGAGCACGTTATGTTCTGATTTTCAGCCTAAAATCACTGTGAGTGTGATACTGATTGTCAACGAAGGGAACTGGCTCTGTATGGGTCAGTCTTATGATAGAAGTACCATCACACAAAGCTATGAAGTAAAGTTAAAGCTGTGCAAACTGGATGTTTTCAATTCCAAAGAATTTAAAATGAATGGATTCAGTAGGTGATGGAGAAAACGCATAAATGTACTTTTTGTGCTATTCATTACATTCTTATATAGCCAAAGTATAATAGATTTCTATGTACACTTCATCATGGAAATGTCAGACCTGAATGTGATTCACGTTTAACTCTTCACCCCACTTAGACGACTCCTTAATGACGAGTTTTGACACCTCAGTAGATATCAATAAAGATGTGGTTTTACAACCATTAGAATAGACTCCATTAGAGACTAACAAAGTAGATTAGATTAGAGACTACCGTGTTATTTTTGTTCTATAAGCAGGCCTGAAATACAACAGAAACCGGTCAGTTCAGAAAAGCACTTGAAGTCATACTTCTACTAGACTTTCAGGTGGTAAAGAGTTAAAAGTATGAAGATTAAACTTTGAGATTTCTTATGTGTGGCTGCTATGCTAGAATGAGTAAAACAATCAAATAAAATGTATGCATTATCTTTATGAAATTTACAGGCTTAATCATCAGTCTGCATTCTCTTCTTGCCTTATTTGTAGCAAACTTGTATTTTTGATCTCTCTACGACTTGGACAGGGTTTTAATGACCTTATCATAGAGTCTAATGAAGAAAGCCTCAGTTAACAAAGAATGGTGCTAACCATCATTGTGATACCCAGTTACCTTACAGTGGGGTTTTAGGATCTGCCAAGACACCTCATGCAAAGAAAGCTATGTTGAACATGGGTCTACATGAACACTGAGGACCCAATGCAGGACACTGGAGGCAGGAATGCTGAACAAAGTGCAAACTACAAAACTACATGCTACAAAAACTCCAGGAAGAGCTCAGTACATCAGCTCAGACAAAAAAAGAGAGAACAAAAGGAGCGTCCTCCTGACTCCTGTTGTCAATCTTGCTGTCAGACTGACAACAGAGTGAGTGAGGACGTGGACTATAAAAACGAAGGGAACTAACTGACTGCTAGAACACTGGGAAAACTCATTGGAAAGCACTCATAAAGGCTATAAAAGGGATAAAGACAAAGAAGAGCATGGCAATTACTAAAATAAAACAGGACTTACCATAACTGAGACACAGAAGACGCAGAAGATGACACAGGCAGAGTCATCTCACAACACAAAAAGAACCAAAGCTAACAAAACCCTAACACCATAAACGTGGATACGTAAGATTCAAGCTTCTTCATTTAGATTAAAACTTTCCCTTAGAAGTTCAATCTTTTCTAATTAGTTTTCCTTCACATTGTTTTGGACATTTAAAAAATACAGCTTTGTCTCCAAGCGAAAACCAAGAAGACTTTTCTTAACTTTGGACCGACAGCAGCAGGGTGCGTCCTGTCTTTCTTTGTCAGAGCATATTCCAGTCTTTTATCTTCACCTGCACATAATCTGACTGCGAGGATGAAATTCCATTCTGTTCGACAAACAGGTCGAAATTGGAACAAACAGTAAATCGAGCAAATAATGAATTTATTTTTCCTTCGCTGGAATGATGATTCCAATCTGTTGTTGGGTTTGGGACTGCCGAGTAAGATTTGGAAAACACAAGTGCATGACTTTCTGTGTGTTTTCCACTCTCAGCATATGGAGGGAGGCGAGATGGTTGATGAAACACAGGCGCTGGGGACGAGAAACAGACGCAAGCTTCTCTGGTGGTACAGTGAGACATCGCAGGCAGCCTCCTCGGTTTGAGAGCTTAAAGTTCATTTCACGAACCTTTCGCTGAAACTTGTTTTTTTGTTGCTTTTTTGCTATTTTAGGGTCAATCTAAGGTAATCTAAGATCTAAGATAATTGCTCCTGAGTAGCTCAACCTGTACTGCATGCTTACTTCTTTTCCCACAGGCTGGAAAACACAATGAATTTCAAACACACAGAAGGCTGTGTACTGCACGGAGTAGAAAGGCTTTTTTTTTGGACCAGCCTTGATGACTCGCCCTGCCACAACCATAGCTTTGGTCCACTTAAATCGTACATTGCACATATTTGCACACACTCACTGAGCCACAGAGAAACACACACACTAACTCCTTCCACACTCTTGCTCAAAAACACACCCAGCAATTTCACGACAGTCCCACCCTAACTCCCCAGAGCTTCCCAAATTCTGCTGTTATTTTTACTCGGCCTGCTTTCTCTCTAGCACTTGCGCTGATGCTTTACCACGTGTCTGAGTGCGGTCTGCATGTGTGCATCAACGCAACTACAGGAGAGGCACGGCTTAAACAGCCTGCAAAATGTGGCAGGAAAGTGACATCACGTCTGAAGAGAGAGAAATATCCTCTCGCATGCCAACAGAAAGCAATTCCCAGCAGGAGCTTGTGTTGCTGTTTTCTCCTTTTATGATTACTGGAGGTACTGTAATATAACCTGTGACTCCAAACCATTACACGAGGTCAGAGTACAGACCTGAACTGTTTCCTTTCAAGTTTAGGTCAAAGCGAGGCAGAGCCAGAGCTCGTGACCTACACTCCGACTTCATAATTACAGAGTTTATCATCTCAGTGTTTTTTTTTTTCTTCTCAGCTGAGAAGTAACACACTGAGAAGTTGTTTGGCTTTTAGTTAGGCTAAATAAGAAACTGCCAAATCTGGAAACCTATTATAGTTTGCTGACTGGAGTGAATGACAACATATCAAACATTTCAGCTGGTGGTGTTTCCCAGCCTCTAGTCATTGTGATGTTTGGTTGAGTTACATCTTCAACGTTGCCTAGACATCATTGATAGACTTCTTTTAAAGAGAACATTTGTGCTTAAGAAGTATTTACCACTATCTATAGATTAGAATAAAATCAAATATTGTTTCTCGTCAATCAACAACCTCATCCTTTTAAGTCCTCCACTGAATCTGATGCAGTTCACCATGCTGCAAATGAATTTAGATGAACACAACTGTAAATTGCTTGAAAGTATTGGTTATTTATTTAATTACTTAAAAAGTCTGGAGAAGATGTTCTGTTGATGTTTATAAACAACCATGTGCTAAAAAAAAGTCATACTGTGATTGTTGGGAAGGCTGTGCGTTGGTGCTTCACGTCGCTGGTCAGATTTGTGTTAAAAATACAGATGAACAGATGTTATGTTTGATTTTTGGCAAATACAGTCCTCCATTGCTCTTCAAATCAGTGGTTTACCAGTAGGCCACAAAAAAATGCCCAATCAAAAGACCCTGAACTACAAGCAAACTATAAGCAGAAATCAGAAAGCCGCACCAAAAATCTTGTCACTTACCCTAAATATTCTAAATATTCATATACAGAGTCTGTTAAAAGAGATAAGAAGCTGGCAGACTCAGCTTAACATGAAAATCAAGTTGTGTCCAAAGATAACAACACCAATCTACCAGCACCAATAATAATTTAGAGAATTTATGCATTGAAACCACACGTTGTCACCTGTGCGCACGAGTTTTTGTGCAGAAGAACAAATGAGAGACAATTTTATTTGGTGAACTTTAAAGCTCCTGGTAGGTTAAGTTAAAGAAAGAGGACAGGTGGAAAGACCTGACAGAGGACGCTCAGCTGATCCATCTACTGTTCACTGAAGCCTCTTCAGAAATAGTCCCAGTGAAAGGGCGGCTGTCAAGAAGCCATTCTTATGGAAGGGAAACTGAAGAAAAGGCAGAGGTATGCCAAATTACACAAGAACTGTGCTGAAAATCAGCGACAACAGGTCCTATGGAGTGTCCACAGCTGGGCTGCATTTCAGCCACTTGCGCTCAGAATCTTGTCAAAATTAATGGAATTATATACAAAGAAAAGATAACAGCATCTGGAATGTGCTTGATTGACAACAGCTTCATTTTTCAGCATAAATATGATCCCAAACACACTGCAGTTACAGGACATGCAGACCTGGATAAAAAAATGTACAAAGGATCAGTCATGGATTGGCCTCCCCAGAGCCCGGACTATTGAAGCAGTGTGTCTTGACAGAGAAAGGCAGCCAGCATCCAAAGAAGAGCTTTGAGAACCGTTCCTGAAGACCTTTTACATAAAGCTTGCCTAACACAGTGCTGAAGAACCAAGGTGGTCACACCAAAGAACAAATACTGACTTCATACCAAATATTGACTTTTAGGTTCATTAGAATTGTACAAACTCTCTTTTTTGCCTTATATCTGTGTATCTAATTCTGCAGCAACAAAACATTACTGCTCTACAGAAAAAAAATATTGACTCAGACCTGAAGAGATTCCAATAAAGTCCATAAAATAGCAGTTTGTCACTTTGATTTATGCCTGTCTTCAAGGAAGTGAATCAGCATATTTGCCTTCAAGTGTTGAACTGCTTCTTTAATGTTTTCTTAGTGAAAAAGGCCCTGAGAGATTTACATACAGCAAAGACACAGGGAAAAAGGATTATCAGCTATCAGGATCTATAAACCACACACTCAGCCCTTCTGTGCCAATTTCCATCATCACACAAACAGCGCACCTATCCTAACCTTTATAGCCAGGCTGTTGCTGAGGGATGTAACAGTGTCACCTTCTAAAAACAAACGAAACAAAGAGAGGAAAAAAAGAAATGTGGCCGGCCGAGGCACTAATTGACTCTGACACGCAGCCCAGACCCCGAGGCTAGTGTCTGAGCTTCTCTCAGTGTCAAGAAGGCGCTGTTCACAGGGACCAAGTTGTCAAAACAACCTTACAGCGCTGGAGTGGCTTAAATCTCAGAGACGAAACCCACAGTTTGTCACTGCTGTCCAAAAACAACATCACACTGAGAGCTGATATTTCCATATGCGCCTCAGCAGCGTAATGCAGTCACTTCTCTGATAAGGAGAAGGGAGTGTTTTTTTCTGCTGCCACCCATGTTATTAAAAATTTTTGGGCCCTTCTGTAATCCTAAATTCATCAGTGTCTTCGACCACAGCTTATACTTAAGATCAACATCAATCCCCAAAACGCTTGATTGATTTCTGTTTTTCTTTCCCGCATAACTTGAATATGATCAAAATAATCCTTTTTGTGGATGTTTGAAGATTTTTCTGTCATTTCCCCAACATTTAACCGCTTAGGTAATGAACTGGCATCAAAAGATTCCTTACACTTCAAAAGCCTTTGTTCTCCGTGAGGTGTATTAAAAAGAGCCACTTCGCGCTACCAGAGCCGTGACATCTGATGAGTGATCCAAGGCCGTGGCGCGGGAATAGCCACAACACTCAAAGACTTACAGACAAATAACTTGGCAGCAGTGCAGGAAATACAAACACTAAACTCATACCGACACATGCACGTTCACCTGGGACCGCAGCGATAAGGGGCATAAAGCCCACCACTGAGGAATGGTGACATTTTTAAAGCTTTAATTACATGGTTGGCTAACGGGCAGCCGGCTGTCTCACTCGGTGCAAAATTACACTATCACTGTCTAAGGCTGTGCACGAACACAAAGTCGAAAACTGACTTGCCATTCATACAAACACACCTGCCTGCTGAACCTCTGAGGCGAGGACACAGAGCGAGGACGCCCACTGCTCTGCCAGTATCACAGGGAAACCACTAACTATAAGACCAGCTGGCTCATCGACCTATACGTCCAAAAGAGCATTGAAATGCTAGCTTGATGTTAACCACGCTACAAATGAAAAGAAAATTACAGCCATCCAAGGGTAAACTCCTCTCATTCAGCTGAGAAATGAAATCAGTGAGTGGAGATTTTTTTTCTTTTCTGTCTGTTCTTCTGCAGTTTCGAATCATCCAATTACTAATCTTGCAATCAATCATCAGCTTTAGCGTTGACAGAGTACGACTGGGGAATGATGGATGAAATCCCTTACAGATAGATTCCACCACAGGGGAGGTCGAGTCTCTTCGGCTGAGCTTGCTGTGATTGTGCAGAGCTCTCAGCTGTTTGTGCCGTTTGAGCTTCTGCAGCAGAGGTGGAAAGCAAGAAAGGGTATTTAATCATAAAGTTAATACTTAATCGTGGTGCTATTTTGTTTCTATTTAAAGTCCTGTTGGTATATAGCAGCTAATTATATGCAGAGTATATGCAGAGGATTGTCTTTAATTCTTACTGCTGACCCCTGCTAAACAGACTTTTACAGCTTCTTTTAACTCTTCATTTTGGATTTTATCCTGGTGGCCACAAACATGACACCAAATGAATGCTAACATTAGTGCATTTGCTGCTGGATGTGTAAACACTTGCCTGCCAAATCAAAGGGTGTTTACAGGCTGTTTCCACTTTTCCTCACGTGCCAGAAAATCTGTTAGTGCGGCTTTACATGTGAAGCATAAAACAAGATAAAGTATCATTTACTTTTATAGTCTAAACTTGGCAACATGACAGATGAGATTTTTAGAAGACAGTTTTTGGATCCCAATCTTTATTTACCTACATAATGCCATACATAGCTTAAAGTGACTCCTCAAAAATCATCAACTTAATTCCTTGCATGCTTGTGCCAAGCTGTTCCCATTAAGTGGATTTTGAGTAAAGTAAGCCTCAACATCTGTTTGTTGTCTCGTCCTGATGCATATTATGCCAACAGAATATGCATTAATGGTTAATCCAATCAGCTTGTGTGTAAATGAGCTTGTTATACATGGGTTTAATTCAAAAATACATCTGTGCTAGAAAACACTTTGTCTGCAACATATACTGTCATACGTAATTTTTTTTTGTATTTAAATAGCTATATCAATAAAGTCATTTTTTCACTTGCAATTTTTTCCTTTCTATTCTATCACAAAAACATGTGACGTGACCAAAAACCTTTTAACACCACATGCTGTATTCAAATTAAATCGTAAAATGGTAACAGATCCATTAGAATAATCAATCAGGAGTTTTGTTGAGGTGGACACACAAACATCAGTTATTGAGGGGTCATGTCAACTGTTATTTGACTACTACTACACTCATCAATCAGACACTGTCCTCAGTGACAATTGGTATGGCAGATTTTGTAACATCATTTAGTCAAAGAGGATTTCATAATTTCTGCTATGGTCGTACATCATGTGCTATTTTGTTTGCCTACACATGTCAATAACTTGAACCTGACAAGATTATAATAACAAGCTGGGAAAACAGTGTTTTTTTAAGCTGGACTAATTCACGTGGCTTGAAATCTTATTGTTTTAAGTACACTGTATAAATACATATATTGTTAGGCATATAAAATAAGACAAAATGCTGACAATATACACTGATAATACATTGCATGACCATATGTCCAGCCCATCCTTGCTGATGCAACCACACAGTTGTGTGGATCGGTGGACAGATATACTGATGACTGGCCGAAACACGTTGGCCAAGTAATAAAATCGTTCTTTACACTACAAGTGCTGCTGGAGCTTCAGACTTTTCACTACTACACTCGACAGCCAGACACTGCCAAATAAAGGGGGGGGGGGGGGGGAAATCGATACAGCACAGCATCGCGATATGTTGCGTGGCGATTTTGTATCAATACAGCGACATCCAATATCGATAACTTATTAAATAAATGAAAATACTATGAATAAGGGGGCTCATCTCAACCTTTCTGCAAACAGTCTACATCTACTGTCCAACCCTGCTAAGTGTACAGTGATATGAGTGGTAAGCAAGATTTTGTTCAGTTAAATATAACCCATATAGTCAAAGAGGATCTCTTGATTTTCATTATAGTTATATATTTACATCCCTTACAGCTTACCTATACATGGACTATATCCCATTGCCTACATGCACACACATACAGTCTATTTATTAACTTAGACATTCTGATGAAATTAAACTGATATGGTTCTTTCATAAGGTGTAACTATGTAGCCTTTGGTAGGTGGTTGCTAGGTAACATGAAGACATAATATCTGATATAGACAAGAACGTTCAGGGGCCTAAAATGTACCTGTGTTCCCATTTTGGTTGTTCAACTCGTGATTATGTAGGAGTAGTTTGCAGGCGAACAAACAGAGCTTTTGTGTATTAGAGTAAGATTACTTTTTTTAACTTTTGGTTTGCGTTTGGTTGAACGTTTGCTAAATTAGTCAGATTTAATAAAAGACTGGTAACCCAATTTCACCAGAAAACATAAATCGGTGATGATTTATTAATAAGACTGATGTTTATTTTGGCTACTGGAAAGAAACCAGACTGCAAGTGGGATAGCTCTAACCAAGCTGATGTTCGATACTTTTTCAGCCCATCTCAATATAGCTTTTTATTTAATTTTTTTTTAAAAATTTATTTTAAGTTGGCTGGTTCCTAACAAAAATCCCAAATGGTCAAAAGAGGGCAAAAAAGCAGGCAGAAGTGTGCGGCAATCAATCTTTCCACATGTTTCTTACAATCAACACATCGAAGAAAACAAGCCTAACAAGCAGCCAAATCCTACAGCTCAGTAATTATATGCCTGAAAAACAACAACATAGGTATGAAAAAGAAAAACATGAACAGATATACTTCAGCACACATAAGGGACCTACAGATGGGGAGGGAGTAATAAGAAAGCTGCCTTGAGATGAGTAGTCTTTCTGTATCTGAAGAAATGTGGCAGGAGGGATAGTAAATTAGTTCCCGGCTCCACTGGAACCAATTAATTACCCGTATGTGTGCATTCGTGTAAGCCTGTGCGTGTCTGTTCAGTGTCAGGCCTTTGTAATTTGTCGCGTTAACATCAGAGATAGGCACAATGGCAGAAAGTTAGAGCGTTAATGAAAAGCAGAGATGAGTTTGGTTAACAGCAGCTGTTTCAACACAGAAGGGACGCAGCAGAAGTGGTCTTTGTGCGTACGCGCCTGCCCGAGCCTGCATCTCCCCGAACTTATCTCCCAAGGGTAAACTGGAACAAGAGATGAGCAGAGTTGGAGACGGAGCCTGCAGACATCTGATGTGATTGTGTCTCCGCTAGACAGAGCAAACAGATGTAGGCCTGTCTCTCTTGTCTCGCTCTTTATTTCCTCGCCGTGGTACTGAGGAATTTTGAAGGATTGCGTTTCACTGCGAGCTGAACGGACCAGTCCACTTTGACAGTTAGCCTCCTCAAAATAGAGACGCCCAAGACTTCCTGCCACTTTCAGAGGCAAGCTGCACACCTTAGCCCCAGGCATCTTGTATTTCTGGATCTACTGAGGCCATGTAAAGGCAAAAACTTATATAAGGATGGAATGTGCTACTTCAGTAATTCTTCTCCTTCTCTTTTCTGTTCACTTCTACAGGAGCAGGGCCTACGGGTAAAGACTTTAATTGGGCATTTGATTCCCACTTGGCGTCCAGAAGAAGACTTATTTTAGTCCGCGGTACAATTAGGAGGTGTAGCAAATGTTTTGATTCTGCAGTTATTTATATCACAGGCACTAATATCACAACTGCACTTTTAAAAACAAATGTGTTAAAAATTTATTTAAGTTTGCTAGCTTGGAGCTCGGTTTATATTCAGTTAAAGCTGAACCTGAAAACACGGACAACCAGCTGCTACACCGACACAAAAAAATAGAATTTAAACAAAAATCTGAAATATATTAATTTCACTAGTAAGTTTTTCGAGCCTCCGTTGCATTAATGTCAGTAATGCTTCTTGAGGTCATTGGATGAAGATATGAAAATGGTTGGTTAATAAGCTTATTTACATCTTGTGAGGACGCGAGTGAGTAAATCAAATGATTTGTGCTACGTCTTTGAAATGCACCACATTAAAGAGGCTAACTTTTAACATCAGGGCTCAGTGATTAGGATTCTGCAGGGAGGCGGTAATTGCATTTCCGTCTGTGTGATCCAGCGTATTTTCCCCACGAGAGAGGCCAGGCTGTTTTGAAACAATCACAACATCTCGCAACACCCTCTCAGAGGGGAAAAAAACTGCGAAAGCAAAGGGCAAGTGACATTAATATATGCTGAGCTGTCCATCATTGTGTGAATGATCCAAGTGCATTGTGTTTTAATAGTAGCATGCTTCTGATATCCAGCAAAATGATTTTTCTTTAAAAAGTCAATCAAACAACAAAATTTTGTACAATATAACGTACAATATCGAGACACAAAAATACAACCTCAGTTCTTAATAAGTTTGATGCTTTGTAAATGCAAATAAGAACAGAATGTGATGATTTGTAAATCTCATAAATCCAGATTTTATACTCAATAGAACATAGAAAACAGATAATTTTGAACACTGAACTTGATAACAGCAACATGTCTCAAAAAAGCTGTGAGAGAGCCACGTTTCCCACTCTGTAGCATCTCCTCTTGTTTTAACAACAGTCCAAATTATAGGAACTGAGGAATGTTGTCCCATTCTTGTCTGATATAGGATTCTAGCTGCTCAGCAGACCTGGGTCTTCTTGGTCTTTGCACCCATTAAAAAAAACTTATGGCTTCTTCTTTGGTTAACAAAGTTTAAACCTACAATTGTGGATGGTTGATAGTTATTTGTGGAGGTGTTCCTGAGCCTGTGCAGTGATTTCCATCACAGATTCATTCATCTGAGAGCCTGAAAATCTCAGCCATCTAATAGTGATTTTCAGACTTATTTCTTGCGCACTGAGACATTTTTGCAGATTCTCTGAATCTGTTGATAATATTATAGACTGTAGATGATGGGATATTCAAAGTCTTCACAATTTAATGTTGAGGGATATTATTTTAAAATGGTTCTACAACTTGAGTTTTTTGCAGATTACTTCCTCGAAGCTGCCTCTATAAGATGTTCTTTTTATACTCATGTTACTCACCTGCTGCAAATAACCTAACTAGTTATAAATCTGTTTCTTTTTATTTTACAGCCCTTTGTTGACCCCATCTAAATATTTTGCTGCATTGCTGCCATCAAAATCAATAATCAATAGGCTAATATTGATTACTGAAATAATAAAATGTCTCATTTTCAGATCATTTTTGTTCAGCCACTGGATTTGCCATCATTATGATCTGATTTTATTCACGTTGGGGTTGTATGATTTTTTAATGCACTGACTTCTGAGACTAGTAGAAATAAATGATCAAAAACACATTACATAAGGTTTAATATTATTTGACCTCATTTGCATGTTTAATCTTCCTGGTGACATCTATAAGTTTATAACAAGTGAAACACCTACATGCTATCGTTCTTACGAAATCTGCCTTCATCGTGTGCAGCATCTCCACAAACTCACACACATATTGCAAGGCTAGTTATGGATCAGGAGGGAGACCAGGTTGTCTGCCAATCAGAATCAGTTGTTTGATCTTCAGCTCCTCCCATCCATATGTTTAAATATCCTAAGACAAAATAATAAGCTCCTGATGCATTGCGTTCACAAATGTTACACAAGGCTTATAGGTATAAGAAAAAAGAACCAGTATGAATGAGTGTGTGTTTGGATGAATGCCCAGTTAGAGTAGGAAAGCGCTATATGAGTGCCAGTCCATTTACCATTTACACAATCATATAACATGCAAGCTACTGAGATTAGCTTACTAATGGACACTTTTATGTGTGTACCCCAGAAGGAAGCAAACAGCAGGCTCATCAATCTGGCAACATTCGCTTTTAAGTAAAAACATTAATTTATCTAAATATCACAGCACCATCAGTAACATTAAATTCATATAGTGGATGTTGGGTTGATTGAGGCATTAAGCAAATTGACTTAAACATTGTATTTATTAAATATTCCAGTAGTGATAGTGTGTTTCACTACTGGTTTCATTTAATTACTTTTATTATGCATTTTCTGAGCTTTCCTTTAGAAAAGTCTGCAGAGATTTAATACATGTATTTGATTAAAAATATATCCATAAATACACGTTTCCAATAAAAAAAGAGATTTTTTCACAACATTGGGAGCAAGGAATATTTTATTCCTAAACAGAGTGGATTTTTTTGACAGCATTTTCTCATTTATGCAATGCTAAAAAAAGAAAAACTTCCATCATTTCCTTTGTAAGCGAAAAACATTCATATTGATTATTATTGTAAAAGAAAATTCATGCACACTAAGACAGATGAGCCCTATTTGCATATTAAAATCTCAGTTCATCAACTAGTTTTTTAAAAATATCTTATTAACCTTAACACCATCCTCCATGTGCGGCATGAATATTCAGCACTCCAGCGCTATTTATAAAGTACTCATTGCTGACGGCTTTAACAACCCACATTTCCCCTCTAACAGAGACACTCACTGGATTACTGTAAGGTAAAAGAGCTTAAACCACGCCACATCATTATTTCACCTCACATCAATAGACGTCATTATCTACATGCTTAGGTCCAAAGGCTTAATGACCAGGTTGTCCTTCACCATGTGCTCATTAACCACTGTGACAAAGCCTTTTGTGCAGGTAGATTTCCTCTGTAAATGCCAATTGGAAGGTCATGAGAAGTACTGAATTGGAGCACAAGTTGACAAAGTGCCAGTGAAGAAATGCAGGTTAAATGAGAGTTTTACCCTGCCAAGTAAGCCCTGCCTCATGTTAACCAAACCAAACAGGAACTACTAACATCGTTAAAACTCCCAAAGTGAAATTTGCCTTTGCAGGCTGTTTCATAGACTTTCATATAATAGCACTGAGGTGGGGAGGTGGTGCATTTGAGAAGCTGCCACGCTTTGGAGACAAGAACAGGAGGGGAAACTTCAAACTTCAGAGGGAAACTGGGAAACTGAGGCTCAAGCAGATTTTCTTCGGGTGTCATTACTGATGCTGATCCCTCGGCACGTCATGCTCCGCTCTTACTAATCAGGTCTCACCATAATGTTTCCTCACTGTCTCTCTCTCTCTGATCAATGACACTCTGCCCTCCTTTAAAAGCATGAAACCTCAGACAGAAAGCGTGAACTGCACAGCTAATCCACTCCACCAGTGTACTGCTAAATTACGCTACAAAGAATGGATAGGTGGGTGCGATGAAAGTAGAGCAGGTAAAGATTATATCTGGCCACACAGGGACAATCAAAGAACTGCAAACAAAGACGTGACTCTGAAAACAGGGAGGAACCTGAACCTGCCTGGTCAGTTCCACCTTTGATTCTGACCATTTTGGAATGAGCATCACAGAGCCACATTCAATCATCGCTTCACTAATGTGCTTTACAGTATTTCAAGGTGAAAGAACTGCTGACATTGCCATTTGCAGTCAGACTTTGAGATGGTTTAGAAAAAATACGAAAAACACTTCAGGGAAGCTGTGCAGCATTCAGCTGGGAGGTCAGTTCTGGTTTTAATAAAAAAAAAAGAAAGAAGAAAAATTCAAGGCTATTTTGAGTTAGACAAAGAGCTGCAGTAGCTTGTAATTAGGCTGAAAAGTGCACTTTGCCTGAGACAGTGCGCAGAAGGCTGTTTTTATGACTATAGTTGATTTCCTCTGGTCTGAATTCAGTGGATAAAGAGAGCATGGCAGCTCCTAAAAGTGATGCAGTGGAAGGGGTTTGATATTCTTTCACAGAAAATGTATTACTAAAAGCCAAGCTGGAGCATTCACATACTCACATGTATCTGCACAGGAAGGTCCTGCAAAAACTCCCCAAATATAAAAAAGGCAAGAAGACCTCACTTCATACCCAGAGTAGCCTCTTGTAGCTATTGATTGTGATCCCATTCAGATATGCAAAGCACACCTGACCATGAGCTCTGTCTAGCTCAGGCTTGCAGAGCGCTCCTTGAAGTTGGGTCAGTCTGGGGTTGGATCATCTTCCCTCAATCTCCTCTAAAGGTTTTCACAACACTCGTGCATCTGTTTTTTTCATCACACAGACAAGTTGAAGGTGGCGTCTGTGCCCTCGGGTCAAATAAAAATTCAGACAAAGATCATCATAACCGCATATCTTATTCAATCTTTCATGGTCCAAGGGAGTTTCACATAGGTGCATTATGCAAATGTAACATTTGTAAAGCAGTCATATTGAGTGGGTACTCCAAAACCAGCAGACATGCAGAGTTTAGTTCTCGTTATTTAAAGTTATTTTCATTCACAGAGAGAGGCACAACATAAAACACATTACTATTAATTTGAACATAAATTTTGACACAGGAGGTGTCCTTCCTCCTTGTTTGCTTTAATTAAACTGCAAATTCTTCTTTGAAAGCAAATATTAAATCTGTGCTACTGTTTAACTACTGCAAAGATCCGGGTGTTACATAATTTAAAAAATTGTAGTGTTGTTTTTTTTTTTAAATAAAACATTCAAAGAGATATCACTGTGCTATCATAGTTTTGGGTTTAGAAAGCAAGCATTCACTCTTCAGCTATTCTATGTTCAGCTCGTGGCACGGCTGCCTTGAACTACCTTGTAGCAACAACACTTTGACGACTATGACGAACACTAGTGACTATTTGAGGAATTCATAGTCAGACTAATTGCAAGTCCTTGGGGTACGGTGTCACTGTGCCCCCAAAACACTGACAACACATAATAAGTTTCTTCTAATTGACCCAAATGAGCAACGTAACAAATAGCAATCACTTTGATAGTGTGTCATCACTTTCCTGTAAAAGAAATCTCAGATAGCATCAGGGATTCGAGGCTACAAAGAGTGAGGATACACATCCTGTCTGTCTGCTCATGTTCTAACCCAAAAAAGTGAGAATGCTGCATCTGTCAGAACAAATAGCACATAAAACACACTTGTAAAGCTGGAAATTGCCACATATCATAAAAGCGGTATATCTTTAAGCTTTTTTTTTAAACCTGCAAAGACATAATTATCAAAAAACCCACCCTCTGTTTTGCTAGGAAGTGGATGGATGGGCTATAATCATTATAAGAATGCATGTGTCAGCAGGTGTGCATGAGTGTGTGCAAGTGTAAACTTAAGGCTTGTGGTCGGCGTTTAATGAGTTTTGTGGGGGGGAAACTCCAAAGGGTTTCAGGATACGAGTAAGAAGCTGTAGTCTGTATTTGGGCCAGCCAGTATTAACTCTGAGCCGTTATTGCTGCAGGCTCCTCTACAACTTGATTAGGCAGGTATGAGGAAGGGACTCAGTGCGCTCTCGCTCGGCTGAAGTGAAGGCGCGCACAAGGACGAGCCGACACACACACACAAACACACGCTCAAATTAATACACAAAGGGACACACACATGCAATCTTTGTCCGTCTTTTTACCCTCTTTCCCCACCACCCCTCGCGTTTAATACAAACACAGTCCTCCAAAAACTGCCACCTGGGAGCAAAAACAATATCATCTAATCAGCTGCAACAGCTACATCAACTTCCCTGACAGATGAAGAGACGCATGAGCCCGCATGGCATGTGTCTATAGCGGTGACACGTCTAATTTAAGCTCACAGCTAAATATACAGTACAGCGCAACACTGCCCCTCTGAACTGTGCAGTTTCATGACGCCTTTGATGGCTCAACATCAAAGCTGAATATCATTGCTTTTAACTCTAATATATTAATTCACTTTCTATGTTTAGGTTTTGCCTCATATTGCTGCTGCAAAAGTTAGCTTGCCCTCGCAATGCATATTCATCCAGCATGAGCGCACACACACACACACACAAACACGCATTACAGCACCTAAGAACCACATAAGACATTAAGCTCCTGAGATTTTGGTCAGCTGGCCTAAATTTCCCTGAAATTATGGCATGTATTAATTTGGAAAAGACCTTCCTGTGTTATTATAAGAACAATTACAGGTTGTACTCTTGGTTGATACCCCCTGACTGCTCTAAATCCCCAGCAGTCAGTCATACAAATAGTGGGAGTATCTAATGTGTGGTCTCGCCTGCTGTTGTCACATTGGCCCTGGGGTCCATATGAGCTTGATTATAGGCCAAAAACAGATGTTTCTCTCTGTAAATGTGTGTGTGTGTGTGTGTGTGTGTGTGTGTGTGTGTGTGTGTGTGTGTGTGTGTGTGTGTGTATGGTCTCTTCACCAGCTTAAAGCCTGTTTGTAAAAAAGCAAAATGTGTACGTGTGTGTCTGCACAGCTGTTTACCTGGGCTAAAAGTATTTATTACTGCCGAAGCGCTTCTTTGTCAGTGTGCACATGACCCACTTATCAGTTTATGCTTACTTGTGTGCTTTTTGAGGGTGTGAGTATGAGTTCACTTTACCAGTTTAAGTTTAAGGAGTCATTAGAGAGAGAGACCAAAAAAACCCTACAACAGACAGCGCTAGCATCAGCTCGTGGTCCAATTTTAGCTCGTTAGCATCAAACAGCAACCACCTTGACTGAAAAATGAAGCAAAAACAGCAGTTTCCCAAATGGCCACTTAAGGCTGGCTCCAAAAACAAGTTAATCCCAAAAGACCCCTGTGATAACACGACCAGCTTTACAGTCAACACAAACTTGTTTACAGTATACTAAAAAAAAAAAAAAGCTGCTGCTAGCTTTTTGTTTGTTTTTCACAACTCAGATCTTTAATTTTTACTAAGTTAGCATTATTAGGGGTTTAGCATCGTTAAGTGAAAGCTGCTTGGGGACCAGAGGTGGTATAAGATGAATGGAGCTACTGTGAAGCCACCGACTCGAGGTGAGGACTTTCACCATCGCCATTTAGATGTTTTGAATCCTGATATGATTAGAGGAATAGAGGTGACTGTTAAATGTTCATTTGTTAATAGCTTACCAATCATGAATCATTAGCCATCAGCGTACCCCAGATAATCATCATTACTCAATCACAGTATGACCAAGATGTACAAAATGGACTAAATTAAGGACGAAATGAGCGACTGAGCCCATCAGCTCAAGAGGAAAGCATTTACAGAGGCAGCAGACCATAAGAAGTGGACAGGCAACCAGCTTTGATGGGGGCCATTGAGCTCACTTTGCTATTCCAAAAAGCCAAGAGAGAAATGTAGCTACAGGTAGAAAATCTAAATCTTAAGTTACAGAGACAAACAGGACACAAACATTTTCTCTAAGTGCAGAAGTGGATCAATGAACTCACACACTGCAGCTGATTGTGAGTGCACAATACACTCAACACATTTCCATTGGTTTTGCAATCTTTTAGTCGAATCATGCTTTAAAACTAGCTGCACAAGCTGATGAATTAGTTTCAAAGAGACATCAAGGGTACTTCCCACTGTCTGACCTGCATCCTCAGTGTCCTCCTCAGTCATGCTGTTTACCACAATTGCTGCAAAAGCACTAAACTACTATGAACCGAATAATTAAACTGAGCTCACACTGCAATTGCGTATCAGTGATATGGGTATTTTAGGTTTTACCAAACTGTATGAATTACTGCAACTTATAGTTAAAATGTATCAGCAGAATTTAGCTGAGGGTGCAAAGTGCCTTTACCAGGTGGGCCTGGGCCCCTTTGGCGCGTCCATAATGGAGGTAAACAGAGGTCAAGACAGAGCTGTTTTTCCACAGATTTCTACGGCATCTGAAGCTATCACCATCTGTATTGTACCTCATCAATAGACAAATTATACTAATGCAAATGCGGATGGCAATTTAATGCAATTAGACCAATTATTTCTAAACCACATAGACAGTAAAAAAAATAAACCCCAATGTCCATTACATTCACAGATAAATATCAAGTATATCTAAAGAATCATTTAAAACTCTATCTTAAAGAACCGAAGGAATTACAAACTGTTAGATGGTTAATGTTGATCGATCTGATCAGACTTCTGCACTGGCTTCATTTTATGGCATCAAAGCTCTGGACTGTCCATCTTTTATAATGTCCATAACACATGACACAGGCTGTTTTAGCTGCTAGCTGTATGATACTAACTACCTCAGCTAATTTAAAACACTGAACTGGACCTCTGAACTATGTTTATGGCTTGTTGCGCAGTTAATTGTGCTAAAAGGCCTTCTGTGTTGGTCAATAAAATTCTGGTATTACTCTATTTATACATCAACATTTCATTTCTAATGCATCTGTAGAGTCTGTGGATGCACTTTAAACACTGAGGTAGTTAGCATTAGCTAAAACTAAGATTGTGACGGCCAAAACGCCAAACAAAGCTTCAAAGCTCAACGCTTCTTTAACCGCTTATCAAATGCAGGAGAAATGGTCTGGAAAATATGCTACATTCACACCTATGGCCAATTAGAATCAAATATTAACCTAATATACATGACTTTGGACTGTAGGAAGAAGACCGAGTACTGGGAGATGCAGCTACCTACTGCAGCACCGTGCTGCCTGTCACAGTGGTCATATTTTTTAATTTATTGGCCATATTTTTTAGGCCTTAGTTAGTATTTACATGGATGTTCCTCTGTGCAAAAAATCCTATTGACTCAAACCCTCAAGTATGAGAGTGTGTATGTGTTACAGATAAAAGAATTTGATTGTGATTTAATTTGTTTTGTAGATTAGCTGTTGAAGTGTGAGGATTTTCTGTTTTTGTTCTATTTTATATCAGTGGAATCAGAATATGTTTGGGCTTGGGACTGATGGTTAGACTAAGAAATATGCCGGATCTCTTCAATCAAGAAATAACCAGCAGAAGACTCGACAGCAACAATAATCTCTTTTTGCTGCCCCAGTCTTTTGTAAGTCATACAATAAAACAGCTTTATGTGCTGATAATTATGAAGCTGTGAAGAAATCTGCCTCTCTTGGCAATATGGAAGAAAATCCACACTCTCGCCTCTCAGGTGTGCGTGTGTTTCTTTTATACTTATGTGATTTGGGGCGAAGCGTCTCCACCGGTAATCAGCAACACGCTAAGCAAATCATAACTTAAAGAAATCAGGAAAGGGAGCTCAATATCAACCTCGTGACAGTTTAAACAAACCTCCGTGTGTGAAATTGGATTTATCAGTTTAACCGGATTGGACTAATGACAAGGGGGACAATGATATTAAGCGCCTTAAAGAGGAATTTATTTTTTCTATGATCTGCGAGACGATCACTTGGGACAGTAATTTGCTGAAATAAGCACCCAAACTGGCTATTAGAGCCACCAATCGGCTCACTTGAGACCAAGAGGCATGTTTCACAAAAGCAATTTGTGAGCACGATACACTCTGCCAGCCTCCTGTTTCACAAATAACTGTCACACACAGACAGCAGCTAAATTAGCAGGTTCAACGGCGCTTCAGTATGGTCTTTCGTCTGGTTCCCCAGCAAGCCTCTGCAATCTGCAGTCACCCACGGCGCTCTTCTCAGTGTAGGCTGGTAAAGATGCGCTCACGTGATCACCTGACCACATTATTTCTGTTTTGCTAAACAAAAGCGACTTCAAAATGTAATTTGTGATATTTCAAGATCATTTGTTTACAAAGAGACTGCTTCAGAGAGATGAGTTGTTGAATCCTGTAAAATGAATTTGCTCCTCCGTGTCAAGGCGGGTGGCATGTTATCAAAAACGGCAGCGGTATTTCAAACAGATCTGCTTACTTTTTGTTGCTGTAATGTCTCCGATTTTATCGACTCAAAGTATAAATCTTTTCTCGTGGTGAAATGTGAACTGGCAGCTCTTCTGATTTTCCGTCTTGTGTCAGTAAACTGAATTGTCCTACAGAATACCGTCACAGAAACCCAAAAGGGAATTATCACATGGTTACACTCAAACGCGTGGAGTCGATAGATGAAGTCAGAACGAATTTAGGTCCTAACTTTACTGCAAATCACTCTCCAGCAAGTGGATGCCTGCATCAGTGATATCTGCTGTGCGTGTTATTTTTGTTCAAGTGTGCAAATGTGCGCGAGTGCAAGTGTGTCTTCATCGGAGGCACTGAGCTACTCAACTGACTGAAAGGCTGAAACTCCAAGAAGAAAACGAGCCTCACACTGACCCACTCTTCTACAGCGACAGGCGAAGGAGTTGAGAGGGAGATGGGGCGAGAAAGTCGTTGAGGGTCACTTGAGGTAGATTACTGGAGAGAGGCCGGTAATAATGAGATGCATACAAGAACAGAGGATGAAGGAGATGCAGGAGAGGATGAAGGGTAGTGGTTGGGTGAGATAAAATTGAGGGAGAGGGCAGGGATGGAGGAGGTTGGAGTAAAGAGAAGAGGGATGTTAGAGGTTAGGTGTGAACAAAAGGAGCAGTGAGCGAGGAGGAGAATGGACGGGATTAAGAGAACATCGAGGTTCAGGTGGAAACAAAGAGGAGTTTAGGAGCCCTTCAGAGCAAGGAAAGAAGGGCTGGAGGTGAAGTGTGGCTTTGCTGTGAGGAGTTCCTGGGATCTCCATAAATCAAACATACCACATGCCATAAAACAAGAGTTTTTCGCATCTCTGCAGTCCAGCACTTGTCAGGAAAAGCGGCCCCGCGGAGGTAATTGAATCAGGACACAAAAACAACAGAACAGACTCACGTTGAGGCGGTCGGGCGCAGCTGGGAAAGCAAAAGAGACCCTTCTTTTAAAGGAAATGGAAAGGAACGACCAGGGGAAATAGTGGTATTTGGAGACCGAGGTGTCCAGAGAGCTGATTCTACACGGCCTTTCACACAAGCCAGGGCTCCAGGTGCAGCACAAAGCAGGTCTGTTTCACAGCCTGTTCCCCACCACCTCCTCTACACCTCGAGTCTCACCCATCCTTTTTTTTATCGTTTTGTTTAATGTAAACTGCAAACATATGACTGCAATCAACCATCACGCTGTGAAATGACAACAGAAAGGGTGAAAATGGATTCAGATTTGTCCCCTGACAAAAAGGACGTGCAGCTTAAAATAAACCAGTCTGCACAAAAATACCTGCGACAGCCTGTCTGCTTTTACAGGCTGCGAGCATGTTGCGGGGACGGGAAGAAGCTGCTGACTTTAAAGCGCTCTGTTTTGCAGCGTGCTTTTAATTGGGCTCGTCCAGTAAACTACCACTATTGTAAAGGGGAAATTGCCTGTAAAAACTCGGTGAAGACTCACTCTGGGAGCAGCATGTGAATAAACACAAACAACACTAGGTGTAAATGAGCCTAATGGGGGTGGGGGGGGGGGGCTGAATCGTATCTACAGCTGGCCCAGACTGTTAATGTCTGCACTTTTTCTATTAGACGGGACCCCCTGGCTGCCTCGTACAATTATGTTATTCTTCTGGGACTGTGAGTGTGGGTGTCTGCACTGTGAGACGGTGTCTGGAGGTGATAAAACAGCAGAAAGCACATAAATAATGACTTAATGATCCCCTCCACCCTAAGCTGTAATGATGACGATGGAGTTTTGCAACCCGGGGACGCTGGTGGAGGCGGGTGGGGTAATCCACATGTGGCCTCCAGGTGTGCTTAACTTCTACAATGTTACTTCTTAACCTCTAAACTCACCAAGGCTACACTCACTTTTACTTTGTTCCTTCTGCACCGTCCACACCGCCGCGTATACGGCTAGAAATGTTAAGCTTTTCTCGCGTGGGCACGAAAGCTGTTTTCAGGAGAATAAAACCGCTGAACATTTATCTTCTTTTTAAGGAGAGGACGCCACAATATGTGTGTGCGTGTACACAATGGAAAGAAAAAAAGAAATGGGTAATTTTGACTGACAGACTGGGAGGAATCAGACGCCGAATCAGACGTGCGGCTAAATTATAGTGTAGTCACTGAGGCAGAGATAAGAGTTTGCGTAATTGTCCAGGTACGTTCTGCTGCCAATGCTTTACAACAAAAGCAGTAAATCATGTGGCTGTAAACTGTAATTAACATCCTTTTGCCTCCTTCCCGTTAATCATGCTCCACGGCTAAATATTGATGTGTTTGAGACATTTTTGAATGTCGTGCTGAAGGTGTTTTTAATTATTTTGCCAACAACTAATTGGCTTTAGCGGCGTCTGGGAAGCTCAGGAGTTCAGCGAGAACTCTGAATGTCATCGATTTACACTGACAGTCGGGGGGTGGGGGGAGATGTAGCACTAAAGAGTGAGAATCAAAGAAGAAATAACGTAAGCGTAATCTGCCAATTAGTATAATTGCTTCAGCTAAAAACGATGAACCCTGGATCCCAGAGAGGCTGAGAAATCGCACGTAGTCCACATATGTTTTAAAAACCAGGCTAAGAAGAAGCATATATTTGGAAGGAGAAAGTGTTAATCAAAATATATAAGGAGTCAGCGCAGGTGTGCAACTGCGTTGACGACAGTGACAGATTACATTAGGTGATCTGCCACAGCCACCATAGTGAATCATGGCAAACTCTAATTATATTTTGACTTTACTGTGATCACCATTAATTAACACAATTATCATCAAAAATTTTTAACAGAGGATTTCCTTGAACTTTAGTTCAGCCAGAGATACTTTCATTCATCCACGTGCATACATATAAAGCCTGAAGCTGAGAGGAGCAAAAACAAGAATACAGAACACAGTAGCCACCACGGACACAACACATGGCTTTGATGGAGTCAACATAAAAAGGAAGGGCTGGGGTAAAGGTGGGTAGCAAAGTGGCCTGCAGAGGCAGCAGCAACTGCAGACAGGCTAAGAAGCACACTGGGTTTAAAAGACCAGACAAATCAGGATCAGCGTCCCTGTAAAATGGAACGACAGTTTTATATAGATTATCTTATTTTCCTAGTTGCTGGAAGCCAACTATAATTCAGCAATAAATGAAAACAAAACGGCTCCAAATCCTGCTGTTATGTAATTAACACACAAACACTCCGAGTTAAAGTGGGAAGAAGGATTGTTGGCACCCCTCAGTGAGTTACTGAATCATGACGGTGCTCCCTGACCTTCCCCCGTATCAGACGAAGGTAAGCGAAAAAGATTTCTTCCCTCTGGGGATGAGTATAGCAGTAACATCATGGTTTTCAGTGCAGGGTGAGAAGGAGGGTGGATATTGTAATGGGGCTGAGGAAAGAAGAGATGTCTAATTTTCTCTAAAACACCCAGAATGGTTTGTGGATCTCCAGATGCATATCTCAGGCTTTTGTAACACATTCGGAGACATTAAAAAGAAAGAAATGGGCTTTATTCGCACAATTACCTCCTGAGTATCAGCTGCTTGATGGTGTCTAGCAACAACTTCCTCTTCACATTGTGCAATACAACTCCTTTTTTTTTGTGTGCTCTTCTAAAGTCAATAAAACGACATTGACCCTGCTAGAAAGGGTGCCCTTTTGCCCTCTGCTGTTGCAGTGATGGGAGTACTTTTCTACCCAGAAAGCCCTTGGGGAATAGCGTGAAGCACAAAATAGATCAGGATGCTACGGGGCCCCTGGCTTCATAAGGGCAGAAGTCTATTTTTAATGACAAGCGGAGCACCGCAACACAGTGTGGCGGCAGGGCAAGTCCAGAGGAAATTTATCCGCTGCGTAGGAGTTCCCTCGCTCACTGCGCTTGTCTGAAGAGTTCTGAGGCTTAAATCAAAAACAACTGCAGAGGGTTTTACCTGCAACAGAAAATCTATTTTGTTGAGCTCATCTCAGCTGGTGCTCATTAAGGAAAACTTGGGCTTTTCGTTTTGTGCAAAATTTTGTGCAAAATTTGCAAGATTTTTTTGCATCTGTGCACATTTCCTCCATTTTTGCATGTATCTGTATTTGAAAGGGCAGCTGGGGAGGAGGGGTCAGATTTAGGGTCAGGCCGGGGTTGCGACCAAACCCATTCCTGAGAAAGTGAAATTGGAGCCTTTCCTCTTGAGCCACTGCATCCTGCTTGACCTCCAGAGTCCTGCATATATGCGCCTGAGCTGCATGTGAAACAAAGAGCAGAAGTATTCCTATTTTTTCAGATTTGTACACAGAGATATTTTTGTTACTGCCTCTACTCTCTCTGCCTATTCTCAGGGAATTATTTGTTGATTTCACTTTTCCATCTGACAGCCTCTGTTTCTTTTCCTTAGTCGAATCTCAGCCTACACTGCGCGATGCTGCAGGGTTTAAAGCTCATCTCCTCCGTACCACAGAAATACACACAATACACACCTTAAACTATGTGTACAATGCAATGTGTGTTTTAGGCGCTTTGGAGTTTCCTTGTATTTGAGTTTTCTTTTTTCTATGCAGGAACAAGGAGCGAGGGGAGGAAAAAAAACACATCTCATCTCATCCTAAAGCATCTTTTAACAATCCTCTTCAGTCCCAATAGGGCAGCACGGCGGAAGCAGCACAGGCAGAGAGTCAGCACAACTCTTGAACGTAACTCACTTCTCTGGGGAACTGAGCAACACAATAGAGCCGGAGCAGGATAGAAACATTCTTTGGTTTCAGCATAATCAGATGACTGTATTACACTGTCTACTGAAAAAAGGATACTGATGGCAATACCTCTACAATTACTCATTGTCTTTTGGAGCAACTGATATCCTTATCGCTGAAGCCCAGTACCTGGCTCGACTTAATGTTCCACAACAAACTAGCCCGTGAAATCAAACTCTCACCTGCGTGCAACAGCAGTCAGCTCCACATGACCACATCCTCTTATACGCAGATAATAATAACAACAATAGTAATATTAAAAATCAAGCCAGCTCAACATGCTGAAAAGCTACAAAATAAGGTACCTGCTCCTGGCAGGCATCCACCCAGTTTCCAGCTGAGGGCTCATTCTTCCTAATAGTTTATTCAAGTAAGAATGAAATGTTATTCAGAAGGAATAATAAGTGGTTTGTTACTCACTGCTGGTGGTTTAGATCGGACCACACATCCTCTGTGTGGTTTCACCTTCAGAACTGAGAAGGCATTGTGCCTATGACCGGGTAGACTACACATTCGCACTGAAGCTCCACACAGACCGGTAAAGAGGGTGACTCATGAGAGTCTCATGTCTGAAGACTGTTTGCGGGCAAAGGTTTGAAAACAAGGAGCTCTTTGCCACACGACTGTGTTGTCTTGCTTTTATGTTATGGTATTTTATTAAACATAATACATTTGTAAGTGCTTCGATGTTATATACATTGTGGAATTGATAGACAACTTATTCTTGATAGACAAATGGATGTTGTTAACCTTTGTTGTTCACTTTTGCATGTTTAAGGGAGATATTAGCTTTTAATTCCATGATTCCTTCAGTCAGGCTAAAAACAGCTGCATGAACCTCGTGCAGTATTGAGATCATTCACATAAGAGTGTTTTAACCTATAGTTTGTTTACTATTTGCTAAACTTTAAGCTTTTCCTCCTGATTTTTCTACACAGAGAAAAATCCAAGTCAGTCCACTCATTGACTCAGATGTGTCTGGACCGAGAGCAACACAAGTAAATACAGGAAGAAGGTGCCATGTTCTTCTATATTGGAGAACACAGAGAATTTACCTTGATTTCACGGCTAGTTGCTGTCCCCTACAGACCATTGCACATTTCTAGTACCTTTCCACATCCCAGAATACAACGAATCCATGGCTACAAGAAGTTTTTCAACTCAAACGTACACCTGGTAGCTGGTTCGGATTGAGGTTGGCTCACGTTCACACCATAAACGAACGTCTCTTGAGTTAATTTGGAATCGCACCAAAACCACCTCCTCCAATAGGTCTTGGTGCGGTTGCTTTGGTCCACGATTACTTTATTCACACCTGCATAAATGAACCACACCCAGGGGAAAACGGACCAGAGTTCGATCTAAATGGATGAAACACTGCAAGTGTGAAAAAAGTTTAAAAAGTTAAAATATCAATACAACAATTAAATTATAGTTCATCACATAAAAACTCTTTTGTAAGTTATTACTACATATGATCCTATTATTATTGACCTTTATGTTATTGAGTGTAGACGTGAATGTAAATCTAACTGGCTGTTTGTCACCCTGTGTTGGCGCTGTGATAGGCTGCCGACCTGTACCCCACCTTTTACTATATGTCAGGTGGGACAGGCTCAAAACCCCCTTGCTCTCCCGAATTAAATAAGCAGTAGAAAATGGATGGATCCAATTAAATGATTACCTTGGATAAGCAGTAATAATGGATCAGTGTGGAAAAAGTGTTCCACCGTTGTGGTTGGTTTTTATGATGTTAAATATTTAGTCCACAGGTATTCAAAGTAAGAGCCAAAGGGTCATAAGAGTGATCTAAGTATAATCCTGAGATAATAAGCAGTGTGGGAAAGACAATCTCTGTTCTGGATTTGTTCTGGTTTGTGGCGTTTTCATCTTTTGGTGTAAAATTTTAGACGATAAATGCCAATGCTTCTTTGGGGGGAACTGCCAACAATAAGAAGCCCAAATGCAGTGTAGTTTTTAAGCCAAGAAATCTTGGGGGCTATTTGTTTAATCTCTTATATTGAAGCATATTTTTAAAGCTGATTATGGGTATTTGTATAAGATCTAAAAAAAAAAAAAAAGTAGCTACAAAACAGCCGTTGACGCATATTTCCAAAAGTAGAGTGGATTAGAAACTTGTAAAAGCATAAAAAAGGAGACGCTGTGTCAACCTATTCAGAATTAAAAACTTCTTAACTATTTTCCACAACCCGGGATGCAGATATTTGGCAAAAACTGCCAAATTTCTGCTTCAAACTGAGGCAGCTGGGACTAGGAAATGAGCTTCTCTGATCTTTGTGGCAAATAAAATTGTTTTTTTTTCTGAAGAGACAGTAAAGGAATGCAGTCAGGACACATCTGAAAGTGTAAAAGTAGAGATTTTGAGGATTTTGAAAAGTGACATAGACATATAACCTTTATACCAATTTTCCCTTCCATTGCCTTACTCTTTTCTATCACCTGTCCTCTTCCTCTGCCTCCTGTCTTTCATCATCTTTCCTTCTCTTGATGTCTTAGCTCTCTTTTCTCTGTCTTGTTTGGTCCTGTCCTGCCCCTTTTTCCCTCTCTGAGGACGTCTTGCACTGACAGCTGAATCCAGCAGACAGATGCATCCGGGAACAGACTGGACTGCTGCCTCTTGAGGGAACCTCCTCCTTGTACACTTAACAATTTCCCTCAGACCCGTTCACCCTGCCTGTCTGCTCATCTGCCTATCACCCTTTCCATCTCCATTTCTTCAGTTTTCTTTCCCCTGCCCTTTATTTTTCCATTCAAAAAGCAGGCACCTCCCCTCTTTGTTGGGCAAACTTAAGCTCTTATCTTTTCACCTATATCTGCGTCGTCGCCTCTCCTTTTCTCTCTTTATGTCTCTCCTCTAATCTCCCTCTGCATCTCTCTTCCATTCCCATTTTTTTCCCCGCGTGGCCAAACTACAAGAAGTGGGCCGCTTTATCTTTTTAGATGTTATCGCAAACTTTCATATGAGGTCGAATAAAAAAGAATATAGCACCCTCTGTAATTCCGTTTCCTCCTTCATCTGCTGAGGGACGCATCCTCTTGCAACTTGAATATTTTTTCTTCCCTTCCTTTTCTTGTCTTTTTTTTTCGAGGATATTGCACTGATTAGCCCATCGTAATGATTTCAAAGTAGAGATAAATGTTTTCATTTGCTGAAGATTAAAGTATTTTCTGTATTTATATCCTCTCACTGATCAAATTAGAGCCTCTCCGGCTGTTTGCGGCGCTGCGATAGATGAAGCTCCGATAGTACTAAACGCATCACATCAAAAGAGCTTCTTATCGTATAATGATATGCTCCATAAAGATAAGGAGCAAGCATTTTCGTCCCACGAGGAGTTAAAAAAAAACAAAACTCAAACCCGCGACCGATTGCGAGCTACATAGTCTCCTGTTTATTCGAAGGCATACGGTAAACACAAATAAAAGCGCAGAAATCACACACATGGGCCTGCTTTAGTAGTGGGTGGGCGCCTAATTTAGTTGTGACTATACATAGCAAAGAGTCTCAAAGTCTCGCAGGAGGCAGTCCAGTTTTGCTCTCATCTCAGAGGTACAAGCTGCAGCCTGAAAGAAGAAGCTCCTACAAAAGGGGAAATATACGAGCTGAGCGCCGCTATCAAATGATCCTCTCATTCATGCTTCAAAGTCATTCATCTTCCAGAGAAATACAGCAGGGTGACGGCCCGGAGAGGGAGAAAAGTGTGTATTTCCCCCTGTGTATGTCTGCATGTGTGTTCGGTGACAACTCATGACTCATTTCACCCTTCAAACAGCCCCGTGGCACTCAATCAGTCAATAAACAAAGACCAGCAAAGCTTCTCCTCCACTCTTTTTTTGCCCCCGCCTCTCTTTTAAAGAAAAAAAAGCCTCTTTTCACCTCTTTTCCCCTGACTCATTACACCTCATCACACACTCTCTCCACGCTCCCGCCTTCTCATCCTACCCCCCACCTCTCAGCGACTCTCCTGGCTAGCTTCATCCCGACGCAAGTGTAAATGGAAGACTACAATACACTCCGAAACTTAAAGTTTACAATAATCGCCTCTCCTGATGTCACAAAAAAGAGTGAAAGTTGGGAGCCCTCTCTGTTCAACCTTTCAAACACCCTCTCAGCTTGATCCTTAGTAGGGAGAAAGAGGCTTTGGGGATTATTCAATCATGACCCAAATAGTCCGCTCTGTGTTTCGCCTGCGCTGGCATCGTGGTTAAAAGACAGATTCCTCCACTATCTGAGTGGGGTTGGAGGTTGTCGCGAAAGAGGGGGACAGAGCTAATGCAGTGTAGCTGTGCTGGCGAGTGACGGCTGGTTTAGTGGTGCTAATTCCTTCTGACGTGTGGACATGCGAAGGGATGTTTAACTCAAACCGCAGGCGTTCACTCTTGGATCCAAGCAGCAGAAGCAATAGCACATCCAGGATCACATATCGCTCGCTCGCACCTCCCTGCCTCACTCTGAACTCAAATTATTTCCTACACCTGCCTTTGCGCTGCTTCTGCTGTTTAGCATGCAGTGTGAAATTACCACAGCTTCCTCTGTCTGTTTTACAAGGATAGGTCCCATCAGAGAACTGGTGTGTTTGTGCATGTCTGTGTGTGTGTGTCTCTTTTTACACGTGCACTTTTTTTATCGTTTCATTTCCACCTCTTTTGCATGTCAGTCTTAATTTTGCACCTGTACGTGCCTTGTTTTTACTTTAGCTCACTTTACCCCGACTGAGCAGCACTGTAATATAATATTCCTCGCAGGAAAACAGACTCACAACGTGAGTTTTGGAAAAGATGGCGCCATGTTCGTTTTTTAAATAGCGTCAAACCTTTCACGGGTGACCTTGACGGAAAGGGACTCGGATCTCCGTGCGGCACACAGAGACGTCGACTTTTGTGAGGATAAACAACAGATGCTTTGGGGTTGCATTATGCATCCCACTTCATAACTTCCTCGCGCTCTCTGTGGCAACTGTTAGGACACTTTGGCCTTTAAAGAACAGAAGTGGAGTGGCTGATAAACTTTCATTTTGCCAACATTTTCATTTCCTCTCAACAGCCTTTCAAATCCCCGGTAGGAAACCTTGAGAGTAGCCATAGCAACATTGCACCATCTCGCTATATCACTGACAATGACAGAAGTGAAAAAGAAAGAAAAGGAGAAAAAAATGCTTAGTTTCACCCTGGCAACTTTCTCTTTTGTGTCAGGACAGGTCAGAAATGGCACAAACGGGCACTGAACTCCCCTCAAAATGAATTATAAAGTTAAACAGTCATCCAACATGTGGGATGATTCTCTGGAGCTGCCACAGTCTTGAACTCAAAAGTGGCAGGAGGACCAAGGAGGAGGGATGAGATAATGGCAAAGTGGTTGTGATGTATAAATAGCCTGTGGTAGCTTGAGGACAAAGCACAGCGGGAATGAGCAGAAAACCACTTCAGCTATTGTTTGCGACTCCAAGTTTCCTTGCTTAGGAGCAATAAATCATCCATTTGGGGAGAATTAGTCAAATCTGGCCTTCCATGCAGTTCTCACCCAATAAACTCAACATCTTTTGTGAGGCTGCGTGTACAGAGACAAACTATAACAAAACCCCATCTTGCTGGTGTCACACAAATAAGTAACCAATGGGGCCTTAGAGAGGCCAGAGGCTAATGGTTGTTTAGTTTGCACGTGCAAGACAATGCCTTTCGCTTTCCCTCCCCATGGAGCTCGACCCCCGAGGGGATGTTGAATCACAAAGGTCGACAACAATGGGGCTTGTCATTCAATCAGTTTCCACGGTGACCACACAGTCTCACCGTGCTCCGACACCACCAGAGTCATCGCAGAACATCTTCAGGCTGGGACTAATTGCCGTGTTTCTGCTGGGGTTCTGTGTCAGCGCTCAGGCAAACTCCCCACGCAACACAAATATCAATCACGGCTAATCATATGCTGCTCCTCACAGCGCGCTGGAATGTGGAGCAAGTTTACATACAATGGGCTCATGTGAGCCTGCTGCTCGTCTCTCTGTCAGTGCAGGAGTTGGTGGTGGGGTTTTTTTTTGCACGCCACAAATACTGCTTATTACAGTTTCCCCTGTAAACGATCATTAGCAAACACAGTTTTTCCTGTTTTGTCCAAGCAACCGTCCAAAACTCAAAGATAACAAATGCACTTTTATCAGAGACCAAGAAAACGCAGCAAATGTTCACATCTGAGAAGCTAGAACCACTAATCTGGATTAAAAGTTACTTAAAAGATTTATTAAGCTTCAAAGTAAATGGCAGTTTCCTCAATTAATTGTTTACTTTTTCTCTCTTTAAACTGATGACTACAGCTCTGAGCCTTTTTTCCTCTCTCCCCATTCAATATTTCTCAAGCATTTCAGCAATTTTGTCCCAAAAACTTCCTAGCACTTATTTCCTCTTTTATTTCCCCTTTTTCTTTTCCAAAGGGACTTTAGCTTCCAGCGTCTAATAAAAGGCCTGAATAATTCTTCCATCTGGATGATGGTCACTTATTTCCACTGGTGTGATGGCACATACGAGTCGAGTCCCAGCATCCTTAAGGTCAATACTTAAGAGACATCCAAAAAAACCCTTGCAAAACCGATAAAAACAGCGAGTCTGAATGGAGAAAAGAGTTTGGCATGGGTTGGACATTCTGGACACGACATGTGAGAAAAATGTGCACGATTTTGTAAAAGGTGTTTGGCTCAAGCCAGGAAAAACATTGGGGAAAAGCAACTTAGTTAACAATTATAATGTACACTCATCAGCATAGTCACAGTTGGAGATTAGCAACCCTCTAAACGTGCTGCAAGGACAGGCTCATGAGGGGCATTGAGGTAGCAGCAGAACCACATACATAAACTCCTCACAGCAGAAATCTTTCCATCTCTTCTTTTCCCCCTTCACAGCAGATCCCTCAGTATATTTAACTTGTCCTTTCTCATTTTTTTAACCAACTCACTGACGAATATGATGAATGCCATGTCAGTTTGGCTTTTGTGGAAGAGTTCTGCTTGATTGATTTTTTTTCAACATAAAAAAAGTTAAAATGAAGCTTTTATTCCAATAGCAAAATAACTTCTCTTTCTTTTCTTTTTTTGATAGTTTAACAAAAACCCTGGGTAAAAAAAAAAAAAGCCTCCAAGGACAGCTCTGGCTGTGCAATGTGTGAGTGAGCAGAATTAAATTTGAGGTGCACGGCTGAAAAGTTTGAATACCTCAACAAAGAGATCAGCAGAATGAAATAAACTCGGCACATCTTGTTATTGTGATTAAATGAAAATTACTAGCATTAAACCGCGGAAAATCAGTGCCTCTCAAAGGGCACTCATTCATTCTTGTGGAATCAAAACGGTGAGAAAGAAAAATTCAACAAAAGCTGCAGAGATTGAAATCTTTACTCTATCAAAGCAGGAGCAAAACATTACATATAAAAGCAAGGACTTTTATTATAAGGAAAAATAATAATAAGTGGAATAAATCCTTGAATAACATCAAATTTTGTTTTAATGGTTAACTAAAGAAGACGTGGATGTGAAAATTCAACAACTTGTCTCCCGTGATGCCTCTGATGTTTTCAGGATTGGTGCACTGCCATTTGCTATACTGTTGGGCCCTTTTCCCCCCTTATTTGTTTTCTTTTTAAAAATTGTGACACACATATTTTCCAAGCATCTCCCAAAATAAGTCGGAAGGAGTGAATGAAGCAGAGGCTTAGCTATTAGATCGTGACATGAAACCCTAATCAGCTGTAATGAGATATTAGAAAGAGGAAAGCGAAAAGCCAGACACTGCTGCGAATGTGTGAGATGTAAAGATCTGATGAAAGCTGTGAGGTACCTGCTGATGGCCGCACTCTGCCAGCACCACCAAGCGGCGAGACGTCGCAGAGCACAATGCAAAACTTCTAAAACTGATTATTTACCCCATTGTGGAGAAGTGCAGGCATGTGCCCCAAGGCATGCAACCCTATCCCCATCCTGCCGGATACTGTTTGGATTTTTTACGCATGTTAACGTGTGATTTAAGTACAAAATGTCATTTAAAGATGAGTTAAAGTCGTCCGTTGTGATCAGGAGAAAAACATGTTAAGAAATGCAGAAATCAGACGCATATCTGAATAACATCAATACTGGCGCAGAGCTTAAAATAAAACAAAAAAACAAAAAAAAAAAAACGCTTTTTATTTTCCATGTCTTACCAAGTGAGGTGTCCAACTCCCGGTCATCTAGTAGGGAGCGAAGCTGCGTGTCTTGTCCCGGTGAGAACAGCGCAGAGGAAAAAGACAGAAAGCAAATATGAGCTAAGGAGAAAATATCCTCACTTCAGCTGTGCCTCTGGTCAGAAATGGACCTCAGTAAAACTCGGTTAAACGGAGATGGTGCCGTCTCCGTACCTCCGGAGGAGCCCCGTGTGCTATCTCTGCTCCCACGGAGGAGCGCTCTGGTGCCGGTGGCTCCTCGGCGCACGATCTGTAATCGGACACCGCACTGTCGCGCTGCGCCACAGACGATATGCCTCCGCTGTGTGGCGAAAAAGCGACGGCGCGTTAAAAGCAAAACTTTCCTTGCGCTAAAACGCTCAGCACCTGTGCGAGAGGAGCGGGAGGAGCGGAGGCGGCTGATGCGCCCGGTGCTGCTGGCGGTTACAGCTGCGCAGGGTTGCGAGCAGGGTTTTGATGGCTGAGGACTGCGCCCCCACTTTGCGCGTCCACTCCAGCAGCAGCAGCAGCAGCAGCGAGGAGAGACGTGGCAGCGGCGCACAGCTGCCCTGCAGGTGGAGGAGAGGACTAGAGCTCACTGAGCGCTGGAGCTACAAGTGGGATGACAGATTTGGAAGATCTTCAGTTTTTTCTTTTGTTTTCTTTCTTTTTAAACGTATTTATCTAGTCATGCACTTGTTTTCAGGTGTGAAAATCTCCTCTAGATCGAGAACCTTCACAGACATCCTCTAGATCTTCTCTTTCATGAAGGTCAGAGGTCAGTGTCATAATCTGAAAAGCACTCCCTCCATTTTTTTAATTGAACTCATTTGCATTGAATCCTCAGGGTGCGTTCAGCTACATTTGGAAATATAATCCTTCTTCAAAGGGCTTAAATTTAATTTTTCATATATTATAGATTTTTTGAGTCAGCTACCAATCATGTGCACAATTGGTGAGCTAGTGAAGGACACTTCAGCAGAGAGGGTGCTTGCTGCAAGTGGGTTTGAACCCTGTCATGTATATATCTCTAACCATGAGACCCAGCTGCTCAGTATTGTGCGAATCCTTCAGATAGACAAAAGCCACTCGCCGCTCTCTCAAGTTCATTGAACAGCAAATTCATCTCATCAGAAAGTAAAGATTTAACATGTAGGTTATGATATGTGTGTGTCTGTTTCTGTGTGTGTGTGTGTGTGTGTGTGTGTGTGTGTGTGTGTGTGTGTCTAAGAGCGAGAGAGAAAGAAGAGAGAAGCAAGACAGAAAGTGACAGTGGCGTGTGTCTGCGCCTTTGTATATTTTAATAGCGACATCCCCCGGTTCAATTACCTATTTATCCCCTGGTGAATGAGCGCAGCCCTCTATCAAGCTCCAAAAGCCCAAACAGCCGTACACAGCTTTAAGGCTGTGACTGAAAGTGTGTCTGTCTTTTTGACAGACACGCTGGAGAGTCGACAACAGCCTGTTAATATGCCTCTTCGTTAAACCAGAACATGCCTCTGTGAATGCTTCTGCTCCCCTGTATCCACATCTAAATTCAAATCAGGTAATTTTCATAAAAATGTCGCTACCCACAACGGGATAGGGGGGGTGGGGGGTAAAGCTGAGATTTACATTTCAAGTGGCCTCTGTGCAACTCTGGGAAATGCGTGGGTAACCTTTTCTGTTCTCTTGCTGCGCAGCGAGATGCAAAGGGAGCAGATCTGCGTTCTTAAAATATCAGAACAGATTGGATAGAGATATGCAATGCCAAAGGCAATGGTAGTGACTGACAAATACAATGAAACAATAAATTGAGCTCTGATACAATGAAGTGACTTTGAGGCAGTAGCTTGCACTTTCATCAGCTGAAAACGCTGTGACCTCCAGAACTTTTTCACTTTGCTTCAGGAATTTCAGGCTCTCTTTTAGTTCGCTTGGTTTGCTCTCCCGCACAATAGATGTTTTACTCCCTCACGGCCAACGGCGAAAACCCGCCGAGCTGCAGCTCAACTTCAGAGCGAAGGAAAAACAACGGCGTGTCTTTGAATGGGCCATCAGAGTCGGCGATGGATGATTGTGAGTATATTAGCCTGTGATGGGGAGGCGTAAGAATGAATCAAAGTTACACAGGAGCTTGTGTCTCTGTGTGTGTGTTTGTGGAGGTGTGTGCGGCTACCTTTGTTGCTTTGCATTCCTGTTTTGATGTCAGGCAAATGCACTCAAGTTTCTAGGCAACCACAGAAGAAGTCTCCTATAATTCACCCCGTCCTGTAAGATCTTCGTGGGATGTATTTGTGTGTGTGTGCTTGCTGTTTGTGTATTGTTTCATCTGGCAGCTTCTTTGAGGAATTGGAGATTTCAGCCTTCTATGTGACTGAATAATGGTTCAAAAATATTGTCACGATGAAAGAAACTGAAGGCCAGCTTTTATGTATATAAAAAATAATAATACCAGAAGGGAAAAGCAATGTCTGTTCATTTTTTGTCATATTTCCTTCATGCAAGCATGTCCATTTGTAGTGTGTGTCTCTATACACTGATGGAAGGAGATACTAACAGCAGGCCAAGCCCCTGCTTTAGTGCCAAACCTCAACCGACCACAGTCGAGCCCCTAAAATCACTTTGTCACACAGGCCATCTGTCACGCAGTTTCTCTGCCGTTTAAAGCCCCACGTCATCTCTCACCTCGCAAACACAACCCGTCAGCCAACCTGGCAGCCGCCTGGACACTCACAAAACACACGCTCGCCGACACGCAAGTGCAACAGCGCTCACATGTTGTGGAGCACTCGCATGCTAATACGAGAGTGACTACAAGCGGCTGAGTCAAGCTGGAACTCAGGAGGTTGAGAGTACGTGTGAGTAAGAGGCAAGAAAGATGTTTTGGTCATTTCCCAGGAGAGGAAGAGTTGTGGAATAAAAGGGGGCACATGAAAAGATAGCAAGGGTGAGAGAAAGAGAGAGAGAAGAGCCGGCCAGCTGTGAAAGACTGCAGTCATTCCTCACTCTGAGCTCCATACCTGCAGACTCAATGAGCCATCCCACGCTGCAGCAGGGCCAAAGCCGTGTGATTTCTCAGGCTTACTCAGCCTTACTGTGCCCCTGCAGCAGCAGCATCTAGGGCCTTGTAGTGCCAAGACTCCACAAAGTCTACTTCCCCCGCCACGCTTCATGGGAGGAAGGATTGGACGATGATGCCGTTACTGTCAGAGTGTCAGAGGAAGTATGTATGCGACGGGGCAAAGGGCTCTCCGTGAGGTGTCAGACTCAGTAAAATTATTAAGGGCTTTAAGTTTCTGTAGGCTGCTATTTTATTCAGCTCCTTACACATTATTAGTCATGCTAACATCATGCTGTAGGGATGACGATATTGATCTGTCAGCCCACCGCTTGGTTCAGACTTGAAATAGCTCATAAGAATACTGGATGGATTGCTATGAATAGAAGCGCATACACCCAGAGTACCCAGAGGGTGAATCTCAATGCCTTTAGTGATCCACTGACCTTTTCTAGCGCCACCAGGAGGTTAGTTTTTACTGATTCTGTGAATTCTCTTAGCAGAGGAGAAATATTAGCCTAGAGTTGGTGAAGACGTTCCAAGACGATCAGTTCAGCGGGTGACCCCTCGAGAACATGTATTAAATGAAATTTGCTGACATTTACGTTCTCATCAGATGAATTAAAGCATCCCTGGTGATCATTTTCACTTCCCACATAGTACCACCATCAGACGAAAAGGTTTTACTGGTGCAGTAGTTTGGTTTCAGACTGAATGCTTGCAAAAATAATGACTTTACTTTTTAGTACCGGCAAATATTATCATGTTAACAAGCTAAATTTAGACGTTAGCATTGTCACTTGGAGTGTTTTTGAAATTATGACCAAGGAGGGAGGTTTTGCCACTGGCTTTATGAAGTACTTTCTATTCATCTCTTGCAGTGCACCTTCATTTTTATTCAGCTGTTTAAGCCATCTTAAACAGAGTACCACCCCTAAGCAGTTTTAGCTTGGGTAACCCTCCTCTTTTAAAACATGCCTCTTTATACTGGCTCTTTATTGTCTAAATACCCATCATTCCTCTTATGGAAGGCCTTTAGCCTTATTGTCTGATGGTGCTACGCATGAAAAACTACAAGGTATAAGCATGCTGATGTTAGCAATTAGCTCCAAACGCTACCACCGTCGCATTAACATTAGCATGGTTGAAACAAGTTGTGACTGAGGTAAATATAGTGCTCCCCTGATTGAGCTTTATACTCTGTTTTCTCACTTATAACATCATTATGAACGTTTACTCCATCTTTATCTGACCCTCGTAGTTCTGCCCTGGTCTCATCGGCCTGCTACAATGCAGTGCAGCGGTATGATGGAGTGTTTATAAGAGCCAAATCCGTCCAAAGGTAGTGAATGAATGAACTTGGTGAGATAATGAAATGCAGCGCCAGAGTCCAAGAGGGTCATCCTTCTCGCTCTCTGCTGAGGTTCTGGCTGGCTGTATTTGTCTTTGTCCTCCCCTCTATGGCCCATGATGGATAGCAAAAAGAATAAGGCTGATACTGAAAGTTTTTTTTTCTTCCCTATTCTTCTTTTTTTTAGTATCCTTTCTTTTTTTTCTCCTCCTCCATCACCATTAGTGAGGTGGCAAAGTTAAGGGCTGGAGAGATGAACTCTGTGAAATTCAATCATGGGAATTGAAGGTTTGGAGGCACGAGGTCTTGGCCCCATGGGCAGTTTGGAGATTGCTTCAGATTAATTAATGTCAAAATGGAGAGACCGAGGCCGTAGAGAACAATTATATATGTGACTGGTGGACACGATGTTTGCCATTCCCACTAGAGAGAGCAATGTGCTGATTTTTGTCTGTCTTAAGAAGGTATTTTATTCCCAGTCAGTAATTTTGAAGACCCAAAGGCAATTTAAGTGGAGATAGACTAGGGAAAGCTACCCATGGCTAAATGGATAGAAAAATAAAGCCACTTATGTAAGTACTAAAGGCGCGTATAATCCGGAGAAGCCACAGTGGGGAAAACTACCGCCATCTCCCGTGCATTGTAATCTTCTGAAGGCAGACGTGGAGTTAAAAGGGGAATAACGCGCAGTTAAAAATTCAGATTTCATTTGTAATGACTTGGTAACCCCTTAGCAGTCGGACGTACCGCCCACGGTACGTCCGACTCCTAACCCTTTTAGGCAAAATTTGTAGGACTGCTAAGTCTGTGCAGTGGGATCACCCTATAGTCTCTACCATGTGTGCGCAAAACTTTCTGTGGTCATCTTTAAACGTACATCGTCGTCTGCAGTCAGAGCCACTCCTCCAGCTTTTTCCACCACATTTTTAGGTGATGTTTACTTAGGCAGTGCTACCTCAGATTAAGCAGACAAATGCACTGTACGCTGCTGCTTCAGGGCCTCGTGGGACCAGAGTGATTCTTCACCAATACTGACCGAACCGTCTCCGGAAACTGGAATAAATCCTCCAATTTCTAACTCGGCAGAAGCAATTTGTTTCTTTCAACGCTATCTTGTATTTCAGGGTGACTTCACTGGCCTCTCACTGCATGGTGCTGTCTGTTCTCTCAATGCACACATCCATCCAAGCATGGCTACGCACCGACTCAGGGTGCAGGCATCGCACAGTTATATTACATACATAAACACGACACGTTTATAGTCGTGCACATATTTTCAGGTGTCCCCGATATGCTTTCTGCCTTTGTGCAGGTTTGTGTGACCGTGATGCACTCCAAGCAGGTATGCACAGGAAACCGAGATTGGTCTTCTCGCTACAGTGCATTTTTTTCCTGTTTTTTTATCTCCAGAGTTTAGGAAACATGATTTATGTGTCTGCAGAGGAAACATAAAAATCCAAAAAGTATGTCAGGCTTTTCACAGTTTGCTGGACTAAACGTTAAACACAGACTGAGGAAATTGAAAAGATTTGGAAGAGATGTTTAAGTTGCCCTAAAATATGCACGCTTACGGTGAATGAAACACATCACTGTCTTTGCCTATTACAGAGCTGATATCTGCATCTTCAGCCAACTCTGACTTTCATAAACTGGCCCATTAAAGAAGAGAAAATAACCAGCAAGGCTGACAACAGCGACCAAAACTGGCTTTAACCGATAATAATCAAAGTCATTACTGGGATATTATCGTGTCTTATTATTCTCAGCAATAAAGATCCTGTATTTTTTTTATAATGAGCCTGCAATATGGCAGGGGAACTCATTAGAAAGGAGGCATTACTGGAAATTCAGACGTCCATCATCTCTTGTAGGAGCTTGCTCATAACAATGAACTTTTTTTGACAGGCAAAGGGGTTTTTGGGTAATTGTTTTTACCCCACATTGGACAAACAAAATCATTTTAATTACTGTCAGCTTTCCATTTAGAGGTTAGAAGTCAGAGCTGCACCAGGATGTGTGTAGGAGGTAGAGTGAAATATCTATTTTTCCATTTATTAGCTGAGACGCAAGTGTAATGCTGAGATGGTGATTTAACCGTGAGCTTGTTCAGAAAGTCTTTTCTCTGAAGTTGTCTTAGGAGCTGCTTTGCCTACTGATGGGAAAAATGAGCTCGGGAGAGTCTAGCTGTCCTCGCGCAGTAGAGCCGGAGCCGTCAAAGCGGCATTATAAGATGGAAGCACTTGCTTGTTTTTAAGAAATTTAGGCCATTCGGCAAAAAGGAAAAAACTCTTTTGCTTTGGCTTTGAACATGCCCTCCCCCCAGAGTCACTTTCACCTTTTCCCATCTTTGAGGTATGCCTTTGGACAAGATGAAAGTAAATGTCTGAGCACTTCAGTCAGGCAATGCTAGATAAACTATATGGAGGAAGTTAATATGAAGTAAATGTCCCCGAAAGGAAGAATTCTAAGAACAAGAGACTACCAACGCTCTTTTGATGGTGCTGGTCAGACTGCAGCACGGTTTTGTGCTAAATAGGAAAAGAAAAAATGAAAGAATTTATATTATGTGCAAGATTATTTTTAAGACCAGTACACCCAGTGGATACTTTATTAGGTAGACCTTGCTAGTACCAGGTTGGACTCGCTTTTGTCGTCAGAACTGCTTTAATTCTTCATGGCATGGATTCAACAAAATCCTGGAAATATTCCTCAGAGATTTTGGTCCATATTGATGAGAAAGCATCACACAGTTGCTGCAGATTTGTCATTCACAGCCACAATGTGACTCTGTTCCAACGCATCCTAAAGCTGCTCTCATATCAAAGCCATTTGTGTACAGTGAATGAACTCATTGTCATGTACAAGAAAGCAGCTTGAGGTGATTTAAGCTTGCTGACATGGTGTGTTATCCTGCTGGAAGAAACCATCAGAAGATCCACTGTGGTGACACTTTGGTCATAATGGACATGGACAGCAACAATACTCAGGTAGCCTGTGACATTTAAATGATTGATGCTAAGGAGCCTGAAGTGTGCCAAGAAAATATCCCAGACACTATTACACCAGCAGCAGCTTAAGCCGCTGATGTAAGGCAGGATGGACTCGTGCTTTTGTGTTACGTCAAATTCTGATTCTGCCATCTGAATGTTGCAGCAGAAATTGAGATTCTGTCCAGGAAACTTCTTTTCAGTTTCCTGTTGCCCATATTGTGGCGAATTTTAGCTTCTGTTTCCTGTTTTTAGCTGACAGGTATGATGAAGCCTATCTGCTTTAAGGCTTGGTGACTTGGGTATCCAGAGATGCTCTTCTGCATACCTTGGTTGTAACAAGTAGTTATATGAGTTATTATTCAGGGTTCATACACCTTTTCAGGGTTAAATTCAAGCACTTTTTAAGCACTTTCAAGGTCCATTAATGCATGAAAATGCAAAAAGAATTCAATTTGCATTACAAATCATTCGTAGGTTGACTTAAACACCTTTGTTCCCCTTTTGTTAAAACATTGAAAAACGCACCACACAAAATGCTGTAAAAGGAAAAGGTTGCCTTATATGCATAAAGTGTATACACTCAAAACACACATTTCACTTAAAAATTATGATGTGCAAATGTGAACAAACCAACTAAAGAAAGATTTTCATCTCTTGTTGAAAAAAACCAACAACCCCACAAAACAAGAAAACTGCACCAAACACCACAAAAAAAATACAGCAAGGCAAATTAATAAGTCTTCCAATCAGATATCGATGCCTATTTCCTAAATGACGCGAAACATAGGAGACTTTTTTTTTTTTTTAAGTTCATTCCTAATAAAACTAACTGTAAGATGTTTAACTACATTGCTGTCTGGGCCTTTAAAGTGTTTATGCTAATAATATCATGTACACTAAAATAGACATGGACAATAACACTGACCGGGAGAGGCTTTGAACAGATGACATACTCTAAAGCATCCATCTAAAATCAGTTTATTTATTTAAACTATCATCTGTGATATTATTATATTGATTATTATATTGATATTATATATTGTTCATCTCCTTTAAATAAACAGGCAGCCTTAAAATAGGAAATATTCATAGATGAATACGTCCCTACCCTCACCTATGGCCACGAGCTGTGGGTAGTGACCGAAAGAACGAGATCGCGGATACAAGCGGCAGAAATGAGCTTCCTCCGAAGGGTGGCTGGCCTCTCCCTTAGAGATAGGGTGAGAAGTTCGGCCATCCGGGAGGGGCTCAGAGTAGAGCAGCTGCTGCTCCACATCGAAAGGAGCCAGCTGAGGTGGTTCGGGCATCTGACAAGGATGCCTCCTGGGCGCCTCCTGGGTGAGGTGTTCCGGGCATGTCCCACCGGGAGGAGGCCCCGGGGCAGACCCAGGACACGCTGGAGAGATTATATCTCTCGGCTGGCCTGGGAACTCCTTGGTATTCCCCCGGATAACTGGAGGAGGTGGCTGGGGAGAGGGAGGTCTGAGCCTCTTTGCTTAGGCTGCTGCCCCCGCGACCCGGCCTCGGATAAAGCGGATGAAGATGGATGGATGGATGGAAAACACATAAATTTGTCTATTGTCTCAGTGGCTGATAGTGCCTCACAGGCCTCAATTGAAACGGACTGACATGCAGATGTGCAAGGCAGCCCAAGGGTTGACATTTTGCTGTTAGAGAAATAAAATGACTTGCAAAGTCTGTCTCAGGGGTAGCCAACTCCAGGGCTCAAGGGCCAGTGTCCTGCAAGTTTTAGATATCACCCTGGTTCAACACACCTGAATCAAACTATTAGTTCATTATCAGGCCTCTGGAGAACTTCAAGAAATGTTGAGGAGGTAATTTTAGCTATTTGAATTAGCTGTGTTGGATCAAGGACACATCTAAAACCTGCAGGACACTGGACACACAGGACACACAGGCTTTTGAGGTTTGGCGTTGCCTACCCCTGCTCTATCTGATAAGAAAACTATTTAATCAGATAGTTATTTGTGGTGAATGAAATACAGTCACAGTTTCAAGCAGTTTTAAGCACCACATCCAAAATTCAAGCACTTTTCAAACCTTGAAAAAGCAATATTAATATCCAAACATTTCCAAGGATTTCAAGCACCCGTACGAACCCTGTACTATTACCTTCCTATCAGGTTGAAGCAGGTGTCCTCTGAAGATCAACAAGACATTTTAGCTCAAAGAACTGCTGCTCACTGGATATTTTCTTTTCACATCATCCTCTGTAAACCCTAGAGACCGCTGTGCAGGAAAATCCCAGGAGATCAGCAGTTTCCAAAATACTCAGACCAGCCCGTGTGGCACCAACAGCCATGTTCAAACTCACTTAAAAATCAGCTTTCTTTCCCATTCTGATGCTTGATCTGAACTTCAGCAGGTCATCTACGTGCCATGTGAAAAAACTCACATGGCAATGAGTTGCTGTTGTGCTGTTGCTACGTGATGGGCTGATTATGTAATTACTAGCAGTTAAACAGCCCAATAACTTCATACAGCCTATGTCTAACAAAGTGGCTGATTGAAGTGTATATTCTGTTGAGATTAGGGGAGTAACTGTAAGTGGACACTATGCTCTGTTCAATAATGAAATCATCTATGTGATCAAGCCTGGTATTCAGGAACACACTTCAAGGAAGTGAAAAACTCCCCCCGTTTCTTTTTAGTTCCTTTCTGCTTATAGAGCTTCTCTGTCTGTGTCTTCACATTGTCTGTGTCTTTATCTACCTTTCTTGCTTTGTCCTTTTATATTTTTTATTATGGCAGTTATTTTTCTTTTTCTTTTGCTCTGTGTCTTCCTGCTCTCGCAATTTTTCTGACCTGATTGTGTTCACACATTTTATGTTACCATAACAGGGATTTTTTTAAACATCGGATGGCGAGCAGCCAAAATAGGATGGCAATCAAAGAGTCCAAGAGAGCATGTGGATTAATAAAAATAAATCAACAACAATATAAATGCTAAAAATGAGTCACAGATGAGTCTTTAAAATAGTCTTGTGGCCTACAGTGGAGGAATAAAACAGTCAGTTTTGGGGAGGTAAAGTACAGCTGACCTGTCCTTTGGTGGGGTGCTCACACTGGGAGCAGCTCATTAAAACAGGGGTCACCAACCACCACATCGGTCCACGTTCTCTTTGCCATAACCCGATCCCTCTGCTGATTTCTTTGTATTCCACTTGACCAAATGCTGGGACTGATGCCCTGCTGGGGCTCACTGCTTCTGGATGTTTGGTGAAACACACTCTTCTCCATGTTTTCCTCATTACCCTTCCATGTTCTTTGCAGCACTTCCACTCTATTCTTAGTCCCGCTGTTCTGTCATTTTCTATCTGTTTTCCTCAGCAGGGGTAATTTATTACTTTAATTAAGGGAGGTGGAAATTAAAATATGTACAGGCATGTAAAACAGTGATTTTCAAAATAAATGCACCCAGAAATCCAGAAATAGCACACAAAAGCATAAAACCCCCCCAAATAAAAACACATGTAGTGATTGTCATTACAGTGGTTTCCCACATGTGTATTTATTCATGATGCTTTCACTACATCTTTGTCAGCCCATCAAGGTACGCTCTGTCTGGATGTCTCACTTGTTTCTCTGTTGCTGTTTTCAATCAGTGTTATTTTCCCTGTTTAGATTTCCTTGGTGGGACTTTTGGCTGGATTATTCTTCCCTGCAGCACCTTTTGTTGTTCACGCATAGGTTTAATTAAAAGTTGCTTTTGTTTTCTGTCTTTTTCTTTTATTGAATTGAACTTTAAAAGAACACCGCAGACAACAAAAACACTGTATTTGCATTACTCACGCAAATACATCAACAAATATTTGCCTGTAATGACCAACTAGTGGGAAAACAAGCTTCTTTATAATATCAGCTATAGCTGGAATTAGATACTTTGAGAATTTACCAGGAAGTCCTGCAGTTTTCCTTTGTTTTCTCCAGGCACAATCCATCTCTGTGTAACAGCTGAATCAGTTTCATCCTTTATTTCTGACTGTCAGCGTCATTAGGAAAATCCACAGTCTGTCAGAGGGTCGCAGCTGATATGATACTGTATATCATGATATTTTAAAATTCTTTATCAACTGTTCGCCTTCATGCTTGAAACTGAGTTGATTTGCATCTTTGCATAGATTTTGTCTGCCTCACGGTGCACAAAAATCTTACCTTGTGTTCGGTCTGAACTCGCCATATGAGGTACGATCAAAAAGGTAAAAATGAGATCAAATTTAAAAACCTTAACTGGAACTGGCTTGAGACCCATCAACATCATCTTCCCATGCACCTCCACACATCTCATCCTGACTGCTATTTCTAGACAGACCATGTTTTCACCATGGACTCAAAGCAAAGCAAACATAGTCAGATAAAGAGTCCAGACTTTCTGAACCTGATGTGCATGCCTAGAAGTGTGTCACTTTCTTTATGACCAGAGATGGGAGGGAACTCATTTCACATCAAGGGCCACATACAACCCAGTTTAATCTTAAGTGAAACTTTCCTGTTGGTGAAAGAAGAAGTTTAAGTACACACTTATTCCTTAAGATATCTGATAATAAGCAACAAGTGTCATTTCAAAAATATCTCGCAGTTTTGTCTGCATATCCCTGTGTAATGTGTAAAATTACAGAAGCTTCATTTTTTTTTTTTTTTTTTTTTGCCTGTCCCGTTTGGCTCTTTTGCCATCAGAATTATTGTCTAAAGGCAAAGAAAGATGCCCAACAGATTTACTTTACCAAATTGACCATCCCAGCCTTGCCATAATGGTCCATTTGATTCACCTTTTATTGTTTATTTTATTTTCACTTGCTGAATACGGGACAGACTTGACTGGGGGAAAGAAGGGGAGAAAGAAAGAGGGAAAGAGAAACAGCTGAGAAGAGGGACGGGGGAGAAGGGCAAAAAACAAAAACCAACAGAATGAGCAGAGAAAAAAAAGAAAAAGAGAGAAAAAAAATGCATATATCAATCACCTGGATCACCTGCTGAGAAAGAAAAAAGAAAACAAGCAGAAGAGAACAAGAGTAATAGAATAAACAACATCACAATGATATATGGGAATATGACAGTAAATACTAAATATTAAACATTATTGTGCAGCACATAAGATCAACAGAACACAGTGTGCTTTGAGGTAGGAGCCAAAAAGGGTGTAGTTTGTGGGTGTGATCACCCGTGTGTACACCTGTGAGCATGGACGCGCTTGTTTTTTTAAAAGGTTCCTTCATGTAATGATCTGCTAGAGGGTGTGGGGGGGCCACTGCCCCGTCCTCCAGGGCATGAAGCAGGTATGGAGGAGATCAAAACTCCAGACATCCAGAGGCCCCCAGAACACAAGAGACCAAGGAAGACCAACAGAGCGGCAGACGCGCCACTGTCCCAGAAAGAGCTGAGGAGAGTCCCAGATGAGGGCTCACTCAGCAGCCGCAGAGCAGAAGCCAGGGGGAGTTGCAGTGACGCGCCCGTGAGCTCCGCCGGCAGCCAGCTGTGCCTGAGTGACCGAGCCCCAGGCCGAGAGGCCGGGGGCACCCCACCTCCGAAGTGGCCCGAGCGAGCCCCAGGCTCCAGGCCCCGATAAGCGGCCGCCAAGGAGTTAGCCGGTGTGTACCTGGACGCCCATCCCCGGACACAAAGAACCACCAACGCACCGATGTCTGAGGGAGTCCGCCACTGGCAGGGGAAGTGGTGGGGGGAGATAGGCCTCCAAACCTTGGAGGGCCTGAGATGTCCCCAGAGAGGTGGCGTCTGATACCCAACCTGACATATAGACACAGACATACAGGCACACACAGACACAAACATCCGTTCCCACCCTCATGCTCTCATATGCACTTACTCCACACTCAACCAACGTGGAGACAGACATAAAGAGACGCTGTACACACGATCACACTCCCCAAGCGTACTCTAAGAACCGGGTCTAGGTACCCTTGCCCCTGGAGGGGGGAACTGCACCCAGACCCAGGTGGTGTTACCCTTTTCCCTGCAGTGGGGAGAGGCAGACCGCCCCGACTCCGCAGCAGCACGGAGGCCCCACACTCCAGACCGCAGTCGGACAGCCAACTCCTCCTCCTAGCCCCCCCGCTCCAGCAGGCCGCAGAGAATGGGGGTGAGAGAAGACTCCAAACCTCCCTCTACCCGCTCATTGTAGTGTTGATGCATGTGTGTTCTAAGGTGCATTTAAAACCCAGGAGGGCATGGAGCTACCTGCCAGAGAGCAGCAGGTAAGCACATAGTCCCTCCTGCTGGCCCTCAATGTCTACGTGTATTTAAAATTGAGAGGTGGGCAACGACGCCAGGGGTGAGGTGTACACCCTGATGGTCTTTTGGAGTCCGTGTATCGTGCCCACCCCCAAGATCCTATATGTATGTGTAATGAGAGTGTGAGTAATGTGAATGTCTAAGTTGTGGGATAAAATTGAGGCAGAGGCAGCCAGAAGGGGACAGGGGGGGGGGGGGGGGGGGTAGCCTCCTCTGCACCCTGGTGACACACCCCTACTCCAAGGCCCTGCATGTGTGGGTGGTTGTGGTGGAGCGGGAAGAGGGAGGTAGCTGGAGATGGGGAGGGAAGGAAGGGAGGGGAAAGTGACCCCTCCCTGGGGCCAGCTCCCCCGCTGACCCCAGTAGGCACCCCCATACTCCGCGACCCGCCAGGGAAAGGGGGCCCAGGCCCATCCAGACCGGGGCCCAGTGCAGCAGCGCCTCCCGGCCCCACAGAGCCCGGGACAGTCCACCCAACCCCACCACAGAGAAAACTGCACCCACCCCACCATCCACTCATCTTCCAGACTACATGAGACAATAGACGCCCAGGCTGAGATCTTCCTCCACCTCTCCTCTATCTCCCCCTCCTGCAGAGAGAGTTCCTGAAGAGAGGAAAGCTCCTGCAAGATGTGACAATCTCCCCCACCAGTTGAAGAGCCCCCCAGGTGGCTCGACGCACCGGCGGCACCTTGCGCCAGGGCCGGGCCCCCATGCACCCACCCGCCCACAACCCCGGCAACACACCAACCAGGACCCAAGCCCCCGAGGCCCGGCCAGGCCTTACAGAAGCTTCATGCCCACCTTCATTACTTTGATGTAGTATGAAAGGCCATGGGAGAGGTCGTTATCAATGGGAAAAGCAGTAAAAGTAACCAAAATACATTTAAAAGTCTAAAAATTTATGCCAACATCACATTTTTCAAAGTTGTCTAGTTGGTCGGATTGGAGTCTTTGCTGGGCCAATTTTGGCCCTCAGGCCTTATGTTTCGCACCTCTGTCTTTGACATTCATGAGATTCGCTTCTATAAGAGCCAGTTCAGCAAAGATGTCTGTTTTTATTTATTGAATTTAAATGAGATAATACTTACAGTTTGCAGGGATTAAACCAGGATTCGTCTTGCAATATTCAAAATGACATCTTTTAAAGCGATACATTGTAGCGAGAACAGCTTCAACAGCAATTAGTCATGCATCAGCTTCCTCAGCACCCAACAGTGTTCAACACCTAACGGTGACAGTTCCATATGTGAAACATTTAGCTAACTGGTGCCAGGGGATGAACAAGCAAGCGCAAACATATAGGTTCCACTACATATAAAAACCTTTTTAAAGGCATTATATCTTCATTTGAATCATGCAAGCGATCGATCAGTGAATATTAAAGGCTGTTTGGAAGAGATTTAAAGAACTAAATATCACATTTCTCCCCATTCATTAATAATTTGGCATTCATCAGATGTCTGGGAGAGTCAGCTGCAGCAATGCGGAGCTTTTAGAGACATTCTCAGTCCAGTCATTTTCAGAAATTTTCATTTGCTCTTATAAGATCAGAGTGTGTTACATTGCCCTCAGTGGTGATAACATATCAGAATTTATGTGCACAAGTCTACATTTCAAGCGGCAAAAGCTAATTATTTCTTAATTGTGTACTTGAAATCTTTCCCTCAGGAAGGCCACTGATTTCCCAAGTGTGACCTCTCAGCTGGAAAAGGCAACAAAGGAATAAACAGCCAGACTTTGGCACTTTGTCGAGCGAGGCGTGCGCTTCTCACTTCAGCAACATGTGCATTAGCATAATGGCTACATGGAGCCCCATCAAACCCTTAATTGATTGGTTAATTGCTGAGAATCCCTCAAAGGTATCCCAATGACCGACTGGTGTTGCCTTAGGGATTGTGGGGATTGGTGTCAACATTTCCCCATGTCATCGCATCCATTCGCTCTTCCTGCTACTCTTCTACAGAGCGTGAAGCATGAGATTGGATTTACAGTGTAATGGAATAAAGCACATTGTTTCTCATCTGTGGGAGCTGAGGATACAGCTGATAAAAGCCCTAACTTGCCCAGCTGGAAAGTTGATCAAAGACATTGCATACATCGAGGAAGATTTGTAGGGTTTTTTCGCCTTCTTGTTAAGCGGACTTTTTCCCAAGCATTTTCTTTTTTTAAATTTCATGGTGATGCTGTTATTGATTTGCTTTGTTGTATTATGCTGCATGCCAGAAAGCAGAGATCCAGAAGAAAAAAAAGAGGTCATCATCGTGCGATCAAAGGCTCTGATATGACAGGTGTAGTGTTTTCTCCATGAAGCTCGTAATGCAATTTGTATAGAAATAGACCTGATTAAATTCATACTCCTCGGTTTAGGTCATTGTTGTGGCAGCTGTGAAAAAGATTACTCAGCATTCATGCCATCCCAATGTGAAACTTAATCAGGAGGAATAAAATTAGCTGCGTTTTCTTTGAGATTTACAGAACGTCCATTTTTCTCTTCGACTCCCACCCTTTCATTTCAATGCACTGGCTTTTATCTCTGTGAATAGAGAGCCATTATCAGTTAATTAACTCTTATCTGCTTTCTGTTAAAATGATAACATTTTCTAGTGTCACGCCAAAGCATAATCTCCTTAAGTTACAATGTCGCAGCTCCCATCTATTGCCACAAATTTTTCCCCTTGCCCCCGAAAGCACGAGGTAAGGGCAATAGATGAGAAAGTCTATTTGTTCCAGCTGAAGTAATGTGACTGGAAGGTCAGACTAGGTGTAATTAGTCAGAATCTTAATGACTTCTTTTGCAAAACTGTCTCTCTATTTATGCTCTTGACTTTTCAGTTTGTCTTTATCAGCAGGATAATGCATAAGTTAATCACTATCTGGTTACAATGCATAGCACTTGGAAGAAGCCTGCAGGTGCCTCATTCGGGCATTCATATAATAATAACAAATGAAATCAGCATTTTAATTGCTTTTTAATGGGCTGTGCTTCCGTCCATATGAGAGTATGTATAGTCCTTTATTGGGTTCTTTGTGTAATGAAACACTTTAGTAATATACTAAACTAATCTAAAGACTGGTGTTGGGAAGAAAGAGTGTTTTCAAACAGAAGCCATCTTCTTGATTCAGAAAGGTTTACTCCAACCATTTACTTCAAGACTGAAACTGGTCAGTAGGAGGGGCGGCTTTAGCTCAGGCAACAGATTGACGCTTCTTTGGGATGTCTTGATCATCATCATCACTGAGCCTCTGGGTCATTGATGATGACCCAGGGGCTTATCATCAGTGACCCAGGCTTAATTCCTAAGCCCTTCCATATGCTGAAGTGTCCATGGGCAAGGCACTCCACACCAGGTTGAGTTGCACTGCACTGCCATCAGTATGTGGATAGGTGAAGGGGAAAGCTCGTCGTTTGGTTTTAGTACTCGTTTTGGTTTTAGCCCATTGGCGAGAGTGAATCGTAAGCTGCTGTTCTGCTCAGCTCTGCTGAGAATCATTAAAGTGATGGCTGGGACTTCCAGTCAATCAATCAATCAATCAATCAATCAATCAATCAATCAATCAATCATATTATTATCAATTTCAAAATCTTATTTGGTTTTCATATGTACCTATTTTCAGTGATATCAACTTTAATAACAGGAAATTAACTAGGCATAATTATTTTCTTTCTCTCGTTGTTGCATATTTTTCAAGTAAAGTAATATTTGACATCTGCATAACAAAACTGAACATTATGTTTTTTGTGTGCACCCCCAATATTTTTAGTGGCCCCCACGTGGCCACCCCTATGAAAAAACTCCGGAGGCGCCCCTGCTGGGGGCTGCTCATCCATGCAAACGCATGTGGTGAAGCTCCCTGTACACAGTTTTCATGCTAATGTTAATGACAGAGGAGGCATCCTGTTACAGCACTGTGCTCAAGTTATTATAGTTTTAGATTTCCATTCTAGATTTTTTTAAATTTCATTTTAATTTAGTTTTTTAGTTCAGTTTGATTTCTGTTAGTTCCCAGAGTGGGTTTGCTGATTTCAGTTTAGTTTTTTTGTTTGTGGATTTTATTCAAACTGTGAAGCGCTTTGTAACTCTGTATGTTGACAAGTGCTATACAAAGGTATTAAGCTATTATTATCATGATACCGAAGGTAATAATAGCTTGAGAAGTACAATATCACAGTCTCACCAGTCTCTGCTCAGTCTTGGTTTGGTCAAGCGTGAATACTGCGCTGCTGCTGGTTTCAGCTTCTACATTATTTCTGTTTTCTTTGTCATGTCCCACATTATGAGACCTATGGGTTTTGTTCTGTCAGCTACAGGCGCACAGCTCACACCCCCACCGCTGTCTAATATAATATTCTAAATGGATGCAAAAGGTCGAGCAAACACAGACAGGTGCTGATGAATCATATCTTTTTATCTCGTGTCTTATTAGACTGAGTATCGCACATCAGCACAGTTGGGCAACACAACCACATCAAAGACAGAGTAGGAGTGCACGCGTCCATCCTAATTAGTATGTTAGAGCGCTGATCTGTGAGTGATCTGAGAACACAGACAACACCCTCACACACACACACACACACACGCATGCACATACTTACACAGTCCTAAGCCCACCTTTAATTCCCCTCTGTTTTTACACACGTTCCATGTACACCCCTGGCAAGCATGAAAATCCTGGCACATTCAAACTCATTAAAACACATACAAGCTGATGGGTAAATATGCACACGCACAAAGTCCAGCTGGAGTTTTGTGATTTTTCCCACACACACTTAAAAATATTCCTGGTGACGGCAGAATGAGCTATCTTGGCACATGAAGTTAAATTCTGCATAGTTGATGTGAGCGGCTCTGACTGCCCGTCATCTTCGCTGCACTTGCACTTCAAGCCTGTAAGTCGTTTCTCTGAAGGGGCTCCAGTAACTCAGTAAGTATAGTTTGGCTCAAACATCAGGATTCAATTAAAATGTAAATTTTCACTAAGCTGATAAACGGGGAACAACAGTTCCTTTGGCACCAGACAGAAGGCGTCATTTTCTACAGAGGAACTTGGATTTTGTTGTTTGGGACAGCAGGTAATCACTGAGGCCCAGCAGGCTGTAGGTGAAATTAACATAAGGTCAAAGGTTGGAAGAACTCAGAGCACTGAGTAGGATTTACAGACTTCTAGACTTCTCAGTGTCTCTGCTCTTTCCCTCATTGCTTCTGTGTATTGCAGATCTATGTCTGCTCCTCTGACAGCTAAAAAAAAAAAAAGCATTCAATCTGGTCTGCACCTGCTCCTTTTTAAGTTTTTCCATAAACTACACAAGTGGAGAAGCATTGTTTGCAAGGAGCTGACACACGTCTTCAATTCATCGTAGTTTCAAAGCAAGTCAGCAATGCACGTCACGTCAAATCCAATATGCTCAAGGGCAAACCCAACACTTTGGAACAGCGAATCCCGATAAGAATTACTGCATTACTGCAAGTCAGGGAGATGTTTCCAAACAGTTTCTGCGCCCGCTCTCAGCTGAAATCTGACAGTGCTGAAGGAACGGCAGTGGGCTAGATGAATGGTTTCCTTCACAAGCCAGTGCCGGGGAGAGCTGCAGGTCCTCCAAGAAGAGAGAATCTCTCATTTTCACCTTTCCTTGTTCTGATGAAACCGGCGGTGGGTAGCCTATATGTCACAAACTCACTTGCCTGGATGACAACTTTCCTTTCGGATAACATTTCTGGGATTAAAAATGCAAAATATACCGGCTCCGGTTACTAACAAATTACCTCTGGGGAAGGCTGCACTGCTTGCACATTTTGTAAGTACTGTTAAGCACTGTGCAGCCATCAAGAAGAGGTCCTGAAGAAAGAATGATGATTATATCCAGGAGGTACAATAAATCCTTAACATAAAAAACCCTACCTTGTTGACTGCTATATCATTACACCGAGACACATGCATGTCTGCACCGAGTTCTCATCCTTCCTGCCTGACATTCAGACATCCTCACTTATCCTGTCATCACAGACAGGAGCAGGCATGTCTCTGCCCTCTAGATCATATCTATATTTGCGGGGCCAAGGAGACACAATCAACCTGCTTATCATGCTTTTGCCACCTGATGGAGATGAAAGCTGTTACGGGCAGCAATGCTTTGAAACATAAACTTATTCAGGGTGTCTTGTTTTCCTCCGCTAAATCATGACAATATAATGATAAACTGCTGGATAATCACAGGGTCTAAATATCCTTCTGGGGTATTTTCTATCTGAACAAGCAACATCAGTTCTCATAATCTCTGTGTCCAAAAGGGCAGAAGCAAATCCCAGGTTTAATGAAAAGATCAGGGTTTTTCCTGGAGATAAGCTCCCTACTCCTGTGTTCCTCTCACCCCAAATGAAGATTGAGCAAGAGCCCTGTGATTTAATAGGGGTTTCATTAACTCTTGCATGACAGACATTTTTGTTTATTAAATGATCCCATATAAGAGAAAAATGGATAGAACTCTGTTAAATGCAATAACACACGTTTGAACTTTACCTTAGTGAATCCCTGTGGGCCAGTAACTAGATCTGTCAAACAAATGTAGTAGGAAGCAGCACTGATTTGTACTGCAGTAGGAGTATAAAGTAGAACGGAACAGAAAGCACCGCAGTTTTTCACCCGCTTATTTCTCACATGGGAAGCAAACAGACATTAATGGTAAATTTGGTTCTGCGAGCCACTAAAGTACCAGAGGAACAATTTAGGTCCACACTAAGTTAAACTGCTGCTGCACAAGACTGAAAGTTGAACACATGTTTCAAGCAATGTCAAAACACACGTGCGCCGTGCTTTGGGACAGGAAATCACTTTCATTTCCAACAAGTTACAGAGGATATGCATGTCCTGCAAGGGATGGTCACTTGGCAGTTACGCAGGCAGTTATCCCGTAAATAAGTGCAACTCCTTATTTTCTAATGCATAATACAAACTGTAATGAACAAGTAAAACAAATGGATAACAAAAAGTGATGAAGGTATTCAGCACAAGACAGGATGGAACCTGTTAGCAGTTAAATGACCTGCGAAACTCATTAACGCTCCCTCAGAGTTGCGACGATACACTCATTGCACAGGAATGTAATGTGAATTTGAAGCAACTGAAGAATTTAAATAGTGAAAAAAAGCAGTCCTGATCTGAAACAACTCTGTGGTGGAAAATCAAAAACAGAAGTATTTTTGACATCTTATCCGTCCTCACCCATGCCCGGAATGTGCTCTCCCGGAGACTTCGAAAGGCACCGCTTTCTCCGTGTTCAGTGCGTACACCTTACTCTCAAAATCCTCGTCACTTCACAGGTGCCGCATCCACTTGCACGTCTTGGGAGCGCAATATATCTTTGACAGACAACAGTGGGTAATTGAGCCATCTATTGTGTTCCTCGAATGGCCTTCGAGACATTGGTAATCTCCAAAGGCAGTTCGGTGAATATCCTTGAGAGCAGTCTCCATTATGCAGCTGTTTATACCAGGATGTGATAACCAGTAAAGCGATATACATGATGGATTATTGCCTGTTTTCCCAAATGCAAATATTTCCCCCCAAAACCATAAATTACGCACAGCAAAATCAGTGCCACACACCTTATCTAGATAACTTATTCACAGCTGACACAACACGGTCTGTCACGCATGAACACAGGAATCGGTGAACGAAGGTTACAGTCTTCTTTAATGTCGCGGGAGCTGTTTCCATTTTTCTCATCTTTTTTTGATGGACCACATTTAATGTGCTTTAAGTACGATTCATAAACTTTTCTTTAATGAAGAAAATGCAACATTAGGCTGAGCTTATTTGTATGCAGCTCCAAAAATGAATGTCCTTGAGCATTCATTCCACAAGAGGGCTCTACAATTGATCCTGACTGAGCCCAATTATTTTTTCCATCAGAAATCTAAAACTTTGGAACAAAAGTCAGTGGAGCTTTCTGCCGTTTAAACGTGTGATAAAAGACATCATCCTGCACTGGGGGGATACCAGCAAGAGCCTGTAGGCACTCAAAGACCGCCGGGCTCAGCAACAGGTGCAGGCTGCTCGAAAGCATGTGGCTGACATTATCACTGGTGCGAGACTGCCCTCTAGTGGCGCTTTACGGGGTCACAGCTTGTTCTGCTCCTACATGTACTCACATATGGTTAACCTTTTTTTTTATTCTATTTAATAATCCCTCCACTGTTCATACTTCATTGAGGGATCGGTTGATAACAAGGTTCAAGTATTTACCAGCTCAACTGAGGTTAACGAGGGTACGGTCACACTTAAAGGACCACTGAATCAAAGACATGACTAACTCAGAGCACCGAAGCCCCATATTAGCCAGAATGAGTACAGACTGCTTTCCTGGTGATATTTTTTCCTTTTGTGCTGGAATTACTTTCACATAATGAGCACAAGAAACACGTCTGTGACAGAAGAGAAAAACTCTTTAAATAGTGCCTTTTTACACTTGGCTGCACGGATTTCTCAGTACCTAGTTCATTTTTCAGAACTTCCAATGCGGTGAGGAAAACAGCAGTCTGCGAGGAAGAACCCGCGGCTAACCTTTCACTGCCTTACAAATGAGGGGAGGTCATACTGGGTGAAGCACTAGTGCCATGCCGATGTGTATTTAGCTGTCATTCTCTACTGTATGTTCGCATGAGTTCTATCAGAGTCTGTTTAAAAGTAAGGTGCGTTGGAGTGATGTATGGGCTCGAGGTGGGGGTGGTGATTGGCTGTGAATACTTGTGTACATGTTATGTTTTTCGCTTTGAATACATTTGCAAGAATTTCAAGCAAACTTTCACTTTACCATTACAGGGTACTGTGTGTGGAATTCTGAGATAAAAAATGATAAAATAATCCATCTTGGAATAAGTTTGTAACATGAGGAAATGTGAATTCTGTATGAAGATGTTAAGATTTTCACTGGGAGTGAGAAGAATGGACAAGAAACATCTGAGTACATCAGAGGGGCTGCTCAGGTTGAGCGTTTGTAGGTGCAGATGAGGGATTGTGGATATTTTAGACAAGTGTTGTTAATGATGGAGCTGCCAGGCAGGAGTAAAAGAGGAAAACCACAGAGGTCATTCATGCATGTCATAAGGGAGGATATACAGAGGGGTTGGTGTGACAGAGAAAGATGCTAGGGTGAGGTGGAGGCAGATGATCCTCTGTGGTGACCCTAAAGGGAGCAAAAGAATGATTTCATTGTCGTAGCAAATACAAGAAGCTACTGGCAGCTACATTTAATTCTCTGGCTACAGATAGAGCTTTTCAATGTTTGGAAGAAAGAAAAGGACAATAACGTGATAGTTCCCTGGTTTGGAAAAATCTGCATTACAAAGTGCAGGTGCAGATTTTAAAGAGAGTGGAGACTTCAGAGACCAAAGTGTGCATTAGAAAGAGATTGTGTTGTATTTTCGAACCAGTGAGTGCTGCTCTTCTGCTGTGCAGCCCAGGGGTGACCTCAAACACGAGAAAATGAAACTGACAATATTTTGTATAACAACAATTTAATACAGAAGATGCATTTCTCCCAAAGCAGAAAAAATAATTAATTCCCCTCGACTTGCAAAGCTACTAAGTGGGGACATCTGATATGTTGCCCACAATGGGAATGAACGTGAAGTGAACAAACAGGACACAGTACGGACAGAAGCCTCGTAACACTCAGGCCGTCAATCGTCATCATGCTGCCGCCATACAAAAGATGCCATTTCAAGCCCACATTCAGATTTGCACCTTGGGGCTTCTCCGTTACATCCTCCAGATTGTAAAACCAACACAGGTAAATTTGGTAAAAACGCATCAGCGTCGGACGATTTGTCATCACAATACAAAGAATTACCATTAAAGTACATCACATGTGATTCTCCGAACAGACCCCGTTTACCCAAAAGTCCAGAAAACATTTAAAATTCATTCAGTTTTTCTAGATTTCTCACGCCCCGCCCCCTTAATGTTCAGAAACTACACACAGACTGATTAAACAAACACGTAAAATGGATTATTTGGGAGTACAGTGTTATTTCTGGATTAACTGAAATGCAGTGACAGAAAAAAAGAGCAAAGAACAAAAACAAAATTTCCAAAGAAATAGTATTTGAAAAATTGCAACAGAAGAAAACATATATATGTAAAACAGCTGAACTCTACCACCCTGTGGCAGAGGTAAAGATGATCAGAAACAGAACTGTTAAAAAAAACAACTTTTTTTTGGTTAGTTTTCTTTTCACAAAGAAAAAAAAGAAAAGAAAAAAGTGACAGCTCAGTTTTGGTGACTTCTAAAAACCACAAAAAGCAGCCTTCACATCCAAAAATGTTTTGAGCCTTTGCTCGTAGCCCTGTGAGTGTTTTTCTAGGGTTGTTACACGTTTTCATTTGAAGACATATTTAAATGAGAATTACAATTCACTACAATGATTTTGATCATCCTCCAGCTGGATTTGCATCTACATAAGACACATTTGCATTTCTCTCAACCCATTGAACAAAAGCGATTGTCCAATTTTCCAACTTTTAACAGAAGAAGAATTCATGTTTACACTATTTGCAATCTGGTGTATAGGAGATAATAATGATGAGCAGCAGAAAGAACCCAGCAGCTACACCGATTACGACCACTCGCTCCGTATCTTTTCTACTGCCAGCGTACATTTATTTCATCCACTTGTTCCCCTTTTCTGTTCGCCCTCGCTCAATCCCATTCTCAGGGTAATAGTCACTTGAACTGTCTAACGTCCCGGTATAATCACCACAATAAAAAAAACACACGGGATGATGGGGTAATTATCTAAGACAATTGGTGCATTTGTTATCAAATAGCACTCAAGTGCACTCATAATGAAGCACTGAGTAAACACAGTTTGGAGTTGAAAGTATTTATTATGCACATGTGCTATACATAGCAAAGTTCCTCTGAAATATAATTAGATTGTCTACACTGTGAATTTGTATGGAAGGCTGTTACTCGCTTACTGTGTTTCAGAACAGCGTCTACAGACGGACACAAATATGAAGCCGTGCCCCACATATTACGCTTCATAGCATCTGGAACAAAAACTAAAGCATCTGTTTGATTTTGAGACTGATCAACTATTTTAGTTCTGTGAAAGAAGGTGGCCTCAGAGAAACCCTTTATAAAACAGAGCACACTTTAAAAGTCTCTCTCGCTCATCTGTGGCTCCACTGATACCCTTGAAACTTAGAGGTCAAGGGGATTATTTTCATCCTAGCTGGAAGGCAGTCCTGACTGAGGCACACAGGCTCACTGAAGTCATCTGTTATTGCCAAACTCATCAGATGACCACTTTTTTTTTTTTTTTTTTAAACAACACAAAGTAAAAAAAAACAAAACAACAAACATATGCACACACACACTCATATACACGCACAAACATCCAAATAAACATTTGCTCTCCTGTGAGAGTTAGGCTGGCAACAATCACTGAGGTTGAACGTAGGAAGGCAGTGCATGGAAAAGGCAAACTGGCATCAGGGATTGATTAAGTGGACCCGCTGTGACTTACAGCGCCGTCCTGTTGGCTGACTTGTGTAGGGGGAGATGCTGTGTAGGGGGGCGGGGCTTCATTTACGCTAGTGGAGTCTCCTCCCTCAGAAATAAGAAGAGTGTTATGGGAGGGCTGCGGGGCGTCGGGCACGTCGCCTTGGGCACACTCGCTGTAGGGAGGGGGCTTCAGGTCATCCTCTGGAAGGAACAGAGAAGACAGCTTAAGGAAACAGGAAATCATACACACTTGTCCCGGACTGAGCTGCTCAGTTTAGGGATATCCACCGGATAAATGTTTCCCTTACCTTAAATATAATAGAACTATGCACCAAAATAAACTACAAACAAACTGTTCAACCATAACATCCGACAGGAGAAAACATAAATCACCTCTAAACATGGGGCTCACGCTCATCATAGAATGAGCTGTTATAATGTCAGGAAGCTGCAAGGTGTGTTTTTTTTTTTTTTTGTGGGCAGGACTTTGACTTTAGTCAGCTGTTTAAAAAAAATCATAAAAAAGATTATAATCTTAATCCTTCCTGCCACTCCCTTTATGGGAGAGGAAAAAAAAAAAAAGGTTTCGGTACTTCTCACAGCTTCTCGATTGAGCTTTTTGAGATGATGAATTTTTACTCATGCTTCATACGGTCACAAAACTTTCAAATATTCAATAACAGCGAATGTTAAATTGTGCCGCAGCAGACGCAGGAAACAGGAGTTACACAGTGCTGTGTGGCTGTAACGCCGAATTCAGTGCTTATTATACCTTCATGCAGTGGCACTATTAAAACTGCTGTATTACAGCAACCCAAACGTCCCCTCCCCGGTGTCTCCGATAGGAAAAAAAGATCTGATATGAGGGCGAAATGGAACCAGTCACATTGTGTAATTACACTGCTGCTGAAATGTCACCATTTCCAGCCTTTGTAACCACATCCTGCTTGTCAGACTCAACTACCACTTCAGATCAAATGAGATGCCATTTGCGAAAGAGGACGCTCTGAAACTTGATACAAAGATTTAAAAGCTGGAGTGGCTAGCTTGTGCCCTCCTACGAAAACACATATTTACAGCTAATTATGCAAAACAGGAAAAACTGAAAGCACTGACATGACTGTTTAAAGTACATTTAAACCCAACTAGAAAAGGGAGAAAATCCCTTTTCTAGTTGAGAGAAGAGTGATTAAGAGTAGCAATATTATTTAAAATTGAAAAACAAAAGTGGGGTAATGGAATTAAAAAACAAAATAACTGGGAAAGAGTCATCAGCTCTCAAAGTGCCAGTCACATGTCCAGTATTTGAGCCTCTGTTAGGAAAAGGAACTAGGGTCTTTCTTCTCACCTCTTTAGTGTTGCTTTTTCTGGCGCAGTTTAAAACAGTCATCAAAAACGAGTTAACTCACACACAGAAGCAATGCACTTGGATACAACTGAAACAGATGGTTTCATTTTGATGGAGTTACTCTGATAAACAAACCTCTGACTGCAAACCAGCATGTGAACTCATTTTAATTAGGACAGCTCTTTTTAGAGATATAAGTACTATGGAGCACTAAAGGGAACTGGATGAAACTACAGCCGTTATGTGCACAGGCTCTGAAGCAATGCCAAAGCTGATGTGTGTCCCGAGACTTTCTAAAGCTGGCAAACGCTGCTCGGAGCAAAAAACATCATCCGGCAGTTGTCTTCTCTTTTTCAGTTACTTATATCTGAAAAAAGCCACTTCCACTATAAAACTGTCAGCAACAAGCGCTCTGCATCGCAGTAAATGAAACTATGTAATCACAGCGACCACACAGAGCATTCAGTCAGGAAACGTGGTGGACTTTCCCACCGTTTCTGTGAATGAAATCGATGTAAATGCAGTTACTGAGGGGGGTGGGGGGTGGGGGTGGGTGGGTCAGGGAATGTAATTAACGCACAATTCATCTCAAGTACATATGACACAACCACCCTTATGTTGTAGTGAAACCATCAAGCTGTGTAATTTGACACTAAACTGCTCAAAGCAGCACCGCAGGTGGAATAGGGGACTCCAGTTAAGCCCTCGTGCCAATCAAATATCTTGTTTTTCTTTACTGGGTGCTGTGAACCAACTTGTTAGTGGATAACGGTCGAGCGCTCTACCCCCCAGGATGTTGAAGTACGAGAAGGGGGAAACATTTTGAATGGGGCTCGCTTGCAGGCTAACAACAGAACAAGGAGGCAAAAGATGTGTGTGACTTATTCAGCTTTGTTACCTCCAGATACTGCCTCGTATGGTGGTGGCATGTCGAGCTGGGAGAAGGATGCTGCTGGTGGCAGGGCTGTGGAGGGCTCCTCTAGTGAAAGGTCATCCTGGACACCATACCAACTAGGCCAGACTGATGTTTGCTACAGGAGGAAGGAAACAGAGTTAATTACACACATGCACACACAAAAAGCAGAAGCACAATGAAATACGCACATACACACTTAGCCGTTAGAGACAGAAATCTATTAGCTAAAGCCAACATCATAACACCGCTAACACTATTAGGAAACGAGCCGCATTAACTTTACTGTACACATCTCCGGAGATGACGCTGCTGCTGGTTATCATAATATTACACTCATGCATCAGCTCTTTTAAACTTTTTTTTTTCTTTTTGCCACAGTCCACAGCTCACAAGTCAAAAAACCACCAATGAACAAAGGGCAGAACACAAACAGCCGGGCAGCATTTTCAAAGAATCAAATCATTAATGTTTGACTTCAAACACAGATCACCACCATGGAACGTTTTCCCCCCAAACCCGATAAACCGTTTTTTAAGCCTGTATTTACACAAAAGAAGAAGCGAGGACATCTGCCAGTTCATTGTATAAACATAACAGCAGTTGTTGCTTACATTACACTAGGCTGGAACGCTTTTAATACACATAAAATCATTTCCTCGAAAGAGAGGAGAAACGAGAGAAGACGGGAAAATAGTTGAGATGTTAAAATATGTCTGTTTTAAAATGCTTTTTGCAGATTTGTGATACAGCCCACATATGACAAAGAAGTCTGTTTTATTAAGTGACAGATCAGCACCTTTGAATGATGCTTTCAAGCTCTCTTGAACCTGTTGCCCATGTTGGTGATCCAGGTGTACACGCTGTAAGTCGGTGATGACAGACTAATGAGCTTATTAGTTTAATCATCCTGTTGTTGTGGGCGTGATAGGAAATGATGATGAAAGTGAAGCACCGACAGAATAGTTCAAGATAATTACCACACTAATAAGCTACATTAAACTAAACTTGCACAATTATTGTGATCTATATTTTCCAAATCTAATTAAATGCTTTCATCCAGTACCAGTCCATGGCCCAGGTATTGGGTACCACTTACATAATAGCAACTGTTTATGTAGGCCTAAAAAAACAGAGGACTGAAACCAGTTCATAGCTTATCAAATCATTTGGATTTCTCTCCATGGCCCTTATCTATCAAAAGGTTGGGTTTTTTTGTCCTTTTTTGCCATATTAGTCTCTGAGTGAGTCTCTACAGCTGTCCAAGAGGTTTAACAAGTAGTGCTGCATCATGAAGCTGAGTCGTCTTGGCATTTCTTCAGAAAACTTTCAGGGTACCGGGTTATGGATGACCACAGGGGTCTCCCTGCTGCACATTCCATTAAAATCTAAACAGGGAACATTATATATCCGAGACAGCAGAGGGAACAAAGAAGAGAGAAAGGAAGAAAGAGAGGAACAGGGGGAAAAAAGGAAGGGGAGAAAAAGGGAAAGTGTGGGAGAGGAAACGGGGGAATGCAGAAACTGTGAAACAAATGGAAGATTAGAGAGGAATGAATAAGCAAAATGAGTTCAAGGAGGTATAGCCAGCCGGCAATCTTGTGTTGGACTGCATGTTCCTTCAGTTCAGATAGCACACATAATATCATAATTGGTCTTGGGAAACCCAAGGGCAAAGGCCTCGGCATTGCTCAGTCTCCCCTGCATCATTTGCTAAATTATTTATTTTATAAATGGGTCACTTCCTGTTGCACAAATCCTTCAAACAATACTAAAAATATCCCTCTGTGTGCTTGCTACATGGACGGACAACACCGAAAAATAATTCAAAATCTGGTGAAGATGAATTTCTGTATGTACATTTCCATTTAAATTAATAATCTATTACAAAACCTGTTTCTAACGTTCCCGTTCATGCAGCATTTACAACACCTAACAAGGAGTGAATGTAGCGGTCTGGAGTTAGAAACCGTTGTTAATAATTCTCATTTTGGGGAAGCTCTGAATCATGGAGATTGCTTCCAGGTGTTTTAGAGAGGCAGTAAAGCTGAACGGCCCTGGGGAAGGTACAAACACGATGCCTAAACCTGTGGCGTAACCCACAGAAAACAGTTGCTACACGCCGAAGTTGAGGAAAGGCATTATTATTCTAGATGTATCCCTGAGAACATCAACAGAAACACAGGCAAATCCAACACGCATTTCAAGGGGATCATAAAACAGAAGGCTGCCTTTAATAGCTAATTTTAAAATGAGCATGAAAAGCACGTGTTTCGGCAAGACATGAGAGGTTTCAAAGCAAACTATGAAAGCCATTCTGCTGGCTGGATAAACAGCCTGAATAAACCATGTAAACTAATCACAATCTCAAGCAAATTAAACATTTGAGACTACCTCCTCCCAATATATCTCATGAATAGTTTGGAAATGGTAGGATCTTAAAAAAAGTTTTTCAAGACAATCATTTAAATTACTCCCTGTGTTTGCGTTTCGCTTTAATGGGTTTTGCACAACAGTTCACACAGAGACGGTGGGGGGGAAAAAGCTCCAGATCAACGAAAACCCCCACATACATTCAAACCAGAATGTGTTCCTATTAATGGACGACCACAAACTTGCTCAGTATGACACTAAAAGTGAAATGCTGCCTATCGAAGTAAAAGTGACTCGACTGGAAACCGCATGCCTTCTCGAGAAAGCAAATAACTCCCCTCCAAAAAAAAGAAAAAAGAAAGTAACACAACCGCGACCTTATTTGACTGTCTCTTTCTCACTCAGCTCCAGTCTCTCAGCCAGCATGAGGAGGTCCTCTTCACTGTGAACACCCTTGAACTTTTGTGTATAAAGTCACTTCCTCAAAGGTGTGAAACCACTTCAGAAGTTCACAGCCGGATTTTTGCGCTGTGAGGTGCAAGTTCATGTGTGTTGGGGGTTCTGCACTTACGCTCTGTCTCTCACACATCTGATGGAGGTAGGCCCTTCCTCCAACAATGACTATCTGAGCATTGCGTGGGTTGCTCAGGTATGCTGCCAGTTGCCTCTGTCTCGACCGGTACCAGCACACATAGAAAAATATCTTTATGACGATGAATATAATGACAACTCTGTAAAGGACACAAAAGAATGAGAAGGAAGATTGATCAGATTCAAGGATCAGTCCTAAGCTCCGTATTTAATTAACGAAAAATACATACAATATACTCACATGTACCAGTATAGCTCCATTATTGTGAGATGTTAATTATTAAGCAGAGAGTCTCATAGCTGAGGAAGAAGATTGCAGATTCCTGCCCAAAGAAAAAGGAAAAACTTCCACTTAAAGCAATTTTTAACTCATTTTTCACCAAGACTATTCAACCAAAAAAAAATAAAAAAAAAAAATCCATCGCACTGTCTTAACTAATCATTGAAGATTTCAAATGGAATGTGTAACCCTCAAGCCGCTATCCACACAGAGCTCGGGTTAAGCACTTTTATGCAACTTAAAAAAAGATGGTGAGTTCAACACGGCGGTTTCTCAGTTAGTATAGCTTCCTGGTCTAGTAAAAGCAGACACAAGAACGAAACTTACTCTGTAGCGACAAGTCGGTCTTCTTGATTAGCTGACGAGGTGTGCCATTCCCCCAAGCGTCTTCGGGGATGTGATGAGAGTGGAGCTCCGTGAGTCAGATGAGGCTACGGCTAGTTTAGAGCTAGCAGGCCACAACAACAACAACCACAGGAACAGCAGCAGCCCTACACTATTTACCCACACCGCAAGCAAAACAACGACGGAGACTGGGCTGCTTGGTGAGCATACCTTCCTGCTCTTATATACAAGTTCATAAGCTAGTTACTACAACAGCTACACGCTGGCTTAACCCTGGAGAAACAACTAAACTAGTCCTACAGAGTTTTAGCTAGCTCTGACTGACTGAGCACGCCCCTGTGTTCAGCGATGCCTTCGCTTTCACAGTGGGCGGTGTTCAAATGTTCACAGGGTTCCTGTCTTCATGCTTCCCGTAAACTGCCCCCTCTTGGGAACAAATTATTGGACGCAGTTATTATAATTAATCGCGTAAATTTCCCCGTTCAAGTGTTGTCTGTTTGAAACAGCACTTATTTAGAGTCGAGTAGCATCAAGCTAATTCGTGTTCGGTATGCGAACCAGAAACGTTATCTTGGGTACGTTCATGGTTTATAATTTTTTAATTATTAAAAACCCAACAACTTTTAACCCCTTCATAAAAAAGAAACACCTAAATCTGTCTGTTTTTAGATGATTTACAGACGTGTAATATAAAGCTACGAGACTCATATCTCAGCAGCAGCAGCAGCACTGACGCAGAAACAGTAATAAAAAGCGACATTTCCAAGATAACTGCTACAACGATTTACTGGGGGTCCATCACAAATTCCACTATTTCCGAGGGTCATGGAACGTAGCACGAGTCCTAGGGACGATTGGGTACACATGGGATACAGTATTACACAAGAATGAGATCAGTGCAAATATTTGGAAGCATAAACCCATTAAACGCGAGATTTATAGAGGTTTTTATTCGTACTGACCTCCAGCAACAGTATCTCGGACGTAAGAAGATCGAAGCTGTTAATCAAACTTTGTTCCCTTGATAGAAAAATGCATATATACTTTGGATAAACTGGATTTACGAAACGCCTCTTGCTGTAACTCTGTGAAATATCAATATTTTCTGTTTTTGCTCAATAGATGGGCTCAGTTCCAAATTATAGGGTGATAAAAAGCTTTATGGATATATGACCGCCTCTGAAAGCCTAAGGGAACATTTAATGTTCTGGTTTGTCTCTAATTATTCCCTGCTTTTGCTTTTTATCCTGTTTAATCCAGGCCTGTGACATTAGCACTGTTTTGAAGTTAAAAATAATAGAGGGAAAACAGACAAAATTCAAAGCAATCTTGCTAGCCATTGCTTAAAATGAGACATTAAGTTGAGACAAGTTTTAATATTGGTTTATTATTACGGTTTCCACATTCTATATGGAAAATACCTGCAAAAATGTAAAAAAGGGCATGTCATGCAGTACATAGCTCAATGCGTTACCTCCATCTAGTGGTGACTGTTTCATACTTCATTTCTAAAAATTTAATTCTGTACACAACAAATAAACTAAACTTGACAGGAAAGCATCCATAATATTTTCTAGACCTGTATTTTATGTATATAAAAAAGAGCTTAACCTGTAAAAGATGTGTTAAATTGTCATTGGACCTTACACCCCAAAAACAACTTACAAATGAAGGAAGAATTGTAGCTCCAATGAAAATTATCTCTACAATAAACAAGAGCACTCGAGAGAGTGCAACTCCCCTAGAAGGACAAAGGCTACGCTAAAACATGGTTGTTTTATGATGTTTTATTACAAGCTCACATCAGCCTGGTTTTATTAAACTTGCTAACTTTAGCCGGCTTTTAATACACACTGACGTCAGCCTGGTTTTATTACAGCACCCTGATGTGTGACCTTTAACCTTGAAGCATTACATACTAAAATGGTGTATTTTTATTATCTTTGGCTGTACAAGCTATAGAAACCTGAGATTTTAAGATATAGTTATACAGTGTGTGAGTTTGTAAAAATTTATGGGGTCATTGTAACGCTGTAGGGCATTGTACTGAAAAAGTTAATAAGTGTGTTGTAGAGCTCTGTCCATGCGCTTTCATATGAAGTATTACTCAATATAGTTCCTTGAATTACACCCCCCCCCCCCCGCCCAAAGATTAACTTTGACCTTGGAGGGCTTACAATGAAGGTCCCCCAATGAAGGTCTAATCTATTGTTGAGAAGTTTGAAGCCAAAATATAGTGGGTAATATAAAGTTTTTACTGAAGTTCACATTTGATGTGAACTAAAATGAAAACAGCTTAAGCTGCTATTGGTATCTACCATCGAACAAGATTTGAAAATGATATCTTGAAAACTGACTGCTAACGACAAACGGAACTTATTACATACTTCCTTCCCTGGGAGGGTCCAAAACACACACACACACACACACACACACACACACACACACACACACACACACACACACACACACACACACACACACACACACACACACACACAGCTTCAGTTGTATGTTTGTTCCCAAGTGTTTTATTTTATTCAAATTTAAGATATTATTTCAAAATCAAGATCACAATCTAGTAAAAAAAACAAACATTTATAAATTAGTAGCACGGGGCCATGTGATCCTTTGATCTCTGCTTTGCAAGGCTCTACACCAAATGCTACACCAAAGCTGTAATTGTTTAACAGCCTCTGACAGTATGTGAAGGTGAATTCTCCAGCTTTTTTGTCCAGCAACACATCTAACACACACTCCTCATGCTTCCATAACGCTGAATCACACATCTAAGGTCCTTATCTGTTATCTTCCACAATTATAGTCCGTCTTGGGTAGACATCCATGTCCACAAATATATAACGAAACTCATATTTTCCAGTTTCAGGATTCTGTAAAATCAACAACAAAAAAACTGGTTGATTAAACACATATAAAAACATCAGCGATGTGACGGCCATCACATATGAAACTAGGTAAAGCTTTAGGAATACACACAGTGCCACTTACTGGGGATTTACACTTCAGTGTGAAATCTACCCATTGAAGCCGTTTTGTAACTGCAAAATCCTCTGAAACTCTATGACGTAACCTGACATGCACCTGAATCTAACTACACGTCACAGCCCGCAACCACTGTGATTGGTCTGTCCAGTACAGCCGATTTCTTCTGTGCATTTTTGGGAATACTTTTTTGCCACGTTTTTTCAATTTAACTGTGAGAGAACAACAATCACTGCCTCAATATAGGGAATAATAATTACAACATCAACATAAACTTACCCGTAATACACCCGCACAAGCATAAATGCTGGAAACAACGAGCCTACGATAGGTAGGCTACATTGTAGGCCCCACAAAAGCATCTTTTCCACTAGCACCTACTCGGCTTATCTCAATTTGAAAATTACTCAATTTTCTATTAGATGGTAGTACTTGTTACTAGGTACTTTTTGAGTACCTATTAGTCTGGATTTCCAAGCGAGCTGAGTCAAGCTGAAAATATGACATCAATAGACCACAAGCCACTGATTGAGCAGAGGGTGACATCACTGGGTGAGTCATGAGAGCAACTCCTTCATAAGAACACAAACCAACAGCTTGGTCCAATGATGAGATGCAGAGTTTTAGCATCAGTTTGGTAGCAGGTAAACAATTGGCTTGATGCCCTCCTGTGTCAGAGGTGTGTAGAGGGGCGGTTCAGCGGGCTCGGGGGCAATGGAAGGGTGGCTGGCTAATTATGCTCTCCCTAGTTAGTGACGACAGAGGAGTGCAGTGCTGGTTCACACCTCCATTTTTGCATTGTGTTTGTGTCACATACAAATAACGCCAGGGGACTTCCAGGTCGCCTTGCTACAACGATCCCACCTACATCGAGGTGGTACTCAAATATGATTAAAAATGACCGAAACTGAATAGAGCAGAGTCGAGTTGAGTAGGTGCTAGTGAAAAGACACAAAACATTCACCGCAGAAGTGTCAATCAGTGCTTGTGCATGTATGTATTTCATAAGATGGCTTTTGAGTGGCAGAATACCAACCTCTTTAGACTCTGTATGCACTGTCCCCTTCACTCCCGGCTCTGAGCCCTCAATGTAAAACTTAAGTCTCATATGCTTCATTCCATCCTTCAGGTACTCGATATGACTGAGGAGAAGAGACAAAGACTGCCATTATACATGTTAAGGCTACCTTAACTAAAAGCGGGCTTTGTTGCTGAACTTGTTTGACTAATTAACAAAACACCAACCTGACTTGCTGCCTCCTTCCTCGACGGGTGGTCTCCCCGTAACATTTGATTGGCTCACCAAATGCACCAATTACCTACATTTTCAATAAACAAGAAACTTTTTATATGACCTCATAAGATCATCAAGAGGACCTTAAATACTGAACTGTAACATTTTTAGCCTGGCCTCATGTTTGACAGTCACTAATATCGTTCATACCTCTGGGTGTGACTTGACTTTATCAAAGGCTCTCCCATACACTTTATTTGGACTCGCGGATGCAAACAGCTCTTGGAACACCACATACAGCAGCCCACCTGACAACACACACAGACGTCATTTCAAACAGGATGATGAATTGCCTGGGTTACGACTGCAGCTTTTTAAATTCCGCTGTATTCACCTGTCACTCCAAGCCCGATGAGTACCACGATCAGGTAGGTGAAGTCCCTGCCAGCTTCTTTCACTGGAAGGCATTCAGTGTGGAGGGTTATTATGCAACAGCTGTGCATAGTTTTCATTTATATTAGCAAAGTTAGAATCTCACTAATAAAGGCAAGTGTTTGTTTAGTTATTCAGTAAATAAACTCCTGGGTCATTTTAAGATATTTCCTCTGCTGCTGGTGATAATCAGAGCGATTGATTGAGATTATAAATACAATAATTGTGTATATTTTTGTCCCAAAACTGCTGCTGCAGTGGAATAAATCATTGCTTGGTTAAATATAGTACATTTTCTCCACAGTGCCTACGGACAAACCCTAATGGTTTGCTTTGAAAATAGCAGGCTATCATGAAACTACGCTCCTAATATCTGAGTACATATATGAGCACGACTTAAATCCTTTTTATTTCCTCGCCTCGCATACCTTTTTGTGCAGCTGAAGGCTTTGGACTCCCACTCTGGTACTTGGAGACTGACCTGTCTCGGTCCTCGGGGCTGCTTTTATTTCTGGCTGTAAAGTCGAGACAAATACCCCGCCGTCTGTGTGTTTGTATTAAGCAGCTTAGCACAGGCGAATTAGCCTCTAGTCCACTGTGGAAGGCCAGTCTTGATAATGTTGACACTCTCCTGTGCGTATGGATAAGCACGCTGACCTGTGGTGCTCTGTGCTGCAGATTTCGGTGCAGGACCTTCAAAACCTGAATATAAGCCATGATTTGATTTGAGCGAGCCCCTTCCCAATATCGCAAAACTACACTAACCAGCCTACTGTGTGGTTTAAGTAAACAAAACGGACTTAGCATACATGAATTCACAGCACTAAACTAACCCAAAACACTGGGCAACAGGACTGGTTAAAGTCAGTCACCGGATTTGTGCTTCACCGGCGCACAATATTGCCGTCACTCACCGTTAAAGCGACAGCGCAGCAATGAAACGTCACTCGCTCTTCATCATCGTCTAAAGCGAAAACGTCTTCAACAAAATAAAATAAAAAGTTCCAAAAAAAATCTTTAAGAAAAAAAAATTACCGTTACAACTAGAGAATGCATTTCCTGGAGAAAATGCAGTGTGAATGCTGATACATGAATATTTGTTTGTTTTTTAAGGTGCTGAAATATTTGGGAAGCTTGTTAAATTTAACTGACATACACCAAATCTTTCACCTATAAGCCAAAGTGCAGAACTGTTGAAAGCTGAAGTTCACACAGAAGACGAAGTTTCAAAGTTGGAAAGTAACTGAATATCTTCAAAATGTACATTAGAAAAAAAAAACTGAGTAATGACCAAAGAAAATTTAGAGTCAGAAAAAATCTAAATGAATATTAAAATCTCATATTCTTTAAATCACTTTAAGAGTGGAATTATGTTTTTTAAAGGTCTAAACACAAGAATCTCAAATAAAAAAAAAATATTTGCAAAACATCTGCTGTGTGTGTCTGTGTGTCTGTGTGTGAGTTTCAGCAAGTGAGTGAATTACCATGTAAGAGGGACATCAAATGAGCAGGTAAATTAGTTTTTAATAGTTGTTTTTTTGTTGTTGTTGTTGTTGTTTTTTTTTAGATCTGCAGATGTCTTGCTGCAGTCTTCACACAATGGGAAGTGTGTTAATTATGAATGTATTTGTCAGTTTTGGAGGTAAGTTGAATTTATTTGCCACAGACAATGACAAAATCTACTGCAATTTACTCCTGACTCCATGCACTCTGACGTGAACCTTGGAATGCATAATTTCATACTTCAGTTAATGGTTGTCATGTCCAAATAGACTCTGGAGCATTAGAAGAAGCTTTAGAGTAATTTTTCAGAAATTAGAAGTACAATAAAAAAAGGTCAAAACTTAAAAAAAGGGAAATTTGATTGGAACAGGTTTTGATTTTATTCACATATTACACAGCTGTGTTGCTGGCTGAACAGGCTCAGGCAAAAGCAATGCCGTGCCTGGCCTATTGTTTAAGTATCATTAAAATTAGAGCTTGTAAAATCTCACCATTAGATGTCAGTAGATTGCAGATTCCAGTCAAGTGAATTCACTTTTTTATCCCTCCTAATTCAAATCTATAAACCAAGCTACAGTAGCTCTGCTAACTCTGGTAATGCTGACTGTCGTTCAGTATATCTTTTGTTTGATCTTTTTATTTGCTTTTTGGACAAGTGAAGTTACAAAAATCTCTTGAATCATATTTACTTTGGTGGACAGAAAAAAAAACCTTTGTAGACTGTTTGGGGAACTTTAGTACAGTGGAACCCCAACTTACAAATACCCCATTTAATGAAAAAATCAAGTTACGAAGGCACTTAACGGCAATATTTCTGCCTGTGGTACGGCAAAATGCCCGTGTAACAAAATCCACTGGCTCTTATTGGCTGAGCCCACAATGCCCACAATTCCCACAATGCCTTCCGAATCATGTGACAACCCCCTTGGCTTTCATACTTGCGCATTGCTGTTCCACTTGAACAACGTATCCGGTCGTTAAGTGATGACGTGACGAATCCTACTTCTGGGCCTAAAGTAGTCTGCGTTTAATATGGCTTTTGTGTTGTTAACATGTTTAATGTTTTGTATTTTCTTCTATTTAATCTCAAAAAGCTCCTAAAACAGTCAGTGATCACTGTTGACCTCCCTCGGCTTTTATTACCGCTAATCATTTATTTAAGCTCAGTTTTTAAAACCTTAGGATGTAACTACAGCCCAGCCCATGCAGCAGTATATGAATGACTAACCTCGTATTGTGGATGGATTATCTCAGTTGTTCTCCTGGCTGAAGTTTGGTCCTTTTACAGCATCCTGCCATGCAATTACATTTGTTCCTGACCACCGAGAACACTCACGTTAACTTTTATCGAGTGGAAAAAAAGTTAGCTTGTTTATATTATGCTAACATAGCTGTGTCGCTAGTGGTCCCGTAGCACATCATTATATACCAGCTAGCCAAACTTCAGTAACCCTACAAACGTCACTGCTGTTTAGTTTTCTGTCTTCATTTATGTTGGAAGTGATAACAGAGCTGTACGTTTTAATTTGTTTCCAAAACCCCGCAGTCAGGACATGCTATATTGTATTTAGATAGAAGCTAGCGAGCTAACTTCCTGCTAACTTCTAACTCCGTTAAATGTCATAAATTCCGTTTTCATGGATGCCTGGATGTTAAACTCAATTGTTACACCTGGTAGAGCAGAACGCTGATCATTTTATTAAAGATGAAAGACTTTAGACAGTTTTTCAACTCTCAGTAATGCCATAGTGATCGTTTGATATATGGACCTGCAGTGGAGTTTAGGCCCAGACATGGCTAGTGACGTCAGACTTAACAACCGGATTGTTGTTGCAGTTAGCAATTAGCCTATAGCTTATCGTTCACTCAAAAGGCGCGATGGGTGCTTAGACTTACGAAAATTTTCGACTTACGAAAGACCCTCGGGAACGAATTAATTTCGTAAGTCGGGTTGTATTGATTTTTCAACAATGAATTTTCTGCTTTTAGCTGTATTTAGCAACCGAAAATATTATAGCAACACTGAGAAGACAAATCATTAACATTGTGTGGTCAGGTAGAGGTGTAGGTGTTGCTGTCTTAGTTCTCTTTCTGTAACAGAACTTGAAAAAACTGAGTCAGTTGTCCTGACCAGTTCCTGTCTGAGGTTCAGACCATCAAGAACGTAACTATAATATTGAACCTGAAGTATGATGTTCCTACCCACCAGGGAACCACTGTGGGTTCAACTCCTCCTGCTGAGCTCATAGAGCAGCAACCCACTAGTCCAGAGGCAGAGTGGTGGTGTAGCATCACTTTCATCACTCACTCCTGAACTCCCGTGAAACATAACAAGGCCTCTCTAAACATCAGTAATGTGAGATACATTACTAAGAAAACATGAGAGATATATTACTAAAAAAAACATGGCAGTAGGTGTTGGGTCTGCGTTTCCACAGGCCCCGCTAGTTTAGAAACTTATTCTCGTTAACGACAGAAACAAGACGAACATCTTTTGGTTGCTAGCAAGGGAAGACTGGTCGGAACCCAAGCTCTTGGAGCTGAACGCTCCTCACCTGTCGTCTAACCAACTTCATCTAAGCAGCCTTCCTCGCAACCTTTTATGTCCATGACACACAGCTTACACAAACAGTTACAGTACACACAAGCACCTCCCATTGTAAACCCCTCCTATGGTTACAAAAGACAAGGCACTGTGTGTGTACGTGTAAGCACGTGTGTGAATGTGTATGCATGTGCGAGAACGTGTGTGTGTGTGTGTATGCATGTATGTGTGAGAATGTGTTTGTGTGTGTGTATAGGTATGTGAGTGTGAGAATGTGTTTCGGGGTGCGTTTGTGTGACCTCCTGCTCACCAAAAGGGTAATAAAAGCAGGAAGCTTACCACACAAGAAACAGAACTTCCAGATAGGATGTGCCTATAATAAAACACCTCAGCCTCCCCCACCAACAGAGTGGCTGGAGAGGTGGTATGAGACAAAGGAATGTCTTTGATCCTATAGTTTGAACTAAGACTTACAAATTTAAGTAACACAATGACAACATTTAACAATTTGACTCCAACAGTAGGTATCCTAGTAATTAATGACCTCATTATTTAGGGTGCTATTATTATTGTGCTTTAGACTCTACAGATTACACAGAGATCTCTCCCTCTGGACTGTTTAAAGGGCCAGTTTACATGCTGTCAGCCTTCAAATGTATGCATTAGTCCCCTCCACCATTGTTTTACTGCTCATGTTCACATCTACAGTAAGAAAATGGAGATAAGCAGGCAAATAATATAAAAGGACACGATGCTGCAGAGTAACTTTCTGTCTTTTCTGATTCACCATGTTGCATCTTTTCACAGGAGTGACTTAAGGACGCCTGTAGCCTTCACTTATCTACTTATATGATAATAAAGTTTAGTGTAATGTAGATAAAGTGTTTTCTTTTAATTTTATAACATGAAACTTGCATCAAGTATTTCCATGGTGACCGTTCTAGAATTCTGCATTAAATAAATATTAAATAAATGAAATAAAATAAAAATAAATCTGACTTTAATTTAATTTAATTTAATCAGACTTTAAAAACAGCTCATCTGTACAACAGAAACCATCGAGTTCAGAGTTTTTTCATTTCTGCATTTCACATTACACAATTTACACAATTTGGACGGTATTTGACAGTTTGTGTTCCCGACTGTGACACAAGAACTACATTTCAACTGAAGCAAGTAGAGGAATCTACAAACCCATCAGGGTATGTGACAGGTTTTTTCCTTCTTCTGCATTTTAGCAGTTTAAAGAATTTGATGTAGTTTTAAAAGCTGACAGACTGAGAATCAACTTAAGTAACAATCGGTAACTTCTTATTTCTTTGACAGGTGCTGTTCATGTCGAACAACACTGCTGGCATCTTCCAGGCTACAGGGCTCAGTTAAGACTGAGATCCATCCAAACCAAAGCTCATGTAAAATATCAGGTGATTTCTCAGGACCTGAGAGTGGTGATGTTTAAATGTCTCCTTTTATTTTTAGATTGCAATGATGGAGTTCCTCAGTCTTCAGCAGGAAAGCAAAATCCCACACATCACTGCTGAAGACCTGAGAGATTTTTTGGTGGAGAAGAGCAAACAGACACTCAGAGAGCAGTGAGTTATTGTGATACTGACCATCCACCTCAAACCTGACAGTCTGTTTGTGATGAAGTGTAAATGCTGAGAGAAAGCCTCTGTTTATTTTCTTTTGAAGGCTTTGGGAGTTTGAATTGGGGGATTTTGGAGACAAAGAAGCCAAACCTCTTCTGAAACTGGTGAGACTAGAAAACTCACAAGACTTTTAGTAACTTGGAGGTTTATTTATTTTGTTCACATAACATCTAAACAAAACTACACTGTAAATGTGTTTTGTGTTTCAGGTGTGGGCAGTAAATGTCATTAATAAAATGAGGGACAAGGAATTTCTTGCCTGGATGCTCCTTAAATTTCCAGAGTTCATTCCTCCTAAATTTCAGTGAGTTACATCTGACAATTATTAACAGTCCAGCTACAGTTTCTGTGATGCTTTAAATATGTTTAAAATATCATTATCATAACATTTTTCTACAGAACAACTAAACTCCTCAGCATGGTGAGAAATTACATTGAGATTCTTAAAGAGAAGCAGCAAGAAGAGCATAGCTCCAAACTGCTCACTGCAAGTGGTGATAGAGGTAGTTCCCCACACCTTGCAGGGCTTCTGGGAGTTTCCTCCTCACGCCCTCTTGAACATGTCCTCTCAGAGTCTGAGCAGACTCTCCACCAGTGTCACAAAGACCCCTTTGGATTGTGTCACTAAAACTCTTACAGCGATGGATAGCAGGCCACCTGTCCCGACTCCGTCAGAGATAACATAGTCCAGAGCATTCTGAGGGAGATCAGACAGAAATATCCTCCAGAAATTCTACTTACCAACCTTGCAAACTTTGCATCAGAGCTGCTCACTACAATTGCTGATGTAGCAAAGAACCACATATGCAAGAACTTCAAGCCCCCTTCTGAGCTTCCACCAATGTCTGATGTTCCTCCCAGTGAAGAACCTCCTTCTGAAAGCCTGTCAATGCCTGATGTTCCACCAGTTGAAGAGCTTCCTTTTCAAAGTCTGTCTTTCAAATCCATAAAAACATTTTACTTGTAAACTTGTCACTATTGAAAGGGAAATAAACAGGCTTCCCAATGGTGTAAGATTTATTGCCACAAATCATTGTTACAACAAAGAAATTATCAACCAACAACTAATTTCCTACTTGTTTACATAACACTGTTCTCTTCAGGACTTTCAGATATAAAAGTATATTTACGTGGATTCACCTGTGTTTGCACCGTTTTGTTATGAGCTGTTGCATCTGTGGATGCCAAAGAGAAATCTTTCATAATAATGGCTGGATACTCAGCTGACTATACCTGTCTTCTGCATGTAGCAAAAGTGTTTACTAGTATAAGGCTGTAGAATTTCTATTTACAAAACCAGTTACCAAAACTGTTAATACTTCCATGAACCACTGAGCAAGGCATATTGCTTGATAGATGCTATTAGGAATGCTTTCAAAAGGCATCAACAGCATAGATACAGTGGATATCATTCAAAGAACAATGCTTTCAAGCAGGATGTAAACATTTTTATTTCTGCTGTTAATATGTTGTTATTATTATGATTGTTGTAATTTGACATTTTAATATGTTTTAAATGAGACAAAATTAAATGTTCACACTTCAAATGTTTTGGTAAATCAAATTTTTTATTTAACTGGTCAATCGTAATTTTTTATGGGTAAGATGTTATAATAACCTGGTTCACTCAGTGACTCTGTCTCCTAAAAATCTTTAATTCAGTTCAATTCAATTCAATGGTATTTACATATAAATGGATTGAACTGAACTGAATTAAAGAAAAAAACCCAACAATCCCCTATGAGCAAGCACGTGGCGGCAGTAGGGAGGAAAAACTACCTTTTAAAAGGTTCAGGGAGGGGCGGCCATCTGCCGTGGCCTGGTTTGGGGGGTGGGGGGTGGAGCCGATGAAAACTTTGTACACAACAAAATATTTAAGCAAATATGCTTAAAATGCATGTTTAGGCACTTTAAGTAACTGTTAATATTTTGTTGTATATTACTGTGAAGTCAATTAAGTGAATGGTCTCAAAAACCAGTTGCACTTCTTTTTCTTTTTTAGTTTTTCTTCTGGCATGTTGTCATCTCGGGCCTCTGGATTTTCTCGTTTGGTAGAACTGGCCTCCTCTTTTTCTTGCTGATTCTCCTGGAGTGTCTCGGCTTGGGCTGGAGAATTTTCTGGATTGTTAACGCTGGCCTCTTTTTCTGAACTTGACTGATGTGTTGTCTCTATTTGGCTTTGAGTTTGGCGTACTCACAGTGGGTTCTTTGTTCCTGTTCTTTGCGCTTTGCAACTTCCTCTTCTAGAGTTTTCTGAGTTTTGAGGATTTTCTCACGGAGTTGTTCGATCTCTTCCTGCTGTTTTTTACTTGGGCCTCCAAATCAGCTGCTCGAACGGTTTTCATGTCTGTAGAGTCTGTGTGTGGAACTTCTGTAATTTGTGTTGAAGCGTCCACACTCAGCTCTGCAGCTGTCACAGCTGTGTTGTCGTCTTTAACAGGAGCTGCATTCACCACAGGGGTGAAGTTCTCCCCGGGTCTGTTTCTGCAAGCCTGTTCCAGTTGTTGTTGGAGCTCAAGAATGTTTTTTTCAGCATTTTCTCTGCAGCACTTTAGCTGCAGGCGAAGCCAATCATTCTGTGTTTTAGGTTTGTGGTTTGCAGCTGTCATTTTGTAAAGATTGGTTTTACACATGTGCTGAGCCTCCTGCAGGAGGAATCTCAGCGCACCCACTTCATCAGTCTTATTATATGGACGTCTGCCATCATTTGGTATTAAGTGAGGATTAGGCTGTGGTTGAGATGGCCCATCATTGGTTCTAAGGTCATGATTAGGCTGATGTTGCAGAGGCCCTTGATTCGGTAAAAACTGTGGATTGCGCCAATGTTGCCCAGGCCCATTATTGGGTTTAAAGTGGGCATTGGACTGATGTGGCCAAGGCCCTTGATTGGGTCTAGGGCTTCTGGTTCTGGGGTTTGGTTTTGCATTTTTCTGCATTCTTCTTATTTTCACCCTTTGGCTTGGCAGCGTCAGATGGAATCACCTCATTTGGTGCCCGGTTTTTCCCTCTTAGGTTTGGGTTTGCTGCATCGCTCTTGAGTTAGGGCGGACAGCGGCCAATGAGGTCCCTTCCTGGGGATCAAGGTTTTGCTGCATACATTGCATTCTTCTTGTCTTTGGTCTTACAATGTCCAATAAAGTGTCTTCTATTCGATCAGGGTTTGGGTTTTGTTGCATACACTGAACGTTTCAAATCTTTTTCCTAAAAGTTGGCTCGTGTGTGTAGCCCGTCTTGTTAATGATCTTAGTGAGTGGGCTGAAGCCAATGAAAAACAGCAGTTGGAACAGAACATCTCCTCGGTAGATCCTGCAGTTGATGGCGACTGTTCTCCTGGCTTTAAATTAGCCTCTAGCGTTGCTCCCTGCACCCCCCACTGATTTTGTGATGAAGGTTCTTTCGGTCCTGTTGATCTTGTACAGTTCTAGCCATTCCAGGATCTATGTCAGGGACATTGACTCATCTCGTTCAGTTGTTGGCATTTGCTCTTGCTCAGATCTCTGCTCTGTGTGCTGACAGACATCTGCTCTCAGTGTGTCGTTCGCGCTCACAAGATCTCTGCTCCATGCACGCTCAACTCTCTGTACACTGTTATAAGTGTGCCACAGAACCAATCACAGACTTGGATGCAAAAATTCTGGTTGGCTGTTACAGTCTCCAATCAGCTCGCTAGCTACTGCATTCCGGAAACACGGTCCAGAATGTAGCTAAGTCCATTTTCGGTTAGTATTTTTTATTATTTTATTTTAATATATATATTTTAAGACCATTGTTGGTTTTAATCTAGTTTAAACCAAACCACTCCACTGGATTTAGCTACATTCTGGACCGTGTTTCCGGAAGGAGCAAGAGCAAATGCCAACAACTGAGCAAGAGGGGCTGTTATTGTGTGTGTATATGGATAATAGCAAACACTGAAATACATTTCTTGCACGCAGAAATGAATTTTGTTAGCTCAAATTAAACTTTTCTTCTCTCAAAAAAATGTTCTCCTCAAAATTCAACATTTGCGCTTGCAATTTTTTTTTAACGTGCGCTCAGAATCAAGGCACAAAAATAATGTCATAGGTTTCTGCCACTGTGGCAGTTGGTCTACTCACTGAAACAAAGACACCCATTAAAAAATATGAAACTGGTGAAGAAAGCATGGATCTTAAACTGGAAATGAAGAAAAACTATAAAAGATATTGAAAAGATAATTAAAAGCTGAATAGTTCAATGCCTTGGCTTCGTTTTAAAGTTTGAATGGTGTCTTTAGGTGCACATATGTGGAAGCAGTTGAAAGAGGAGTACATTGAATGAGAATTTGAAGAGTCTGCCAATTGAAATACATTATACATTTTTGTTGAATAAAGTTGAATCTTTAAAAAAATCTAAAAGTTAGAAATGACAGAAATAGAACCACACATGTCTAAAAGAAGAAGAATCTAATGGTGTTTTTCTAAGTTGAGCGCTGTTGAAGGAGATAATAAGCGAAAAATGTAAAGAATAAAAATAGCATCTCAATACTGTCAATGCTTAATCAGCACTAATTGTGTCGTTACTTATGTTAAAAAAGGTTCTTCAGTTCACATCGGGCAGATAGAAAGAAAAAATTAACATCAATCAAACATGCTTTTATCTTTCGCCACACTCTGGCTACAATCAGGCGATTTCAGTTCATGTGGGAGGACAAAGTTGTGGAGCAATATAGCAATACAGCTTTTAAGAAGTGGAGATGTGGACATTACTTTCATTTTCAAAAGGACAAGTGTGTGATGGTAAAGTGCAAACTGCATCCAAGATAGAAACAAGAGCAATATACTGCTAATACAACTTTGGCTCTTTAGAAGCATCTGAACAGACAACATGGTAACGCAAAGACCAGAACCCAAGAACCCAGAAGGATTTTGAAACTGAGTGTTTGCTAAACCCGGCCCAGCACCCAGACCCTAAACTTCTACAGGTAACAAAGTAGTGATGTGCATTCTGCCTAGTAGCCTCAGTTTCTTCCTGTTCATGTTTTACAGTACAATTACATGGAAGATCCTTTTGAAGTCTCTCTGTGCTGGTTTTCATCTTTTCTTTGTATTTTTGGCTTTGTTTACACCTAAAAACTAAAAGAAAGATGGTGCGTGTGTTAACTGGTAATTATGTGACCATGCTTTTCAGGTCATTTGACAGAGTACTGAGAAAGTTATGTAATAAGTAGTGTAACAAATTACTTTCTCTGGCAAGTATTTAATTAATGTACTCCATTACTTTTATGAAAAGTGACAAATAAAGTGTAATACATTACTTCTTTTTGAGTAATGACCCAAACACTGTTTCACTATATATATATATATATATATATATATATATATATATATATATATATATATATATATATATATATATATATATATATATATATATATATATCCTATGCAGCTTATATATAAAGGTTAGTGCCTACCATAAGTGCCATAGGATAAGAGGGGGACGTACACACTGAGCCCTGGGTGTGTATCGCAGACAGCGCCCTCTACTTTCTGAACTACAGCCTCCCATTTAAACACCACATGCTAACTACTAACAATTATTACTTATACTACGAACAGATCACTGATTGTAGCTTTGTAGTCATAGATTTTCCCCTACTTTTATTGTCCGAAGTGAGAAAACTTGTGGTGCAGCAGCTTGTTTGATTAAAAACAAAACACAAAAAGCATTAAACAAACAATATATACAAAAAACAACTAAATATAACTTAAATTTCATCCATACAAATTAAAAAGGTTGATAGGCGATGGTACAAATGACACTGTTAATCTTTGATGGTTTAAACTTTTGTCCCAAAGTTTAGTACTGAAATTCGTAATGGCTCTTACTGGCCTTGGTGCATCTGCTGCTCCCAGACAGTTACACCATTACACTATTCATTGAGTATCGTATGTGCTTATTTCATCTTCTAACCTATACCTGTTCTTAAAATGTCCAACAAAGGTGCAATGTCCAAATGTGTCAACAAATAAAATTGTAGGGTGTGTCCTTCAAAATGTTTGAAGATGTAGTTGAACTTCGTTGCAGTTTCTGCATGTTGTCTAATTGGGCACTTTAAAGGCTCAGGTTGCCACACTGTGCAATATCATCATATAGGTGTGTGATCACTCAAACAATATGCCTGACAACAACCCCAAGCATAAATCCAGTGCAATAAACAACCATCTGGAGACACAAAAACAACATCCCTACATCTGATGGGATACGAATATCAATATCATAAGAATGTATCAAAAAATATATAATGACATGATGCTAAACATAATACTTAATTCAGTTTGTACTCATTTATTAAATAAGTCATCACAAAAAAAAAAAATCAGTAAACATGAGTTTATTGAAAACATTCAGTCCAGCATTTTCTTAATGTGTCTTCAGTTAAAAATGCACATGAATTAAAAAAAACAAAACAAAAACAAAATGCCACAATGCTATGAATTTTGACCAGGAGACTGAAAACAAATCGGTAAAAGTATCAGTAAAAATGAGACGAAATGGATGTTAGATGAAAGGCAGGGACAATCATGTATGCACCCATATATGCAGTTTAACATTAGTCACTTCTTCACTTCACTTCCCCCCACCAAACAACCTGATTATCTACTGTAAAGACACGGCACCAAAATAGGAAAATATGTGAAATCAGCAGCTGAAATATGCAATTTTATATTTTCATGGTTACATTAAAATGATGTAAAAACCTGATTCTGCATTTTTTCTTTGCCTCCATGAATCACTTTACATTAAAGGTACTCTAAATTTAAAAAAACAAACAAACAAAAAAAAAACTTTCAGTCTCATATCTGAAGTTATCAGCGCTCCGTGGCGGCTCAATCCAAGACCGGCGGGGAGCAAATGCACCTCTAGTCCAAAGCAAAGAAGAAAAAAACTTGATTCATACATCACAAACCTTTTTCTTTTTTTCTTTTTTCTTGATTTAAGGAATTTTCTCATAACATCACTCTACATTGGTAAAGTTGCTCTTTAACAACAGTTCACTCAAGATGCACATGGGAGAGAAACCTTAGCTCCAAATGCTGTCAAACTTGGCAAGATGCAGAGGAATGATGCATCTGTCTGATGTATCTGCAGAGAAATGAAAACACTATTACTTTAAGTCCGCTCTGGGCCCTTCACTTTTCTCATCTGCTTCCTGCTGCTGCTTGATCGAATTGATTCAGACTTACTTAATTAGCGGCGTGTCCGCCTCCATCTATAAACCGGCGGATGAGTTTGAGACTGTGTGTGTTTGTGTGCGTGTCCATTTTCAGAGAAAGAAAGAGTAAAGAAGACACAAAACAGAGAGAGCATGGATATGGTACCTGTGCTGAACATGTCTGTTGACAGACGTGTGAAGCAGAGAGACAACACACAGACCAGGCAGTGCAAATGTGTGTACAGAAAAGAAAAGCATTTTATTCGGTATTTGCAGGAATATTTATGTGCATGGCTGTGTGTATGCGGAAGGAAAAAAAATAGTGGAGAGTATGAATGTAAGTAATGACACTAAACACAGAAAAATAATGAACACATAGATGGTAAATTCAAATTCCCACAAATACAGGTAAGGACACAATGACAGTGAGTAAGAAATGTGTTGCATGTGTCACTGTGCTCAGATCCACTTATTTTACTCTCCACATAGTGCACGTCGTCTTATATTAACCAGCCTGCCAGTAGCAAGTGTTATCCGAGTGCAAGGCTAATCCTTCACTTCTGATCGAGTTGGATAAACGCATCACAAAAAGTCAATTAACTTGCCTGTCAGATACCTTGATTACCCGGAATTATTTAAACTCTCAGAGATTGAAAAGAAGTGTACTGCTTGGTGAAATAAATCCTTCCGGTTTGAGTCTGCGCTTCCTCAGAAGCAAGTCAGGCAGAAAAAAAAAGGAGCAACATTTAATTGGTTGTGAGAGGAGAACGAGGTGTGCTGACAGATTGAGGACACGCTTAATGGACAGAGGAACTACTGACCAAAGGCCAATAAAACAAAGGGAAAGGAAAGGTGAAGCTTCAGTGTTATTTATTTTATAAAGCATCAGTAAAATCAGCCCTGAAAGATAACTTGAGTAACTGTAAAAACATTCACTTTTTCAATTTGCCTTAGTATAAAATCCTGTTTTAATACAAAGATATGAAGCTTCTACAGTAAGTAAGAGAATTAGGAGTTAAACAGATTTGAAGGAATCAAATTTGCCAAAAATAAATAAAAATTAATTAAAGAAAAATGCTTATTGGAAAGTTAGCACATTTAAGAAGTTGAACTTATTATGTTGGAAATTGGAGCTCTGCTTTGTAATGATTCAGCCACACAATAACATGCAGTGTAATTAATCTATTTTGAAAACACCTTTTAACCCACATCTTATTCCTGTATGACTTAAGTATTGTTAGTAGATGCGTTATTTTCATACTCAGTTGTTAGTATGTTAATGCTTTAATGGGTATAGAAGAAGCATGCAGGAGTCATAAAACTGGACTTTGAGCTGTTACCCAAATAAACAGTTGTCCAATAGAATTAAATTCAATTAGGTTAGTAATTAGTTTAATTCCAATTTTGACTAATGTAAATCTTTCTAGATTTGACAAACCGCAAGCACCTATAATTGGCTATCAAACTCATGTATGCTACAAAAAAATACATGCTTAAAATAAACTTGAAATTTCCTGATCACTTGAGAATCTACGATGACACATATGTTTCTAAATGTCCCAAATCTAAAGTTCAGGAATGATGTTTGTTGTAAAGGTCCAAAGCTTCTGCAGTGAGACATCTGCACTGGCTACCGAACGTAGAGCAAAGAGACGATTTTCAAAACTTTGCATCTGCAGCAGTTTCATCTAGTCTTCTTGTTCATCTTTGCACATTTAGTTTGTTTCATCAAATTGTCCCTTCATCATCATCATCAGCAGCAGCAGCAGCAGCATCATGCTGGTGTAAATCTCCGCTCCGTTTTTTCATATGTCAGTGACGCCCGTTCGTACTGATCCAGGATTGCACTATTCTCAAGAAGTCTACATGATGGAGACAATGCAACATAATGCAGAACATAAGCAGACACACACACACGCACACACACACACACACACACATGTATATCAGGACAGCACATTTTTTTCACAGTAGAAGACAAAACAGTGGGTAGCATTTTATGTGGCTACTCCATCTTACGCAGGCATGAAGCTGCAAGCATGATCTTACATATCGCTGAGTCACATTTAAACCAAATGAAACTTTAATTGTCAATTAAATTCAAATATGAATCAGAAAAGTTACATACATTTCAAATGTATGCATTGCTATCGTTGTTTCATATGCTGCTTTTTGCAACTTCATGAAAGCACATTTAAGGAGCATACGCACATCAAATGTTACACACAGCTATAAACACTACGCTTCGCAATTAACCAAACACAAAATCAAACACTACCACTGATCATGCAAATCTACAGAGGACTTCTTTATGAGTGTGTGATAAGTAAAGACTAACAGGATATTTACATCATCTCAATGTGCCTCCTTTAAAGCATGTAATGTGATGTTGTAATAAAAACATTTGAGTGTGTGCTTTTCCCTTTTGGGCCTTTATGTGAACTTAAGTGAAGTATGATTTTCTGTAGGCTAACTAAGGAGAGCTGGGAAGGGGTTAGACATATTAACTGATACCAGCACCAACTAAAGATGAAATTGGAGAAGTCCATGCTAATGAATATCCACTGAGTGACTTAATGTATGCCTTCAAGGGGAAGAGGACATACAGTAAACTTGAGCATCACAAAGACTTCAAACAAACTCAACACGGCCAAGATGGCTGCAAGCAAGAAAACCATCTTGGTGAAAATGAACAATTAAAACATAAACATAAAAAAATAAAATATAAACCTGCGCAAAACAAAACAAAAAAATCACAGAAAAATAAAATACATAAAAGTATATATTAACTGGGCAAACGATGGATACACAACAACATATAAAGATGTTGATTGTTGGATAAGGGTGCTTACCTTGAGATTGTCTCTTAGACCCTAGTGGTGTTGTACTCTGATTCATGTTTGCTCAAAGAGCCAATGAGGCAGAACCTGAAATATCATGGCTCTTTCATTTAATATCAAACTCCTTTTGCATAGAGAGATCAAAATGCATAATGTGCTACAAAACAGCAATAAACGTCATTAGTGCTTTGATGGCGTCTGAGAGCCAGGCATGCAGACTTGGTAGAAAATTAATTCAGTTGGAAACACTCTGCACAGAGCACATAGAAAGTGCATGCAGGAAAACCTTGCATTTTTAAAGTTTTTCCTCCAAAAAACCCAAAAACAAATGTACTCTGATTCACATAGTGATTTTGTAAACATATACAGTTGCTTTTCAAGCAGTCACGGTACAAGTACAGAGTAAAATCTTTTTTCTATAGAAAATCTTGCTCATGCCAAAATAATGTGCTACTGGATAGAGATTACAAGTTATCTTTTTTCTTTTTTTTTTTCAGTTATCACAGTTAGAAATACAAATGCGTATTTTATAGCAAACTGCATTCATTTGAATAGATGTCGGTGAATTAAATATCTCTGTGAGGCACCGATTCAAGCCCTTGTGGAAAACTGTCAAACCAGACGATTACAGAGTTATCATCTGCTAAATTGAGGTCTGTGTTTTCTTAAAGATCTCTGACAAACCTCAAAGCACAGTAGAGTTTAGAGTAGGAAAGCTGTGAATCAACATTCATAAAAAGCTAGCTGGAAGAGGGTTTTTTTGTTTGTTTTTTTTACATTTTCAAGGATTAACATGCAAGACGGGACAAAGACATATTTGTCCTTTGTATTGCAGCCCTTTGAGAAAATGTTTTTAATGTAGGAAAAAGGGGAAATAACAAGGATCAATGCAAAAATAAAGGTTATTGTAATATCAAAATAATAAAAGAAAATAGGAAGCTAAAATGAAAGGAATGCAAAAAATAAATGTAAATATCCCACATATATCTCAAAACATCCCCATAGTTAACTCTGGGGTTGTTGCTCTTCCCTGATCAGAAATCTATGGATACTGACCGCTGTACTGCCTTTTCGTGGCGTGAAAGCCGGTGGCTGGTGGTGGGAACTTCTTCCAGGTCGTCGTCCAGGTCACATCCATTGTCTGCTGCCTCTTGTGAGTAGCTGTGCTTCATGACCAAGATGCTCCTGCGATTTCCCGTGGCCGGCAACAACGGCCGCACTGCCATGGAAGGCTGCGGAAGGTCTGTGAGCAGAGTGGCAGCCGCAGCATCACGGGCGCTCAAGTTGCCCCGGCTCTCTCGTGCACTGAGTGACAGCTGGGATATGTGCGCGGAGCCGGGGTTGGAGGAGGAGCCACAGTGGTGATCGTGAACGCAGCGGGAAGAGGCACGGCGAAGGGCGTGGTAGTTCTCAAAGTCTTCAGCCAGGTCGACTAAGTCTGCTGAGGCCGCTGTGGGTGTGGTGGCGCTCCGTAACGTACACAGCTCATAGTGAGGTGGCTCAAAGACCTCCTGGAACATGGTGGGGTCAAAGTCCTCACGTCGCAAGATATACTTTTTGCGTGGCTGCTTGATCTGGACAATAACAGAGATGATGAGGAGAATGAAGACAATGCAACAGGTGACGCCAATTATGGTCCCATTAGTGTTGTTCAGGTTGTCCAGGATGTTGGCTTTCCTCTTTTCTGTAGTGTGGGAGAAAAACAGCAAAACAAAAAAGGTAAAGTTTTTTTTTTATGTGAATGCAATATAATCCTGAGGGATTTACTAAGATAAACCCCTCCAGGAAACAGTGTACAGTGTTAACACTAAGAGTCTGATTTAACTTACTTTTAAAATGTATCTCGGGCAATTAGACCAGAAGTGGTCAGCAATGATTATAAGTTAAAACAACCGCCAAGACCTGCTGTGATTCAAACATTTAACCACTTCACACATTTGGCCACATGTCTTTTGTAGGCCACATATTTACATACATACAGTGCTGTAAAAAGGTGTCTTTTCCCCCTTCCTGATTTCCTGTTTTTTGTATGTTTGTCACACTTAAATGTTTCAGATCATCAACAAAATTTAGAAAAAGACAACAAAAGTAAACACAAATGCAGTTTCTAAATGAAGGTGTTTAATATAATGGGGGGAAAAGTACAAAACTGTCATGGTTCTCAAGATCTGGAGAGGTCGTGGTGTGTGTGTTTTTTGTCTTCGCCTCTCCCACCAGGGTGGAACTGGACCTTGATTCCCTGCCTCTGAACACACACCTGTGGCTCATTCACACTGATCCTGGCAGACTACTTAAGTTGGCAAGAGGGGCTGCTTCCTCGCTGGATCGTCACATTACCTAGCGCCTTCTAGATGCCCTGCCCGGCTTCCCTGCCGTCTGGATTTCTGTGGATGTGTGTGAGTGAGCGTGAGCATTTTGGAGTGGACATTCAGAGTGAGTTGTGGATTAAGTTGAAGAGGAGCGTATGTACCCCGCCTTGGACCTTCCCCTCGGGCCCCCCTCCACCCCCTGGAGCCCCGTGTTATCTGTCTCACTGTATTTAAGTAGATATTCTCACTTGGTGCCACACTGTAAATAAACCCTCACCTTCTCTCTAAACTAAGCCACCCATAGCAGTAACAACTGCAGTCAAGTGTTTGCGATAACTGTCGATGAGTCTTTTACAACGCTGTGGAGGAATTCTTGCCCACTCATCTTTGCAGAATTGTTATTATTCAGCCACATTGGAGGGTTTTCGAGAATGAACCGCTGTTCTAAGGTCATGCCACAGCATCTCAATCCTCAATCGGACAGGACTGGACAGGTCAGGACTTTGACTAGGCCACTCCAAAGTCTTCATTTTGTTTTTCTTAAGCCATTTAGAGGTGGACTTGCTGGTGTGTTTTGGATAATTGCTCTGCTGCAAACTCAAGTGCGCTTCAGCTTGAGTTCACAAACAGATGGCCGGACATTCTCCTTCAGGATGTTTTAGGAGACAGCAGAAGTCTTCCATGCAGCAAAACAGCCCCAGGCCATCACACTACCACCACCATATTTTACTGTTGGTATGATGTTGCTTTCCTGAAATGCTGTCTTACTTTTACACCAGATGTAATGGGACACACACCTTCCAGAAAGTTCAACTTTTGCTTCATCAGTCCACAAAGTATTTTCCCATAAGTCTTGGGGATCGTCAAGATATTTTCTGGCAAAACTGAGGCGAGCCTTTAAGTTTCTTTTGCTCAGCGGTGGTTTTCGTCTTGGAACTCTGCCATGCAGGCCATTTTTGCCGAGTCTCTTTGTTATAGTAGACTCATGAACACTGACCTTAACTGAGGCAAGTAAGGCCCTCGGTTCTTTGGATGTTGTTCTGAGGTCTTTTGTGAACTCCTGGATGAGTCATTTCTGTGCTGGTCAGCCAGCCACTCCTGGGAAGGTTCATTACTGGTCCATGTTTTTTGGCATTTGTGGATAATGGCTCTCTGTCTTCACTGGAGTCCCACAGCTTTAGAAATGGCTTTATAACCTTCTCCAGACTGAGAGATCGCAATTACTTTGTTTCTCACTTGTTCCTGAACTTCTTGGACCGTGGCATGATGTGTGGCCTACTTTTTGGTCTATCTTTTGGGGATTTTAAAAATAAACACCTTAATTTAGAAACAGCATTTTGTGTTTACTTGTGCGATCTTTGTCTAATATTTGATAATCTGAAACAATTAAGTGCGACAAACATACAAAAATAGGAAATCAGGAAGGGGGCAAACACGTTTTCACACCACTGTATCTGTTTGGTCTTTAAGGAAAAAAAAAATGAAAATAAAACTTTGTTTGTTGTTTCCTTTTTATTTCATCACATGCCCTTTTACAAATGACTTTCGTCCTGCCAGCTCAACCACTAGAACAGCCTGTACAGCCATATTGATTCTTGAAACACTTCATTTCTTTGCAAGCCAATCCTAACAAATGCTGCACTTGATGGTTGACAGGTGGATGAAAAAAAAAATGGTTAAACGACTTAGTAGAAGTCACGCAGACAGAGCAGAAATCTTCAAAAGTCAGCTTGACACTTTGGGGACATGTGATTGACACTGGATACAAAGGTTGTGGTAACATTTTAAAACCAAGTGCAAATAAGACAAACACAACTGAATGCTTTTTAAGCCTTTCTAAGAGAAAGGGAATGAAGCATAATACAAGTTAGTTAGCATGCCTTGTTTACTGTAGTACAGCACAAGCCTTGATAACCATCACATTTTGCATCACTCTGAGGATTTCATACTGGTTATTTTGTGGGGGAACAGTGTGAACTAACACAGCTCAGTCCTGCTCTATAGGATTTTCTGCTTACAGTATCCACTTCTAACTATCCGAGTCCAACCAAACTGAACCATTAACCAGGTCAGCACAAATTTGTAGATGCTAGAAGAAAAAAAAAAAATCTCTAAACCACAAAACAAAAATGTCTGATGAAGAGATTTTGCCATGCTTTACTTTAGACTTGAGTTTTTATTTTAACTTAAGCTGTCTTACAACATTATAACATCAGTTAGAGATTTGCATCGTCAACCAATTAATGAAACTTTTTAGTGGTTATTGCCTTAATTGCCTAGCTAGATAGCAACATGAAAGCTGCCGCTTACACTGAAATTGGAAGCATGCTTTTGTCTGAATTTAAGGACCAATTATACATAACATTAGAAGAATTTCTAAATGGGAATTAGTGATGGGATGAGCAAATGGTCTGGTATGTCCTTTAAAAGAGCTTAAGCTTAAGATTAAGTGCAGACTTCCATGAATTATCAAACAGATGGACATATATTTTATTACAGGATCACAGCTTTAGTCTATTTATAACACGGGTTACTATAATGACACGCACACGCACACACACAGTACAGAGAGCCAATCAGGGTGACATTTAAATGCTTTATGAACTTGTAGTGCAGTGGACTGAGCTTCAATGACAGCAAATGGTTACATTCAGACATGTAAAGGAGAAAGAAATGAAACTTGACATTTTACTGCTAATGAGGACAAATGTGGGGCCAACACTCTACCAGAGCAGAGTAGGAGTCTGAGAGACAAGCCCTCTTCTTGCTGATTTCTGCACAATTTCAAACTCAGACTGTAGGCTGGAAAGGTATCTGGTAGTCTGAGTGAGTAATAGGTCACGCAGGATTTACCTAATTGATAAAATTTGTCAGCGGTTCTGCTTAAAGCTTCAGAGGGTTAGAGTGCACATTCAGAATACGCAAGCATCTTTTCTGTGCAACTTTTCGATCTGAGGGAGAAAATATATACAAAAAATAATATAGCAAGAACACATCTTACTTGCAAACCAGGCAAAACACTTTAATAGTCTAAAAAATACATGTATTGAATAAGAAGGATGCTGCATTATAAAAAGAAAAAAACCCTGAACTAGTCAATTCTTACTCCGCTTTCTTAAATTACTGAATAAGATCAAGGACACTACAATCAGCAAACCTCCTCATTATAAATTATGAACAGCCAGTAATAAGATGTTTGGGATCAATGTATGGATTTGGTGGCATTACAACTCTGAGAGGAGTGAAGGACTGAGCGACAGAGGAAATGGAAAAAAATGGGCATTAGCTCAAAATACGGGACTAAAAAGGACAGTGGAGTGGCATCAGCTTGGATCAGTTTGACGATGGGTTCAAATTTGGGTGAGGGAGGAGAGGGAGAAGGAAGAAAGGGGGTGGCATATAGCAAGAAGTGGCAGGTTTCTCTGTGTGTCACTCTCCATGGTGCTGAAACATTAAACATCCACTCCTATCTTTGTGTGTTGCTGTGACTAGCTGTTGGAGATCTGCTAAAGCTGTGACATGAGAGGTCAGATAACTACACGTAACATCTCACCTTTACACTGGTTCTCATCCCAGGGGTAGACACAGTTCTGCATGCCATTACACACGAGTGTGTTATTTATGCACATGTTACTGTGACAGAAGAAGGCATCTGCATCGCATGGAGCTGGAAGGGGAGAGAGCACAATGAGCAATTAAGACATTAAAGAAGTTTATTTATATTTGCACATTCAGTTCACAGGACAAGTTCAATGCAATTTTTTAGTATATTTACCATCTCTAAAAACAGCAAACACAAAGGACAATTACATGCGCTACTGTACTGATCATTATAAGAAGTAGAGCAGAAGTCCAGCGTGGCAGATTTTCAGACTCAGTTCAAACCTGCTTCCCCTGAACCCATCTGTTCTTCATGAATTTTCATTCTCACCCTCCTCTTCAAACAACTTGTGGATATGAATGAATTTCTTGTTATGTGTGCGTATGTGTGCGAGCTGTATGCGGGTGAGTGTGCGGGGTGTCTGGAGAAAAAGTCATGACATTTTACAATCATTTGCACACACATTTGCACACACACACCCAAAACAAATCCTTTCTATTTATACTGCATGTTGTTTATTTGTTCACCGTGACACCCGCCCCCATGGTGTGACCTGTCGGAGACACAACATTCACGTGTTTTGTCTCGGTGTGAGGAAGAAGAGCCATTCTTCAGAAATTCATCAAATCAATGTGCTGATGTCGCAAGCTATTATACACTGTATTTTCACGTTCACGTGAAAAAGATTACTGTATGTAGTTAGGTGAAAAGCTGAGTACACCCTTCTTGCTTCCCTATGATTTAAGAGGGTAAGTAGCAGCCAGGTGCTGCTAATCAGACACGTTTGATTAAATGATCACGAGCAAATTTGAGCACCTCTATAAAAGCAGATGTGCAACATTCAGTTGAGTGTTAGGACAATGCTGCAGTCTTCCCAATTGATGTCTTGGCAAAATCATCCCAAGATGAGACCTTGGGATGTTCAGAGAAACAACAACCCCCCCCCCCCAAATCTACATCTCAGGCTTGCCAGGGCAAAGTATGGCAAGTTTGGGTTGCTAGGAGAAAGTCTCTTTTCTCTAAAAAGAACCTGGAAATCTAAACGGACCATTTTCTGGGTGTTAAGTAAGAGGTTTCTGTTTAACACTGTATAAACTATTTGATGCCATTCTACCAGTCTAAAGCATTTACACACATGGTCGTAATTTTGTAACTGTGTTACTTAGAAATTAAAAAATAAATAAGTTAATTAAAAGATAAGATATTGACCTTTTTACTATTTATTCATTGTAACTGATAGATGTCTTCTGATAGATCACCTATATGTATCACCTGGCCCTCCTGTTATTTTGCAAAAGTATCCCTAAAGCATACGAAGCTGAATATGTCTGCTCCATGCAGCTTTATGTGAAAAGGATGCAGAAAGCAGAAGTAATGCAGGATCGCTTTCAGTTTCTCTGTGTTTTAAAAGTGAGTGACATGTGAACAGAATGGCTCTGTTTAGCTGCTGGCTGTTTTGTTGCAGAGGAGCTGTCCTTCCCTGGTCTCTTGCATGTCTCTTACTTTCTGTCTTTATCTCTCACCTTCTCCCCACTCACACACAACACTGGCACTGGTGCTAAAGCAGCTTGCCAGTGGTATGGCAGAACTGGGGACTATTTGACAGTGTTACCGCTGTGATGTATGGCTGTTTTCATCCCAGCTCTCATCCCAAGTGAATAATAACACACCAAATTAGAGTGACTTATCTGTATCTCTCTCTGTAACCCATCCTGTCTGGGCCTTTGCCAGCATTTCCTGAGTCATATTGGCTCTCTGTGTGTGTTCTAATACTCCTCTTCTCATTTTCTCCCCCCAGCCTCAGTCTGTTTTTCTAATCCTTTATGTCATGTAGTACACTCCACACCAAAGCTGTGACAGTTTGTTTTTGCTAACAGCCACCAGAGGGAGCCCACGCCTTCTCGTTTTCCACTCAAGGCAGGGTGAGACCAGATGTTATAAAGAGCGTGATCCACACTAATCTCCTGCAAAATTAATTTCAAGACATTCTGTAATAAAAGTGCTCTTTTGCCCACACAGAAATGTCCACAGTCGCTGCTGGAAGCATAAATTAAGTCGTAAATGAGCGGCTGATGAAAATCGTCTGGGTGTCTCTGCAGAGCGGGGTCTAAGAGCAAAGAGGTGTCTGCAGTGAAGTGCTATAAGCAACACCTGGTTATCATGAATCTTTAAATTCAATCTACTGTAGATGTCTGCTTCGTGGGGTTTTGATTTAAAGTGCAGTTATAATATTTCTATGAGATGAGTTTGATGAGTCTCTGTTTTTTGTCATAAGTGATTTTTTAATAAAGATCTTTTTTGTTTGGCACATGGTAACACCTGCAATAATGCAAGCTCTCACGTGTTATGATTTGGGATAGTCAGCTCCTACCTGAGTCTTGTTTTTTTTTTTTTACCCATAGAGTTATTTTCTGTTACTCTACGGCCTTTTTGATGCTTCTTTTTTATTTTCTGCTATGATTATCTAGATTTCAATACTGCTGATAATAAATACAGTAACACTACCCAGCAGAGTGCATCTGGTACTGATTTTTTACAATGTCCAGCACTACAGTCTCTCCATAATCCTCCCAAAGCATTCTAACTGCAAAGCAACAGAGTGCCTACAGTTGATATAATCTAATCTAAGACCAAGCATGCTGACAGGCATTAGCATATTGTGTTGGTCTCAAACTCTTTCATGCACACAGTAAAGAAGCTTTCCTATAGGTAAAAAGTGACATGTGTAGTGAAGCCAGAGCAAATTTCCATCTGCAACCCGGGAGACGTGTTGCAGATGAGCCGTAACAATGCTGACAGCTGAGATGTCGCAAGCGTACATTTATCACCTAAGACATAATTGGTTCTTGGGTAGAGGTAGGTATCACTTATGCTTCACATTTGTAACTATATACTACCTTCATAGCAGGGCTGTTTATGCGCTTGTGTGTGTGCGTGCATGTGTGTGTATGTGAGAGAGAGGATGGAAGCAGTAAAGTTCAGTGCTAGTGTCAGCAGGTGTAAACTCTTCACAGATGGTAAAGCTGCATGTTTGTGTTTGAGAACATTGCGTTTCCCACATGAGCAGTTTGCCGGGTGTCAGCAGGTCTGAACGGTACTCTAAGAGCCGCTGGTTCCACTGGGAACCAACGGCTGGGAACAAACATCCAATGGTTTAGGATCTCCATGGCTGGGGAGCACTTATGGTAACAATTGGGCTATAAGCAGCTGCATGCGCGCACAGCAGAGTCACTCATCTGCAGTGATCACATAGGGCATGAAAGCCATTATTTTTTTTTTTCATATCAGCTGGTTTTTGCCATTCTGAGCTTTCATTTTTCTTTTTGTTACATTTCTGTGCAATAAAAAGTAATTTTATTTGTTAAAACTAAATCTAAACTATATTTTGACATTGCTTTTTCTAAGCTTACATTTGGCTGTTTAACGGGGGATCTTTTATCTCACATAAATGTTCAATGACTCATTTAAATAGTCGGAATATATGATGAGTTCATTAAAAACAAACAGCAGAAAAATCAGTGTTTTGTTCATGTAACTGAAACAATAGACCCGAGGGCACCTGTTCAGTAAATGTGTCTAACAATATCAAATACAGTGCTTTTCAAATTTATCAGACCGCCTGTCATAAAAAACCCACAAACTTTTTAGAAATCTGCTAAAACCAAAAATGTTATTGTCAAGGGGAACAATTAACTGCTAAAACAAACTCTTCTCTTCAGGAATACATGTTATTAACTGTGCTTTGGCATCTTAATAAAAAACAATATAGTACGTTTCCCAACACAGAACACCACTTTATACATATCAAATAGAAGCAAATACATCTGTCCTGAGAGCGTAAAACAAGCAAAGTCTGAATTGTTTAATTGTTTGCGTTTTTCGCAGCTCTGGTACATTAGTGCATTCACTGTTGACAGGGTTGCTGCAGTGCTGCTGAGCTGTGGTGGATGCTGCTCTAAAGGCTGAGGTCTGGCCGGGGATCGCCTGAGTGACTTAGGCAGAGGCGTTGCCCCGGCAACAGCACATCCTGGCTCTGCTTGGTGAAAGGGCCTCACAAAGGGGACACTGACTTCACAACGTAAACAACTCTGTCGCTATTGCAGTTGCTTACTGATTAAGCTAAGCACAAGCACACAATAAACAGCCAATGAAGACAAGGTGCAGGTGTGTAAAGTGATAAACAGATTGCAGTTCAGTCTTTTATTAAACCTCTCTTTTTATGAGTTAATGGTTCTTCTCACAAATGATAATGTCAGTGGTTCCAGTCCTTTTGAAATGGCAGCAAAAAGCATTAAAATAACTTTAAAATGCAGTAAGTCTTTCATTTAAACAGTTTGAAAATAATATTCTAAGATTTTTTTCTTATCCTATCTACATTCAGAAAGAAGCCCCATTCAGTTTCTGAAAACGCTCAATAGTGTGCAGCTGCGTGCACCTATTTCCTCGTGTCCTTGTCATTAAAAGGCACCGACTGATGCTGACACGTTGTAGACTAATGGGCCCCAGACCCTCTTCCTTCATGTCGCTAGTACAAAGAATGGCCTCTCCACATGACTATCTCTATCAATGAAAATCCGCTGAATGAGAAATAGACAGACTTTGAGTGTGCTTGTGTGAATTTCAAACTGATTTTTTTCTGAAACAAAACAGGTAGATGTGAACATATTGTAGGTTTGGTGCAGTCACAGTCTCTACCTATTTTAAACAAAGGAATTAGCTGGTGCAGATGCTCCACCTGTGTTAATGCAGCAGAGCTGAACTCAAATCCACCTGTGCTGTCATCTTCACATTTACCCACAGGCAAGATTCCCTGTGATGGAAATGGTGTTCCGTGGTTTCCTGCTTGCTGCTGTTTACATTGTTATGAATCTTAATGGAAACTCATTATAGACCATTTCCTATGACGAAAGATTCCAGATGAAATATGACCAATGTGCAAGAATCACAGTGATATCTCTGATTGTGTTTTAAAACTCGTTATTGGAATAATTCTGCAACTGAACAGTGTGGGAAAATGTAAATGCCTCTATAACCTGCGATTACTAGGCAACCAACGGGAATGCAGCATGAAATTACACACTGATCGACACTCAATTAAAAAGAAAATCTAGTTGAGGCAAAAGCCTTGTTTGCACGATGTGTCGACCAGCTGTTATTATGACTGCACCGCGGGGGGTTTAGCATGAAAAACAAATATCAGAGGAAGTAATAATGTGTCATGTGTGTGTGTGTTTCAGCAGGTATTTGCATTGCACTGTCTGCACAGACCAAACGTGATCTTGTACTCAAGTTTCTTAGGTTTACATAAACTTATAAGAGTGCAGAAACCTCACAGTTTGTACGTGCTTTTATTTTGGCGACTGCAATTAAACAAAGACCAGACGAAGAAAGCTGCCTAAGCAGGAAGATCACACTGCAGTAAAGATCAGCTTACGTTCTTGGTAGGTTGTGAAAAGGATGCGGAAGCGACTTTTGCGGCTGGCCTCGTCTGCCCACATCCTGATGACTCCCAGCGTGGAAACCAGCATGATGTCGTTGGCCACCGTGGAGCAGAACTTGCTCTTCAGGTCTTCCACTGAACTGAGACATGACGGGATGAGATAAGCATGCATATTTTATTATCCAGTAACATAGGCAGTCACTGTGCATCTTAATAATCCACAGTGTTGGAAAGAGCAGTCGTGGTACTTTAATGTTTTGTTTTGTTTTTTCTGGGCTGTTATCGTCTGATCACTGCTAAATATTCTGAATCTCTCAAGATAATAAACTGCCGCTGAGCTCAAGTGTGTAGTAGATAGTGATTCAATTATATCCTTATCTCAGTGTATCAAATATTGTTTTCTTTAATCTGGATTTCAAAATCTCATTATTTGGAGATTAAAAACAGGTTACTTTATATTAATAGACTTGTTTGTGAGAAGTGCGCGAGAAGCAAGTGTGCAGCTTGCATGCTGTGAGTTAGATAAGAAGATCAATACCGCTCTCATATCTGTCCTTAAACTGCAAATCTACAGTCAGCAGTTGGTTAGTGTAGCTTATCATGAGGACTGGAATGGATAGCCTGACCTGGTTCTACCCACAGCTAATAAAATCCAGCATCCAGATCCTCTAAAGCAGGGGTGTCAAACATAAAGCCAAGGGGCCAGAATCGCCCAGTCGGGCCCAATGGATAGCTTTAGAAAATGTGAAAGAGGTCTTACATTTTTGGACAATTAAGTGTATTTTAATAAGTTTTAGACATTTTGACATGTAAGCTCAGTGTTATAATTAGAGGACAGTTTTTGAACTGTGCACATTTATTTCTTACAGCTAAAGCCCAAACAGTCATGCTGACACATTTCTTTCATTTGCTACAGCAGCATTTATATATCACGTAGAAAGACTGAGACGTACTGTTGGAACTGACCTTCTTTCTCTTATAATGAAATATCTCTATTAAACCTGTAGTTAAAGTCCGGCCCACTCGTGATCAGAGTGGGCTGTATGTGGCCCTCGACATAAAACGAGTTTGACACCCCTGCTTTAAAGCTTGCTGCCTAAACTTGAAAAGAAATCCTGCCCAAATTCCTGAATTTAAATAATTTAATTGCATGTAAATATTCCATGTAATTTTTTTTTACAATTGTAAAATTTTACATTTAATCAAATTGGATTTACTCGATTGGTATACATTCAGTTTATAGCAAGCACAATTCCCTTAGTAAAGAATTATTTGAATAAATTAACCTTTTGATATATTTCCGTTGCATATTACTCAAAATTATTGCTTCATGTTTATTGAGGGAGAAGTCTCCCATTTTTGACTGCATAAATGGAAATTATGAAGTTGTGATGTTACATATGCTGTAACTTGACCCTTTCCAGTCATTCAGCTCAGTTCATCTGTATTTCCCATATAGACATGAGTAGCATCATTCTTTTTATCTAGCTTTCATCAACAAAGCCAATATGTGATTACCCTTTAACTCAGCTAAAATACTTAAACGGTTTCCAGTTGACAGAAATCAATTCCTCTTAAATTAAAATTGTTTTTTTAGGCGACTTCAATTTCATGTTTTCAGATCAGAAGCTCATGAACAGCACAAAGTTGTTATATGAGGATAAAGTAAAGTGAGTGAAGTGATTTATACAATTGAAGATTTAAAACAAAGCCCTCTTGTGCAACAAGAGCATGTCACATTAAAGATGTACAAAAAAAAAATCACACCTGCCGCCATCATACACTGCCACAAAGTTGCGCTTGCATTCATTGGAATTTGCCATCTCATAGTCGAGAAAACGCAGGTAGATCTGTCCGAGGAGGCAGAGAGGAGGGAAAAACAACAAAGAGAAGAGAAAGAAAAAGAAGCGATCAGGGGAGGAAAATCGAAGGACACAGTAAGATTTGGAGGTGACAGAAGAAAGATGTGAAGCAAACAGCGGAGAGGAGAGACAAGTGAGAGAAAAGATTTCAGCTCTTTCCTATTACTGCCCGGGCATCTCAGTCATTATCCAAGTGCCTGATATAGCAGCCCTGTAATGAAATAAGACTGACAGACAGCAGCTAGCACAAAGTCATTACATACGCATTTCAAATGAAGACTCAAAGACAGACGGAGTCTATTAGCTTTGCACTCATTATCCATATCTGTTGAGATAAAGAATTACATAAAACCTACAACCTTGTTAAACTTTAAGGAGATGTTGGACGTTTTGCCACCAGTTTTGGATATTTAAGAGAAAAAAAATGTCATCATTTAAAATTAAAATGCAAAGAACTTATACACCAAAGGACATATTTGGTATATAAACAGACTTACCTTATGTCTAACTATTCATGAAGCAACTAAGACAGATACAACACATGCTCTGTTTTAATATCCTAACAATCGCTCGTTGAGTAAAATATCCACCTTGCTATCCACCTTGACTCTTCATAGTAGCTATTCTGCACTTCCTAACTGTGTCCGCACCATTTTCTGTCACTCATTCATCAGGCTGAGATCCCCCAATCACAGCTATGGTTCTGGTCGGCCGCTCACAGCACTTGCCATCATTACGGTTAATGAGCGGACGGCTCCTGGACTGTGACAGGAAAATCTGACGCTTTAAATACCCAAAGACAAAAGCTGCAGATGGAGCAGGATAATGGACCCTGCAATGTCAACTTGGCTTCAACAACATGACAAGCGAAATGGACTAGAGGAGGGTAAACAAGCTAGCTCTCTCGAGGTATCACACTGATGTCAATAATCAGTCTAATAAAAAACAATCATATTCAGCTATACTGTCACAGGGATGGGGGAAGCGTTTTCTCTCCTATACTGCGATTGTGAAATTAAATACTGTCAAATTCATTGCAGGCTTTCTGATGCAAAGATGTATCCAGTTATAAACTCAATCACATAGGAAGCATGTGACTAAAAGTGATTTGTCCCAGGGAGTGTATAGATTACATTCATATTAATGGCTCTACACTGGGAGAGGGGGGGGGGATACTCTGAAAATACACTTAAGCTGACGCCACTGAGTGCTGTTGTGTTCTTGTCAATATTACAATGATTTCCAGTACAGAGCATAAAATATGACTGAAAGCTTTAGACTGGAGATACATGCAGTAAGTGCCTAAAATTTGGTTTCTCAGCAGTTGGGATAATGCCTGTGATTAAGTTAGTGATCTGAGACGAATGTCACTTGACATTGTAGTACAATATAAAAAGGTTTCTAAGTTTAGAAGTTCTAAGTTTTTAAGAACAAGGAAAACTTTGGATTAAGGGAAAACTGCCAGAAATGACTTTGACTAAGAACAAAGAATTTATAATACGTGGATGATGGCTCCTTTCCATATGGCAGATTACCAAAGACGACAGATTTAATGCAAAAATTTTAAGGTTATAGTGAAGGTTAAGGTTACAGTTAGGGACTCTCTGCCAATTTTTTCTTTGTCTGTTCTAGAGTTGAAGAGGCAAATAATTGGTAAAAGCACCAATGAGCATGTTAATTAGGACACTTGGCCCCGTCGTTTCATCGTCAGCGAATGGTGGGAGAATTAGACATGAAGTTTTCCACCTACAGCACAAAGAATGCACTAAATTCAGCCATCTGTAACCGATAAAAGTACTTTTTCAGCAAGCGGAGACTAATTGCTAATGCAAAACAATGTTGATATAATGAACAAATTAGGATTTTGGCATAGACTTCAATTGGTGCTAATGGCTAATTAAAGCAATAAAACTACAGCCATTAAATAGCATAATTCCCAGTCTTGACCATCATGACTGTTTCTGGATGGAAGCATGACAGTGATGGTGTTGAGGAAGGGGGCATCGACTGCTTCTCCACACTGATCACGTTAGAATATCTGAACGGATGCACTGTCACAAAATTGTGTACAGAGTCTTGGAGCTGTGGCAAGGTTCAAAACCTTTGATACTGGAGGCATTCTGGTTTTCCGTTTCACCTGTTTTTGGTTCAATTTCTTTTGATCAATCAGTTCCTTTGCTGATATCTCAAAATTGTCAGTTATCATGTGAAAATGTAGCTTTTAATTTTAAATATATAACCCTTATGAAAGCCTAACCAGTGACCTGCACACTAACCAGTTAAGCTGAAAAACTGGCCCTCAGACTGGCCGATGGCTTTCTAGGGTGAGAGTTTCTAATATTGTAGCATTCTAACATGCTTAACTTGAGTGCTTTTGTATGGCAGGCCATAAGGATGTGCATGTCTGTGAAAAAAAAATCCTTTCAGTATTGTCTTTGATCAGGCGTTGCATACACAAACTCATTATCTGACCGATGTAGTTACTGTGAGCACTGACTGGAAGGTGAACAGGAAGGCCTCATTATGTGACAAATATATAACATTTACTAACAAATTCACAAATAAAAGCTTCTGATGTTGTTTTTCTGCGGCTCCTAAGCCCTAACAGGCCGATGATGAAGAAAAAATCTGAGTGCAGATGGCATCACAACACAGAATGACAGCAACGGATAAGATAGATACAATCACCAATTTGTACGGTGAGAGATTGGCTCCAGCAGGGAAATAGGCTGCTTCTTCATTGATTGCAGCGCCCAATAATGACGCCGAATCCATCATTGACCGGGGAAGAATATGCTCTCTCTGTTGCTAAAGGGTGTCTGTAACAGCGCGTGCTGTTCATTACAGTCAGAATGAATGTCCATATTTTGACCATTATCATGAAAGGATGTAGAAGGTGTCAGACAGCGCGGGCAAGAAAAATCCAGACTGTGGAAAACAGACGGGACAGAGATGCTCTGTGGAAAACAGAGAAACTGATGAGGTAACTGAATGTATCCCTCAGTACAGCTAATAAGTTTGCGTTGAATTTGGACAGCTGTCCAAAATAGCCCAAAGAACCTAAAAAAACAGAGCAGTGGTGATAGGAAGAGTTTATAAATTTAAATATAATGCAGTTTCAGTTCAAAGTTTTTGGAAATTACTCTTATTAGGCATGTATATCACTGTGAATCCTACTGAAGGGTAATCTATTCTGAAGTGGAGGATGAATGGTGGTGTAAAGTAACGTGATGGTATTAAATTTGGTGCATTTCTGTGACTTCTGGCAACAACACATGGTCATTACTGCTTACTTGCAGGTATGTTTTTCAGTCAGTCTCCACCTTTCTTTCCTTTTTACTCCATCCCTCTCTCTGCCATCTGCCATGTGCCATCTCACCCCCAAAACTCCATCCCTATATATTTAAGATCTTCAGTAAAACACATTATTAAGCATTGCTTTCCCTTATTCCCTCCTTTCTCATGCTTCCACCTCCTCTCTTACCTCCTTCTCCCGGCTTCTCTCTGGAGTGCTCCGGTGCAGTCTAATTAGAGCCTCCGGTATAGGATGTCATTATCTCTGCTGTTTCTGGCACACTGGGTGTAGTGCAGTAGTGTATAAGCATAGGGAGATGAACACCTTGCCTTATACATTGTGCGACCTCCATGCATGCGTACACACAGTAATGTAGTCCCCCTCTCTGCAGCAGCATGTGAGCATGCATGCGTCTACTTGACAGAGGTAGTGAGGAACCAAAGAGAGAAACTGTAGGTTTTTTATATTTTATGTGTAACTGAGTGAGAATAGTTGCAGTGCAGGTGGGAGCTTCAGGACTGTGATTTACAGAAGATAGAGTTGTACTAAAAATGTGATTTGCTGCCTTGTCCATCAGTGCCAATGACTGTCAGCCTCTGGCCCATGACTTGGCCTCGGAGACATTTCTGCAGTACGAAATGTGACACTTATTCAAACTAATACATCATACTGCCAGGCTTGCTTGCTTTGTTACTCTTTCATGCACATAACTAACGTATTCACACACAAACGGAGGATGCATGTGATGCGCACAAACTTGACTTGTCTGTTTTGATGGCTCACTGGCAATGCATCAATTGATTTTTTTAAAAAAAAGAAAAAAAGAAAATCAAGCATAACCTTTAACCCTGGCAAGACTCCCTGCTAATAGCTGTTTCAATTTAACACTTATTGTAAGCTTCCATGTGACGACTAAGAGTAAGTCTCCTGATTGATGCAGTTGTATAACTCCCGTGGCCTTGAGTTTTCAAAACAGCTGAATCCGAAGGTCATTTCTGAAGGGAAACCAGAGCATTAGCAGGAAATATGCGACCCGAGGAATATGCCAGATAAGAACAAATACTGTGCCCATGAATAACAGTCGAACCATTATCAGCCAGTCATATCATAAGCCAGTGTGTGTGTGTGTGTGTGTGTACAGTACAGAGAGCCTGCAGTTCAGTATGAAAAGCCTGTGTAGAAAAAACTACTGTGAACCTAATCACAGCTTCCATCTGATATAAACTATGCCTTAATAGCTTCTCTAATGTGTACTCTATAAATCTTAAAAGATCTCTACAGTAACCATAATAGCATGGCATCACTAATAAGCACTGAATTAGTGAAACTAATAGTGACACAGTAAAGCTGACAATACAGCTACCTTACCTCACCCCCTGGAATAACTGAACAATGCACGTACTCGGAAAAATTGATTCCTATTAACATTAAGTCAGAGCAAGTCACTATTTCATATCCTGCTGTCGTATCTTATTATAATGATCATAGCATATCATCTCTTGCCAACTGAGAGACGATGGCAGCAGAAACCTAAGAAAGAGGAGGAAGAGGAGGAACCGTCATGGAAGGACAGGCCCCTGCACGGTATGTACGACCGCCAGATAGAGGAAGTGGCTAACATCAAGAAATCCTACCAGTGGCTGGACAAAGCTGGACTGAAAGGCAGCACAGGAGTAAGCTCTAGGCACAAGATCCATAGAGGCTGGGGTCTACCACACCAGGCAAGACCCCAGGTGCAGGCTGTTTAAAGATGGCCCTGATGCTAGCAGGCAGGGCATACGTGGAACGCCATAACCAAGTGGCCAGCATAGTATACAGAAACATCTGTGCTGAGTATGGCCTGGAAGTCCCGAAGTCAAAATGGGAGACCCCCCCTAGTGTGGTGGAGAATGACCGAGCTAAGATCCTGTGGGACTTCGAGACACAGATGAACAAAATGGTGCTGGCTAACCAACCGGATATAGCAGTGGTAGACAAGCGAAAGAAGACGGCTGTAGTGATCGATCTAGCGATACCGAATGACAGCAACATCAGGAAGAAGGAACACGAGAGGCTGGAGAAGTACCAAGGGCTCAGAGAAGAGCTTGAGAAGATGTGGAGGGTGAAGGTAACAGCGGTGCAGTGGTAATCAGAGCACTTGGTGCCGTGACTCCCAAGCTAGGAGAGTGGCTCCATCTAACTAATGAGCCTCCGGGTAAATTTAGATCGAAAGCCAAGATGTGAATCCAGTAGGTTACAAATGTGCATTGCAACTGGGATCTTAAATTATTGACCAAAGAAATCAAACATGTACTATGTCCCTTAAATGCCTTAAATGTCTCTTTTTAAATAACAATTTAAATGCGTATGGTTTTTGGTGATCATCACCAGCCACACCTAACATTACTGTATTCCAGGTAAACATCAAACCCAAAGCTTACAGATTAGGTTTTGTTTGTCTTTAAAACTGAACAGATTTCTATGTAGCTCGCAAAGAAGACAAATAAATGTATATATATTTATTAAATGTATATACATTTTGTTTTTAAGTGTTTACATACAACCAGTTCTTTTGGTCATCTGACTCTCTACAGTGGCATAATGAAGATAATAAGAATGATAAAAATAAATGAGCCACATGTCTGTGCCATAAGTGAGTCATAGTTAAAGAAGCCCGTCATGACCAAAGTTATAAATACATTCTCACATACGTACAAACCAGACACGCGCAGATCCAAAAGACACTGTAATATAAAACATGGGTTTATTTAAGGTCACGATTTATAGTTTTAGTATTACGAGGGAGATCAAATATTTTAACATTTTAACTATGCAGACACCATAATTCCTTCCTGCCCTTCAAAGAATTGTTCTAACCATGAAAGTCAAAGTAAAATTGTGGCCTTATGCTATTAAATCAAACCCCTCAAATGCACTCAGAAGAGGGCCAACACTATTTGAGCAGCAGATTTACTGCAGTCATGGATGTACAGGATCAAACCATATAGACTCATATGAGAGGTGGTAGCATTTGTAAAATATAGCCTTTTCCTGCACTGCTGCTTTGCCCTTAGGAAACACTTAATCCCATGCATTAATGCAGCACAGGTACCTCTAGTAGATAAGGAAGCATGTCTAGTGTGTATTAGGGGTTGGAGCAAAGGTGTGCATGTATATGCATGTCCTGTATTTGTATATGCAAAACACAGGCGAGGAAAACAAATGCAGGCTGTTGCAGGCCTCAGGGTCAAACTGCAACGCAACACTATTTTATCAATGGTAACGCTTCCTGCCTCTCTTTGTTTGTTCAGTCCTCTCTCCTTCTGCAGCGCTCTCTCTTTTTTCTTCCCTCCCTCTATTCCTCTTGGCAACAGCTCACTGATTAAAAAAATGGGCCTGACCCCAAATAAACCCTTCTGCCTATCTGTCTGACCCTAGCGGGGAAACAAGTCCTCCCCCCAGCCACAAACACTCTCGTCGGGATACTGCTGACAGCTGCAGACAAACTGACATGTAATATCAAAGCTTCCTGATGCAACCCCTGATCTTACTGCCTGTGTGGCGAAATATAGAAAGGAAACAGATAATTATTAAGAAAAAATATCCTCAATATCTCAACAGAAGCCGGAAATTTCACAAGGAATACATCCAGGATTTGTCAGCTGAACATTAGTCTTTCTGATGTAACTATGTTGTGCTGTCATCAGCCCAGCTAATGGGGACACAATTTCATTTCCATTTTATTTCATGTGACATTTCAAAATTTGGCTTCAAATCAAATTCACAGTTTGATGGGAGCGTAGTTTATGTCACTGACCTTGGAGCGCGGCGGGGCACGGATGTACCATTTACAGTCGACGGCCTCGGTGGCACCGGCCTTTCCGTCTCTGGTGATCTGATGAGACTCGACGATACCTTCTGGGCCAACCATGTCATACTGACAGGCTGAAACACACGCATATGTATAAACACACCCAAAACAAATGCATGCACACATGTGTGGTTCATGCAGACAAACACCGATTAAGAGGTATAACACATGCACCAACACACAGTATGTATATAAGTGATAGTAAAACAGCATAAATACACTTTAGAGAGACAAGAGAAGAAGAATGGCTGTAGAGAGAGAAAGAAAGCAGAAAGCGGGAGAGAGAGGGAGTGTACCTACAGGGCAGAGGTGGGGGTATTCCCATGTCTCCAAAGTCTGGATCTGAGGAGAGAGCAGAATAGAGGAAGGGGGAAATTATTTTTTAATATATGATTACAAAATCAAAATCATTACAGAGGAAAACACAACAAGGTTTATCTATGTACTGAGGAACTTCCTGCAAAGACAACAAACTGCTGTCCTCACATATAAATTATTTCAGCGTCTCTGAATGCTTTGCTGCTTTTTCCTCTTTGAAGTCACCAACAGGAAGTTCTCCAGATATTCTCCATATAACATCTGGTTATGTGTGACTTTTGCACTTTGCACTGGTGGATTAAGCATTAAAGCAACATAAAAAATATTTTTTAACTACAGGTACCAACACTGTTAAGGCAGCTGTGCCATCAATGTTTTAAACTGGGAAGTGCTCCAGTATCTATTTGTCTATCTGAACCCGCACTAAGCTATATGCTAACATCACCATGCTAGCATTTTAATTACTATACAGTTGTTTAGTTTGTCATTTTAGCACGCTCACATCTACAACATTGGAAAGTGTGAGCTCACAAACCGTTGCAGGGCATGCATGATAACGAGTCTAGCTGAAATCATTGAACCAAAGTACCAACGTTTTAGAAACTGATAAAGCAGGATGAATAAACCAAACTGAGCGGCAATTCTTTTTTTTTTTTTTAATCTATGGAGTATTTGAAAAATGCTTTTTTGTTTCCTTAGAGTAGTTTGATAAAATTACAAAAAGAAATCTACTCCACCCACATGCAAAGTCCTGCAGTACAATAAAACAACCTCTTAATATGTTTGTCAGATATTGCTCTGAATAAAATCAAACGATTTGGAGGATTGAGGCAAATGCACGCTTGTGCTTCAATTCAATATTGTTATCAGGACATTGCAGCTGTATTTTACAGTAATTTGGCTTTAAACCAAGACAGGTGATGATTTTGTGAAGTGTAGCAGCCAACTTATTGATGCCAACATGAGGTCACCGTCAAGTCAGTATTTACTCACAATCAGGTTTGGGTAGCGACAGATCACATGCAACCAGCATCATGTAATATTATTCTTTAAAGAAACAAAAAACAAAATTAACCGTGATAAAAAAAATCTGTTCGATTATAGATCATCAACGATTATTAATCACATCGTACACCCTTAAAATAGTTTTTAAATTGGTGACCAATTGTGTTTAATAACTTATGATGAAGATGTTTGCGTTTCTTAAAAAATGTCCTGCTTGGGGGTGCATTTCAAGGTCCATGTTGGTAATCCTGACTTTTGAGAGTCCTGACTTTACAATCCACGATGGCAGCAGTGCATGCAAATGTTAGCAAAACTGCGAAACCTGTAATCTGCTATGATCTGTGACCTGCTAAATAAGCCATATAAAGAGCCCTGACCAGTCTCTACCCACGACGGGTTGCAGAAGTGTTTTTAAAAGCATAAAACATTTGTTTTTAAATAATTTCCCCTAGGGATCAATAAAGTATTCTGATTCTGATTCTGAAAACTGGTACTGCGCTGTATTGCTAGTGGTAGATGAATGACTCCACCTTGCTAGGAAGCATAACAAATCCTCACTTTTCTAATTTTACTACTGGAACACAAATAGCTAAATGCACAAACATGTCAGAGCTGAAGAATCTTTCTCAGTTAGATAGCCAGTGTTTAAAAAAATGTTCATTAGGGTTGGAATTTTGTTTTAACCATCAGATAGCTTGCATGGATAATGGTAGCACTAGCTTAGCTCATTAGCTAACACACAACATCACTTATTTTAGCTATATTTCAAAGCAATTCAGGTTAGATTACATTTTTTGCAAATCAGTGGATGAATTGGTGTATCCAGTAATTCATGACATTCAGATGATCTAATCTGACCCTGCTTCCTGTGCAGATGACGCTGTAAGCCTCTGGAAAGTATACAGCAAAGATAACATTTCTTGGGCTCGGCTCCCCTGAGCTCACCGCATAAGTCTCATTTTTGTTCCATTTAGCAGTGCCAGAACAAAGCACAACTGAGGCTTAACAGACCTAAACAGAAGAGAAGAAACATTAAATGTGTCCTAAAGAAAGGTTTTAAAATTTTAGCAGACTGCGAGGCTGTGACGGTAATCCTCCACCAAACTTTTACATATTCAGAACAAAAATCAAACTCAACTTCACAGCTGTACGTGATAAGAAACGTGTCACGCAAAGTTTAAAAAGTCAGCTTCAAGTGAGAGCTTTTTAGCAGTTTTTCCTGAATAATGTTGCAATAAATTACATCAACAAGGCCAGCCTTTCTGAGCTGTGTTCCCTCCTCCTGCTAGCGCAACATCACAGTCTCATCTCTTATCCCCAAAGACTCAATATCACTCTTCAGATGACTTCACAGAAGACAGAAATTGACTCTTGAACACTCTCACTAGTCTTTCACATCATCATTTCAGTGTGTGTATCTTGTCAAGGAGGTTTGTGTGTGTTTTTTCAGTCTATCAGAATTTCATAAGCACAAACCGGTGAAGCTTAAACGCGTCTAAAATTCATGCGATGTGTGATTATTTATGATCGTTTCTCAATAAAAGGAAAGAGCAATGAAGTTATTAGGCTACTTTTCTGATGCAGCATTCCACTATTACACCACTGCATGTCACCTGCCCTGAAATACAGCATTCTCTTTGATGTAAAACCTCCACAGAATTACAATACATTCCCAGAGACCCCATTTTATTCCAGCCTAGTAACAGAGCGGTTGGGCTTTCAAAGATATGCCGTTAGCTGTGATCTTCGGGCTGCATTCTTTTGAGGACAGAGCCTGCAGAAACAAGAAACACAAAAAAAGGCTTCACATTAAATCTGATTGTTCCTTGCCAAATCGAGACATGGCTACCATTGACTGAGCTCTGTGTGGAAAATGAGGTCTGATTGCACAGCGTGAACACCTTGTCTAAATGTCAAAGTTTTTTTTTGTCTGTATGTATGCCCTAATTTTTCTGTCTAGACATGAGTCGGTACTTGAGTGTGAGCACTTCGGACTCGGAAAAACATTGCACCGACGCCTGTGCTGCGGTGATATAAAAAAAGGGAGTCAAATGATGGAACAGATAGGATTCAGATAGGCACTCTTGGCTCAATTTCTGCTTTGTTCTCACAGATTCAGAAGATGGGAACCTCCCCAAATGGTGAGAAGACGAGCCTGTTGAATACCTGTGACAAATGTAGCAAGGCTGCCGAAACCCCTTCTCTCTTTGGCACTTTAACACCGTCTGGGACAGTAAAACATTCATGTGAGCACAAAAGCAGTCAGGAGACGTGCTTAGAGTGTACTCAAGAGTTTCTCCTGAGGCTTTTACTACACTTCCCTCCTGATTAATTGTTGCTTTCAACTTAGGCTCAATGATTCAATCTCTAAAAAGCTGAATGGGGAATACCACGCAATTTTAAAAGTGGCTCCTCTGGCCTTGGACAGCTAAGTGGTAGTAAACATGTTTTTTGTCTTTTGGGGAAAGCAATGCTTTGCTCGTACATTTCAAACAAATCCACCCACTTGTCGTCTTTCCATCTGGAGAAGTGGTGAAAGATGCCATATGCTTCAATATTATGAGTGATTTTTTTTTCCTTTTACAAGAAAAACATGTGAATTTACTGTAATGTAATATAACATTTGTTAAATTTGCAAATGAGAGCGGTGTGGCCTAGTTTTTGTATACGGTTAAAAACCACACATTTAGAGCCCATTTAGCATCTTTATTCCATTGATCGTTTAAGCTCATTTTATCTTTACATATACTATAAATAATGAAAAACAAGAATGTAAAAGGAGGATCTCGCTCTCTATCCACACACACACAAGCAGGTATTGTTTATTCATACACGGGAGTTTGAAATAAACAAAATATGATGCATTGATTCTTCTTCTTGTGGACTGACTTTGAGGCAGCCTTGGTGTGGTTATCAGCCAACTTGCAAAGGTCTGATGTTAATTAGTACGGCAAGTATATTTAACTCGTGATCACCTTAAAGATGGAGTAATTATAGACTCTGAAATATAAAACTATGTTATGATAGATATCAACATTTATCAAGTAATAAGAGGCATTAACAGAGTTAAACTGTTATCTCATCTGGGCGCTGCATCTGCAAACACGCAGACGTGTACAAGGCAAGGATCAATAACAAACTAGGCTGATCAGAAAGGTAATCAGTATATTTCCTTAAATGTCAATGCATTCCTCAAAGCCTGCTGACTGCACCACTTATGAAAGCCCCCCCCTTCTCATTATCCGTGTCTACGTTGCCTCTCAGAGCATCTTTACTAGGTGTAGTGGGGAGTTAGGCAGGCAGGAGAGCAGAAGGGCATGAGGGATGAGAAAATCAAAGTGGAAGACACTTAATGAAACTGTAACCTTCAGGTCATCGATGATAGTTGCGGCACAGATTTATTATTGGGCTTTGGCATCACTTACCCAAACACGATCACAGGGGCAAGGAACCTAAGTGGAATGTATCTATGGCGATGCACGCACACATACGGGCAAACACACACACATTCATGAACCTTTGAGAAAGGTTATTCTTAACATCAAGAACGAAGAGGGTGCTATGCCTATAAATGTCACTTGTGTGACCTTTGACCTTTTTAAACTTCAGCTCTTGAATTTCATTCTGATGGGTCCCATCCCTCTTGCCATCCATCACCTCCTCTCCTTCTCTGCCCTCGCTGATTAATCAATTTAATCAATTACATGGATTGATGGAATGATTCATGAAGCATATACAGAAGAAGTGTACTCCTTCCACAGCAGCTGATTTAACCCTGTTAAATTGGATGCATCAGCTCACCAGCACTATTAATACTGATTACACTGTGAATGGGACATTTCAGAAGGCTCTTTCTGTGTGTTGCTACACTGAAGGTAAATATCATAAAATAGAGATTTCAGCTCAGACAGCTGACATGTGGGATCTGTGCATTCTCTGCAGACGTATTCGCTGCAGTGTCTTTAAAGGCCCTGCTTTATCGTATAAATGCTTTCGAAGCAAGCTGGATTCAGAGCACATCCACACTTGGCCACACCCTCTCCTCCCTTCATAAAGCTCGCCTAAGTGTAATCTGGGACTTACTGCGTTTACCCTTTGCAGCACAGAACTGCTTACTTTAAAGCCTGGGATGCAGACTTTAAGTCCTATATGTGCTCTTCATTCACAGGCAACTTAAAGAGAAAAACACCTCCAGCGTACAGTTTAATCTTAACCACACAAACAGCTTTTTTGCGTATTATTATATGTACAACAGGTATGGTTAAAAAAAGAGAAGGTAGCACAACCACTGCAATTCCCAGAGACAGAGCAGAATTCACAGAAGCTATAATCTGCATGCTAAGTAGGCTACTTAAAAAAGTACTACAACAAAGTGCCAAGTCTCAACTTCAGTTTGAGCCTTTGAATATTTGAGGAACTCTGCACAAGCTATAGCTGCTTCAACAAACAGGGTCCAAAGTCTAGAGGTATGAAGCTAAAAGGGGCACTGGCATGTCTCTTATCAGTCACTTGGTATTACTGTCTGACATTATCCATACAAGTATCCCAGAAAATACATATACAAGTGTCTACTTAAGAAAAACAACAAACAAAGTCAGTGCAGTGAGGAGAGATCATTAGAAGAAATAGAGCATAATTAACAGAATACCGAATTCAATTATGGTATTATGTGATTTGGCTCTGATGGCCCATCACGGCAGAATGAAATCCTAGTGGTGATGGGAATTAGGGCAGACCCCCCGGAGATGGGGAGGGGGTGGTTTGGACGAAGGAGTCTGCAAGGGAGAATGAAAGAGGAGCAGCGCAAGTTAAAGTATACAGAGTGGAGGCTGACTGGCTTAAAGAAGGCGGGCAGATAGATCATTGGACTGCAGCAATGATGTCGGCTTTACAGAGTGGAAAAGAGGAAGTGAGGCAACGAATAGACTAGCAGCCAAGCATAAGCTTCTTCATTAAAGGCAGGAAGGCTGAAGGTGGCACAAGCATACCAGACATTCACTTGGGAGACTCCAGTCTGGGAGTATTTTTAATTTCTGCTTACACTTTCTTTTTGCTTTCATTTTTATTCCTGGTTTAGTTACGTTTAGGCATACAACAATTAGGATGTTAACGATAGGGTGAGATAAAGGTAGATGTGGCGACCCCTAAAAGGAGCAGCCACAAGAAGAAAGTCAGGCGCTAGAACTATTTGTTCACACAGCCACAGAAACTACTTGATTAGGGTTAGATCTTCATTTGGGTTAAAGTACACTGTTAACCATCTGATTTTTAAAAAAGCACATCTAAAGGTCACACAAAGCCACACATTTTACTTGCAAATATTCACGTGGTGTTTAGTTGTCATTTATTTTTTAAAAAGTAACTAAAGGTTGTGATAACAGCTTCCACAGAAAACCTATTCTGACTGGGAGGAGTAACAATGTGACCGTGTAAAGGAATACGACTTTAAAATCCACAAATAGATGAGTTCATTGTATAAAAAAAGCACGCATGGAAAAAACTTCCCCACAATAAGCAATAGCTGAAGGTCTGTGTGAGCAACACCAGGGAAGATAAAAGGGCCTGGTTTGTGTGTCAAAGACTTCAGGCTGTCATTGAAGTTTTTGCTCTTTTTTTTCTCCACAGAATATTAAATTTTTTTCTGACTTCATGTCACTTAGATCCCTAAAAATCTGGCCCTTATGTGTGAAAATACCTCCCACACAGTTCTCTCAATATTGGCATAATCCTGCTCAAATTTTAGCAAAGACCAGGGACTTCAGTGTAATATCCAATATTTCATTTCAAACTGAATGCGCTGAAGCACAGCCCCGAATGAGCGGGGAAAAAAACGTAGCTGTGAAAATACACACGGTCTGGACTGTATGTGAAAATGCCCCCAGAAGCAAACACGAGCAGCTTGCAAATGCCAGCTCAAATTTGCTCATTACATTTCTTCAAAACATGTTTGTACTAGCAGTTTGGCAGTGACAACTCTGGACACGAAAACAATCATTACGAATTTGCTGTGGTAAAACTTTCTGAAACAAATGATACGTAGGTCCTGATTATCCCTATTTGGCAGCATGTTTAGTGATAAATGTTATAAATCTTCTATATACAGCACATATAGCCTATACTTTAGGCCCACACATAGAAATGAAGCAGAGCCCTGCAAAGCTGTCAGGAGGTGTGAATTTCTAATAACTGAACAATCCCATAAGTATTGTAATGCTCTTCATAATGCAGGCACAACAAAATGTTTTATTAATGAGACACAATGCGTCTCATTTGGAATTGAACATTAGGCTCCATTGCTACATATCCCTTCAGTATTAGCTGCTCCCACAAATGCATGTATAACAGCATATGAATGAGTTCAAGGTTAGCAGTGTGAGGAAATATTCCAGCAAGTAAACATGCACAGTGCGCAAACGCACACACACACACGCACACAGAGACAGACAAGCAGCCCACACACAAAAACTCAATTTCCCAGTGGCCTCATTTCCTCTCAGCTGCTCGGTGGTGACATTTAAATAAGCATCTGATTAATAATCTCTGCTAAAGTGGTTGATCAAGTTAATGAATGGCTGCCATTAATCACACCAGGCGTAGCTGAGGATTGAGTTCAAAAGACAAGCAGAGGAAGAGGCAGAGTGAGAAAGTGAGGGCCTGAAAACAAAAGATTTTCCACGGCCCGTTCAATCAGTTCAATCTGAAGAACAATTCTGGCAGAGACGATTGCCTGTGTCGTTCTTTCACGGCTTCCTGTTTTGAGTGCACTTTTCGTTCTTGCAGTTTGACCAGCTTTCAACTATCAAGGCAAAATACATACTGGACTGTTTCCCTGAGCAAACAAAAGGCTATTGTGAAAGCCTCTTTCAATGAAACGGAGCTGTAAAGATTAGCCATATAGCTAATACACACTCAACAGTGCTTTGTTGACCCTGTGGATGACAACCCAACTATACAGAGGAGCAGCTGAGAAAAAGTGGGGGGGCAATATCTGCTGGGGACTGATAGGATTCACCACACCCTGGTGACACGGCCAGTGAGCTGGGTCTTTGCCCCAAACAGTGATTAGCACTGATGTGTATCCCAGTGCCACACATCAATGTGCCTGCTAAGAACTGTATTGAGCTAGTCTGCAAAGGGGAAAAAAGACAGATGGAAAGAGTTCAACTTGTGCTTATGGTGCACAAAATGATAGGCTAGGATGTCACTGACCTGCAAATGTAAAATTATACTCTTTAAAGGAGTAGGATGAGCTTGTAGCTGAAAAAATAAAATCCATACAGGTCAAAGCAGCTAGTGACTTCCACCTCTACTTCAAGTGCCCTTGAGCAAAGCACTTAACCCTCAGTATTTTCTAGTGGAGGTGATCAGTATCCAGAAATGTGTCTTTTTTTAAAAAGAAAAATCCTGTGTCAGCAGAACTGACTGTTACATCGTTTTCAGAGACATATAAATTACAAGAGGTGGGGAATCTCTGTCCTTGTGGTTGAATTTATGATTCATGCGATACATTATTGATCTCCATAAGGAAAACGACTATAGAAAAGCTCTTTAGGCAGACAGAGATACAGTGTCTTGGTCAAGGACACTTCAGCAGGGAAAACATGACACTCAGGGTCATCTGGTTTGTTTCTAACCTCTAAAGGCTTCTTTTTGTCCCATAGTCCTCTCCCTTGATTGACACCATTCACCATGTTGCATTTGGATCATAAGCTGTTATCTTTTCAGTATTCAAAAGTTAGGGTTCAGTTAAGAGGACTCACACATGTGAACTTAATTGTAACAACTTATTCATCATATCAAGACAGTCCACTAGAAGAGTGGTCTCCAACCCTCGGGCCACGGACTGGTAGCGGTCCGTGAGTTGTTTGGTACCAGGCTGCGATAGTTGAGGCTCGGGTGTGAAATTTATGGTTTTCAGGGTTTTTATTGGTTTTTAGCATTATTTTTTTAATCGTTTTTATCGTTAACTCAGTTTCCCTGGGTCTTTTCCCGTGTGTTATGGATAAATCTTCTTTTTTTTTGGTGCCGGTACTGATTTTATTTTGTTGTATTTATCCGTGACACCTTAAAGGCCGGTCCGTGGCACAAAAAAGGTTGGGGACCGCTCCACTAGAACCAAAAACTGCTGTTCCAAGAGTGGCCACTTGAGTTTAGCTCCAAAAATGAGGCAGTTCCTACAAAATGTTGAACTTCAGTACAAAAAAAACAATGTTTGCATACTACTTCAACCCCCTGTATGATAAATTACCACTTTAAACTGTATTAAGGCTTAAAGTTTGCATGAAAAGGGCCGTGGCTACTTTGAGCAACAGCTCTGTTGGTACAGACTGTACCAACACAAGGTGTTATAGTCCATTGGGGTACATTAGCTAGTTCAAATTACTCAAGTAGAATGTGTTTTAGTGCTTTAACTGTAATTATCTCACAAATTCATGACTTGCTGTGCACTTATTTTTTAAAATAACAGACAGCCTAAGAAGTGTGCAGTTAGATTATTTCAGCTAATAACATTCCAGTATAATTTTCTTCACATTTTAGCTCTTATTAGCAGGTACCTGTGCACTGTAGTAACCAAGCTAGATTGGTTCAGCTGATAACTTTGGTCACTACCCTTCCATCCAGGCATGGTGAGACATAGCTCCTAAGAAAATCACACAGCCAAAAATACCATAAGGGGTGTCTTTTATAATCTACTCTGCAACCTTTCCATGTATGAGCAAATGTAGACATATCGCAGAAGCACCTCTGGCAGATTACAGCTCGAAATCTCTTCAATCAGAATCGCATTATGAAAATATACTGAAGTGTTGCAATGTCTTTAATTATGTGTTTTGTTCATTTACTGTCTTAATTAGTTTTGGTTTCACAGGCTGAAATGTCTTTCTTCGCTACAGACCATTAAGCACATCGGCATTGAAGAGAAAAAAATCATATTTATTAATAAATATGCTCAATGGTCCATTCATCCATCTTTCTGTCCCCATATCCTCTGGAGTGTAGTATGCTCCTTTAACAATGCTAGTGTGAGGAGTTTGTTACAGAAACTCACAGTGTATATGCCGCATTGAATAAATGTGTCCATCCAGATTTCTGGGGGAATTCAGTCACTGGGATGGATTTTTACTTTATTTTCCTTTCTTATTTACACTGATGGATTTGAGAAATCTGTTTATGGTTGTGTGTGCCCATAGCTCTATGTGCGTGTGTGTGCATGTGCTTCCATCTCTCCCATTGATCAAACTGTTAACTGCTCTCCTCCTTCTCTCCTCCTCTTTCTTTCCAGAATACCCCGGGGAACAATGACAAGGACACAAAGCTGATACAACGCTACTCCTGCATCTTGCCAACAATGTCCCCCATCCTGTTTAGGTATGTGTGCATGTGTTGTTAAGAAACGGCATGCTGCAGTGTTGGAGTGGTATATTGGTAGGAAGAGCTTGAACTATTTTACTCTGGGGTAGCTTAACTTATAAAATCATCTTTTATAACTGGATCTATGCAAAATATTCTATTAAAGTAACAAAACTTATCTTTTCATGGAGTGAAAAGGAGATTTCCATACAACTAAATTGCTTTAGCAGTTTTTCTTTATCAGTGGGTCACTATATACAATTGCAATCATAATCTAAATAGAAAAGTGCTTAGAAATATAGATTAAGTAAGCAGATTTCTGTATAATCTGGTTTTGCAAGCAGCGAGTCCCTCCCTCCTTTGGCCTTTAGAAAGAATTGCAGAGCTGGCTTCACGTTTCAGACCTGGAGGCCATATTTATTTCTTATATACAGCCTGTTGTTGTTAGATTTGGGCAGCTAAAGCACTTTGGTTCATGTTGTGAACCCAATTCTGAAAAAGTTGGGCTGCTGCGTAACATAAAAATAAAAATAGAATGGTAATAAATCAATATTTTATTCACAGTAAAGACTGTGTAGCTTTGTCAGTACAGAGTGCATTTTGTTTTCAGTCCTAGCGCACGCGATTGTGTACCTGTGTAAATTTGTGTGCATGCATCTAGGATAGGCTGATAGCTCAGTCGGGAACCCATTCCTGATGGAGCGGTTAGTTGTCCCTAGGCATCACAGGTGTTTCCATCTAAGTGACACCCCAATGACAGACAAATTCCATCCAGGTTCCATTTGGGCAACCATGCAATAAATCAACACAACATCGCCACTCTGCCACTCATTACTGCACGCAGAGTGTCTGAGAGGCAGGGAGAGAGACTGAGCAAGCGATACAGTGACATAAAGGGACAGAGCAAGGATAGTTCTGCTGATCTGCAAACAATGCCCCCCTCAAGAAAGGTAATTTAAGAGTCTGATTGCTTTCTTGAGATGTGTTTCATTTCACTGTCATGGAATTATGAGTGGTAGCAGACTCCTGTTTCAATTTTCACTGCCGCTGTGCATCTGTTCCAGAGGGCCCGGGGAGGCGATCGATGGCTCACAGACATTTCTATACCAACAACAGGCTGCAATTTGACCCAGCGGGGCGATAAACTACAGGCTAACATACTTCAACTAGTAGCCAATGCAAACACATGAAAGGGGGATTGCTAAGCATTTATTTTTTCCACGTTAGCTCGGTAACAGGTTTAAGATTAGTCATAATTACAGGGTTAAACTGTGTGCAGCATTAGCTCTTAAACAAACCGTCAGTTGGTTAGAAGGGTGAAACCTAAGAAGAATGAGGGTGGAAACAGTAAAACTGCCATCTGACAGCTGAATCTTTAATTACGGAGAGAGTGAGAGGACTAACAGTGGATGAGGGATTATGAGCGAGAGATTAAGAAACTGAGAGAAAGACGCAGATTGAGACTTTGTCTCCCAGACTGCTGCTTACACTTTTCCATCACAAAAGTGACGGACCATAATAGGATTGACAGCTGCATTAAGAATATTACACCACCAGTGCAGCCGAGTAGCACAACAAGAGCTCTTAAGGGATCTGGTCATTAGAACAAAGGCAGAACAAGCTATAAAATCTACAGCTCTGGTAACAGTCACAACTGTCAGCCACGCTGATACATTTCCGACATTCATGTTCCCTTTGAGAACATAATCCCAACAACATATGGGCTACTTACCCGAGCTACTTCTAAAATCTGTTTCTGGAAACACGGCTGGCAGGGTGGAGTACAGTTTACAGTCAGAATACAGAGAGAATGACATGTTTTTGAGGCTATAAACTTTGAGCTTGATGAAATTGATTGATTTTTTTTTTACAATAAAGAATGAGGTAATTTAATTAGGAAGTGACTTTGGTGAACAGCAGCTAAAATCCACTTTTATGGCCCTAAGCGCTGGATTACTGTTAGGATTTTACACCAGTGGTGAATAAATTGATGAATATTTTGAATCAATTATAGAGACCAACAGAGGAATCTGTCTAAAAACACACATCATTTATGAAGTTTTAAGGGATTCTCCGCTGACTGTACACATCAAAAGGCTTCATGGAGGCAAACTGTTATGTAATATATTCTGCGGCTCAGAAGGAGCTTTGTCGAGCTTGAGAAGCTGGAATGGAAATGTGTTTTTCTTCTTTCCTGGAAAATAGCTATAAAGTAGCTTTTTGGAAAATGTAGCATCCGGTGTTTACCAAAGGAATAAAAAACAAAAAAGTGTATTTCTACTTCTAACAGTGTATGTGGCAAATTTACCAGCAAACCTTTGCATTTATTCTCGTTTTGACCTGTAATTCTATGCAGCTGAGTAATATCCAGAGTCCATTATTCACTCTTTTTGTCACAAATGCTCTGATATCTTAGCACGCTGCTATCTGTGTGGTTAGTTTATATGGTGGGCTGCTTGCATGAGGCCTGTATGCGTCTATCCCAACTGAGCCTGCAGGATAATCAGTGCTGAGCTTTCTTCACCCAGTGCTCGGGTCACATACAGACATTTTACCCTCTAAATAAATCACTGGCCATTTGATTAAAAAAAGGTTAATTTCCTATTGTTCTGCATAATCATCATTTCATAAAAAAACAGGCAGGTTTGATCGGTTTTAATTGCATTCATTTGGTCTCACTGGGTTTGTAATAGAAATAATGTAACACACTCGCTGTTTCTGGGCTAAACTACTTGGCCTTATCTTGCTCACCCTCCTTGACTTTCTCCACACAGTCTATTTCCAACACACCCCAGCCTGTTAAAATATAGCACCCATCCAACCATGACTGCGCATTAAGGCCACAACCGCCAAAAAATATTTATGCCAGTCAGCAATTTATTCTTGGAGAGCGTATTCAGTGACTGGCAGCGAACTGCCAAATCCGACTCCACGTCCATCGTGACCGTCATTTCACAGGATGCTGTTTAGTGAAAATTCACTTTTATACATCATAGACTATGTCACTTCTTCCCCAATATGTTGCATGAAGTATGAAATCAGATGAAATTGGCAGGTAGGTAATCACCCAGAGTGGTTAAGCATAATGATGGCATATTTCCAGGCAGAGAGCTTTTCCATGCAGCATGGCACATTTTCAAGCCAGTTCCATTACACCCAAATAAGTAAATGCAATCAACAGTGATAGAGAGGGGGATGCCGTTGGAGGGTGGAATGGTACCATAGTTACATACTAATAGAATTTAAATTTCTATGTGCGCACTGAAAGCGTTTCAAACAGCTCTCAGCAGTGTGGACGAGAGAGTAATGGGTGACCCACGTGTTTGACTTCATATTGCCAGTAATTTGGGAACAATGAAGAAACTGCAGTGCCTGAAATGTGAACTGAAATGCGACTTGCTTTAGATGTTCATTCTATTACATAGTTCAGCAATCTGAACCCATACCTTATTTGCCTTTTGTCCCTTTTTAATGGTAGTAATAGTAATAAAGGTCGAACAATGAACTGATAATCAGGGTTTGTGTGAAAGATGAAGCCAAGGATGTCTGACCTGTGCCCATAATGGCAGGTTTAGACATGCATCTGTCACATTATAAATTCACCCAGGTTGTTTGGGATAAATCCTGGATGTGCTGAATGTCAACTGAGAGCTAGTTTTTCTAACCCAGAAACCTCTGCCAAAGTCTCGCATTTTATCCTAATGATGACCTGTTGGGAAAATCTTGTTAGTGTGCTGCAAGTAAAAAATCCATACAGAGGTGGATGTCTTTCACAGCAGCTGCCACACTGTATAAAAAAGCTGACAGAAGCATTCCTGTTGGACTCACAGTGAAGCAGACCAGGTTAGGATGTTTGATTATTCGTCAATTCCTCTCATACTGTTCAGGGTCTAAAAGCTCAGCACTTCCGCAGGTTCGCACTGTTCACCTTAATTGCAATCTCAGTGGAAGACAACAATCGATAACAAACAGCATAGCTTTAAGGCCTGAACACACCGACATGCACACATGACAAGTATAATTAACTGGACTTTTACCCAAAGTATGAGTGTACATTTTGTTTGTTTTAGTCATGTATAAACCACAGAGAGCATGAATTTAAATGACTGATTGCCAAGAAGTTTAAAGGTATAGCTTAATAAATATCCTCAGTACACAATACCAGGGTATCACGCAGAGTTTAGGAAAAGATTAAGGTTTGGAAATATTCATGCACAATGTCAATTACTCATGTTAAAAATATAACGTTAATGGTGTTACCTCATGGCTTACCTCTCCGATGACCTTAAGACTCACTCCTTAGAGGTCACCCTCTAAGGAGTGAGTCTTGAGCAATGGTTCTCTGGCTTTCTGAAGGTCTTTCAAAGTTTTTCTTTGGACATTGGCTATTTTGCCCCTCATTTTTAGTCCATTCATTGTATTCGACCACTTAACACTGACTTATGAATAATTCAAACATAAAGGCCCCCTAACTCAAGTGATGAACTAGCTGTTGGTCTACACATAACAGAGAACCGGTTTTAAACTGTATCTTTAAACACTGTATTACTAGCAGCCTGTCACAAAGACACATACATTCTTTCCATTTCTTTAGCCGAGGTTTTACGCACTCACCTAATGAGCAAACGGTCCCTGGTTTGATTCCAGGAGGGGGCATTAATCCCTCTGGGGTTGCTTCAGGAAAGGACATCCAGTTCACAAAGTCTGCCTATGCATACCAAAGAACTATTAGCTGAAAAATTGCCATCTATCTGAATGGTATGCAGTGTGTGCTTAACAAAAGTGGAGGACAAAAGAAAAACTGTCAGTCCTAAAAACCATTGACAGCAGGAAACACAACTGAATAGAAAAACACACAAGGGAACACAGTCATGGATTGGGCCCTGCAGAGCCCAGACCTCAACATTACTCGAGCAGTGTGGGATCACCGTGACAGAGAACAGAACAAAAGGCAGAAACATCCAAAGAAGAGCTTTGAATATGTTTTGAGAAGCCTGGAGAACTACTCCTGAAGAATACTTGCCTTTGGCTCAGACTTTTGCACTGTACCGTGTGTCTATCTACATGAAGCTACCACTAATAGTCTGTTAGTGTTAGAAAATCCTAAACAGCGTAAGTGCAGGGGGTGAAAGCTGTCCTGCTCTGTCCAACGCTAACAAAGATCTACCCGTAAGATGACTGGCTGCTCGCTGAAGCTTCATATTTACTGTGCTGACAAGAAACTGAACAAGTTTATTTCCCAAAATGTCGAACTGTTCCATTAAATCAACACCTGCACAGTGGAAAAGACTTGAGATTTACACACTACAACGGAACAAGGTGTTTAATCCCTCCACTTTGTCAAACAGGCACAAATAGGTTCGCACACATAAATATACCTCCGGCTCCACTTACTGTAGTGACACTTGATTAAGTCCCTGTTGGCACAGCAACAAATATCTACATGCACACAGAGCTACTGATGAACTGTCATCTAAAAGCCACCCACATAGCACTCTGTCCATATCTTCTCCTCACACACCATTCTCACCATCATTGTGCTACAGGGCAGAGATGGCTGAGCGTCACATACCCTCATCACAGCGGGCACATGAGTGATCACTGTCAGCGCTGATGGATCTCATTGAGATCGTTATAATGTTGTGGTTGATCAAACCGTACTCGGGAGCTCCTGCAGGGAGCGTTCAAGCAGTTTTTTCCCCCATCTCTCAATGTGAGGATGTAGGAATGTGTTTTATATATAGGGATCCTTTATCCAATTACATGGCTGCACATGTGCTCTCAAGATTGGCGCGTGTCTCCAGCTTTGAGCATCCAGATGTTCCACTTTGTTGTATTGTGTTCTGTCATTGCTTTCACGACTGCTCATCCCATGCTCCCATATGGACACATCATTAGTGACGGGCTCATCATTCAGTCGGCAAAGGCCACTGACATGCATTTTACTAAGACTGGACTGCTGCCAGATTTCACACTGGAAGCACCGATGCACAAGCACATCCATCTCTTTTCAGTGTTCCTTACAAACTGATCAGCACCCGCAACACAAACATTCACAGCGTTCTTAAACACTCGGTTTTCTCAGCCTGTTAGCATGTTCTGATGTCTCCGAGATCGCTCTGATCTCCCCGTGACTACGATGACACGTCTTCTAGAGCCACAAAGCGGCTCATACTTGAGTTTGGAGTAGAACCCCTCAATTTTTATACTCCCGTGAAAATCATGTCCCTGTGAAGACAAAGTGAAAAAAATGGAGGCTGACAGTGTTACAAATCTGAGAGATGAGCATGAATTGCTGAAACTTATTGAACTCGAACTGCAGCTGCACATTTTAAACTCCTGGTTCCAAACGAGGAGAAAAAAAAAAGTTTAGAATCGCATATGAACGTAAAATAGAGTTGTCGAATGGGGTAAATAAGGTCTGCGAGACACCTGTGATGGCATTTGGTGAGTATTTACAATAATCTTTGCTGTGACTGTAGAAAGAAATGAATCCAGTGGAGTTAACCCCTGGTGCTGATATCTTTTGTTGAAGCGGGAGCGGAACATTCGAGCTGAATCTGTAATCAGTCAGGAGCAATAGCCTCAGTGTGAGACTGCCCTTGAGGGCTAATCTATATGTCTCCCTGGTGCTTACAGTGTCCATGAAATGTAGTGATGCCAAGCCTGGAAACCCAGGGGACTTGGAGGCTTGGGAGTAGGGGTGAAAGGTCTAATTACTGAATGTGGATCTGCTTCTTTTTTGGACTGTGTTCATATCCTGTTTCAGTTTTTTTCCCCCCATGAACCTTTCTTTAGTACCTGTCTATTTCCAATCTCTATTGTCAGCCACTGGACTGAACCCCATGGATACTGAAATATCTCTCTGTCTCGGGGAGATAAAAGGAGAGAAACGGTTTCAGTGGATATTGATACAATAATTTTCATTTCTCGCAGACAAAGTGAAATTGCAGAATTTTGATCATAGCACTCTCAGCGGAGGCAGTCCATAATAGAACAATGCATCCTCCCCCTTTCAGCTGTACTTTGCTTTATATGCAAGCTTGGGCCAAGTTTCTCCTTCATCATCCAAAACGTTACAGTAAAGGTTTAGTTTGTTTAAATCTATAAAACTTCCAGAGTTTTATCGTTTTTTTGTAATCTTTGCTGGGTCCTTTCTATGGGCTCTTAACTTTTTGTTTTGATAGCTTTTCTTTCTCTCGTCTCCCACAGTACACTTTTAATAATATCCTGCTGAAATATTTTAGCAGCGCTCTTTGGGGAGCTGCTGGCGCACTCTGCATTCTAAAAGCTCGCTTCATAGTTCACTCGTCAAGGTGATAGTGTTGACAGGGCACCTACTTTTCTTTACAACAAATTATGTTGGGAAGAGCCATATGCCAGACCTCTGACAGAAGTCAGCAGTGAGGCCTAATATATACAGTAAACGCCTCTTTTGTATTAAAATCAGCTCTACTCAGTTTATGTAATCAAATGCATACCTGTGAGAATGTGTGTGAGTGTGTGTGTGTGCGAAAGAGAGAATTCAGCTGTCAACATGCCAGCCTTTCTCCTTCCTGTCCCGTCAACCTCTCTCTGCTTGTGCTCTCTATCCCATGGTGCAGAACAGAGAGAGGTTAGGAAAGCCTCTCTTCCCCTCCCCTCCCCTCCTTCATCTTCCTGCCTTTGCCCGTCATTTTTGAGTTGCAAATGTCAAACCGACAGTCTTTGCACCATTATACGTCACACTGTCAACATTTCCCCCCCCATCAAATTGAGTGTCCCGTGCAGGCATCGTATTCTGTTACTATTTGACATCCGAGCTCCATATCCTGGAGTTCATGTGTCTGACATCTCCAGTTTTAGTATGGGCTTCTAGGTCTGTTGTTTCAAAGTCCTGCTGTCACTGTGAAGGTCTAAGGTCGGCAGCCTTGGACTCATGAGAATCATGACAGCCCAGAAACAAAGACACCAGACTGAGGCCCAGAGGTTTGCATCATTTCAACGTGTCACACACACATGCCTCGCATCGCTTTGCAGCAGGGATGCCGGCCTGTTACCAGTGTGACATCTCTGTCGAGACACCCAACTTGATGGGCAGCCATGTGAATCCCGACTTTCACTATGATATTATGAGCACTTCAGTTTCTATTTCCCTTATTTACACTCAAATGTGCAGATCCTGCAAAAGTTTCAAGAGAAAAGGATGCAAGCGTCAATTACAAACATAAATTAACATAAAACGCTCTCATCATCTATCAGTGATTGTTAGTTTTCATTTATAGATCAATTGCACAGCACGCACTAAAATATGTACCTTGAAGATCTCCTGTAGGATTTTCTCATTAATTAACCAAAACAAAGGTGGTCATTATATTATTTTCTGTTTGCAGGCTCTAGCCCCGGTGCAACCCTGAATTGGATACATGGAAGAAAATGGATGTGCCGATTTCCTGTTTGCACTGCCCGTGCGGGCGCATTTCCTACATAGTTAGTCAGTAATTGATAAGAAAAGCCGCATGTTTGCCCTCGTGCGCGTGCACAGCTGAAATCAAATAAGGCCTCACTCATAAAAAAATTACTGTGTGCTAATAGTGGTCAAAAACTCCAGAGGGCAGCTTTAATTTAATATTGCAAGACAGTCAGCATCGTTTCATGATGACAAGTGGCAGTTGCTGGCAATGATAATTAAGCTGTTTGCAATTTGCTGAAAATGAAGAAATTTTAATTACTCACACGATAAAAAAAAATGGGGAAAAAATGATCAACATCTCATCTATTTTATCCTTTCTTTCTTTCCATGATGGCATTTCGCATGTAATAATTATGCACCTCAGATTGTTCACAGGTTTTTTGCCCGTGTGAGCAAATTGCATCTTAACTGTCTTACACCGTTCAGTCTGCCAATCTCAGCCAGCAGAGTGAGTTTCATTTGCAAGATATTTGCAGCCAGCCATTTTAATTCAAGTCACATACTTCTCACTGTCAGATATATGAGTATGGTGATGACCAGTAAAGCTGAATCAAAGCTGCAGAGCACATAATGTTGATAACAAGGTTTCTAAATGAACTCTAAAACCACTCGAGCTCTTCTCCATTGCCCTCTGCATATCTCCATGTCACAGTTTTCATACTGACAGCATGTGCTGAAGTACCGTCTTACGTTACCTGAAATGTCAAACATCTACATGCTCAGCAGTTCAGATCGTGTAGTTTACGGCGCCAGTAGGTGCATAACTGTTCCACAAACTTCTCACACACCAATAAAGCGCAACAGAATACAGAGATATGACAAAGATATGAGTGTTCTTCCACTTCGTAAAACTTTTATCACAGATTGGCACTTTGTTTTTTTTTTAAATCAGCAGCTTCATAAGTCATATAAGTGCCACTTTATGAGTTTGCATCACAAGCTTTATGTGGGTTGTGTGTGTGGGTGGGTTTGTCTAAGGATTGTGAGTGTAGTGCATATGCATGTATGCACAGTAGCTGTGCACACAAAGGTACAGTAAATACTTGCACTGTGCTACATAATTTATAGTATCCATTACCAGTGTCCTCAGCGCCCTTTGCAGCCGCACGGGAGATTAAAAAATAGATTTCAGTTTAAGGTTTCCTGATTTTGCTGAAGACACACAGAGGAACCGCTTGTGCATATCGGGACTGACATTAATACTTAAAATAGTTTAACAATACTGGAATGAAAACATGTCAGCTGTCTGTCAGTGCTGATTCTGACAGTTTCCGTGACAGGTAGTGTGCGCTTGTTTATAGGTGTAGGATGTGCAAAATAAGAAAGTGCAGCTCTCTGCCTGTTGAAACACGGCAGATCAACTGAATTCATTTGATTTCTCAGGCTTTTCCTGAACTTTTCACCAATTCAAAAATTAGGCTTACCTTCCTCCAGCCAGCGTAGACATTTCAGATCAATTACAACATTAGAGGTGCTGATTTCCTACGAATTACTTTAAATTAGATTTTATCATAGAATAGAGGAATACACAGACGTAAAAATTACATTTTGCTGGATTTTTAACATGCAAAACTACTTTGGAAGTTCATATTTATCTCCAGTTTGATTTAGAGGCAGTTAAAAAGCCTCATGCAGCAGCAGTGATACTTTTTTCTCCGAAAAATAATAAATGCAGCTTTAAGGAAGGATAAGGCCTACTTGGCAGTGGGACTCTCGCCTGCCACCGGCACAATAAGAAGGCAACAGGAAGCTAGCCAAGCACTAGCTCTCAGCACTAGCTGTAAGGTTCTAAGCAGCAGGGAAGCTGTTCTGCAACATAGCTTTTGCTACATGTCTGCCAGATTTGAGCATGAATAAATAAATACAGCAAGATCAGTCCAATTTTCCCTTAGCCCCAAGGCTTTATACCAGAATACTTCTGACACCTGCTATGATCATTCATTATCCTTTCCTCACATGCATTATTTCGCGTATGCCAAGTTAAAAATAGTTCTATCCATTTTTGATGGATGCCAACGAGTAAGTGAAATGAAGCCCCACTTGTGTTTGACAGAGCACATAGTGCCAGATGAGGAGATTACTGCTGGTTAAGCTGTTCCCACTGTGGTTCCCACAACCAAATTACTCAACAGGTCACAGTTCACTTGTTAGAAAACAAGGGAGCCTTCTGTGGATAAGAAGGCAGCCCAAAGCATCATTTAGGGGCTGAGCAGTGGTGAAATTTAACAAAGATTTTTAGTATTTGGATCTTTTCAACATTTTGTTGGAGCATGTGCAAACTGAAAGGACAACTTTGCCTGCATTAGGAAGATTTTTGTACTTCACTGCAATTTAAAATGACAGAAATCAGTTTTAGAAATTCAGAATTAATGAGATCAATTGGACTCGAGCTCAATTCCCTTTTCTGCAAAATGCTCCACATTCCTTAGATCTGTCATGAATCGTGCGGCTGGTTAAGCTGAACATAGCACACAAAAAGAAGTCAGAGACACAGCGGTGCTCAGTAGCACCTTGCTGAACCGAGCGAAAGCCACAGTCGAGTCTGTCTGTACTTGTCAAAAGCATGCCAAGCAATCAGCGATTCACATCCTAGTGGGATATCTTTCACAAGAACTACTCAGACGTACAGCACAGAATGTGTAGAGCAGCGCAGCGCCACTACTTTCCATATCGTACATGTGGCACTACTCATCCACTATGATGCAAACTGCTAATTGTGTGACAAAGCTGCAGAGCCGTGCAGGTGCACATCTGCACACGGGAGGCACGATGAGACAGCAACATGTACGTATAGGGGAGAAATTAAACCAAACATATTTGATCTCTTTAATTAATAGCATTAAGTGATTTAGCTCTGAATGGGAACGTAATATTAGGCAGTCAGTCAGGCAGTCAGTCAGTCAGTCTCCAGACAGTAATTTTCTAGCTACCTTGTTTAGTTTAAGCCACAAGTGGCAAAGCCCTCAATAGATTTTGCAGTATTAAATTAAAAAACACTGAAGAAAAAAAAAAAAAACCACAATCAGGCTCTACCTGCTGTTTCATTTCCTATCTTTCTGATTACCTGCTTTGATCTCTCATTTTTCCCCTGATGTTTTCACATCTAACTCAGTAGAGTAAGCTACTGAAGGTTTTATTTTGAACAAACCAGAATTTGAGGCTATTAGATCAGTGGAATCAGAAACAAAGATGGTTTTGATGAGTTTGATTTTATTTCTGAGTCTAAACCTGTATAACGGGTTTGAGGCGAGCGATAAGTGTTTGTGATTCAACATAAATCATCTTACTCTTACTACTCTTAGTATTACAAACTGTCCGTCAAATTGTCCACTCAAAACAAGCCAAATAGATTTGAGCCTTCCTCAGGTCACCCTTAATGCCAGTTTACAAAATAACTAATCTGAGGTGAGAGAGACTGACCACTGGGATTGATTGTGTCAGGGTTTCGATTTCCACAACTGATTCATATTTGCTTGAAGCACTGACAGAAATCCAGTTTCTGCAGCGAGGCAATAATAATGGCAAAAAATGATAATGAACATAATAAAAATACGAATGGAGCGTAAATTACTTTTATCACAGTTGCTAATGATCTACTTTGGACTGTATCAAGTCAGTGTCCCCCTTTATAAGCAGATTTATTGACTGATATTATATTGCTGAAGGTTTTCTGGTCAGGATTAAACCCTGAGAATGATCAAACATGTTTTTAAGCCAAGGTGTTAGCAAGGAGACTAAGAGGGCAGTGCAGAGGAATGTTAACGTCATCAGTCTGCATGGGGAGTCTGTTGGGTCTGTTGTCAGGCACCTATATAAGTTCTATATACAGGTGATAGCTATCTAGTTAGCTAGCTAGCTAGCTGGCTCTTTACATTAACCCTGTAATGCCTGAACCAGGAAATAATTGTTATAAATCCTAATTTTGGAGTGTTTATTAAACATTCTGACAAATGTAAATTAATAAATAAAATTAATTAAATAATTAATAAAAAAAGTTCCATTTATGTGCAATTAATTGCTCACAGTAGCACTGCATGTGTCTGACTGTATACATCAGATTTTTCAGAGAGAAAAAAAATCACGCTGATGATTGAAATCGTCTCTCTTGGGTCTTGGAACTACTTTTCTACATTTTCTGTAATTTTTATACTAAAATAATGAATGAGTTGCTAATGAAACATATTAATCAATAGTGAAACATAATTGTGATGCTACATGATGATATATAGAAATTAGTTGTGCTCTAAACTGAAATGATGCGTTTCTAGTGCTGTAGATAAAGGGAGACAAGCATCGCTGACGCTTACTAAATCATCTACTGTGACATAGTGAGCTGCCCAATGTGGTACTAAGAGACACAGCCAGGGTAGCACCTGTCCACCTGTAAAATAAAAAACAGACTGACACACAAAAACTGACGAGGGCAGAAAAAAATGGCCTTGGCTGTCGAGAAACAGAAAGTGAGAAACAGAGACACAGAGGGGTTTGGAGTAGAAAGAGGAGATGGAAACAGCAGAGTGTTGGGAAACAGTGGGAGCTAGAGAGTAGGGAAGAGATAAAAAAGAGAAATCCAGGCTATTAAAGAGTATCGAGAAATGGGAAAAGCTAGTGATGGGGAGTGGGTAAAACAGCGCCTGACAGAAGCAAAGAGAGACCGAAGAAAAGGGAAAAAAGGTTTGCGAGCTGTCTACATTCAGATGAGAGAGGCAGGTCATTAGTAGTGATGTGATGACTCGAGGTATGGGTGTGTGTGTGCGTGAGTCTGCATATGGCTGTTGATGAAGGATAGCTTTCTAGCAGGAAACCAGCCACCAGCCAAGTGGTCTAGCACCATCCTGGGAGAAACAGCATCTGTCTCAGCAAAATAGAGAGGAGCAATCAATAACTATACAGTTAAGGTGTGGGTGCACTGTGTGTGTGAGCTACGCCTGCACTGGCCGTTGTAGTTGTGCTTACACTGCATCTATGTAGCTGCACTATGACAGAAATGTATGATATGTGGATGACATGTAAATTTGTAGATGACTGTTTATGATTTTTAACATCTGCTCGCAGCCGCACTCTGGGGACGGCAGTGTTGGTCTGCCTGCCACTTGATAAATCTTCGTGATGGAGATAACCTGACTGACACTCGAGTTTTGGAATTGATACTGATGGCAGTATTAATACTAGTTTAAGAAAATTTAGTCGCAGTGTTTGGGCTAAAAGTCCATCCATTTTCTTAACTGCATATGCACTTCAGGGTTTCATGGTTTAGAGCTTATTCCGTCTGTCATACGACACAAGTCATCAGTCTATAACAGGGTTAGTCATTTTTTGCTTCCTTCTAAAAACAAACAATCCCTTAGATTCCTCAGATTTTGACTTTCACTGTTACCTGGCGGACTTCCTGTGTATTCGCATTGACCCAGTTTGACTTTGATTTTTTGGTGCTTGTGGTCCACACATGCAGCATTGGCCCCATATTTACTTGGCTCTAACAAACTGAAACATCTCCACTATTACGCTATGAACTGCCACTGGATTTTGTGCAGGCGTTGGTGGATCTGTGATGATTTATTCTGACTCTGGTGATCCTGCAAGGATCAGTGTGGTGGTTTCAATTGTAAACTTTCATCAACCGGAATGAAATTTGATTAATGAAATCCGCTACATGACTGTCGATCGTACATTATGTAGGACAATTTTTTACCTGTTCAATACTTATGACAAAAAACATTTAAAAAATAAATAAAACAAATAAATAATGGAAATCCAATCAACCTCCAGTGTACTTTGTAGTTTTTGTTAATTTGCTAATCCTGCTAGTTAACATATTGCAGTTCAGTAACCTGTTTCACAGGGAATAAAATGTAGCAGTAGTATAAAAAATATTGTACACTTTGTGTCTTTTTCTGAAGAGCAAATACGCTCTTCTGGGTGTGTTTATGGGTTTAGAGCACATGTAAAACACAAGCTAGCATGACACGGACAATGGCTTCAGCGCAGACAGACTGTAAATTGTGTTAATTTGAAACAACTTAATGGAAACAACTTAAAACAATTAAGACAGATCCCATTGTGCCAGCACTACGTCACCACAAACTGTAACACACAGTCAGTGTGGTCACCTTATCTCATCAATAACCTCGACTTTCCAGACATTAGACATTACATCCACTTATAATTAGAAGTCAATCCTGACTAGAAAGCCGCAGTTACGAGTGGCAAAATATAAAACGATACTACAGATTCAAATTGAAGCAGGATCAGCCGAATGTAAATATCTGTTTCTGTGACCTGTGGAGAGTACAAAGTGCAGTTCACATAATGGATTTTCATCCCTTAGATGGGTTTACTATGCAAGCCTGTGTTTGTTTTCAGAATCTTGTTTAATTTTTATTGCCAGGAAAGTATGCAAACATTGCTCTGCATGACTCACACGAATATGCAGATTCATGATGGATTATGGTGTATCCACAGCTACCAGAGGATGAATATATGTATATATATATTCATACTGTATATGAGCTGCATTTATTTCTGCATGTAACCTTTGAAGTCTCATAAAAATGGGAAGAAACACTCTGATCTCCTAGAGAGAATAACCCTGTTGGTCAGATTCACTGCAATCAAAAGGACTGTGTGTTTCTCAATGTGTGTCAGGGGGAATTAAGACCAATGAATGAGAAATCAAATCACACAGCATTTCCTTTCATCTCCTCTTGAATCGATACCATGTCGTAAAGTATGTTGGGGCCGACCTTGCGGCATTCTGGCATTTTCTACTGATGAGCACGGCTGCTTCCTGACTCTTTCACACAGTTTCAAATAGGACAGAGCTTCTTGCGACACCTGCGAGTTAATTCTTCAAAATGTCAGGTTTATTCACAGTCACACTGACAGGCTGGGATTACACCTTCATCAGAGTATCTGTCCCTACAATACAAACATTTCCGTCGTCCAGTTAAGTCAATTTAGGCTTTCCCCTGCTTGGCTATTTGACGGATGCCCAGAGTAGTTGGCAGTGGAGTGGAGAGTAGGCTTTGATGTCCAGGCCCAGACTGTTAGAGTATTCAGGTTGACTTTGATAAACCCTATTAGACTGTCGTTATCTCCCCCTCTCTCTTTCTCGCAAGCGCTTACATGCTATAAGCCTCAGAGGAACCAGTTTGAGGGCAAAAATACAAGGTTGCTCAGATGCTGTATAAAACGTGGATAAAGGAGAAGATGCTTTCAGAAAGGGGAAGGCAAATTGCCCGAGATGACTCAGAATGAGTGGGGGAAAAAATAAATGACACACTGTTGCAAAGGATTTGCACATGCAATATCACAATCCGCAATTAAGAGCTGCGTTGTATATCTGTGCGTCGCCGCAGACAGCTGGTCCTCTGGGCTCGCAGACAGAGCAGAGAGCAACATCGGCTTAATGCAATAAAAAGAATGAAGGATTCGTCAAGAATTGTCGTGGAGGTCGACGCGCTACATGCATGCCAACGTAACGCCCCATTCACCACTCACCGCTATCTAAATTGAAAAGAATATTTATACCAACTTAGGGTTCAGAAGTTAATGGAAACAGTCATGCATCAATTGAGTTACATAAAGATGTCCGCTGGAAAAAAAAAGCGAGATAACTACATCCTTTTAAAAGATTTTTAATTTTCTTAAATTGGCTTTTTGTGTCTGATAGAGGGTGTGTGTGTGTGTTTGCATGTCTCTGTGTGTGTAGGGGGGGTGTTGTATGCACATTACTGTGAGAGTTTTAATCAGGCATCAGAAGGGGTATTAACAGGGAAATGTTCTAAAAGAGAAAGATCAAATAAAGATCTCACTCCAGCGTAATGAAACACTGCTCTTTGGTGCGCTGGCTAATTATGCCGGCCGCGGTGCAGCAGCGATTGCTCGCAGCGATTTTTTTTTTGTTAAAGTCCAGTGACAGAGGTGGGAATCGGATATGCCTAAATAAGGACTCACCACCCACCCTACACAGGAAGCGCTTACTCGTTTACTTATCCTGCCCTCATGTAAACTCTTTTGTCACTCATAATGCCGATCTTATAATCCCATCTGCTAGTTTAGGAAATTACTAAAGTTGCGGCTGCTTCACACATCTAAACCTCAGGCAAGCTGTTGCCTCCAGGTGATGAAATCCCTGTCGCGTTTAATGAAAAGAAAAGTCCCGATCAGGATTGCACTGAGAAAACCCAAAAGAGATTTCCAAGTGCACTGACAAAACACAAGCTGTGCTAAAAGAAATTGTAAAAACACTACAACAGTTTCCAATCTTTGAGAAATGCCAAACCTTAAGGGCTAACCTCTGCGAGGCTGTTTAATTAACATTATCAATATAGTTGTATGGTTGGCATCAAAAGGGCAAATTTAAGTTGGTAAAAATGAAATCAATGCTTCAAAATTCATCACGTGAGCGTAGCATCTTCACTCATATTCTTTAGAGGAGACTAATTTATATTCACAACTGTCTAACCAACAACACCCGCCTTTGTCGCTGTAAGGCATGCCATTGGTGTATATGGCATGACACAAATGGCTTCTTCCATTAGGAGGAAGCCATTTAAGAAGGAGCCATTTATGGGTTGAAAATTGCGGATTTAATCTTCAAATAAAGCTTCATGAGGTGGTGCGCTGGCAGCAGAGGGAAGAAATTCTCTCTTCTCTACCAACAGACGCTCAGAGTACCGTTCAAAGCAGTGATACCTGAAGCTTGGTGTTTTAACAAACGCAATGTGACGTGCACGTGTTTCCTTTATTGAATGGAACCAAAGAACATCTAAGACTCAACATTTGCCAACACCAAGAAAGGTGGAACTTCAAAACACTGTTTCCAGCACGTCGCAGCAAACTGTAGCACTCGTGTTAGCCAGTGTTCTCCAATAAATGGGCAGGTTTGTGTCAAGAAGGCATATCTGTAGCCAAGTAACATATTAACATAGCTGTCTAATCAAAGACAGTACGTGGATCTGAATAATTCTGTAATGCAATTTTTTACGGGATGCTGAAGTACGAATGGAGGCAGATAATCCCCTTCAGGTAGTAGATGAAAGAAGAAGAAAGAAAAACTGTTATGCGCAGCAGTATAGTGGCAATGGTAACAGAAACATCTGTCCAATCAGAACTGAGAGCAGCACAATTGTAAACAAGAGTTACACAGAAAACATGCTTGAAGTCCCAACATCCTCATGAGCAAAAACTGAAGCTTAAAAGGACGAATGCCAACGGTGGTCCTACGCAGAACTGAGGTAAATTCAAACAGGCTGTTACAAAGTGAAAAATAGGGATCTAATTATTGTGTGGCGCCCTGAGTATTTTGAGCATTAAGAACAAGTCTCAGATGTGTTCCTTATGTGTTCGTGCCCACCCCCCCATCATCTTTTGTGACATTTTGTTGTGACAATAGTTTGCATCATAACACAGAACGAAAAGCTCATTTGCTCCCACCTGATGTGATGTTAGGGCGATATTTAGTTTCGCCAGTAGGTGGCAGTGGCGGCTCAGCCAAACGGGTAACTGGCAAAATAATCCTTCACAAAAGTAACGCAGGCCAGTTATTACAATGGAAGCCGCCAGTAACACTGAATTGTTTTGCTGTGTTTCAGGTGAGAGCAATATAGGAGAACTACATACATTTATGTAAAGTTGATGCTTATTTAACATGTTTGGAGTGTAATTCTTGTTTATATGGTGTTTAATGTGAGCGAATAAGGGAGTTGTTTCACGTTATCTGTGGGTAATGCTAGTAACATTTGTGCGCTAGCTAAGTCATGTTAGCCTCCTGCATTAATCTCTGTAACCGTGTTGTTCCATCAGTAAGGTGAAAGGAAACTGTTAGCTGGTTTCAGTTAAAGTTATAGGAAATAGACCAGCCAGTACATGTTATGTTGTCTATTGTTTACTGGTCATTTTCTCTGTGTGTTAAGGGCTGATTAATACGTGGCCATTACACGTAATGCTACAAAAGTAACGCAGGCCAGTTATTACAATGGAAGCCGCCAGTAACACTGAATTGTTTTGCTGTGTTTCAGCGCAATAAATCTTCATGTGCACCTGAATGAACCCTGTCGTCCTTCAGTGTGTAACAATTGCAAAAAAGCAACATATTTTTTTAAAGAAAAATTCATATGGAGTCCACACAATATTTTACCTGACCATGTTTGATCCCACTTTTTCTTTTGATAAATAAAAACTTTTAAGCTGTTTATGTTTTTTTTTTTACACCTAAATTGAATTTCATTGGTGAAATGAACATCTTTCTACAGATGTCTACACTTATGACATCGGCAATCCTATGATGCATATGTGAAGTGAGTTAACTCAGTCAGATGACATTGTGAGTTGGTGTGCTTTTTCCTTTCTCTTCTTTTCTATGGAGAAACTTAAAAAAATGTTTACGTCACTTTATTGTAATTGATAAAAAACAAAGCGTCTCTTGCTAAAAAGTCTAAAAAGGGAAGTCTAGGCGATGCTTAAGAAGTACTTCAAACTGATGTCATGGTAATGTTCCTGAACTTTCCTTTTGGAAGTATTTTCCAACAATGATTTGACATCAGGAAAAGTTGACGGACAGCCAGCAGCTACTTAATGTCCAAATGCTTACTTGGTGTCTTGCCAAACTGGGGCAAAAAACCAGATAAACCAGTATTTGACAGCTCAGAATGCATTCTGAGTCGATGCCTTCATATAATGTTTCTCTCTGGATATTTTCATGTGGCGCACTGAATACATTATCTAATTACTCACATGTGTTACGGCAACAAAGCTGGGTGTTGTGTAGACTGCAGTCGTGAATATGAATTAGTCTCCCCTAAATAACATGCCTGCCAACAAAGACTGAAAATATTTTGTTCATGTGATACATTTGGATCTTTACATTTATTTTAAAGAGCATCTTCAATCTCTGCTTTTAAATCAAAGCTCAAAATCCACTTTTACACTTTGCCTGTTCCAACTCATGAATCCCTCATTTGTTGTTCTGTCTGTTGTCATTATGTATCTACTTATTGTTGTAGGCCTCTTAATTCTGTAATGTAGTGTTTGTGTTAGGTCTGCAGCCTTCCACTGCAGAGTTATTGCATGTTGGATTTTTCTTTAATTAGTTTTTATTTTATTTCATTTTTACTTTTTATTTTAAATTCAGCTTAGTTTCGGTTAGTTTCCAGAGTGGTTTTCAGTTTACTTTTTATTAGTTTTAATGTTAGTTTTTAGTGTTTTTTAAATTATTAGCACATTTATATGATAGATATTCCAACGTAAACAGAAGACATACAAAGCCTCAATAAACATGTCCATAAAAACAATATCAGGTAGTTTGTGACAATCTTTTTTTTTTTTTTTTTATCAGATTAACAAATACAAAACTAAGGCTATTTCTGCCATAATAATCTAGTTTTAGGTTTTAGTTTAGTTAACTATAACAACCTTGTTCTATTGTTAGCTTCCTGGATTGCAATGACAACATCAGTATTGGCTAAATAGAGTCCTCCTGCTGGATGTTTGGTGGTCCCTCCCTTTACTCTGCATTGCCAAGACACGACATCCATTGAGGGCTAACGTCTCATGTCCCGAGACGTCCCATGGGAACACAAAAGGTGACCTTCCGCGTTCCAATGTTACACGCCAGATTGTCGATGAAATCGAATAGAATGATGCTACCTCGGTAATACACGTTCCAGCCGTGTATTCCAGCCCTAACCACAACCTTATCCCTAACGTTAACCACCACCTTAATCATGTTAGATAGTGTTTTCCAAAGCGATTTAAGTAAAATAAACACACATGTGAAGATTCATTCCAAATGGTTCCCATGTTTCCTCATTAGGGACGTGTTGGGTGGCCGACAGCGTAATATACCGACAATTTGTCACCTAGTGTAAAATGTTACGCTTTGGGAGTGGAAGTACACAATTTGAGACACAACAATAAACTTTATCCAAAAAACAAACAAACAATCAAACAGAACAATTGCACAGACGATGCAGTGCTATAGGATGACGGATTTTCAGAAATAGCATACCCAGCCATTAACAAACCACTTATCATTTCTAAACTGCTAAAGCAAACCTCTTTATTAAGACACAAAAACACCTTTCTCTACAGGAGGACAATAAATGCTCGTGTAACTCAACATTCAAACCCCATGCTTTTGAAATCAGCTTTGCATCAGCCCATCGGGCAAAAATCACTGATGTTTGACAAATAGTGTGTCAAGAGATCCACTGCTTGGAGCTAAAACCTTACTCCAGAGCTACTGCCACTAGCAAATGAATATTTAAGCCACACCAAAGCCCTCCTCTCCAAGCACTCAATTTAGGCATTTTCACTGAGCTTTTTCTACTACAATATAAGTTTCCACAAAGCCCTGCTCTTCAGAGGCAGAGCACGATAAAATCAATGACTCAGACTTTCTTCTTGATCACAGTCAATCTCTCCTATAAGCTACAAACACACAACGAGTTTTTGTAAGGGAGGTTTTAAATCTAATCTCATCTTCTACCTCCCACTCTTCTTTATTTCTCCTTCTGACGCGTGACCCTATAATGCTGTTTCCAGCCCTCTTACCTCGCTGTGCTCTGGTGTTTTCATTACATGTGGCGTGGTTCAGTTGATGTCAAGCAACAAAAACATTAGTCAAATGTCTCTGAAGTGGTAGGTGAAGTAATTTCCCACAGGTACCGCAACCTACACACATAATCTCCCTTTCTACAACAGAGACAGAGTGTGAAATATCTACTAAGTCAGAAGGTAAAAGCTGGCAGACTTTTGAAATACCAGGAAATACAGTGTTGCCCAGAGGGAGACAAAATTTTCAGCCGAGCTCTGCAGATTCAACCTCATCTTTTCTAATTTAAGAAAAAGGAAATTATGTCCTTGTGGCACCCAGTTATCTAGGGAAAGGACTATGATTCAAATCGCACTTGAATTCTACATTTTACCAGCAGAGCCCCAAAACGGATTACGCCTGAATATTTAAGATTGTCCGGTGTATAAAACGGACAAAATGTGTGCAGCATTGTGCTGTGTGCGTATTCCACTTGAAGATAGAGCCCTGCTGCTCAGCTACTTCCCATCATTTTATTCTTCACGGCTTTCCTCCTTACGAACATGAAGATTTTTTTTTTTTTGCTGCCAGCACACAAACCCAGGACCAACACCACCCGTACAAATAAACTGGAGGACAAAATGAAAAGGATTTTTAGATCTGAGGGTTCAGATGCAGCCGCTCAGCGGAGGTCCAGAGTGTATGTCTGTGTTTGTGCACAGGGATTAGGAGCAGCATACAGATTTGAGCAGTTTCGCCCAACCAAAATCCAGATTGACTCAACTCTTGGATGAGAAATATCCTCTGCACACACACACACACACACACACACACGCTACAAGAACAAGATTGTATGTCTACGGCCATATATGTGGACAGTGACAGCCAGCCTTAACAATTACGTTTACACAGGAAAGATCTTGTACCTGCAGAGTACAGATTCTCCAGCGAACTCATTTATTCTCACAAAGATATCTGCAACCCCGACCAAAGTGATGCAATGTGATTACAAAAAAATCACTGCAAACCTGACTATCCTGGATCATATCTGAATAAAAATTATATAAATGTGCTGAATGGATGAATAATCTGCTTTTTGACAAACTGAAGGATTTCCTGAAACAATCCACCACCCCCCCCCAACCCCTGCAGCAGATCAGATATTTCATTATTAAGAAAGAATAAGCAATCATACTGCATGCAGGAAAGCAGATAAAGTCAGCAAGTCTCAATTTCAATCCCGAAGATATTGAGCCAAACAAGTGGCATTTAAAAAAATGTAGTAATATCTTTAATGCACAGCAATTGAAACTTACTGAGAGTAAACCGTCATGGTACTTTAAGTTGTTTTGAGGCTGCTCGTGAGAAGGTTACAGGAACGAGCATGTGCATTTGTGTATTACGAAGAGTCATTTGTATGCATGTTAGGCACACAGGCTTATTAGAAGCCACAAGGTAAAAGCCAATTGGCATCCTTTTATAGATGGTGGCGAGAAAAGCCACTGTCAGCTCAATGAATATTCAGATAGAAGCAGAAGCCTTGAGGGGACATGGAGCAGCCCCAGTCTTTTATCAGTCTTCCTCACAGCGCAGCCACAACCTATTCACAGCAATCCAAATCTTTCTCTGTATCACTGAATCCTCCGTTAATTTCTTCCATCTTTGTCTCTTGTTCTCTTCTCCCTGTTACTTTTATCACTCATATATACCCTTCCTGTATAGTCTTGCTCTTTCTCTGCCTCCATTTTCCGTGCTGTACATTTTCCCGTGTTGGGGAATAATGAGAGCCAGCAACAGTGGGTGGCCATGTGCGTCGCATTGTATAGGAGTGCCGTGATTAATCGAGCTTGCCAATTGGAAAATGAAAATGCCAGCAAGGCCATGCCGTCAACACACTGTTAGTGTTAGTTTGAGAAAGAAACGCAGACGAACACACACAATTGACTTCCTGACTTTTCCACGTCCTTCCATTCTGCCAGAAAGACTTCAGTCGCTCACTGAAAGAAGATGGCTTTAAATGAGCTGCTGGAGCACGCCGGTGTACAGTCAATGGTCTGAGAAGGAAATAAAATTCTCTTGCGTGAACCTCAAAAATCGTAGACGAATGAGCAATTCGAGCTTTGACGAGGGTAAAAGGAGATTCGTGTTTGTCATTTTGACAGTTTTGTCAAGGTGTGTGACTCGAGGATGCAGAGCGAGAAAAATGCTTGGCAGCTCAAGCAAAAAGTGAACTGAGACAAAATAACACGGAACATCATGCAATCTGGTTTACACCTCTATGAAACCAAATGTCACATGCACCTTTAGGACGACAAGCGGTCCAATTTAAACTGGCCTTTCTTATAGGAACAGTTTAGGACCCTGCATGCTCACTTAATGGATCCTCTGGGCGCCATAGTAACCCTCTGCACACATAAGAAAAGGCAGGATGAGGCAGCCGAACTAAGCGGGCAAACTCAAGTTTTGTTGAACATAATACAGTCTATCTTTTGCGCTCTGCTTTGTGTAAACATTTTGTTCCATTATAATCATGTTGAGTATTTGTTCCTTGGTTGAACCTTGAAAAGAAGAATACATGAAATAAGCTGAAATAGGAGGAAACTCATTCAGTTGTAAACCATAAACCACTTGTCACGGTTTGCCCGTAAGCCTAACAGATGGTAATGATATACATTAAACCTCCATCACGGTCTCAGCAGTGTATGAAGTAGAGTAGCTGGTATATGGCCCAAGCTGCACTATTAGTTCATGAAATGTACCATCAACTTGTTTTATTGTCATTTTCTATAAGGGAATATTGTATACTGGTGTGGCCATCTGCTTGAATCCGCAACTATTTTATTATTCTGCAATATTACGAGGATTACTGACATTCCACATTTCATAATCCCATCATGGATGCCCTCCTTCATTGTTGACATCATTCTTCCAGTAGCCAAACAAAAGCCTGCCATTACCTATTAGATTACCCAGAAGCCAAATGTGATTTAGGTCCCTTTGGAATCGGACATTTGCTCTTAGATGATAAGCTGGGAATTTAAAGTCCAAGCCGCTGCCAAACTGGATGTAAGAAAATGGGGGAGCAAAAGTGTAGATAATGAAAACAGAACGTTCATCATTCATCCCTGAGGAAGTGTCCTACTGATGAGAAGATGAAAATAAAAGTAAAATCCATCAAGCACGCAAAGCAGTCTGCTCTGTGATGCCATATGGAATCAGAGGTGCAAATCAGGAGTGATGAACAAACAAAATTCCTTCACCTTCCAACAATCAAAAGACCTTTTCAATCTGCTCTTAAGGGAATAACTCTCTTAGACGTTTTCGATGGGTTGAGGCCTTAATGTGTACAGAGATAAAACACAGAGCTCAATCTCATTCCTGCCTAATACAGCATAATGGAGAGAGTCGGGCTCTTGGCATGACAGCCATGGATCCACCACAGCGATAGGCTAATGAAACAAAGAGCCCTAGGCAAGCTGTTATACCTACAGAGGTAGGAAGAATGCAAAAAAAAAAAAAAAGCCTTACAACACTCGAGCTAATTTCCAATGCAGTGGAGACCATATGCATCATGTGCACAATGTAGCAAACACAGCGTGCATACACAATAGAGCACTCTATTGTGGATGTTGCACAGGAAGGACACAAGGGTTTGAACAGGAAGGCAGCCAAGATTTTGGTACAGATTGGAGAGTTGCATGGTGTAGACAAACACATGTACACACACACACAAACACACACACCCCACTCCAATCCCCACACCACACCACAAATAAACCCCCACACCAAGCATGGTTTACATTACTGCAGACTTCCAGCTACAACAGAGAGATGCCCTGACCCTCGAAGCATCTGTAGCTGAACAGCAGGCCTGGCTAACAAACCGCCACAGAGGATAGAAGCAGGAGGCAGGCTGAGCTGCTGATTGATCTGCAGCGTAATTGGCTAGGAGTGGCTGAAACAGCCAGAGGACGTAAATATCAGCCATCCTGCTGGACAGTGAGTTAAGTTCCACAAGAGCGATAAACTCTGACTGGTTGTCCCCTGAGTGAAGGCTTGTTGTCTGATAAGCTGGGGAACACTCTGTGCTGAGATTCCACTGCTGAGCAGGAAGGAGCAAGGTGTAATATCAGAGCAAAGGATGTGAGAGGAGTTGAGTGGGGCAGATGAACAGTCACACAAGAAAGCGGCACAGCTAAGTTCAATCACTTTTTTCCAACATATGTAGTTTTACAAGATAGCTTATATATCTAGCTGGTGAGAAAACCACTAACAAACCAGCTAGTTACCAACCGTAATTCTACAAAGGGAGTAATTAAAGGGAAAAATCCAAGTTAGTATCTTATTTAAACAATATGGTGTAAATATCATAAATCGGAATGATAGAAATGGGGTTTTAATATTTGAGACTTACCTTTTAATTGCATGTAAATTTGCAATTTTCACATCACAGAAAGCGCAAGAATTGTGTGCTGTTCCCTTTCATAAACTTGGTGTGAACCATGCATAGCATGAGAGAAAATAGGAGAGAAGAAAAGAGGTAGTGTGCTAGCTGAAAACAGAGAGAGATGAGTGAGGGGAGCGAGGGCACGGCTGACCTCATCCACAGCTGCAAGAGGTGTGCCTGCAATGCTAACTCGCTCAATCCGTCTCATTTTGCTCAGCGCAGAGAGAAGGGAGTCTTTAGCTGAGCTCGAACGTACCACCTGTCGTTTGACGTATTTCACCTGATGCGAGCGCATGAGATTCCCCTTGAAATTAGAGTTTTGTTTGGCAGCCACCACTCAAAACAAAAAGTTAGAAAAGAAAATACGCAGGAGAGCCTATTTAACACAGGTTATTTTCTATTTGCTAAAGCCTTTAGCCTGATAGCGTTCCTTTGGTGAAACAATATAACACATGGGGAGTGTGTTAAAAAAAAGTACACCTACATGTGTTTCCAGTAAGGAAAAGAAAGACCCATAATAATCAGAGAAACAGCAGGCAGCCCTGAACAATCAGAAAAGAAACTCCCAGAGAATGTGTCCTGCACTGTAGGCAGCGCTAATGGCAATAAGCACTGGAGCAAAACATAAGGAGGGAGATCATTTTGTTGTTGGTGGTGGCTTTGTGATTTATTAGTAATGACTATATGCAAGAATCTTATTCAGGCAAACACACTGAGGTCTTAAGGGAACACCCAAAAGTGTACCATGGGAGATTTCTCTCTCCATTTCTACCTGTTCTCTGTGCTCCACTGAATTTGAAACCCTACCACTGCTGGGCCAAGGAAAATGAAATTTAACTCCCGCTACCTTAGGTGCTATACCACTTTGACAATGTTTCTATTAGATTTATGATGGCAAGTGGACCGCATCTCACATGCACACACTACAAGACTGAAATGTGTTTGAACTAAGTGTTATCAGCCAACAACTGGATACATGTTTAGTACTTGAAAAAGATTTTGTAGCGTGAAAACCATCATCTTTTTGTTTTTCGGGAGAAAAGAGCTACGAGGAACAATTGCAGTAGCTAACAATAGTTTGCAGTCGGGGAAGAAAATGCTTATCAGGAGAGAACAGTCCAGACAACAATTACATTCAATACCTCGATACAGCAAAACATTGTACTGCTTCATCGTGCTAATTATTGGCACAAACTATGGAGCTACTCAAATGGTTTCAGACTTACTAGAGTCACTGCATTATGACTTCCTGTGGTGGGGCTTATCAAATAAATGTGAAGAAAGTGAACAGTGGAGAAGGAGAAATGAGAAGGTTACCCAGTGGGACCCAATAGGGGGTGTTGGTTAACTAAACTGACACATAACTGAATGGTTGAAACAGTAGATCAGTTGCTATGGTGCAGTGGATAAATACACACTTCAGGTCACTTGAGGGTTATTTTTTCCCTCTCCGGTTACACAGATATTGTGATGAATGGCAAATAACTGTGTTGCAAACTACTGAAGATCACAGAAGTGCTACATAATAATACGATCCTGATAGATACTCCATGACTCCCACTTTTGTCTTTCTTTTACACTTTCATGACATATTGTGAGTTTTTGCAGACAAATGTAGAATATATCTGCAACAGAGCTCCAGACCTGTACTTCTCTCTACAGGCAAACTTTGGACAAACTCCCTTAAAACTGTTCTTATTACAGCCTAAAACACCTATGTGACTTCGCTTTCCACACACAATACCATAAATTACAACTATTATGAATGATTATTTACCTCTCTTTGCCTGTCTGTTGAATGTCAGTGTCTTTAGAAAGTTCACTCTGAGAGTTTGGTGGATGCAATTAAATAAAATGTGACTCAAACATTTAAATGTCAGTTGCTGGCAAATGGCTTTGGAAAGAGATGTGTTACTGGGAAGTTACTGAACTTTCTACCCAGCCCCAGCGATGGTGTCGCTGTACTCAGCTGCTTCCAAGAGAGACAAGTCGATCTCTGTGGTTCAATTTCCAATTTTCCTGTTTGAGCCCATCTAGGTTCAATCTCATGACCCTGCCTCCTTTGTGATAGGCCCATACATCCTATTCCAGATATAATACTAAATGCCATTTGACTCATTTCAAAATAATTCTCAGCCCAGTTAGAGCTCGGTTGGCTCTGAAGCACTGTGATCGCTCAGTGTCATCTTGATTACCAGGCACGGTTAAAATTTTAAATAGAAGAAAACATTAAGAAGATGTTCGGTTAACATCTGAGATTTCCTGTGGAATTTAAACGATGAGGAATATTAGATTGTGTGCGGCACATTTCAAAAAGATCGAACGAAAACCATTAAAACAGTCAACATTATAAATGTATGGTCGCTTTTCATGGAGCACCACAGTCTCCATATTTTATCACAAACCACACAGCATCTGTCTCAGTTCCAGGTCTTGGCTCTGCAAACAGCCGAGTGCAGGGAGCAAGAGGCGGGAGAACTTGCAGCTTTTATTTGCTCTGGCTTTCGCTTAAGGTGCTGAAACACCACTTAATCTACCAGTCCACAAGGGTCCAAGGTCACGGCGCCCTAGGACAACCTGAATAGCAGAATGCTGCTGAAATCCCCCAGCAGTCTTGAATGCACACATACACACAGAAACACACATACCACAGCTCCTCCACTGAGTAATTTCCCCTGCTGCACACGTTGTACTTTTATATTACACAATATTACTAGAAGGCTGCCCGTCAACCTAATGCATTAGCTCTCTCGCTGACCTCCACGGATGATGCAAATCTGTTGGACACAACTTCACATGTGTTTTTAAAATATAACAAGCTTATTACTGTGCTGGCTTTTATGACAGACAACTAAATTGTGCTTATTATAGTTTCTTTCATAGCGCCACACAAAGGGCTTTTGCACACAATGGCTCAGTATCACACTTTTACATTTCGCCACTAGTTCACAATTACATTATGGTTCTGCCATGAATACATGTATATTCAGGCACTGTAATGAAAAAGGCAGATTAACACAAAAATAAAACCACAAGTTATAACGCAGGAAGCCTCAGGCCTTATTCTTCTTTCTTGAAATAGTTTTGTTTTGGAATATTTGCTGATCACTATTTAGTCTCAATCCCCTCTGGCTAAACAGGCTTTTTTATATATTCACTTGATTACTGAGCAGTAGAATGTGATCAATTCTGAGATACACTGAGGTTTGCGTGCTGTTTCAAAGTGGTATTAAGATTACATGTCAAGACTAAGTGTACAGCATTTTGGTGTTTTTGAGAAACTAGTGTGACATTTTAACAAATACGCTGGTGAAATTGCTCTCTTGCAAAGAGTTCGCTGCCAAGACTGAAGCCACTCACATGTCTTTAAGCTACTGCCAGTATGACCAATAACCTTTTAGCTTAGTGTGAAGGCTGCAAAATGGTTACTTCTTGCACTGTGGGTGCCAGTAGATAATAGCATGACTAGCAAGTCTGAACTTCATGCTTTTGCATAAACAGCAAGACATATGCATCATCAACTCTGCCTCTAATTCAAAGTGAGATTAAGAAATTTGTCTGTAACTCATTGTCACTGTTCCCTCTTCAGAAGCACAGTTTCTTTTTACAGAGCCTGCGTGGAAGTCAGGGTTTCTGCATGCAGCACACACAAACACACATAGATCCTGCTCTTAATGAGTACAGTGGCATGCATTAAATGTTTAAAACTGTAGTTTCACTGGAGTTCACGTTGATCCTTTACCAACAAAATTACTTTAAGTGACTTATGTGTTATACAGGCCATGTCTCAAATGGCTGCAATTGGGGAGCTGGGGAACCTAATGAGGTTTTGCATTTACGTGACAGTTAAGTAGGTGAAGGTAACTTATCAGCCATGTTGGATGTATGAGAATGTAAGGCCAAGTAAATTAGGTCCAAGTCAGACAGGCCTCGAGACTGGACTGGGCCAATCTACCAACCACCCGTTGCAAGAAAAATATGCATGCTCCCAAACTGGTTGGCAAGTGGTTGCTGGAGGTTGATGGCAGTCAACGTGAAAGAAAAATGTGTTGCCATTAATCTCCTTGTGGTTTCTTTGGTCACATACCTACTTGACTTTGCAAATGCTTTCCATTTCCTCTTTGCATCACACTTTTTCAATTTTTAGTACTTTGAGTGTTTGTTTTTAATGCTAATTTGACCCAGTCTCACCAATCCCAAAAAGGTTTTTGGTGCAGCCCTCTCTTTTCAACTGATTGTGCTTAGTGATAGCCAGGAGCATCCAGTAACAGCTCATGTGGAATACACATTTCTTCCTCATAACTGGTAGTTGTATCACATCCAATATGGCGGACAACTCTCGTGCAAGGTATGAGTGATGTCATGTGAGGAACCTCTATATGTGACAGGTGTTCTAATTCAGTCAGGTGGCTCGCTTGTGAGTCACACAGGCAGCTTGCCATGGCCTGGTAAGCTTCCATTATAAATCCTGCAAAAGTGCCAGGCAATCTTGTAATTAAAAATGTGTCTGAGTGACTGTAAGTAATTGAGTCGGAAGCTACTGTACATATACCTCCAAAATATCTGTCAAATCCCAACGTAACTTTGATTTCTTTGCAAAAAACAAGTTACAGCGCAGTTTGAAGAGGGGAAAAAAGAATGCTGTACAAGTTCTGTGACACAATAGACTGAGTATGAAGAATCTGGGTGTAACGTGTTTGACAACTAAATTGTGAGTCACATCAACAGGAACGTTAAGTGCATCAAAGACTATTATATTTGGATCTCTACTGTCTGCTAAATCTCTTATATAAATATAAAAATTTAATACATAGCACCTTCAGACTTCAAGTACCTCAAGATCTATGATAGGACATTAGATACTGGAGATTCCAGTCATTGGTTATTCATTCACTGGCTGCTGTATTAACCGAATTAGTCATCAAGAGCTCTGAAAGGACAGTAGCAGAATGTGAAGGAGAGGCACAATTTTTTCTTTATCTGGCAGCTGCTAAAATGACTGAGGAAAGAGAGTGAAAGGAGATGATTCATGTCAGCTTTGTTGCCACATCTTTTTTTCTTTTGCTTCCATTCATGAGAGGAGGGCTGTGTAAATTAACATGGTTAGCAGAGCAGCTGCAGATGTGAGACACTATTCACACTGCCATATTTCAGAGTATCGAGTCGAGTGAATTCAAGACTTTTATCTTCATTAATTATGGAAATCATATGCCTCAGATATTTCCTATCAAGTCAAGAGGCAAAGCTTTTCACTGTTCTCTAAGCAAATTTTCAATAGGACTCCCAAGAGAAGCAGGAAGGAGAAACAATACTTGAATTACACACCGTTGGGAAAAAAGAGGGGTCTTTAACTATCAGGGATGAAAAAAAACATCCTTTATGTGCAACTCTTTTTCAGAGCAATTTTGCAAATTACAGTACAGATGTTAATTGCAATTACCGCATGTGAATTCTTATTCACACCCATTAGGAAACAAAGCTATGCAGACTTAGTCAGGGTAAAAACTCAGAAAATGCTACTATTTTGACATTTTATGATCACCTTTAACATTTTGGAAACAGTGCTTATCTCATATATAATTATTAATTTTGGTCAAGAGTTGACATCTGCCTCTGTAAAGTGAATTGAAGAATATTAGCAAAGCTAATCGAACATAAATATAAAAGAATCTTTGTGTTAATAAGCAAGCTAAATGGTGTGCTCCTACTCAGATAAACCAAAGCCAACAGAACAGAATGACACGATGGGCAAGGCTATGGTACTGCAGTGTGCGCTGAGGTGAAGAGGAGTCAGTATGAACGGCATGAAATTGAAACCCTTCCCTGAGGTAAAAGTTGGGTTTATCCCCGGGCTGCTTTGTCAATATACAGTAGAAACCCACAATTTCCTATGAACAGCTTCACCATTCGGATTTCTACAAAGCAATCGGAGATAAATCTACAGCTCTCTCCCTTTTCACCCCAATAGCTTTCTTTTCAACTGCCTGCAGCTAATAGCATGTTTTTCAGATGAAAGGTTCATGTACTGCATGTGTTCATTATTTAAACAATGACACGCTCAAATATCCGATGGTAAAATGCCCCAGAAGGTTTGGAGACAAATTGGCATACTCTATGCATTTCCTGGCACTATGCCTTTCAAGCCTTTGACTCACTAAAAAAAAAAAAAGTTGACAGTGTTATTAAACCCAGTCAAGTGTGGGTGAGTGAATATTAAATCATTCTTATGCCCTGATTCTTTGTCACCAATCCTCATGCTGCTTCAGTAATGCTATCACGACCAAAGATGAGGTAAATTAAAAAACGCCAAGGTTTGTGTTCGACACTACAGATAGGTTAGCTTCTCCCTGTGAATCAGTGTTGATGAAACCGTTCCATGTCTCTACACATATAGAGAGAAAAACAAGAGCGAGCCAACCAGTCACAAGAGTGTCCCAGCCAATGACAGCATAATGCCAATGGTAACAGTGAGCGTGTGCAGACAGACAATCAATAACACTCTAAGAGGCTTCCATAAATATCAAGGCCGAGCTCCCCGGATGATGTTCGTTATTCACTTGGGAACCTGCTGTTAGAGCTATAAACTCTGAATATGCTTATAAAGGAAGTCTAAAAAAAAGCCTAAAAAGCTACAAAAACAATCATACCTGCAGTAAAGTTGTAACTTGCCGAAAATCCCACTGCTTCCAGTTCACCATCCGTAACAAATTTTATCCACAGATATCTGCCGCTACTCCTGATGTCAGGCGGGCTGTGCTGACCGCAGTACCGTCCGAGAATCGGGGAGAAGCCAAACGGTCCATCTCGTACCTCAATGTTGTCAAATTTACATTCCCAAGAGGACTCGATTGAATAATTCTCGTCAAAGTGTAGGTCGATACACTGCCTTGGGGGAGCTGCAAGACACAATGGAAATAATTACTACCTAGCACAAAGAATGGCGTAAACTATTAGTCATGCTTTCATCGATGAACATTCAGCTTCTTTCATTATCAGCGCTCAACTCAAATTCTGGCTGTTAGTCAATTCATCTCTAAATAACGAGAGATGTTATTTCCACATTCACTTTGGTACTACATTAATGAGGCTATGTGCACTGACTTGTCAAAAAACATGTTTTTATATTAAAAAAAAGGCTTTCTAGGCTTGCCAATCAGTCCAATGTGTATCATCGCTCACTGAGGATAGCCTCAGTAGTGCTTTAGTTGAGAATAAACAGCTAGATCGCGTTGGCTTTTTTTCTTCACTACTGCTGTGTTTAAAGAGATGATTTACCTTCAAGGATGTAAACACACTCTGTGTCTGGGGGGTATTTGTTTGGGTAATTGGGAGAAGTGAAGAGCCCTCCTTCTGCTTCCTTTACCCACGTTCCACACTGACCTGCAGGCTTCACTCCAGAATTGTTTTTCACTGAAATATACACACACATACATTATGTATTTGATAATGTTAAGCATATACATATAAATTTGAACAGAGGACATTTGGACACCAAAAAGACAAGCTGGTGATGGCTATTACCTGCTGTATCCTTCTTTGTTGCCCCACACAACCCAAGTATGAGTAGACTTGCAACAACTGTAAGGAAAGAAAGATGAATTCATATTGGGTTGTTTTTGTTGGTTTTTTTGGGTGTTTTTGTTTTTGTTTTTTTTAATTACACTAGTTTTTGTCTTTGTTTTGTTTGTTTTTTTCATTTAGGTTGGAACAAAGGTATTAATACTGTATTTATGTACGTAATGTAACAACCTGGTCCCGACCTAAAGGAATAAAAAAACACACAATACCTCCAATAATAATAATAATAATAATAATAATAATAATAATAATAATAGTATAGATCACGTAAGAACATAACCTACAGGCTGCTACTAAAAGTCTCTTCCAACAAAGACTACACCTATATAAAGCCCCTTTTAGCCAAAGGCTTCAAAATTATATATTTTTTAAACGATAGGCCCACATCACAAACTGCAACAATCTCAATATGACTATTTCCTGCCATAAATAAAACTGGAGGTTAAAAAAAACTTAAGACTGTGACCTTCACTGTGAGTTTACAGGTTGCAGGATGCAGTGCATCCGTTTTTCATCTCATATTTGTTTATCCCTACTGAATCACCATTTTGTTCCTATGTTGATTTCGATCTGTTGCTCTGATATTTACAGTCCGTCTAAACTGATTAAAAGATTATCATGCCGCTTTTGCGCTTGGGTAGGACAAACATTAAGAGCTTTTCAGCAAGTGTGCTTCAGTTGGTGAATACGGATGTCTTACCGTGATGGAAGCTGTGCCCATGTAGCATGTCTGTTCCTTTCACAAACGGCTTTAGGCTCAACTAATTCCATTTAGATTAGGAATACTTGAAGAGAGAAAAAAGATAGAGATGTAAGTTTCTGAGTATTCACGCAGAGATATCGCTCATGTTATCAAACCTTTCGGTGGTGGGTTAAAAAAAAGCGAAATTTTACTCCTTATTAAAACCTCAGAGAGAAAAAAAAATCCTTCCAGATGTTTCACAACAACTACTAATCACCAGTTTCATATAAAACCAAAAACAGTTCCAAACACTCGCCCGATTTCCATCCAAACGTTTCTAGTACCCCTTGGCACGTTTGATGCACTGAAAGGATTAATAGTCCCTTCATCAGCTCTTCTCTAATCGCTCCACCTTTGCAATCTTCTTTTAGAAAATATCACGGGCAACCTTGTTTTGTCCGCTTTGGTCCCTTTATCAAGAGAGATGATCCTTCAAGAGCACGTAAAACCACGCAACACTCATCTCTGCGGCGTTTTCTGTACTCTTTTGCGCTGCGTAAAAATCTTCTGGAAAACAAGAGGTTGCCAAACAGATACAAAAAATAATAATAATTAATTGATTTTTTGTTTGGCTTTCATTTGTCGCCCCGTGTTTCCCCAAAAAAGCTGTCAGCGTTGTTCTCACTGAGTCCCTCTGCCTGGGTTTCTGTCAACTGCCTGAGTCCCCGCAGCCGGCAGGAGCTAATGCAAGATCTTCTTCCTCCTCCCGTTCATTCACCACCGACTACGGCCGTCCAATGCGCCACAGTCCTCACGTACTTTTGACGCACGCATCGAAAAGTTCTCCAGGACACGACTTCATCACACACGCGACACGCGCACGTGTTTGAACAATAAAGCACGCGCTGCAGAATTCATTTTCACTAGATCCACCGCGCAACATAAAAAGGGAAAGGTAAGCAGAAAAGGCAAAGGGGATTGGAAATGAAATAAACAGTCGAGGAACGCGAAGGAGCGAGGTTAAACAAACGGAAAATGCACTGTTAAGCATAAAGGAATCTCAAGTCATATTTCAATGGTCGAAAAAAATGCACATCGCCTTCTTTTATCAGATTAAGAATCCATCCATTTGTTTCTGCTGTGTTTGGGAGCTATCCTAAAATGCATAAGTAGGCTAACGTAGTTTATATAGAACAACAACAGACCTGTCATCCACAAACAAGTGACCAAGGATGGCATCTTTAGAAATTCTGCACTTCATGTTTCCAGTTTCTACAGAAATTGGAGCGATAAGAGGACACAGAGAAAACTCCACGTTTCTTTCTTTTTTTCTAAAACCGTGCCAGCGACTTTCCTGTAGTGTGAGTGTCAGGATGCATCTGCACTCTTCTACTGACTGTGTAGTCACTCTCACACCTGATGACAAAGCTGATCAGAGGGTGCCCAGGGACAACTCAGGGGCTCAGGCTCCCAAAATAGTTTTTGGCTCCCATCAGACAATATCCATCTTCAGATACTCCTACTGCAGTGGCAAACTTGGACTCGGTTTCTCTGTGCATATGTTATTGTTACTGGTTTGCATTTGCCCCGCAACTGCGATCAGCTTCAACAGAACTGTTCACGATAGTGGACGTTTGTCTCATCTTTTGCAGCATGACATACTCCTGTACAACTTTATTTCCTGTCCTGTCTCCCTCTTCCTCTGTGTGTCTTTCTAGGTCACAAACCCACCTGAGATTTGTAAGATAAAGATTCACTATCGCCTCCAACGTCCTTCTCTTAATTACATCCTGTTCCAGAGATTGGCTTGTTACTCTTCACTCTAAAACTGTTTGGTTTTATAGCAGGTAATGTAGACTCTGAAGGTGCCACACTGACTTCAAGAATGCATGTGGGAGTGGAAAATCTCACAACTCTTTTCAACTAATAGGCTCCCGCTAATCTGTTATAGAGTGATTTAATGGACTTGGGATTTGGACCCCCACACACGAACCAAAGATTAGCCACTCACTTTCTTGCTACTGTACAAAAAACTCCCATGAAACCTGTAACCCGCTGCACAGTGTAGCTCGCTCTGCTCCCTCCAAAATCTCACAAACACACAAAAATGCTGAAAAAATTTTTAAAATGTCAATTTCTCAGCAAAGGCTAAGCTTATTATAGATCTTCGAGTCTGAAGGGATGTCAATAATATCATACAATGCAGTGCCCAAAGCTTGTTATTGATCAGCAGTGATGCTGTGCCATCTGACAACTTCATAAACACAACAGCACACATTTCTGATGGGTAAACTCGGAGATAAAGCAGCAGAGCTATATGGGTATTATTCAAATGAGGCTTATCTAGCCTACTGTATGCAAGAGTAGCCTTAGCGAATTTAACAGCAGCCTCCAGTTTAGCTACATAAACCGCCTCTCTGACTCAGTAGCACAGAGGCAGTCGGAGAATATCAGAGAAATAATTCATTCAACAGCAGTCTCAAAGTCTGCCATTTTTAATTAAGGAAGTCTATCATTTGGCTGAAGATAAGTATTGCGCTGTGTCGGCTTTACCTACATTTGTAATTGTAATCAGTTTGGGGAATTGGGAACATTCAGGTCTGGAACTATACATTTTACTAACAGCACGCACATAACTAAACAGCCCGTTCAATGAAGCCGTTCATTACACATGTTCTGCTCTGTTTGCTGTTTCATCTTCAGTTAAATTTCACGATTGCTCATTGTCTAGAGGCAATTTAACTCCTACAGTCTGTGCCCTCAACCCTCCAAAAAACAAAACAAAAAAACCCCATCAAGGCGCATGAGTTTCATTTAAAACATGCAAAAATGCACTCACAACAAGTATATTACTCTGCTGCATACGCAAAACAGAGAGTAATTCACGATTACTTCCTGTTCATTTGGCTCAGACCTCATGTGCAAATTAGGCATTCACCTTCTACTTACTGTCATTATAATGACACTGCCAGCACACTTTCTTTTTGTCATTCTAACAGGGGACAGTGCTAAAGCGGATAAACACTTAGGCTAATGCCTCTTGCCCACTGGGACTCAAATTAACCTTATTAGTGATGCATTGAGCAGCGTGTTGGCTTAAAAAAAACACAATTTATTTGTCATTTGAGGCGCCTTGTAGTTCATTAAGCAAGACCCAGTTACAAGAAAGGGTTGCTCCGTCCACGGGCAAATTTTGAGCTGCTCTTTATGCTACATTAGCTGTCTGGGTCTCTGGCGATAGGCTGCCTTTATCCTGGCCCTGCACCTGGAGCTAGTAAGAAAATAATTCCATGAGATGATAACCCATAAACTACTCGTGGTTTTATGTTTGTTGGCAATACAGCATGTCATTTTAGGTCCTGGGCTCTTCGTCAAAAAAAAAAAGAAAAAGGAGCATCTTGAGTTATGCAAACAAGGTGCGGTGTGAAAAATCAGATTGAAGGCAAATTATATTTGACATGCAACACAAACAAAACGGGAGAAACAAATAACACTCACCACTTTTGCAGTTATGCAGAAGATAAATTCTAATATAGAGGAGATTTAAAGTTATCCTTTAAATACGTTTCATTAACTGTTAATCTGATGCCGATTTTCTGGATTAACCAATGAATCATTTTCTCTTTAACAGTCAGTAAGTAAGGTTTCAAGAAATCTTTGTTTTTTTATGTTGCTGAATTTGTAAAGAAATAAGACTTTTTTTTTTGTTTTTCTGCACTTTTTATCTGTTTATCAGCAAACTGACTTCATATCCTTTTACCCAAATTTGAGTCGTCAAACAGGTCGGAGAAGTCAGACATTAATTAATCATAACATTCAACGACTAAGACAAATTTTTCTGTTCAGGAATGGGAGTAAATAACTGTAATTTGGCATCTTAATCAAAAAATAATGACGTGCTTTGCAATTTTTTTCTGCTCTTTTGTAAAACAGTAAATTTGAAAATTCATGGATAACAACAATAACTACACTTTAGCATTAAAAATATCATTTTGGTCAAAGAGCTTGTTCGTACTGGTGCACTAACTATTACAGAAAAGTTTGGAAATTACCAAAAGTGTTTTATGAAGGTAACATAAATTTTACCAAATAAAAATACCTGACAGTCTTAGAGGTGACGAGTCGATGCCAAGGCTGTAATCCATTCAACAAAGCTGTAAAATTGAGTGCAATTGATGCCTGACTTTGTTCTTATTTTGCTTCACAGCGCATACATGATGCTGTTTATAGAACATTCGGGGTCAAACATGATTTGTTACCTCGGCACACTATTAGATTTAAAGATGGATGCAACGTGAGCTACCTGCCCTTGGGGTGAATATTTTAAAATATAAGGACACCGGACACAATATTGTGCAGCGCACATGACATAGACTCCTAGCATCACTCTCAGGATACGTATTTGGGGGTTAACAGCGTCAGTAGGACAGGAAATAAAAACCCCACCTACAATGACTACAACTCATCCACTGATTGTGTTAATTGATAACTTCTAATGACCTTCAATCATATTTTGCATGATGAACTCCAAACATTTGGTTCCAGCGAACCATAATCTGAGAAACTTTAAACACTCAGCACTAATTTCCCTCCGAACTGCTCCACATTCATCTCTCTCAGTCCCTTCAGTGTTTCTCCTCATCTGTCAATCACTGTAGCTTTATCCATCCAGCAATTAATCTCAGCCCAAGAGGGGCAGCTGTACTGTCTATGAACCTAAATGTCTGCTGAATTGCTACGCCTGGTCTGCAGATTTCTGCTCTAGTTACAGGATTGAGAGGAATTACATCTGCGTGTAGTCCTTTATTTTAACCACTTTTCAGCAAATTCTTTCTCAGTGTTTCCTCCACATGCCTTTCATTCCTTCATTCTTCCCATACACTCAAGCATGAAGCAAGCAATGGCTTGCTGTTTCACAGCATTTGCACTAACATACCCTCTGCAATCTGTTCTGTGGATGAAGTCCCGAGCCCCTTTGTTTAACCGACTGTGTAATTCGTCATTTGACCTCATTAGCCACGTTGAGGGGGGGGGGTGCCACGGACACTGTGGACTGGCACTCTGCGGGTAATAACACCAGCGCAGGAGTAAGAGTCACCAATGTCATACCACCGCCTAAAAAGGGGGTTATTTTAGATTGATATACTGTATGGGGAATGATGCAAGAATCACAGCTTACATGTATTTTGAAAGGTAAGGGAGATGTCATTAGCTAATAATATTATTTTTGAGGAAATATGCTATATTTAAAAGATAAAAAATTTAATATCCACATGACATCAAAATATTTCGTCATGCAAAAAAAGAGTAAGATATTAAACAAAACACTTAATACTTATAATTGGACGAAAATTTGTTTCTGTATTTACTGAAGAGACGCAACAATCGACCAGCTAGGGACCATTTTCCCGCCCTCACCGGTGACTGACTGGGTCAGTCTGACATATGTCAGATCACGAGCCAATTTGATTTCTGCAGGTTCGACATGCGAACAGTTGTGCAGAAAATAGTCACACACATATTTATAGCCATATGCTAACATCTCGTTAGCATTGAAGCTGTTCACTGTGAGTGAAGACACAAAATAAACTATGGGGTGACCACCGTAATAAAATGTGTGTGTAACAACAAACAAAATCACAACCTTAAATCTGTCATCCTTTTGAACATGGAGATTTTAAAGACACTATCAAAGATAGAGTTGCTAATGCTAAAGCTGTGCGGTGCTCAGAGCCAGCCTCAAGCTAGCAGCCTTGAAGCAGAAAGCTGTTCTGAGAAAAAGGGTGGATTTCTTGTTGTGTGGTGAAGTTATTATTAGAAAACTAATGTAAGTACCTGACATTTGTTTTGTCATATAAATCTGTTGTGGCTACTTTTCTTTGCTAAGGTAAAATATGTTAAGTAAAAGTGGGTGTACAGCAATTCATTTTCAGCTAATCATTTATACATCTATTTAACAGCAGAACACTTTGTTTTCAGTTGTTCAGTGAGATGATCGGGTAATAGACTATGGCTACGTTCACACTGCAGGTCTTAATGCTCAATTCCGATTTTTTGATCAGATCCGATTTTTTTGTCTGCTCGTTCACACTACAAATAAAATGCGACAGCAAACGCGCTCTAGTGTGAACGCTCAAAGCGGCACGCATGCGCAAAAGAAGACGTCACACACAACGCGCTCTGTTTAGACCCAGAGCAAACAGTATTGTTTGACTGATGGCCCTTAATATAAAGACTTCGGACTTTACGTTTCCCAATTTTTGCTTTAAGTTATTTTGTTATTTACATAATAATGTAAATACTGAATTCTGAGATTAAAGTCAGAATTCTGAGATTAAAGTCATAATTCTGAGATTAAAGTCAGAATTCTGAGATTAAAGTCAGAATTCTTTTTTTTTTTTTTTTCCCAGTGGCCCTAATTCTCTTCCGTAATGATCGGATATGGGTTGCATAGGGTCAAAAAAATCAGATTTGATTCTCTTTCGCCTGCAGTGTGAACGTAGCCGCATCAAATCGTCTACGTTCACACTGCAGGCGATCGATGCAGCGATTCTGTACTGTACAGGAGAGACGTCACGGAGGAGATCGTCTGCAGTGATCAGGACGCAGGACACAATGTGAAAGGTGAAAGGTGAACCACGTTATAGGGAGTGTTACGAGTTCAAATTGGGGATGGACACAAGAGAAAAACCACAATAACAACACTGGTCCGGCCGGGTTGAGTCAAACGATGATTTTAATGCACACACGCGTGGGAGATGGACACTGTATGCAGACAGCCTCAGATCTCAAAATGGTGGAGCATTACTCAAACTCTTATAGCCTCTGGTGCCTCCACCTTATCATAAAAAGCCTAAACATTCACATGTTTTCTCTCACACGGCGCCTAAGCTACAACCTTGGCTCCCTGTTTATCTGCTCCTGCTGAGATGGGGCAGAAAACTCCAGTATACTCTGTTCTCTTCTAATCAGACAAATAAGGCAATGACTTTCTGCAAACAGTATTTCTTATAACTCAGCAGTATAATGCATCATAAAACAATATCATTCATTCACAATAAATCAGCAGTCTACTTTAATGCAAATCAGTTTAACTAATGCAATAGTTGTCAGCTTCTTCTAATTCAGGGGAATAATGCAAACTAAAACTACATAATAATTCACAATCTTTAATTAGGGATATAACATGGCATAAAATAATATTATAATCTAACAGGAGGGACCACTGTAATTGTGAAGGTAAGTCACAACATACCTTTCGTAAATACTAATGTATAGAAACCGTTACCAGCAATCATTCATTTTTTTGTGTGGCTTTTTTTCAGGGTTTGTTAACATGCTGTGTAGGTGTGTACTTGACTAGCTGATATCACATAACGGGGAAACATCTGGTTTGACTATTCTTCACCTGTAGTTTGAATGCTGAACATTTGCCTGTTTAAATCATAAGACCAGTCACTATACAGAGATGTGCTTCTGAATGTGGTCGATGTGTCTTCTGCATGCAATAATGCAGTTCTGCTTGTGTTGAGTGATGTAAACAACTGATCGCTCTAAACTCTTTAAACGTCAAAATGGATCATTAGATTTTTTATGACACAACAGTGGTGAGTGTTCCCACCTTCTGCTCTTTGTAACTTAACACGATCTTTCCGTTTTCGAGTTTTGGACATGATTGTGGAGTATATCTTCGCAGTAGCGATTGACCGCAAAGTAAAGCTACCGGAAATGTACAACCCTACATCCGGTCTCAAACCAGGAAGTTAGCATTTTCTCGTGCACAGGGTCTATTTAGTGACGTTAATCTTTAAATTATGAAGTTGTAAATCATAAGGTCCACATGATACAGAATCAGTGATCACTTGCTGTAAAATAAAAGATGCATTTTGTCCTTAAAAAATAACAAATTGTAAGTAGTTAATCTGCAAATTTTATGAAAAGAAACTGCAAAACTGAAGTGTCGTGTCAGCTGAAATAACATGTTGAGGTCATTCAGGTTATAACTGTTATAAATATGTATTTTGGTTTTTAATTTTCACTTCCTCACCAACTGTGGAAGTGTAAAAATGTTATCCGCCCTCATCCTGTGCTCAGTGATGCCCCACTGTAAGCTGGCATGGACAGAGATCATTTCCGCTGAAACGCCAGGTGGGCTCCGTGGAGTGGAGAGAGATGACCTTTTATATTTGACCCAGTGTTTAAAGATAAAGCATAACTGCTAAGATCATCTCACCCTTAAACATGCCTGCACAGTTTTCACATTGTGACTAACCACCGTGTTTGCTCATGGTACATTTCACTCAGTTAGCAGTTACACTGCACTCAGTGACAGTGCAGTGGAAAATGTCACAGAGAAGCATGTATTTTCTTTAAAAAAGTTAATCAGGGTAAAATCCAATAAAAATCCAGTTATATAAAATAATCTAAATTAAATATAATTGCACCAGCTATCATCAAATTCTGTATTTAAGAATGATACATTTTGACATCTTAATTTCGTCTGTGAAAGGAGAAAAAAAATTGTTACATAACATTACACGACTCTCCAATAAGAGCTTTCTCATCTCCCTTGCAGGCAGTGTTGGTCTAGAAACTGTGTGATGTGAAAAAGTCTTGACCTACTCATTGATTTGTGTAGTTGTACCACTGGTGTGTGACAAATTCAGTTTTCTGGGGCAGAGTGCACCAGTTGATACCTATAATAATAATTTTGTCAAAATGAAAGAGGAGAGAAAGCTTTATGCCAACTTTGAGGTTGTATATCTGAAGTCAAACAGTGGAAGGTGCTGAGATTTTTAATATCACGGTAAAATGTTAATTTTCAATTTTGTCTTACCAATTAACTGATTGATTAACTTACTGCAAAAGTATAATTAGAGGCAAATGCAATCTCTTCTGGAACTTGCAGTCCTACATGGTTTTTGCAACAGGCAAAATGTTAACAAACATGTCCTATCTCGTGCTTTATTTCACATATTATGACACAATTTCTCCCTAGCCTTAACTTGTACTTAATCGTGTTAGGAATGAACCCACCGTTAGGCAAAGAAACGACAAGAACTACACCTGATGGTTGGAAAAAAGTCACAGAAGCAAATTTTCAAAACTACTATGATGTTCCACAATTTCAATTACTTTTCCCAAGTGCTGTTTGTCTAGAGTTAAGTAGAATCACATGTAGACCAATGGGTTTAAATTCATACATTTAATATGGGCTCGAACAGCAGATTTTCAGCTTTTTTTCAAAGGGTTGTTTACTGAAGTTTTGCATTGTTTGTAACTGTTTAGGAATTACAGCCATTTTTATACAAAGTTTCCCATTTTCAAACACTTTTATGTGAGGTCTGTTACCTTTCTATTTATGAAATATTACGCAGATAAATGATGTGGAGTTAGTGCTGAACCAGAATTTGTTAGTTTTTGACTGGAATTCTCATTACTGTATGTGGTCCAAAGAAATATTGACACAAATGAAGAATTTCATCACTACAAATAGTTTATGCTTGTCATTATCGTGCTAAGTGGAGCTGGCATGAGCCAAAAATGCCATCACAAAATGTGAAAAGATGAGACTTTCTGAAGAAAACTCAAAAATAAATAAGTAAAAAGGTTACAGTTTCTTTGCTTTCTGTTTTGACTTATTCTGCTCCTATACCCGCACCGATGCAGACCTATTTTTCTGAGTGGCAATACCTATCATTTATCCAAAGGCTGCACCGAGTCTGGCGTGCCCTCAGGCACCAAAACCAGCGAAGAAGCGATGATGACGTCACACTGATCATAAACTAGGCTAGAGATGCTAGTAAAGCCTTCAGGGGTGGCCAAATCAATAATTTGATAAATTCTTTAAAAAGGACTGCACTGACAAGCTCACAGGCCTCAAAGACCACAGAAGATAACTAAAGTGGATAATTGCATCATGCTTTTCTTGGTTCACGATATCTAGCCAAGACAAGAACGCTCTTGAGAAGGTACATCATTGTCAAATGAAGAGACACATTCACCGGTTACACATCCACTGTGGTGGTGTAAAGAGGCAACATTACAAAAAAGCATCACAGCAGCAAACTTACAGTACGGACCTATCATCTCAAGTTCCTACATCTTTAGCTGCCCTGAAACAGCATCAGTTAGCATGCGATCCATTTCTGATTGTTTGTGCCCCTGGATTGTTGGGGCGACCTCATCTCATTTGGCTTAATTGTATAGACTTTGTATCTAATTGTGCCTTTTGCAAACTTCACTTCACATTTGACATGAAAGCACAAAAACACATTCTTTCGGCTACTGAACGCTAAATTCTATGTTTGCCTTTTACCAAAGATGTAAAAATTTCAGGGGGCATACAGGCTCAGACTCACAGGGTGGTGCAGCAGCTGGCTGTGGCTTTCCCTTTCTGTGGACTTTCTCTTTTTGTGCGTTTTTGTTACTGGTAAAGTACTTTGGCTTCCTTGACTACCCAAATATTTGCTTAATTGTCATTGGCTGTGGGTCTCAGTGGTGTCAGTAGGGTAGCAGTAAGCTGATCAAAGAAAGAAAAACAGATCAATAAATTACATTCTATAAATCAAACAGCTCAATGAAAGCTAGTTTCCCCCCAAAGCTGTTTACAGTGGGGTTTAAAGTCAGTATTGTCAGTATCTGGTCACAGGTCAGATAAAATGATGGATAAAACTGCAATGAAACTTTCTTGCTAGTATTATCCTTATTATATTAGTGCAATTTCCAAGCCCCAGCAGTCAGGTGGCAAGAAAAAATGCAATATAACAGTGAACCCCAGGACGAGTCAACAATAGATATTTCCACAGAGGTACTTTCAACGGGATTTCTTAAAAAAAACAAAAAACAAAGACATTGCAGCATATGGATCTATGTGTGAATCATAGTCTTGCCCAAATGTTGCAATATGGCAGCTTAATAATTAATCTCAGAGGGAGGCTCTTGCCATTGCTGAAATCTTGAACCATGTAGACTTGTGATGCTGACAAAGAGTCATTTTCTTTTCTTTCATATCAATAATTCTTCTTTAGTTTCTATACTCGAGCCCATCTTTTTGTTGGCTAATTGAGTGCAACTCGTTTGCCATTCACTTTCATTGCCACTAAAAGGAATATAGGAAAAGCAAATGGGTGGCACGGCGATGCTGTGTTTAGCAGTGTCACCTCACAGGGTTCGAATTCAGTCTGGGGTCTTTCTCTGCAGAGTTTGGATGTTCTCCCCATGTCTCCAGGTCTAAAACCATGCACTGGCTAACTGGTGATGCGCAGGTGTGAACACGAGTGTTTATGACTGTCTGCCTCTCTGTGTATCCGCCCTGTGGCAGATTGGTGTCCTATCCAGGGTGTCCCCCACCTATAACCCAATGGCAGCTGGGATAGACTCCAGCTCTCCCACCTTGACACTAAATTGAGTAACTGGATAACTGGAAGAAACTGGGTGGTTGAATATTAAATGTGATGTTATTGTGTTTTGTATTTAATCAGTTAGAAGGGGCCGGAGGCTTAGATTGGTGAGTTGGTATGAGTCTATTTTTTTGTTGTTTTTTGTAGTTTATAGCACATTCTTGTTGACTGTGGCCCATAACAGTGCAGTGCAGGATTATCTGTTGGTATTCGCTAGATTATTTGTCAGCTTTATTAAATTCTTGCCATTAGTTATTGTTGATATCTTCGTACATCAGCTCTTAACAAACACTGGAGCACCAGGTAGCCGAAGAGTGGCGATAAAGCAAGGTAGAAAAATACAAGGGGAGGATGTGGGGGAAGGGTGGAGGAGACAAGAGGAAAGGAAAAGAGGAGCGAAAGATGATAAATGATGATGGTGTGGCCAAGGTGGCTCGTGAAATGAACAAAGGCTTAGTCAGCAGCAGACCACAGGGAGCAGAAGGTGCTTCACAGACCCACACCAGCTCAGACCCAACTCATGGATAAGTGCGTGCTAGATTTACTAGGTGTTATTCATATTTCTGATAGCTTAAACTGGCAATGCTTGCTTGCAGGCTCGGGTTTGTTGAGTAATAATAAATTCTGATAAAGCATCCAGAACTGATACCAGAGGGTGACACGATACAATGAAGTCCCAGCGCACATAATAATGTCATTACCTAACAACATCCTCCTTGTCTTCAAAAGAAATCACCTCAGTTAGGAAGTGCTGATGTATCATAGATAGTTTAAATATTTCTTACACTAAAACCTACTTAACCTCACATGTTTTTGGTTTTGCAAACAACAACAAAAAAAAGCGTTATTATTCTCTACAGGTTCAGACCAGTTGAAATAATCAATCATTGTTGGTTAAACAATCATCGAGGACAAAAATCCCCTTTAAACCCCCCCCAGAAAATCAATTATTTCAACCGTGCTGCGGGAGACATAATTCTAGTGTTTTTAATCAGTCCTTTCTGTATTCAATGAATGCTAATCACGAAAGCAGCTGACTCCCTGTGGACTGGTAAGGATAGTGTTGTGTCAGTAAGAGATAAGATTTTTGCTTGCTAACAGGAGACAATAATTACTCAGAGGACACTGTGATGTTGGAACAAAAACATTTGTTGTTGAACATCCGTGCAGTTACACGGAAACTATTTTTAGTCAAGCTTTTAATGAAAAAATAAATAAAATGAAATCCTATTATGCATGACTCTTCTCTGGTAAGCAATGCCTTTTTCAAAAATGTCTAAATATAAACTCTGTGGAAAAAACTGAGATATGTTTCAAAGTAAGCGCTACAACTAAACAACATGCAGAAGCAGTATTTCTTGACAGAGCGCTTGCTCACATGTTAAGGCTATAGCATGGGTGATGTGATTAAAGGTAGGGTACGCCCTGGACAGGTCTTTAGTACTGTACAAGGGCAAGACAAAGAGACATAGAAACAAAACACACACACAGACACACATACATTTGGACCTGCTGTCAATTTAGAATCATTAAGATAACCTAATAAACATGCGTTTGGACTGCAATAGGAACCACAGGTATCCCAGTCAAGAGATGGCCTTAAATTAATGCATAAGGTTGTTTGTTGGTAGATGATTTGTGTTGTTTCTGTTTCTCTGTGCTTTATGTTTCCAACTCAGAACCCAGAAGACAACAGCAGTACACCTGGTGGTCCCTAGCGCTGTCTGTCTATATAATGAATTTGAGTCATTTAAGAGTGAGCGCTTCCAGGAGTTGAATGCTGATAGACAGGTCATGCCACAGGCCCGCACAGGCCACCTGGGACTGTGTGTTTATTTCAAGACATGCAGTCAAAAGTTTCTAATTAAATGTTCACTTGTAGACAAACAGCCTGTTTACTGCTTAATTCGCAGCCTTCAGCGGTGCAGGCACAAAGTGGGAACAAGCACATAACATTGTCAGCTGTTACTCTTGGCCTGAGCTGTTCACAGTCACTAAAGACTCCAACACTGGCAGCAGGTACATGAGGACACAGGAGAACATGTGGAAATAAAGAGACAAGCGCAGACAGCAATAAACCAGCCTTGACCTTTCTGAGTTTCGTTGCTCAGTTAAAACTGAACTAATATTTTTTTTAAACTTTGAAATTCACCATTCTGTGGTTTAATGTGTGTAGGAAATGAATTTGCTTTCAGTTACAATTACCTTCTTAGTCAGTGATGAATGATTTTGGGAAGTGTTTTGGTGACTATGAAATAACTTACAACTGTTTTTTTTAGGTGCTAAATTAAATTAAATTAAGTGCTTTATAAATTTTAAGCCTGTTCCCAATAAGTGTCATAAATGAAAATTAAAATTTGGAAGGATTTGTAGATAAACATCTGCCTGAGAAGCCTGCTTTAAGTGACAAAAGAGAATAAAAAGGCTTTTAAGTTAGCTCTCAGTCACACAAGCCTAGAGACCAGCCATCGACTCCCTGGCAACTATTGGTCACTAGGGAAAGATGTGCATTCACTGACCAGTTAGTGAGTGGTTGCTGACAGTCCCTAGGTGACACTGGTCACAAAGAGGTACATGGTGCTGAACCATAACCCTTCTTGCAATTGTTTTGGATCATAGCAGATTGCCACAGTCGCTCCTAGTTTACATGGAAGACTGACTTGTTTGCAGACACTTGCTAACGAGTGTTCAAAATAAAAGCTCTTCCTTTTAACCTTTATGTTAAAGGCAAACAAAGGAGACAGGAAAGGAAAGGAGACAGTTTCACTACCACCCAGGAAGTAGTTGGCGAGCATTTGCAGATAAGTTGATGTCTTCCATGCAAACTGTATGCAATCACAGCAAACTTCCAAAGCAATCGCAAGAACATTTCTGGTGCAGCACTGTATTCATATTTCCGACCAATTTGACTTAGCAACATACAGCAACCTCCAGCAACAACTCATCAATCGGTCAGGCAATAGATATTTTTCTCTAGTGACCGCTGGTTGCCACGGTGTCGCCAGTCGATCACCGGGCCTATGTGATTGAGGCCTTACCAGTTGCTAAGTAAGCACAGTCACAGTTAAATTTGCTTGATAATGATAATTTTCATACAGTAACTGAATGTGTTTCGTTTTTCTCATAGGAATATGACCCCCTTTCATACAATGTGTTCAGGGCGGTATGTCGTTACAATTCTTCTTTATTGGTGGTCAGAATATTCAAACATGGAAAGAGGACGGCATTTTTAGTCTGCGGTTAAGTCAGCAGCAGAAACAGTTTAATCTAGGTCTGTGTGAAGACATTTTAATATGTATATAAAGTGCTACTGGGCTTTTTGAAAATTAGTAGCTAACCTTCAGGAACCAAAATGTTACGGTTGAAAATTTCTGCAAACTGGTGAGAGAGTGATTCAAGTGTTGAAAGCAACCCCTTTGATTGGGGTATTGATATTTCCAGTGCCTGTTTTATGCATCATATTAAACTTCAAATCCATTGTGCTACATTTCATGCCATAACTCTTCATTGCTGCCTAAAATCCCAAACACTTGTGCCGGGTTTGTTTAGTTCAGTGTAAGCAAAACCAAGCAAAGCTGAATAATTAGGAGTCTTCTTAACAACAGTGACGCAGAATATGAAGACAGGCGATTGTAATTGCAGAGCAAAAACATATGCTTTTGTAAATAATGCATAAAAGATGGTAGCAGAGATGGCAAGAAAGCAAATTTCTGCAATGTGCTGCAATGTCAAAGTGAAGAGAAAAGAAGAGAAAGGAAGAGAAAAGCAAGTCTTAATATGCAGCCACTTTTCCTGCACTTACTGCCTGTGTGTTAGAGATGACTTTACGAACACAATATTTACTTTTCAAGGTCAGTTCACTCAGTTTTTGAGCACAACTTTTCATATTTTCAAGTCCTGTGTGTCACACCTTTCCCAGTGTCTCGGTACATGTGGGTTAAGCTGTATAGACCAAAGGAGACCAGACCTTATTTAGCTACAGAAGGAGCCTGGGTCCATTTCCGGCCTGAATATGTTTATTCAGTTCTAGGGACTCTTTGGCTGTAATCAGCTTGCATAAATCTCTTTGATGATAGCCACTAGAACATCTGCTGGAGCAATAAAAAAAATCGAGGGAGGCAATAAAATGTCTGGCTGAACATATGTTAATGGAAATGTGAGTTGTTCTGAAAAGTTTGTCTCAAAGTAATTGCCGCAATGTAACTATGTCATTTATAAATTCTTTCAGGGCTGAAAGGTCCAGTGGTTTGTCACAGCTTTGTATTTGTCCATTGAGTTTTTGTGTATAGTTATCTGTGCTTGGAGAGACGAAATAACCATACTCACTAATCAACAGTGAGGACATGTTATGTTACCTTTCTAAAGTAATCGGGACCATTTAAAGGTGTCTTCATACCCACTAAATCCTTTACAAATATCATGCTACATTTCTGTATTAAAAGAAAATTATTGCTGTGTTTTAATAGGCAGCCAAACTATATTTTGTAGGCATTTTTCAACAAAAAATAAATTTTAGCCATATTTAAGCTGTGGGGTTCTCCAGCTCTTGTTTCTAAAAAGAGAGCCAGAGTTTCTTGAAGTAAAGATGGACAGAGTTTGAAGGATCTGCCAAAAACTGCAATTACAAAGTGTGGAATAATTTCAGAATAATGTTCATCAACATACCGTTTTGAAGACATTAAATATCTTTTCAGTTACAATACATAACGTCGTCAACAGATTCAGACAATCCCTGTGCGTGAGGGACGCAGGCAAAAATCATTATTGGATGCCCAAAATCGCTGCATGGGCCGTGCATTGAGAAAAGCATCTGGAAAAGCGCTGTTAATGCTTAAAGGTATATACAGGTGTTAGAGCAACAGATGGTGCAGTTTAGATGACATCTTTATCAGGGTCGGCCTTACATATTTCAGCAAGACAGTACTAAACTGCATATTGCATCTATTACAACAGCATGATTGTGTAGTAGAAAAGTCCAGGAGATAAACCGACTGCCTGCAGTGCAGAGCTTTCACCAATGGAAATCATTTAGAGCATCATGAAACAAAAAATACAGCAGAGAATATCCAGGACTGTTGAGCAGCTGCATTATTAGGATGTAGGGTATTATATTACCCTATATTAAACAAGAATGGGACTACATTCCTCTCCCAACGGTTCAGCAGCTGCTCTCCTTAGTTCCCCCATGTTTACAAACTGCTGTTCCAACTTTTTTTAAGATATGTTGAGCCAATATTTTTCTTAAAATGTTCTCATTTTAACATTTGGCTTTTCTATATAAAGTTGTGAATAAAATAGGGGTTTATGAGATTTGCAAATAATTGCACTCTGTTTTTATTTACATTTTAGTTAATGTCCCAGCTTTGAAGAAATAGCTTTGAAACGAGTCATGCTTTATTAAAGATTACCGTCATGCAGGTTTATGCACATGTAGCAGTTTAAATCAAGCATAAAGATGATGTCATCACTCGGAGCTCTGACACAGGTTTATATGTTAACTCTGAACAGAGCAAAAAGCAGGTGTCAAGTGTGTGCCGAGTTTTTCCGCTGTGAATCATGCACACGTCATACACAACCTGACCAGTTGCATGTCAGCTTATACAAGCAAAGCACAAAGCTTGCAAGCAATCAGGTATTCACTAGACTGCCACTGTCGCTGTGGAACAACACATGTGGTGTATTTCTGTCAGGCTTGAGGATTGTAAATACTTTTTAAGAATATATGTTGGCTGCGTGTTAAAGCACACTTTGAATATCAAATGTGTGGCTTCTGTTGGTGTAGAGCAGGGATGTCAAACTCAATTTACATGTAGGTACATATACAGGGACACATAATTGTTCTTAACAAACATTTTTTAACCAAATTTTTGGTAGCACTTTCTTTCGGTAATAAAGTGGTAATAGTAGGGTAACAAGGCGGAACCAAGAATGCAATAACATGGTTATTACCACTCAATTACCTGTGGTAGTTTTTTTGTAATGAGCACGAAACAGAGCTGCAAAATGCAAAACCGCCTGTTTCTATTTAATAACATATTTTTAACATATTAAAGGAAACTTAAAAATTGTGTCACTTTTACCTGGAAACAAATGTGGTAGTGAAAAACATGAACTCTTTTGCTTTGTTGTGGTATAAATGGCTGTGGGGGAGGTCTTTATTAGAAAAAAATGAAGTTAGGTTTAGGTATAGTAATTTGTTAATATGACTGACTTCTCTTTTGAGAAAACAAAACAATAAATAAATAAATAATAGATAGTTGTCTGCTTCAGTGTATCACTGTAAAAATAGCTATTTATAAGTTGCTCTGAACACACTTGTCATACATACAGATGCAAAACAGCTCTTAGAATCTGAGGTTACTATATGGAGCCAACATTTTTTAGTTTCCAAAGCTGCCCTTCCCCACTTTAGTGCAGTGTCATTTTTCATGCAATACAACCTGTATTATTAAAGCAGAAGCCACTGCACATAAACCTAAAGGGTGTGTCCTACTCCATTTAAAAACAAAGTCCAAGGATTGTCCCTGCATGTGTTAGGCTAAGCTGGAAATTAACCAAAAGTAATGACATTATCTATGCAGCATAATCATTAATTATCTATTTATTTTATTATAATTATCTCCCCTCCTTCATGTCCCTTACATCTCAGCACAAAAAGCAATTAAAGCAACACCATGTTTTATGACAGCCACATGAGAAGAACAGTAGGGGGCTTTCACATTTACAGCGTATCGCTTTGTCACAGATATGACTTTGCCGAGTGGCTCATTGCTGTGATTGTAAAAACAACTGCAGTCTGGGAGCTTTAGTGGTGTCTTAGGCCAAACTGTTTGGACTTGGTACATTTGCCAGATTTTAGGGATCACTGCGTGTGCTGAGGGGAACAAAGATGGGATCTGAAGGAGCGCTAGAGTAAAATTGAATTTTTTTGTGCTATTTTTAGAAAAGGTTTAGAGGGTATGCATTTTCGATCGATTTTTATGAGCGAGGAAGCCTTTCCCAAATCATCTAGTCCTCTTGACGTGTGTCTGGCTGAGTTAATTGTGTGAGAGTGGTGTGGATGGGTGCCTGTAGATTGGATAATTGATCCATTTTGTGGGTGTGAAAACCACCCGCAGAGCAGGGTGGAGATATGGCTTCAGAAAGCATTCACAATGCTGTAACCTCCCCTGCTGCTAACCACGGTGCAGCACGGAGCTGTGGAATTCCAGGAGCTGAATCCCTGCTGAGGGCTGGGGAACAATTTGGATGCGTTGCTTTCAATTTCAGTCAGAACTGTCTCAATGGAATTGCCAGTACATCTTCATATAAGACTTCTAATACAAAAAAAAGTAAATAAAAAACAAAATATGTAAATTAATCCAACACAATCTGTGGCTATACAAACACACCGTGGGAACTGCAATACTTGTGTGAATTATGAATTTGCATTTCACAAACACAATGCAGTCACCTCCCACGACACCGGGCAGCTTCTGAATGTGCAGCGTTTTCCGCTGAAATGTATTTTTGAAATTTTGGCTGGGTGTTTATCAAAGAGTGTCACCCCATTGTTGTGTCAGTCGGCCCCGGCTCATAAAGGATATTTTGCTTCCACGTGTTTAAAGTTTCTGCCGCAACAAGGTCCCAAAATGCCTTTGGAAAGTGCCGGCGAGTGTACGCATATGAGAGCGAAAGAGCAACAGAAGCAAATGTTTCATGTGAATGGAAACATATTGGGGAGAGGTGATAATTGTGTGTGTACAGAGAGGGAGCACTTGGGAGCTGTGGCAGTGTTCTCTCGGGAGCTGAAGAAAGCAGAGAGATGGATGGGAGAAGAGAGGACTTCAGATTTCTCGCTGACACTGGGTGACAGTGTGCTAGGCAGCATCCCAGGTTTATGTCCTGCTGTCAGCTTTGGATCAGAAACGGCATGAGCACCTCGTGTACCCCAATTACCCAACTGATCTGCCGGTTGACATTATAATTTTCTCTGGGCATGTTCATGTATTGTGGTTTTTAGTCATCTCTGGTCTTCTGCTCCTATCCCCACATGTAGCCAGACAGTCTCTTTATTACATTTTGGTCTTTTAATTCTGGTTTATAGGCTTTATTATAATGTATCTGTTGTGGCATATGTGTTGTGCCAATCTACACAACCGGCACCTTCTCAAATTTCCACTTTCATGCTGATTTGCTCCAGGGCTTCCTCACATTGATTCAAACTGGTGTTCTGTTGTGTGTTTTAGTGGCTCGTGTGTGTCAAAGGAATGCAGATTTGAGCCCATTCCTCAGCATGGCGGTCTCAAGGCCATATCATTAGAGTAAGAGGGCTGTAATTAGTGAGTCCATGCATATTAAACAGCACCCTGCATCTCCAGCTCTGACAGCCTTGAATAACAGTGCTCAGTTGTCACTTGCCACCATTAAGTTACTGTCTGGAAGGTTACAGATAGCGCCCCAGAGCATTGTGCTACCAAAAATCTGTTGGGATCCCCACCACTCCCCACACTTAATCTGTGATGCAGAAGATTCAATTATAGCAACATTCAAAGGAGAAGAAAAATTTATTCCACCAAGTACCAGCGAGGATTTTAAAGAGAAGAAGACTGGACTACTGAAACAGCAATCATATATGGTACAGTGCTTTGCAGTCCCTTATTAAGAGAAAAAAATCTGAAAACCTGCCTGCTCTGTGTGAAAAAGTAACAACCCTCTTTGTTAAATCATCAATTTACTGATACTGATTAACCAGTTAAAGTTCACTAGCAACACCCAGATGTGCTTACTGCCAGACCTGTTACATCTGGTGTAAAACTAACGCAGCATTTCATAATAAGAACATCAAACCAACAGTTACACATGGTCGTGCTAGTGTGACGGTTTCTGCTTCAGGACCTGGATGACATGCGGTAATTGATGGAGCCACGAATTCTGCTCTCTACCAGAAAATCCCGAAGGAGAACGTCAAGCCATCAGTTTGTGCCCACCTTTGAATGGATTGAAAAATAAATAAAACATTTCTTTTAATATAAGGTTTTGGAGTGGTCTAGTCAAAGTAACGATTTATATTTGATATTTATGGTCCCCAGGTCTTGAGCCCAGAGTTTTGAGTTTGTGGGTTCAGGATTTCTTTGGGGTTTTGAGAAGGGATTATGTTCTAGTTCTATTTAATCTTCTGTTTATCGTGTAATTCTAGTACATTTGAGTCTCTTTATTATTTGTGCCTGCAGATATTTGTTTAGGATGGTTATACGTTTGTTAGCTTCCTATTTGTGATCTCATTCTGTTCCTCCAGGCAGGTCTTCATGGTTGTCTTTCTGTGTCTAGTCCTTATGTTTGAGTTTTTGTCTTAGCACATGTTGTTTCCTGTCTTATTTTGGGAGACTCTTGTCTGGTGTACCTCGTATTGAGTTTAACTTCCTTTGTCTTGTTATCCTTGATTTGTTCCCACAGTCTTTCCCACTTGTTCCTCTAGCCTCTGTTTATTTATTGTCAGAGTCTCCCCTCGTCCTTAGTCACATCCTCCTTCTAGGTAGTGTGTTTCCTTGTCCCATGTTTTCCAGAGATTGTGTTTACGAAAGAGTTCAGCATTAAAGCTAAATTTGGATCCACGGCCTGCCTGCTACACTGCCAACCTGTGACACTGATTGAGAGGCTTTGGCGAAAACCCTCCAGTGTGGCTGAATTAAACCAATTCCGCAAAGAAAAGTGGACCAAATTTCCTCTTCAATGATGTGAAAGACTCGTTGCCAGTTATAACAAAGGCTTGTTTGTAGTTCTTGCTGCCAAGGGTTGCACAACCAGTTATTATGTTTAGGAGGTAATTACATTTTCACACAGGGCCAGGTAGCTTTGGAAAACTTTTTTCCTCTTAATAAATGAAATCATCATTTAAAAACTGCGGTATGAAAAGGAAAAAACAAAACAAAAAAAACAACGCTTGGACACTGCTAGCACGGGGCGCCTCCACAAACGCAAAGCAGGAGATGAAGCATAGCTGAATATGTTTCCAAACCAACTTCATTCTGAGGCAAAGACTAGAAAATATGGTGAAGCATATCTGCCCTTTGATTTCACCTGCACAATGCCGAGGTAGGTCTCCCCTGCTTAATTGTTTTTCCCTTCCTCGGGAGCACGTGCTGGGCTCTTCAAATCACGGACAAACAGTATCCCACATTCTTGATTTTTAGTTCACAAACACTTCTCATAATGACTAACTACTCCTGACATTTTGGAGATGTTAGCTCTTTATACAGTAAAATTACAGCGGGATACATATAATATCAGGCTGATCCTGCCATGATTTGTTCCCCCGGTTCAAATCACGGACAAACAGTATCCCACATTCTTGATTTTTAGTTCACAAACACTTGTTGTAATGACTAACTACGCCTGACATTTTGGAGATGTTAGCTCTTTATACAGTAAAGTTACAGTGGGATACAAATAACATCAGGCTGATCCTGCCACGATTTGTTCCCCCTGTCTAAATCACGGACAAACAGTATCCAACAGTTTATGTTTTTGAACCCATTTTGCACAGAGAGGCATTTTTTGACAAATGTATTGGTAGCAATGTTGAATATTATTACACAGGAAAAAAACAACTACACTTAAAATAATCACACCGTGATGCCTCTGCCTTTGTAAATGGAGGGACAGTAACTGCGTGGAAAACCTGAAGACAGTCAGATTAACAGTAACAGTATTTTGTCTCTATCTGCTATTCTGCAATTCATCTCATGTAAACAATAACATGGCGCACAGCGTGACGTGAAAAAGGGCACATACCTTTGACGTTGTGTGACGAACTCTGTATTCCTCGCCCACACATAAACGCAAAAAAGGAGTTTTAAAAAATCTCTGTTTTCGGTGATTCGAAACGCCGTTTACGTGTGAACGAAACAGCTGCATTTTCAAAAATACCCGTGTAGGTGTGGACGCAGCGTAAAAGAGTTAGTGGTTTAGTAGTAATTTATTGCAGATTACTTGTATTTGCTTAATTGTTTACTAACATCTGAGGATCTAACATCTGATATGCTACCAGTGTCACAAACAAGCATCAGCAAGCTGTAGTCATTATGATGGCTCACTCACAACTGAGACGCCTGTGGTAACTTTTGTTGCAGCCTCCTTTCACTAAATATTTTCTACACACACACACACACACACACACACACACACACACACACACACACACACAAATCATACATCCTCTCTTGCTTTCGCTCTCGCTTTCATAAAGAAAGGCGGTCTGTTACGTGACTAAATCAAAGCGGAAATGTAAAACTTTTCTTGGTGAGCCACTATTTTACCTCTCTTTAACATTTTACTGAACTTCCATCAGACAGAGGAAGAAATGCAGGATCCTGGTAATATTTTTGTATAATGAAAAATCAATAGGAGAAATATTTGCAGAAACTGGGGAGCCAAAGAAATGGGCAGAAGAGAAGGATTAAACTGATAATAAAGAAAAAGCCTTCTTCCATATTGTATGGCATCCTATTATAGCAATACTCTGTGCCAGCTCACTCTGTCATTGACTACAGTCCTTGTTAACACCACTGTTAAATCAGAGGTGACAATGGGCTAAAAAAAAGCAACACAAGTTACCCTTTTCAGTAAGTTTGAAGATGAATGAGTATTTCCATGATTACCTACAGAGCTGTTGTAGGTCTAGTGATGAATAGCTTTCTCCATCCTCATGCTTCTCACTCAGATGTTGCTCTAATTGGCTCCCTAATAGAATTCATCACTCAGCACACGCAACAACATACAGCTCCACCATACTATAAACTCTGCAGCCCCCTCTTTCCCATTTAGCTCTTGTCCCAAGGCACATGTGTTGTTTTTGAGTTGCTAAAACTAATAAAGTGGAGGCACATAAATTCTTATTATTCACTGGAAAAAATGACAACAGTTTTACAACATTTCACTATCAAAAGTGAATAAAGAGGCTTATAAGTATTTTGTTATTGATTTACTCCTAAGTGCTAATTAAACACTTCCATGCCTTGTTATTGTTCAGTCTCATATGATTTCTAGTTAAATGTACCTTTACCGAATGTAACAGGGTGGGCTTTTGAGGCTGGATTTACAGTGAGGCAGACCAAGACAAGTATAGTGGAATGAGGCATTTATTCACAATATAGCTGTCCTCACAAAACCATTCACTCATCTAACGACAACTAAATACTTTCAGCTGTCACAGGCTAAACCATAATTCAATTAACAGGTGAGAAACACCCTGGAGAGGACACAGGAAAGAAAGGTAACTGATCACATCTTACAGTCATTTTGCACCACCTTTATTTCTAGATTTTCACACACACTTGCATTAATTCTCCTTACTGATAGACCTTATTTGCTCTCAACCACAACCTCTCCCTTTCACAGACAACCACCACATTTCTTGATGAGGAGCAACTGTGCAGGACCTGGAACAAAGGCTACCAACTGATTTTAAAATACACAATAAATATTCAATAAATAATTAAACTTTTTGTGTGCAAATGTTCTTCATGTGCAAATCTATGCTTAAAGTGCGATGCTAAAAAAGGTTCTTTTAGTAAAGTGAAAGGTCCTCATAAAGTACTATACAAATGATAATATACATAGTAGTAAGGGAGTCATCTTCCTTACACCGAAAATGGAATTGCCACGTGTTTCTGCAATCTCCTCAAAACTGATCCTGAGGTTACCAGGTTAAAGATTGTGTAAAAGCATCACAGGTAATACTGTTTTATGATGTGCACAATATCACTTATGTGTGGTTGCACAGTATGGCTGACAAAATGCAAAAGCAGAAAAGTAATAGACCAAATGCTGAAAATTCAAATCAAGATACATTTTGGGCTGGAGAAATATCATAAGTAACTGTAAGATATAACTTTTGATTAATTAATTTAATAAATTTCTCTGTGTATCCTTGTGGATCTAAAACATGTTTGACCAGCAGCATCTTGCCTCCTCTCCAGCTGCTGGGATCTTGTTCCTCAGCTTTCTGAGAGTTTGAAGAGCTCACCTCTGTTGCAGTTTGTCTGAGAGCTTCATCTGGAAGCTCAGAGAACATCATCTTCTTTCTGAAGGAACTCCCTCTGCCCATCTTTCCTTCAGTATCACCATGCTATTTGTTTTCTGTTGTTCTCTGGCCCTACTGATCAGCTTGTCCTTTTTGCTGAGGAGATTTTCAAGTTGGCTGCCTTTTTTGTTTCTGCCACCCACCTTCCACACGCTGGGATCTTTGTATTCAAGAGCAGAGGCTCTTGCCCCGCTCAGTTGAAGAGAGGTGACCTGCTCAACTGTCAACTTTCTCCAGAGAAGAGAGATGGTGGATAAGAAAGCTAATATTCTCGTTTGCCTTGTGGAGGCCACACTTTAGCTTTCTGCTCTCATGTTCACTGACAGACAGACAGCTTCTCCTGCAAGGTTTTATTTTCCTAAGAATTGTTGTTTGGCACTTTTCTAAGCTGCTCCTTTCTATTGGACCATTTCTTTCCTCAACAGTTTATCTTCTGCTTTTATCTTATTTACGTGCATCTCCTCATGTCTTCCACTGTCTAAATTATTGCAGAGGAATACATTCCTGCATCTATATATTACAGAATAAGAATTGTATTATCAAACTGATAATGGAAACAATGATAATTGATTGTAGGAGGTAGTTATTATGCTAGCCACGTGCAGGTATGTATCCACCTAATTAAGGAACCCATCGGCTACAGTTTGATGACACTACAGGCAAAGGCAATATCTAAGGGTTTCCAAAATGAATGCAAAATTACCATCAGATGATAGTATGACAAGACTTTTTTTAAAAACTAAAAATGTGTGTAAACGTACTGCTGAATTGTATCTGCTGTGCCTCCTGGTTTTAGCAGCTTTTCCTGCTGACTCTGCTCTTATGGCTGACAAATTGGAAATAATCCAATGAGGAGAAAACATGAAGAGAAAAGATCTAGCTCATAGGCCGATTGAGAAAGTGGTCTTGAAATCTGTGAAAGCTGCTAAAGTTTTTTATTATTATTATTATTATTATTATTATTATTATTATTATTATGCAACTTCTAGCCACTGTATAATTAGGTCCATGTAAAATTGCACTGGTATCCATCTCATTTGATTTTGTGGTAAACTTCATGCTGCGAGCTTATAAAAATAAATTTTCTACCATCTGTTTAACATCTGTTGAGCAGCTCTTGTAGGTGTAATGTGTAGGTGGCTCAGTACGTTTGTCCACATAGTGTGTATTTCCAAGCAAAAGACCCCTTTCATGAGTTTGGAGGCCAGCATATTATTATCTTTGTTAGACTATACTTTATAGCTGTTTTGGACTTAATGTAAATATATCCAGTTGTAATCTAAAGTTAAGAAGTAGCAAGGATCTTACTTCAGAGGCCACCTGGGTCGCAGGTAAAAAGTTTTGCATCTTCTGTTTGTATCTTTTTTGCAGGGTAGGATTAGACCGACACAGGTGGAACAGCATGTGCAGCAAACTGTGCTTTCCTAAAATGATGGTGCACTTTGTAGTGATTGCACGGCAACATATGGCTGTAAAAACTATGTGTTTAAAGTTTTCATATTAAGTAATCTTTATAAGCATATCTTTATAACTATGTAATCATTTTACTTTTATGATTAATAATTGTGAATAACTGTGAGTTCATTCTTAGTCTTACTGTAAGTGTAACTCTGCCCAAACGTGGTGCTCTGCCTTAACTTTTTACTTCAGTCCACCTTGGTGTTTTTTAAGCATCCAAACTGTCATACTAGTCTGAGGGAATAATAGTTTCATGTGCTGAAACTTATTGATTCCGAATACCTAAAAATTAACTACAAAAGACCAGCTGATTAGTATTGAAAGTTGTAAAATAAATTAAAAATAGTATAAGCAGTGAGTACAACTTTATAATTTCCACACTGACCAGTTAAAACATGGTGATTTCAAGTAACATCTCATACCAGATTATCACATTTGTTGATATTTGTTCTACACAGAGGGAGCAGACCAAACTATCAGGCATAATGAAAAGCCAAGCTAGCTTGCTTGATCCTACTTAATTGAAGAGCATTAATTATGCATTTGGAACAACGCTCCATGGTGGGCTACTACGGGTGACAATTGTCCTTTGGATAAAGTATGCAAGACATCATTTACTGCCTACAGTGGGAGTGATAAATAGGCCAACTCCAGCAGCAAGAAATCTGCTGTCACAGGAATAACATGAATCATTAAAACTGATAGTGTGGCATGTATGTTCTGACGCAGTTGTTCAATACAGAAACTGAATCGTGCAACCGTGATATCCTCACCACAGTCCAGCTTTTTTAGGCCATATTTAACAATTGACCTTGCTGTGAACTCAAATGACAAAACAGGCTAGCTGGCATCCTTTGGTTTAGGGCTTCTCTCTTATTTATGGGTCTAATTGCTTGCTCCTCTTCCTCACTGGGAGATAAAATGTTTGAAATTGTGGGCCAAAGCACTGATGTTGTGCTGGCAAACTCAGTTCAGCTTGAAAAGGCCATAAGAAAAAGAAGAAAGAGCAGTAACTTGTGGCATAATCATTACTCTCTGGCTTTTCTTTCTCAGAAACCTCACTCTGTGTCTATTTAATGCTATCAAGACAACAAACCAATGATCAATAATCAAATTGGAAATAAAAGGTAAGTGAGCACCAGAGCTGGGGGGGGTGGGTGTCTTTTTTGGCTATACAAAGGCCGTGTATGAGCTTAAGGTTAAAACTAGATGATCACCAAGTGACCCTGATGTGTCAGCATCGTACCCCTTCCCCCATTTCTGGATAGTTTCTGCACCCGCTGCATCATCCGACAACCTGCAATGATTATGTTTTTCCCCTGAATTTCCAATTAAACAAAAAGATGCAAGCCTGAAAAAGGCAATAGAAAGTTTTACATGGTTTTAGATGCAGCCTGTATAATAAAGAGCTTCTGTCTTGATGCCATAGAAAAACACTTGAGGACATTTCTAACCCAGCCAATAAAGCCAATGTTGTAACTGCAGACTGTGTTTTGCAACGGTGAATTAGAATGACAATATTAGTCTGCAAAACTAATTACTTTTCATAGATTGTGAAATTTATTCAGTGTTCACAGCGAGAATAATGAATAATTAATTGAGTGATTAGTTAATCAATGTTTTGCTAATTGTGTTTATTAGCTGCTTTATTGATTGTGCCATGTGGAAATGCACTTAATCACACTGCGAATTGTTTTATATACCTTTTAATCTGTTGTAATTATCCAGTGTTCAAAGAATTAATAATGTGACTGGCAAACTTTGCCCTGCCTGCCGGATAAAAGCATCATCTGCAGAGTGAAAGCAACCGAACGTTAAAAATAAGCAAACACCGCCATCGAGCTAGAGACGTCAACAGTCTCAAGAGTATGGAGATGAAGACTGACTGGCAGGCTCATCGCTGACTGGCAATCAATGTCTCCTTGCGCTGAACACAGTATTGTCGATCTTTCAAGGCCCAGCAGAAGATTTTCCTCCTCATCTCCCTTCTCCCGCCGCAAAAGAAAAGCTGCAACATGTCATTTGACTGACGGTGATGGTTGTTAGTTGATGGCTCTGTTCAGTGTGAAGGCAAGCCAAAAGCCAAAAGAGGGCTCCTTTTGACCCCTTAAAGCACAAAAAACTGCTTCTCAGCCATTGAAGCCATTTTCCAGTGCTTTAGTGTCAGCAGCACCACCTGCAATTGCAGCAGTTTTGTTCCCACAGTACTCTGATCAACCAGCCTTCCACAGACACACACTAACCTGCTCATCCCACCATGAAAACTGTCACATGTGCATGTAGCTACACTTTCAGTTGTCCTTTTTTATCCTGCAGAACATGTATTGCGTTATTTGAAGCTCTTTTAAGCCTTTTTCATCAAACCTAATTGTAGGTCGTGCTAACCTACAAATACTTAGGTTGCAGCTAGCACCATAATTTCATGGACAAAGACCTGCCTTAAATTTTGTACGTAATTCCTGAAAAGCATGTGCTCTATTGGGTTAACATCACTGAATATCTCAAATGGGTTGCTTTTGCAGTTATGTTTTGCGTCATTAACCATCTGACCAGTCAGTGCTGCAGCATTTTGTCTGAAACTGAGCAAAGAGTATAGCCCCGTACACTTCATAATTCATCCTGCTACTTCTATCACCAGTCACATCATCAATAAACACCAGTGGTTCAGCTGGCAGCCAAACATGCCCATGCCATAACATTGGCTCCATCATGTTTGACACAAAGCGTGGTGCGCTTCGGATCACGAGCCGCGTCTTTTTTTTTTTACATATTTTCTGGCAAAGTCTAATCTGGCTTTCTTGTTTTTGTGTATAACCGGTTGTTTGCACCTTGATGTAAACTCTCTGTGTTAGCATTCATGATGGTGTCTCTGATACACCTACTTCCCTGAGAGCGTTCTTGATTTAGTTAGATGCTGTAAAGTTGTTTTTCTTAACCGCAGAACAAACTCTGTTCTCTGTTGTCATTTGCTTTAGTTGCCATCTGTGTTCTTTCAGACCTTTTGGGGTTGCTGTTGCAGTGCATTCATTGTACCAGACTGTTGATCGGGCCACCCCTAGAGTTTTTGCTATTTCTCTGGATGGATTTATTTCATATCTTATTTAGAATTAAGGCTGCGCAGTTCATTGAATTCTAATCTTAATCACATTTAAATGATCATGATCAACTGATCTTGGAACTGAATGTTTCACCAATAGAATGCAAAGGAAATGAAGCTGATAATGTCCCTGCATGTGCCAATCACAGCTTCAAACTCCTGCTCCACTGAGCTTGAAGTTTCCTGGATGTAGTCTGAATGAGTAACACTATTACCAACTACTATTTGTCAAATTAATTTTGAGCCAATTCCTAAAAATTTGTGTAAATATTTTGTTAAACCCTTTGGATTAAAGTCCAAAGGCAGCATTTTAATCACATATTCATTGTTTCATTTAAAATGCACTTTGGTGGTGTACAGAAACAGAAGTACAAAAATCGTGTGCCTAACTGTATTTTTGCTTTGTATCATAGTATAGTTGGAATCACATTGTACAAAACGCTACTCAGGGTAAAGAGTCTTAACAACTTTTGCAAATCCCCACACAACTTTCACATAAGACACACGCACACACCTTCTAGGCAGAAAACAAACTGCTTGTGCCTCCAAAGGAGCTGCAGGAAGGTTTTAGCTGGCACCGATACACAAAAGGGTCTACACAGAGGAGTCATCAGCAGAAAATTTCACCTGGAAACTCATCACAAAAATCAAAGTTTGAAGTAGTAAAACTTCAAACTTTTACTTTGATGAGGTTAAAATTGAGCTATTTTCCCACAGTCAGTTTGGAGAAATGGTAACGCATGTTTAAAATCCCTGTGCAAAATCATTTTTCTTTTTTCTGTCTTCCAGGCTTTCACAGAATCTTCCCGAACTGATACTGCTGTGAATATGGTGCAAATTCAATATATTGTATTGAATACACAACTACTATAAAGTCTCTGATCGTGCTTCCTGCAGACTATTAAGTGGATGGTTCGAGTCGACAGCCTTCTGTAGTTTTTATTCTACATTTCAATGCAAATTCATTCAAGTTTATCAAAGACTTGCATCAGAAGGTTTTATGTAATCCACGTATCATCGGTGAACGGGAGAATTGTTTTTGATGGAGCCTTCTTTTTCTGTTTAAAGGTTTCTGCATACACCTGCCTAAGGCATAGTTTATGTACTCAGAAATGGAGTCTAAAGCACTATATTGCATTACAAGCAGTAATCACCACAATGAAAGATCTTTTTGCAGTTGTTATTTTTTTAAACCAGAATTTTTGTTCCCTATGAGTTGTTTCCATAACTCCTTAAATAACAGGGAGTAATGGAGTTATAAAGAGGGTTAATGATACATGAACACCCACTTGAATCCGCTGCAGTGCTTTATTATACTAAGATCCCAAATTAAATATGATGCACACCAAGCTGCTGATGTGAGAAAAGTTGTAACATTTCTTCACTAAAGTCTTAAGTGACAAAATCACTCAGATTTCAAATTAAAGATGTGATTTTCTGGAGCTTTAGAGGAAAATCCACCTCTATCCTCCTGTTGAGTGAGGAAAGCCTGCTGCAAATGAAAGAGTTCTCTCTTGAAACCAGGCACCGAGCCAAGCACAATGTCTGTTGGCATTGCCAACCCTTAGGATTCTAGCTATTTATTTTTCTTCTTTTCATGTTTGGCACATAGGAGACAAAGAAAGGATCCATTCAAGACCGGCAAAGGAGGTCGACTTTTCAAATGCAGCAATTAACCTGCGGCAAAATTTTTTTTGGTGCGGTTATGGATTTGTCAAAAGGAGAAGCTCCTTAGTTGCTTTTTTTTTTTTTTTTTTTGCTTGGTTCACTTTGACGGAGAAATACAGAAAACCTAATTATAGAGCTGCTGCAAAGGGCTTTAACAATGCACATGACTTGTGTAGAGTTAAGCAACATGGTAGCACAAGAGGGAATGTTATTCAGGGTGTAAAAGTAAATCAAGCAGGGAAAGCAATTAATTTGAGATGCTGAAGAGTGGCTCTGAGGTCAGGAGTCCTGTAAGTACCATTTTGCCAGCAGCAAAGTATCCTCACACACAAATATTACTCCAAACATAACAAAATAATGAGAAGTACAATCCTGGGACCTACTATACAGTGTGAAACTGTGCAGCAAATTACAGTCTAGCCAGGTGTTCAGTTTGAAGCCACCTTAGGCACACTCAAGTCAGCCTCTGAATCTTGCTTGCCTTTGCTTTGACTGCCAGCTAATTTATTGTATGACAGCCACCCTGGCTGCTCAGTGAACATTACTGTAATAAACAATTCAAGTGAAAAGTAAACTAACAACACCTTTCCCTGCCCTGATTAATGATGTTGTTTCTGTTTAGCATGGAGCATCTGGCGCCACCTGTTCTAACAGACCGCGTGCCCGTAAGAGTCAGGCTTCCAGAGCGTGACACAAGTGAGAGCCGGTCAAAGGGCACGTGTTCATAACAGGGCATCATGCTAGGTGATGTCCTCCCTGAATTCTAATTTCCCAATTGCACAACAACGTCATTAACCTTCAGTCATGGCTATCTGATAGCAAAGCTCACTGGAGCAGCAGTTAATTTGTTTAATACCAGTCGCTACCTGAGGATGATGGATTGAAAGAGGAAGTCAGTCAGCAAATAACAGAGAGGGTTGCTTTAATCCTTGCCTTATTTACAGAGGTGCAGTGTGTAGAATGCAGTTGTTAGGACCTGCTTATATATTGCTAAAAGGGCTAAAAATGCTAATAGCACACAAAGAAGCTGAAACTTTGAGACTATAGTTTGAACTACATTTAATTTTGAAGTTTTAGAAGGGTTAGGCACTTCAAACTAATTCTAACCCTTTTGTGTTATTATTTGAAGCAAGGTTCGAGAGCCTCAACTAATAAGGCAGATTTGCGAGGTGAGTGCTGTCTAGTTGCAGCAGCGCGCAAACAGCCATGGTTTGTCACAGACAGACGCAGACATCAGTCATCAGGCCAATCTGCCTCTGATGCCTGATGAATTGGCAGGCCACAGTGGAGATGGCAGGCAGGCGGCCACACTACAGCAATTATCAATCACACACGCTGTTGGACTGCACCCATATTTCATGCCACCATTGTCAAATGTAATGAAAGTCACACAGGTGGATTGATATGCAATAAAAACCTGCAGTTATTGTCTTATTCATCCTTATGTAAATCATAGCAGTTTGCAGCTTTGCATTAAAAAAAAAAATCCTTTTTATGGACAGATGTCATTTGACACACGTCTTGTGATCCATTAAGTACAACACAATCAGTTATACTGACCACATCTCACCAAAAACATTTTCAGACAGCCGCTGTTCCAGGCTCGCACTTAAAAGTCTCCCCCAAGGCTCTCAGCCTGACTCCAGAGAAGTACTCAGTGTCACTTGTCTTCCACAACCAACTGTTAAGTCAGTGAATAACTATATTATAGTTCACTACAAACACTGAGAGGGGAAAATACTTTGGGGTAAATTAGCACTCCAAGATAGTGTAATTTGAGCCTTATTTCAATTAGCATTTACATTTGGGTGTGTATGAGACGTTAATGGTGTCTGTGAATCTATTTCTTCAATAAACATGCATAATGAAGTCAGAGTGAACAATCAGAGGCATCAAACAAGAGGCACAGAAAGAGAAAAAGAGACCTACTACCAGAGTTAGAGGGAAATTTAATTAAATTCAGTAGCAATATATTATTTATTTTAAGTCCAGTATACAGTGCAGTGCAACACATCTTAAGTCGCCCCTCAATTTTTTTATATTTTGCCAGGAAAATGAGAAATAGGTGCAGTGATTTACTTAAACATATACAAACCTACATGGAAATATAGTATGTAAGGCAAAAAAAAAAGAGCTTGTACCATTCTAATGAACTTGAAACTCAAGATTTGCTATGGCCACCTTTATTCTTCAGCACAACCTGAACTCTTTTAGGCAAGCTTTCTTTCTGTGAGGCGTCTGCGGGAATAGTTCCCAGGCTTTCTGAAGGACAGTCAGAGCTCTTCTTTGGATGTTGGCTGCTTTTTGTTCTGTTCTCTGTCAAGATAAACCCGCACTGTTTCTATAATGTGATGTCTGGGCTCTGGGGAGGTCAATCCATGACTGACAGTGTTGCACTGTCAGTCATGGATTTTTCTATCCTGGTATGCTTTCACTACACTGGCGGTCTGCTTGGGATCATGATTATCCACTATACAACGCCGTGTTTATAGATGGTAATCTTCCTGCATTTTGGCAAGATCCACAGCACACAGCTGGTGGAAATGCATCCCTAAACCATGACAGAGCCTCCACCGTGTTTTACAGATGGCACTTACTATACTGCTGTTCTGTACATGAGACCTCTGATTTTCTGTCCCATTGTGTAATTTTGCATACCTCAACTTTTTTCTCCCTATTTCCAAAACCTTTCAGAAAGCCTGGAGAACTATAGCTCAAGACAAATTTCAAGGAAGGCTCCTTTGAGGCTAAGAAATACAGAAATGAGGGTGGTTCAAGACTTTTGCACGGTACTGAATATGTTGTATATTATGAACCTATACATAATTTTAACACCATGCTTGAGTTTCTCTTATTAATATATGGGACAAAAGCTTCAACAACCACTTTCACTTTATAAATACACTACAAATATCTTGTCCCGTCCTTAGACGACATTGAATGAACTATATAAAGACGGCACAAGCAACCTGATTATTGCTGGAGAGCATAAGAAAACTGTAAGTGATAGATGTGGGCACGAGGAAGTGTGTCAGAAGCCATCATAAAAAAGGTAATAGGATGGCTGTGAACTGGGAATAACTGACAAACAGTTCTTATCATTTGTCTGTTACGTTCTCCTTGTTACACAGGCCTGGGGATAAAAAAAAAAAAAGAAAGAGGGAGAGTTTGAAAGGTTATATAAAGAATATGCACAGGTAAAAAATAAATTCATCCACTCTGTGGTTTAGAGGAGAAAGCTAGACCTCGGGCAGGGTAGAAATTAAGCTGAGGAAGCAGCAACAAAACAATTCAGTGCTATTTAATGATAATGATCAGCGTTATTCAGTTATACTTCAGAATGGATTCAGTCGCGCCTGAGGGTGAATTATTGAATGATAGCAAAGATTATTAAACGGCACAGGAACTCAATGCATAAACATTTAGAATTAAAACATATGTGCAGCTACATTAAGCTCATCTTTGCCTCACCATGACCATTTCTTCACCACATCGCTGGAGTCCCTTCATAATAATTACATTTTGTAGTTCATGCCAAAGGGCTCACGGTTTCCCGTCAGTCTGTCAAAAACAGTTATTTGGGGATTTTTGTCCTGTTGTGGATTTGATGTCTTTTTTTCTAACTCAGTCAGCCTGATTTTATCGAGTTAGATTTGAGTTCATAAAAGGCGATGCTAGAATCAAACTTTTAGATATGCATTGTAAAGTCATGCGTACAGTGCCAATGAAACATGCTGATTTCACATTACATTACAATGGTAGTTTCAAAAGCAACTTAATTAATTAGATCACCTATTGTACTATCTAAGAATAATTCAGAATGAATAATCACAGACTTCTCAGGATGTAGCAACCTGATTTTGCCACTCCTAACACTGTAGCCTTTTCTCAGACGGGTTTTTTCTGTTTTCGCAGACGGCTTGTCTCACCTGCATGGAGAGCTCCTTTAGCCACACACCTCAAATCAACTCCAGGCCTTTTATCTGCTTAATTGATAATGAAATAATGAAGGAATTACCCAAACCTGCCTGTGAAATAGCCTTTGAGTCAATTACGTTTGATCCCTTTAAAAACAGGGTGGCACATGTTAAGGAGCCAAAACTCCTAAACCTTTCATCCAATTTGAATACAGATACCCTTACATTTAAACTGAGAGTTTACACTTTATGTCTATGTCCATTATATAACTATAATTGGAATATGTTTCAGTAAAAACTGTACTTATTATGATATAGCTGGTGTAAGCTAACGTTTCTGACACTATCTAAAGACCAAAGACACTCTTTAAGTCACATTAATGATCCTGTGTTATCAGATGAATTTGAACTTGCTAATGCAAACGGTAACGGTAAGGTTAGACTTGAGCACCCCAAAAATGGGTCTACTCTCACCAGTGGAGCTGATATGGCAGAAGTCCACAGTTATTGGAGGATAAAAATCTAAAAAGCACAGAAGCCCCCATGTGTTTCCAAAGGTGTTGCTTTATTTTTTATTTCTTGTGTCCTTTAAAGAACAAGAAGATTATAATACCATATTCAAAACTGGTAAGGATTTGACTTTGGATATTCTCACCCATTCAGTGGAAATCTTAAACTTTTTTCTTCACTTTAATATTTTAATCTCTCATTTGAGCCGCCGCCTGAGCCGGATCATTCCTTACACTCTCCATGACATTTCAGATCTGCTCCATGGGATGAAGAAAACTGGTGCTCTGATGCTTCAAAGAAGGAAAGTCAAACTGCTAAAGAAAACATGCACTCAAAAAAACACCCAAATCTTATTATTTTCTCCTAATAATTAAATGTCTAAAGGCAACAATGTATCAAGAAAACTTAAACCATCGATTTTATAACTCGCCGTTCATTTGATCCACTGATCATGATTTCATAATGTATGTGATGTTAACTAGGTCATTAAAGTTATATTTCTTTGTATTTTTATGAAATAAACCTGATTCTAACATTATCTTTTAATCCCCTCCATTTGCAGTTTGGCATTTGTGATAAATCTCAGAATCATTCATATTCCAGTCTCCAGTATAAGTGTGTTTACTGGTTCTGATCACCACTAAAAAACAATGACAACAGCTTTAGTACTGCCAACGGCTGATGAATCCGTTTTGGACCATTTGAGAAACCAGCATTTCAATTCACAAAGTCACACTCTTGGACCGGATGAATTCAAAGGTCTGGACCAATGCAAAGTTCTTCTAATTAACTAACTTTTGTTTTATAGAGTTTCTCGGGTTGGGCTGCAAGCAGATACATGTTTAAATTCATTCTCCTGTTTATGTCACTTATTTTTCTTATTCTTGGTCAAAAGAAATCTACTTCCAGAATATTTGCAGTTGCGCAATCACTAAACATTTGACTTTAACTTTTTTACCAATTTGGAAGTGTGATGCAGTAGGGTCAATAGAACAAAGCCGCTTTTACACAGGACTAGAGACAGTTTAGCAACCATAAGGCAACCACTGATTGCTAGGGTTTCTTGTTGAGTGATTGCAAAGTGAAAAAGGCCACAAAGTAGGATGCTGCAGGAAAAACCTTGTTGATCTTTGGTAGATTGCCACAGTTGCCTGTAGTTTGCATGGAAGTTGCTGATTTGTCTGTAAACACACACTAACTACTAGCCAAGCAGTGGTAAAAAAGTGTAACAAAAACCAGAAAACTCATGCTTCAGCACCGCAACCAACACGCTCCAAAAGGTGCAAATTTAATTTTCTATTTCCAGATTGTGTTGCACTTCTCAAAGCTTTCACTGCAGTTTCACCACTCTTTGCATCTTCCATGCAAACTATGGAAAACTGCGACAACCTGCTACCAACCAAAGCATTTGCAAGAATGTTTTTTCTGCAGCATCCTCTTTGTGACCAGTTTCATTTCCAGATACCAGGGAATACATACTGTGGCTGTATCACAACAATTTGATAGATTGCTATAATGAATTGGGACAAAATGAATAACAGACAATTTTTTGGTAATCACAGTAAGTCAGCATAAACATTTTCCCAATTAAGTGGCTATAATTTATGTGTTTTTAAAATAAATAAACACAGTGCGAACACTGTGGTGAAAATTCCAGTGATGGTAGGAAGTAGTCAGCTGAATCGGCACCTTTTTTTTCTTATTTTATGAAATGTAGGAGGCTGCACCGACATGAAACCTTTGGTTTGTTTGCAGAAATGTAGTGCACAGAGAACTCAAGTGGCTCACTCGGGTAAACAGAGTTTGACCTACAGCTGAACCGGAAATTAGCATATTTCTGTTGTCACAAAAGACAGGCTCCGTTATATTAAGGAAATATTGTTATACAGTCTGTGTCTGATCATGACTGAAAAAAGCTGACGTTCTCTATCTCTCTTCACAATAAAGCAATTCAGAAAGAAAAATATTGCCTGCTTGAAGAACGTCTTTCAAATTACAGATAGTGGTGAGAGAAAACATCGACGATGTCAAGACCATCAAACCCAAAGAGTGATTGTGACCAGATGAAATTGAGTGGAGATAATCACTGGGATTAATTAGGATTAATTTGGCATTAATGTCTGCTTTTACTTACCTTAGTTACCAGTCTTGTACTTTAGGATACGTTTTATTTTCCCTGCCTGACGTGCATGCTTTCCGTCCTACCCTCCATCTCCTATCAGTGACACTGCCTCAACACTAACATAATTTGCGATGGCACTGGACCATCTTTCACATTAAGGTTGAATCATCCATTTGATTACAGTTGACATAATTGGAAATTATTCCGATAATGTCTTTCCAAAATAACAATTAAGAGCCATGGGGAGCCAGAGAAACCCCCAAAACTGGGAAAGAAGGCAGAGAAAATGAGGCGAAAGGAGGAGAGAAAAAGAATCGAGAAAAAGCTTTTTTCCAGGGCCAGCCAAGCAGCAACTGCTCTGCACAGTTGAGCAGTGGAGATAAGCCACAAAGCAGATGCCTGCATATCAAGTGCTTGCCTTACTTGCCACATTTCCAATAGCTGACTCACAGCTGTGATTTGCCAGAAGACAGGGGTGTATGTTTGTGAATGTGCTGTATTTCTTCTCTATGCCCGTTTGGGTCTGAATGTTTGTGGCATTAGAAAGGTGTCCAAGACAAAGGGAAATGTCTTTGAGAAGGTTACGGTCTGGTTATTACCTTTGCTCAGCCTCTGTGACAGAAAGTGAGGAAGGTGCATCAATCATGTGAGGCTCTGTGAGCCCGGGAAGCATTCGAGATTCTCCAGGAGATAGATCAGCGTTCCAGTTCCTAATGTTAATGAGCGAGAGTTAATTGAAAACTAAAGTCTTGTGGAAAGAGATGAGAAGGCAAGATGTGTGGAAGCAAAAACTTCAATCCCACTTTTAAGTTATTATGCAGATGTTGAAGTCTCAGTGTCAGACCAAATAATCTTCCTGTGTGTCATGCAGACTTTGACGGGAACCACTCAGTAATAATGTGGCACAGTAGCATCCTCAAATAATGTATTTTTTTCCCCATCTGCACCTTTGACGCTTCCAATCATGTTTTTCCACCTTGTTCAATTTCATTTGTTGTCACCAAGTTCAGTTGGGTCCGACTTCTCTGACACTTTAAAATGCAAGCTTTTCATAGAAAACAAGCAGCGGAAGAAAATTAAGAACATCTGCGTTTTTACTCTACATTTTATATGCGCTAAGCAAAATTTGCCCTTAATATATGTCTGACGTGTAATAGCAACAAGGAGGATGTAAGAAATATACACATGGATTGTTTTTCCGTGAAGTAATTACCAAATACATAACTCGTTAATCTCAGCATGGACAATTAGAAAGATAATAACGTCCAGCGCATGAATATACGTGAAGCTAAGGTGACGGCACGAAGACATGCGGTTATTTCTAGCCCCAGTATTCCCAGTGTCCATGCCTTAAAGAAATACAGAGATGATTCCATAAAAGGCTCATAACAGTGCTATGTGAATATTCTAATTACAGAGTGTGTTAGAGGGTCTGTGCGAATTAAAGACATGAAGCAGAGACAGAAGACCAAAGCTCTAGCTTTAATAAGCAAACATCAGGGCAGCGCAGCCAATTATCAGCCACTCCACAGCAGAAAATGCCAGAGCACACAAGATAACAGATTAGCATTAGCACACAGCATTATTACTGAGTGGGGCTTGTGAGAGTTGAGCAGAGTGTCAGTGATTTTTCTATTGCTGATCAGGCAAACATAAACACCAAGATGAATGTTGTGTGAAAACCAGTTATTGATTTTGCCCATCACGAGGCCCGCTCTCTAAGGGACTATTGAACCGCTTCCAGGCGTCGAAGACATGGAGGGATTTGTCTTTAAAGGTCAATGAAGATGATGCATGTTTAGTCGTGTCTTCGTTTAGACATTTCAAAGAGTTACTCCAAACTTCGCAGGCCCTGAGAGGAAGTTAGGCTCTTACAGATAAGTGTGGAGAAATAATTAGATAGAAGTTAGCCTGGAAAGCGACCGTATGTCATCGCACTTTTTAATTTGCATGAATGCTGACTGAGTACGCTTGTTTGTCTTGAAGCAGCATGCACACATCATCACCTTCTTTTTCATTACTGGCCACTGCTAATCAAGTTTACGGTCTGTAATTTTGATTAAACCTTTTAGAAGGTGGCTCTACAACTAGTGAATCGGTGCGCTCAGTTTTCACCGGGCTGCAGAGAGTCCTTTGAAAACTCTCTTTTTTGCATGTAGGAGCAATGCACTGTACAAACATATATAGGTAAACATTTTTTAGCAAATATAAGAGTATTTCATGTTTTCATTTTAGGTTCTTGTTAATTAGTGTTCTAACAAAAACAAATAAAGTTATCTAAAGTGAGGAGTAGGGATGGGTATCGTTTAGTTTTTATACGATACCGGTGCCAAACCGGTACTTTTGAAATGGTGCCGGTGCTTAAACGGTGCTCAAACCGGTGCTTAAAGAATGGAGAACACAAAATTGGTCCAAAAACCTCTCATGTTCAGCTGTTTTTTTGTAAAAAGTATCAGCTTAAAGCACTTGTTGCAGGCTGCTGAGTTTGCATATTTTGCTGTGAAGTACAGCCAGACTTTTGACCGCTTCGCCTTGGGCATTTTTAATCTGTAGCTCTGCTCTAAAAGAACGTACGTACCTGGGCCCGCCTACTATCCTCGGAAACGTAAAATGATTGGCTAGAATCTAAAGTGTATGACATCTCAGGAAAAAAAAGCACCGAAAAAGCACCGAAATGTGTGCTGCTTTTCGGTCTGGTTACTACCGTTTATGTCAGAACCGGTGCCATAATGGCACCGGATACCGGTACCCATCCCTAGTGAGGAGCACGGTGCTGTGCTTGTTAGCGCCCTCGCCTCACAGCAAGAGGATCCTGAAGCCTTTCTGTGTGGAGTTTGCATGATCTCCCTGGGCAGCAATGGGTTCCAGTACTCCAGCTTTCTCCCACAGACCAAACTCGTGCATGCTAGGTTAGTTGGTCGTGGGAGTGGAGGTGAATGTGATTGGTTGTTCTTTTCCATGGCTTTGCCCTACAATATGCCGGTGACCTGTCCTGGGGGTATTCTACTCCTCTGGATGGATGGATGATAGTCAACATCACAATTCATAATCAGAAGAGTTGTGGACCATATAACCTTTGCTGCCCAACCAATAAATCCCATTAAAGTCTTCAATATATGTTGGTGAGGGAATGCATTTATAAGGCAGCAGTTCTGCTTACATGATTAAATGTGACAGAAGGTTTGTTTAGAGGACTTTCACATTTCTGTCACTGCCTTTTCTCCTGGTTTCAAAACTAGTCCCACGGATACATGGCAGAGCAACACCTGACTTCTTTTTTATTCGTCTCTTCTTCTTTTTTTTAATTAAATTTCAGGCCAGGCAAGAGTGCAGATTGTAATATTTACTTCCAGGCTTTTAGTTTCTTATTGCAAATGTTTATTTCAGTACAGTTCAGCACAGTTAGACGAGCTAGTTGATATTTTGTGCAGACATAAATAATGGGTCAGTGCAGGAAGTGGAATACAAAATGTTTTTATCAGCACAATTTCCCAGTCTTTTTTATTCCGTTTTTTAAAGACCCATCCACTGATGACATGATTGTGTTTCATAGTTCAAGTCGTGTTAGTAAGCAAATCCAAATGAGAGATCATTTTTTACCCCACAAAACTTCTTCTTTTCTTCTCCTTTTTTAAAAAAATTAAAAATTTGCAAATCCCATTGGAGTTTTGTTACTTGTTGTGTGTTTGGTGTAAATTCCCCTTATGTGATACACTTCAGGGACAGAAAGGAGAGATTTTGTCTGTGTGTTACTGAGGCAGAGGAGAAAGTGGAGTCCTTTGAATAATACATGTTGTTTGTCCACAGTGCTATACATGTCTTTGTCTAACAGAGACTGGCCTTTCGCTAAATAGGTTGGGCAGTTAAGTGAGGTCATTGAATTATAGATCTGACCTTACCCAAACAAATGCCAGATACAGTCAGTAAGTCTTCCTTTAAATGCTTCTGGTTTTGGATGTAACTGTGTGTTAGCTAACCATCTGTAGCAGACCTTTAAGGAAAATATCATTTTGCGGTTTACTTTCACTCTGAGATTTCTGACATGGAAAGCAATGATTTTATTTTACTTTTATACAAGGAAACAAAGATCAGTGGACATTTCATTATTTAAACAATTATTGGAGATTTATATATAGTTATCAGAGTATATAGAAAATGTTTTTTCACCAGGTTTCCCAGGTCTTAAAAAACTACGTGGACCAGATGCATGGTCCTGTGAAATTGACTCAGCAGCTGGTGGAGCCACCTTTAGAAGCCACAACTTGAAATACTTGTTTTCTGTTTCGCTGTATCAGTCTCTCACATTGTTGTGGAGAAATTTTGGCCTAATCTTTTTTTGCAACATTGCTTCAGTTCATTGAAGGTTTTGGGAATTTGTTTCTTCAAAGCTGTCTTCAGTGTGCTCCACAGGACTGTTGCATGAGCCAACTTTGGCCATGTCATGGTCCCCGTGCCTCGCCGGCCGACTCCGTCTTAGGCAACATGTTTTGTTTTTGTTCTCGTTCTCTCTCTCTCCTCTGCCGCGGCGGTGCTCATTGGGAGCTCCCGCCCCTGGCCCACGCACCTGTGCTCATCATCGCACCTGCCGCTCATTCCAGTAAATCAGGAGGGATTCTTGAGATGGCAGACCTACGCTACTCTTCGCTGGATCGTTGAGCCATCAGCGTCAGTCATTCTGCAGTCTGCTAATCAGAATCTGTGAGTCTTTGTGTGATTTATTACTAACTGGACTTTCTGTGTGTGTGTGTAGCTCTTCCCTGGACCCGTCCTCGTGATATTGAACGAGCATGTGAGCGAGAGAAACGGGTGAGGAGAGGAGTTGGACTTAGAGTGTGAGTGAGTGGGAGTGTGTTTAGGGGCCCTTTTCCTTTCCCCTCGGACCCTGGAGCCCAGGACCCTTTTCCCTAACAAATTATGCATATATCACCTGGTGTTACCATTGTAAATAAACGCACTTTTGCAAAGGATTCTTGGTCTGCGCCTGAGTTGGTTTACAAAATCTGGCATCATGGTGCCAGGACAACCACCTCCAGCTGAACGTCGGCAAGACCAAGGAGCTGGTGGTGGACTTCAGAAGGAGTCAGCACAGAGACTACAAGCCCATTATCATCAATGGAGCTCCAGTGGAGAGGGTGCAGTCCTTCAAGTATCTTGGTGTCCACATCTCCTCAGACCTGACATGGGCTGCCCACATTCAGGTCCAGACCAAAAAGGCTAGGCGGCGCCTGTATCACCTACGACAACTGAGGAAGTTCAGGGTCTCTCCAAATATCCTCAGGATTTTCTATACAGGCGCTGTGGAGAGCATCCTCACACAGAACATGACATCGTGGTTTGGGAACAGCTGTGTGAAGGACCAAAAAGCTCTCCAGAGAGTGATCCGTACAGCAGAACGCTGCTGCAGGATTGCTCTCCCTCCGCTTCAGGACACCTACACCAGGATATGCCGGACTAGAGCAGCGCAGATACTGAAGGACCCGTCCCATCCTGGCAACAAACTGTTCCAACTTCTGCAATCTGGTAGAAGGTTCCGCATCTTCCGGGCAAGGACAGAGAGACTCAAGAGGAGCTTCTATCCCCAAGCCATCCGTGCCCTAAACACACACACCCGCCCGCTCACATCATCTATAATTGACTGAGACAGGACTTCTTCCAGACACTCTAAACCAAGGCACAATGTACATTCCAAATTCCTTTAATTTTAAACATGTTTATATTGTCTATCCTGTAAAATAGTCAGATGTCTATTCATATTAATGTACAGAATTCACCTGCTTGCTGCTACTACTGCACATTCACCCAATGTATATACTATATATATATATATAATGTTCTCCCCCCCCCCCCCCATTTTTGCACATGTCGAGGAGCGTGTCAGGCTACATTTCACTGTGTGTTATACTTGTATAACTATGCATGTGACAAATAAAGAACCTTGAACCTTGAACCTTGTAAACCTTGTCAGGCCAAGCTTTAGCTGTCTGACAGATGGCTTCACATTTGACTCTAGAATATTTAGGTATACAGATGAGCTCATGGCCAAATCATTGAATGCAAGGTGCCCAGGTCCTGTGTCTGGAAGACTAGCTCAAATCATCACCACTCCACCGTCAAGTGTTTGTGCTGACATGTTTGTCTTTGTCAAACTTACCTCTGTGGCCAAACATCTCAAATTTGGATCTCATGTGTTCAAAAAACACTGTTCCAGAAGTCTTGTGGTTTGCAAACCTGAGCTGTGCTGCCTTTTATAGAAAGAGGTTTTCTCCTGCTCCCAGTCTCCTTCTAATCGTACTTTCGTTAACTTTTAACATGCTAACTGAGGCATGTGCAGTCTGAGATGTAGCTCCTGGGAGTTTTGCAGTTTCTCTGAGCATGGCATGGTCTGACCTCGGGTTAATTTGCTGGTACGTCCACTCCTGGAAAGGCTGCGGTATTGTGTTAACACATACTCAAATGCAGCAGACCAGCAAACTGCTGAAACATCTGCTTTTATAGAGGCGCTTGCACTTGCTGATGTTCAGTTAACAAAGTGGGCTTGGCTGACAGCACAAGGCTGATATTTATCCTCTTAATTCCTACAGCAACAGTAAGGATGCTAAGTCTGCATAGAGTCCTGTTAAAAATATTATTTTTCTTTTCCATAAGACTGTAAAATACTGACAGGTTTGAAAATGCTTTTTTTAAATTTATTTATTTTTTTAACTTTTTTTATTAGTAACCCAGTGTTTTTTATTTTCTCATGTATTTATGCTCAGTACCCTGGGTTATTTGATAAAGAACAAATTGAGCACTATTTTAGGACGCACCCTAAATAAACAATGCACAATGAGTTCATCTGGTCCCAGTCTCACCTGGCTGCTAGCTAAAAGGCCAGCAGGGGGATAAAGTGGTGCTTGCAGCAAAAAGACATCAGATTCTGCAGAAGTCTAGCAGAAAAAAACAGACTGGATCGCTAGATCTGAGATCTCATTCAACACTTTCCTGATGAATGATCGTCTCAGTCTCTACTTTCAAGGCTCATTAAATACAACACAATGTTCATTTTATAAATAGTGGCTTATTGTCCTGAGCTGTTTTTCCTTCTGGTTTCTCGATCAGATCTAGATCTGCCAAAATTCTGAAGAAGCTTCAAGACAGGACTTGAAAACAATGGTAACTATACCAATCTGTTATATAGATGCACCACCCATTCTTCCAAGTGCTTTGGTACAGTGCCTTTTCTGCAATCCTCTCTACTTTCAATACTATCTAATGTTAGCTTAGAAATAGAGGTTTTAATTTAAATGTCACTAAAAATATGAAAGCCCATCTCCACGCTTCTTTTTAGCACTGAGTCAAATATAGATTATTAGCAAATCATAATACCAGCGTAGCTTCAGTTTTGATGCCAGTCAGTCATGTTTAGTCGTGAACTCCTGCGTATCCTGTTTGGCTGATGCACGAGACGCTGCTAATATCTACCAGGGTCATTATTAAAAAGGCTTTTCTGAACAGTTCACAGAGGATCTTTAAACCAGACAAATGTTACTATAAAGAACAGTAAAAAGAAAGTGACTGCAGTCCCATTACTCTAATTGCACACAGGATGCCATTTCCACTATGAAAGGAACTTTTGTGATTCTTTAATGCTTGCTTACTCAGTTCAGCATTGTTTATAGGAACACAAACAATAAACGGCATTTTTAAATGTAAAAATAAATTGAATATATTGCATGTCATAAACATTTTGGCTGGAATGCAGAAATGTTTATTCACCTTGAGATATATTTAAATGTCATGCTGATGTACGGATCTATGTCCTTTTCTAATCTTCTGTGAAATAATCAAGTTTAAAAGATATATCGAGCAGCGTGTGCTGTTCATCATTTTGACATTATCTCTCACTTTGATTTATTTGCACATCAACAAGGAGACAATCTGTAAACAAGTGAAAGCTGCGTGGATTTAGCCTATTGATGTGGCATTAAATGCATGACTTTGAGGAGAATTTGAGCACAGCAGTCAGGTTATGAAATATCATGCAAAGAGAAAAACAGAACAAAACAAAAGGACTACTACAAAAATAGCAACAGGCATCAGGTTTCTGCAGAGATTTCTGCAAATTCTGACTCAGTGTTTAGATTTCAGCTTCAGCGTTAGTTTAAATCACTTATGTGGCAAAGTCAGAAATCACAGACATGCACACCACACACACACATACCCATCTGATAGCAAAAAAAGATGCATAAAGGTGTTTCATGACATTTAAAATGAGATGTTACTGCCATACAGGGCATCAAATTTGGATAATTTAGATCCATTATGCCATCCAGGTCTTAAGTGCACTTATTATTGTCTTATGATTAGAGCGGTGGGCCACGAAACACACAAACGCTTTATTTCACCACTTTCCTACTGGTGCCAAAATCACATTTGGGTATTTGCATGTCCACAGGCGTGTTATCTTTTTATTGGACAAGTTTATTTGGCAAGGAGTGGAACACAGTATGCTAATGAGCGGCTACAGAGCTGCTGCAGGCAAATTAATTTGGATGTGGCTCCCGACCGATTTTAAACGATTAATCATCAAATTAATGACCAAAACAATAATCGCGTGGGACTTTGAAATGCACCTTGGAAAGCACCTTGATCATAAACATCCAGAGCTGAGCAAGGAGTGGCATCATGTCAACTTTCTGCTTTCTTCTTTCTGTTCCTCCTTCCTCTTCCTCCTTTTTCCCTTATCTTTGAACCCCAAAATGTCTCTTTAAAGTTTGGGGCAGCTCAACCTGTAATGGAATCATCTTTCATGTGCGGCAGCTAAAGCATCCCCGTTCATGCACTCTTTTTTTTCCTCCCTTGTAATCTGCCAAGTGATTACCACAAAAACAATTGAAATCCTTTCAAAGGATGCAGTATTACTGCATTTTAGTCTTAAATTACACGCGGATCAAAGGTATGATGCTGTGTTATTTGATTCTGGAACATTTTGTGGCTTTTACTGAGACTGTGTGAGTGACAGCAGCAGGGAATCAGAGAGGATTAACTCGGTCTTTAATGTTTCCACCCTGCATGCAAAACAGCTGAGCTTGTCAGTTAAGATTGTATCCAAAAAATGTGCAAGGGAGGTCGAGAGAGAGAGCGGGATCAGTGGATTTTAAGTATAAGGAAGCATGCATGTAAAGGTTCTTTGCATGCACTGTAGAAATGTTGTAGTCAATATCGTGAGTGGATAAAAAGTCATGATACAAACAGAAAAAATCCTTCCATCACAAAACGGGACCAAGTATGAAAATAAAATGCATTCAGTAGTTGTTTTCAGTCACTCCTGTTTAGATTGCAGAACAAGGAAGGAAACGGCAGCAACTCACCAAGTTCAGACACCGACAGATAAACAAAGTCTGACATAGAAGAAAGATAATGCCTCTGACAAAGGTTGAATTCCTATTAATGTATGCACACATTAATTTTAGAAAGCATCTCCAGAGATGGAGATTCAACTCCGTCGAGCCGAGAAAGGGCTTACAGTAGCTTTTCGGGGCCGCTTAGCCTCTTTTGTTGCGAGGGAAACGGGTGCAATGTGAGTGACGCATTTTTGGAATCGTTTGATGATTTGTCGTAGAATATCTGATCCAATATTTCTCTGACATGGTGTGATAACGTTACATAATGTGTGTCAGAGCAACGCAGGTTTATAATGTCTAAATATGGAATATAATGTGAAGTATATCCAGAGTAACGTTCATGTTAATGATTGAGAATTTTGAGTATTAAACCCCAAGAAAGCAGTAATCATAGATTCCAGTTAATGCATAACAGATGCAGACATTATTGTATTATTTACATTTATAACAAAATTAAAAGTTTTTTTTTTTTACAGATTAATAAATATATTTTTAAATAGAATATAAGCATACAATACTTTTAGGAATTTACTTACTAGTGAATTTCATCTGCCTAACTTTATAGATTAAATTGATAGTAAAACTGGTTACCTTTTCTTTCTACTTGCTTAACTGAAAAGCATGTAAAACTGCACACTCACCACGTCATGGCTGTAAGGTAACATCATTAAATAATCAGACGATCAATATCAATGACATTTTATCACCGCAGAGCCAGCAGAGGAGAATGGACACGGAGTTATCTTTGCCTTCTTTTTGAAGAACAAAAATCATCTAATCCCATTTGTGTTTCAAACGGTTCAATTTCTCTGTCAGCCATCTGAAATTCAAAGATCGCCGCAAAGGTGCCGGGAAAAATGTCGAGGCCTGCAGCAGGCAGGCGCGCAGCTTACTCAGGTGTTAAAGGTAATCAGTAAAGCAGCAGCGCGCCTCTTATGAGACAAATAAACTTGGGCAGATTTCATGCAGCCACACTCAGCACTCTGCACTCTGCATGTGTCGCTTTAAATTTATAAAAGCAGTCTCTGCCTTTTTTAAAAATATATTTAAAACTGCACACTGTATTGTCCAGAGGTGTTTGGCTGGCTAATTCGCACACTTTTGCCAAGCTGCTATTCTCACAGTGGTGTCAGTATTTTTCTCACAAAAAGAAGCCAATACTAGAAGTGAAAAACAGTGCTGTCATCACAGTGATGCAGCAGCAGAAAGTGACAATCCTCTACTGGAAACATTTGCTTTTTGTGCAAGCAGGTCATCCAACGCGTCGTGTCAGAGCCCCCCTGTAGCTGTACTAAGTGTGACAAGAGCAAAGGAGGAAGTGAGATGATGTAGTTATGCAGCCACAGTGTCTGTGAACAGAGGGTGATGGAAGTCGATGGATGGGTCAATAAAACCTTTTTACAGGGGAGACAGCTGTTGGATACTAATTTTAAGTTTCTGCTAACCAGAACTTAAATGAGCCCAATGCAGCCTGGACATTTTTGCCTCATTTAGAGGAAAACTAAACTAATCTAAGCTTTTTTTAATGTATTTTACGTTATTGCCCAAATATAAGAAGCTATGCTGAAGTCATATAATTTATGGCCTTCGCACAAAATGAGTTTTTCTTTATGTTTATTGCTGTGGATGCATGCAGTATATGACACTAAAACAGTCAAGGTCCATCTGTCCATCCATCCATCTTTAGCCTAATTCAGGGTCATTGGTGAAGGGGGCCGGGGGAGGGTGTGTCTATCCAAGCTGAAATAGAGTGAGAGGCAGTTTATACCCAGAGGAGCTGCTTACCAGCAAGGCCGTCAACTGTTTGGGGCTCCAGGCCAGTGGGAGGCCGTCCCTGAGAGCTGGCAAACTTCAAACTAATGCAGTTGCAAGGGGCAAAATTTGCAATGACCTCCCTAAGGAGACCCCACCTGACTCCACTCGCTGTCTCTGCAAGTGCTGTGCATGATTCTGTTTCAACAAATCTAATGACAATAATGAAAGCCGCTCAAGGAAAATGAAGAGGAGTTATCCTTCTGGGAGTTAAAAAGAAGAAAGAAAAAAGAAAAGAGACAAAAAAGCTCATAAGCAGAGCAGATATTAACAATTAAATACAACGCTAAATAACTAAACTGTAGGGGATGAATTTCCACTAGCATCACATTACTTCTTTTGTTCAGTTCAACATTAATAAACGTAGCTGACAGAGGAGCCTAGTATGTCAGGTTTTGCTGTGAGTTAGCTGTGACACCGGCAATGGACTTGTTAGCCTAACATGAAGAGGCTCCCAAACAGACTCCACAATCACTAGTGGTTACATCCTAAACAGACCAGTAGTGCCTTGCAGGGCTAACACACACAGACAGCAAGTTTAGCATCCCCAGTTAAGCTAAAGTACATGTCTTTGGACTGTGGGAGGAAGCCGCAAACTCAACATAATGCTGTTGTCATGCCTTATCTAAAAGCCTCTAAAGAGATTTTCTTGTTTAGATGTGCTCTTTCCATTTTACAAAGTCTCAAAGGTCATACTTTTCTTTTTTTTTTTGTTACTGCATCAGATATCTGAGTGTTCAGACGGTTCTTCCTGTATGAGCAAACCTGATCCTCCATGACTTCCTCAACAGTTAAACATATGTTTGCTCTTCTAGTCATGGTGGAAAACCATCTCAGGGAAATTCTTTCTTTCAGCCACACAGAGCGAAATAACAGTGGTATAAAAAGACAATAAGGCATTAATACCCAGTGGGTCATGTTAGAATGTTTAGATAGTAAATCTATATGATTATTTACTTGTTGATCATAAACCAGGCATTATTATAAACTAGTTGAAGTCATTGGGTTTAATTAGCCGACTCATGTTTAGAAATACCACATAAAAGTGCCTATTTGTTACTTATGTTGGCAGACACTTTGTCATTATAAGTTGATGGAGTATTTTTGCTTGATGGAATAACTGCCTTTGATTATATAATTGCCACTTACTTTCCACCAACACTTGTTAGCCTTCCCACAATCAGTGTAACACGGTCTTGTTTTGTTCGAGTGACTCAGGAGCTGAAGAACTGGACTTCTTTTGACTATATTTGTATTTCCGATGTGCCATATTTGAGGGAATTAAAATCAAAGTGCCGTTTGAACTAATTCTTTTGATTCCTCTATGCGGGCTTATGATTCATTCTCATCATACAACATCTGTGTGAGACTGATCGCCTCTATTTATATTGAAACCTTATCAGCAGGCTTTTCCTCTGTGGGAACTGTGGACAGTTATGAGCTTGGACCCCTCCTGTTGCCCACCCCAGATCCTGTGCCAGCATAATGCATTCTATTCACTAAAAAAATAATGAACATATTTAGTTGGAGCCTAAAAAATATGAAAATAAAGAATGTAATGTTCTCTTACAAGCTTGGTGAATAAAGAAAAAGAAACCATCCAATCTTTTGTACATTTTCCCCTTTAGTTTGTCTACAGAGGGAGAATTTCAGTCCCATTTCTTAGGGAAGATTAAGGACAGGTTCAACTCTTGGACGCAGACTAAGCAGGGGGGACGCTTAACACCCAACACTCAGCCGTAAAGCAAATATAGGGAGCCTTATCTTTACTATATAGAGTATAACTAAAGTAGTATTTGGAGCTTTAGCCCTGGCAGTAGCCTAAATTGTCAACCACAATAATGATTCAGATTTTCTGTTGCAAAGCTGTTTTATATATGATTTGACAGGTGGCTCTCTTTTATGTCTACTATATCTATCTTCTATAGCAGGGATGTCAAACTTTAGGTCCGGGGGCCAGAATGAGCCTGAAAAAGACTTTAACCGGCCCACTGGACAAAACACGTGTATAGATTTTGAACATTTTTCATATGTTTTACAGCTTTTCTTATTGATAAAGAAGTCTCCCATGGTCATTCATACTATACTAAAGTAAGTAATAGATAAACATTTAAATGACAGAAAATAAATCCTGTTTTTATACTATCTGCTATAGAAATAAAAATAATTATAACGTAAACTTCCTATTTTATGATTATAGGACAATCTGGGCAATAATTTACCTGAACTTTACATATTTGTCATGTAGGTCCGGCCCACTTACATTCATAGTGGGCTGTATGTGGCCCGTGATATAAAGAGTTTGACATCCCTGTTCTATAGTTTTTCATTTCTTGGAAATATAAAGTAAATTTGGGCCGTCATCTTTCCAGTGTGACAAAGTTTGAATTTTCCACACAATACCTCTGAGGCATGTTGCCACAGTTATTCAGCGTTATCATGTCCTGCATGCGGTCGAAATGCATTTCACAAATTTTTCCCATTGTCTTTGTGTCAGTTTGTTTTGTCCCTGTCAGAATTATAGCTGAAATGCAAAACAAATGGACTTGACTGATGCCTTTTATGACTAAAGGATAAAGAAATGTATCATATAATTCTGCTCTGTTGGCCCCCTTGCAGGATGTAGGGAGAATAATAGCATCCCCCTCAGCACAGCTCACTTTTAATACTCCCCAAAAGGGAAAAAATAGACTTACACTAAATCATGTTAATAATTTAGCTCAAGGGGCAAAGCCGAGGAACAAGGTGTTCTACATTTCAAAGTGAAGTACTTTTATAAATTAAATTAACAGCAGGTTAAAATAATGTGCCTCAGCCGTTGCTGGAGATAACACAGAGAACGTTTGTAAGGTGTCGTGTAAAATGGCGAAGCGTGGTTTTGCAATATCAGAGGCTGTTTGTCACGTCCGTGTCATCGTTCACCTTGTGGATTTACTGTAGAACTGAGAAGCCGACGAAAGAGAACAAATGATGATGAGCCAGAGAGAAAAGCGACATGCCAGGAGATGATTTAAGCCCTAAATGTTTTTTGTTTAAATAAGATCTCTCTATTAAAGGAAACATTTAGTGTTATAAATGTAATATTGTAAAACCCGAGAGGTCAACAAAATATACTATGTATGAGTTATGACCGGCAGCAAAACACAAGAATACAACTTGTGATCTCCTGAGCCTCAGTGATAGGTCATAATTTAGAGACAAGCAAAAAAAAAGGCTGAAAAACGTTCCTCTAATGTTCTGTGCTTTACTATGTCCAGCTCAGAAAAAAGCCTTAATAATATTAAGTAGAGCTAATTATACAAGGACAGGTGGACAGGTGAGGTAAAGTAGGAGTCTCTAATTTTTCAGATGATATTGTGATCTGTAGTGAGAGTAAGCAGTGGGTGGAGGAGAGCCTGGAGAGTTGGAGGTATGCTCTGGAGAGAAGAGGAGTGAAAGTCATGTGTGTGAATAAGAATAATAAGATGGTTCACAAGAGAGATGAAGAAAAGAGTGTGGGCAAGGATGATGTGTGTCAGGGATGATCTGTGAGAGAAGGATAGAAGCAAGAGTGAATAGGAAGGTTTACAAAACAATAGTGAGACCTGCTATGAAGCAGAGTTTGGAGTTGGTGAAACGGACAAAAAGGATGTGGCAGAGCTGAAGATGACAATACCTTTAAACAGTAAAGTAATGAGTAATACTGAGAAAATACTTTCACAGGAATCCTCAACTGTCCAGCTATCAAATTTATGCAACCAACCCAGGACTTTCTGCATTGCCTTCCTTTATATTCACGTCCTCCTTCGCCACGTCTCAGGTTTTGAGTCCAAAGTTAATGCATTGCACCAAGCCTGTCAACTTTCTAAACTCCAATCATGGTTTCGACCTCTGCTCTAAGCATGTTGCGAGGAGTCCTTGACAGGCCCAATGCAATCAACCCTGGAGTCATTATCGTATATCAGACACATTACACCATTAGTGACAGTGTCAGCGCTTAAGGCAAAAACCTTCATTTTTATGAATGGCCGCTCTTGCAAGTGTGACATTGTTGGGAATACAAAGTTAGTCATATTAACCAAATGAATAGATGTTCACGAAAAGTTTGTAATGGACTAATGCAAACGCAGGAGGGAAGACGTAACGATGTTAAGCTATCTTAAGTTTTGATCTTGCATGCAAATGATACACACATACATGAATGAATTGTCCAATTTCACTGTGATGTTCACTAAAAAGCACTGGTATGAATGCCTTTGGTTATCTGTAAATAATGTTTATCTGTATATATTATCACCAGTAGACTGCATGGAAAAGGACAAGGAAAGCACCAGTGCAGAGGGCTCATATATAACTTCTTTATTTACTTCTTTGCAGTGGGCTTTCTTTAAAAAAAACTAGTGTTTTACTGCACAGGTTGTAAATATAAGATGCAGAAAAACCTGTAGCATCTTTACAGATCTGAATTTTATATTGTAATCACACAGGTTTGCAGTGAGTTTAAAATCATTGTGATATTATTCTAATAGTATATTTATATCATTATGTTGGCCAGACCACTTGTATTATCATCCGGTGTATTGAAGTTGACATGGTCCTTGGTTATGCATGCCTGCATACTACAGATTCTGATCAACTGGAGGATAATTTTTGAATTTCCCCCTTTTTAACATCCTGATGCATCGTGCATTTTCAAGGACAACACAGGCCGGAGATTTTAAAAACAAAGCACAGCACTGACTTGGTGGCAGTCTCTCTCAAAAAGTTGCATTCGGAACCTGACAGGAAGCACTTGCACACTCATCTACGTGTTTTGTTTCTCAGAATGGGTCTGAGAAGAATAGTTGTCACTTACCTTCTTGTTATTAAAGTTATTTCTTTAATCAATATGCCTTATATGAGCAATAACTGCCTTAAGCTGGCATGATCTCTGATGTGATGTCTGTCTTGCTTGGTGGAACAATTTGTTTTGTTATCAATGATTACCTTCCACCTTTTAACTCTTGCACTGTGTGGCACGTATGAGTCATCAGCACAGCTTTGCACTGCGGTGTTGTGTGTGTGTGTGTGATCCCACATGGCAGAATTAGCGCAGCAATTTGCACAGTCCAGACATGGGTTGACCTATAGGCACTGCACTTTTCCCATAGTTCACTTTATTTTATAGTCAGCAGCATGAAAATTTAAAGAACCTTCACATGTATTTGGTTCTGCTGCTGCACTGTGTGTCCTTCAGAGCATTCTCCAGGACTAACACGAGTGTTGTTTTTGCCAGCTGGGCCTCAGGAAAGATGATTTAGTCTGCTCTCAGACATTATCTCCAATACTAAAACTCATAAAAAATGCTGTTGGTTTCATGGAGGGATGCATCATGTCATTCGTCTCCAGGGCTTCATAAACTGCTGCAAACACTCCCCGTCTTACACTTCCAATAACGTTATGGAGGCACAAAAAGTGCTCAGGGCAACAGGTTGTGTTATTTGTGCCTCGTTTGCTAAGTGCATTGTTGAGTGTTTTCAAACTCTTATGCAAGTGAGCGGGACAGGTATGTATATTGTGCTCTTTAAAACTGCCCACGGCAGTGACAGTACTTCATTGATTTCCGTAATCACTTTGAGGTAATTATGCAGGAATATGCTGAATGAGCTCCTCGGGGGTGGGGACACAACGCAGAATGCTTTCTCTACTGCGACTGTGTGATCACAGCTCCCTGGTGATGGCCGCCATGCTCTGCAGCAGCTCTCTGCCACAGAAAAGCTCCAACTTGACACATTAAATATGGGCATTGAGGGATAGATCTTAATGCAACAGAGCAGCATCAAATACAGAAGGGCTCGCATACATTATCGCACACTTTAAAGTTTACTTTGTGTTTATCTCACAGGCCCTCTTCTTTTAAGTCAGAGGAGTAACTTCAGTACAGTTAGTACACACACAGCCTGGAGGATTGCAGGGTGCTGTCAGGCTCCACTTAAATTGACAAGTTTTATTTCAATGATCCCAGAACGCAGAAATTAAATTAGGTGGGAAAGCAGCATGCAAAACGCTGTCAAGGACTGGTGGAGGAGGTGAAACTAATAAACAGAGTTTTATCTATCTGGGAAGTTGCACTGCAGTAAATAAATAAATAAAAAATTGCTTATCCGAAGTTCAGAGTCAGACTTTCGAGTCAGATATACCACTCAGAAAGTCGGGGAAACCCCAACAATCCTGACTTTACAACTTGTGACTGCCTAAAAACCAAGAACCAACCAGTCTCTATCCATAACCAATGGTGCTGCAGCGGTATTTCCAAATGCAAAAAACAAGAATTTTTGCATGGCTCTGCTAGGGACCAAAACCAAGCCTGTTTTTCCATCTTCTACTATTCATATGCAGTTAACTCGGGAGTGGCTCACCTTCAGCTATGACATCTAGTTATCAATAACCTTGCTAATAACCTTAAAGGACAATGATGTCCAATATGCAACAGTTACATCTACAACTGTTAATATTTTAAATTAATTGATTTACTAACTGCTGGATTTTGTGGACCATTTTGTAAATCAGATGCAGATATAATCACATCTTTTGAGGCTTTACAGGTCAATTCTAAAATAGCTCCATTTATGCCTGTGAGAGAATGGAGAGTAGAGGTTTGGACTCAAAAGCAAGACAAAATCATGTTTTATTGAGGAAGGAGAAAGTCCACAAAAATACACGCAATCACACAGGGAAGCACAATAAACACTCAGAGAAGGGAACAGGGACGACAGGACCATTGGTCCATACCAAGAAGGCTGATTGGACAACATGAGAAAATAAGACAGTTAACAGAAGGTAATCAGGGGAAACAGCAACACAGGCGATTAGAGGTCGAGTGTAAGGGGAACTAGCCTTCAAAGTAAAACATGGAAACACAGTTGAGTGAAGACAGAATGACAAAAGGTTTAAACAGAGGGATGGAGAAAACGGCACTGAAACAATGAGGGAACTAAAACAACTGCAAAGAATAATAATCAAGCATATTACAATCATCACTAGAACAGTCGCATGCTAGAAACAGAAACCAAAGACTCAACAACTAAGACTCATATTGGACTAATAAAGATATCAAAACAGAACTCACAAACTCAATCCAACGAGAAACAAAGAGCACTAGAATAAAACAAATAAAACAACAACAAAAAACTCTCTGAGGTTACACAAAACTCTAGGACCAAAACCAGAGTCCAGGACAATGATAAATGTGGACTTCATTCCTTAATGTTAGCAGAGGGTGTTCAGTCTTGGGGCCTCTGTGCTGCTCCTGAGTTTGGAGAGGTTTACATTCATAGTCTGAGACGCTGTACATTTTCACCTTGCTTATTTGTCACAATGAAAGAATAAAATGAAAACATGATTATCTAGCTCTAACATCTTATACAGGAACAAAGCTATTTCTTTATTTCTATTTCTTCTGCATGGAGGAATAGATAGTGGGGGTGATGGCTTTTTGCCTGCAACATGCACCCTAAGCATAATAATATATACAAAAGAGAAAGTTTTCTCAGGACTCTCTGTGAAAATTAATCTGTGATACCACATCTGATACCACAGACTGTAGAGAAACCTTTAACACCAATAGCTTTAAGTAGTATTTTTTTATGACTAGCAGTCTCTCACAACACTGTGAAATCATTTTGGCCCACCCTTCTTGAAAGTGCTCTTCAGCACATTTAAATTTGATGAGTGGTTGCACACAGGCTTTATATTTTCTTCAACATATGAAATTATATTTTATGTGGCTCTAATATCATTGTTCTATCCAATGACATAATTTACTTACTAGTATACAGGAGTTCAAGCGTTGACTCAAAGACTGCAAGGTGCCCGGGTCATGTGGCTGGAAACAAGCCCAAATCATCACCCCTCCACCATCGTGCTTGACAGTTGGTATGAGCAGTTTGTTGTCTTTGGTTTTCACCAAACATGGTGCTCAGGTTGGGCGATATGTAAAAATTTTCTAACCAACAATCATCAGTCCAGTAATCGACAGTGAGCGATATATACACGTATGCACAGACTTTTTGATGGGCGGAGCAATGTAATCATCCACGGACTGATTTGCGCTTTTACAACACAGAAGTCCAAACATGGACAAACTAATTTCCCCCAAAAAATTAGGGCTGGCAGCGTTAATGCGGCGTTAAAGCAGTCATCACGATTAAGGCGGTTAAAATTTTTAATGTCCTTAACCCATCTGGAGCGCAGAATGAACAAACTTTGAACAAACTGCTCAAAATGCGTAGACAGAGACATTTCAGGGATTTTGACTCAGTCTGCGCTCCAGATGGGTTAATTGTTAATCGCGTTAGTCGTGATGACAGCGCGTTAACACTGACAGCACTAAAAAAAACCCATAAAGGCTTTAAACCAGATGAAAGAGGTAAACCTAAGGATGTAACCAAGGCGGTGTGCAGACGTATATCGTGAGCAAAGTATTTAAACACGACTAACTTGCATGAGCATGTACGTGTCCACCACCCGGCTGAGTATGCGGCTATCACCAGCTTCTGCAGCTCCATCAACAAGCATTTGGGCGCACTCTGAGGAGGGTGCATTTGCTCACAGTTGAAAGAAGGTGCGGTTAAAACAGTGCTATTTTTTTTTCTGTTGACTGTTTCGATTAGCTCCATCATTATTAGCAAACTTTCAGAAGTCTTGTAGTTTGTTCAGATTCAGCTTTGCAAATCTTTGCTGTACTGCCTTGTTCGTTTTTAGAGAGAAGAGGCTGGAAAATCTTATAAATAGGCCATAGTGTTCAGTCTTTGTCTTTCATGAACTGTACCACTTTAGCAGCACTTGGGTTTTTTGCAATTTGTCTGAGCATCTCACGGTCTGAGTCCTGGGAACATTGTGTTAACAAACACCTGAATGCTTCAGACCAGCAAACTGCGAAAAGTAATGCTTTTATTAAGGTGCTCACACTTGCTGATGAACAGTTAATTAAGTGCATTTGATAATCAGCCCCTGTGTGTGTTAATTACTCTGTTAAATCTTCATGGGAGCAGTAACGGAGTACTTAGTTCGTCGTAGGACTGTACTGTGAACATGTGGTTGGTTGCAACCGTGTCTATATTTAAGATTTCTTTTATCTATGTCTAAAAAAACATGTTGGAAAAACACAAGAAAAGGCATCATTTTTGACAGAGCTAATTACATGATTAGCTATGTACAGTTATATAATCCTGCAGTGACAGCACTGTCATTTACTGTCAAAACAGCATTAGAAGGCCGCTTTTGTCTGCTAAAATTACTTGAACAAATATGTAGTGTGGGAAAGTAAAAACTGAACCATGATGGCTATGCACCACACTACTGTACTATGCATATTTCATGATGCGAAAAGATTAAGATTAAACATATTTGAGTCAGCTTCCTCACTGACAGATTTCTGTGTAGAGAAAACAAAGAAATAGCATGCTGAAAGAAACAGATCGTAGTGTATAAAATATTTACTAGGAGGGCAGGGGTTAGTGGAAGATATAGCACAGCAGACCTTGTGTATGATTTTGTATTATTGTAGTGATAATGCTTATCGTAATCATGATGTAATAAATAAAATGGATGTACGCTGACAGGATTTGACAGCGCATTTCAGGCGTATGTGACAAACGGTTTCTGCTCCATAAGCAGAGGTGATTTTAAGATGAGGACTGAGGCTGTTCCACTCAAGCTGTCACAGGATGCTGGCAGCATCAGTTCCACTGACACATCTGAAATTGGCTTTGGTCTACCTGTGTGTATACATCAGGATCCAGGTTGACCTTTAGCTGCCTGAAGAACGAGAAGAAAGGGCAAAGTAGAAAAAAGGGAGAAAGCGAGAGGAGTTGTAGCGTGAAAAACAACATGCGCTGTCTCGGTGGTTCACAACAAAGTAGTCAAAATCATATGTCATGTTAATCAAGTACAGCACATATGGTGACGAGACCAAGTAATTATACACCACATGCAACAGCTGCGTTAATTCTTGTTATTCTCCAATGGAAATGCATGTATAATACATTGCAATCTCCCATCTCTCATGCACTTTCAAAAGAATCCCCATGTCGAAAAATCTCCTGGCTTACATGAATATCTTAGTCATACTTAAGCCCCCGCCTGCTTATTATGCTTCAAACACTTTCCTTGCCTTTTTATTCAGAACACTTAGATTCAAGATTTACACCTACAGTGTTCAAAATGCCAAGGACGGAGCTCACTAGTTAAATTTTAAACAATAAATCTGTTGCCACGATTTGAGCACGCATGCCAGCCTCCTCGACAGGGCGTATGTGTTTGAGCTTCTTAAATCAAAAGGCTTTCTAGTAGCTAATGTGATTTTCTCGGCATTTGCGCACTGGCTGTAGTTCTTACGTGACTCTTTCAGATAGTGGGATCATTGTAAATTCCCGAGGGTGTTTTTGGACCACTGTTGTTCTTAAGAGACTCTGAATAACATACAGCCCCCAGAGCTGTACTTATGCCATGCCTGCATAAGAAGTGATGCAACGCCTGCCAACTAAGTAGACTCTTAACAAAGTCGGCTTACCATTTGATCTTGTTGTGTTGGTGAATGTGAAAACTGACATGTGACCTGTTTTCATGCATTTGGTGTTGTTTTATGTGTAACCTGTAATGTCCTGGCTATCTACAGTGTGTAGATTGTACATGTTTGCTGCAGTTTTTCCATCCAGAAGATGATGATAACGTCACTTTTTATGAACATGACCTCAGATTGTTTGAAATAATCCATGGTAAGGGTTTCTTTTGAGGATGCTTTCACAGATTTTAAGCTTTGGTCAGCTCACATTACAGAAGCTGGGTGGTAGGTGGGGCATTAAGACACATGTTAAGTAGGTGTTACTTGGAAGGTCCAGCAGTGTTACAACCTCACAGGTAAACCAGGTAAATTACACTCAGGCTACGTCCACACTAGCCTGGATAGATTTGAAAACGGCGTTTTCGTCTGAAAACGCTCCGTGTCGACACGGAGCGTTTTCAGACGTTTTCACAGAGTTGCACGTCCACATTGCCCTCCATTATCTTTGTTTAATTGGTCACATGACTGCATCATATGACTAACATGCATCATCGTTTTCTAAAGTCTCCGTTTTCGCTGTCCACACTGCGACGCATAAGCACCATCTTCAAATGTGAGCGTTTTGAAAACGCTGCGCTTTCCTTCGGGGAAAACGCTGTCTCAGTGTGGACGGGAGGCCAAAGAACGCATTAGTGTGGACGTAGCCTCAATCTAATGAAAGACCTTGAAGCTAAGGTAAGTGTGTTGCATCCACGTGCCCTCTAGCAGGATCTCATTGCAGAACTGTTTCCAGAACATTTGTAACACTGTATAAAAAGTAAATTAGAAGAAAATGGCAATACAATCTGCATAATATCTTAAAGCCTATACTGTATTCAGCTAATTTAAAAGGCAGAGCAAAGACTTAATATCAAAAACTAAAACTTAGGCAATTTAATGTTGTTTTTTAAATGTATTTTGTCATTTTGAAGTTGATGCGAGAAACTGATAAAAAAAAATTGATATGTGCAAAAAAAACTTAAAAAAAGTTTTTTAAAGAGGTTTTAAGGTTTAATTATAGTATGAAAGAAAACCCTCACCTGGTGGAACACCTCACTGCTAATCAGCAAAACTAACAATACGACAGACCTGGCTGACTCTCTCTGAAGTAAATTCAAACTAAAAGGCGTTTTATTGCTTAAAACTTACAAAGTATAACTAAATGTACTCAGAGCAAGCCCAAAGCAAAACAGAGAAAAGAGGTGCACACAGCACTGACAAGAATAGCAGGAGAAGGAGACAATATACACACGGCAGGTTATGAGGGAGAATAGGTGGCATAAATCAGGTATAACAAGACAGAGGAAGTCAAACTGAACACGACACATATGAGAAGAGACTTATCAAAATAAAACAGGAGATACGGCACTTGGACAGAAACTGAAATATGTGAAATTGCAAAAAATTAAACAAAAATGTATATTGAATCAACTTGATTTTGATTCATGGGGTCAAGAACAACATAGCTTGTTGCTGAATCTGTGAATACAAGTTAAATTCCTACTATGCAAAAAAGACGAAGAAAAATAGGTAGAAGGAAAAAGGGTAGAGAGGAGAGGGAGCATCATTTTCAGCTAATGGCATGAGTAATCTGGACATGCTGCCAGATGATGTCGTTTTCAGCATGACAACTGTGCATTTTTCCAGCTGTGTAGAAAAATATACACAGTGTGTATGTGTGTAGGAAAAGAGCCTCGGTGCTAAACATTCAATACATGAACCATTTTAAACGATGGATAAGGATCCCCCAACTTATTGTGGAGCTAAAATCCTGCGAAGCAAGAATGAATGCTGCGAAAAAAAGGAAGACATGATGACGAAAATGTTGCTGTGCCAATTTTTTGGAGATGTTTTTATTCAAAAACAACAAAAATCTATTTTGACATTTTAAAGGTTCTGTTTGTTCTAGTTTCATTAAAACATTTTTTAGTGATTTGTAGTTAGTTTCATTGCACATTTTATTTTCATTTTGGACACATCAGCTTTATAAAAGTTGGCTTCATGACTCCAGATCAAAGAACGATTCTCAGTTTTCTCAAAGCATTCAAATGCTTGCGTTAGTCATTTTGGCAGTGCTGTTTCTGGATCTTTTCTCCCATGTTTACCTTACTTAAGAATGATTCTGGACAGCCACCCTTCCACTGAGACCATTTCTCCCTACCTTCAGCAAAAGGTAGATGAATCACCTGAAGGGCCAGATACATATCTCAGGTCTTATATCAGGTCTTTTTTTTTTTTAACATACAGGACCATCAGAAAGTGCTCACCTGCTGTAAATAGTTTTGGGCTGACATTTCTTTTTGTGTTCTCCACTTGTCGAGTTTCCTCAAATTTTTAAGGACACACCATGCCAGGATATGCCAAGTTTCTGGTCAGTAGCTCTTTGAGAATCACCTTGTTAGTGCAAAAATACTATTTTATGCCTGTCAGACTGTTTTCTTTGGTACTTTTTATAGAATCACCCAGAGAAATGGAAACAAATGATGTGTTTTTGTGACAGGATGGCTAAAGATAGAATGTAAAAATGGTTCTTTGCTAAGTTGTCTGTTACGTGTAGACACAAGACTGGTTCATCCCTCGAGTTTAGTACTGTGGTGGAATTAAGGCACAGCGGGACCACAGATCTGTGTTTTAAGCCATCTTTATTCAACATTTGTCACACCACCACAACACCCACCAGCCCCTGAGTCCCTGTGTTTTACACGGAGGGCGTGATTGCGGATGCCATGCAGGTGCGTCCGCACGGAACCGCAGACCACGCCCCACCATAAGTACATTTTCTATGCTTGCATGATTCATAGGTCAGTGTCAAGTGGTTTTATTATTGTAAGGTACAAGGACTGGACTGAAAATGAGTAAAAAAGCAGCCAAAGAAAAAATTTGAACTTTCTTCACAATAAAGCTTGAAGAACTGTTGCACAAGGCCACTTTAAAAAGTACAAGAATGTCAGGCTCCTTACACAAATAAATAGAAATGAAGGGTGGCTCAAGATTTTTGCACAGCACTTTATATTTTACAGTCTGTGTTAATTTGCTGCCAAAATGAGATCATTGTTTTCTAATGTAAAGCAGTTCTGGGTGGGTGAGGCCTTGATTTATGGCCAGTGGGTTATTTTAACCTATGAAGGGATGAGCTTGGTTTGCACAACTATCGAGCAACAAAGGGAAAAGTTGCTGACATAACAGTACTTCTGATTGCATCTTTTTGAAATTACACTGTGACCTAACAATAGATATTAGCTCTGTAAACCTGATCTCAGGACACAACAATGTGACATATATTTGTTCAGATCAGCAGAAACTAAAGACTGAAGAACCTTGAAAGAGATACGGTGGATGTGCTGTTGAAGTATCACAGGTCGCACAAGGTACCTTGCAGCGCTGCTGGGACAACTGAAATGGACTCAGGGCATCCACAGAAAGAAATGCACTGCTGGCAAAAGCGCAGTGACGTTGATGAATGTTGTCCTCTGAGTGTTAGGTAATATTCCCTGATGAGATGCAGTGTGTGCTCCGGCCCACAAGGTTGCGAGCGCGGCAAAAAAGTGATGACGAGAGGGTGCACGAAGCAGTACAGCAAGGCCACAGGAGGAGGAGTGACAGAAACAGTTTATGCCCTCACACCTGGACACAAAATAACTAAGTGGTTTTTGTGCTCAGATAATTTCTGAGTGTTACACCCCGTGGGAATGTAATGGTCAACAAATTTGAACATGTTTGGATGGCTAACCAAACTTCCTGAGGATAATTAGTAATACACACTACTTAACAATGCAGTTGATCTCAATATATCCCTGGACAACAAAGGGTAAAGTCCTTGTAGTCAACAGTCCGATTTCTTAGTTGTAATTAACAAAGAAATCTTTTAGCCTTGCTTTCTGAATCAGCTTCTTGTTCTGCTGTCTTCAGGTCTGTGCAAGCAGAAACTGACAAAGCTATTGTGAACCAATTAAAACAATCAGTGACAAAAGATTAGCCAGTGTTACTTCCCAAATCCACATTTGGCAATTGCCCATGCAATATCGGATCAACAGCCTAATGTTTCCCTTGATGTCTGCTGCATGGAATAAAAAGATGCTGGAATGATAACAGCTTTATTTGCAAATAATAAAACTCTGGTAAATATGCCCTGAATGTTTATTGTCTCGCTCTGGCCTAATGCTGAATTGGCAATCAAGGCCATTTTTACCCAAAAACAGGATTGCTGTTAAATCATTTTTCTCTAGCTTTGGGTCAATATCAGGGCAGGTTTATTGAGAATGACAAGCAAATCACTCAAAACGGGCTTTGAGGGTTAAAAAACGAGACACAATATATAAAAACCAAAAAATGGGAGATTATTCTTGATATTTTGTAAAAAGAGTTGGGTTATTATTTGTACAGTACTAATAAATATGTCAGGCTTTAACGTGCAAACACTATAAAGATTGCAAAAAAATCAAATAACAAAATCTGCATCGCCTTCTTGGCATTCCTGTGTCTCCAAGAGAGGAAAGACCGAGAGTGACGAGGTGCTTCAGTGCCTTCTTGTGGCCACGTCTTCTTTCTCATCTATGTCTACTAGTGTGACTGTCAGCAGTCACAAGACAATTTTATAACTGAAAAAGATTAAGAGATACTTTATAACATAGTGTTAAAGGTTATTTTTGCAAATTTGTATAAATCCAGTTTTCTCTAATGCCTATGATTTACCCAGTGATTAGAGATAAGCCTCTTATCTCAATGCAAAGTCTTAACGGCTATAAGGATGTCTACCGCACGAGAAGTTATGCAAACATGAAAAATGATGCCTACCTTTTCCAGTAATCACCACCAAACTGTTTTCTGTCTCTTATGGTTTAACTTTCTCCCTGCAAGGTGCTTGCACGTGAGAGTAAGAGAAAATCACCCCTCCGTTTCTAGACAAGGGAGGGCCATTCATCTTACTAACACCAGAGGTGAGTGATCATGAAGTGTGGAGGCTCCTCTTAAAAAGTTGGGACCTACTGATATCAATCATCGTCACGCCTGCAAATGAAGATCTCTCGTCACATGGCGCACGAGGCAGGAGAGACAAACGAAAGCTCTCACCTCAACAGCTACTAACCGTGCTCATTAGTCAGGTGCGCTGGTCATTATTTAACGTGGAGCCTCTGGGATTGTTACTGTGGCCAAACAGCATTCATCAGTCCGATGAGGATGTGACATGTTTAATCATGGAGTGGGTACGAGAGTAAAAGAAAAGCTTTTGATTGAGGTGACAGCATAATGAAGTGAGGTGCACCATACTTGACCTTTCCCATTCATTACACATTGGTAGAGGATTGATTTAATCAGGCTTGCATGAAAGTAACTAACTATACAGCACTATACTGCTGACTAAGCTGCCTCCATGTTCCACAGCTGGTTCTGTATTAAAGGTTCCCACCTCATACCATCTCTTCCTTTCCTTGCCTGTCTCACTTTTTCCCCCTTCTTTCCTTTTTGACTGGCTCTTGATTTCTTAATTTGAAACCCCTAATTTTCCTGATTAAGTTCAGAAGACTGCTCCTTCTTTAGAGACTTCAACTTCCCTTTGCTTAAGTTTCAGAAAGTACAGAGTCGGTGCCTTCATTTATTTTACTACATTACAATTTGACCTGGTCAACCTTTGCTTCTGAACCTCCTGATTAATGAGTTTTCTACTCAGAGGTAGTCAAACTTACCCTTCACTTGATAATTTTAGTTAAGCATCTTAGTAGCTTACATAAGAAAACCCCCAAAATGTGATCTTATGTTTGCAGAACATTAGAAACACTGAAATGCCGCTGCCAGTACGTTTCTTTATTCATATAGTGCCAAATCACAACAACAGTCACTTCAAGGGGCTTTTTACTGTACGGTAAAGACCTTGGAGAGGAAATGATCAAATGATCCTTTATGAGCAAGTGCTTGGAAGAAAAAGCTGCTTTTAAACTGGAAGAAACCTCCAGAACTGCACTCAGGGAGGGGCAGCCATCTGCTGCAACTAGTTGGCGTGATGGAAGCGAAAGGAAAAAGGCAAGCATAGGAAGTCATGAACACAGACTATGAGTGGTGAGTGTCTGCATCCTATTCTACCTCTGGAAACTTTAGCAGTAAACCTGCAGTCTGATAGTGCTGTAGCTATAATAGCTAATTCTTTGGGTACCATCAATATTTTCAAGTAATTTGTGACCTTATAGGGATGGCAGAGCAAAGTCAGTTTGCTGGTGACGCCCAAGGTGATCAAGAAAGTATGATGGATGTAGTGGTAGTCACTGTAGTTTTACTGTTTTCACCACTGCCGTGTCGGTTTCCTGGAGTCAGAAGTTACCGTATTTGGGATAGAAAGTGGAGTCAGGGATGGCATGGTGGTACCACAAGAAGTTCTTCACAACAGTCTGGGGCCTTTCTGTGTGGAGTTAGCATGATCTTCCCATGTTTGCATGGGTTCTCGATCCAAAAACATACATGGGGTTTGGTTAACTCATTATTCAAAATTGACCCCAGCTGACTGACAACCTCTCCCTGCCACTCACCCTGTAACAGCTGTGATGGGTTCCCCTCCCCGTGAACATGAACTGAATAAGTGGAAGAGGATGGATGGATGGATGGATGGAGCGGAAAGTCATCAGCTAACCCCGGATAAGTATTCTCTGTATGCTCTGTACTTAATCATTAGTTATTATTAATCTCTGGCATTCTTCCACAGCTTCTCTTTTGTCCTGTCTTTCTCCCCACATCCCCCACCGGCCGCAGCAGATGGCTGCCCCTCCCTGAGCCTGGTTGTACCAGAGGTTTCTTCCCATCAAATGGAGTTTTTCCATCTGTTTAAAATTTTGCTAAAACCAACATGTCCCTCAATCTTAAAATATAACTAAATGCAGCTCTAACTGACCCCATTCCTGTTTTCAGACTTTTTTCATTTGTCACATCCTTGAAAGGATTAGCCAACACTAATGCATACACTTCTTCATGAAAATGGTTAAAATGAGACTTTACTGATGTCCAGTTGTCCAGTTAAGGTGAATTATTCTTCAACTCTTTCCTGTTATCCAACTCAAACTTGTCGACTCATCTTACGGAGTCACTTGAAATAAAGCTCAGTTTAAGTTATTCAGATTTTCTTAAGTACCATCAGTGATGTTTCTGCACAAACTTAACATTGAATAAGAGCATGAACAGTGAATTTATTTTCATAATTTATTGTGTCATTTGCCCCTGTTGGAAGACAATAGGACTACTTTTGTGCAGGCTGACCTGAAGAAGGAGCAGAGTCCTTCTTCTGGAAAAACTTGATTTGCTTTTTCTTCTTTTTCAGGCACACTTCTTGCAGATCTTTGTTCTGTGCCATAAGTTTTGTCATCTCAGTGAAAAGTTTTTCATGCTGCACCTCAAGCTTTTGACACCTTTTCTCTAGTTCCTCTCATTTTTCTTGCTTTTCTTCATGCTTTTCTTGCAGTTCTTAATTTTCCTCTTGCAGTTCTTTATATTTTTTTTCTTGTACTTTCTTTTCCTCGTGCATGACGTTGTTTCTTTGTTTGTTGAACTTTGTCGTGGATGGCCAGTAACTCTTGATGTCTCCTCTGCAGTTCTTGAAGAGCACACTGGATGTCTTTATGTATTTTCTCCTATTGTCGCTCCTCCTCTTGCATTTCAATGTTTGTGTACTGGAATTTGTTATACAATCCATGCATATAGGGTTTTTTTGCTCACCATTGCTTGGATTTCATTCTGCATTTCTGTACATATTTTCTCCAGTTCTTGTTTCTTGTCCTCAGTTTAAATTTTTTTTGTCCTTTACATCATTGTAAAGTACTCGTAATTCTGTATTTTTCTTCTGGAAGTCTTGGAGAACATGTTTCATTTCTCTCTGCATCACTTCCAGTTGTTCGTTGTCTTTTTGCAGTTGTGCATTTCTTTGGAGAACTTCATCAAACATCACTTGAAGCCCTTCGGTTTTCCTCTCCATAAGCTGGAGCTTGCACTGCATCTCATGGTCTTTTTCTTGAAGCTTGCTCTGCAACTACGTGTATGTTGCCTCTTGTAGTTCCATTTCTTTCTGCAGTTGTGCATATCTTTGGAGAACTTTATTAAACATCACTCGCAGGCCTGAATCACTTGTTCTTTTTCTTGAAGCTTGTACTGAATTTATTTGTATTTACTTTCATGATCTTCTTTCTCTGTTTTCAGTTGTATATTTGTTTGGAGTGCTCCATCAAACGTACCTTGAAGACCTTTTCTTTTCTTATCTCAATGTTCTGGAGTTTCCACTGTGTCTCTTGGTCTTTTTCTTGAAGCTTGCTCTGCAATTCTGTGTATTTAGCTTCCTGCTCTTTTTTGTCTTTTTGCAGTTTTGTATTTCCATGGAGCACTTCATTAAACATCACTCTCAGGCCTTTATTGTTTTTCTCCATCTCGTGGAGCTTGCACTGTATCTCTTGATGTAGTTCCTCCATATTTTTGGTAGTTGCTTTGCCTTTCTTGATGCTTCTCCGCCACTTGAGTTTTCTTTTCTTCCATTTGTTTTAATTGTTTCTCCTTGATGCAACGCTCAAACACTCTTCTGAGGGCTTCAAAATCATCGCACTGAGGAGTGCTGGGGTAAACTCTTTGTCTTAGTTGGCGTTTTTTCTCTGATATTTTAGCACCTTGAAACAATGTCTCTGTAAAAGATCCAAATATTTTCAAATTTCCAAAAGGTTTGATAGCTGCGAACAATCTGGTGTGTGGATTGAAAATGGTTGACAGAAATGTCTCTTGCCTACTTAGGAGTCACGCAAATTAGCTTGTCACATGACATTTTTGCGAGGGAATTGTTTTGGGGTTTTTTTTCGATTTTATTTTGTTTTAATCTCTAAAAAAGAATTATTATGAATATTATTACAATAAAATAAATACAACAAAAACTATTTTAAAACTATTTAAAAAATTCCTTGGTATTTTTTCCTGTATTATTGTAGGGTCTTTACAGTGTAAAGCAGCTTGAGGCAACTGTTGTTTGACTTGTTTTTAGTTTGCCAAAACTAAAAAAAGAACTTTTTGGACGTTTTGTACCACAAAACAAGCCATACATTTTTTAAAATCATATAATTCTATTGAAAAAGCTCTAAAAGGTGGTAATAGTACAAACTGTCTGAACTGGAGTCTCTGCAGACCATGATCACCTTCAGTTTCCTGTGCCAGGCCATCTCCCTAACTCCAGAATCCAAATGAGGCTGTGTTATAAAACACAAAATCACCCTGTAGAGTGAATGAAGGGAGGAAACTATACAGAAAGGCCTTATTTTTTCTTGTACCAGGTTGTGTGAAGATGCTTTCCAATGCTGCAAAGCTGGGAGTGAGTGAGTGAGTGCTTTTGGAGCCAGCCTCATGTAGCCACTGGTGTTTTGTCACTTTTGCATTGGCTTCACTGGTAAAAACAATATTGCCACCCTACCCCCAAAAACAACTTAGCATCTAATTCCCCTGAACTGTTCACCACTTTGTTCAGCTGTAAACCTCTAATGCGCTTTATGTTTTCTGTCAGTGGTCATGATTCTTATGTAATATGGCCAGTCAGGTCAGGCATAATCTGTGATCAAGGGTCATTGTCATAGCAGCAGCAGAATCTCATCCCTTTAATATGGTCTATAAAACCAGACCCTGGCAGCAAAATAAGACATGAAGACTGATGCAAAAACAGGGTACCAAAAGCAAATAAACAGTTTATAGAGCCGTTTGATGTGCTGGAAATGTCACGCTGCGCTATGCGCTCTCTGATGAAAGCTCACAGCGTGTACAGTTGTTAAGGTGAATTAAAATGTTTTGACTCAGTGGCATTGTGATGATTTGTCAGGTTTCTGAGGAAAAAAGAAACAAGGTATCAATGTGGCTGTTTGCCCGACGTATCCATCTTTATTTCCTTTTGCGACAGCTGCAAGTATGTGGAAATGTTATCCCAGTCACAGTGACTGCCATCATCCTTAATGAGTGTCACACACAGGTGGCCCCTCAGCAGAGCTGTGATTAAAAGGTAATCATCTCATACCAGACTAGCTCGTTTCAACCCATGGATACGTATGTATGATAGAAGATTGTTGGAAATATTACTGGATTTTTCCAGTGCCTGTTGCAGGATTCCTGGTTTTAACTAACTTGATCATCAAGCAGAGCTACAGCAGCAGTGACCCTCTGTAACCGTAAGCCATATCTGTTTAATTTTTCAGTGGAGCCAGAGCGGGCAATGAAGAACTCAATGTGGCGGCTCACAGTCACAAGTCAGACACAACAAGCAATGAGTGGAGGTCCCAGGAGAATCCCCCAGATTCAAAAGTCTAAGCAAAATGCTACTATGACACAGCTACAACGAACCACTAGGTTTTCAATAATTCATGGTGTTGTAGGGAGAGAACACTGAGGAGAAAAGCAGCACATGGTTGGATGTAATTGACCAAAAATACGTAGACTATAAGCCACAACACTAGTTGTCTATTGTTTCAGCTGCAGATATTCACCACGAAAACCTCTGTTGCCTAGCTCACAAATAATGTAGGAGTCTCTCTTTGTGTGTCTTGAAATGCTGCCTCGCTGCGTTTTTATCTCACTCTCTCTTGCTTTTCCTCTTAATAGTGGATCAGATCAATACAGTTTGCCTCTGGCCCAGACCTTTGCACTAAAACCAATTGTTCCTGGAACTCTGTACGAGCAGAGCCCGCATGACTTTTCCGCGAAGCGTATCTGGCTTTTGCATCTGGCGAAATGTGCTGCATTTAACATTTGCTTCAGTTTAAAAGAAAACATGTTTATTTTGCTTAACGTCTTGTCATGGATGTGGACAACTTCTCAACTAACAGATAAGCTAGTTATATGTAGCCGGACGACAAATACAGCCTGGCTTTTTGAAAAACCCTTAATATCAAATACCTCTTATTCAGTAAAGGACGAGATGTTACAATCCCCGACAATGCATTGCTTTAATGCATCGTCTCATAAAGAACTTGATGAGAAGCATGTTAGCATACACAGCACAGTAAGACTGTAGCCAGAAGCTGGTTAGCTTGGTTACTCCACCAAAAACAGACTCACACACATAACTTCACTTAAAGCCAATTTGCCTATTTGCCTAGATTAAAGAAAATAAATTAATAGTGTTGAATGAGTTTAAGTTTCTTCCTGTTTTTCCAATCTTTATGTTAAGCTAAGCTAGCCAGATTCTCCGTTTAGCTTGTTATTTGCCTCCAGTCACGTAGCTCTCAGCAGTGATCTCTACTACCCAGATTGTTTGCAAGGATTTGATCCTGAAAACGAGTGACCCTTTTTAACCCACATTCAGCAGTGAGATCACAAAGCAGCTTGAACTCACTGCCTGCCAAACATCTGCTCTGAGACCAGACAGACACCGGATGTTACTGTGAGGGTAATGCAAACTAGTGAACCATGTGAAATTGCAGAAAGTGCCTCTACAGTATACTGGATAATGTGCTGACTCATGCCATCTCTTTTTTTCCTCTTTGGCACAAACACTGAGTAACCTGAGAGAGAGATAGTGATGAGTAATTTACTTTTGACACAAAGTACCATCAACAGAAATTCAGAAACGAGGTTCCCCAGAAGAACATTGCCTCAAACCTCCTCTCTCTCCTTCTGTTGCTCCATTGTCCAGTTCTGAGACTCGTGTGGTCGCAGTAGGCACTTTCAGTGATGGATGCTACAGTATCTGTTGTCAGTTTGCCCCTCAGCAAACTGTGATGCACTGTGTGTTCTGGCACCTGCACTATAAGGACAAAAGTATCTTAATTTTTGAATTCAAGGGCTTTTAGTCCCCACTTCTCACAAGTGGATAAAATCAAGCACCTAGTCACGCAGCTTGCCTTTGCAAATATTTATGAAAGAATGCATCATTCTAAAGAACTTGTGAATTTAACTCTGGTGCTGTAATAAGATCTTTGAAAAAACGTCTCATCTTCTTCATAATCCAAGTGGTATTATTGCAGAGTGGAAGTTAGTGAGCTCCCAGTTTGGATTTGGGAGACAGACACCCTCTCTCATTTTATGATTAGGCTTAAAACTTTCCTTTTTGATAAAGTGAATAGATAGGGCTGAATCAGGTGAGCCTGGATTGACCCTGGCTATAGGCTGCTCCTTACTCACTATGTGTTTATACACCGCTCTGCAATTAATCATTAGCTATTATTAACCATTTTTTGCATGAATTATAACAACCTCAATCATTCTTTTCTTAAGTATTTTTCATCTTTAGGCATAAAAAAAGATTTTTGAACATAATTTTTTTAAACTTACTTTTCAAAGAGTTTTTTACATGTCCACTTAGGTGGACAACACTGGCTGACCAGTGGGTGGCATGGTATTTAGTGACACCTGAGTGTCCAATGTAGTGGTTTATGTTCAAGTATACCATCAACACTGACAAAAATACAAGAAAACAGCATTTGAATAGCTGTCCACTGTAGTGACTACTATGCATGAAAGGGTTACTTCCACAGTATGTCTTTGGTCTGGAGAGTTCTTCCTGTTAAAAGGGAGTTTTTCATATCCACTTGTGCCAATTGCTTGCTCAAAAGGGGTCATCTGATTGTTGGTATTTTCTCTCTATTATGTAGGATCTTTACCTTACAATATAAAGCACCTAGAGGCGACTGTTATTCTGATATAAATATTGAATCTGCTCTTTCTAACAGTCCATGTTTTGACCGTCACCTACGAACAGCTGCAGAATTAAGGCACTTTGAAATCGGGTGATTTGCCTTCTCAGCTTGGGCACCTCACTCACTCTCTGGAGTCAACATTACACTTCAGTTAACATCACTGATGCAAACTGTGCTGCGTTTAACTAGTAGCATAAAATGACATATGTGTCACCATTTAAATCTTTTCATGATATCCAGATCTTTGTCCCAACAAGGATAAAAACGACGGCAGATGTAATGATGGTAAACGAGTAGTAAAGGAGTGATTACACTGATCCATCAGCAATATAAATGCAGGGCCATCTGTTATTTTGTGGCCACGATAAAATACCTTTTGCTGCTTCTAATGTGAAATCTTTGGCACAGACATTTTGGACTGTTGTTGCTGATGTTGGGCTGATGATTTTAAGCATTATTAACTGTCTTGGCTTCACATGCTCATGCAGCAAGGTACTAATTTTGTGAAGCTAGGCTCTCGTGGAAGACTATGATTACCACCCAGACCTTAAGAAGGCATAACACGAGTGCTAATAATCGAAGAGAGCAGTGTCAGTAGACTGTCATTATAAATGAAAAAAAAAAACATACAAAAGAAATCTCCCTCCTAGTCCTTTTCATTAGTTGACAGTTTATTCTCCAGTGAGAGGACTAAATAAGGACTGTGTCATTGGCTGCTGAGGCTAAATAGTTTGTGGGCCCAGCTGGTCAGTCACAAGGGAGAGAATTAAAGGCTAAAAATGGAAGCAATTTTCTTGCAAGATTAGCCTGCGAGGAAACTGAGAAAGATGAGTTTAATGAAGCTTTATGTCACAAAATTTACCCATTCAGTTATTTGGTGGTGGATTTCATCTTAATTTTAATTTGGTATTAAAGTCTTACGTTGTGATTAACATACAGCATTGTAATTACTTTGCAACACAGCAGAAAAAGAAATCAGGAGGAAGACTTGGAAGCATAATAAACTTCCTGCACTCTGCATAAACGATTCAGAGCGAAGAGATTTTTATTGTGCTGATAAAAAGATTTCTATAAGTCAGTTATGTAAAAGTTTCTCTGGAACTGTATTTGTAAAATGAAAACCGTGCCCTCAATAGAGGCTTTCATTGTTTACTAAAGAGAGCCATCTACTGGAGAATAGCCTATAATGAACTGTATTCAAACAGATGTAAATTGCATAGTTTTGGGCTTTAATTTGGTGTTTTTTGAGTCAGATTCCACATAGAAAAATAAGAACAAACACACACGGTTATACTTGCTCCAAAATAAAAGACAAAACATATTATCCTTTCATCTGTGGTTCTTGTCCCAAACATCTGTGGCCCTTGTTTAGTCATTACTGTGACACAAACCAGTGATTAACTGGCTTTATAGTCATGCCAGTTCCTTTCCCAACCCATAACATCCTTGGCTCCTGTTTTTTCCACTAAAATGGAAATGAAGGATTGGCACTTTGCAGTAGATGATGTGACAGCGGCAACAGTTGTATGAAGGTCAGTGTGATAGAAATGCGTTTTACGACGCTTGCAACCTGAAAACCATGCATGGAACACACCATCCAGTAAAACGTAATGGGCTATATCATGTGATATTTCAGGTTCTCAGGCTGTTCAAATCAGCAGCATCCAGCATGTGTCTATGTGGCTCTACATGTATTTGATCCCTGTGTTCTGTCTTTATACATAAAGTCCAGTACTGGATGCAAGTAAGCATCTAAATGAATGTGTAATAATAAAAAATATGACAACAAAAAAATAGCTATTCAGACGGTGCACTACCTCCCCGAGCTTTTCTCTCAATTCAATTGTGAAGCTTGTGACAAAAACCAATTCATCACACATACCATTGCCCCTCTTTTCCCCTCTGGCTCATTTCCCCAAATAATTTAGGATCTACTGCCAAAGATGTTGGTGATGTGTTTGGAAAAATAAGCATCTTTTCAAGGTGATGATGACCCTCTCTGAGAAAAGGAAGGGAAGCCTCTGAAAATCCAATTATCCAAAGGCCTGCCTTTTTTTTATTGCCATCAGCAATGCTGGCCCATCAGCAGCATAGCAACTGTTTCCAACAATTGCCCCCACACTAATTCTATCGCTGTAGCCAGACTTGCCCAGGGTGTGGACATTAAGCTCAATTTTCATCTAAAAGTGATTGCATAATGTCTGACAATGCAGTTGAGAAAATTGGGTGTTAAGGTATAAATGGGATGATAAAAGGAGGCAAAATTTGATTTGAGAAACAAAAAATGGGAAAACTTTTATTTTATTCATGCATGTAAAGCAAATGTTTTCACTTCCATTTAGTAAAATCTCAGACTGTTAACTAAGGAGTGGGTGCATTCAAATGTTGACATCACTACAGTAATTAACAAACAAGAATAATTAATGACAATGTTAATAATTTAGATACTTTAAGCAATAAGGGACCAGCAAACTGATGAAGGCAAAAAATAGACAAATACAGGACTACAGGCTGTGAAACCATCACTGGTGGATGTACATTTGACAGAACTTACTCCTTATAGGACATATATCATAGATTATATACTATAACTTAATCACTATTCCTCCAACGCGAACATAGAGCAATTTATTTAAACATATCCAAGTATACATGGAAATACAGTATATAAGGCAAAAACAGAACTTTTGAAGGGCAATATTTGCATGACTATCTTTATTCTTTAACACAGCCTGAACTCCCTTTGGCAGTTTCTTTAAGTAGTCTTCAACAATAGTTCTGCAGGGTTCTGGAGGACAGTGGCTTTGGGGTCATGTTGAAAATTGAAGCCATTGCCAATCAGATGGTGCTTCATGGTGAATCCAAACCTGACAGCGTTATTCTGTGGTCATAATACCATAAATTTTAACAAGATCTCCAACATCACTGGCAGAAATGCAACCCCAAACCATGACAGAGCCTCCGCCATTTTCAGTGACGTTTTTGTGCAATTTGGCATCGATCACTATTTTCTCCCTGTTTGAATAGCTTATTGAAAGCCACCCTTCCACTGAGACCACTTCTGATAAGGTTTCAGTGAACAATAAATGGATCAACTGAGGAGCCAGATGCATGTTTTGGGTCCTGTGTCAGGTCTTTGCTGGATTTTTGCCTGGTTTCCTTAGGTTTTTAAAGGATATGCTGTATGTAGATTCAAATGCAACTTGTTGGTGCAAAAATACTATTTTATATGCATCAAACTGTGTTACTGTTGGTATTTTTCATAGATTCAAGTAAAGAAATGAAAACAAATAATGTGTTTTTGTGACAGGCTGCCTGAAGATACAATTTAAAATATATTTTGTTCTTTTGTTGTATTTTATGTGTAGACACAACACTGATTCACACCTCGAGTTGTCTTTTTATGCTCGAATGATTCACAGGTCAGTGTTAAGTGCTTAACAACAAAAGAGAAGAAGCATTCCTCTGAAAATGGTACATTTCAAGGACTTTACTATTTTGTCAAAGGCAAAGTGACAAGAGCAGGGGAAGGATTAAGCTTAACGAGTCCAAAGAAAAGAAATAACTCAGAAATTAAGTAGAGAGTAAAGAAGTTTTTTTATAAGAAATCAGATCCATTCAAACTGAATTCATTCAAAACTGAATTCATTCATTAAACACTTGAAGGCAAAATAATAATAAAACGAGCAGTCATTGCACTACAACATTTACTGAATGAATGAACAACCTGTTATGGTGGTCTTATGGAGCGAGCAAATATCAAATATGAAACCAGTTTTCTGTGGGAAATCCAGAACAATCAGTAATCTCTACTGAAATACTTGTTTACATAGCAAACACTCACATAGACAACTAAACTGATGAGAATAAACTGCTTCTGTTCATCCATCCACACAAGCCTCATCTTCACCTGGATGTCAGAGTCCTGATAGTGGATCAGGTAGTGCTCACCGTCATAGTCGTAGCGCACGGGCGTCCTTTCCAGCTCCGCTGAAACGGGCGAGGTGACACACTTGAAGGGCTTCCTAAATTCATCTAGCAGAGTCAGACTCATAATGCAGCAATTCTACAAGAAGTTGAAAAGTAAATAAGTGCCAGTGTGTATATTTTCTGCCTGCCACACCACTGCTGGGAATTTTATGCTCGTGTAGTACCTCCACTGTGCCCTGCAGGGCCTCACAACGCCAGGGCAGGGTGATGTCACCAGACAGAGATGTGTGCTGGGACAGGTTTGTGCTGCTAATGACTGTCAGCTGGATCAGCCCATCAGAGATCTGAGCTAGACAGAGAAAACACCGCGTGTAGACATTTATACCCAATTTAAGACAGCTAAGCAGTTTAAGTCTACAAGCGCTGTAACCATCAAACACAAATAAACACAAATTTTTTAGTGAATTTAGCTAAATTTTAACAAATTCAGAGGCTGTATCATATCAGTAGATTATTATATATAGCAGTTCTTACACCTAAAGAATGAAAGTTAGACTATGTGGATTAACGCTTTAAAATACTGAATGAAGACTTGAGTAAAGAAAGTGTTTTTGTGTCACTTTTTTCTACAATGATCAACATTTTCTCTGCATTTTTGTTTTGTTGAATAGAATTACTCTTAATGTATAACAATAATGGAAATCCTTAGAGTGATGCAAAGTAGCCTCTAAACTGATTGTATTGCCTGGTGTATGACTAGCTGTTAATAAAAAGTAAGTACTAAGCTGAAATATTCCAAACAGCACTTCAGAAGTCTCTTTTTTTATGACAAGAGTATAGATCGCAGGCTCACAAAAGTATTCAGTATTCTGAAATACCTTTCTGTATAACCTCCCTTTTATTCCACATATCCAAGTTTCCTGCCATATAGCTGAGGTTTAATTAGTTTGAAAAAGCAAGCCTGTAAGTGTTTGTCACACATGTGAAACAAACTATGGAGGCACATACAAATAGTGCTGTACATGCCTAAATACAAATCGACTGGTCTTAGGAAATAAATACAGTCATAAATTTGCAGAAAAAATGGGAGGAAAAAATCACAGCAAATGAATTCTTGATATTTAGCACTCTGTTTTGTATCCTTCTTAAAGTTACTATACATGTAAAACATAGCTATACTGTGGGGTTTTTTTTATATTACCCACACAGTACAGAAGATTATTCATATTTCCTTGGCATAACTCACAGTGTTACTTAATGAATGTGGGTACAAAATGTGGGTATGAATGGATTACTTCTGCGGCAGAAGAGCTGGGAAAAGCTTCCGGACATGAGCTCGCATACAGTGTTGTGGAGAACAATGTGTAGCTGGTAACCATGGAGACCGTATTCAGGGTCTATATCACAGAAAGGGGGTTGGACCACCGGCTCCACATAAGAACTGAAAGGGGAAAAAGGGAAAGAGTTGATAAAACCAGAAAGTGTAAACTCTGTCTAGTGGGGGGGGTATATCAAGACAAAAGCATTGTCCTAAAATAAGGCAAAGATTTATTAATTTTGTGGAGCATAATAAATAAAAGTGCTGTACTCCCACAGGAAACCAGGAGAGGGTGCTATATCCTTACTATGCTGAAGTACGGTATCAATTAACACTGTGTGGTCCTGAAAATGTTTTTGATTTCACGTGGATGGAAAGTAAATTACTGTTGGGTAATAACTCATAAGCCTCTGGAGCACCTGCGAGTCTGAGTGTAGACAAGAGCTGTGAGCACTTCCACCAGACAGCAGAGTTTGTACAATTCTAACAATTTAATTAATTTAATTAGTTTTCAGGATTAGTTCTCCAGGCTTCTTAAAGGACATTCAAAGCTCTTCTTTGGAAGCCAGCTGACCTCTTACTGACATACTGACAATGACTTGAACTACAAATTTCTAATCTGAATTCATCACCCCATAAAACCTGTTTCCAATGAGTTTCACTCCAGTTCTTGTGTAATTCTCATACTTCAGCATTTTCTCCCTCTTTCCCTTTGTTAAGAATTGCTTCTTGACAGCCAGCCTCCCACTTAGACCATTCTTTCTACCATGTCTTTGCTGAATGTTTTGCTATTTCTTAAGCACATGACTTTGAGGTACTGTTCATCTGCTGTCATGATTTTAGGTCTAACACTTCTTCTTCTTTTGTCCTTGTTGAGAATTTTCATCTAATAGCTCAATTAGCCCAATTTAAAATTGGTTCTTTGCTAAGCTGTCTGTTATGTGGAGAAATCACACTGAATCGTCCCCTGAGTTGTGGGCCCTTTCTGTGCTCGATCGATTCGGTCAGTGTTAAATGGCTTAACAAACAAATAAAGAAAAACAGTTTTCTGAAATTGGACTGCAAATAATTCCAAAGAAAAACTATTTCAGAAACTCAAATCCCACTGTACAGTGCATCACTGCAGGAGCAATACTGTCAGTCTATGCATCCCTTAAATTTGAGACGCAGCACACCTTGTATGGATGTTCATAAGAGGGGCTGGTTATAGTCCAACCTACCAAACAGAAGATCCCTGAGTGCTTCTTTCCACCAGCTTGTGGAAGTGGAGGGTGAACATGATAAAGGCAACTGAGCACTGGTCCTAGAAAAAAAAGATGCTTAAAGATGTCACTTCTCCCTGTGATAAATACTGTGTATCTTGTTCTGCTACTCTAAGCCAGTGAATAATAATCAAAACATGGCATGAATGCCTGAAGTAATTACCCTCCAGACACCGATGATGATGCCAGGCTGTAGCAACTTAAGCTGCACCAATCTGTCCTGGCCAATGACTTGCATGTTCTTAGTTAGAGTCTGCATGTCTAACTTCTCCATGAGGGACCTACAAACAGGTCTGACAGAGGAAGCAAAGACAGCAGTTGGTTTTACTGAGACAAGAGGCGAAACAAAGGGTGTAGATGGATGTCAGCTGCCTTTACCTCTTTGGGCTGACGCAGGCTAGCCTCCTGACACCGTACAGCTGAAGGGTGGAAATCTGCTGGTAGTCGGGTAAGCGGTCTCCTCCGCTCCAGCACAGTGTCACTGAAGTCTCAGTGAACTGGGACCGGCTCTGCTCCAAAGTGCTCTCACGCCCTGACTTATCCATGACTGTCAGTTCCCAGGTGACGTTCAAGTTTCTAGAGAATGTACAAAACAGAATGTAGAATTGTAGGAACAGGACTTTTTGCAGTTTTGCAATAAAAGCAAGAGAGAGAGAAGAAGAGAGCAGGTGAGAGTGAAGCTAAGCATGGCAGAAGTTAACAGGTTCTTTAATACCAAATACCACATAAATAGTCCAAATGAATCATTGAACAAAAATATAATCCATCCATTTGTCTTCTAATTTATTACAGTGAAAATAATCGGGCAGTGTTTGGCAGCGTTGCTCTTTAAATCAGAAAAATTACAAGTTTATTAGCTGTTACATCTCATTTGTCAGCAGAGGGAAGTAGTAGGACTCCAGTTAAAGCTGTTCTTGCTAATGAAATGATATGCAACGAATGAAATTAAAACTGCAGCTGTTGTGACGAATCTCTTGATCCAGTTCTGTCTAAACTGTGATTCAGAGCTGCCCCTACTGTGATGCAGCCGGGGCCTCGCTGAGACACCATCCAATATCAATTAGGTGGGGGAACAAAGCTAAAAACTGGAGCAGCCCAGGGGGCTCCAGCAGCTGACCCCAGGGATTTCACTCTGCACTGCCTGTATGCTTGACGTCTTGTGAAATGATTATTACCAAGGTAAATCGCATGCTCCTCATGGTCTCTAACAGACAAAAAAAAGCCCTATAGGGAGTTGTCTGAGTCGGTGGGAGGAAGGCTGAGGTGTGCGTGCATGCATATGTGTTCTGTGGATGAGGGGTTGGGGGGCTAAGTAATTTATTTCAACAATTCAGACAGCCCCTGCAAGGAACACAATTATTTCTATTTCCCCTCTGTACCACAGCGACTGCCACAGAACTCAATATTGAGTGCAGCACAGCCTCTAATCAGAGGTTATAAAAACACAGCAGAATCTGCGGTGGAGGTGGTGAGGGAGCTCTCCCCTGCTTGCTGGCATCCCCCTGAGCAGACATCACGTTCAGAACGAGACCTCCTTCCTCACCTTTAATAAGAAAGTGTCATTAAGTGTGACATCAAAAACAAACCATACTTTTTGTTTTTGATTACCAGCAGCTTGAACTATCCTCTTGTTGTGTTCTCCCCCCACCTCTCCAACCTTGAACTTTCTCAACAGCGAGGGTAGATCTCCAAAGTTTTGCTATTTGCTAACAGCAAACAATGCACAAAGGCTTCATACAGCTGCTTCCAAACAAATACCAAATCCCCGTTAGAGCACAGACACAGCACGGATCAACACACCTCCTTTCAACTAAAAGGATATAAAATTCACTATAAAAGTAGTTAACATGAGCATTTAGAGAAAAAACAATGACATATTTTTCTTTCTAAATGTGTTTGAGTAGGTGATACATAAAGTAAATGGAAAACCTAATTCCTTTGAACTAAACTTGGGTTTTCTCTCTTTATCTGTCTCACACTTCACCTGAGGACCCACTCTGTTTGGCTGGGTAGCCCTGTGTGAATACTGATGAGTCCAAGCCGCCTCGTCCACTTGATCATGTCACATTCGGCTACAGTCTTGAAGTACAGCCTCTTATAGTAACCTTCGGGTCGATCCTGCACCTCCATCGTGGCCATCCTCAACAGAGATTTGTCCATGCACTTTTTATTCTTGCTGAAATCCACAATGTAAAGCTTTCTCCACAGAGCACTGCAATGACAGCATCAGGAGAGTGACCGACTCGGTCAGAAAGGTTACAAACCAGTACAGTATGTCTAGTGTGATCATTTCTTACAGGGTGGCCAAGAAAAAAGAAGTTTAAGTTTTATTCATCAGAATGACAATATCAAAACATCAGCAGTGAAATTTCACGTTTTAATAAGTTTAATAGTGAATTTTTCCATTATAGGAATAATCTTTTCTACTAAGAGGAAACTATTTAACCCTGTGATGCCTGAAGCATGAAATCATTCCAGAAAGTTCTGATATTTTGGAAAACAGGACTGTTTATTGAACCTTTTGGAAAAAAATTTAAAGAAAGAAATTAATGTCACTTTGCATATAGTATAAGCTTCAGTTTGTATCATTTTTGCCACACTTTGTGCAAAAAAGAATCACACTGATGACCTGGAGCTCTCAAATACTCATGTATTAAATATGACACACTTGGCATTACAGACAACACTGATCACCGAGTTCTTGGTATTCTTTGGTAGTTACTGGAGGACATTTGGGTTCTGATTGTGGTTCTGACCAACAACAAAAAAAATCAATGTGTCAAGACTGTTGAATTGACCATAGGCTGCAATCTGGCTGGCTTTTTTACATTTCAGAATATGTCCTAAATGATATATAAATATATATTTTGATTTGTAGGACATGTTTTTCACTAACGTGAAATGTGTTAATGAACTAGACCTTTAATAAAACAAGTTTGTGCATCCACAGAGTGTCATGATCCTTGCCAAATCATGCAATCACAAAATCACAATTTTGAAATGTAAACTTTGTGCATTTGGATTGCCTCCAAAAGGTGGAGAGCTAGATGCTTCGGTACATAAGCTCAGTGAGCATCTCTAGATATGTGGCTTGAATTTCAGGCCAGATATCCAGAGATATGTGGCAGGATTTGCTAATGAAATGTTCTGCATTAAGAAAAGTGCTGTCTAACACAGGTAAACACAGTAAATGTATAAAAAATTGCAATATAAAATTGGAGTAGAAGACCAGTGGAGCATAGCAGGTATTTTTTTCTAAATATCTAAAAAGAAACATGAACATGAATATCAATGCACCACGTATGGGTGCCACAGCTGCAGTTTTTATGTTTAAGTAGTTGAGGAACTTGGGACCACGCTGTAAAGTTTCCTCTTTCAAGGTCTAATGCTTTTTCTCAGAAAAACAGAAGAAGAATTGGGGCAAAAACCACAGAGCTCCCGTGCCTTGGACTCCTACTAACTTAAAGGTTCTGCTGTAAGATTTGGAGGCATACTGTCCCTTTGCTATTGGATTAATTAACATAATCATGTATTTAATAAACTGTGGAAGATGCACTGACAAGATGGTACTTACTTGCTGTTGGCAAGCTGATAGAAGATCTTATTGATGTGGTTTATGCAGCAAAGTGTGGAAGCATCCAGGTATGACAAAATCTTAATCAGGATCTCAGATGGCAGTCTATGGAAAAGGTAATTAGACATGACTACAAGGATGTGACAGTGTGCCTTCATGCCTCCTACTGTTCAGATTTCAGTCTATGAGATAAATGTGTTCTGAAAACACTGCTTGGAAATCGTGTCATACACTTCTGGCAATAAAGTGAAACTACTTATCTCTATGTTCTGTTCTAGTAGATATGGTGAACACATAAATATGTAAATATATAAAGAACTCAGCTGAGATTTTTAGATCTAAAGGTCTAATGAAAGCCATCCAACCATCCATCCATCTATCCATCCATGCCTGCTAATTACAAATACTGCTAGGTTTGTTGGCTCACAGCTGTCCTGGTTAATGATGCCATTGCTGTCCAATTAAATCACTTGAGTGAGCAATAAATTCATCTTCCTATCACCTGCCCGCTCAGTCACTGTCATTTCACTACATATCAACAACCAGATTAAATTACTTCAAGAATGAATTAATTAAGAAACCAGATTGGGCGTTGTTTTAACAAGGCAAATGATTTCATACGACAGCTTTAAAGTTCAGATTATCCAAACAGCCATCCTCTCACTGACTAAATTCTTGCAGCTGTAATAATAGTTAGCAAAAATAGATGTAACATGTGATATTAGAGCTCAAAAGTTCAGCTTAAGTCTACAGCCATGGCAGTACAGAGCAGTGCTTTGAGCTGCATACTACTGTTACCTACATGCTTACTTTACAATGGGCTTGCATCATCTCGTGATGACAGTGCTAACATGCTCATATTTTGTCATATGTTAGTATTTCTGTATTGACTGATTCATGCTAAATACAAATACACTGAGGCTAAAGGGAATGAAAATTTATTTTTCAGTTATTTAGTTAGAAATTAGAAGAAGCAGCAAAGGAGACATGAGCATCTCTGCACCTCCCTTTTCTTCTTTGCATGGTAGAGTTTTAACTTGAAAGTGTGATGATGATTTTCAGTGATGTGGTGCTTTCAAGGACAGTCTCCAATATCCGATACAAATAGTTTAACACAAATGATTTAAATAATTTAATTGTTTGATATTTTTTTCTTAAAATGTTATAATCAGATTTAAGATGTGTATATAGTTAAAATAAATAAATAAATAAATAAATAAATAAATAAATAAAGGGATCTGAAAAATAGAATGTCTTTAGACCAACTGAATTTGGTCACAACCGTGATTGGTATTTTTATTTTATTTTATTTTATTTTATTTTTCTGTATATTTGAATCAGTGAAAAGATTATAAAAATAAATCCGGGCTGCACTCCAAACCTCTAAGACTCTAACCATTGTTTAAAAAGGAAAGTCTGAGTGAAACAATTATTTCTGCTCGTTGAGGCGTTCAGACTAAAACAAATATTAAAAACAACGCTGTTGCTAAATATGAACGATTAGCTGTTTTAACAGAATCATTTTGGTAGTAGAGGCAGCAACCGTCTACTGACTGACCTGTTTTTCTGTGTTGTAACTGCCTACATTTAATGGGAAAGAATCCAACTGCTTAATTCATGTAGTAAAGTGTTTTCCACCTGAATTGATTTACGCTGTGCTGTTATTGTATTTGTTGCTACAAATCCTTTTACTTTGAAGTCTATAAACAGCAGATCCACTGTTTGAGCGCTGAATGCCACAAAGATTAAGAAGAAGAAATGGCATGTACCGTGTATAGTCTGTGCATGCACTGACAGATTACCTTTCCATAAAGCTCTGAGTGGACGCTGGGGATGATTTGTCAGCTCTCTTGGACGTCCTTAATGCTCGCCCGGGAACGACTGCTTTCGAAGCTGCCATTTGTTCCGCTGGTCTTGACAACTTTGTGACAATTACAAGATAATTTATATTTGCAAGGTTTTAAGGTCGTGAAACTTTAAAAGAGCGTTTATTTGACAGCTTTTTTACTTAAAGACCTTGAAGATAACATCCGGGATCCAAAATGAACAGCTGATACTGTGTTAAATCCATGAGTAGGCTACATTAAATGACTTAATTCTCCTTGTGTGCTAACGAAATTCCGTGAAAGCGTCCGGTCACCTTGGTGACATCGGGTCCTTCAACGTCTTCCGGTGGGAAGAAGCACAAATGCCTTCAAAATAAAAGCAGAATATAGATAGATAGATAGATAGATCAATAGATAGATCAATAGATAGATAGATAGATAGATAGATAGATAGATAGATAGATAGATAGATCAATAGATAGATCAATAGATAGATCAATTAAACTTGATCTGGTCATTTAAGTAGCAGAGGGGTTTTATAATCAGTTTTAACTGCTTCGCATTGATTACATTAACAGCAGATCCACTAGAGAGGCAACAAAACAAAACAGGATTAGTTTAATAGATGGAGGCCAATGACATTTTCACCATCTTCATCCTTTTCTGACCTTTTTTTTTTTTTTTTTTTTTTTTTTTACCAGTTTTACATTTAGATAGTGTCGGTGTCCCTAATGGTACCTGGACCCTAAAGAAGTTGCACACATAGTCCTACTCCACCAAGATGGCACATCAACATGTTGGTTTGTTGTGTCTCCCAGCACAGTCTCAAGAGCATGGAGGAGATTATACTAGATAGACAGTTAGTCTAGGAGAGCTGTAGATCCTTGGAAGGTCCTTAGCCCATCAGCAGGGCCACAAGCTGTAAAAAGAATGCTATACTGCCTCTAACATCATTCAGCATGGCTAGTTTGGTGCTGGTCTGGGGAGGCTTATCCATGGAAGGACACACAAAACTCTACCGGCTAGGCAACAACACAGCAATGCCCCCCTTGATGTATGAAGGCAGCTCCTGGAGCGTGAAGGAATTGATAGCATTGACTGGCCACAACGCTCCCCTGACCTAAATCCACTAGAATATCTCTGCTTTGGTCCAGCTACAAGCAGGTGGGGGTCATGCAAACTACTGAGTATAATTTTGAGTTGCTGCAATGACATTTCACCAAAATGAATTAGCCTGCTGCATCATTTTGTTTTTCACTTTGATTTTTGGAGTGTCTTTGAATTCAGCTGTATTCAGGTTAATAAAGGAAATCAAGGCATTTAGCAGCATCAATCATCAATCATTGGACTCAGCTACTCCAGTTAGGCTAGTTACATCCCTTCTGTTGATTTTACTAAATAACTGTCAAAAAAACAAACAAAGAAAACTGCTGCTACTATCAGCTTATTCATTTATGGTAAATACAACCATGTTGACATATTCAAATAGGCACACATCTTAACATACTATAGTACAACATCAAATAATATTATGTAACTCTCACTGCTAATGTGTTAGCTAGATTAACAGTTAGCACCCACAATGTGTTAGAGAGTTGTTAGCGAGTTTACAGTTTTACACAAGTTTGGCTCTTCTTTTCAACATGTTTGAATCGATAATTAGTCACCCTTTAGTTTTTGTTAGCCTCACAGACCAAGAAATGCTATCAGCTGTACACACTCCACAGAGGCCCAGAGTTATTGTAGATGAACATTTAAACAGTTTTACAACCATTACACATGTACAAAGAACTCTGCAGCCTGTAAACATTGAAATATAATAGAAAACTTTAAGATGTTATACGTAAAACATCGGGAGAAGGTTTCATGTAAATGTAATTTGTTCTTCTCATTTAAAGCATGACCCAAAATCTACATTATTATCAATGACTACATTTACAGTGGGCAAAAATGTGTGAGGAGGAGACCATCGGGGCCAAGCTGGGTCTGGATTTCTGGATCCAGTGGTTTTTAGAAATCTCCTCCTCTTCTTTCATCACAGCTGTCCTGTGCCAGATGTGCTGTTGATCCACTGAGGTAGATGTCTTTTTAGAAACATCAGGAGGACTGAAGCTTAACTCAGTAATAAAGGAGGACATTTAATCTTCACCAGCAATCTTCAACCCACTGTGCAAAATATATGGATTTATTGTTAACAGTGTTTTGATCAGCTGCCCTGGGCGTCTTCTATTAATGCTTCATTTTATGGTTCTCAAAGGATGTAGGCTACAGAGCATACAGTCATTTAGTCTTTCATATAACTCTAATAATAATTCAGTATGCTTTTTAACCTGAATATTTGAAATAAAAACTCTCACTTCCAAATCTAGACCTATAAAGAGCTGGTGAAAGTCAGAAATGTAGACATAAATTTTAGTTTCAGCTCATAAGTATTACCGTAAGCTTTGCCATTTTCTTTTGACATATTTCGCTGAGTAAAAGCAGCTGTAGTCACTTCATAAATGCAATAAGAGCTCACTGGAAAGTATCTAAAATACAACTAATGATATTTTAATATCTGAATACTGACTGAAGGTGAAGTTGTATTTACATGCAAAGAAAGGATGGACTCTCCCTCTCAGACTGAGTTTATGAAACTTAAATTAGTTTTAATGTTTGCTACAAATGGGGGAAAACACCTCAGCCAGACAGCTGTGGTTAAACCCTGTTCACTTTAATTGGGTGTTAAACATCTGTGTTTTCAGTATTTAGGACACATTTCTGTGAATCACCATCAACAAACTGAGATATCAGGTAGAAACTAGAATTACAGGCAGTTTGTGAATGTGAAAATTTCCAATCTTCTTAGTAATTCATCTTTGCTTAATGCTGTCTTAATGTTATCGAAGTGCTCTTTTTTTAAAGGCAGCAGTGTTATTGATTACTTAATTTATTGTACTGTTACTGCCCATTCAGATGTGGAAAGAAACAGAAACATGCTGCTGTTTGCAGATAGTTAATAATCAGCTCTAAACAGGAGCTGAAGAAGAGTCCAGCCTGTTACTCTTACAGTATATAATGAATGACTTTTCTCTGTTTCTCATATAAACCGTTTCAGTGCCTCATCTTTGGCAGCCTGCTGCATGAATTAACATCCTTCTGTTCGGTAAAGTCAGAGCAGCAGAACTAATGTCTGAACTACAGCGCTGACTTTTAATTAACATTCAAGCTTAACAGAGTGATTTCTTTAGTCGGGGTGAATTCATTCATGTGCACAGATTAGCCACCGAACACCGGCTTAGCTTACTCCTCGTCGTAGCTAGTTATAGCTAAGGATGCTAATTTACTAGTTAGCTTAAAATCACACATTTTACTCATAGAAAAAGTACAACAGTGCCTCTGATCACTTATGTTGGTTAGTTCAGTTTACTGCAGAATACAGCATGCTGTTAGCTTTAAACAGAGAGTGTGGTTATGGGAAGTAAAGGTTGGATCTTCTCTCAGTCTTCATCTGCAATTCACAACAGAAATATGAGAGTTTCTCCTGACAGGAGCTGTCAATCAAAGACATCACCGTGATATCACACCCTAATTTTACAGCTTTGGGTGAGTAATTTGAAGCATAATCATGAGAAAAGTGACCACCCTTGAACCCAAATCAGCATGATGAGAACTACTCATCTTTGGGAAAACCTTTTTTTTTTTTTGTTTAGTTTGACAGCTCTGTGTTTGACAGCGAGTGTCTGTGGTCATCTGTTAAACACAGTGGAGGCTCTGTCATGGTTTAGGGCTGCATTTCAACCATTGATGTTGGTGTTTTTTGCAATTATGAATGCAGAAGAGTACTTTCAAATATTAATCCATCATCCAATGCCATCTGGAAAGAGCCTGATTGTCAGCAGCTTCAACTTTCATCCTAAACACACTGGTAATGCAGTAAAAGCATACCTGGGTAGAAAAACACACAGGGGAACCTTATGAGTCATGGATTGGCCTCCCCAGATTCGGGACCTCAACATTATTGAAGCGGTGTGGAATCAACTTGACACAGAACACAACAAAAGGCAGCCAACGTCCAAAGAAGAGCTTTGAGTGTCCTTCAAGGAGCCTGGAGAACTATTCCTGAAGACTACTTAAAGAAATGACAAGAAAGCTGCCTGGGTTCAGGCTGTGTTATAGAATAAAGGTGGTCATAACAAATATTGAATAGCAAGCTGATTAGAATTGTACGAACTCTGTTTTTGATTTATATGCTATATTCCAATGTATATTTGCACGTTTCAATAAATAGCTGGAGGGAACCCTTCCACACCGCGGGTATGAGACATAGTTCAGTGTTTGTGTGGTCAAGAATAGTGTTAAGGTCTAACAATGTGCCACTGTGATCTGAGTCTTCTGTAACAGTTAATGGCTTCTAGCCAGAGTCCATGTTCAGGTTGTTTGAAAGCAGTTTAGGATTTATGCAATGCTTGGAAAACAAGAATTACAATAAATGTGCATTTTTGTCTTATAACACAGCTTACCCAACTAATCTACCCCAAATCACATTTTCCAACTTTCCAGTAACTGTTTCTCTCATTTATGAGGTAATTTAAATTAAGGTATATTGCATATTACAGAAATTAAGTTGACTTCTCATTTATGATAGTGATGCTGCATCTAAATTTTCTGAAGCAATGAGTTTGCACACTTAAGTAAAGCCAACTTGTAAGATTTTACCTTGTAGTTCCCACAGGGCCGTAAAGTAAACTGTTGACGCATGTAGATGTACAGAGTACATATTTACACATACTGCACAGATTTACTTTCATTTCCTGGGGGGCTGAACACATTTGACCTTTACCCCTAAACCACGATTCAAACTGCACTCCTAAAATTTCTTAGTTTACCTGAGAGAAAGCTACCTTTATCCTGCTATTGAGATTCCAGTCTCTACAGTGTGATTAATACAACTGTGGACACACACACACACCACACACACAAATTAATAGCTGTCACTGTAAGCTTTAGCAGGCACAGTACCGCCTGCTGTAACCTTTCCCTGGATTACCAATATAACTCCTCATCAGGGTGTTAGCTCAGCACTAGCAGGGGAGGAACAGGCAAGATTGATGCTATTTGTCTCCTCACACATGCTAAGATAGAGGTCACATCTTACTGAACTAAGACAAGAGAGACAAAACACAGTCTCTTTCTCCACATTCATTCATTCTCCAGCAGTGAGAGAGAGGACTCAAAAATGAAGCAGTTTGAGAGCCTGACCTCATTTCAAAGATGAAGATACAGAGTCATTTATAGCTGCACATAGACAGATGGACTGGCAGACAGATGGACTGGCAGATATAGTGGGTATTTTAGATCTGATGAAGCATATAGTGGCATGAGCACATGGAGTGGATCTTGTTTAATTTAATTCGTTATATGCCTAATATTTATAATATTTGTGACAGAGGTATTGATATGTAGTTGTGCACAAAAAGGGACACTAAAAGTATACATGCATGTGTGTTATGTACAGAGAAAACATGCAGAAAGATGATAAGTCATTTGCTTTGCAAAAACAGATGGCTCGCTTTAAGACCCATCCCATAATTGACCTCCCCCTTTTCCTAGAAGCCAGTAGGCTCTGCTAGCTGTCAGGGAAAATCACCATAACCCTGTTGTCACTGTAGCCGATCAGCTTGCCTGATGAAAGTGAAGTCCCTTTCAGGGCAACAGCAGCCCCTGGTATAGTAATGGCATGTAGGCCACATCCTTTTTGCTTGCTTGTCCCCCGTACTTGACATTTGATGATTTCTGTAGCTATGTGTCCTTCTAAAGGCCCGAGGACAGCTGTGGCTCTTGGATACCTGATGTCACTCTTCCGCATGGTTTGTCAGTCGGCTGTGACAGTGCAGTGTTTGTCAAATGGGAATGAAGGGAGCAAAGGATTAACCATGATTAAGCCTAAAATAATGTATTTTTAGTAGAGGACTTAGCATGTACAAAGGCATGTGAAACACACTGCACAAGTCACATATTCTTCAGTTGTGTCTGAGCTTTCAACACTTATTAACAGTGTTAACAGAGTGATATATTCTCTACCTGCTCATCTTATCCAATCGCTTACTTGCGTGAAACCCTAAAACAAATTCCAGCTCTGATAAATCAAAAGTAACACAGTCTGTTCCTTTACTTGAGTGGATAAAACAGCTGGCCTACAGTATCTGCTGTGTACATGTATAATGCAGCCACTTAGCACTTGGTAGGAAGTGTGAAAACGACAGCTCATTAAAGGTCCAGCGTGAGGTTCGATACTTGTGAAGCCCATCCTCAAACCATTCAGAAGTGTGGAGCACTGATAGGAACCCTCTACAGCTCTTCAAAGGATGATGGCATGTCAGAAGTTGAAAAGAAGAAGGCTAAGGGTGGAACAGAGAAGTGCGGGTCATACTCGGTGAAGTGAGCTTTGTTGAAGCTTTACCTGCTTTGAACCTGCTTGTGAGATCTTTGTTTTATTTGTGATGTGATGGAAGACTGTTGACAACCATGTGTCAGTGGAGCATGCAGGTGAGATGCCACACAAGTTTATTGTCTTAATCTCCTAGATTCTTTGATTTTTTTTTTTTACCCCCCTTGTGTATCTCTAATAGCCTGACAGCCCTTATGCACAATTTAGATCCGCCACTGGATGGCGCACGAGTATCTGTATTTGATTCGTAAAAAAAAATTGCTTTAAGTCCCAAATTAGTAACATATACATGCATGCTGAATGTACCATGTAACTGCAAGGTTACCCGCTGCATTCCCCCTTCATTTCGGATTAATCAGACAGAGATATGACAAAACCAGAGCATATAAATGACAGTCCCTAAGAGCGAGTGATCTTTGCCAACCTCAGGGGCCCCCAAGCTCCCAGCATAGCACGTATGACTGTGCAAACAAACCTATTAGTCCACGCAATGTGTCTTAATTGTGGGGCACTTCTGAGAAGTCTCGTTGCAGTGGCCACACACAAAGAATGGGCGTGAGTACTCCCTCGAAAGGCAGCCCAGAGACTCGTGCTTTTTTCTGCAGCAGTAGCAGCAGCAGCAGCGATCTGAGCGCTCAATTTACAGTCTTGGAGGGTGGGACAGAAAGCACACCAGCGGGATGGATAACGCAGGTAGGTCGTGGTTTATCGTTCCTTCATAGAAATGCCAGAAAAGTGCTTGTTTCATCACAATTATCAGCCAGAACGAGGATAGAGGAAGGGAACATCTTTTTTTGGACATTTTAATTTGGTACAAAGTGCTGCAGCGCGCATTCCCATCAGCAAACACGCAGCTGAAGCACAAATAATTGCTTTGATAGGATAATTATAAAGGATGATCAATTTCTACACCATGCTTATTAGGATTGTGGTATTTAACGATCAGTCGCTTTCCCCTTTACGCACAAGTCTTTTTACGCACGCTGGTTACAAGTTTATTAAGTAAACTATATACGATCTCATGGATGTTATTGTCTCACAAGAGAACTATTTTTCTCTTATATCAGGAATTGCAACCGCAGATGTCTGAATACTCTCCCAAAATCAACTAAGACGTGCAGGAGGGAGGGGAGTCTCAGTCGGAGAGAGTCTGAGTGCGTCTGTGTGTCAGAAGGTGTTTGAGAGAGTGAGGGAGCATCACATATTGAGGAAGAGAGAGGGGAAGATAGAAGGGACCGACTCTGGACCAGGTGATCGAGAGCTAACAAACCTCCAAGGGGCTACCGGGCTGTATCAGTGTGCACGGGATCAGCGATCCAACCATGGTGCCAGCGCGCTGCCCGGGACGCTGTGCCATACTGGCACTGACCCTCCTCTTGGGATGCGGCGTGGCTTTCTGCCTTGGCCAGAACGACACGGAACCCATAGTTCTCGAGGGGAAGTGTCTAGTGGTGTGCGACTCGAACCCTTCTTCGGACGGCGCAGTCACCTCCTCACTTGGCATTTCAGTCCGCTCCGCTGGGGCAAAGGTTGCTTTTTCAGCCGTGCGTGGAACCAACCATGAGCCGTCAGAGATGAGCAACACGTCCATGACCATCTATTTTGACCAGGTCAGATGTCCACTGAATTTAGCGTCAACACACCCATATCCAATACAAGTCCTATTTTATTCTAAAATATAATTTTCTCTTCGTACAATCTGTTGGGTGGGTAAAACTTATGATCTTGCTCGATATTGATTTTCTATTACTTCTAACGCTCTGTGCGATCCGAGCCAGGAGGTTTTCTAAAGACTTCGGCGTTATTTTATGTTTCAGAAGGATTCGTGTGCGTAATTGGCGTGATCTGGAGATGCGCCGCCAGACGATCACCCATGCACGATCATTTACCGCATGCGTCTTAGGCCTCGGCCGCATTTAGATATGCAATGTGTTGCTTTTGATTAGATATTCCAATAAGTTTTCACGGCTGAGGTCTTTGGACAGCGGCCTGTTATACGCCTCAAATTGGGATCCTTCCCAAAGTGCGACTGAAGTGCTGCCTGAAACATTTGGCAAAGCAGCACCAGGCTTACTGGCTTATACGCCTCTTTTTTAGTCACTGCGCACAGCAGACACAAACAATACGTTTCCACAAAACCAGCTGTTGTGTTGAATTAAGCATGCACATAAAAAATAATCATACTAATAAAGCACTGTCTTATTGTGCTCCCTTTCTTATCACAGGTTTTAGTGAACATCGGCAACCATTTCGATCTCAAAACGAGTGTTTTCCAGGCTCCAAGAAGGGGAATCTATAGTTTCAGCTTTCACGTGGTGAAGGTCTACAACAGACAAACTATACAGGTGAGAAATTACGAAAAACGTGGGGCGCATTTTTGCATTTCCTGGGTACAAGACTCAGCTCCAAGTTTCTCGTTGCTCTTAATTGCAGGTGAACCTGATGCAGAATGATTATCCGGTTATATCAGCATTCGCCGGTGACCAGGACGTTACGAGAGAGGCGGCCAGCAACGGAGTACTGCTGATGGTTGAACGGGAGGACCGTGTCTATCTGAAGCTGGAACGGGGCACCCTAATGGGCGGATGGAAATACTCCACCTTCTCAGGCTTTCTAGTCTTTCCTCTATAATCTAATCTGCGATGACTCACGTCGCATGGGACTCTGCTTAGGTTGAGGAACCAAAAAAGAAAAAAAAAAAGAAAAAAACGAAAAAAACATGCCATTTATTTTTAACTAAAATAACTGTCAGCCAAGGAAGCCGACGAATATCTGTATACCTACACTCGTCCACTATCTAGTCAAATCTGAACGTTTCCTTGGAGTTTCATATATTCAAATCCATCAGCCAACTCTAACGCAATCTGGATGATTCAACGTGGCCCGTACTTGTCGGGTACGTGGATTTTTTTTCCCCCCTTGCTTGGAAAACAAACTTTGCCGACAGACAAACGGGTGTACCTGAGAGGAAATGGACAAAGGAGAAGATGGGGGGAGTGGAGGAACTGACACCTTGGACAGGCCGAGTGTGTTATGCTCTATTTTATGTTTGTATAGCCTTAAACAATTTATGGTTTCCGTCCAAGTGAAGTATATGGAATTATATGGACAAACAACAGAAGAAGTGCTTTCACGCCCAAGGCATTTTTTTTGCACGAATGGAAGTTTTATCTTTATGTTTTGTGCTGTCAATGGTGTTGCGTTTGGATGCTGAACATATTGAAAATACGCCAAATGTAGGCCGCCGACGAGTTTATTTAAAAGAGAAAAAAAGGCGACATATTTCAGCCACCGAAGACGACTTAGAGCCCTTTTATTTAAAAAAAAAAAATAGTAACAATGATATAATTTATAAAGTACATATTCACATTATTGTGTGTTCTACATTTCGGAATCTGCGTAGCTTTGACTGATTTAATGTTCAGTGACGTTGCTCACCAAATGTACATTGTGGAAATTATAGAAGAATCCCTATGTCCCGCTTAATAAAAGGTATTGTATTGTATAGGCTAAGTGCATTTATCAGTTTTTGTTTGCATATAGCTTTTCAACGAAAGGGGATCTATCTGTGTATACAGACTGTAGGAAAAATACATGTTTGCAAATGAAGCTCAAAGGCCTCAAGAGGGAGCAGAGGTTGAACTGTGAGCAGCTCACTCTGGTCGCTGTCCGAGGTGCTGAACCTATGGGCTTTTTAAAAAAAGAAAAAAAAAAAGTCAGGCAACAGCTTCTTAAGTCAAACACTTCAGTGAAAACACTTGTTGTTGCCGGCTGGAAACTGCGATTCAATAACTGGGAAATAAGAAATATCTGAAATGCGCATTTATGAATGCACTGCTGAGGAGAGCCAGGGCAGCTCCTGAGCGTGAAGTTTCAGCACAGCACGACCGCACACCGCGGAAACGTCCTTCTTTGTGGCAGAGCCGAAGCTCACGTAAAGTAGACATATATTTGGAAGCGTTAGCGAGGTGGTTTGCAAATGTGGGTTAAAAAGAGAGCGAGAGAGGTCGTAGTATATAGACTGTGTGCAAAGTTTGTTTCTTTTCCTTTCTTTCTTTCTTTCTTTCTTTTAAATCACACGACTGGATGCCATCTTGTTTGAAAAAGCACGTTTTGGGGATATTTCAGCCCACACACTAAAATATCTCTCTGCCCCCCCCACACACTTACACGCAGTCAAAGTTATACCACATACCCCCATCCCCACCACCCCCACAACCCCTCCCTTCCCAGTCTAGGAAGGCCACACCTGAGTCAAGATGAACTGCATGACTCATACAAATTAAAGAAGAAGAAAAAGAGCAGTGCCAAGAGCAAATATTTGCTCATTTTTTAAATTAATATTTTTTTGTTTTGTTTAAAGCTATCCCCTTATCAGATACTACACTTAAGAAAAAAAATATCACGCTTTTCCCCTGGGCCAGTGATAATGTATTCAACAAACGCAGAAATATTTTACCATGCATATAGTCTGAAAAAGACTAAAAAAACATCCTGTGGGAAAACATATGGCAAATGCACAAAAACACGAGAGGAAACTTGCTGTTTCTGTGGTTTACAGTAAATGAGGTGGACCAAGGTGAAAGCCTGATGTTTCCTTGTTAAGTCTGTGCCACTTAGAGATAACACTTTTGGGGACAATACAGATATGAACTGAGCAAAAGCAAAAGCGCTACAGAGAAACTCATCCCTGTTTTAACAATGTGGGAATCTGCAAGTTTTCTTGAGTCTTTAATATTCAAAGTCCAGCAATGTTTTTCCTCTAAAGTCTTTAACATAAAAGTCTCTAAACCTAATGGCTAATTTGGCAAATGTGGCCCTCTTTTTAAGTTCTGAGGGCCTTTTTTGTATTATAGACTTTGTTAACTCTGTGGATGCAGCCCAGCACAGAGTAAATACACACCTTTGATTATGGAAGCTGCGACTTGGTGTGCTTGGATACAGTATGTCTGTAGAGAAGGAGGAGTGTTGGAGGAGATTTGTAAAGAAAAACACAAAGGACAATCACCGCATAGTTACTTAACCTAACTAAATGTCACACCTGTTGACATCTAAAGAAGTCTTTTATTTCTTGTCCTAGGTAAAGGTCGGTAAAGTTGGTTATGCCAGAAACTACTCTAGCAAAAATTCCGATATTTGTAGGACAAATCTGTATTGCTTTTTTCCAGTCAAGCTTAAAGTGCTCTCAATTTAGGTTGCAAAGCTTAATAAATCTCTCATTCGCCGCTATTTTTTCTAGACTTTAGAATAAACAAAGTTCTTACGAGCCTCGGTGAAGACTGTCTGATTGGTTGAGCATCATAAATCTGATCCTCACCCTTACGGTGAAAGTCATTGTGCCGAGGAAATGTCAATTTAGCACAAAGCCAGCATGACATTGGCAGAAAAAACAGTTACGAGTACTGTACAAAACCTGCCAGAAGAGTTGTGAGCCAATTTGTAGCAGTTTATGATCATCCTGGGCTAGTAGAAACATATTAGCACAACACCATTGTTCTCTGTCAAACACACAGAGAAGAAAACATAAAACTAACTGTTTGTGCAGCTGAGGGTTAAAAATGAACACCAACAGCTGCTGGAAAACATTTGCATGTATAATTGACAATATCGTACACGTGAGCAGCTGGGAACCTTTTTTTGTTCACTTGGTTGCTTCTACCGCACGGATATCTGCTTTGGTCTTATTTTTTTTAATATACCTTCATTGTGTTTATAACAGAACACAACAGCTGAGAACAAAGATAAAGACCTGCTGATGAGCAGCTGATGCCAGCAATAGGACTGCACAAACGGCAGAAAGTGCCAGCAAATCATTGTGATTTTGGAGAGTGTATTAAACTGGCCTATAAAGTACTAATTGTGCCCATACTGGAATGAGAAATCTGCATCCAAATGATCCCCTTAGATAATTAAGATAGCCATTGAGCACGTAGCAAACAAGACATGAAAAATAAAACCTTTTCAAGATTATTGCACGCAATCAAATAAGTTAGACTAAATCACTTCTTTCATGTAAATAACACAACTTCCATAGATGGGATTATTAAAGCGTGGATATATTTGTTGAACTCCTTGGCGAGTAAAGCTGTTTGCAACTTATTAGGCACAACAGAGTGTAAATGATACCATAATGCTGCCGTTATTGCTAAATATTAGTCATCCTAACAGGATTTTTTTTGCGTTTGTTTGTTTGTAGCAGTAAATACAGAGTCACCCACACTGTCAAAGAGTATAAGCTCACAATTTGTCCACTCTAATTGTAAAACAGACTTGAGAATGTTTTTATTGAGGCACAGATGGCATTTTACTGTGCTTAGCAGCTATACATGGATAAATAAATAAAAACTATAGATAAATGCAAAAGCCAAGAACTCATAGGAACTTTTTTTTTTAAACTTTTTCTTCTATAGTCTCCTAAAAAAATCCTCCTCATGAGGGCTGGTCCTCTCATTTGTATGACTCTGAGATACATGCATCTGCAGTAAGATCATAGGCGGGCTGCACCGCGGGCCCATCGACGTGAGGGAGGTGCAGCCGTACATGCATTTGAATTTAAATTATGTAATAGACTCATGTCAGTTATTCCTTAATGAGGTTGTTTTAGAGAACTCCCACTTACAAAACACACATTTACACTTATAACCATTCTGAACATGCATCCACACCGACACACGCACACACATGCACGCGTGTCACTGCTCATTCAGCCTTGAACAAAGTGGCTTCCTATTTGGAAACATCTAAACAAATCTTCAATCCACTGTAGGGAAAACAACATTAAAATCGTTTTAGAAATAAGAATTAAAGTTGTTTGGGGGCTGATTTGAAAGCTGTCCTCTGAAGATCAAGACGGCTTTCATTTCAGCTCCTCTTGTAGTCTCTAAACATTTAATTACACTGCCTTTGCATATCTTCAGTGGGTGATTTGTTCAGTCTTAACAAGGATGATAGTTGGCAGGTAAAATGTCATCTTCTCTCTATTTTTTTATTTATTTTTTTATTTTTACCGAGGTAACAAGAAAATAATTACGCGTCATTTGTGCAAACAAAACGAAGGCCAACCTCTTCCTTTTCTCGTTGCACGAAAGCTCCACCGATTAAAACTCTTGAAGTGTTTCACTGAAAATTTTGTAAATATTAGACCTTGCTCTTGCTTGATGGAAAAAAAATCCTGCCCTAACCTCGCGTGTAGCACAAGCTGATGTCGGCTCTTTATTTATTGATATCACGATACTGATATGTTTCCTTGTGCATCAACAACAGCATATAATACAGCAGTTTTCATTTTTATTACTAAATTAACTAAACTGTTACACATACATGTATGCTTTTACCTCCAAAAGTATTTTTACTTGTGCGTTCACAATCTGATAAAAGCACATATTGGAAACTAAGTTTAACCTCAACTGAAGCTTCTTCTTTTCCACTGCTGAGCAAAGCTTTCTTTTTCAGATCCAACATCTCCTTTTCCTTTTCTGAGAACCGAAGTCAAGAAAACATTTTGATGCTGTTGGCCCACAGTGAGACCTTTAAGAAATGTCTTCCTGACCCAACTTGAATTCCAACCTATGGTTAAGCAGCACTGGAGTTCACCACTTTGATTCACTTCTGTTGTGAGAAAGCCAAAGAGAGCAGCACAACAAAACAGATATCAGCCAAGAAGTCAGTATTTTTTACCAATGAAGCCAAGTGTTTGTGTTTTGGGCGTTTCCTGAATTTCTATATCTCATTCTTCTATTCTCCTCCAATGGCCGCCTGTGCGTGGACGTGCTTTGTACCTTCCTCTAGACTCCCAATGCCAAAGGAGAGAGACCCTAACAAGATTTTCAACCTTTCCTTTTGATTGCAGATGAGTTAAATACATTGGTATGCATGAGAGGGGAAAAAAACCCTCAGAAAAGGTGTCTTTTGCCTTAGACTCATTTTCTCCCAGTCCTAGTCCCTGTTATGGGTGAAATTGCCTTAAGTGTGATTGTGAGTGCGAATAAGCCTTTCACAGCATTATTTTTATTCAAGCTGTTCCCAGGCAAACCTACAGGCAGTTCCTTTTGGGTCTGAAATGACGCTTAGGGGCCCACTCAATCTAATATCTAATGTGACTGCGAGTTAAAAGGAAATGCATACTGAATGTCAGGATTTATCACCAGTTTTAATGGTCCATACCTCTTTAGATCATATTAAAATGCTCTTTTCATAGGTTCCCCTTTCAAATGAGCCCTTCTAATTTCATGGGCCACAGTAACGGACACATTTTGTCATTCCAAGCATTGAGACATAAACTACCATGAAACATAAGACCACCTGTGTGCTCTACAACAGAGGAGCACTTTCACCTATTGCATTACTTTTTTCCCCCCTCAAATATTTAACTTTAAACCGCAAAACGACATCAAATCTATGTATGTATATAAGTCGCACATCCTGTTGAGTCAGACGTTTCACTTAGGCTTTGGTATTACAATCGTGCAGTGACCTAGCTAATTTGCACTTGAATAGAGCGACACTGATGCAAACGGAGAATACACTGAGAGGATAACATGTGGCAGTGGCTTGTTAATAATGCATTTGTTTGCCAAACAAATAAATAGACGCATAACACAGGCAAACATCAGTCACAGAACCGCTTCTGTGAACAGGCCCATCCCTGAAGAAAATGGGGGTTGAGGGGGTGGGGGGGGGGGTGGCAGAGAAAGTCTGTTTATTCCTTCTGCCACTGCCTGCAATATCCATATTGCTGAAACACGCAATTCCCCAAAGAAAATACAGCCTCGTCCAAGCCCACCCCTTCAGCACTCCCCCCTGCCAACCCCCACCATCACAAGAGACAGTAGGCAACGCCGAGCTCGGCATCCCCAGCTCATATGAGCGACTCCTTGATGTGATGGTTCCAATACATCATCTGTCTATGCACTGCATTCACAGCAAGCCCAAGAAAGCATCCTGGACCCAGCACCTAACCAGCTAAACTACATTCATTAGAATAGGAAAAACTGTGCCTCAGCACAACCAGCTGCAGTGGAGGACAAAACACACACACAAATACACACTGTGAGTTGTTGATCCTGTGGATGATCAGGGGCACACACACACACACACAAATGCATACAGATGTGCGATGTGCGTGTGCAAAGTGACAAACGTAACAGCACAGCAGAGGAAGTAAGACTATTTTTTACAGGTGTAGGTGTGGATTCTGGTTATGGTAATTTTATAGATCATGTGGAAATATAGCAGTGGGCTTAATAGGGTTACATTTGTACCCTCTGTAAATTCAAATCACAAACCACAGTAAAGACACCTGAGCACTGTATGTTATACTGCTGAGTAAAACTCAAATGTACCTGCGACTTTTTGGCATGTCAGTTTGATTTCTAAGCAGATAGGACTAGAAAGACCACCAATGAGATGTCAAACACATTTCTGTCCACTTTATTTTTATGCATACAGCTTTATAAAAATAGTAAATGCGCTTTATAAAATGCAGTAAGGAAGGAGAAAATATGGGACAAATAAAAGCACAATCATAAACACATCTGAAGAGTCAGACTCTCAGAAACGTGTCAGACGATCCCGTAAAGCCTGTCAGGTGAGTCACGTCAACGTCTAAATGATAATAGCACCCTTCCCTGTAAATTATTGCATTTACCCAGCTCTGTGGAGTGCCGACAACTACCCAAGACTTGTTGTTCTACACTGACAGAGATCTGAGCATAGTGCTGTAGTGCTTTATAGACAGACCAGGCAGATATCATCTAAGTCATCCCTCTAAATAAAACACAAACGATGTGATAACAGTATAAAAAGATTTCATCCCTTTGACCAGACCTGGCTGCTTCTCTTTTTCTCTTTGATATTATTAAGGCGACTCATTTCTACATTTTTAATTAGGTTAAGTGAGAACTTTTCAATGCATAATTAAAGGATCAAAAGTAACCTTTTACTGTCACGACAGAGGAAGGAGGAGCCCAGTTTAGATCAGTCTATCAGGAGCTTTCTCACCTTAAAGCGACTGATGCTCATTATACCGTAATGAGTTTAATTACAGCTCCAGCTAACGCCACTTAGTTAAACTCTACATGCACATTACGTTCTCATCTTTCCTTTCCATACTCGGCATTAAAGCAAATATTTTAAAACAGAGGGTTTCAAATTCACTCGTACAGACTTTCAAATATTTTCTGAAAATGTTGCCTTGTTTGTTTATTAAAGGAAAGCAATGTCGTTTAATATCTTACAGTAAACTAAAATTTTGACGACCATTTAGGATGAATCAAAGGCTTACGAGCAAAGACCGCATAAATATTTAAATATCTTCATTCATTTTTAAAAATCTAAATTTTCAGGGAGGTTTAGAGGAATTTAGCATTGCGCTGCCATCATAAGAATAAATACGAGACCTCCGAGAGCGGCAAATACTTACAGCAAACCAAACAGACTTCTTTTGTGAAAAGATGGGCCAGCTAGGTGAACTGTGCTGACCAAACTATCTTTAAATACTGTAAAGGTGACGATACTAAGCAGGCTGCCAAGAAAATAACGGTAACAGTGAACTGGAGGTTCATGGTAACACGTCTGCACTGTTACCAGGAATGGAGCTAAAAGTAGTTGCCCTCATATATGTGAACAGCCTCAGGCATCATTATTTCTTTCCCTGATAAGCTGTTGTCCTGGAGTCCTGGATGCTGCTACCTTTTAATAACGACAGCAGCTCACAATTTTAACTATACACTGCCTCTACCTGCTGTTGGAGAATTGGCTTGGACACAATCAAAGTCACGCCTACATGCAGTATTTCAGACAGTCATTCAGACAGTTTATGAAATGTAACAGATTTACAAAAGAACAAAGAACTTCACAGATGTGCTAGAAATCGAACCAAGTTATGGAATTAGTGGGTTTTTTTTCCATCCTTTTGCAGAAACCCATTTATTGGCAGATGTTAGGTCCTGACCCATAGTTCAGGCTTCACAGTACACTACACTACACTATACTCAGAGGAATTGTAAGAGACAGGAGAAATAGGATGGATTTAAAGAGTTCCTCTATTTCTCATTAAACAGCTTTATAGGAAAAAATAATATGTATTTCAAGGGGGTAAGTGTCATGTTTTTTTCAATTAACTTGAAACTCATGTCATTATTTTATGCCTATACACCTTTTAAAAATCCCAGTATTGACAAATTGCATGTTGCTGCAGGTGAGATCAATGTCTCCATGGAAAAGGAAATAAAAGCCTGATCATGTCAAGCTCGTCTTATCATAAACATATGGCTGGAGAGGCTTGGTGGAGGGATTGGAGGGAGCCTGTGTTCACTGGAGTTTCTCTACAGCCTCGGGCATCACGGGGGACCTTGAGGAATGCTACAGGCGTGTTGAAGGGTGAAAAGAGAGCGAGAGAGAGAGAGAAATCAGTAGACTAAAAAAATTTGGAGGTTGGAATAAGATCAGTCCGGTGTAGAGGAAATGGAAAATTCATCTCACGGTCAATAATCACCTTCATTTTCCCCACCTGACATGATAAATTCAAGACAGGAGTGTGCAGGGAAGGGAAGGCTATTTTCATAATAGAACACCTGTTTAAAAGTGTGTTGTTCGTGGGAAACATTCAAACCGAATGTCTCCAAATCCATGTGCCATACCCACTTACTGTAAATGAAGCACTGAATTTAAAGGAATAGCTTGGCATTTTGGCGCATGTGCTAGCCTTTTTGCTAAGTGAGCTGAGCAGATTACTACTGCTATCAGGCCAGTATTACAAACGTAAAGCTAAACATAGAAGAAGAAAAGAAAGGATGTAGCTACTGACATGTTTGGCTGCCACAAAGGTAGGTTTTTTGGAGAGAGAGGACACCCCAAGTTATAAGCTTACACTAGCAAGCTGCTAATTAGCAAGCCACATCTATAAACTGTAGAACTACTGAGCAACTGCAGCAACGAATAATTAAAGATGGCATGGTTGTAAATTAGATAAGTTAGAGGGTCAGCTATGTAACCGGAGCCTGGAATGTATGCTAGTGACCAAGTTATACCATCGCTCCCCGTTCAAGGCACGAACACATACTCGCTAATCAGTGCTAAGCAAATAAGTAAAGTGACATATTGAAATACTTTAAACCTAAATTGTTATGAAGAAGTTATGAGGAAATTTCACCTGCTGTGTGAAGAGGAAAACTATCCACGGAGACCAAAGCTGTTTTTTGTAGCAGGCTGTAAAAATGTGTTTTATTACTGTTAAGTTGGGGGTTTTAACATGAAAATCTATGTGGACTGACTCACGTTTTGGAACCAGTTTCAAGTGGCCACTCCAAGAAGCGCTGTTTTTTGGCACTGCTGAGTTGGCTTCGTTCTCTTCGCCCCGAAGGTTGCCACTTTGCCAGCAGCCAACTAGCATAGCTTAACATAAAGGTAGAGCTAGCCTGGCTGTTTCCAAAGCACACAAAATCTGGCCATCAGCAACTCAGAAGCTTAGTATTCAACAATACTGAATTATGTGGCACATTTACATTAAAAATGGGTGTAAAAACTATTATCCCCTCTACTGCAGCCTATTCACTGAACTATTTTTCTCAGGGAGTCAGGCAACCTGGCAGAGACTTCAGGTAGTTATTTCTGCCAGCTAATAATAGTCTGGTACATAGCACACCTCAAAATGGTGACTAGATTAAGCAAATGAAAGTGGCCCTTAATCTTTTTTATATATATATTTTACAGTGGTGTATTTTATGGGCCAAAGTTCACCTATTTACTGTTTGCTCTGTGTCAGAGTTAGTTCTACTCCTGGGGTTGGCTGACATCAAATGATAGAGATTTCCCCATATGGTCTTTGCATCTTAAAAGTTATACTTAGGGGTGGCCCACTCTTTTTGTTTGAAAGTGTGTTTACTTTTTCTAAAGAAGAAAGCACAGTTTTCTAGCCACTCTGTATCGAGAAGCTAACAATAAGCTAACAAGGCTGCATTAGCTGACTAAACAGTCCTTCTGGCTATTCATTCAGGTGTAAATGTTTCTGGAGCTTTTGACAGGCAAACGGGGGAAGTGCTTACAAGCATGGGGACATGTTTGCAGAAGGCAAGTGAGGGGCAGCCAATCACAAGAAAGTGGACTTTCTGGGACAGGAGCTAAAGTTGCTTGTGCCAAAGAGGGGAAGAACTAAGGTGCCACAGAAAGAGATGTTTTAAGACTTTTAAAAAAAAGAGTTCTTTGAATTGAAAGTCACGTAAAGCTGCACCAGTAAAGTCACAGAGATGCACTCAGAGTGCTCTGTAAGAGAAGAAAAGTGCTACATAAATACCAGTCCATTTTAGGATTACCATTTACTATACTAAAAATATTTAAAGGGAAATGAGCATAATGGCTCCCCCTTAATGTTTGTTATTTGCTATAAATACTTGAGAAGGGCATCAAACCTATTACCCGAGTCTCTAAAAGAAAGTAACATTTCCAATGATTGCTTAACTAACAGGGCTTATAGTTCAGGTGTAGAATTTCCTTGTTTTCTAATGCTCGCCTGGTTCCAGTTCTGCATTTCTTCATGCAGCTGATTAAATATCACATTCAGGTTATCTTATCCCACAACTTGTAATGCATTCATCCTTCTGTCTGATAATGAGCTTGTGTGTTAACTGCATGTGGTGTATGGCTCGCAGAAAGAGCCTCTTGTTGGAGGCCCAAGCGTGCATTGGCTGAGATAACATGTTTAAAGGATGTGTTTGAGCCAATCCACTTTGGGGAAAACCTTGTGTGGGATTAACACTGGCATGCTGATGAGCTTTGCTCAGGTGTTGCCAGAGGCACCGTGATAATGGTCAGAGCATGCAAAATCATTCTGAGCGCTGATAATTCAGGAGGAGTTAATGAAACACACACCAAACTGCACAAATTGTCATGATGCTCAGGCTCATCATGTGTGAAGCAGAGACATCATACTCAAAGGTGAGAGGTCAGAGACACTTTCTTTGTGCAGGAAATTAAAGGCAGCCATCACAGCTGACCCTGAGATTGCTTCTCCAGAGAGCTAAATCCCCCCTACAAAGCACAAAAACAAGGATGTACTCAACAAAGCGTACAGTTCCATGAAAGATTTCGTCGTTTTGAACTCTTTGATATTCGTGTATATTGAATATTAACTTAATTCAGAATTATTTAAAGCCATTTAGAATTACATGACAGCCTAGCAGCAGAGTGCTTAGAAGATCCATTTTGTTCTGATGCGACTGCCTGGTTTGTGTTGAGATTTGCCCAATCACAGTCCCTCCCCATCCACTCTGCCCCAGTTCTCGAACAGTCCCCATCTGGTTTGACAATCTGTTTTGATGGAAATCAGTTGTTTTTTCTCTTCTCTCATCTCCACTCTCTGCTCTTGCGATTTTTACTTGAAGCTTCCCTGCGATCGTGGCTCAGACGCTTCAGATAAAACTTGGGCATGATCACAGCCTCTCCAGAACCGCCACCAGTGCCTCACACTGCTCGCTGGCCCCGGGGGACTTGGGTCTTGTACAACAGGATCTCTTATATTTCAGTAAAATAGGACTTGGAGAATATGGAGATGGAAATTGAAGTTTTGGGGTTTTGTGCCATTTTAAAATGAAAAAGAAGCTTTTTTTTAACCATCAGATTTTTAAAAATCTTTTTCTTTTTAGGCTGTTTCATGTTATTCCTCTTTGTTAGTCAGGCTAATGGCCTTGAAGATCTTTACAGGAGCTGAATCATGTGCTCAGTTTTATTCCATTTTATCCAGATATATCATATTGTCCTCTTTGATTGCAGTTTCCTTCAAAGGGGAACAGTTAGTTACAATTTTTGCATTTGGTAAACTGAACCTTGAATTTAAATCAGCAGATAAAATTAACGAACCGTCCACGCCAGTGTTCGTTTTACCCGTTTCCTTTTGTCTGAATTCACTGCTGAATGCGGGGTGAGTTAATGCACTAAAAACTGTGTTAAATTTTATCTGGCTGCAAAGTTTTATCAGCTCTGCATACCTTTGGATGTCAGCGTTGAAAGAGTAAACACAGTTAAGAGAGTCAGCAAGAAAACAAGAGAGGGGAGTCGACTCCCCCTCATCGCCCCTCCCTTGACTGTCTCTGTGGAATAACTGTGACTACCATCACAAACTCTGTCTCTGTCAACAACTGCCAATGCATCTTCAGACGGTAAACCGTGATCAACGTAGAGAGACTCTTCCCAGGCAGAGAGGCGAGGAAGCAGAAGAAACAGCGCCTTTTTTTTTTCTCCCTCTCTGCAGAAGCATTGTGAATATTCTTTTGTGTCCTGCCTCCCTACTCCTCCCTTTTATATTGCAAAGTTTTTGGAGGTACTGTGCTTTTTCTACTCCCCAAGTGCATTCCCATCCCAAAACACTTTCTGTATCGGTGCCCCCTCCCCCCACTCCTCTTCCTCCTCCTCTTTCACCCTACACTTCTTGATTTTCCTATCTCCCACAGGTTCACCAGATGATACCACTGCTGCAACGCTCCTTTTGTCTTTCTGCTTCCCGTCTTGGCACATGAATTTTTTGGTTCTGACTTTACTTCAAAGAGGTTTTAAGGCAGCCCATTCTGCTTTTCCTGTCTTTAATGTGTATGTGCAGGAAAAAGACACTCAGAGAGCTTAAGTACACTGAAAAAGCCTTGCAATGTACAGCTGTCAAACATGACTCAGACCTACAAGACATATATGCATGGATGCAAAGACAATCAAACACCTCTCTATGGGTATATTTCTGGCATATTCTGGCGCTGGCAGGCTTCCCTTTGTCTCGTGCTAGGGAGGAGAGTCACGGGGGTTGATGATACACCATATAGCACCTTAAAACATATTCTACATCAAAAGGTTTGCCTGTTCTTTCCTGCGTGGAACCGTTTGGATTCTTAGAGCACAGTAAAACAGTTCAGTTAGCATGGGCAGAAAAGGAATAAAAAGAGTGTTTGATCCACGTTCGACAGTGTGGGCTGCATTTAATCCTTCCTACAGACTAAACAAGAATCCTGTTAGATTCACATCTTATTTAAAATAGCATGGCTTTTAAAGTGGCGCCCCAGCCACTCCCACCCCTCCTCTGTATCTTCCTTCATCAGCTGTCTCAGGTGTTCCTGCATTCATGTGATTCAATAATTCAAAAAAAAGGGGGGGCCAGAGTAAGAAAGCGAGTCCTTGTGGCCACTCCCTGCACCCTCAGGCTGCTCTTCTTTTATCACAGATTGTTCTTCCTTTGCTCCAGCGTGTGTGATGCTATTCTTTACTTCTCTGCTGTATGGGCTGCTTGTGTTCAGCTAACAACAGTCCCCCACTGAATCAAATCAGCAGATTATAAGAACATTCAAACGGACCAAACTGGCTTCCAGGAGAGCTTAAATCAATCTAAAGTTAAAACTGCAGAGAGAGAAGCCTCGGGATATTTGCAGAAAGAACGCAGATCTAGACACTGGGGGAGGGTGGGAAGGTGGGTGGGGGACGAGAGTTAACCGAGGCTGTTTTGGGTAATAACAGTGTGAAATGCCACTGTATCAATTACTGAATGATTGAGGGCAATCCGACTGTGTGTGCTGCCATTCAGCAGGATAGAGGGGGATATAATGGATAAACAGTGATTATGCCGAGCCCTCCAGATTGAGAATGTTCATATTTACAGTCTGACACTAGGACAACAACAGCTGTATTACTGCCTGTCATTTATGCAATATGTATTTCTCTGCAGCGCGTCTCCAATTACCTTATTCTTATAAGGAGCAGAATACAGTAAACTGTCCCTGCTGAAGCTGATAGATTGTGAGCTTTTCCAGGAAAACTGTTGTCATCTATAGTATTCGGTTTGGTTTGACTTATTTTCTCTGAATGACAAACTAATTGACCTGTATGCCACATTGCTACAGCAAGTCATGGCTTAATACAGTATTTGTCACTGAAATCCGGCTTTAAACCTGCCTCATTTCTGCTTGAAATTCCAAAAGGGGCAGCTTTCATCTGCCAGAAGCCAAACCTACACCCTCCCACCTCTGTCTCCCTCTGTTTTTGTCTTTGTCTCTCTCGCTCTGCCTAACCCACCACCCCCTGCTTAGTTAAGCTCGCTAAGTGATAGGCCGTGGCATGGGCTTCTTCGTTCAAAAGACAGGCACATCATTAGGGAGCTGGTGAGTGCGGTTCCTGCCCCCAGGGGAGGGATGACAGTCCGTCACTGCCGTGGGGCTTACCTTACTTTGGACAACAGAAATCAAAGATGGTGCCGTGAAATTTGAATAGAATAGGATGAAATACTCCCCCTACTTAATTCTACTGTTGGAGGAGAGGTGGAAAAAGCCCTGACCATTTTGAAGTGGTAATGATTAATCATTGAGTGATGGCCGGGCCACTTCTTAGAGTGTGCGTTTGATGTGAGTGTGATTTTTGGGAAATTAGTGTAAATGGGGAAATAGTGTCGTCAGCAGTAATTCTGGCGTAAATGAAGAAGTAAATCTATTGATAATGCACATGCAGGACCTTTAACGCCACGCATAAACCCTCTTAAAATGCTTTTATGATGTCACAGCGGGACACGTCTTTTCTGGAGATGAACAAATCTTTTGAATTTGCCTTTTGTTTGAGTCTGCCATTGAGGATCTTTCAGCATCTTTGGTCTGATTGTGTCATAGTTTTGATCAAGCTTCTGTGCAATACAGTAGTGATCTGCTAGTATTCATGCCAAACAAAGACACTTATTCTGACTGAACAGCAGTAACACAGAAGGCAAGTACAGATCACAGACCTTGAATCACTTTACTATTGTATTGCTCCTTTCACTCCAATGAGTCAAAGCACTTACTAGAGAGACTAATACATATGCAAATACATGAGATAAGGATCTGGGTATTAAAAATCATTGGGAAGGTTTTTCTACTGACTCTGGTCTGTGTCATACGTGGCCTAATGGTGGATTTACAGTTACAGCTCACAGGGTACTTTGCAGTTTTATAATATAATATGATATGATGGTCATAATACGAGCTATAATGTGATGCTGGAAGACGAGGCAGGTTATGTTCTACTGAAACAACAAAATCTAAAATCAGTTGATCCTGCTAACTTCTAGCAGTATTTGCAGGACTACACTGTATTTAGTTGTGACTCGATACAAATTTTGGTGACCGTTAAGAAAAACGGAGAATGTAACATCGCGTTCGCAGGCTGACGACGAGATGGGATTCTTAATAAATATATTTTTTAAACTTATAGCATGTTTGAGGTCATCGTTTTGTAGCAGGGCGAAGGTCCAGCCGTCATCGTCAGACAACATTTCTCTGCGATCTTCTGAATTCTCCATGCTTCTTTAATTCGCCTTTGCACTGATACATTTACAACAAGGAGGTCATGTTTTTGGTAGCCTGTGCATGTGTGTTATACTGTCAGTACTGTGAATGAATTCTGGGTCATGATAACAGTCTATTAAAATCTCGCGTAAAGGTCATTTTTTACAAAAAGCCTTATAATCTAGAAACTTTGATTCTAACTGCAGTGTGCATTGTCAACATATAGAAAGTACAATATAAAGATTTAAAATATGATGTCACATTTGACCTCTCACCTCTCCTTCAAGGTCAATAGATTGATCTGAGGGTCAGATTGATAATAATGCTATATTGAGCTGTTTATTAAAACTATCTTTCTTACTGCCGTTGTTTGCATTGACAACATACAGACATTTAGGGAATGACGTATGGGGATTCAAAATATCGCTCTGTTTTATTGTGACTTTGTTCTGTACACTGCTGTAACAGGCCATAACTGTTTAAATAAATAACATTTTGAATACATGTCAAATTTTTCTGAATAGATGTGTAATAAAAAATCTTTCACTCAATATGTATTACTGAGCGATTAAACATTTAAATGAATGCTACACATGCTGTATAATCCACATAGATGAAAATCATTGTACTCAAAAGTATGTCAAATATATTAAAATGGGTTTCAACGGGGCAAATAACAAATGCCTTAAAGTATGTTTAAAAAGAAAAAACTAAATGAATATATTCAAAATGTCAAGTAAAGTAAATCACCATATTAAACTCTATGAGTGCTTCAGGTTTTGTTTTTTGTGTTGTTGTCTCTTCTTTCAAATTCCAAACTAGTCCTGATTCTTGGTGCTTTTCCGTTGTATCCTTTAAATTCTTTAACTTTAGTGATGCGTGGTGATATTTTGACAGTTATATTTTGATATTGCACAGGATTTGTCATCATGGAGTTTTGCAGATTTATTTTTTGTTCACTATTGGGTTCTTTTTTATTTTACACTGATGTATTAACAAATTCATTTCCTGTCCCATGGTTCTCAATAGCGTTTTTTTGATTTCTCTTCTTTGTGTTGCTGTTTGCTCTTTAGCTGTGATTGCAGTCTCAAATGGTAAGACAGACTGAAACATAGGCTTGATGTCCACAGCTACTTTACTAGGTGTGATCAAAAAGTTTCACCAGCCAAAAGGCACAAAGCAAGCCAGTTTTAAAGCGGTGTCCTCGTGAAGCACTTCAAGCATTCCAGGTTTTTTACCACATGCGGATCGCTCTCTGGAAGTCTCTTTCTGATATCTGCAGTCTTACCATGGACCTCAAACTTGCGCTGAGAGCAAACATCAACTTCTTCAACAAACTGACCCAACATTCATGTCAAAGATCATTACTAGTGGTGAAAGCTGTGTCACTGGCTTTGACCCAGAGACCCAAGAGCAGTCTGCAGTGTCTAAGCCTGAAGAAGGAATCATCATCAGGTCAGGAATACCAAGAGTGTGTCTGCTGTTTTGTTTTTGTTTTTTTAACAATCACAATGAATTCATTCCCTGTGGTCAGGCTGTCTGTGCGAAGCTCCACTATAAGGTCCTGCAGTGCCTGAGCGAGAGCATTTGGCTCAAACTCCCAGCTTGCCATCTTGCTCCAGGTTACAGTACAATTTAAAAGAGAGAAGTTTCTTGGCTCCGATGCTTCATAAAGGAGCCCTGAAGCCACTGCAGTCAAATTCAAATGTGATTTTAAATTATGGAAACAATTCATTAAGAAGATACTCAGTCAACCTGTCGCTTAATCTGATCACTCTTTCTATTTTTAGGTCCAAAACATCCATCTAGACAAACAATGTAGGTTAAAGGCAAAAACATTACATTACTTTACAACCTTATGTGACCCAAACTGCAGTTTCATGTGTCACATGTGCCTGTAATCATCTGCTCTATTCTTTCCCTTATCTAATTCAAATAATCAAACAATGCTACTTAAAATATTTTCAGTGGAATTTCAGCTTTAAGAAAATCTTCAGTTTCCAGAAAAATGCCGAAAAATGCCGAAGCTTTATTATCTACTTTAAAACCTCTCATATATTACTCATTATCATCATCAACACTCTTCTTCAACATACTTCTTAATTAGTAGTTTGTTCCTAATATGGCCATTATTTTTCTTGGTAGCATATGTTTGTTTATCCATGCATAGTCTCTGAAAATCCCAAATCACACCTAACAACTGCACACTAAAGCCTCTGCACAGATAGTAGCTAACCAGTGAGGAGCTACACTACGAGGGTGACTGACTACACCACTGAATCTTGATTTAAAACATTATTCAGTGGAACCGTGGGGATTAAAGGACCACCAGCAGTGTGATCTATTTTGGCTTCTGAACGCAAACGTGTTCTCTGGGTGGTTCTCTGCTTGCTTATACACATGGGAGTCTTTGTCAATGTTAATTGGCCGGCATACCGACCAGCGAAGTGGAACACAGCTTCCCGAACACATTGCGCCTTGTTTGCTACTGAATAAATCCAAATGTTACTGTTCCTCAGACACTGGAAAAGCCACTGGCAGCCCTGACAGACCCAACAGGGCAGTTTAACCTGTGATTTTGCACCTACTTGCGGCGCACTGGTCAGGGGGTAGTCGTCAGCATGCTGATTGCAGGTTGTAGAGAGAAATCATCAAGCAGAACATCCTCTCCTTCACTAATAGCCAGATCTCAATTCCTTGACACTTAATTCATCTCAATTTATTGTGCTGTTTCCATGGAGAAACTATTAGCACATTAGCTGTGTGCCGGTTCTAACCATCACGAATCACAGAAAGAAATCAGTCCCGTTCTCAACTATTTCACGGCACCCTGCGTATTTGTCGGAAGCTGCTGGGTGGTATTGGCAAGAAATGCCCCCGTTTAATGTGTAGTGATTCTTTCGGTGGCATTTTGCCTCCTCCTGTTGTCTCGCCTCTCTTATTAACATGCACTTAAATTCCCTTTGTTCTCTCAAGTGCTCATTAAAGAATTCAGTGCCTTCTGATGTCTATAGTTTTACATAATTAGAACCCAAGAGGGTTCCACATGTGCACTAAAGTTCTCCATTTGTTTTACTCTGCATTAGAGGAGCAATTTGTTTAATTTCTCTGGAGTTTAACCTTGCTGACTGTGATGGAAAAGCACCTGCAAATCTTGCATTCAGTCAGATCACTGGTGAGAAAACGCTGCTTGTGTGTGCTGTCTTCCTTCTGTGATATTATCCATACCCTCAGCACTCATTCACATATTCATCAGCATATGATATATATTTTATTATACATGTGTAATGCTATATCCTTAAAGGCGTTAAAGAACAAGTTGCTGATCTTTGTATATACATAGCTATTTTATAATTGTGATACATGCACATTTATTTTTGTTAAATCAAAAATACATTTATTTTATAACATGCTGTCATTGTATCTGTGTGGTATAATATGGTGAATTCAAATTTGACCATAACAAACAGGCAAACCTTGTTCTGACCAAATGGACAGATATGTATTCATTTTTTCAAGTATGAAATCTTTTGGTGTTGATGTTAATTAAAACTGGAAGCTGTTAACATTTTTGTTTCTCATGGTCACACTTGGTAATTTTTGAAAAACCAAAGGTTAGGACCGTTGTGAAGTGTTGTTGGAACGGTTGTCCGGAAAAAAATAAAATGTGCAGCACACTGAAAACACTAAAAATTTGTATTGAGCTAACATAATTATTTAGTATTCTCATACATGTTCAGTGTGAGGATCCTCATCTATGGCTGGATTTGACATGGATGATCTTTCTGTTCTTACTTTTTTCATCTTTTGCTGTTATTCTGTAATTTAAATAAATAAATAGAAACATACCCAGGTAGCTACAATTGAAGACAATAGAACAACCACAGTACAGTGCAGTGGTCATTAGTGAGTAACTACCAACTAATTTAATGTATATTTTTCTAATAGCAGTAGAATCTGTGAGACAAATTAGTGTCGGGAGGTTGGGGTCACGATGGTGCTGGGATCACGAAACTTTATTCACTCTACAGAGAAAGTTTGAGACTACAAAAGTTAAATTGACATGGTTTATAAAAAATCTGTGTCTTGTTATAAACACAATACTTAACCTAACTGGTGCTGTTCAAGAAACATTTACCAGACAGAGGCGAGGGATTCCCTTCCATTGTTTTAATTTCAGATCACTGAGACTCGGCAGGCAGATGGGGGTAATTCAGTACTTGGAAGATCAGTGGTTTCGATCCCTGGCTCCTCCAGTCTGCATGTCAAGGTGCCCTCAGGCAAGATACATGTTGCCTGTGTGTGACAGGTGTGTTAGACACTTAGACACATAATAAAAAGTCCTATATGAATGTGTGTATGATTAGGTGAATGAAACTTGTAGTAAAAAGTGCTTTGAGTGTTTAGTTAGAACAGAAAAGCACTATGCAAGTACCAGTCAGTTTATCGAAGCTAAACTGTGGCAGTCACTGACTGCAGGTAGATAGTTCACATGAAGACAGGTGAGCTATAGAAGCCTTTGTTTATTCATTAGTAAAAAACAAAATATACAGTTGCTTCTTAAACTTAAAATCATTTCTGTGGCTCGATTTTTCATCACTGCAAGAAAAAAGGGTCGGCTTCTCATGTAAGCAAAGTCACTTCTATTTACACAGCACATTTAAATCAACTGGAGCTGACCCACAGCACTTTCCAGGCAGACACATTTACATTTCAGGTCTCCAAAAACTCAATTACAAAACATAAAACTCACTTGAGCAAATAATGTGATGAAAAAAAAATGAAAGGCAGAGCAAAAATAACAAGGATGTGATGTGATGATGCGAAATGCGATATATACAAATTAATACCTAAAATAAAGCTAACAATAGAAACACCAGTTTTAAAAAGAAAGCGCAGTGAGCAGACATTCACACTGGACTTGACAGACTTGAATAAAGCAAGTGAAAATACGCAGATCTTTAGTTAAAACTGTCAATTGGGGCTGGCAGTCTATTCCAAAGCCTGGAGGCAGTAACAGCAAAGGCACAGTCACCTTTAGATTTTAGACGAGAGTGACAAGGGCACGGAGTGAAAGTGTTGGCAGGATGACCTTAGTGATCTAAAGGTAAAATATAAGAAGAAATACATTTAAAAATTAATTCTACGTTTCACAGATAGCCAGCCCAACTGAGCTAAAAACAGCGATGACTTAATGTCTTATTGAACCAAATGTTGTTTTATTTGTATTTTTCTTCAGAAGTCAAGCAGCTGAGCTTTGTCCTGATCGCAGTGGAGAAAGAGTGGAAAGGGACAATCTCACATACAGAGAGTTACAGTAGTGCAGCTGTCTTGGTTTTAGTGAGGGTTCTCAGTTGGTAAAAGCTGCCCTTCACAACGTTAAAGTGTTAAAAGTGAAGCAACTGTTCATAAAAACACCAAGATTTTTAAGTACAGTTAGAACATATGTGAATACAGGAATGAGTGCCTTTGTTAGGACAGTCATACAGCTCTGGAGGCAAATAAAAAAAACTTCAGTTTTGCCCTCGTTTAGATCTGATCTATGATCTGAAATCATCCAAGCTGCCAGAGTATCTACACAGAATAGTCACTGCCAGGTGTGGCAGAGGTTAACAGTAATAGTTAATATTTTGTTTCTGAAAGATAGAGCCAAGGGGCAGCATGTACAGTGAAAACAGTAGGCCCTAGAAAGGATTCTTGAGGGACGCCACATTTAGCAGAAGCTGGGGATGAAGAACAGATTCCTGTTTGTGAGGAAAACCAATGTAAAACTTAATCCTGGGAACAAATTTCATGCACGTGATGTTTTGAAAGAAGGTCCTGGCTGATGGTGTCAAACACTGCGCTTAGCTTGGGAGTGATATAGCGGCACCGGAACCAGAATCAGCAAATAAAAGGATGTCATTATAAACCTTTAAAAGTGCTGGGCCTGCTTCTAGAATTAGACTGACATTTGTTGAATATGTTAAAAATATTTAAATAAGAGGAGACGTGACGAGAGGAGAAAACTTTTTCTTAAATCTTGGCAAGGAAATGTAACTTGGAATGGGCCTGTAGTTACTGAGGACATCAGGTTTTCATTTCTTTTGGAGTGGCTGTACAAAAGTATAGTTAAAAAGGAAGGAATGACTCGATTGTCTAAGCACTCGTGAATTATACTCAGAATAATGGGGGATACTGTGGCAAAGACTTGTCCTAAATGACTGTGGGTGAGCCTCATGTGCGAAATCAAATAAGACAGCTGGGTGGATGAAGCTGGGTGAAAGCGATGGAGCTCGCTGACTGAACTGTGTGTGTCTCTGAAAGTTCTTAAACTGGCAGTGAAATGTTGGATCTAATGGCGTTCCTTTTGTCATTGAAGAAATCCAAAAACTCCAACCTGCATCGTCTTCGTGTCTGCTGAGCTCCCAGCTTCTCCTCATGGCACGTCTGCGGTGAGTTTGAACACAGTGCGTACCTCGTGAAGGAGCCATTCATTGCTTCAGCCAATATTGAAGACTCTCCCCTCAGTAAACTCTAAGCCAGGAGGAGAAAACTGTGGTTTGCCTCCTTCTTTCCTCTCCTCTCTTCTCCATCCTGCAGGATGAATGAAAGGAAAACATTTGGCTTTGTTTGCCATCCTACCTCCGGAGCCAACATGACGAGCAGGGACACGGAATTTATTCAAAGCCATGCCCCCCTCAGCATCTTTTTAGCATATTTTTGATTTGTCATAATTTTTCTATTGAAGATTCAAAAACCAATACACCTTTCACGACCCTTCCTTGTCTTACAGCTGTGCAGCGGTAAGGGTGAGCAGTACACTACATATATGTCTGTGTGTTTATGTCCTGTCACGCATGTGTGCTGACAGTTTGACTGTAGTTCGTGCATGGCGGGGAGGTCTGGACCACTGAGATTGTGAGGTAGGGAGGGCATTGATGCCACGTTCCAAAGTGAGTGGCCCGCCGAGGAAAACAATAAAGCACGAATGACAGGAACAGATGGCCTTCTTTATTGTCCCCTGAAATGCAAACACTGAATATCTTTGCTTGGTGGGTGGCATCATTATATATTTATTTTCTCCCTCCTGTCCCTCTCGCCGCTAATAGCACTAGTGGCTGGCACCCACCCACATTTAAGACTAAAAGGCCTGATAGAGGGTTGGAGCCAGATGCTTATTATTGGTTGCTTGAGATTTAATGGGCAGTGACATAGAACAAAGATGACAAGGGGTGGCACAAATGTCCAAGCAGTTGGATACGTGTGCACAACAGACAGGGCATTTGTATGCAAAACACGCAACAGTACAGCATCACAGAACGAACACTACGTCTTTGTCTAAAATATCTCACTACTTACTACCTAGTGCAATGTACCGTTTACTCTATGAGAAATAATGGGGACTGCATCATGTCAAAATTCTTAATGTACTCGTCACCATAGAGTAAGTTAATTATGGTGGTTGAGATGTAGGGATTATGAATGAGGGAGGGAGGGACAGCAAAAATATCGGTGTCTTCAAAATAACGCTGGACTTTTGAAAAATATGAGTTTAAATCACCACCTAATGTTTGTTAGAAGCCTCTACAGTGCTTAAAGAACTTATATGTTATGGACCTAAGTTTCTACAGGATCCAATCCGGTCGTTAAGTCTGACGTCACTAGCCGTGTCTGGGCCTAAACTCCGCTGCAGGTCCATATATCAAACGATCACTATGGCATTACTGAGAGTTGAAAAACTGTCTAAAGTCTTCCATCTTTAATAAAATGATCAGCGTTCTGCTCTACCAGGTGTAACAATTGAGTTTAACATCCAGGCATCCATGAAAACGGAATTTATGACATTTAACGGAGTTAGAAGTTAGCAGGAAGTTAGCTCGCTAGCTTCTATCGAAATACAATATAGCATGTCCTGACTGCGGGGTTTTGAAAACAAATTAAAACGTACAGCTCTGTTATCACTTCCAACATAAATGAAGACAGAAAACTAAACAGGAGTGATGTTTGTAGGGTTACTGAAGTTTGGCTAGCTGGTATATAATGATGTGCTACGTGACCGCTAGCGACACAGCTATGTTAGCATAATATAAACAAGCTAACTTTTTTTCCACTCGATAAAAGTTAACGTGAGTGTTCTCGGTGGTCAGGAACAAATGTAATCGCATGGCAGGATGCTGTAAAAGGATCAAACTTCAGCCAGGAGAACAACTGAGATAATCCATCCACAATACGAGGTTAGTCATTCATATACTGCTGCATGGGATGGGCTGTAGTTACATCCTAAGGTTTTAAAAACTGAGCTTAAATAAATGATTAGCGGTAATAAAAGCCGAGGGAGGTCATCAGTGATCACTGACTGTTTTAGGAGCTTTTGAGATTAAATAGAAGAAATACAAAACATTAAATATGTTAACAACACAAAAGCTGTATTAAATGCAGACTACTTTAGGCCCGGAAGTAGGATTCGTCACGTCATCACTAAACGACCGGATAGTAATCTGCAACACATAAATCTGCTGAATGACATATCTAACAAAGTTAAGACTACACTAGTTGTGGTTTTAGTCTGTTGTCTTTTTTAGCACCTGGTTTAAAAAAAATCAGTCATTGCAGTTAGCGAAAAACATTATCTTTCATGGTGAAAATGAGGGACACTTTCTTGTCCTTGCTAAACATATTGCTAATAAAAAAAAAGCAAACTAGCTTACTAAGCCCAGAGGATGGGCAGGATAATACTCCCTTGCAGACACACACACACACAACTGTGGACACCATAAAGGAACAGTTGTTCTTATAGTATTTTCAAGTCCCTGTTGAGTCTGCTTGGAGGACACTGGAGCCCTTGTAGTGTAGTTTCAGGTTGGATGGTGTGAGCCAGCCTTTTTCCTTTTTATTATTCTTCCAGGATAGTTAAAAGTCTCAGTGAAAATTCATTTTTTACACTGTTAAATGGAGTGCCCGTCCCTCAGGTTTTCTGTTGGACATTTAGAATAACTATTCCTTACTGACACCCTATAGACATCATAAAACACGATGACAAATGTTTGGAAATAGCTTGATAAAGGTTAAAAACAGGTTATAATAGTCAAATATTTTCAAAAAGTCAGACACTTAACACAAAGACGTATTTTGTTTTTCAGTCATGGGCAGGTCTCAGACTAAACAGTGTCGTAATCCTGCGTTTAAGTAAAGTCAGCTCAGTCTAAATGATACTGTAATATGGAAACAATTAAAGGCAGCTTTGATTTGGATTATGGGGATTACAAGTTTAAGCTCTTCATTACAGAGTCCTTAGCAAAGATAACTTCATTTTACTGCAGTAATCCAAAAGGGGAATCCAGAGTGTGAGGATCTTTTCAGTCGTGTTATGTTAAAAATACAACATACACCCACGTTTCCAGTGATTTGTAAATTATTTAAAGCCAATGTTTAATACATTTCAATCGCAATGCAATATAGTTGCATATAGTTTTCACATTTGTTGAAAACTATATGCTCGTCTTTGATTTGATGTTGGGAAAAGTTTACCACGGTGTTGTATCATCTCTTCTTCTTTTAAACTCTGTAACTGAGGAAAATAGTTGCTGTAGTATTGGAAGTAGAATGTTTTATACAGTGGAGGAAAATCTGAGCCCCTGCTGAAATTGTTTGCTCACTTCTAAAGAAATGAACACTCCCTAATTTTTAGTTTATTAGAGAGACAGAAGAGGAAAAAAAATACAATAAATAAATAAAAATCATTTTAAAAAATCACACAAATTACATATTGATTTGCACGAAATAATGAAGTAACTATTTGATCATCTATACCCATGCAGTACAAAGATTACAATCAATGAATCAATCAATTACAGATGCTCCACATCTCAACTTGTTATGTCCATAGAGCGCACCCATCCACAAAATCAATTTCTTCTATTCCAACCTCTCCACAAAACCTCCACCAAACCTGGCGGCCGACTACAAGAAATGTCTTACAGCGGTGCAACAAGGATTCCTCCACCAAGTACAGTTTCAAACTTTCATGTAATGTGGGGTTTATTTTATGGATTTTTGGTTCATAAGCTCTCTCTCTCTTCATAAAAGTGAAACTACCATAAAATTAGAGACAGTTCGGGGGTTTTTTGGAGGTGAGCAAATTTACAAACTCAGCAAGGGATAAATAATTATTGCTGGCTTTTGAACTGTGCAGTGATAATAAGGTGATCTTTATTCTCCTCAGTCAGATATGAGTTGTGTGATTTGCCAAATGTATTTCAAATTCTCAAATTTTAATTTAAAATAACTTTTCAGTTCATTTTTAAAGGAGCTATTTCCCACAGAAGATGACACCAAATCTAGATTTTATTTGTTTACCAAAACCGATTTTTTTTTTTTTTTAAATTCCACTATTACTTTTTTTTCCCAGCCTTTTTTTTCACTGCTTTGCCATCTGAAGGACTGGAGATCACAGTGAATCTATACTTTTTTTTTGGTCTTCTTCTCTGTACACAGAGATTTCTCCGTATTCTCTGTTTTTTTAAAGATATTATGTACGATCAGTTGCATAATCCCCACAATATTGCAAAGTTACACTGATATTTCCAATCTGTATATTCTTGCATTCAGTATTTCACAATGTGAACTTTTCTCCAATGAGTGAAAAAGATCGGTGCTTCCTCCAGTCCTTACATCAGCGTGCCCTTGGTCATGATGTTGGAGACAACCCCAGTGCATCCATTGCATTGTGAGTGTGCATGTGATAGCCAGAAAACTCTTAAAAGTACACAATAAAGCACTGCGCTGTATCAATGCGTGTGCTCAGTTAGAGTAGAGGATTACGGGGGCTTTTTATCCATTACCAGTCATGACTTCTGAAAGACTCAGCCTTTTGGACAACATTAACATAAACATTTTAGCAATTATTCTAATTAGTTGTGAGATGTCCCCCCCCCCAAAAAAAAAAAAAAAAAAAATTAAAAAAAGTTTCAGAATTTGATAATGTTGATCACATTTTATTGATTTTATACACATTTTAAACTGCTTCCCAGCTTTGGAGCTGCAAAACACACCGTCTTCACAACAATTTGTGATAACAGTTGTTAATTATGGGCTGAGAAAAGTAACACAATAAACAATAAAGTGATTAAATCCAAGAGGAACCTTTACAAATACCCACGATTTACACACAAAAATGTTTACAACAACTACTCATGCTTATTTGTGTATGGTTGAACACCATCCATTATATTACTTTTGTATTTTATTTTTATTAATGATCAAGCAAAATGTGAAAATTCAATAGAAAATCTATACAACTTCCCTTTAGACACACTCCTGTCCTTATTTAAACCTTTACCATGGATCGCTGCTTTCTTGCTTTGCTGATAGATGCAGAAAACATGGGATTACTGTAAACTGGATCAGGCCTCACCTGCCACAGTTTTTCACTAGGTGAAAAATGCCGTCCACTTTTGCATTATGGAACAGATGAATGTTCAGCTACAACTGAAATGTACACGTTTTCACATTCATTACTGTCTACCTCAGTTATGAACTTAGATGTACAAGCACTGAAGGTCGACGTGATGTGCTCTGTACCTCATATACCACTATTTCTCTCATGCATGATTCAACGTTAAAGGCAGACCTCAAGGTGACTATGTTCTTGTAATGTGTTAATAAAGTTTAAAAGAAAAAAGACAAATACTCTACTGAAGCTTTATGTTTACATTTTGTTTGATTACTTCTTCTTTAGCCTTTACTCATCCCTCTGCCTCCTAACGTTGCTCATCTGTTTAACACAACTCCCTTGCTTCCTTCTGCGCATTTTTCTTTCCTCCTCTGTCTTTTATCTTTTGCCAGCCCTCCCTCTCTTATCTAGCTCGCTGTCCCATTACCTCTGTTTCCTATCTCTCATTTTTGTCCCTCCCACTCTTTTTACACCTTCCTCTTGAACAGTAACATAGAGGTGGCCGCCCTGGTTTCTGCTGGGTTCATTGCTCCTCTCCCTGATAATTCCCCTGTATTAACTGGCTGGAGTTATTACCCGTTATATGAGATGTCTATGTTGAGAGCGCTTTATGAGATCCTGGTCCCCGTGGATAAGATGATGGAGTTGGTGAGTGCTGTCATCCCCCAGCCGTATAATGGCATCAGTTGGGAAATACACAATGCCATGGATTATTGATAGAGCCATATCTGCACTTCTGCTGACAAATTCTTGGCCTGGGTTGAAGGGGCACATAATCCTGAAGAATATCTCTGCTAATATGGTCGCCTCCATACAGTCACACCTCTGCTCTCTTTGGAGTACTTTGGTTTCTCTCCTCCCATGTGACGAATGATCAAGCATTCCCAGCGAGTCAAATGAGAGGCTGAAGATTTATTCCAACAATAGGCTCTCCTACACCGTCTTACATAGAAATAAGTATTATCTCACTGCTGCTGCCGCTACTCCACCACCACCACCCCATAAAAGATAGAATTTTATAACGAAAAGAAGAATGAAAGTATGTGAATGAGGAGGGCGTGCAGACCTTAAAGATGAGTCATTTGGTTCTCACAGGTAAATCTCAACATATGGCGAAAACATGAAGGTGACACAACAACGTGGCGAGGCAGGGATGCATCCTCTCATTAGCAGTTCACCACACATCCAGACAAGTAGCTAAGAAAGAAGGTAAACAATCCCGCGATCCCTATAAATAGAGTGTAGTAATTCTCCCGGCTCTCATTACATGCCTCCTCCCTCACTATTCCTCAATCTGTCTGATGTGCTGTGGTGGGATTCCAGCTCAACTGCGTTTAGTCGGCGTGAAGACCACAGGCTGGATTCTCAGTTATGGCCTTGATTTTTTATTTTTTATTGTATCCCAGATGCAAGCATTGCTCTCAGAAGTGTGTGTGGGGAGGGTGAGGGAGGGAGCAAGAAACAATACCTGATCAAACGCAACAGTTAACAAAGCTACCCCAGGGATGCTATGAATCTAATAAAAGAAGCCCACTTCTAGGGTTTTCGGATGCATCAGAGGCCGTGCCGTTCACACAGGCGCACAGGTCTTCCAATGCCTCCTCACCAAACCGGTCGCAACATATTTGCGTATTTGTTTCCGAAATGATATGCAAATGACCAGACAAGCATCTTCTTGTGAATTGCTCTTCATGGCTCATCTCGAGACTCGAGCCTCAGTAGCCATGCTGCTTTTCAGAGGAATATGAAATTACTATCACATTGAGGGAAATCAAAGTCTTGTTCTGCTGCAGTCCTCTGGGCAGCATTGTGCAGTATTGCTTTGGAAACGGGCCTAATTGGTATGTGTGGGCCAAACTCACCCCACTGCCTGAAACTAGCTGGCTTCATGTTCACAACAATTGAATTTGGAATCGGTGCCCTAGATTGTTTGTGTTTTGCAGTTAGGGTGTGTGCATGTTCCATCAAGAGCGCAAAGCTAATCCCAGTCTCTCCTGCGTCTATCATATTAGAATGTATGACTCTTGTAATTGCTTGATGTCTATTATAGCCAATAGCGTTACCCTTATATTTTTAAAAGTGGTGGGTGGATGTGGTCTCCTAAAGAAAATGGAGGGATTTGAGCTGAACAATTAGTGGCAGCTCCCATCTGACAGACCATATTTCTGCCTTTTAGCTCAGTGTATGGCCTGGCAGCACACCAGAATACAGAGAAAAAAGGAACATTAAGTCACCTATAATTTGCTTTCAGACAGTCAGAATGTGAAACAGACACATGACAGCTTAGTGATTCATCTAGTCCACGCACCATGTCTGCCGCCTGAACGATGATTGGCTCTGGCACAGGGCTTGACTCCACTATACAACCCAGGCGTGCAGGTTCGTGAGTCAAAACCTGCAATGTTGTCTCCTTTAATATGTTTTTTTTTTTTTCATTAACTACTGTTAATGAAATATCTCATTTTGAATTATGGAGAAAGGGAGGTTTCTTCTTTGCTTGTGTTTGCATTCTGTGGTCTCAACACAACCTTGCTGCGAGTGGTGCTGAATGAAAGCTCCCCTGTCTGCCTCTCACATCTCATCTGAGGCTGTAAATGCACAACGTGTAAATAATTTGGGAAACATATTAACTCTCATTCTGTTGTTCAGCAAAACCTTAAGCGCTGCTGGTAGTGTGCACTGTGCTCACCTCCAACATGGAGGTTTGCCGAATTAGCTTGCGCCAGTAAATTTCTTCCTCCCAAACGCACCATGGTGCAATATAGGGAGAGGGAGAATGTGATTACAAACAGTAAGTTATTGCCTCGGGCACAATTAAAACTTTGCAGACGAGCATTCCTGATTGCAAACTGAATCAGGTATGGTGTTGGTGGGACACGTTGCTTGTTAATTGGTTAATTACGGAGCAGGAAGGCTTGCTGTACCAGTATTAACTGGAAAACCTGCTCTACATTTTCTGTCAGTCCCACATGTAAGCCAGACACTGGGGCAGCCCCTTGACTAAAAATATGCTCATCAGCAATTTGGAGCTGTGTGGGCTGTCTCTCATCATGATGGAGGAGCTTTCACAAATGGGCCGCTTGCTGCTCGCGCGCCACAATGCTGTTCTTCAAAACATACAAAGACGTATTTGTTGCTGAAGAATCACTGATCCGTTTTCTTTTTTTAATTTAGAAAAAATAAATGCATTCATCTGTGTAATTAACCAGAAGAATAGTTGAGTCGTGTTGAGTTGTTTTTCTAGTAATTTTGAATCGAATGAAATTTCTGCAAACCTCCTTAGAATTTACTGGAGGTTTTTTTCTCATTTTTTTTGTTATGAAGCTGTTCTCTGCAAGATAAGGAATAAATCTGGTTAACCATGGACTGGCCTGAGGACTGTGAAGTGCACAGCACCAATGACTTCACACCATGACTTGCAGGTGTATTGCTTCATGCAACATGTTTCCGACAAAGTCTGGAAAAAACAGCCCAAGGCACGGATTCGCCACAAGGACAGTCCGTGCACCCGCACACATTCGCGGACACGCATGCAGAAGTGCACACCTCATACCTCTGAGGAAATGTTAGGATTTCTTAGTCAATGCCCTCACTGCCACAAATCCTACAGGTCTTACTCAGAGCCAGTGTTCACTGTTGCTTGAGTAAATCAGAAGTGTTTTCTGACTGCAACTGCATTTGGCTTTGATTAAAGCAATGCCATAGGCTAAAAGCTGTCCACATCCCTTTACGAGCATGCTATTCTGACCTTTCTGTTCAGCAACTCTTCTTAGGACTGAGGACTTGACACAACATGACATGTTGCCAGGTCAGTAAACATGGTGTTGCTGGCAACAGCAGCGAGTAGAAAACACACTGGCGATTTGATGTACACTTTGATTTCTTTTGGTGTTTTGGTGGAAAGATTGCATGAGGTCTGGTTGCTGATTGGCATGCTGATTATTACATATATATGTATGGAAAACTCATGGTGACAAATGCTTTTATTTTATAATTTTAGTAAATGTTTTGTTGCTAATTGCTTGGATTCCTGGCTCATGGCTTTTTATTCATGCACCTGCTCTCAAATTAAAATACCAGTATAATTAATCAGTTTTTAACCCTGTGAAAGCATGTCAGACATGTCAACACACTCTCCACTTCAGATTTGTAGAATATTTTTACATAATGAAGCAAAATTATGTTGTTTTTTGAATTAAAAAACAGAGTTAGGAATTGACATAATAATTAAGCATTTTATATTTTTATTTATTTAATATATTCTCTATTTATTTATGCAAAGATGTAAGCAGTGCATTAACTTCAGCTACCTGAACTAATGTGCTATCCTTGTATGTAAATGATGAGTCTTTAGGCAAGCATTTGAATTCAACACCAGCATTATTTAAAGTTTTTAATGACAAGCTCTGGGGCCAAGCTGAATATATAGCTGATATATTTTCTTTATCTGACAGCAATCAGGAAAAGGGGTCAACTCGATAAGCCAATCCAAGGTTTCCCAGTTATCTATGAACGTGTTCACATGAAGAAGGTGGCACTGGCAGTATATGACCAGTCAGAAAGATGGATTATGTGCTGAAAGCAGGGCGGCTGGCTTACAATGGAAGATAAACTGTAATATTTGAAAAATATGAAGAGGCTAAATACATAATATAGGCTGAAAGCAGCACGGTGGCACCAGACAAAGAAGCAGAGTGTGTATGAGAGGAAACGTATAGTATTTAAAGTGTCGTCTGCTTTAAGCACTCCAGTCAGTAGACTGGAAAGGCAAAAGTATATTAATAAAGTCTAACATGTTTGAAACCAGAAAGGAAAGACGTAGAAGTATTAGAGCTCTTTCATTAAACACGGGAGAACTGAATTATAATGGCGTAAAAGAATTACAAAGAAAGAAAATTTTAAATTAAAATTAAAAAGATAGAAAGATGTGTGTGAGAGAATTTCAGCCAAATTTTTAAAGCTGTATCCTGGTGGTCTGAGAGCATGTAAAGAATAAATGATTTGGACATAGGCTTAACTTGCTTGCAAATTTAAAATAGCCAAATGTCAGAGTTTAGAAGTGCTGAAAAAACTGTAGACCCTCTTACTATCTGCAAACCAAGATCTGAGGGATATTCTACGATATGAAAAATAATTTTCTGGAGATCTGATTTGTGAGTTAATGATGATTTCATACATGTCTTAAACATGACTGCTAGTGCAATTATTTGCAAAACTTTGCAAATCTGTCGGAGAGTGATTCCAGTCAGTCTGAGTTGTGCCGCGATATTTGAAGACAAGTTGCTTTCCACCAGGCAACTTATAGTATTGCCTCTGAGCAACCATTTGGTCACCGCAACTACTTGCAATTGCAAAAAGAAAAAGAAAAAACAAACAAACCCCAAAACACTGCGGTTACTGGGAAAGCACTGAGTTTTCCATCCTATGTTTTATTGTAGTGTGACTGAGCAATAACCCCGAACACTTCATTGTTCAAACCTCTGGTATTAGCTACTCACACCTAGCTAAACCACTACAGAAATCTGTTGAGCTAAGATTAGCTACATATATAGCGTCTTCTGACAACACATTTGTTCATTTAGTCAAATAATGTGTTTCAGCACAGTTAAGATTGGCTTATAAACAGAAGAAAAGAGAATTGTGAATTTTAATTAAGAGTTTTATAGCAAACTATAGCTCATTTTTAGCTTCTAAGCTCTCAGCTATTACAGACAGAAGCAGTTAGCGACGGGCTGGTGCACACGATGGCTAATTTGGCAGCTAAATAGCGGGTTATAGTTAAATAGAATGAGAATTCATTTTCAAATGAATGATATTTATATGTTTTATAACCTAATAGTGGGATGAAAACAAACTGTTCTCGAACAAGTTTTATCAGCTCAAAAGGTGATAATTTTTCAATCAGTGCTGGCTAAAAAAAACAAAACAAAACAAACAAAAGAAATAAAGAAAATTATTTTCTACTGCTATTTTTCCTGGCTTTGATACAAGTCAGGGCTGAGCAGTAGATTCAGGGCTTGTTAAGTCTGTTCGCTCATTAGCATGTTTGTATTACTGCTGATGCCTGATGATGATGGTTCTTATTAGACTGAACCATTCTTTAATTTAAGGTTGTTATCATTTTTCGGTTTTGTGTAACTTTCCTGATACAGCAGCATGTCAGAGAGGTCCAGTTAGAGAATTATTTTTTCCATAAGCATCTGCAGCCTCTGTGCGTGTAAATAAGTAATTACTGACCTTTTAATAAGGCCTGTTATTTTAATAAGATGATGCCAAATAATAAATTCTGTCTTTTTCCAGCAGGGATTCAGAATCATGCTTTATCCCCTCTTTAGCACAAGCATATACTCCTCACTGTCTCATTTCTGCTACATGAGAAGTAAGCAAATTAGTTATTACTAGAAAACCATCAAGTTATTTAGCATAGTGTTACAGGTACCGGGTGGCAGCACCTGTAGACAGCTATATATGTGTCCTGTAAACAGGAAAGAAATGATCAGACAGGGAGACGTGGCTTGCCGTTTCCTGAATACTCCGCCATTATTTATTCAAATTCACAATTATGCACTCCTTTCATTACTTTTACAGTATTACAACTGTGTATTTACTTATTCTTAACATAGCTCACACACACATTCTCCATAACACATTCCAATGTTATAAACATGACCAATTTTCTTGTAAAACTTGGTTCAAAATGAATTCCAACAGGACAAATCTATAAATCTCAAATAGCTTGAAAGAATGGTATAATCAGCACCATCTTAACATGTGCACTGAATTCACGGAAACACTTTATGGCAGAAACAAGATACTAAAACAATACAGAATAACGGTGGAGCCGATCACTAACATCACAGAGCATAGGAGGTGTGCGACCCAAACTAACATGCTAACCTTAGCATGCTGCTAAAGCCGTAAACAAATACTTACAAAAGTGTAATTTACTGTACTACACAATGTTGTACGCTTTCACTTTCCAACCGTAATGGTTAGTCTATGCTATATAATGGATGTGATTGCTATTATATTCTATTTCGGGCACGATACGAACCTGTAAACAGGAAAGAAATGATCAGACAGGGAGACGTGGCTTGCCGTTTCCTGAATACTTCGCCATTATGAGAAAACAGCGCGGAGCATGCGCTTCAGGCCGCTAACAACAGGCCAAACCATGGTCTCACACTGCCACCTACTGGTACAAAAATGGAGCGTCCGCTACAAATATCCCAGGGTAGTTACCAAGTTTCCTGTTAAAATTACTGTAGTTATTTAGGGCATTCCCAAATGGAAATATCACTTACATTGAAAGTGAAATTACTTAAATTAATTCACATAAATGTGATCACACATTAGTGGGTATCACAATAGCATATGTGTGCATACTTGTAGTTTACTTTCGGTCTGTAATGTTAGATTAGTGATACATTTAAGGTTAATAGGGGATGACGACAGAGATTTAGCAGCCAGTGAATGGATAGTGTAGTAGCAGTTATGCTTAAATGTGGATGGAGGATTGCACTTCAGATTTATGTTAGAGGTCAAAGACTGTTTTTCTGTCTGGTATTCAAAAGTCTTTGGCAAATGTTTGTTTCTGGATGTTGGCAGTCAGGCAATAAGTGATACTGCAACTAGATGCTGTAACCCGGAACCCTTCAGTCTCTCTGTCTCACTCGCTCCTCTGCTCAGTTGGAATTATTATTTCCACATTTCTTTTCTCTGTCTTTTTTTGTTTTCTGAAGAGTCATGCATTAGCTTACAAACCTGAGTGTGATAATGTTTTTGCCAGTCGGTCTGCAATCTGGCACCATCACCCACTGGCCCAACTAGTTCAGGGTTGCACAGGTACGCCAAGGTACCCACCACCCACACATTTCTCTTATCCATCGCCAACTCAGCTTGGATGAAATGTAGCTGCTGTTATTTCACTAATACAGGCCTGGAGGTATTGGTGGGAAGGTAAAAAAAAAAAAATAGGTACAAAGCTGCTTTCTGTAATGAGGCAAGAACAAGCTTGAAATGGAAATGGAAATCATGCTTAGAAGTTGCAAAATACAGTGTTGTTTGATGCATGCACAGGATTTTGGGAACCACAGTTACAGTCTTTAAATGGCAGAACCATTCTCTGCTTGTTGAGAGCACAACTGACCCCTTAGAAATGTGTAACATGCCTTTACCCAAGTACAAAATGGGTTTAGCACAGACATTCGGGTTTAAAAAGGATGTCAGATGAATACGTGTATCATTTAACAATAGGATGTGACTGGGGTTGGGGGAGTGCTGGCTGGGGTCTCCAGGTTTTAAGTGTTCAAATACCCTCCTTTGCAGGAATTATAAACCCTGTACAATTACAGCCTTGTACACAGTTTTGTTTTCTGATTCACTCTCCCCCTCACGCACTCTTAATCACCATGCTACCACTGCCACAACAACAAAATCTTAAGCTTGAAATCATACAACCCACACAGAGCGTTATCATCATCAGATAAAAGCATTGGATGATGTGAAGTAATTTATTGTGGCACTTGCTCATACTGGCACAGAGGGTTACATCATTGGCAGTACGAACTGGTGCCTCGCAGCTAATATCCTGTAGATTGATAGGATATTTTCTCCATGTCTGTCTCTGCCTTTTCTGGCTTCCCTTAACAATGCCAAGAGGGTATAGACTGTTGAGATTTGTGCACAGAACAAATCATGCTGTTGTTCTAGTATTGTTTGACAAACATCCAAGAACTCGGGGTAAATTGACTCAGACTTGCATATCATTCAGAGGTTTTGGAGACTAAATTGAAAGTGCCAGGGGTGAACTTGAGGCAGAGGGCGCCATGAATGGGCAAACTGATTTAGAAAATGCTGGACAGACAGATGGTGTGGCGAAGTAAAAACGCAGGGGGAAAAAGACAACAAAAAGGTAATGGGCTTGAGAAGGACCACAACAGAAAGAGGGGATGGCAGAGAATCCCCCTGGTGAAAAGTTGTTGTGCACCAGTGTTTTTAGATCTCTCATCCAGAAAACATCTTCAATTATAGCAGGAATAGCAACAAACGGTAGTCTCCTAATGTTGCAAACCGTCATTATGCAGAGCTGCCACTTTATCATTTGGCTCAAGTCAGAGTCCAAGCCCCTGGTTGAGGTTAAAAAGTTATGCATAACAGGATAAAGGAAAAATAGTCCTAATGATTAGAAAGCAAAGTTTATTAATGCATTTAATAGCATGTTGTAGCAACCCTGGGACTTTACAAGCTACAAAAGTTAAGGGGAAGGATGAATCTAAGTTACGTCTACAGAGGTGCCACAATGTATGCTATATACCGTATTTTTCGGACTATAAGGTGCACTTAAAATCCTTTAATTTTCTCAAAAATTGACAGTGCACCTTATAATCCAGTGCGCCTTATATATGAATTCTGGTTGTGCTTACTGACCTCCAACCGATTTTATGTGGTACACGGCGCTGAAAAATATCCCCAAAATGTTTTAGTACGACTTTGGTAAGCTATGCAGCCGCACCGCTTGATGGATTGTCGGAGCATTATGGCTACCGTAGTCAGGAGTCTCGCGGAGTAATCTGGGTCCAAAACTCAGTTCTCTTCAGCTCCCAAAGTCAAACGAACACTGTGGCACTGAGAGTTAAAAACTGCCTAAATTTTAAATTCTTAAATCTTTAATAAAATGATCACCGTTGCTGGTTTACAATATAACAATTAAGTTTAACATCCAGGCATCCATGAAAACAGAATTTATTAAATTTAACGGAATTAGAAGTTAGCAGGAAGTTAGCTCGCTAGTTTCCACCTAAATATATATAGCATGTTCTGACTGAGAGATTTCTGAAAAAATTAAAACGTACAGCTCTGCTATCACTTCCAACATAAATGAAGACAGAAATCTAAACAGCAGTGACATTTATAGGGTTACTGAAGTTGGACTAGCTGGTATATAATAATGTGCTGCTCCGTGATTGCTAGCGACACAGCTATGTTAGCATAACATAAACACAGTGAAGCTGGAGGGTAAATGCTAACTTTTTCCACTCTATGAAAGTTAATGTGAGGGTTCCCGATGGTTAGGGACAAATGCAATCGCATGGCAAGATCCTGTACATGGATCAAACTTCAGTCAGGAGAACAACTGAGATAATCCATCCACAATAGTTGGTTAATAGTTAGTCATTAATATACTGCAACAACATGGGAATAGAGCAGCTGCGAGAGAATTCAGCATTAATGAATCAATGGTACGGAAGTGGAGGAAGAAAGAAGAATGAGTTGAGTAAAGTTTGACTTATCTGACTGTTTTGTTTCGCTTAATGCGCCTTATAATCCAGTGCGCCTTATAGGGATGGGTATCGTTTAGCTTTTATCCGATGCCGGTGCCAAACCGGTACTTTTGAAATAGTGCCGGTGCTTAAACGGTGCTCAAACCGGTGCTTAAAGAATGGAGAACACAAAATTGGTCCAAAAACCTCTCATGTTCAGCTGTTTTTTTGTAAAAAGATAACAATGTTAGCCTTTTCTGCAGCTATAGGGCATATATGGTATCACTCTTGGCTGGAAGCAGTGCTTAAACAATGGAAAAAACACAAACTTTGTCCAAAAACCTCTCATGTTTAACTGTTTTCCACTTTTTTTTTGGTCATTTTAGCCTTTTGGGCCAGGGTGAAGGGAGTATCTGCCATCAAACAAGAAGACAGCAGCATGTAACTACGACGCTGTTTGCTAGTTCACCTTACATGCATTAATTTAATAATGTGGTTAGCCTACTCAACGTAAATTACACACGAACAACATTAAGCTACTCACGCAGAGAAGAACGGCTGCTGCTGTCATCATCATCCGTCATCATTTCTGCTACACTGGCAGGGCTAGGGGCCAGGACTCTCCTCTTTGGGTTTTTGGGGGATGTTGCTAACTCCGGGTCCGATAACAGGCACCACACCCGCAGTAGATGCGCTCGGTGTGAGGTCTCGCAGCAAGCTATCAAATACGGCGCATTTTTCGGCTTTTAAAAAAAATGCTATGCGTCGCCAGGTGTTTCATCGGATTTGAGGTGTTACCTCCTTTGACAGTATCACAGTATCAGCTTAAAGCACTTGTTGCAGGCTGCTTAGTTTGCATATTTTGCTGTGAAGTACAGCCAGACTTTTGACCACTTCGCCTTGGGCATTTTTAATCTGTAGCTCTGCTCTAAAAGAACGTATGTACCTGGACCTGCCTACTATCCTCGGAAACGTAAAATGATTGGCTAGAAATCAAAGTGTATCACATCTCAGGAAAAAAAAGCACCGAAATAAAGCACCGAAATGTGCGCTGCTTTTCGGTCTGGTTACTACCGTTTATGTCAGAACCGACACCGGTACCCATCCCTAGCGCCTTATGTATGAAAACAGACCCGTTCACCGACAGCGCGCCTTATAATCTGGTGCTCCTTATGGTCTGAAAAATACAGTATATACTTCAACACCAGTTAATCATTATTTACTATTAATGTCTGGCTTTCTTCCACAGTGTGTCTTTGTCCTGTCTTCCTCCCATCCCCCCCCAACCAGTTACAGCAGATGGCTGCTCCTCCGTGAGCCTGGTTCTGCTGGAGGTTTCTTCCTGGTAAAAAGGAATTTTTCCTTCCCAGTGGTTGCTCCTAGGGGGTCACTTGATTGTTAGGGTTTTCTCTGTATTATTGTAGGGTCTTTACCTTCCATTATAGACTGCCTTGAGGCTGCTGTTGTGATTTGCTGCTATAGAAATAAAATTGAATTGAATCTTCTTGAGTAGTAGTGATAAAAGAACAGCGAGCCACTATATACAGAGCCATTGCTGTAAAAGTGTGGAGTTCATCAGAAGCTTGCATGGAGCAAAACTGATATGAAGCTTGAAATGTGTAAGTGTAACAAATTAGACGTTAAACAATTAAATTTTGTGTTCTTGCCGTTGTCAATCCTTTTTAAATGCCTCCCATACTTTTAACACAGATTTTCACCTTTTACCAGAGGTATCACTAGAACTCAGTGTCTAACACAGGGACCATACTCCTATTTAATTTCAAGGACAATTATTTTAAAAGAGTTAGGACAGTTCCTGAAAGTTGACAAACTTCAGGGTTTTGTGCCTTTTGTAAACTTAGAGATATAAAATTGAAGCTGTGAAAGCAAAGTGTCTACTTTCATTTCTCTTGCACTCACCCATAACAACATGGCCTCCTAGCTTGACTAGCCAGTGAGAATTTTATCTGCTGTACATCGAAACTGGATAAGTAACATGTGCTTAAATTAAAAATGTGCACCTTACTGCTTTAGTTATGTAATTTATTTTTTTGAAGTAGCTTTCTCATGAGGCTCACTCTACATTACCTCAGCACCTGTTCTGCTGTTAGCTGCACTTGTACAGGAGGAAGTTTTAGCGTTTTTTTCTGTTATGAAGGAATTATTTATGGTCACTATATTACCTGCAGTACTGTAAATGGCAATTGGCATACCCCAGTTTGGAGCAGCAGACAGACGGACCTACACTGAAGCTCAGCATGTGCTACAGAGGATGCTGTTAGCAATAAACCATACATTTTCAAGTTTCAGATATAAAATGTCTATACTGTTTCCATATGGACTAGTTTGGACCACGGAGTGTGAATGATAGCAGATGTGTTATTGTTCTGCTTGTAGAATAGAAGATAACCTAAATAATAACAGCATGTAGCAAAGGAGAGCCGACACCAGCACATGTCCAAGGTCATCGCAACAGACTGGCCTGTTCAACCTTCTAATGGTTATGTTTGTATTCAGCTCCAGTACATGCCCTCTCATTTACCCCAGCAGAGGCATGTGTGTGTGGAGTTGGGTCTACTGAGAACCATCAGACTAATCTCACTCCTTGAGCGTACGTGTGTGCGAGCAGGAATGTGTTGGAATGCACATGCAAGCTAATTTAGATTTTAAATAGTGAGTTAGCATGGCACAGGCAAGGGTTATCGTGCGACAGCCTACATATTTTCTGTACATGGACTGTTTGTGGCTGCCCAGCGTTGATATTTACATACTTGAAATATGAAATTGCTCTCAACATAATTGTACCCGTGGAGAAGTGGCATCTATGAAAGCGAGTGAAGAGGAAAGTAAATGGCATCAGACCAACTCAATAAGATTTTCTATGTTTCATACATTCATTATAATATTTTGACGCATGAAATTGATTATTTTTACATACTCATCATCTGACTCGCTGTGGCAGAGGTCTCAGAACTCTGCGGAGTAACCAATGACCTTAGGCGTGTTCCTGTGAAAGTAGAAAGTGAGCTATGAGATAACTTGTCACAAACACACACAAGAACACACACACACACACCTCAATGCTGACTGTGGAGATAAATAAATGAACATCCGTGGTCCCTCTCCACCCATAAAATATAACCCACAACCCTTCCCCAGGTTGTTGTGATTTGGAAACAGCTGTTGTTGTGGTGGATTCGCCCCTCTCTTCCAGATCACGTTTCCCCTCTGCTTCTCCCTGGGGAAGCTCTGGTAATATTTTTGCGGCTGGGAGGGGTGTTGCAGGGAGGGGGAGTGTGAAGAAAGAAGCCTTGTCTGGTTCCCTGTCAGAGCTTTAAAGCCCAAGGAGATACTTTGAATACTGCAGCACCTGTACCCACTATCTGTGCATGTGCAAGCACACTTCCCATCATACATGGGCATGTGTACAGTAAGTGCACTTGTGTGTTTGGTGAAGTAATATGACCTCGGGAAAAGACCAAAAGCACAAATAATTTTATAAAATGAGATGTTTATTGAAGGTTTCTGACTGTGTTTGAGCTGCATATTATATGTAGATCCAAAAGACTCATTACTTTGCTATTAAATTCTCATCTACTACAATTTGCAGATGTATGTACTCTGTCATCTCTGGAGATATCACCATGAACAGTGCATTTATGAATTATCCATTTCTAACAGTGTTGATTTCTCTCTGTCTCTTTCCTTCCCCACCCAGCAGCGGCCTCATTTTGGATAGCTTCTACATTATTGCTAATCACCTGCTCTGCTATGTCGACCCAAAGATATTTCTTTTTCAGTAAGAGGCTATTAAATCTTCCTCTGTTCAACACTGAATTGAAGCCTCCAGTCTGAATGGCAGTGAGATTTTGGATGACTGTAATTTTATGTTTTTTAAATGTAGCCATTTTTTTTAATATACAGCAAGGACTGCAAAGTGATTTTTTTTCTTTACTAATGTGAAAAAGCTGTATTCCCTTTCTTCTGTGTCTGAACGTAGCCTAAATATAAAGTTCACAAGTTATAGCTAGCTGGGAAGATTAGCTTAGCGTAGCACAGACATTAACAAAAATAACATCACCAACAGCCAAAAAACATTTGGTTTTAAGTGATGTTATTGTACTATCATTCATCATTCCCTCAATATATTTGATTTTATTAATTATTTAGTTCATTAATTTTAAGCTGGTGTAGTCCTACGGAGTCAGCTAACATTAGCGCTAGCTATTGAGCATGGTTAGCAAATTACGTTGTTACTTTAATATAAAATAAGATTCTAACATTGGCCAATGAAAAACAGGTTTGAAAAAATATACCTATTGGTGAAAGTAAAGAGCCGATAACGTATCTTTCAGTAACACCAGAGTTGATCTCTGATTCTTTTCAGTTTCTACTATTCTCATTGTGCCAAAAATAGCTGCAATTCATCTAGAAGGTATTTGCAAGATTGTCCTGAACAATATCAGTAAATGAAACTTTTTTCTTCCAGAAAAAAGCCTATATCCTACTTTTTTGGGAGGGTGGGGTAAATTTCTAAATTGAAATGAACAATCATTATGAGCAGAGTTACATGCATATGAAAAGGCGCACCCCATGTTTCAAAACTTTTTTGAACCGCTATTAGCAGCTAGAATATTAAGTTGTCATTTTCTCTATGACTTTATCAATCTGTCATATTGTCATGGAGGAATTTTGGCCTACTCTTCTATACAGTGTTGCTTCAGTTCATTGAGGTTTGTGGGCCTTCATTTATGCACAGCTCTTTTAAAGTTCCACCACACCATTTCAATCAGGTTGAGGTCTAGACGTTGTCTGGGTCACTGCAACTCTTTGGTTTTCAGCATTCGGTTGTACAGTAAATACTGTATCTGCGGTGCTTGAGATCATTGTCCTGTTGCATGGCCCAATATTGGCCAAACTTTACCTGTTAAACAGATGACCTCACATTTGAGTCTAGAATACTTTGGTATACAGAGTTCGTGATGGACTCAGTGGCTCCCAGATCATCACTTGCTGATATGCTGTGCTTAGTTTTCACCAATCACAGCATTAAAGCCAAACATTTCCACTTTGGTCTCATCTGTCCAAAGTACTTTGTTCCAGAAGCCTTTTAGTTAGTTCACATGCAGCTTTTCAAACCTGAGCTGTGCCATGTCCTTTTCAGAGACATGGCTCTCCTGGGAACCTTTCAAAACAAGTCACACTTATTCAGCCTTTTTTAATTTTGTTGTCATGAACTTTAACATTTGACGGGCTAACTCGACAGGCACGCGGAGGGATGGAGTCTTTTTGCAATTTCTCTGATCATTGCACAATCTGACCTTGGTGTTAATTTGCTGAGACGAGGATTGTGATATTGTGTTAAGACACACCTGAACTCTCCAGCCCAGGAAGCTGCCAAAACATCTTCTTTTATAGAGAAGATGACTAGTTAATCAACTGAATTTAATCGTCGGCACATGGCATACCGTCTTAATACCTATGGAAGCAGTAAGCCTGTAGCTTTTTCACAGGGCTACATTGAGTATTGTGAACACAAATGCCTATATTTTATAGCTGTAACTGAAAAAAAACCTGTTCTCTACTCATTAGATGAGTTAAATCAATATGATTCACATGGTTGTAGCCTACCGAAATACCTCACAGTCACAAGAAACCAATGTAATCCACTAGAAACCCCATCAAAATGTAACGATTATCCATCCATTAATTCAAAACATCATGAAAATTCACTGGCTTAATTCTGATGAGTTATTTTTGCAGCACTTCAGCTACATAAGACCCATTCACTGTGGACTCTGTGGAAGTGCAGAGTGGGAATTCATGTCAGCCTTAGAGATACAACTGTTAGCTAAACAGGAAAACAGTGCCTACTGGTATTATAATGTATAATTTCAACCCTGAATATACTTTAAATGGAGTTATATTAAATAATGAAAATAAAAAAGGCCTAAGCTTGTTATTATCTCTAAAGCTGGATATTTTAGTTCATTTTTTTTAGCCAGCTTTAAGTGGCCCTTCATGCAACTCCAGTTTTTGGCACTTCTGCTTTGAGCAAATTTTTCAGACCAGAAGGTTGCCACTTCTTAATGCTACGCTAAGTGAGGCCAACTGTATGGCCTTCAAATTCTCTATTTTTTGCTCCTTTTTTATTTATTTTTTTTGTCTTGAAAAGGAATATAATTACCAAGGACTCAAACCTTTAACAGTGTTCCTCTGTAAAATGTGCCAAATGCAAAAAATGATTATTTTGTGGTCTTGCTGATTTTAATAGCAATAATAATCTCCCATAGAGTAAATACAAAGGCATTCACCTCTGTGTGTTTGTGTGTCTATGTGGTTGTGCATTTAAATGCACACATGGCGTTCCCATTAATCCAAGGTTTATGGTTATGGTTGGTGCAAAAATTGCATTTTCTTTCCCTAAATAAGTCATTTTGAATTCAGCACCCTGAATATGTTTATTGCCATTGTCTATGGAATACGCTGCAGCTTTTTTTAATAGCCTACCCCGGTGTGCGCTCATCAATCACAGAGCAGGAGCAGCCCTCTCGCTCTCTCCACAGTCACACGCTAACTGAGTTACAGGGCTCCGAAACTAACTCCAAGTTTTGAAATGTGATAAAAGTAATCACATTTCTCCCAGTCAGTATCCTTACAGATGTGAATCGATGACATTAATTACTGCATCTTATTATACACCGCAAATGTGTTTTTGTTCATTCGTATTTATGAAAGAGGAGCTGATAATTTACCAGGAGAGCTGCAAAGTTTGGGAATTTGTGGCGGTATTGCACACTCGGCATCAAAAATCGGGTTTGGCCCTCGTACCAATAAGTGACATTAAACGAGGAGGCGAAGAAAAGTAGTACCTAAGCTTGAGAAATACTGCTCTTTGTTTGCTTTTGTTGTGCAGGTATTAACATGTGACATCAGCTTTTTCTTTGTGTTTCAGTACTACCTGTCTGCTTTTTAGACAGATGTGTGCTTGCACTGTTTTCTCATGATTGTTTTATCTCATGGGATCTGAAGACAAACCCACAAAGTGTTGAAAGGAGGAGAAAAAAACAAAACAAGAAACCTCAAGGGCCACACAGCAACAATTTAGTGAGATATCCTCAGGCCGGAGGTGACAAAGCTTCTAACTAAGACAGAGCACTTCTACTCACTGACAAGTGACATTACCAGACCAGCTGTGCGTGACTAAAGCCACATCACTGTTTGGCTTTTTTTTTTATTGTCCACTCTTTGTAACTATTAAGCACAGGCAAAGATTTGGGGAATTATTAAATGTAAAAGTGCACTCAGTTTGCAGCCCAGTTCATTTAAGAAGACATCACTGTAGCCCCATTGTTGCAGAACAGGAAGGTTCCCAGTAGGGTGACCCGAAGTCTATGCCATTTATCTATGCCAAGATCCACTGATCTTTTCTGTGGACTCATCAATAACTGTTTTCCAATTAGGGAAAATCATTCTATTATTCAGTTTTTCCAGATTTTTCCATTTGTGTGTTTAAACCTTGTTTAGCAGTTTGTCAAACTATCTTTTCCCACTCTAACTCATTTATTCTTCCACGCTGCTGTATGCTAAAGACAGCACAGGGTTACTCTGATGGCGGTGTCATTAAAGGTTAATTGGATACACAGTTTCCTGAAACTACAACCTAAATTTGTTTTTTTTTTCCAGCACTTATCTTGATATTTCAAAGAGACTTATTACTACAATGACACTATCTCTTGTCATCTGCACGGTGCTGTATATTCATAAACATGCTCAAACGCATTTAGTTAACCCTTAAAAACATGACAAAATTGCCATACCAAGCGCCGATTGGCATGTCACATGTATTCTAAAAATAGCCCCAATCTTCCTGTTAATTAGAATTCTTTGGCCAAAATAAAAATGGATTTTAAGCTGGCGTTATTTGGCAGCTGCCGACTGAAAAGGGTGGCACGGGCTTTGAATTCATATTCAGAAGAGCCAAGAGCGTGAGCCGGCTGGTGAGGTGAAGAGTGGACAGGTTAAGAGGTTCCAAGCCACTGAAGGAGAGATGCAGGCTGTGATGGCTCGGAATGAGAGCGGCGGCTGCATGCTGTGTGAGTGTCAGGCTGGCACTTGCCACAACTGGTGGTATTAATAAGACTGGGCTAAGATGAGCTCTGGGACGTGGGTGACTCAACATGTGCTGGTGCTGCTGATGGGCAAGTGCAAATGAAATTAATGGGTGAGGGAAATCAAGTGAGTGAGGCCAGAATCAAATTACCAATCCACCTCTCAAACAAATTAGTTGGGTGCCAAAGTTGTAATTGATAGCAACACAGGAGCATACTATTGGATCAGACAATATGATCTAACATGCGTTGCCTCTGATGTGATTTGCTGCTGTGTTATCGTGATTAAATATTAAGATTGTGTGGATGACAGTGTCCCCCTTGGAATGCATGGCCTCGTAGGACTTTTTGAGGGAGTGGCATGTTGAAGTCTGATTGGTTTTACAGCAGGATATCAACCAAAATAAAAAATGTTCAGAAGTCATTTTCCTTCTGAAAACAAATCTATGTCTTGTCTTTCTCCATAACTTAAAAAGAAGCCAAGAACTAAAGAGCTACCTACGCAGGACTAGGATACAGTTAATATCTGAACGGAAGGAGTAAAAACTCTGACTGGGTAATATCACAGCAATAATACATTTAGTCTGACAGCTACAGCAGCTCTTCTGGTAGCATTTATTTGTTTGGTTCATAAATGTGTAAACTCTGATTCCTATTAAAGGCTTACATTCTCCAATTTTGTGTGTGGCTTTTCATTCAAGGCTGTTTTTTTTATTTATTTATTCCATTCCCTAGGAATGGAAAGGGCTTTTATATAATGAACCGAGATGCTTTTAATAAAATATAATGATCAGCTAAAAATTGGTTTGAAATCAAACACTCCACAGTGGCTCAGCAAAATCGCATATCTCAAGGCGTATTCACTCTGGCTGCATAAGAGATGAGAGATGTGGGTTTTTTCTCCTTATCCTTCCTTTTTTCTCTTTTCTTTCTTTCTTGTTTTTTGGGGTTGTTTTATTTTTTGGCGGGGATTTGATTTGGAAACCTTCAAATCCACTAAAAAAGCATGTATAGCTTACAGGATTCTTCAGATTTGTATGACTTATGACATGGAAAAATATTTCACCAGTAGCTATTGGCCCCTTAATTGATAAAACATTATCAAATGACCTATAGTGTACAAAGAGAACAGAGAATTGGAAGTGATTTTAGCTCATTAATAATTGAAAAATGTTCTGATGCCACGCCATGCTGTCTTATTTACTCTTCTTACCCATTTAGAAAAGCAGCTTCTCAGTATAAACAATGATAAAATAGAATCTAAATTTAAAGATAGAAATGAGATAAATTACGAGGCAGCAGGAACATATCAGCTCTGTTTTTCTTTCCTTTTTATGATCCACTCTTAATAATAATGGATTATTTGAAAAGTTCACCCTAATTAAATAGTGCATGCAGCATAGAAGACAATCCCTACGACCCATTTGGGTAAACCACAAAAACAAAGCCTGTATTCTGTGCACACACACGGCACATATTTGCCTTGCGCACACATCATACACAGAACACACAAAAGCACACATGTACCCTTAGAGGAGCACAGAGGCACACATCAAAATCATCCACACTGTCATTCCAATGCTATATTTCAGCACAACATCACATTTCAAAGGACTTTTCCCCCTCAGAGTTGTGCATTTCCTTTGTGATTTTTGCTATATTCAAGCTAGCTCAATGCCTCGTGTTGACACTGGCCTTATGATTGGATACAGCAGAGCGCATGCATGCGCATCTGCGAGAGAACGTGCACCTAGCTGCATGCATGTTAAGGTGAGAGCTTGTGTGTACGTGCGGTGGTGTGCTCGTGCATGCGTGCATATGTGTCTCTGCTTCAGCACAGAGCCGTCTCCTTTGAAGTCTGTTTACCAAGCCGAAGCCTTGCTGAGAACACTGGGATGGCAATCTGTGACACCATTGACACCTGGCATGTAAACATTGACAATAACTCAGTCATAAAACCTCCTGCAGGTTTGCCCTTTCTTACCTTCATAGGCTTTGGCTGCAGACATAATGCCCCCTCTGTTCCCAGGTACTTTCTTTTTTCACAACTCTTCCTGCCTTTATCCTACTTTAACGCTGCGCCCTACTTTATTAAGTTCTCTCACGCTTTTGTAAAGCAGTGGCTCACATTGCAACGTGATTAAAAAGTACGTGCAAAGTTGACGTGTGCAGATTCGTGCAACAAAAACTGTGCACAAATGAATGTAAAGATAGAGGATACAAGTGATTTTCATTCCAGTGTGCTCATAAGAATTAAAAGTAAAAGACTGCTTAACATGGACAGAATACCGTGACACATGTAAGTGACTCCCTTTAAGAACCCAATCAAACTATTTCATTATTTAATAATACACTGAAATGTTTGATTTTTGTATGATTTAAATAAATCTGATTGCATAAAATTTAGAGTATGAGTTTAAATGTCCTTGCCAGCTTCAGTGTTACTGAGCACAGCTACCTGAACCTATAGATTTTAAGCTAAATGCCTGTAGGCAGTCCTGGAGGTGAAGCACATTGTTGTACTACAGTAAGGAAATAATTATTTGATCCCCTGTTGAATTTGTAACGTTGCTCAGTGAACCGCATCTATTTTTTACGGTAGTTTCACTTTAATGGAGAGAGACATAATATCAACCAGCAATCCAGAAAAAACAAATTACATAAAAGTTATAAATTGATTTGCATGTCATTGAGTGAAATAAGTACCCAGCCAGAATTCTGGCTCCCACAGATTGGCTGTGTGCCACTACGCATCTCAACTTGTTATGTGTATAAAGCACACCTGTCCACAGAATCAATTTCCTCCGCTCCAGGCTCTCCACAACAAAACCAAAGAGCTGTCAAAGGACGTCAGCGACAAGACTGTGGACCTACACGAGGCTGGAATGGGCACAAGGCCATCAACAAGAAGTTTGATGAGAAGGTGACAGCTGTTGGTGTAATTATTCAGAAGTGGAAGAATTATAAAATTTTATAAAATTACCATCAATTGCCCTCAGTCTGAAGCTCCAGGCAAAGTCTTGCCTCATGGGGTGAGAATGATCATGACAAATGTGGTGGATCAGCCCAAAATTACACAGCAGGAGATTCTTAATTATCTGAAGTCGGTTGGGACCACAGTCACCAAGAACACCTTTGGTGATGCACTACGTTGTAATGGATTGCCTTGTTGGAGGAGAAACGCTGAGTATGACCCAAAGCACATCATCCCCACAGTCAATCATGTAAGTGGAAGCATTATGGTTTGGGTCTGTTTTTCTACTAAGGGTACAAAACAAGTTCACTGCATCAAGGGGCAAATAGATGAGGCCATGTACCATAAAACCTTGGACAAGAACCGCCTTCCCTCCACCAGAACATTCAAATTGGGTCAACGATCTTTCGGCATGACAATGACCCAAAAAAGACCACCAAGCCAACAAGAAAGTGGCTAAAAAGAAGCAGATTAAGGTCATGGAGCGGTCTAGCTAGTCTCCAGACCACAGTTCTATAGAAAATCTGTGGGAGGAGCTAAAGCTTCCAGTTGCAAAGCAGCAGCCAGTAAATCTAAAGGATTTAGAGAATTTCTGTAAAGAGGAGTAGGCCAAAATCTCCAAGAAACATCTTACTGCTGTGCTTGTCAATAAGTGCTTCTCCACCGTGTCCCAAGAGACTCTTTTGGTTCTTTTTGTTTAAACAACATCACTTTGACAGTCCAAGAAGTGGCCTTAGCCTTACAAAGCAATCTTACACGGCAATTAGCTTACATGGGTGGGTTGTCACTAAATGCAGCTCACCTGGGCGTTCCTCCTGATATAAACTAGCCCTTGTGCTCACTGTCTCTCTCTTTTTCATCAACCTGGGACCTCCTCTTAGTGTCTGTTAATTTTCTCTTATTTGATTTTTGATCTTTTCACGAGCCAGTTTGTAAGAGTACTAGGAAAGTTTGCTCCCCATCCTAAAAAGCAAGAACTTTTTCCTGTCTGTTCCTCCGTGAACTTCACTAACTTCCCTTGTCTCGTGTCACTTCCCGCACCGATAATCTCGCACTCGCTGCTGTCCACGCTCATACAGAGGGCTCTTATGAGAAACAATTTACTTTTTGAGCATAATTTGTCACCGGAGCAATGCTGCTTCATTAGCATATCATCCTGCTAACTCTTGCCTTTGTTTTGACAGATAGCTTTCATAAGTCACTGGTAAAAACCTTCAGCGGACGTTTGGGGTTTTACTGTCACATAGGCTCCATCTGCTCGCTTTGGTGGGGTTTTTATGCTGCGCCATCATTCACCTCCCACAAGCAATAAACACTATCTCTCTACACCCTCTTCCTTTCTCCCTTGCACTCACTTTCTCTTTTGCTCTTGCCGTTGCGGAGGTCTTCTTTATAATTCTCTTTCATGGGAAGAAAAGACAACAGAGCAAGAAAACAGGCAGTGTATTGTAACGCTGAGAGTTTTGATCTATAGTCAGTGTTAAAGCTCATGCCCTTATTCGCTGCTGTTTTGCATAAAACATATACACTGAGTGACATGGCGTGCGCCTCTTTAGAAGGAAAAAAAATAACTTCAAAGATCTTCTGAGGAATTTCTTCTGATTAGAAAGCATTACCCCATAAAGGAGAGCTCAACTTTTGACTCCCGCTGTAATGAAAGTATCAAAAAGGGAGTGGCTCCTGAGCCGCAGCCTCTGTCGCTGCTTCATTCTAAACAGATCACTGATGAATACGTGACATAATCTATGTTAATTTCTCTCCTTTGATACTGCTGAATTTATGGCATCTATCATGCATTTGTACATAGCCTGGCAGGGTGATTTATGAAGCCTGCCCACGACAGACATTAGGGATGAGATACAATTGTTTTCCCAAATCAAAATAAATGGGTCACACAAGGTTCTCATATCGTCAAATATTTTGCAGCAGAAAGCCAGCCCTGCAATACTGACTTCATAATTGAATCGTACCAAAGCACAGTCGATTTAAAACAGTAGATTTGAGGGATGAGGAAACTGTCAAGTCATGCATCATAGTCAGCGTTTCACCTTAGGTCGTAGACAAGATTACTTGAGTCCATTTCAATCTTGCTGTTGCAAAACAGATTCGCAATGACACATTTTTCACACACACGAAAAAAAACCCCATTAAAAATAAGAAATTTAAATAAAACAAGCTCTGGTGGATATTTTGGAGTTTAAATATTTTCAATAAAAGCTGAAGCTCTGAATATAATATGAGAAGTTGCTCTTTGATATATATATATATATATATATATATATATATATATATATATATATATATATATATATATAAAAACAAGCCTCACCTACTAAAGGACCTCTTTCATTTCTTCTCATGCCATCAATCTCCCTGTTTTTCTCATTTTCGTTTTTTCATGTCCACTTTGTTCGATTAGAATCCACACAGAGTGTGACTTTATCAATTTCCTCCACATGAACCAATGAAATCACTTCCTTTAACAATTTGGTCTTTTTTTTTATTGGAGAACTATTCCTGCCATGAAAACAAAAAATGGAGGGAAGGACTCAACTGTACAGCCAATTCACCAGTGATCAATCACCAAACTTCAAATAAGTGTGCTCGGGTGTTTTCACAAGACTTTTCATTTGAAATAACTGCAACCCCGCTATATACAGTATTAAGGGCTGGTGTTTGGAGCACAAGGTAAAGTGCTTTCGATTCATAGCTGATCCCTCAAACTCCAGGCTGCTGTAGGCTACATGTAGGTGAGCATGTTGAGGACATTAACTTCCATCCCCATTTGTCACAGGTTAGGTTTGAACTTGTTGGGGTGCCTGTACAAACTACATGAAAACAAACAACTTCTTCACATATGGCTGGCAATATAAAAAGGAACAGAGATTGGAAGCTGTTTGCCAGAGTCCAGCGAGTCCTCAAAGTTTACATTTGGTAGTTAGTCCCTAAATTTATGCTTCCTTGTGGATATTAATAAAAAAGCAGTCATAAAAATTATACGGCTTGGCTGTTATTCCTAAAATACTGTCAAACAATCTGCAGTTTCGCTTCCCTTCCACCCTTCCCTTTTACTCAAATACACAAGAAGAATATTTATTCTCCGAACAGAACATAAATTTTATTTTGTGGTATAAAAATTTTAACATGTCTAGACAAAACAGTGTATTCCTCTAGCAAAGCGAGGGCATTCTGTCTTCCAAGGGCTCGTTATGTGCTAAAAATGCAGTAATAACTGCGGTCTGGGTGAAGTCTTTTCATTAAACTCAAGGCTCACGTGTTTCCCTGGCGTTCGCCTGTGGCATCATTGGCTCTGAACCGTAAAGGCTCAACTCCTGGATAATTTCTTGGCTTCCTTCCACAGGATTATTGATCCCTCTTTGATGAAAGGGAGTTCTGTACTATTATATTTACACCTGCACAAAATGCAATCATTTGTTTTTGATCATCATGTCAAGTACATAAGCAGTTTACCATCCATCAGCAGGCGCCAGACCTCCTTGATAACAATGTGAGACGTTAGTTGCAAGAGGAGCACTTTATTGTGTGAAATCAAACTCAAAGTGAGTCGACTATGACAGCTACATGGCAAGTACAGTTAAAAAAAAAGAGTTGCTTCAAAGCTTTGCCAATAATATTACAGTAAGTGTGTGTCTATCACACCCTATCCTTTTTGTCCATAAACCTTTTTTGTGGTCTTCCTCTATTCATTCTGCCTACAACCTCCATAATATGGGAGTTTATATGACTTTGCTGTCATATGCAAACGAAAAAGTGATGATCAATTAGAACAGTGTTTGTGTTCATTACCTGAATTTACAGATGGTAACAACTGCAAATTTGCAGATTTAAGTAGATTCATTTGGTAGTAATTTGATGATGTCCCGGTCCTAATGAGACAGATGGACGGAGGCCTTTTGATGTATCAGTGCGAGACCTAGCAAAGACACACGATAAGTATATTATATTCTGCCTGCTAACTCCCTGACACTGACAACAACCACACTTGACATGGAGCAACATTAGATGTGTTGATTTAGTGCATGACTGCATTGATTTGCCTTACCACTAAGTGTGCAACGTTCGTGGCTCATACAGCACATACTGAGTGAGGCGTGACTAACGGTAAAGAAAGAGAGGAAAAAAGATGAGGTGAGAAGTGAGCCGTGGCTTTAAAAGAGCTGTGATAGTTTATCAGGCTTTTCATTCTCAATAGCAGCTTTTATGAAAGATTTGCAAATCATATAATGGTGTGAAGCCTATAAAACATGTGGTCTCTATGACAACTGTGACGGCTGTTAAGAGCTTGAAAGATGAAACTATATGAGAAAATAAAGTGGATACGTGCACAAACACGAGTTTTTCTTGTGAATTTTGAACCAACCAGCGGCACCAAATGAAAAATGCCTCTCTTTCTGTGTGTGTGTGTGTGTGTGTGTGTGTGTGTGTGTGTGTGTGTGTGTGTGTGTGTGTGTGTGTGTGTGTGAGTCGACAAAAGATACTCGCTGGCAGTGGCGGGGAGCGAAATCTACCTCGCTGTCAGTCTACCACCTGCATTGTTGTGTTATGACACTCCAAACATCTGGAGTGCTCTTTATGTTTTGAAGCATCCAGTTTTCTACAGAAAGAAATTACCAATCAAAAAGGAAGGCAGCTGTGCCTGAGGGCTTGTAAGGGAGGGTTTGTGACTGCAAGGTTGCCAGTTTGACTCCCTAGACCATCTGGGAATTTCTGAGATGTGGGAGGTGAATGAAAAACGCTTTTTCCTCCCTTCATCTTCAAATGATCCAGTGGCAATTCCCTGGTAATTCTGGGCCGCTCCCACGGAATGGGGCTGTTGCTGTGCGAGGAAACCCTCGGGCAGATCAGATAATAGGAAACATGCTTTTTTTTCCCCAGCAGGCTCGGGCTTTAAAAATGTCAGTAGTTAAACAAATACAATTACAAATAGAATGTGATTAAATATGCATAAGTGAAATAAAACTATTGATATACAGTATATTTGCACATTATAAAATTTGAAATGAAGTGTGAAATAATTAGTATCTCATTAACAGTGTTAACAGCGTGAAAAAAATAAATTCCATTAGTGCTTACAGACTGCCCAAAGTGTCTGTGTATTATTGTTTACTCAAAAAAAAAGCCCTTTGTTACTTTAAATTTTACTACTAAGCTGTCTTCAACATCCACCCCCTTTACTACTAAAAATTACAAAACGCATGGACGCATTTTGCTTAAAGTCTCACTGTGTTATAGCGTGCTGCACATAGCGATTCAACAAGCATGTGCACCTTCTGGTCTGCACCATAAGGGTCTTTAATCTTATTGGCTTTACAATGTGATTCTTACTCACTCATCTACACACCAATGGAGCTGCTGTGCAACATCATTAGATGATCTTATTTTTAGAGTTATGTTATTTTAGAGTTACTTGCAAAGCCAACCATTAGTTATCTAGTGGCTAAGGAAACAGAGTATGGAAATGGAGCACTTTTTGAGTTGTCTGCTATTATCTTTATTTTATTGGTAGAAGCACCTTCCCGAGAAAACCAATAGTGGTGCACCAACACAGAAAAAACTGTTGGTGCACCACTATTAAACTGATTTTTATACACCAATGCAGCCATCTTTAAACTGTCATGGTAGTATATAGAATTTACAATAAATAAGATGGGATTTAAAAAGAGAAAAAACTAACATGTTGTCACTCTGACATGTCAAATGCCTCAATTCAATCCAGGTTTATTTATATTACCCTTTATATGGCACGATAAAGACCCTTGAATTGGAGAAAGGAACCCCAACCTCCTTTGACTGAGCACTTGGCAACAGTGAAACAGAAAAACTCCCTTTTAACTGGGAGAAACCTCCTGCAGAAGGGACAGACATCTGCTGCTACCAGTTGGGGGCGATGGGAGGAAGACTGTGGAAGAGAGCCAGAGGTTAATAATAACTAATGATAACTAATGCAGAGTGGTGTATAAGTGCATAGTGGACGCTGAAAGATAAAAGCCCTGTTTGAAAGACTGACAAAGTTTGTGTAAGACGGCAGGGAGCGCGACGATGGTGTAACTAGTAGCAGCTCATTTCCCATGTGGAAAATCCACATTTTGTGCTTTTCATGTAGTTTCGCTTTAACTTACTGTTTGATAAACTTTGGCCAACAAAACTATCTAGTTAGGGTTGGAGTTTGAGTTAAAATACATTCTCCCTGCACTGAACAAGCAGCTATATAAAGTAAAACCGGTCTCATTCTTGTTACAGCCGGAGTGTCATGGCACAGGCACCAGCAGCTTCTGACAAAACAGCAGCATTTTGGTGTGAGAACAGCCTGACCAAAACATAACAGAGTGTGTGTGATAACCTGCTTGGCATATGTACAATCACACGTTGCTTTCTGTTAACACAGTTGTGAGGGTTTGGTTTTTTTTTTGGTTAAGCAGCTGTAGTGTGAAAGCTTTGTTTTCCATCCTGTAAAGTGTCAGTGCAAATTCAGTGTACACCATTTTACACTCTTTCGCAGCATCTATTCATCATATATATGAGATGTGGTGGCAAAATAAAACGATGTAGCTGTAATCATTATCATTCATGTGCTGCAAAAAAGCATTAAACCAACATTGTTCAGTTTAGTGTAATCAATTGGTGAACCTGCTTTCAGCCAACAAGTGTGACATGAAATTATGGAGTATGAAAAGTGACTAAAAATACACCCACATGTTATTGGTTTGTTACTTATGACATACTGCATGAACACATTGTTTTTATACTCCTCTGATACTGAGCCCTCGAGATGTCAAATTAGATCCATTTGCACAGTATCCCTGTGAAGTAATGCCTCAGATTTGCTTTAAAGTTTAACATGTATTTGAAGTACCTGTGAGACTCCGTATCCAAAGATCCAGTATCAGAAAGTAGAGGAGGAAAAGTGGTAGGTTACGGGAGTTGAAGTGCTAAGATGCTCACCTTATACAGTACTCTCTTATCTGGAACAGGGGTATCACTATAAATGTTTTGACCTCGGACCTTGAGGCAAAGAAACAATTCAAATAAACCTTTGATCACATCAGATTCAGTTCTCCAAGTCTGCAAGTTCACAGAGAGAGAGTTGAACCAAGAGAGGGAGATAGAGAGAGTTGGGGTGGTGGCCCTCAGCATTTATCAAAGAGCTTTTCAGAGCCTTTGACAACACTTCCTCACTTGCAACAGCAGCATACTGATCTACAGGAGCCCACGCACAGGCACACAGAGATCTCTTCAAGGTCTGGATAATGTGTGTGAAGCCAAACAGAGCCCTTTCGTACTGCAAAATCAGTTTATCTGCTATATCGGGGAGTAAGGCTGCAAATAAAGGCGATGGTTATAATTTATTAAAGCGCATGGCATTGACCGTCACTATCACAAATTCACACAATTAGAAAAGGTTTGGGTTTTTTTTGTCTCTCCAGCCGACAACACTGGATTTTTGAGAATCACAAACACGGCAGGGAGTCTTCATCTAAAAAGGTTCGTTTCTTGTGGTGTTAAAAGCTCAGCAGCAATGCTGTGACAAAGTATTGCATGGGATGTGTCGTTTTTGTACCGGCTTCTTTCACATGAAAGCAAACAGGCAGGTATCGCGCATGTTTAAGACCTCTGCAGGATTCTTCTTTTCAAACAGTCACTGGGAAATTAAAATTAAAAATGTCAGCGACCAATTATACTCACCTGACTAGTCATGCTAATGTTAGCTATTGGCTATAGCTGATGAAAAACAACAACAACAACAAAAAAAAACCCCAAGCCTGCATCTTGACATTTTAGCTGACAGCTGATAGTTTTGCACAAATAGAATTTTTAACATGGGCATGGATTTTTGTTTGTGTGTTGCAGTAATGATAGTTCATTTAAACGTTATGTTGTGTTATGTTATTTTTTGCTATATTATTCAATTCAATTCAATTTTATTTTATTTATATAGTTAAAAAAAATCACAACAACTGTCACGGCTGTCAAGTTTATATTGTAAGGTAAAAATCCTACAATAATACAGCGAAAACCCCAACAACCAAATGATCTCCTATGTGGAAGCACTTGGCAACAGTGGGAAGGAAAAACTTCCTTTTAACAGGAAGAAACCTCTGGCAGAACCAGGCAGGGAAGGGGCAGCATTATCAACAGTTATCCTGGTGTAGGACATAATTTGTGTTGTGTGTTTTGTTTTGTTATAACATTATGTTTGTTGTGTATGTGTCTATGTTTATAGTGCACTGTCAAGTCTGTCTTCGTCGCCCTGTACATGGGATATTAAAGAGGAGGGTTAAGGTAAAGTCTTTAACCAATACTGCATAAAACAAAACTGTGTTGACATACTAGATAACTTAAGGAAATGGGATGTGTTGTCAGCACTGCCCTGTCTTTCATTCAGTATCCACACAGATATGGCTATATTTACAGTACTGGCCTTGTTTCCCCTTCAGCAGCTTGTGGCCTAATGGGACACTCCCTCTAACAGTGATGCAAATAGCCACCCCAGCTGTCACCTATCAGGGAGGATCCTCGGTGAGTACATAACCGGCCGTGTCCCACCACTGCAGCCTATGTCTCCCTTCATTTCCCATTACAGCGGGTGGGAAAACATTGGTGGAGGCAAAATAATGGGCCTGCTTAGATATGAGGAGGAGTAATCTAGGACAGGAATTAAACTTTCATCTCCTCCAAACAGCATTTCAACGACTCGACTGATTCGTCTCTGCGCAACAGTGCCATTTGTAAACTCAGACATGAATTATTAACGGTGGAGCTTTGCATATCGTTGAGACTCATCGGACAGCATTTACATCTTGGCACTTAGTGAGCCGCAGCTTCTGAGGTTACAGTTGAGGTGCGGTAATAATGGAGCTTCGCACACTTTAGCTGACAAACAAAATAAGAATTACTTTATTTTGAACACGGAGGCTGCGCCGCATGTTATACACAGATCGTACATACAAGAGCCACTTACGTAGCTTCGCCAAACACACATACACACACACAGGAGCAAAACTCCTGAAGTCGAAACTTAATTTTGTCATTACAGGAAGGTAGCATAAGGCTCCAGTTACGGTTTCTGCTGCCTCTGCAGTTCCACCTATATATATTGCCTTGTGTATAGAAATTGCCAACAAAGGGACGATTGGAACCATATGCCACTCATTTATTGCAGTGCTGTTGTTTTTTTCACTATCAGGCACTTAGACCCAGACTTGTCATTTACATATTTGCATGCAAGACAAATAGTCGTATACGTTGTACATCAGCACACCTTAGGGAGGGGTGCTGATAGGGAAACCGGTTTAGAAGTGGAAAAAGATTTTTTGACACAGATGCTTTTTGAGATAAGGGTCTGATAGTGTGATGTGTATTACAACTGGAAATTTGTAGATTTATAGAATTATCAGGACCATTTGGGGATTTTTGCTCTATTAAGCATTCAAACGTGATTTTATGAGCTGGCAAGTAAAAAAAAAGGCGACATTGCTATTATTACAACAGGGACAAAGTGCAGGTCATAAAAAGTCCCCCAATCCATTAAACCCAAGTTTACAAAAAAACCTCTAAAATAGGCCTTTTAATCTCACTTTACTGCTGCAGCATATATATATATAAAAATGCTGAAATTAATATTTAAATATTTCACATAAGGTGGTCGTTAAATGTGTTCTGGGTTGTTTGCAGCCCAGTCTTAATTTATGCTGAAACCCAGCAGATCAGATTTCTGGGGTATGCAGATAATCATTAACCATTTCAATTACAGTCAAAGCATTAGATCTTTTTTTTTTCCATTTGTCCATCTGTGTTTTTTTCTTTCTTATTTAAAGAAATAAGTTGCTACTATTGATTCAAGTGTGATTAAAAATTGATTGGCACTTACATTGGGTGCCAGGACTAGAAACTCCCTGTACATCACTGCTGTTTTGTACCTAGGAGCATTAACTGCAATAAAAGTAGATGACTCTGGAGTCACAGAAGGCCCAACTGGGGCAAAAGGTCCAGTTCGTGGAGGAAGGAGGAGGAAAAATAAGCAATTTATGTGAGAAAAAAGAAGCTCACCTCTAAGACCTCCCTTGGCAGCAACTCAGAAAAGCTTGGATACTGCAGCAATAAAGATACGCCACTGTCAAATGGACCGCATTCAGTAGTGTATTTGACAGTATTAAAGCAATAGTTCACACCAAATACAGCATGTAATGATCTGATGGTACTGTCATGTCCTATTTTGGAATGTGTTAAATATTTATCATACTGTACTACAGGTTTAATTTCAATTTCATTTTGCGTACCAAGAAGAAGGAAAGGTTAATGCGTGCGTGCATGACTTGTTTTTCCAAGAGACGTGTGCGTATATGCATTTGGAGCTGAATATACAAGCGTGTCAGTACTTAAAGTACTGCGTTGGTATGCGTCAGCGTGTGTTTGCTTCCATCTGTCTCTACAGTATGGCATCGCTTGGGGCAAAGGGTCAAACTGTGTGACACGGGGAGGTGTCAGGTTATGACGAAGCTTTGTCGCTCAGGGAGGTCAGATGTGCTCCGTGAGAGGGAAGAGGTCATGGTGGTTGTTGTGTCCCCAGAGATCAAATTGGGAAATGGATGCCCAAGTATACATAACTTTACTTTTTCAACAATTATTGACAAAGTTGCTCCATCGTATCATTAGTGGAGCATGCTTTTTAAAGTTTAAATTTGAATCACTTCAGTTTCTGTGAAAAATCTATTGCTTCATGGATCTGAACATTTCTCCATAAACCACTCCGTGCACGTGGGTGCCTGCATGGGGCCCGAGGCCTGGATGAGCGTGTACGAGTCATGTGCTCATCCACGCAGCAGCCCCAGACAGAAACATCATTGCTCTAATTAGCTGACCTGTCACCATCGACACCCACAGCTGTGCAGCGCTCAGGGAGCAGGCTGAGCACAGGCGGGGGCTGCAAGGTGCAGGGAAAGCCAACAGTGAGAACACAGACGCTGATGAACACATCCAAGACCTCTGTCATCACCTTCAGGACAAAGGATGGCACCTCATGGTTTTGCCCGAGAGGCTACCCCACAGATTTATATACTTCAGTGAGACTATACTGGGACTTCCCTTTGCTGTTCTTTGAACTCCAGCAGCATCTGCAGTGTTTGGACAAGTCTTGTGGTTTGCTGACATTGCCTCTTCTTCTCCACTTGTTCTGGTGCAATACTAAAAATAATGATTTAAATATTATTAACATTTAATATCACAAAGTAGCAGATCCATCCATCCATTCGCTTCCGCTTATCCTTTTCAGGGTCGCGGGGGTGCTGGAGCCTATCCCAGCTGTCATAGGGCGAGAGGCAGGGTACAGCCTTGACAGGTCACCAGTCTGTCGCAGGGCTAACACACAGAGACTAACAACCATTCGCGCTCACATTCACTCGCACATTCACACCTATGGGCAATTTGGATTAATCAATTAACCTATCCCCACAAGCTGCATATCTTTGGACGGTGGGAGGAAGCCGGAGTACCCGGAGGGAACCCACGCAAACACGGGGAGAACATGCAAACTCCACAGAAAAAGACCCCGGCCTGATGGTGGGGTTGAACTCAAGACCTTCTTGCTGTGTGGCAACAGTGCTAACCACCGTGCTGCAAAAAATCAGATGAAAAGAGTTGACTAAAAAAGTCAAAAAGGTCATCTTTAATAACCATACAAAAAATCCAACAAATCCACACAGGTACACATGCAAACTCAGCCCATTCTCACTCCCGAGGCGTAACATCCTGACAATTTGTCATGTCCCGCATTACTGAGGAACGCGAAACTTATGCTACGCACTGGATTATGGGTGAAATCCAGTAGAATGACGGTAATACACGTTCCAGTCATGTATTCCAGCCCTAACCATAACCTTATCCTTAACCAGCACTTTAATGACGTGTTTTCCAAAGCTATTTAAGTCAAGCGAGCAAATATGTGTAGATTGATTCCAAACAGTTCTCATTTTTCTGATCTTGTCATTTAGGGACTTGTTGGGTGCCCGGAAGTGTAACATCTTGAGAATTTGTCACCTAGCGTAAAATATTACGTGTTGACAAACTCCATACCAAAAAAAGGCCCCAGATAGCTACAGGAGCCATCCTTACCCTAACCACTGTATCAATAAAATAATCATAAAGTCAACATCATAAAAATTAATCAAACTCACTGATAGAATAATACAGAGATGTAAAAAAAATAAAAATAAAAATTACACACTGGATTTAGAATAAAAATATATATTTTCTAACAGAGTGAGCTGTATTTTATATTGCATAGTGATGTTATTAACATTTAGGGTTAGACTTCACAAGCGTTAAACCAAAATCCAAAGCTTTTATTGGTCTACTGAACAGCACTGGTTCATAGTCATAAAATGTGAAAGCTGGACAATCATTGTGTCGGGCAGTTCGTCATTCACACTTCAGGTGTGAACCACTATCTGGATTTTACCACCATATTTTAAAGCTGATATCATTCCTGAGGCGTCAAACACAGCAGCTTTATCAGAAGTCGCTGGCGTATGAGAAACACGCACGCAGAGTCCATTGGCATCGGTACTTTGACGCACAGTCTGCTGAAAGACAATGCTTATACAAGGAGGTAAGAGGAGGTGGTGTAAAACACAAGGACTGTCAAACAGGAGCAAGTGATTCATGTCATGACTGGTGTGTCAATTCGTTTTGCTTTGTTTTCACTATATTTAAAGTGGTTAAAACACCCTCTTGTACGATGATAACCCTGAAAGCTGAAATAACGTGTACGTGATGCGTTGAAGGTGGTGTGATCATGTGTGTTGCAGCACCAATGGCAAAAAAAACCCCACCTTGTGAGTGTTCCCTCACCCTGGGAATAAGGGCTCATATTTTATAGCTGTAGTTTTGTCCCAAGCAAGAGTAATGCATTGTGAGCTGTGTGATGCTGCAGATTTTAGTATTGATTCAATACCACGTAAAATGAGGGCCAATGTTGCTCATATCAATACAAATTAGATACTTTAACCAATAATGGCAGCTTATGTAGGGGAGAGCAGTGTGTCAGGACTTATGAGATGACTCGTCATCATTTTTATTCCACAATAATTAGTTAATATAACAAAAAACCACCATCTGAAACCATGTTTTTTGGAGACCTTGAATGTAAATGTGTCTCAAAATCGCTTTGGGTCAACTTCTGCTGTTTAAATGTGCTACAGGCTGTAAATAAAATAGGCATGACAATCCAAAAAAAACTTTTTTTGACATAGTGCATTTCTAAGGTATATTTTTAATTTAAAAAAAAGAAGAATACAGTAAATTAAATACTGAACTTATTGAACTGAAGTATCAATCCTATCGCAGCAGTATGGATCCAATATCAGCGTTGGTATCACTGCTATCGATATTTCGATCAATCTGACCACCTCTAATGATCTGTTTTATTTTAAAAGAAATAATTCATTTTAAATCATGTTCATGAAAACTTCTCATAATTAAAAACAAAAGGAACTGAATGGATGTTTGGTGAATTTTCTGCCAGCAGCAACAGTAATCTTTTGCTAATAATGTGGAAAAAAAAGTGGCTAAGACATACAAATATAAGATAAAACGAAGAGCAGCTGAGGAATAACATTGCTGTCAATGAAGCATAAAGCGCATGTTTCCATCCACGCAGCGCTGTAACCTACCAGCTGCTTGTCAGCGCTTTGTGTCTGGATAGGCTGTTGTTTGGGCCGCGGTGCGTCTGGGAACATGAGGGGAGATGACACTGGGGTAGAGATTTAAGACACGGTGCACTGGCTATCGGAGGTCTCCTGGTAGGCCTCAGACACGGTGCTTTGTGCTTTCCGTCCTCCAGCCCAGACTCATCCTCAGTCTGGCTGCCACGCACACACACAGGCAGGGCAAAGAAATCCCTCATCTTGTATCTGGTTCAAGGTCCGCTGCAGTTGATGGCAGTCGATGACAATCCATTCAGGAACAAGGGAATATCACCTGCGACTTGAAATGGAAAGCAGTGAGAGAAACTTTAAAAAAGGGGAGAAATGCACTGCTAGAGTACAGAATAAAACCAAGGACTTAGCACTTTAATTTGAAATATTGAATCACAAACCTGACATTTGCTCTGTATTACAACTCTCATTAGTATTTTACTTCTTAACAAATGCTACAGAATAATATGCTTTTTCTCAATTTTCCCACCCCACTGTAGATGGATCATCAGGTGTAGTTAAAGGTGTAGTCATTATTAATTTTGCGACTTTTAACCATCGAGGGTCCGTCAAAAGCAGTCCACAAACAAAACTATTGATCACAAACCCGCACCTCTTCGTCTCCCGCGCGCACATGCTCTTCTAAAATGTGCATTGTGAATCCACATCTGCTACGAGCTGGATGCCCCTGCATCATACTTGGGTGATACAATTTATATCATTTCAGGGGAATGGGTGGAAATCAATAAGATTTAGTTGGCAGCCTAATTCATTCTCAAGGTTTGGATAAAATGTGTGACTAATGAGGGAAAAATGTAAATGTTATGAAGTTTCACTTCATCACCACCACCACCTCCTCCTCCTCAATCCCACTGCAGCCATAATCGAAGTTCAGAAAGTCAATAAACTATGTGCAGAAATTATTTTAGCTCCATCGTCTCTATTTTCTGACTTTTGTGACTTTTGCCAAAAAAAATATAAAAACAGAGATGTGCATCCTTTTCTAACAGGCAACTTTTCTTGCAAGTAAGCTAAGCAGAAGTCTCTAGATACAGTATATTTTCCCTAATGTTAAATTAAAAAGCGCTAAAGCGGGACTGTTCCACCCTTAACTGGCTTGCTCAGAAGAATCCCTATTAGTGAACGCTGTTTAAAATGAAACCACATTTTTTGGCCCCTTTTGCAAAGTAAACAGTTACAATGAAAGGAGAAAAACAACTACTGATGTTTTCAGAAATATTTTTCTTGGATAAATATTAAAAGTCATTCGTAACTTTGATCTTAGTGCTTCTGAGCATTTTCTACATCAAGGAAACTACCCACTTTTCATTCCACCTGTCAACTGCCACAATCTGTTTTTATTTCTAGCTACCATCTCTGTCTGGGATGGAAATAAGCTTCCCAGACCGAGTTAACTGCTACTGAGCTATTGTCAAGTATGTTTGGGATATGAAAAAACACTGTGAAGTAACTTTTTGGTTGTGATTTTTGTGGTGTTGCATTATTCACTGAACGCAAATAAAAATAACATCAGAGGTGGGGAAGTGTTTCTGTAAGAATAAAGTCACCGCGGAGGGCGTGATATAAACAGAGTGCAAACCTTCAGCCTCCATTATGATGTCTTGTACTGTTTAGAATAATTAGTGGGCATTATTGTGGATTGCATGCATATTTATGGTGTGTGCCAGGTGAAATGTGGAACTGTAAGCTCAGTATTGATCATGTAATGTCCTTCATCAATGTCAGCCTCACAGCATCGTAATCAGCCAAGCAAGGGGTAATTAGTACTGAGGTGTGACTGACACATGGAAAGTAACCAGACAACTGCTCACTTTGTGGTTCATTTTTGTGTCTGCAGAATGTATATTTGGCAGATAGTTGTTTTTACTGCATGCCAGACTTTCTTGGAATTTTTTAAAGTGGTCTTGAGCAATAGGTCTCCAGCCTTTCCAAAGTTCAAGCATGAAAGCACCTAGCTCAAAGGATGAACCGGTATTGTACCTCTACATGACAGATAACTCAGTGAAAAGCCGATTTTGAATCGCATCTTTCTAAAAAAAAAAAATACCTACAGCAGATAAACAATATCTGAAAGTCATGTCCTTTAGCAATAGGAAAAAATCCAGCAAAGACCTGATACAGGACCTAAAAGATGCATCTGACCTTTCAGTTGATCCATCTACTGTTCACTGAAGCCTCATCAGAAATGGTCTCAGTGGAAGTGTTGCTGTCAAGAAGCCATTCTTATGGAAGGGAAACAGGAAGAAAAGGGGGGAGCGTGCCAGATTACAGAGGAACCGGCCTAAAAATCTGTGGCAACAGGTCTTATGGAGTCATGAATCCAAATTTGAAAAATGTTGGTTCAAATCATTTCCACTATTTACAGAGGAGGTCAAGAGAGAGATACAACAGTAAGTCCAGAGCTCTCGTGGTTTGAAGTGCATTTCAGCCAGTAGTGTTGAAGATCTTGGAATCGAATAATATTAATGGAAGTATGAAATACAGTTGGATCTTGATTTATAATGAAATATCATGACAGTCATGGATTGGCCTCCCCAGAGCCCAGACCTCAGCATTACTGAAGCAATGTGACATCATCTTGACTGAGAACAGAACGAAAGGCAGCCGACATCCAAAGAAGAGCTTTAAATGTCCTCCAAGAAGAACTCTTCCTGGAGACTACTGAAAGAAATTACAGGAAAACTTCTCTAAGGAAGTTTAAGCTGTGTTAAAGAATAAAGGATAAAGTTTTGACTTTCAACCTCTGTTGTTAGCCTATATACTGTATTTCCTGTTTGCACATGCTTCAATACCCTGCACTCATTTTCCTAGCTAATTATAAAGCAATTACCTTTGCAGAGTAAGTTTAAAGCAATGAGTGTGTTGGACTGGTCTGTAAAAAAAAGCCCCCACTGGTTTGTGCTCATCCTCCACTTCAGCATTATGGCTGTAGCTATGTTGCTTTTGTGGAAACAGAAGCCTAAATAATTACATCAAAATGCTAATGGCATCAAGCTTGGTTAGCAAGGTGCAACAGTAGACTGTATAGAAACATATAACAATGGAGCACAGTTTCTTGCCTATTAGTCCATTTACTGCACAGGAAGTCAAACCCATTTGTCATATAATTGCATTACAATTGCTCCAAACAGTACACATGGCCCAGTTCAGTGAACAAGCTTAGGTAAACTCAAGAACATAGCTATAAGCTAACAGTGTAAATATCCAGCTGTCAGTCAAAGTGGCCTCTTGATAGTAAGCTATAAGCCATTATCAGCCTTTAACAATGTGAGTTAAAAAAATGCACCACTGGTATTAGTAAGGGGTCAAATAAATGAAACCGTTTTCTTGTACAAAGCTAGAAGCGGGCATATTTCTGCTCTAAAATTGGGAATTTCAATGTTGGTGCACTTTATAGGGATTGGCTTGCTTTAGGAACCAGCCTCAAGTGGCCTATACAAGAACTGCAGCTTTCAGCACTTTTGCACTGTCTTTTCATTTTCATTTTTCAGCTGCAAAGGTTGCCGCTTCATGTGTGCGTGAGGATGTGGTGAGTTGATGAGGACGCGTCTAGAGGCAGGAGAGTAAGGGGTGGGGGGGAACATCTTTAATCTGACAGAAATGCATCCAGGCAGAGGAGCTGAGGAACCATGCAGGAAGACAACAGTGATCAATGAGTGCTGAAAACAGCCCAGATGCAGGTAAATGGATGAGAGGCACACTGTTTCTGCTACTGACATTAAAGGAGAATTCCACCCTCAGATTCGCTCTCGCTATATATCATCAGCTTGTGATACTCAGTGAATCTTTATGATAAAGTGCTGTAAATTAGTTTTTGTAAACACTTGCATGAAGTAGCCTATAACTTTCCGAGCCTGCCTTGCATTATCGCACAAGAAACTTGCCTCGACTTGTTGCAGTCAGCTGAGATTTATGGTTAAAGTAGGATTTTTTTTTATGTTAGCTATAACTGTCTGAGAAAGAGGAGGGTTTTCTACAACATGTTTATGGCTGCAGTGCATTTTGGACCCCTAAGGTTACAGGTCAGTAAAGAGCGGCCGTTTGCTTCCCAGTGGAGTTTTATGATTGACAAATTTCTCTCTGCTCAGATGCTCAAAACCATACCAAATAAAACATAACTATACTGATATTCTGACTTAATATATTTGAAATACCTTTGGCCGGTTATAAACAGCAGGCTGACAAATACGAGGTACGGTGTATGTAGCCGTTTAACAATGCCTCTCGCTGTGAGGCTGAGCATCTTTCAGGTTTAAACAGGAGGCTCTTAAACTTCTCAAACAACTGTCATCTTAGCTTCATTTAAACAACGTTTCGATTGCAGCATTTCCTTGCAGTTATTTTATACTCTGACCAACTCCCTCTTCATCACCACAGAGGCTGATAAAACCCCAAAGAGAGGAAAATCATGAATTTTAAAAAGAAATAAAACTGTTTCTCCTGATTTGGTAAGAAAGCAGAGAGTCGCTGAGGAGCAGTGATTGAAGTTCCCGGTGCATGAGTAGTTATATTATGCAGATTTAGTTTGTCATTATAAATATATCTGGTTAAAATTCACATTTTATTATGACTAAATTCCTGATATTTGCTTAAAATCAGTGCAACACTTTAACTGATTCATAACAAGGCGCAGTGGTATTCATCAATGGAAAGGTTAACAGCATGCAGAAAGATTTTGGCTTAAAAATGGTGTATCGTGGGCTTTTCATTAAAGCTGTAATAATCGCTAAGTGTTAACAGTGGATATGTACAAATTGGTGCTCTTCAGGACTCTGCATGAAGAGTTTTGGTATTCCTATTTGTACATTGTTTTAAAATTAGTACAATAAGTTAGAAACCAGCTAATGAACACAGTGGTGCTTTTTTTGCTAAACATGTTTAGCAATTCAGAGATTTACTTCTAAATAATTGATAAATGTTAAATAATAAGTGCTGAAAGCTTGTAAGGAGGCTGTTTAGTACTGACATTTGTAGTTTAATCATTAAATACTAACCTCAATGAGACACTGTTGTAGCATGACTCCTCCCATGACACCGTAATGTTATAAAAGTTAGCGTGCATTAGCATCAGTGTTTTTAGCAAAAGCTGCAGTTTGCTAGCTGTACCTTGATCTTGCAAGTGCATCTTCTTTTGATGCTTGTTTTTGATGGGCTGCCACAGAGACTTGCCTCTGCATTGACCACAGCTTTCATTTAAGACAGCTGGGATTCATGGATAATCAGGGCTCCAGAGACTATCTCTCTCCGGTACTTACATCCTGCTAACAATGGCTCCAGATGTAATAGTGTAAGTTGCCGTGTGTGCTTGTGTCATAATTACTGCGAATATTCATAGTAATTCCATAAACACACACACACACATCTTGTCTCACTTTGTTACATTAGCATGCATCACCCAGCATCTGGATGATTTTTGACTTCAACATGTAAAATTACAGTGACTGAGCCATCCAGCCACATCGGTGGCACTGTAGACTGTGCCTATAGAGAGATTTTGTTTTACTGGTTTGGTTCACTTAAAACCACACTCTGTTCGCTCAGTGTGGCTCATGTGGGCTGGTGTGCGAGCTGTCAATCAGGCCTTCAGCAGACACACTGCCAGCTTTTCAGAGCAAAGAATACTGGTCATTTTCAATATTTTTTTTTAAGTAAATTTTATTGAAATGTTTTTGTTTGACTATAAAAGACCCCTATGATGAACTCTATAAAGCTGAACCATGTTACCTCACACAGATCGGGGTTAACTGGGCTTCGCCCTGGAGTCAGGCCTTGGGGAAGGGCTCACTGGGGAGCAGCTAGAGAGCTCATGGGGCTGGGCTCAGTCTGAAGGAACCACATGGTCTGTAAGAGCCACCAGCAGCTGGAGGGGCAGTAGGGGTGCAATGTGGATTGAGTGGCAATCAAAGGTGGAGGCCTTGACAGACCATCTCCAGTTTCTGAAACTGGTTCTTGGGACATGAAATTTTACCTCTCTGGTAGAGAAGGAGTCTGAGTTTTTGTGTGAAGCAGAGAGACACTGGCTATTCTCCTGAAGAGGGTCTCAACTCTGTTTTGGAGTTACACGTGGTGAGAGGTGGTAAGCAGGGGTAGGTATACTTGTATCCCCCCATCTCACTGGATCCCCAGTAGATGAGTGCTTCCCTTCACACTCGAATCTGCAGATGAGTCCACACTGTTGCCTGTACCTATATGCTGAACAACGGTTTAGAGCACCCAGGCTTCTTTGACTCCCTTTGTGTTTTGCTGGGAGGTCTCTGTCTGGAGATTCCAATGTCCCACTGGCAGACTTCACATGGGACATGACAGTATGATCTAGGAGAGCATGACTAGGAGGAACAGCTGCAGGTCGATGATTGATTTTGTAATCATGCCATCAGATCTGGGGTTTTATGTCTTGGGCCCTCAGGTTAAGAGAAGACCAGGGTTGTCAACCTATCACCTCTTAAGTTAGATTAGCATGTCTGACAGGTGTGGCGTAGCCAATCATGTCATGAGGGTATGCTGGGAGTGTCTACCACAGGACCTAGTCCATAAGATCTCAGTGCCGAGGCAGCTCCATGGGGCAGTAAGGTGACAGTAACCCTAAAACCTGATGGTAGACACCAGAGATAAAGGAAACCAGCAAACTGAAGGAGTCCTGTTGAGCTTGGTTACCTTGTAGAGCTCCACAGGCAGATCACAGGTCAGTGAGGGAAAGGAGGAAGCCTTTTGGTTTGGCCCAAAGTGATTCTGGCAAACCATCACATGACACAGAAGGGGAAAATCATTTTCCAGCTCACACTGTCTATAGTAGCAGTGAATTGCTGCTGACTTCAACTGAAAATATAGTCAAGTGCCGGTAAAAATACTTTGAAGTCCTCCTCATTCCAAGTGACTTGCCTTCAGTGGTGGAAGTAGCATCTGGAGATGAAAGTAATGACTTGGACATCAATTGAGGTAATGTCATCGAGGTAGTTAACTGTTGATGGCAGCATCCATGATGTGGATGAGATTAACCCCAAGTTCCTAAAGGCTCTGGATATGGGGTTTTTGGCATTTCTTTTTTTTTTTTTTTTTTTTTTTTTTTTTTTTTTTTGCCTGTCCCGTTTGGCTCTTTTGCCATCAGAATTGTTGTCTAAAGGCAAAGAAAGATGCCCAACGGATTTACTTTACCAAATTGTTGTTTACCACTGGTTTCATCTTCATGTTTCCCTCTCACCAGATAACCAAACTGATATCACAACCAGCAGCTTTTGCGGTTGTGGCTCCAGCAAACATCAGCTGACAAAGAAAGTAATATCAAATAAATTCTAACAACAGCTGATTAAGCTTAAATGTGCTGCTGTTGTTTAACGCGACATCCACTGGTTTCTTCTTTCTGGCGCAAAGTGGGCGATAAACAAACAAGAGAGAAAAGCCGATCAGCTGATCATTGATCAGTTTCATGATTGAAGTAGAAACAGGAGAGGGAGGGGAGAGAATCAGAGAAGAAGAGGCAGCTGTGCAGCAAAGACAGAATAACTCCAGGAACTGTGTTCCTTTTCACCTCAATGCGAAACGCGTAATATTTTTTCTGAATACGAGATGATTCCGTTTTTTACGGGACGGTTGGCAACTCTAATAATTAACCTTATGAACAAAATAAAGTTCAACATCAGTAACATAGCACCCATCCAACTGTATGGAAACTCTGTCATGCTAGCTAGTACCCAGTACGAAAAAGTCGGCATAACGAAAATAAACTCCACCTAAACTTGGTTCATATCTGACCCAGATAGACTGCAGGTCATAACTTCTTACCTGAAGTTCTGTTCACCTGACACTCGGACCGGCGGCCGCTTCGGGTCTCTCCTCCTCCTGCGTCCCCTTTCCCTCATCCACCTGCTGGCCTCCACCACATGCTAATGTTACTGAATCTGCGGAAGCTCCGCGATAGCCACCACAAGAAGTAACGAATAACGAGCCTATCTAAATCCCAGTAACGACTAACGCGTTCCTGATTCTGGCATAATAACTAGTTACCGTGCTCGTTACCACAATAATAACGTAGTTACTGTAACGCGTTACTTAATAACGCATTAGTCCCAACACTGCTGAACACACATTTATGCCTTAATTTGATGAGAAACTTCGTTTGATTCGCTTGTGTGGTTCATCCCAGTAGATGTACATTGATGCAATAGTGCAATAATACAATAATAGCTTGTTCTACCTATATAACCTGTCAAAAGAAACTCCAAGGGCCATGCTGGCATGCTTGCAGCACACAGTTCTTGTGTGAGCTGTTGCATAGACAGGATGTGGCGTGTTTTCATCTCCTTGATGTTCCACAGACTCAAGCAACACACGGGAAAGGCAGGCAGGGAGGGAAGGAGAAGTTGCTTTGGGCCTTACAAATGACCTAGATACTTGAGTTTGAATTTCATTTACCTCTATCACAGCATCTGAGTGTACCTCGTTTTCCTTACGCATCCATATGGCAACCATGGAGCTGGAGCGGATACAAAAACAGCCCACAGGTACGCTTTTTTAAAAAAAATCAGCATTCACTCACTCCTTCACTCATTCACTTGTTCACTCACTCAAAATGAACGAGAGAACGGAAAGATAGAGCGAGAGGGACCTCCGTGTTTCTTATCTCGGAGAACTTATCTGCTCAGTAGGTAAAATGTTTTGCAATAAGCAGGATTTGGCTGTAGCCAGGATAAGTTAGATGTTTGCTATTCTGCTCCAGGACTGAACATTTCCCTCCATGTAATGCAGAGGTTACAGGTGTTAACCACAGCCATTGGAAGTATTGATTAATCGGAAAGGCAGTTTGGCGAGGCTTCTTAGACCATAAAGTGGCTGATCAGAATTCTGGAGCTGCTGGTTCCAACGGTTTCTCGCTGAGCACGGAAGGAGAGGTGAAGAAATGGTGGAGACACATGGGAGAGAGAGAGAGAGAGGGGGGAGAATAGCAAGCAATGAGGGAGGTGGAGATAGGCGGGGTGGTGGGGAGAGAGAGCGATATGACACATGGGGTAAAGAACAGATGGGGATGATGGAGTGAGGATGAAAGTGTGAGGGAGAACAAGTGAAGAGAGGGAGAGGAATGAATCGCAAGGCAAAAAGAGATGTGAACTGAAGGCCAAGTAGTGTGGGTTATCATATCTGAACTGCGAGACATGAATCTCAATCCATCAATAAGCGCTGCATTTTGATAAAAATACCCCTGCTGCTCCTGGCCTTAATGGATAGTGTGCCGTTGAATGTGTCACTTTTACTCTTCCCCTGAAATACCAGAGAGAATAGGCCCCACTCCACAAAGAGATCTGGATCAAGGTCAGTGATCACATAAAAGGTAATAGTGGCCCTCACTCTCCATATACGTATGCTCTAAGTGCTAGGTGAATCTGAAAAGCTTGCTATTTCTAAATAATTTTCTCAGATATCCCACAGGTGTAGCTTGCTTTTCATAATTCAGAATTCCTGAGGCTGAACTGCAAGTTTTTTTTTCACTTGCATATTAAACAGATTTTTGCCTTTGCAAAGGTAGTCTCCTTGCTTAGGTATTCAGTATATCCCTTTTACTCTTTAAACACAGCAATATACAGCAGATTTATTCAGCACAAACTTTGTATTTAATTAATGGCACTAGTTTTGTAGTCATTATTTCACAAAAATGGTGGTAGACTTACTTGCTATTTGAAAGCATTGTGAGGCGATTCACAGCAATATTACAATACATTTCTGTCTTAATCAGGAAGCTATAGACCTACCCAATTTAAAGACTAAACTGCTGAAATTTTTCCCACTGCTATGATAAATACAACATGTCTTTGTATCTCTGCTGCAAACCAACCTTTCTGCTGCTTAACTGCTGTCTGCATGCACTCAGCTTCAGCATCAGTTAGAGCAGGGCGTCTTCTTTGTTAGCGTTGTGTTGGCAAGTGGCTTTTCCTGGAGAGTTTGGATGTCACGTTCACAGCTGTTTCTGGACTGGGGACTGCTAGTACTTTGCCGTCCTTTTGAGGGAATACATTTTTTAAAATTCTACATATATTTTTACAACTCAAAGGTTATAAACAACACTTCTGTGTAGCTACTTTTGACATTTTTTTTCTCTGCCCAGATTAAAGGAAAACTCAGGTAACAACATGATTTGCCTGATTTGTAACTGTAACGCGAATACTGAATTAACAGCAATAGTTAAAACTGCTCATCACGTGCTAGCTTTATTGCATTACTAACATAGTTAGCTTCAATCACTGGTTGAGAAATGCTCTGGCCAGTCGATTAAAGTCTTACTATTTGATTTGCTGGTAAAAGTCAAACCACTTGTAAGAAACTTCACCAACTCTTGTTGCAGCTTGAGCCTTTGAGCTGGTATTTGTTTGTCCATCAGTTGTTCTGGTATTCAAAGAAGTTGTCCTTTTTCCGCTGGAACATTTTCATCTGGAATCTGCAGACTTGCTCATAAACGTCTGTGATATCAGTCAAAATGCCCCAAACATGTTTTGGTTCCTATACATTCATTGTAATCAATGAGCCCATGTTTAACAGTGTGGTACACATATGATGCCTCACTTGCAACTGTTTTATTGTTGTCTGCCATCTAGCACCTTTAGCGCGTGTAGCTTTCTCGTGCATTATAGCGGACTAATTCTGGGTTAAGTCGTTGTCACCTCACCAGCCAATAGAAAACTCACAAACTGCAGAATGCTTTAGTTGACTCATTGCTGACGGGTTGAACCAGGTATGTTTTTCTTCCCATTGTTTGTTGTAGCTACACAGTCTTTTCTTTTTGGCAGGTTTATCCATATCCGTTTGTTTTCAGATTATACTACACAAAGCAAACTGAACCTTATTTTTACGAATCACGTATCACCCCTCACATCTGGTGTCCGTGACGAGTGTCACTGACGGCTGGGACTGGAAACACTTGCCTCATACACCTCTAGTCAAATCAAATTTGGTATTTCTAAGAGTGCCATCTGTTGGTCAGAAAATGGTATTGCAGGTAACGGTCACTATACGGGACATTTAAGATAGAATAAGGGAATTGCCAACCAATTTTGCTCATTATACAGGACGTCCCGGCTAAAACAGGACAGGACCCTACCTGTGGCTGATGTTTAAAGTTGTAAGCTGCAAGGACATCGCTCTGGTGGCTGAAGCTTATGATCCTAGGGATGCAACCATCACTACCTGGTGATCCATGTTAACCTATTGTGAAGCTAGTATTGTGATTAAGAAAAAGACAAGAGCATGGCCAGGCGGCTTTTTCACTCCTTCATAGCCGTGTTTAGTTGAGCCTAATATTATTGTGGGTTAGATTTATGTTTTGTTGGTATTTGTATCATTTGTGTAAACCGGCTTTTATCCTGTTGCCACCTTCTTTCATCATGCATCATTGCTGCTAAACTGCAACACAAGCCACTCCCGCTTTGCCCTAGTCTTTTCAATAACTAGAGCTATTAAAGGTTTATGCTATACAATGCGCCAGTGCTCATCATGTTTCCAGTCAGCTCTAAGCCTTCCTCTTCTGGGCCCTTGTCTGCAACAGATAATCAGGACACACTCAGTTAACTCAGTCACACACGTGTGCACAGACTCACACACACACAGACGCACACAGAAATCTGTTGCTCCAAACCTCACGGTACATAAAACTAACATGAAAACACAAATTATATTGCAGCATCTGAAACGTTGTGTCACATTACTGAAAGATGTTGGGGTGTAGGCAAACCAGCCACCCAAGAGCAGCAGGGGGATTTCATGCTGGCTTAAATTTGGGCACGCTGTTTGGGGTCTTTATTGTTCCTCAGAGACCAAACTTTAAGTGAATTTCTCTACCGGGGGGTTGTTCCGTGAGCAGCACATGCACGCATACTGGAGCGAACAGAGGCAGACATCTGCAATCTGCCAACGCCCCAGGTAAAACTCGGTCTTTCTCTGCGCTGTTCTCAAATGAGCGTTTTCATCCTGTGCTGTAACACCTTCCCGTCAGTGAGAATAATTCAAAACTGTCCTGTCATCTCGTGTGTCTGGAGACATCTGTATAATGCTTTGTTTAAGAGCTCTATTAGACTGGCTGACAGAATGAAGAAGATGTTTGTCCTCGTAACTTCTCATTTCGGATACCGATTCGAAGGCGAGATTCATTTAACGTCTTTATCTGCACTGTTTCTGTTTCAAGCCTAAAAACATATATGAAAAAAATATGCAAGTTATTATTAAGTTTGCATAGTTTCGGCAACAAGGCTTAAACCTTGAAAAACATACAAAAACATGAGATTTCATCATGTTCAAAGCTCTGTGATGTGCTGTGACCCAAGCGGTGCATGTTTTCTTATGACTTCTGCCATGTTTCAAGGTGTAGTGAGCATGTTCGCTTTAGCAAAGCATGCACCGAAGCAAAAGTAATCAGCACTGCGGGAGCCTTTGGAGACCCCTCTCTAACAGGTTTGCAGGCAGACGTTTTAGGAGAACATGATATCCGGAAAGGAGGTATAGGTGATGGCAAAAGGTCCCCGTAGGAATGGCAGGTAGCTGACCTGGTGGCTTACAAGCTCGAGCTCGCGCTCCCATTTCACGCTTTGTGTTGCAGAAAGATTCAAGAGACAGTGGATACTATTCCCTGTGCTCTAGACTCCGCTGAGGTCCGATCAAAGATCTGAGCCTTTGATGTTTTAACCCCTGGCTGTTTGGAGAAAAAAAAAAAAAACACCCCTCCTCTGAACCAGATGGTGCCTGTTGCATGCTGGGAGCAGCCAGGCAGTGTTACGGGTCCCACCTGTGGTTTTAATTACAGTGCATGACGAGGGGATGCATTGGAGCGGAAGGAGATAGAAAAGTAGGGGTGACCCTCGCTGTTTGGTGAGGGCAAAAGCAGGAGGAGGCGATACTGTATCTTCACCTGTATGGATCACAAAGCTCAGATGTTTTTATCTCCCTCTGTCACACCACTTCCTTTTCTCACTATGTGTTATTTGGTGTTATTTGGTTAAGGGACTGGGATATACCTCACATTTACCAGCACGCGAGTCCAGCGATCGTGTTTTCAAAGGACCCTCTTTTCTTCGTCTCCCTTGCCTGTCACAAATCATCTAAATTCCACACACACGTCATTCTCCCCTGTCTGTCTTCTCCTCTCACTGGTGTATAATTTGTGCAGATCACTGTTGCTTCTCTGCATGGCTCTCCAGCTCCTCTACATGAATGAACTCATATCAGATTAAACTCGCACTCACTGATTTTGACCTACCCGCCCCTCCCCAGCATATACCACTCCTCACCGGGATCCCTAGGGTCCACACACCCGCCCCTCTCTCTCTCTTCTTTTTTGCCAACACCTCTCCTGCTATCCTTCTTTTGACATTTCGGCTCTTTCTGTCATGTTAGAGGTCCTACTGAGCGCTGAGGTGCTTCAGTGATATGATGGAGGGAGCTCAAAATTCCTTGCAGGCCCTTGTGTGAACAGTCACAGAGGTCCTGAATGCTTTCTGATGTTGCAGAGATTTTCTTGTGTTGCCACCGAGAAGAGGAGTTTAATTTTTACACAAATTTTCACAAAATGCTAGATTGTGGGGTTTTCTTTTTTCGGTAAGATTTTGCACCTGACATGTCGTGAAAAGAATCTGAAATGCACGCGGTGTAAATTTAAGATCTCAAAAACCTTGAACCCTCTTTGGCATGCTCTCGAGCACATTGCGCGTGTAATCTTTACTTATTTTGACCGCAGCTTTGCAAGAAAAAAAAAAAAAAAACGAGTGAGAGAAAAAAATCATAAAGTTAGTTTTTATATCTCTGTAATATATTCAGCCAAGATTCTTGGGGAACTGTATATATTTTTTTTTCCTTTTTTCCCTTTCTCTCGGTGTCTCTGTGAGTGTGCGGAGCTGCGTGTCAGATCTGTGGGATGCCTGTAGGCTGCTCCCAAGAGAGGCACGGTGCACTCATCCAACACAAACAGGGTCACAAAACAACGACTCAGCCGCTTGTGTAGAGTTTACTTCAAATTAGCCCAACTCTTGTATAAGTGCGCTGCAGCCAATCAAGCTGATGTCATGACAGACAATCAGTTGACAATGTGAGACAAAAGCAGAGATGATGCCAAAGGTAGAAGCTGAAACAGATTGCATCAGTAAAGTGAGCAGTCGCTTTTTTTTTAACAGCTATGTTTAGATAATTCAGCATTTACAGGAGCCAACTGTGAAACAATGTGCTAAATACTCCCCCGAATCACCAAGCTGATCTTTACGTGGCTTTTTTTTGTCAGATACACCAAATATTTCTCATTTCACAGATAAAAGCTTTGATTTTTTTCAGGCAGTCTAACTTGCTTGGGCGAGACAGATCATCATCGCTAAAAGGCATGTGAACGGGGCTCGCTGGACCTTCTTAGCATCACGAAGAGCTGCGATAAGCAGAATTAGCAGTGCAATTAATATTCCAGCCATATTTTCCAGGGAGGAAGCAGAGGGCACAGCAGCTGCTCCCATATGCAGACCTTGCTGTTATGACCGTGGGGGCGATGTCAGACACCCTACCCCCCACCACACCCTCACTTCCACCGCCCCACCTCACCCCCTCCCTGCACATCTCCCACCAAGCAGACTAAACCACCACCTCTCCCTCCACCTCCCATCTCTTCCCCTTTCTGATTTCTGTCCACCCTCATTTGCATTTTGACATCCCCCGTTGTTGTTTTTTTAACTTGTTAATCTCCTATCCTTTCTCAAAAATTATGGGTGAGCAGTCCGGGACCACCCTTCACTTCTGCGTGAGCAAGCATCCCACTCTACTGACGTGCCCTTCAGCAAATCAGCGTCTGCCTCCCTGCTCCCGCTTTAAGGGAAATTCCCAGGATAAGGAAAGAAACTGAGCATCATTATCGTGTTTCTAGTTCTTTTTGTTCTACCAAATATAATGGAATAAAAAAAGGCTGGAGAGCTAATTCTCCCGGTAATACTCCTTTAATTGAAGAGTGATTTTTACTCCTCCAGCAGCTTAACAAATCCCAGCGATTGCAGGTGGTCTGTGTTTCAGGCATAGCACCAATCGACCAAAAAGAAAGGGAAATGTATTATTCCTTGAATTCATGTACATGCCAAGCCAACATTTTCAGCTCTGATAAAGCAGAGTCTCAATTTAAAACAAACCCTTGTTTGTGCTCCCTGCACACTGTACATCTCGTACAGTTTTAGCCTATTGAATTGCCCTGGCCTGCAGTGCCCGGCAGGCCCGTGACACCTGCAGTATGAGAGCGACAGCAGCTCTGACCCGACAGCACTGTGACCTGTGTGTGAAGAGGGTGGGGATTGCACATGTGCTGCAGGTCAGTGCAGTTCAATATTGACTGGTGAAAACTGTGCCTCAGATCCAAAATATATTTTAATTCTAAATCGCCAGTGACCATAAATTCCTATTGGAAAAGTGACGAAATGAGGCAGCCGTTATCCGACAACACACTTGCAGTTTTATTATAAAACGATGACACCAAGAACAACGCTGTAAAGTAACTTACTGTCTAAATATGATGATTTAGGTAAATTAACTTGAAGAATAAGCATTAATTCGTTATAAACGCCTTTCATTCATTAGTGTTTGCCCCTCACAAACACTAATTACATAAAAATACAATAAATGTACAATTTTAAAGTGAAGAATTTTTGCACATTATTTTTTTTCAGCTGTATTCAAGTAATTTTTAACCACACATTGACTTTTTACATTTACCAGTTTAATGCTCATGTTCTTCTGTAAAAGCAAAATAACACACTGGTAGATAATTATAAGGACATTACCGTTTTTTTTACAGATTTCGTTTTTAACAGTGTATTTTTTGACTGTCATTCATTTTTTGTACAAAAAAAGTCTAGATGAAGTCATAATTTCATCTCATCTGTGTTTTATTGTTAGTCTGTTGTGACTGAGATGAGTGTTTTCATGTCAGCGCGCACATTATATTACACTCTGTCAATCACCTGACGCCTACTGGTGAGAACAGCAGTCTCAACCAGGAAATCATCTCTTAAAAAAATCACATTTTGCCTCAAAAAATGTATCATCAGATCTTCCTACTTTGGCTGACTTTGTCAGCAGGCGATTTGAGGATGGATTTGATGTTTTTTCTTTATTAAAAATAACAAAAGAACAAGAAAACGATTGACAAATAAAATCGCATTGTGCAGCTGTGGGCTGAAAATGGATCATACTCTTAAATTATATCAATATTCTAATTTAAACCCATAATTCTCTGTCCACTAAACCTGTACTCACCGATATACACACACATCCTAATCTTTCTGTGTGTTGCTATGGTAAAACTGACTTTCGTCCTTGTACTTTGTAGGAACACGAATGCTTCGTGCATAGAAGCATACATAGAAGCAAACGCATACATATGTACGGCTACATCTGTGAGTCGTGAATTAATAAGAGAGGCTGGCATTGCAAAGTCAGGAGGAGAGTGTAATTGTGGCTGTAGTGAGACTGTTCCTTGACATGCAGTCACACCTGGGTGGTTGGCAGCACAGTGAGAAAGAGAGGATCCCCCACAGTCCGTGTTATTGGTATGCTGAAATACTGCAGTGTTACAGTGAGAGGAGAGAACAAGGAGGCTGTGGAGCGCATAGAAAGGGAGCATGTTCTTTTCCCGGGCTGTGAAACACAGTGAGAAGGGGAGACAAAGGGGGAACTTTACCGGCCCAACAAGACATGTGTCACAGCCTGAGGAGCAGTGACATGCATCTCCTCAATCTCCAGCACAGGTGACACGTCTTCAGTCTCTGTTCGGGATGTGACTGTCAGTGTTAAGCTGCTTGTTCTGTTTATTTTACAACACAAAAGTGCGCGTGCTGAAAAAAAATCCCAATCGTGTTCTGCATTTTCGACTTCGTCAGACACAGAAAACAGAGATCTTGTAAGAGTATAACAGAGCTGTTGGAAAGTTTATTGCTTTTTTCCCCTTTTTTAGGAAAACTTTTTAGTGTACATTGCAGCATGATTGGAGGAAGTGAAAATCCTTATGCAGTGCTTTTCTATGCTGATGCAGATAGAAAGGAAGAGAGCGAAAATCAGTTCCTGCGCCAGCATCAAGTTGCACTGTAAATCAAATTCAGGAAGTTCAAAGAACGAAAGAAAAACATAGCATTTGTCCTAAGGAGAAGGGAAAACACTCGCCACTGTGTACTGGAGGATGAGTGTGACATCAGTGGGTATCAGCGCTGTCCAAGCTTGCTCAGAGGCCTCGGCGTGACAGTCACTCTTACAGACGTGGAGGGTTTGGTTTAATTGTTTGTTTTACAGAGAGGCCGTTTTCTATGCTGTTAGCATTCACAGATTTGCTGTCTGTGGGTTTTTCTTCTTTGAAAAAAAGCACGCCGATTATCCGCGTTTCATAAGTTTATTTATATTTTAACAGCTGATTTTAAATAACCTGGAAACATGGAGTGAAACGAAGATGCACGAATGTGATTTATGTAGGGAAACAAACCCGAGGGTTGCCGGTGCTATTCCGTTTAATTTTTAATCCTTTGTTTTAAAAATGTGGCTGGGAACTTTTTTTGGCATCTTTTTAATGCTTTTAAAAAAACACTATTTCAGATACACGGGAAGGGGCTGGAACACATATTAGACTCTGCATGCAAACAGTCTCAACTTAGTTTTATTTGACATATATGAGGTCAGACTACTCTCTAAAATGACTGATGTACTGTGAGCTCAGCACATAAATACTTACATTTTGTATTGTTTCTAATTATCTCACCACAAATATATATCTGATCAATATGCTGATTTTAACATATATAAATGTGACAGTTTTATGACTCCGTGTTTCCTTTTTGTCAAATTGACAGCTTTATTTCCCCTGATTCTGTAACCTTTTGCAGTCTAATTAAGTTAACAAACTGCATGCATTGTGATGCACTCAGCTGCTCGGGAAGGTGTTCTGGTTTGAACGAATTACAAATGGCTCTTCTCTCTTCTAAAGGCTTAAACAGGGAGCTGCCTCAAACACACTGTCAGAAGCTCGCATTGAGTGACTTCAGGCCCAAATCTGGAGTGAGAAGTGAAGGTTTGCAAAGCTGAGCAACAGCAAAGAGCAAGCTCTTTTGACAGTGGATCAAAGATGAGTGGGAGGTCAAAGTGTACAGCTGGTGGGGATGAGGAGCAGCGGCGAGATGGAATCACATGCCAGTCGCAAGCATATTGCGGACATAAGTCGCACACACACAACTCTTGGTGACCCGTTTCCTGCATATATCATGTAAAGAAATTAAATTGTATTCGATTAAATCTACTCTAAAGATGTCACTGTGGAGTGACTCATACAGATCAACTTTAACTGCTATGTAAAGGTTTTAATTTCACTCAGTAAGGGAGAAGAGCATTGAGTGCTTTCATCACTGTAGCGTCAGTCTGCTCAGTCCGGCTCCCATTGCAAGCCAACAAATTAGACCTCCAAGATGAGATGAGGGATCTTTCATATTACAGCTAATGGTGACAAATGAGACTGGGTGATAGCTGCAGCACATCTAGAAATGTGTGGCAGTTTCTTTTTGGCAAATGCCATTAAGATCCGCTTGTTTGCCATGCTAATCAAAACTACGGACATTTTTGTTTTTTTCACCCTCATAGCGAGTGAAAAGACATTAGGCTTGTGATTTTGGAACTAAAAGACCAAGAAAAAAAATTGAGCCTCCCCCCCCAGTCTCTCTTTTCTTTTCTTCATGGTCATTAATTGCACTTGGTTCTAAACCACTGCCTCGTTCCTCGTGTCAGGGATGTTAGCAGGATATTTGGAGTGAAATGTTGACACAGTCAACATAGGGGGAGCTAAATATAAAACGGATGCTGTTATGCTAATGGCTGCCACTGAATAATTCAAGCATGGATGATAATAAAAATGGAAAAAGGGGGGACCTGTCGAGCCACACTGCCGCATGTGTCACGGCAGGGCACTAATTTGCTGTCAAGCCTTATACTATACTTCTTCCCTCAACCCCCCCTCTCTTTACCATTCAAGTGTGAAGATTAGTAAATATTTTGTCTGTCTCTTTGCTGATCGTAAATAGTCTGGTGGAGACAGTGAAAAAAGGGGTAGCAAGGAGCTGGTTTGGCGGGGCCCTGGCAGCCTGGGGAATTTGACTCAGGAAAGCTGGAGCTGCTTTGCTCGATGCTCTCTGTCATGTGTTCTCAGGAGAGGCTGAGAGTGTGTGGAGGAGAACAAGCTCGCCTCCTCCCTGCACGTTGCAGGCCATCAGGGCCGACACACAAGGGTGAAGGCCATGTCAAAAGGCATGGAGAAAAAAAAGAAAAAGAAAGACGGAGACAAGAGCAGGTCTCCAAATTGGGAGAGGGTTCTTTCTTTTTTGGGCTCGTCTCACCGTCGCCTTCCCCTGCTTTTGCCTTCGCTGTGGAGAACCTCTCCTGTCACACACCCCCCATCTCACTTGGCTCTCTCTTTTTTTTAACCCCTCTCTGTTAAATCAGTGGATACCTGCCAAACACTCACACTGCATCATCCGATTCCAGAAATAGTCACATGAGATAAATGCACACACAGCTCCTATCCACGTGTACACAAAATGCAGATGTACACACCAGCACACATGTATACTCTTTCCTCTCTGTTGCACAGCTCCCCCGGCGAGCCGCGGTGTGTGTAGCGCGTCGATAATGAGACGCATGCGTGACTGCTTTGGAATTAACTGTAATTAATATCTCCTGTGAGGTAAAAGATGTAGTCGTACCCACATGTTGGCAGCTGACATATAAAAAACACGGCTCAGAGGTGTATGGTGACGCGATGAAAGGCCACCGCGGCCATTAGCTTTTCATTTATTTTAATCAGGTGTTTTGCCATATTTGCATAAAGTCCCCATATGTTGGATCCAGTGCTGCTCTCATTAGACGCATCCAGCTCTTCCCCTGGTTTTCCTGCAGTATCCCTGTCCTGGGAATGGTCCCACACTATTTAGCACTTTCCCTAGGTATTGCTTCTATATTTCCTTCTGCCTATTCCGGATGCTCCCATAAATAAAGACCTCTCTTCCTGGCATAATGCATCTTAATTCCCAGCTTTCCACGAGGCACGCTGTGGCCCTTTTCCCCGGCTCCGCGCTCAGCTGGAGTAAGCTTCCTGAGCCGGATGCAGAAAATGCAAACGTTTTCACCCTCTCACTCGCTTTCAGTTTAACATTAATGATGTTATTTTACATGGAGGCATGAAGATGAAAGATGGTGCACAAAGAAGTCTTTAATGAGGAGTCGTAAAAAAGACTTTGGGCGTTTACTAAAAATATTTGAAATAAGGAAATAGCTTGTCGCTTGCTTTTTATCGATTAATCCCGTTTTATGACAGGCAATAAACATGGGAATGACTCTAAACGCGACCACTATTGCCATTAAGTATGGAAAAGTAGAGCCAAAATGCACTGTGGTCATTTGTATTCAAGACTGGAGAAAATAAGGAAATAAACTTCAAAGTCCTTGTACCCAGCTGGACCTGGCTTTTTAAAAAATCTCATTTAAAAGCAAGGGATGAGCTTCCATTACCTTTATCTTTTGAATAAGATTTACTTCATTACTGCTTTAGAAACATAATGGCAAATCAATTTTTTGATACATTAGTTAAGTGCTAACTCACAAGCCCACTCCCCACCCAAAAAGAAAAAATCTAACTTTGGTTGAAAAGTTGCCCCTGACGTCCATAAATTAAGGAAGATACATGTTTAATAACTAAGTGATGACTCCAAGTCATTCTTTGTGGCCCTTTGCATCCTCCTCTGGCATGCTTTTGTCATTATTTTACATTATGCTACATCCCCAGGCCATTTCACAGAGATAAAACAGGAATATGCGGTGCAAGTTGAACATTAGTTCATTATTTAGCAACACTGACTCCTGAATTAAAATACATGTTGCTATGCACTGAAAATGATATTAATGAGGGAAAGGGGGGGAAAAAACATGACTTCAGGTTTAAGCATAGCTGGTAATTTATTATCGTTGAACACGCAGTCATTCACTCCTCTTGATTTCACCTTTTTATAATCTGAAAATAATTAAAGGCGTCGAATCACAGAGTGAATAACCAGCGACGAGTTTATTCCGTCTGCATTAAACATTGCTGACGCTGTCCTTCCAGCGTTTAAGCTAAATGGGTAAGGCTTTAAAGTGTCAGCTGAGTAGAATATGAATTTCTAAACAATTTCCTCGAAGGAAAAGCACAGTCTCGTATAAAAAAAATGCCAGTGCCAGTTACATCTGTACGTGGGTGTAAAAATATTATGAGGTGTAAAATTTAAGGGTGGGAAAATGCATTGTGAGGCTGAAGGAAAGAGACGCGCAGACAAACTACCGCAGATGATGTGGATGCCTGTGAAACTGTTGGCAAACGTTACCAGTGATATGTAAGAGAGATTACCCTTGAAAAGTAGCTTTGTCTGGTGCAACAGTGAGCTCATAGTCTGTGTCAAGAGTCATTTTTGAATTTGCAGCTTTGCAAATACGTTTAATAATCTCAGTCCTCGACTGTCCTCTGTTTTTGAAGTTTGACTTTTGTTAGATTTGCAAGAAAACTCCACCGAGCCTTTGTTGTGGTTTTTTTTTCCTTTTTTGTAATTTTTTTGTCATTTAACTTCTTTTAAAATGGTGCCGGTCTCAGCTTTTGTGTCAGGGGTTTTGTTCCTCCAAAACAGATTTTTCTGGTACTACCCTAATGAGACCCTCTCACCGTTTCCATGGAGACAGTCACAAAACTGTCAAGTTTCCACTCGTTCAAAAATCTTGTGGGGGGTGTTCTGCAACTGTCAGAGACACATTTTCAAACAGCACATCGTTTCTTTCAAAGGTGAACCTTTCATTTTTTGGTGAATTCAGCCAGTTTGCAAATCTTTTTATCAAAACACACAAGCCTCGCTGTGTCGAAGAATGCTAACGATGCCGATTGTTGAATAAATAAGGCGCATAAGCAGCTGAGCCGTTGTTAAGTTGTCGGTTGGCTTTCTGGAAAGCTTTCGATGGCTTGCGTTGCAGATTGTGATCGTTAAAGGCTCCATCAGAGGGGCGAAAACAAAGCACTGCAATGAACATGTCAGTAATTGTAATTCTGCTAATGAATCATAGCATCAAGAAAGAAAGGAAGTGTCTGAACTGGCGGGTTACATAGCAAGAAATACAATTTTCTTTTCATTCATGATGCAACAGAGGATCTCCCAACCGTGGCAGCTTGCGCAAAAATTAGAAATTGCCAAGCTGACCTTCACTGCCGTCACTGACATCAGTAGGACACACAGGACTTTGATTTGTGCTCTGGTTTAAGAGTCAGTGCCCTGCAAAAAGGAAAAAGTGACCACAAAGGACACTGAGGGATTGAAGAACATCAAAGCCTCCTCCCACATGCTAGCTCTTTTTTTTTTTTTTTTGGAGAGAAGACTTGTGTGTGCGTATGTGTGTGTAGGTGCTCCTCAACCGGACCCCAGAGTGTTAATGCACCCCTTGGTTTCGTACAGCGTGTAAGACCTGCAGATGAGCCCTGTCAAACCACACCTGTGTACCTGTCATTTTTCTGCTGGGATGCTTGTCCTGGCTGGGAAACATTAGATGAGGCACTAGAAGAAGAAGAAAAAAAACCCTCACCGTCTGGCCTTCATCTTTGCATGCAGAAATACACTCAGGAATACAAGCACAACGCACACATAAGCAGCCACTGATGCTCTGTCAAACAAACACACACACGCAGGGGAGCAGAATTCGACTCATATAGCTTTATTTTTATTCCCCCCCCCTCCTCGTCTTCACAGTTTCTTATTCTACCTAAATGTCCTCATTTCTGTTCACACATATTTTGGCGCACTGAACCGTGTGAGAGACGGCCCCTTCTCAGTGAGCGGATCCAGACGTCAATCAAACAGCACATGGCATGCCTCCCTGAGAGTGACAGGTGATGCAGATGCACATTTCAGGAGACGAGCCGGAGCGACACAGCACTGCTGGCAAAACAATGAGGACAGGAGGGAAGCAGGGCCGCACGTTGCAATTATTAAATAAGACAGGGACATGGACGTGGACCGCAAGGAGCGGAGATCAGCTGCGTGTTGTAACATGGCATTGATAACACTGAAACACAGCATGCTGGGTGTAATGCTATTTAGACCTCGTGAGTAGTGGGAAATCGAAACTGCTGACAGTTCTGTCTTTGCAGGCTTTAAGATCTTTTAATACCATCAAGTGGCAGTTAGTCACAGGCTTTCTTTAAGGTGAACGATGCAGTCAAAGTGTGAGCTTGGTAGTCAGACCCTGTTGTCCTCTGTGAGAGGCTGCTGAGGAGAGAGTGAAGGAGAATGGGGGTGTGGAGGGGAGGAAGATTAGCCAGTGCCTGTCTTCAGGCTGCGGGCCACAGGGCAGGTGAGAGGTGAGAGGCAGCCAAGCAAGAGGAGATTGAGGGGGGTGGAGGTCTGAGTCAGAGAGCCCACAGCGACCTCCCCACGTCCCTCCAGCAAAAACACACATACTGTATTCATGTAGGAAGACCATACGTTTCAGAGGATGACCCAGAGCTCATTAAGCCACGCAATGAAAACTAATCCTAAAGTCATACTGGAGCTTCTCACAGCTACGGTAACAAAAACTTGTCTGTAAATACAGCTAAAAATATTTTTTGGAATATCAGTGGAAATTCAAATTGTCTGTTTCCCCCTCAGAATAATTCTATTTTGGTTTTTTGGTTGTTTTTTTCCCCTTCTCTGTCTCTCCCTCTGTTTCCTCTCCTGCCTGTCTCTCATTCTTCACTTGACTGAATAATCTACTGGCATTTCGGCAAAAAGAAATGTCAAGGTCATTTGACTTTGTCTTTCCCGAGTTACTGATCTTTTCTCGACACACGTGAGAAAATATGGCACTTTTTTTCCCTTTGTCTTTTCTTTAATTAGAGAAGTCAGATATTAAGCTCATCCATATGAACGTGTATGTTTCGTTTTGCCGCTAGAAACAGCAGAGTCACGTCTGGGAGCAGACTGAGTGTGAAGCTTCATTTGGGATTGATGGGATGAGATGTCTGTAATGGAACAAGGAAGAACATGGTCCTGTGCCTTGTAGTCTGCCTCTATCATGAGCGCCATCACCTGTCTGCTTTAATATCTGATGCATGAGCAGCTTCTAAGGTTCTAAATGAGTCCTGATTTGCAGTTTAACCTCAGAGTTAGAAGGTGACCATTTTTAAACATGCTTTCTGAACTTCCATAAACATGCCAAGTCATACAACCCACCGACCCCACCCCCAATACCCCTCTCCGGCTGCCCTCTGGGACATTAAAGGCATATTTACCTGAGCTGCAGCCCTTTAAGTGCCCCGATCATTCCCTGTGTCACAAGCAATCCACCAAGGCCACCGTGTGTTTAATTAAAAAGACAAGGTTTACCCGAGAATATATCCCTCCAGCATTCCACATACATTTCAATGAGATGCATCTTATTTCTGCTGCAAAAGGAGAGTGATGGAATTTCAAATGGCAGCATAATTATGGTGTGCTTTTCCTTCTGACAGAAAATCAGTAGCCGGTCCTCCAGGTGGAGTTAGCTAGGCTGAGCAGAGCTGATTAGAGGCCATCAGGGGAGAGAATACACCTTTAACAACATTGACGCCAAAGCTCAGAATGGGGCTGTATTAGCATACATCTCAGCCATGGGCCATGCAGATCATTTAGGAGTCAATTATACAGCTACTGTTAGAAAAATATTGTTGCTCTTCTGGTCCTTTGATGAATGGTGCCTCACCTTGACAGTATCAATTACATATTAGAAGCTGAAAAGCGAAGAAGACAACTGTGACATCCAGGGGAGACTCTGTACGGTCACAGAACATGACGTTGTTTTAACACTCAAGTGTTGGTATTTGAGTTAATTATACTGAGAAATTTACTATGTACATATTTACTGTTAAATGTGGGGGGGGAATAACAGCAGAGGTAACTGAAGACATCACTTTTTAATGAAGTCTGACTAACTGACGTTTCCTCTTGCCAATTAATTTTCTATTTATTTATTTATTACTATATCAACTTTGTATTTATAATAATATATTTGTATATATAGGATTTGTACTTTTTTTCTGCTACACTATGGAACACAGGTTAACTTTGCTCCTATTGGAAATTAAGTTAAAGGCAAAAAATGCTGGACCGCAAATCATGTGTTTGGAGTTTTTGTGCTAGTTTTGTAGTGACTGAGTCTTGTGAGTCTGACCCCACACTAGGGATGGGTATCGTTTAGGTTTTATCCGATACCAGTACCAAACCGGTACTTTTGAAATGGTGCCGGTGCTTAAATGGTGCTCGAACTGGTGCTTAAAGAATGGAGAACACACACTCCAAAAACCTCTCACGTTTAGCTGTTTTTTTGTAAAAAGATAACAATGTTAGCCTTTTCTGCAGCTATAGGGGATTTATGGTATCACTCTTGGCTGGAAGCAGTGCTTAAACAATGGAAAAAACACAGGACTCTCCTCTTCGGGTTCTTGGGGGATGTTGCTAACTCCGGGTCCGATAACAGGCAAACCACCGGCAGTAGATGTGCTCGGTGTGAGGTCTCGCAGCAAGCTATCAAATACGGTGCATTTCTTTTGACAAAATGCTACACGTCGCCAGGTGTTTCATCAGATTCAAGGAGTTACCTCCTTTGCACAGTATCACAGTATCAGCTTGAAGCACTTGTTGCAGGCTGCTGAGTTTGCATATTTTGCTGTGAAGTACAGCCAGACTTTTGACCGCTTCGCCTTGGGCATTTTTAATCTGTAGCTCTGTTCTAAAAGAACATACGTACCTGGGCCCGCCTACTACGCTTGCAAAGGTAAAATGATTGGCTAGAATCCAAAGTGTGGGGAGGCTGGGAGGAGGAGTTGGCCATCCGACTGGGGTCTGGAGTGTGGGGCCTCCCTGCTGCTGTGGAGTCGGGGCGGTCTGCTTCTCCCCACCGCAGGGAAAAGGGTAACACCACCTGGGTCTGGGTGCAGTTCCCCCCTCCAGGGGCCAGGGTACCTAGACCCGGTTCTTAGAGTACGCTTGGGGAGTGTGATTGTGTGTACAGTGTCTCTCTATATCTGTCTCCACGTTGGTTGAGTTTTGAGTAATTACATATGAGGGTGGGAATGGATGTTTGTATCTGTGTGTGCCTGTATGCTGTGTCCATATGTCAGGTTGGGTATCAGACGCCACCTCTCTGGGGACATCTCAGGCCCCCTAAGGTATGGAGGCCTATCTCCCCCACCACTTCCCCTGCCAGTGGTAGACACCCTCAGACATCAGTGCGTTGGTGGTTCTTTTTAGGGCCTGTTTTGAAATTTAGAAAGTTTGAAAGTGTAGATTATTCAAAGAAAGAGATGTCAGCCTCCTAGAGGGACAGCAAACAAGCTTACTCTCAAATGCCAAATTAACTGTAAAAAGTAATCATGCTACTATATCCTCCTTAAGAGGCCTGTTGCTAACCATCACTATGGCTCTTAACCATGGCAATAAGTGACCACTTCTCCAAAATAATAACAATTATCTTTGTTGTGTGTAGTGAAAAGCATCTACTAGGACAAAACCCACATACACTTTCCTGCAGCTTTGACAACCATCTTAGTAATGCTGTGTATTTTGTGGCAACTGCATTCCTGCGCGGGTTCTTCAGGGCAAAGAAATGGCCTTGAGTTTTCCCAAACACCCACGATACACACAGCTCCGGTGTGTTTTTTATTGTCTCGGTTCTGTTTTTTCATACACACTGTGCAAGGACAAACAGTATCTTCGATCTCCATCACTGACACAATGCAGGCAATCACTCCATGCCACTTGACTCTGATGGGCTGGCTGTGACTAGACAGCGCCCCACACATCAAACCAAAGTGGAATGATTACTAGTTACTCAGCCAGCCAAGTGTAGGCTGTGGAGCTATGATTTGCCCAAAAAAGCACAATTTAAGGAGACATTAAAACATGACTGCTGTTGATGTAATAATCAGAAGTTGTCTACTGATGACATGAGACGGCAGACATGGGCGTACACAAACCCCGTGCACACAGACACTCTCACACTCATGCTCACACATTAAAATATTCAGATGTATAATCAGTGTTACAAAAACACAGTACAGCGTGCTGGCAGACTTTTTAAAAAAGGGTTTTGCACTACCATATGTTCACAAATGACCTTGCATTACTTTCAGAATAATTTACATCCTAAAATACATCTCTGTTATGAAAGTGAAAATGAAAGTGTTGTCACATGTGTACAAACTGGAAAGTGGTTCTGAAAATATTTCTCTCCTTGTCTTTTTTTTTTTTTTGTCGTTGTTAGCTCTTTGCAGGCGAGGTGAAAGTCGACCACTTGTAATGCTGTTGCTAGGAGCTATCAACGGAAATGTCAGTCGACTCAGCAAGTGATGAGATTTGACATATGGCATCAAAGCATCATTAGACCTGCACCTGCTGCAGATGGAGTCTGCTCTTTCGCAAGGGGTTCAGCACCAAGGGGAGGCCTATTGAGGGATAGAGAAGGATAAGATGACCGGTAGCACATTCTCATTGTGTTTGAATTACAATCTGTTTCAGTGTATTTAAAAAATATCACAAAGGCCATTTTATTATGTGAGGAATGTCATTGTATTTCATTATTTTTCAGTCCATGGAAAGCCAAGCCACTTAGTGGGATTTAACCTTAAAAAGACCAGAAAATAATGACTGTAACCATGAGCCTGAGCCTGTTAACGTTTTTTTATACAAATTCTTGCACAATATTAATTCTTCCAGGGTCACAAATTTGAGTTAGAATACAATAAATTCACTCTAGAAATATATGCTTAATAAAGACTTTTGCCCTGATTTCTGCCTGTTGTCGGCATGGTAGCTCAGTGGTTAGCATGCTAACCTCACAGCAAGAAGGTCACAGGCTTTCTGTGGGGAGTTTGCAAGTTATCCCCCTGCAAGCTGGATTTTTAGTCCCTTTGACCGAGGCACTGGGGTTGGCCTCTAGGAGCCAGTGGATTCCCACAGCTCGTAATATTTAGGGTTGGTTAAATCCTAGCATCTAAGTATCTTTAGTCTGAATCAGTAGTGTCAAATAAGTGCCGGTTACAATGAAAAAGTAATCCTGTGAGATTATAGCAATTGCACTTTCACAAATGCAAGATAATAGACATTCTTTTCCTAATAGAATCATCGTAGAGCTTTTCTGTGCTGCCATAAAAAAACTACTTTGTGCTAAATACAAAGTGCAACTAAAACTAAAGATTAGTTGCACAGATAAGGATTTAACAAGGCAACAAATGAACAATATATGAAAAACAAAAAAAGGCATAAAACCCAATTAGCATCTCTGTCATCCAGTCTACATTGTTGCTGTACTTAATAGCAGATGTAGAACGTTGCTTGCTGCAAAGTCAAAGAGCCAAATCATGAACTCTTATGTATCAGCTTACATTTAGCAGTTTCATGCAGCCAATCTCTATTGCAAGGTGTTCAGTATGGCGAGGAATCTGCTTTGGAATTCACCTTGTTGGACTCGTTGGGTAGATGTAGCATGGAAGAAAATTTGTGCAAATTTCAGAAGTCTGTCAGCTAGAAACAACATTTCTATACGATAACATTGCAATAATTTGCTTCCTTGTTATGTTACTTTGTTAACTGGATCATATCAAGGCATAATTTTTAGTTGTAATACAAGAAGTACATTTATGGGCGGACTCTCAGTTTGCAGGAGGTGGTTGGAAAGGACTTTCATTAGCCAGATTTAACTTCCATGATCATATCTATAGGTCTGTGGTTTTGTTCAAATCTATTAAAAAAGAATTACGTTGTCCTGCAACAACTAAAATCACTGTGAATGTTTTCTGTGTCAAATCAGACAGCATGCATTCGCTAAGCCTTATCAAATCTTGTGAGAAAATTGTAATTATACATTATTCCAGATGCAGATCACAGATAGATATAGGTGCTTACATACGTATTTTAAAGGGCAGTAACTGGTAAATGTAATATTAGTGGTCTAATGCGTTAATGCAACTTTTTCTTAAACAAAAAAAAGTAATCTTATCACAAATTTGTCCCTTAAAAGACTGCCCACTCCCGTGTAGATGTGCAGAAATATCATTTACAGAGTCGCTTTTGCATATTTGGACACGTTGCAATACCAAATAATAAATAAAAGGGTGGTGTAATTAGTCTTTCTCTGAGAGTAAACTTTCTTCTTAGAAAGTAAACTTCTTAGTAAACTTTCTTCTTAGAAGGTTCAGTGCAGAAGAAACCCCCAATTGCCTGCTACTGTACTGCAAAAATCATCTATGTCCATAATGTGTCAGAAAAAAAACAATTTAACGTGCTGCATCCCAGAAAAGTCACTTCTCCACTCCAGATAGCTCCATTTTCTTGACAAATGTTTGGTGTGTGCAGCGAGATGCCACATGGCGCCTGCGTTTGAAGTACATCAAGACAATTGTTGAGTTTCTGAGGTAGAAGAGTTACCGAAAGAGAAAGCTAAAACTTGGAATAAACTTCCTTTGTGAGACCTTGTAAGATCTTTCATCAGATCTCGTGGCTTCGATTAAGCTGTATTGATTTAGACTGGAGAATCTCTATCTCATTCTGTGCTTCGTTTCCTTACGCGCCAGATGGTGCCAGGACTTTCTAAATTAACATAAAAATAAAGGTTTAAACACAAGATGTTTTGATTAACAAATTTCCAACAAATACTTGAATTCCAACCAGCAAAAGGTAAGAAAATCAAAGTGACAGCTCTCCATTGTGGATGGATTCTCTTTGTACGCATGCTTCAAACAAAGCGCCGGCATCGGATCGTCAGTTGTTCGTTTCCGCGTGAAGAGCCCGACGATAAAAGCTCACACAGCCGAGTCAATCTGGGTATGGACAGAATGATTTACTCAAACCACGATCATTTTATCACCAGGTCAATTATGAAGTAATGAGGATACATCATAGATAACCGCATACTAGTGACTCGGATGCTTCAGAAGCACGTGAATATGACTATCTGCACTACACACAGACACACACACAGTAGCTGATTGGTGGATACTGAAGCATGGACATTAGCATGGCATGATGAATGACTATTTTCCTCTTTCTCAGCATTGCAATACGTTTTAATACAGTGTTGCACTGTACCTTTTCCTGCATCTCTTCCCTTACAAGGAATCTCTTTTTATTTATTAAAAACCATTAATTATACTTGACACATCTAATGTGTATGAATGACTTGTAAGGGAAGTAGTACAATAACAGACATATTAATAATTATTGAAAGTGAGGCATGATGTCAGCTAATTAATAATGGTAAAAGCAAATTGTTTCAGAATAGGCTTCAGTAGCTTACGTTACACAGCCAAACACAGGCTTTGTGTCTGAATTAGAGTTACATTCACAGTAATAAAAAGGATGCTGAAAAGCCCACGTCGCATGCTATTACTCCACTTCCTTCTGGACTCTGAATGCTCACAGAAAGTAATTTAAAGATGCCTAAAGGTACATGCAAGGGCTGCGAAGCAGTGGAATTGAAATGAGTGGCAGCAAAACACCTCGAGCGCAAATATTTGTAGGAACATAAATAGTTTCAGTAAAATTTTAGTCAAGAGTAAAGGGATAATCAAAAGATTAGTACCTTAAGTGTAAGTGTTAGTTTCCCTTTGTCTTGTGGATAGCTGTGTGAAAAAGAGTGAAAAGTACTCAGTGATGTATCACCAGACCAAAGCAATGAAACGAGAGATGAATAATGGCCCCTGTCAATATAAAAGTAAAATGTCATTCAGATACAAACAATGTGGAGTGATTAATTGTGTTTTCATTTCATGAGATTTGGTGTTTCTCTGATTACAGTAGACTTAATCTGATTGTCATCATTTTGAATTATGAGCAAGAACTGCATACTGTAAAGCGCACTCCCAAGTTCTGTGGCATTGAAAAAAATATTTTTGTGCGTTTATTCTTTGCGATAATAATAGAGCGCCTGTGTGAGAAGAGAAAGAAGAAAGAGCCAAATGTATTTCTGAAATACTGGATTCTGAAATGATCCTGTGGGATGACACTGCATGGTCTTAATCAAATCAATGCAGATGGCAAAGGCAATTAAGTTTTTGTGTGGGTTTCTGCTAATTTTGTGACTGGCCAACGGCGAGTGTATTTTATTTTATCACCCAGCACTGCAACTTCAGCATGTTAAAGGCTGCGCAGGGGAAGAAACACAAGACCTTCATGCCAGTAGCTGTTTGTGATTGCACATGTGAAAAAAAAGGAAGTGCGCTCTCTTCCAAGTCAAAGGTTTTACATATCGGAGCATCGTGAAAATGATCTGGCCCTTACCAGGTCTGAAAACGAGGTAAACACAACCTGAGATGAACAACACATGAAGTTTTACACTGTGTCTTTAATTATTTAACAAAAAACTGAGACACAATGCAGAAGCAAAGTGTGAAAAGCAAAGTATATGCAGTATCGCTTCCATTTTAACATTTGCATTAAAAACAAAGACAAAAATTGTGGAAGTCTCTTGCAAAGATTACAGTTGTCTTTATTCAATCATTTATTTATAATTTCTGGAAGTTAACTTAAGGTTTTCTCCTCTTTTTAGGTGATTAATCATCTGCAAAAAATCAACAATGCCAACATCATAATAGCTTTAGAAATAACTTAACACTATAACAGGTCCTGTAAAGATTTATAAAGTTTTGAGGTATTTCAGGGGGAAGTAAAATGGTGAAATATGAAAGAAGATGACAGTATGAAAATTAAGAATATAAAGACTGGTAGGGCAGTTCATTTGCTAATTACCTGCCGGGACTCCTGTGCCATCCCTAACACACATACAGTGTGAGTTCATTTACTGGACAAACCCTCAGAAAGTACACACACACACACAGAACTAGCTCCTTATCAATGCACTCCAGAGGATTTGATGGCTTTCAGAGCCCGCCCCTCTTATTATGGTCATCTTCCGAGCACATTCACAGTGGGAGGATTGAGGGGACTGAATCTGTTTTCCAGCATCATTCAGAAAATTCAAAGAGGCCCTCAACAGGGAAATGAGATGGATGATTTTTTCCCCCCATTTTTATGTATCCATGGAACACTTCACAGTAATATGCTTTCACTCTATTTTACCTTCCCCTGGTATTTGGCTTCAACTCGCAGGCTAAGGCCCCTTTTTCCATTTGGAAGGCTGGCGTCTCGAGATAAAGACACTGAAAACAAAAAGGAGAGGAGATGATAGGATGCTGGGAATGATTCTGACTGACTGGAGTGGCTCCGGATCTACTGTGTGACCTTTTGTCTGAATTGGTGAGACCCATTTCAGTGGGATTATAAACTCTTGTAAACACAATGCAGTTAAGAATGAAAAAAAGAAACAAAGAAACAAAAATATGACATTACAGAACAAGTCAAACTACACCCATGCCACACAGCAATCTCACTCTTTATTCTGCCATTTCCTACATTTTGATCCTACATCATACATACACCCTTTGGCCCATTTGCTTCAAGAGCAGGGAAAAGATGTGATTACGGGAATTTTTGCACTCTTGCCCCAACAGAATAGAATCTCTGTTAGCAGGACCACGCTGCGAAGAGTTGTTTACACACACCGAGAGACGAGGAGGTTGATGCCATCTGGCCTAACCGAGAAGCAAGCCCAGAGAACTGCTATCACATCTAGATGCTCCTTCTGCCCTCGATCCCATTGTGCATGATGTAGAGGCAATTCAGGAAAAAGCAGGTTTTTTTTCTTTTGATTATATTCTTGCAAAGCCAGGCTATGTTTTTTTCATTGTGGCCCTTTCAGTCATTGTTTGAGGAAGTCATTATTTTCCCTAGCAATTACATTCACTCCATTCCCTGTGGCAAGGACATCGAAAGATGAAATGTTCAGATTGCCTGGGGTTTAGCATTCAACAGCATCAAAATTTAGATTACCAGGCTTGTAAAAAATTTATAATTCGCCTAACCAATAAAAGTATTTTTATAGGCTAAAAAAAATAATCAACAAAAATTTGTAATGCCAATAATTCTTGAGGACTGGGTCATCTTCTATCAAATGCTATTTCGATTTCAGTTTCCACGACGATGGAAAAACATGCTTTTATTGTAGTCAAGGCCACAGTTTGCTACTGACCTTTGGTACAAACATGAATGCTTATGTCATCCCACAGCATCAAACACTGCAGTTTTGACTTCTGCTCTACTCTAGCTGTGGAGACCGTGACTCATTTTTCACTTTTTTGTGTGCATTTGTTTCGTTGATTTTGATACAAATCAAGTATTGGGCCATGTCTCTTAATATGGCAAATCATGTACAATTTCTGCGCAGGCTCACCAAGTGCTGAGGGATGTAGTGTTTAAAAGTTGCTACCTCTCAGTTGACTAAATACCCGGAAGGCTCCAAACCTACTTTGCCATTAACTTCAGCAGGACATCAGTGCACCTGAAGCTTAATGGCATTGGTTTCCATGTCCAACCATCCTGTAGTTGTGATGTTTAGGAGTTTCCGTTTTGTGATATTGCTGTGTTTCGGTCTCTATCTTGATTTTCTAGTTTTAGTTTTCATTGTCTGTGCCTGTTTCTGTGTCATCTCATCCCAAATTGTTTGGCTCCTGTTCCTACTCCAAAGCCATCAGATGCTTCACCAGAGGTCTGTGAAGGTTCTCAGTCATCCAGGTCATCGTAGTCAAAGGAGCTTGCAAAGAAAAGCGTCTGGACTTCTTTAAGTTACTTGAAGACGTTTCACCTCTCATCCGAGAAGCTTCTTCAGTTCTAAGGTCAAATGGTGAAGAGTCCCAGATTTAAACCTAGTGGGAGTTTCCCCCCACAGAGGGACAAAACGACCCCCTGATGATCCTCTAATCGCCTGAGCCAAGGTGTGAAACTGGGTGTGGGTCCCAATCAGCCAGGGTTTCAGGGTGAGCTCATTGTGAAACCTGGCCCCACCTTATCATGCGAATTCCTGAGGTCAGATGGCCCAGGATGTGAGTGGGTGTTAAGGCGTCTGGGGAGGGAACTCAAAACTGGATTATAGGTGGCAGACAGTTGGTGTCGTAAACCACCGCCTCTGTTCAAAGATGGTCGCTCACAGTGGACATAGATGGCTTCTTTCACTCCTCTTTCAAACCATCTGTACTCTCTGTCCAAAATGTGAACATTGACATCCTCGAAAGAGTGACCTTTATCCTTAAGATGCAGATGGACTGCTGAGTCTTGTCCTGTGGAGGTGGCTCTTCTATGTTCTGCCATGCGCTTGTGAAGTGGCTGTTTGGTCTCTCCAATGTAGAGGTCTGGGCATTCCTCGCTGCACTACACAGCATACACCACATTGTTAAGTCTGTGTTTTGGAGTTTTGTCTTTGGGATGAACCAGTTTTTGTCTGAGTGTGTTGCTGGGTCTGAAATGCACCGGGATGTCATGCTTGGAGAAAACTCTCCTGAGTTTTTCTGATACACCGGCTACATAGGGGATGACAATGTTGTTGCGTCTGTCCTTCTTATCCTCCCTCCATTCCTATCCTCCTATCCTCCCACCATTTGACCTTAGAACTGAAGAAGCTTCTCGGATGAGAGGTGAAACGTCTTCAAGTAACTTAAAGAAGTCCAGACGCTTTTCTTTGCAAGCTCCTTTGACTTCACCAGAGCTTGTTCCGCTGTCCCCTCTTTTAATTGTGATGGTTGGGCCTCTCTGTGGTTTCGCCTCATCTGCCTGCCTCTTGTTTGCCCTCCTGGTCAGCCTCCAGCAAGGACCCATCTTTGCCACTGGACTCCTCCACAGACATCACAGATCAACCCTTCTGAGCATTCCCTCCTGCACCATGCGCCCTTGCACCCTTCCCTGCCTCCAGGCCATCTTCTAGTCTGACTTTATGAGCAGTAGCTAAGTTCCGAGCTGCCTCTGGGCTGTACTTCAGAACAGCTACCTGTTCTTCTATAATCCTGCTACAGGACCATTCGACCGAGCCCCTTGTAATCACCGGCTCCAATTTTATGGGGGTGGGGTCAAATGTGATGCCCTAAGGGTCCTGAAGCACACATATGTGACAGGTGTGTCAGTACCAACATAGGACACCTTGTGTGTCTCTCTCTGACTGCAGAATTTGTCAATTTGACAACCTGGCGTGAGAACAGGCTTTAAAAATAAATGCACATAACTGAAAAGATACAACTGATATTAGCACCACTGGAATTGCACATAAGAAAGCTTCATATGCTTGCACACAAAGCACTGACCACACACACATTTACAAAAACACTTTAGACTGTGATGAAGATGAAAGAGAGGAAAAGAACTGGAAGCCAAATCTGCCCTTGGGGCACAATATTTCACCAGTAAGCTGCCATAGCAAGTCGCAAGATTAGGTCTGAATCATATTTTTTCTCCACGACCATCGTTTTTCTTCTGCCATGATTAGCATGAGGTTTGAGCCCTGATGCCAGCTGCAGCCTTGCACTTAGGCCCTTTGTCTGTGCAGGTCTGAAAGCAGCGCAAAAGAAAGAGAAAAGTAGTGAGTAAGCATGGAAAAAATAAAGGTAAAGAGTGGAGAAAAAAAGTCTGCAGCAAATGAATGAAGCAGTGACTTCCTAATGACAGGACCATTTTATGTGATTGGAGGGAGGAAAGAAAACTGGCAGCAGCATTTCTAAGGAATCAGCCAATGAAAGATATGAGAGTGAACAATTTATTTGCACTTTGCTTCTTATCAACTATCAGTCAAAGTCTTGCCATTGTGTTTTATGTGGACAGCTGCGCTTATTTAAGACTTAACATTAGACAGAAAAGTAGAGTCAAATATATCTACAATTTTAGTCTGCATAGCCAGCTCCAAGCCAAGACTATTTAGTGAGAGTCTAAATTTATTCTCTTTCATTTTTTATTTTTATTTTTATTTTCACCCCTTTATGAACTGCCACCTGTCATGGTGGAGTCTGCATGTTTTTTTGATCCCAGAAACTATGCTCTCCTGGGCAGTTTTCCCCTTGTACGGCATCCCAAAGCAAATTGGTCCATAACAAGGAGCAAGACTAAGTACAGTTTAAAAGAATACTATGAAGGTACCACATCACTGCAGACACAGTGCCACGGATGCAGACTCTGAATTAGTCTCTTGTGGTGAAGAGAGAGTTTAGGATGAAGGTGAACGCATTGGCAGTAAGTAAAATTTATTTATATAGCACAAGCTGAAGGTAGTGACAGAAATAATACTATCACAAATTAATTCATTAGAAATTAACTTCCTCCAAAAGGTGTCCATGAGTAGAAAAAAACCCTGCTCCTCCCCACTGAAAGGGGCCAATTGAGGTGGTTGGACTTGGATGCCTCCTGCCTGCAAAGTTATGTGTTTCAGGCATGACCAACTGGAGACTCCAGCGCAAACCCAATAACTGGAAAGAAAAGGCTTCTCAAAGGGCTTTGGCATAGGAATGCTCCCAAAACAGATTTAGTATAAGAAATAGAAGATAGATGGATAATGAAACTGCATTTAAGTTTTCTCAAGTATTTTGATTCCCATGGCCTCTCGGTAAGTTTTGTATATTTACTTTTCAAAGTCTGTCAGGTTTATTTGAGGTAACAGATTGTAAACAGTGCTTTTAATAGAAAAAATGTGCCTTATTCTGTCATTCATATGAGGCAAAGTCGTTTCTTGAGCGCGATAAAGAGTTATTTTCAAGTACCTGTTAAGGGAACCTGGAGCCCTTTGAGCAATACACATAATTGAACCTCCTCAACATAAAGCTGTACTTAAAAGCAAAATAGGGGGAAAAAAAGACTGAAGTATAATGTATTTTCTTAGTGGTTTGTTCATCAAATGTACTTAAATAATACCTTGCAACTTTCGCCATTCTGATGTGTAGCTCATTCACACACTAATACAAGCCAAAGGATCCATCAGGGGAAATGTGGGGGAGTTAGTGCCTACACTCTGACAGTGTAGGTAGCAGGTACTGAACCACCAAGTCTTTGGTCAGTGTTCAACCTGTCCTACCTCTACAGTCACCTCTAACAAACCAACGTGTTTTATCTTTTGATTCAATTTTTAGTTGTAGTGTTTTAATGAAAATGTCCCTTAGTTGTATTCATAACTTAGGCATCTATATTTGGAAATTTTTGTTGACTAAATAGCACAAGACTATAATAGATTAAGGGTGTTTTCACACGAGGTGTTTGGTCCATTTAAATCGAACTTGGGTTTATTTGCCTCTCGGTGCAGTTTCTTTTGTGCGGTTGTGAAAACGCATTCGCAAACAAGCCAAACCATAAGTTTAAAACTCATCAACTGATTCGCACCAGACTAAATGAACTTTAGGTGTGAAAATGCCTTAAATCTATAGTTGTTTCACCTAAATGAAATATAAGGGGGGAAACTTCATGTTCTTACCAGTGAGAGTTAGTCACAAAGTGTTTTATTTTCCTTGACATCAAAATGTGTCCATATGTCCATCTCTTCCTCCCTAGCATTGACATTTCGTCACATTTTCACAGGAAACATGGAGCATGGAAGCTACAGCAGCTGAAACCTCCCTCACAAACTGTTTCTTGGGAGCAAATCAAATGTACGCCTCGAACCTATCAGCACAAGAAGATTACTTCCGATTCAATCATGTCCAAACTTGTCCCGACTTTCTACACGACTTCATTAGTTCTGATTGGATCTCATCTCTCCAGAACATTTTTATCTAGTTTTTATTTGTTGACGAAAGTGTCTTTGTCTATCAGTTTTTACTTAGGTGTCATCTTGTTTTTGTCAGAAAAAAATGGTCATTGACAAAAACTATGTCAAAAATTATTGGTTGGCAAAATTAACACTGTATACAAATTAAGTCGATCCCTCGCATTTTAGGTTTATCTTATATTCCAGCAAGACCTTAGTAACTTAACTTTCTTTTTTTCAGCTGCCTGTTCATAAAATTTGGGACTCAAAAGCAGAACTTGGAGTAGAAGCCGAACAGGATTTATAGCTGGAATAATGGAGTTAGAAATGGAGAGGTATGGTGAAAGGCCTAGGACTAAAGATGGCTCAAGACCGCAAGTCTGAGCAAAAGGCAGGGAGTGGAGAAAGTGTCTGGATGAATGAATGAGAAGCAGAGTGGACTGGCAGACAGAGAGAGATGGTGTGGCAGGTAAAGCAAGGCTGGCTGAAGCAGGCAGGTTGGGAAGTCGACCTCAAGTGCAGGAAATACAAGATTACTCAAACGCAAGTTCTCAAGGAAATGAAGAACTAAGCAAAATACTTGGCAGGTCTAACATTAGTAGGTAAATGGAAAGATCTGGCAATGATTGACTGGATAGTGGTGCAAGTGAGACCGCCGATGGACTCAGTAAGAGGTGCAGAGAGGCACACACAAGCAGAAACAAACAGAGAGAAGCACACGTGCAGGAAAAAAGGGTGGGGTGGGGTATAGGGGCAAAGTTTTAGCTTTTTACATGTCTGCTGATGGTCTAAACTGTTTAATCACAAATATCTGTCATTTACAGTATGCAGTGGTTTCAAATTAAATAAGAGATGTGCTCAAACCACTCAGCAGTGTCCAAACTGTTAGCTGGAACAGAAAGAGTGAATTTCATTGCTGGTGAATTATTTTTATGTGCTCCTCTCAACCCTAATGAATGCACTCTAAACACTACAAATGAGTACAGTCAAAACGGTGGGAGGCTGGCAACCCAAGTGCCAGTGTCTTATGAGAGCAGATGGACTACAATGACCCAGTAACGCATCAGACCAAATGTGACTCACGACTTTTAACTTGTGGCATCTGCTGAGAGTCAGAATTATTCAAAGTTTGGCGGACAATGAACAGAAAAGTCTCTGCACAGTGCCTGACCCCGGAAGTGAACCATTTGTTATTCAAGATGGAACTTTTGTTTAAAAGAAAGAAAAAAGTTGGAGCTGAGTGATTTGTGTATCACACCAAATGGCCACTAAGCAAGATTTGATTTGATTTTAATTCATGCGGATGAGGTGACATAGTATTCTGCAAAAAGAAATAAATCAATATCTTTAAAAGTTTACTTTCACCACCATTATCAACATTTATGTAGCTTCAGGGAATAATTGTATGCATTACGTGCATGTTCATCTTGTGTGATAACTGTCTTCTTGAAAATTTTAGCTACAAGTAGCTGATCTCAAAACAAGCCATGACATTACATCTATGTTACGTGTCCATTGTTGTTTGTGAATGTGTCACACAGTGGAGATTTGTATTTATCTTGTATATTGTTTTTATTCTGATTTATGAGAATTTATGAGTTTATTTATGAGTGTCGTTTTATTTGCATGGTTTTATTCTGTTTCTATTGCATGGTTTTTAGTGTTTTATGTGACATAGTTTTTAATCCACTGTGGACTGGCTACACATGGGACAAATTAGCTGATAGGGACCACCTGCTGAGGCATGGGTGTGTCCAGAGGTGGCCTATCAGCTGCGTAAAGACCTTTTAAAAGCAGGCTAGCTGAGCACTGAAGGAGAAAGGCCCCAGACTGGAAAGTTAATGCTAGATGGCCAGCGTGACACGGCGACCCAGTCCTGACCTCATGGAACGGCAGCAGTAGGAGACAACGCGTGTGATTGGCAGCAGGGCAGAGGTTTACCCACCCTGTTGTTTACTGGGTGCAGCTGGGTTGGGAGAGGGTGGCCATGGCCATGAGCCAGGGCCGCTTCTGGGACCATTGTTCTGGCCCCTATTTGTTATTTTACAGGACACCGACGCAAGGGGAGCTGTGGCGGTCGCATGATGGATTCGGGTGCAGAACGCAAGCTGGGATGTGATGGGCCAGTGGAAGGACAAGAAGATGGGAGGCTCTTCCTTGTCCGCCGAAGACGAGGCTGGCGTGGACTCTGCTCTAAAGAAGGATTTCCTGGCCTGCTGATGGACCCATAATGAACATGTGGCATAATTATAGCAGGGCTTTTTAGTGAATGTAGAAAATGGTAGTTTTACGGGTTTTAGAATTGTTTTATTTAGTTTTAGTAGATTGACAACATTTTATTATGTACATTTTAAGGGTGTTTTTATTTGTGCTCCCTGGCCTAGTAATAAACTGTTTCTGATCAGACCTGCTTCATCTCTATGCCCTGGGTATCTGACTCGCTTGCTCCCCCTTGTATTTTAAAGAGTCTTTCTTTTTAGCAGGACGCGACTGCTTTAGTGTCCCCCGTGTGTTACAAATGCATTTTGTTAAACAATTTTTAGTACAGTGGCACTTTGGTGTTGTCATGCATATCTCTAACTTCAGTGAGTTATTATCAAACAGTGATGCTAGTAGTGCTTATAATTGATTGCTTTGTTGCTGAAGAAGAAAAAGAAGGACAAATGTTTTTATTATTCATCTGTGTGATGTTTCTGAACAGCTGTTGTTGCCATTTTGTTATATCCAGTGATTTCTACTCACCAAACTCATAAAATCTGTGCAGATTTAAAACAAAATTTGATTCACCTATTCTTGATGCAGCTGTTAACACCGATCACCTAAATTCGCAGGACAAATTTGAACCAAGCTGGATTCTTCTGATCTATCCATCCATCGTCTTTCGCTTATCCGGGGCCGGGTCGTGGGGGCAGCAACCTAAGCAGAGAAGGTCCCTCTCCCCAGCCACCTCCTCCAGCTTCTCCGGGGGAACACCAAGGCATTTCCAGGCCAGACGAGACATATCATCTCTCCAGCGTGTCCTGGGTCTGCCCCGGGGCCTCCTCCAAGTGAGACATGCCCGAAACACCTTACCCAGGTGTCCAGGAGGCATCCTTGTCAGATACCCGAACCACCTCAACTGGCTCCTTTCGATGTCAAGGAGCTCCCTCCCGGATGGCTGAACTTCTCACCCTATCTCTAAGGGAGAGGCCAGCAACCCTTTGAAGGAAGCCCATTTCTGCCGCTTGTATCCGCGATCTCGTTCTTTCGGTCACTACCCACAGCTTGTCACCAAGGTGAGGGTAGGGACGTAGATCGACCGGTAAATTGAGAGCTTTGCTTTTACACTCAGCTCTCTCTTCACCACAACAGACTGGTACAGCATCTGCATCACTGAAACTGCAGCACCAATCCATCTGTCATTCTCCCACTCCTGTCTCCCATCACTCGTGAACAAGACCCTGAGATACTTAAACTCCTCCACTTGGGGCAAGAACTCGTCCTTCACCCGGAGTGGGCACTCGACCCTTTTCCGGATGAGGACCATGGCCTCAGATTTGGAGGTGCTGATTCTGACCGCTTTACACTCAGCTGCGAAGCGTTCCAGTGCGAGCTGGAGGCCATCACCTGAAGAAGCCAACAGAAGCACATCATCTGCAAAAAGCAGAGATGAGATCCTGAGATCACCCAGGTGAAAGCCCTCCTCCACTTAGCTACGCCTAGAAATTCTGTCCATAAAAATTATGAACAGAATCGGTGACAAAGGGCAGCCTTGGCGGAGCCCATCACCCACCAGGAACGAGTATGACTTATTGCCGGCTCTACAGACCAAGCTCTTGCAATGGTTGTATAAGGATCGACTGGCCCGTTCTTCTGATCCAAATAAACAGATCTGAGCAATCAGACCACAGCATTTGGCAAAAAGCATGCTCGTAGCTCAAAATGTGCACCAGTGCTGAATATACAAATAGTAAAATAATATTATTTTACCTGAGATACACAGCTAGATGGTGCTGAGGGCCGATCGGCTCTCCAAATTGGAGATAAATTATCCCCCCCCCCCCCCCCCCCCCCCCAGTTCTACAAGCTGTTCATTCTCATTTTCTTTGTTCCCTGAACAACAAGGCTTTAGAAAAAAAAAATTATAAAAGCTAAAATTGTATATATTACCGATGACAACTTATACCTCGAAGGATAAAGCCTCGAAATACTTTTTTAGGGATAAAATACAATCTCATAACCATCTGATATCTCATGGCCATTTTGCCTTTGAATTAATAAACAGTAATCAGCGTATGAAAAGGAAAGTTTTGGTCTAGATATCCATTGGCTACACCTGAAGCTCAGAAATAATCATGGTCCACAGAGGCTATATCATAAAACAACAGCCACTGGGTTCCTAGATTGTAAACTGACCAGTGGTGGGTCACCAAAAACAGTGGCATTGATTCTCTAATCTACCTCTCAGCGACAGATTCATTTAAATGTTGATCTGTTCTTTAAAACTGAAAAGACACAGCGATATCTAAAGCAAACTCAAGGCAGGCTCTTTTTTGTAGCTATTAATAATTATACATGAGCTGTGTCATGACAGATCGACGACCACAGGCAGTCTGGATTTTTAAAAACCCTGCTCTAGTCAGTTTGAGGAATTCAAAACCGCCACCTTATTCCTATTACAGTAATGGTTATTGCTGGCGCTTTGTGACTCGGGGCACTTGGTTAATATTCTTTTACTTAGTCCCGCTTTTTAAAATCTCATATTCTAGTCTATAGACAAGACAACACGGGCACGCAGAGCTCTGGCAAGCATAAATGCTCTCCAGAGTGCAGTGTAATGGTTGTACCTTGTCTACCTTCATCAAGGGGAATGTTACATAGCTTCTCCAGCTGAACTACTTTAATTAATGCAGTGGGAACTTTTGGGGATGGGTAAGACTTTAAAATGCTTAATAATTCAAGGAGCACAAGCTGTAGCATGTTCTGGTTTTCCTCAGATAGTCTGTCTGGTCTTGAATTAAATATTCACTCAGATATCATGCAGGCTGTGAACGAGATTTTTTTTTGTTGTTGCCTCAGCTGAGTGTACTATTTGACCAATGCCCGTGTGTGTGTGTATTTGTATGTCAGTCATGGCTGAGGCCCCCATGTTCTCTTAGGTTCTTTCCAGAGTAAAAGAAGTGTGTACCGTAATGAGATCATTATCTTCTGTTATCCAGCCTGAGTTGCTTGCTGGTTCTCTGCCAAGAGAAATTAGAAGGGAAAAAGGCCTGGTGAATATCTAGCACATTTAATCTAATTGGTGTCACTTTTCTCCCTCCATTATGGTACTTTAATAGCCCTATCTGTCTCCATGTGGCTTAGTGGTGTTTAGGGTCAGCGGTCAGGGCCTAATCTTTCTGCTCAGATCACATTAACTCACCGCAGATCCTCAACACTGAGATAAACAAACAGTCCGTAAACAGAAAGAGCAGCAACACTGTGCCCTTATAATTTTCATCATTAAAAGTAACAGTAGGACTCTTAGCTGAGATTTTACTTTCAGTTTTAGATACAAGCGCAGAGCAGATGGGTGTCTTTTAAAGCAGAAGAGAAACACTTGACGTGCGTCGTCGAGAGGGAACTCTTGGAGATCTAAACAATGAGACGCTGGCAAGGCAACAATGGTCGAGGAAAACCCTTTGAACCGAAACAAAGTTGGGCCGTCTGACGCTAGTCTGGGATTTTCCTAAGAGGCTATTAGTGACTCTTCACTAGCAGAAAAAAAAAGGAATAAGGTATTATTATTTCTCCTGCAATCTGGGAAGCTTATAGGCCCCAGGCAGTGTTTGAATTGGGGCTGCACCAGTGCTCCCTTGCTCTAAAATCTATTATGCACTCTAATCCCTCCAACCTCCAGCCTCAACACATGTCTTTGAGTCATGAGTAGACTAGGCATCTGTCCCAAGCCGGCATTTAGACGCTTCCCTCCTTCTCTCTCCCCTATTCCCTTACTCGCTTTCTCTCTCACTCTTTCTCTGGATGGAGGATTTCCATCAAGTGCCTATTCTCTGTGTCAGTTCAACGTGTAATACAGGATCATCAGTCAGCTGTGAGACGGGCGGAAGGCTTCACTGTAAAAGGATTTAGATACTCCGAGGTGCCAAGGGAAGTGTCCCTGTGGGCTTGGTAGGGGGACGGAGACGATATTGATTGGCTGACAGACAGAGGCGGAAAGGAGATTAGCAGTGATGTCACACAGGAAGTCATCTGTGGGTCATATTCGTCAACACTGTCAAAGCTTAAGAGCATCAGGCGCTTGGTTATAAGTAAGAAAGAGCCTGCTTTAATTTTCCTTTTAAATCATTGGGAGGAGAAAAAGAAATATCAGTGTACTCCAATAGAATAAACAAAGGCAGAGATATGCATATTTAATGGCATGCATAATTGATCGTTTTCGCTTGCAGGGAGTCCTTTGCAGTATACGCTGAGCACTGGAGAAATAAAAATAAAACATGAAGTGGGAAAGTCATTAAAACAGTTTTAGAGAACAAGTGAGTTGAGTGGTAGTGACTCTCACTTGAGTTGCACTCCCAGCCTTCTCCAGCGTTGGCACAGGTGCCAGTGGCTAATTGGCCAGTGATTAATCACATCCGCTGTGAACTGCATGACCAATTAAGGGAGCCAGGACCACTCTGCTCTGTGAGCGCGAGAGCGGTTCACTTCCCGGGTCCATGACAGAAATGTCTCGGACCGCAACAGCAGCGGAGTAGTTAGTAACTTATGTTGGGTCGTGTCTTGTAGAAAACTGAGCAGAACAAGACTGTCGGGATCAAACATTTCCTGTAAAGAAAGAAAAGAAAAACCAGTGCTGGGCTCAAAAACTCATCATACACTGACAATGTATACACTTTCAAATATGCACAGTAGTTAAACATAAAATTTTTGACAACAGCAAATCAGTGGGCAGCAACTTATGGCTTTATTGGTTAATAGGGCCAGTGCACTTTCCATGGAAGTGGGTATGAATTATAGAAAATATTCCCTTTAGGTCATTAAAACTTAATTTCAGTTTATCTCAGCTTGTATGTATTTTTTGTTATATGGCCACCGGTCGTGTCCATAGTGATAAAAATGTACAGAGTTAATGGCTAAGTGCTGGGAGCATTTAGTGAAAATGGGCCAAGAAACATGAGTAAACTGCCAAAGTGGTCTTTAACAAAACCCTTAAGTTTGTAAGGCTTATTTGCAAGGGAAAACAAAAATGATGGCCAAGCTCTTAAAAATTGTTTGTGATCACCGTCATTTCTTTTCTTTTCTTTTTTTTTTTAAAAAGCAAAACAAGAAAAAAAATGGGAGGTTATATCCCCCTAAACAAGATATTCCTGTTAAGGAAGTGAAAAGGACAAAGTGAAAAGTGTGTGTGTTTTGCTTTTTTTTCCTACTACCCGTGCAGTAGATTGGGTGCCAGACGGCTGCAGATTGAGCGGCCGTGGGGCAGCTGCCTCTGCGGCCAGTTAAAGCAAGGTGGAGGTGATTCATCAAGGGCTCTGTGGGGCCATCTGTGGAACAGACTGACAAATGTCTCCCTCCTTTGTCATAAGGACACACGTCTCACAAAGCTTGCGATTAATGCCCCTTTTACAACACATTTATTTGTCACCAAGGTATTTATCTCTTCAACGTCTTACACTGTATTAGCATGGCTGACAAGACCAAAAGCCATTTTAAAGGCTGTCCTCAAAAGAGGGCAACCCTTTAGGGACCGAACTGGATGATTCTCAGAATTTTGATGGTTGCTGCCGCTGCTGTTGCAGCTGTTATGGCTGTTACTCCTGCGCGGGCGGGGAAAGCATCAGAGATGGAGACGAGAATATCGCCTAAAGACTTAATTCACATTCCAGCATTCGTGCATTTAACAAAAAAGCAGTGACGGGGAGGGGACGAGAGCGAGGCAGGAAAGAGAAGAGAGGAAGAAAAAAAGGTGGGGATGGTGTAACCTGTTGTTTAAACATTCATGCTCTGATTTGATCATGTGTGATGAAGTCAGAGTGGAGAACAAAGAGCTGACGGTGCCCTTGCCCTGACAGGCGAGAGAGGGAGCCTGGTGCGCCGGTGATGAGAGCCTTCTGGTTCGCCCTGCATCACGAACAGGTTGTAGTTGGGATAATCTGCCGCATGAGCACAGACCTGTGTGGGTGTGATTGCTTTGTTGTCAATCTAGTCACCTCGTCTGATTGCTTCAAATACCATTTGGTAAATATGACGGAAGTGCCATTAGGCAAGGTCAGGGCCACTAAGCTTGTTATCTCATCACATGGGTGTAGTGTTTCCAGTGTCAAGAGAACCAGTCCCTGGCCCCTCCGCTTACTAAAGGAACTATAATTTATTTTCAAGATGGAGCACTCCTGAGGAGATGTTTCGTCTCAATCAAACCCTCAAAGAGAGAAAATTACACATGGAAACGCTATGTATTGTACAGCTCCGTTTTTTTTCCTGGCTGCTGTTTATTTGTTGTGTCTTCTTTTCTTCTATTTTTTTTAAAAGAGTGAAAATACTTTGCCTCTGTAAATGTCACCCAGGCGGTTTTGATATCATTACCGTTTTGCCTCCATCTGCAAAACAGACCATCCTGCAGCTTCTGTTTTGTGTGAGATGCAGAAAAAAAAAGAAAAAGATGAGCTCCAAAAGAGCAGAGTCGAAGACAGGTGCCTGCGTGTGCGCGCGTTAGTGTGTATCAGCGCGTGTGTGTACGTGTGCAACAAAGGAAATGAGACGAAAAGAAAGTAAGATTCACACTCCAAAGGATGTCAAACCTTCCTCTCTTTCAAAAACTCTCTTTCCTTGTGAGACGCACAAACCGAGACGAGGGGTGAACTTGACGCTTAAACTCACACTCCAAAGGACTTGCCCTCTGGAACTGAATGTGCACACACCAATACAGAGTCACTTGTTGGTAATGAGGGTCTCAAATCAGAATCAATTATGAATGTTCCATCAGGAGGTTTCAGGGCCATATCGAGGGGAGTGAGGTATTAGACGCTAATGAGAAATGGAACACAGAGAAGTATGGCCCTGCAGGCTCTGATGTCTCCAGGCAGCAAGCGATTCAGTGGTTAAAACACATTTGCATTCATTCAGTTCGTAAGAAAGCCATATTTTATTCACGTGAAGCAGTTTCCTTCATGTGCCTCTAACAATCATGAGGGTAGACAAAGTCTTTGATAGCTGGTTTAAATGGAAACCAGCTCTATTATGACTGATATGGACTGGCGCAATTCTACCACACGTCAGCTCCGTCGTGTCCCTGTGTGTGTGCGTGTGTGTGTGTCCTGGCTGTTCTGATCCCAGCCAGTCAACTTGTTTCTCGGCTGGCCAGAGGCTCATTTGCTCCAGCCTGATGATTGATTCTTGTTTGAGGCCATACCTATGGGCCTTATTAAATCAAAATGCAAACTCACTCTCATAACAAATTGCAGGAAAAATGCCAGTAGCCAGCTCGCCCTTAGGGGAGGACCTGGATTGCTCTGACAAGTTAAGAACCCAATGAGCTTTCCAGATTTCTCCTCACCTGCTCGCACAGCTTTGGTATTTCCCCAGAATCTCACAGAAACAGAAGATTTCTCCTTGTTTCTTCTGTCTTGTGATTTCACTGCTAAAATAGTTTGTCCCATTACATCGAAATTAATAAATAACAAGCAAAACCATAACCATGAGAATACTGATTGATATGGCAGAGGAGATTTTATGTTTTGCCTTATTGTTCTCCAACATGGACAATGAATTCATTCTTCTGTGAAGTAATGCCTGTGTAGCAAAAGCCTAACATAGACAATTCCAGTGACATTCTTCCACTGGTGTGCAGTAAGTATTAAAAACGCATCAGTAAGTCACACTGTTGTACTTGGTGACACTCTCATTCATTACTCTGTATATATGCCCCGTGTAGTTTATTAATTCTGCATACAGTATACTGTTCTGCTGCTGTAAACACTCACAAGCAAACCAAGCGTGCATTATTAGTATTCAGTATAAAATCAACCCAGAAATAGGAAAAAAACAAAACAAAACAAGATCATAAGGTTTTACGACATTGGACAGTTATCTCACAATGACAAAAATTCTGCCTTTAGTTTTACTGTTTTGCAAAGAAATATCTGCTGTGATGTGTCAGATGGCATTGCAGCAAATGCTGAGCCTGTTGTATTATACTGCTTTACTTAGCAACCCTGCAACCCATGCATTTTTTTTATCAGCTCTGCCGTTAGTCTGCACAGAATCTTACTCTACAGTAAAAATCAAATAAATAAAGAGTCCCTGGTAAATATGTAATATTTAACCCTTACATACAGTTCAGGGGAAATTGAACCTGTTTTGACATTTGATAGCAGTAAAAAACATATATATGTAATTCTTTTACCCAGAAATGTGGTTAATTTTATTAAAGTCACCTAAAATACACAAGAATTTAAATATTTTCGACTTTTATCCTGTTCTAGAGGTGCTACAGATTTTGTACATTAAGTCATATTTGATCTATATCTAGATGAATTTTAGATACACCAGTGTGGGTCAAATGAAGGAAAACGGTGGCTTTAGGGGATTTAGAAATTATGGAAGTCTTCATGCCACGTCTGTGTGTATTTTTTATGGGTTAGTGTCACGAGAACTGTCTGCGTCCCCATCACATTTGGCAAGGTTGCCGCAGAGACAGACGCCTGCTGGTCTTTGAACCAGTGACATAAAACAGCATAGGAGTGATCGTATACGATGGCACAGAAGGAACAGAGGTCATCTAGAGGTCAGAGGGTGCGCCGACACAGAAACAAGCTCTGCACCTGCAAGCAAAAGCATCTGCAATGTAACGAAATAATGTAAAAAATAAAGAAATTAGAGATTAAACTGAGATGAAAAGAGAGATCGTAAGAGGGGTCGGGAGGGGTCATAAGATTGTAAAGGTAAATGAGCTGCCATGTCAGTGAGTGTGGGAAACACATGTGCATGAAGGGTTTCCTACCACTGCTTTGAACACATAGGCTAGTTTGCAAAAAGCAGTTTTTTGGTTTTAAGTATTAATTAATCTTCCATTAATATTGATAATGTTTGTGTTTAACAGCTGTATAATAAATTATATACAAATTATATGGTCGCAGCAGATGGCCCCGCCCCTCCCCTCCCTGAGCCTGGTTCTGCTGGAGGTTTCTTCCTGTTAAAAGGGAGTTTTTTTCTTCCCACTGTCGCCAAAGTGCTTGCTCATAGGGGGTCATATGATTGTTGTGTTTTTCTCTGTATCTACTGTAAAAATATAAAGCGCCTTGAGGCGACTTTTGTTGCGATTTGGCGCTATATAAATAAAATGAATTGAATTGAATATAATAAATCCCAACTGTTACAGTGTGCTCTTGCAACTTTCACTTTCAAAAAATGTATTTAAATTATTACGCCAATTATGTTTTCATGTTTAAAGGATAATGCGTCATAGTAGATGTTTTTTCTCTACAAAAGAGTGTACTGAAGTCTTAAAGAAATACGTTCTCCCTGCTCTTTGAAACATTTATTAGGGATTAATTATATATTCATTAATGCCAGATAGGCTATTTATAAATCCTCATCAGAGCTGTAGTTCAGAATTTTGGTATAGAGATTTATAATAAAGGAATTCATAGCCTGGGTCAAAACTGATTCACACAACACTGTGAGCGTGAAATATTAACAGTATCAAAGGCTCAAAAATGCTGACAGATTGCCAGCACATTGAAATCTCTGAGTCAATCTGCACTCATAAGTCTGCTCCAAAGAGTTCAACTCATCTCTTTGTGACTCGACTCACCTGGTTGCAGGAACTGCATCACTGCTTGTGGAGGAATTTCTGATTCAGATCTATGAGGTTGTAGCTAGACTCTGAATCTAAGTGGTTAATGTGAATTTCTGTGTATGCAGACTGCAGCAGATTCATCACAGTTAATCATAGTATTACTACAAACAGATTGCATCTCATTTAATCACAAATTTATTGCAGACTAATTCTAACTTAAAACTAGTTCATTATCTTCATGCATCAGAAACACTTTAAGGACTGACTGCAAGGGGTTGCAGACCTGGTCCCATATGTCAAGCCACCATTTCACGCAAGCAATTTCCTTCAACATGGTCACAATAACTGGGATCGTGCTATAGTCTCCGACCACTGTTTTCCCTACTGTGATTGTAGCATGCTGAAGAAATGCTAAATAAATAAAATTAAGAGGACACAGCTGAAAGTTAGCTAAAACACTATGTGCTTCCACAGTGCAGGAGTTAGCACATTTGCCTAACAAGCAAAAGGTACTTGGCCCTGCTGGTTCCATGCCTAGATAAATGGGAGGGTTGCATCAGGAAGGGCATCTGGTGTAAAAATCTGTGCCAAACCAATTATGTAGATCGATCTGCAATGACAAATAAGGAAGAAAACAAAACCTGTCAAGGGACATTTAACTTTAACTTACCATGCATTTTTAAAGTTTTTTTTAAAAAAAAAATATTGTAACATGAAAACTCAAGTTCACAAAATAGTCAAAAGTTGAGAAATCTATAGAAAATTTTCTTAACTTCTTTTTTTCTCCACATGTGTACATCTTCTATTTCCAGTCTATAGTCTTGATATTGACAACAACATCAAGTACAAACACACACACACAAAAAAAGAAACAGCACTTTTCCTCTGGTAGGCTTTCATATTGCATTATTCTGCTTTACTTGCTATGAACTGCACGTGTTACAACAATAGGCACACATATGCAGTCGCACACACACACATACACACACAGGCTGTCACTATCTCTCACCGAGCATAGCAGGGTTCTGAAAGGGCAACTTGGCTGGCCATCTGGCCTGCATATCAGCAGAGGTTATTGTGTTGACATCATCATTACCGAACACATTGCTGTTTAGCAAAGGTTAGCCGGAACCTGCTCAATTATCTGTTGTTACACATGTTGGAAACACAAATGTACATATCACTGTGGAAAAAGAGCCAGGTATGGTAAAACAGGATTTAATGGTGCCTGATTATGCATAACGCATTTTTAATCTGATGCCCATATGTCCTGAATTTAATTTGATTTAAACAGGGAAGCACAAGATTTGATTTTTTTAAATGTTTTAATCTAGTAATATTTATGTAGCTCATAATATTTACTTTGTCAACATAAAATTATATCAGCATAATCACTGTACAATACATTGAAACTTGTTTTGTTAGTCTTGTTCCCAAATTGTCTGCAGCTTGAAATCACTAATCTGGACACTGATATAAATAATATAAATGTGTATTTTTAGGTAGACTGTGCTGAGAGCCATGATTGATTACAATTTTTTGCAAGAAGCTGGATAAACTGCACTTTCCGTGAAAAAAGACCCTATTTTTAACGCCAATCTAATTTCGTTTCTTCAACACAAGGCCAGAACAATCGTCTGGATGCTTCTCATATTTTAAAATACTCAAAACAGCCGCAAACATGCTCTGAACCCATTTGCCGAAGCCATTGTATACACACACACGCAGCAGTACACAGCAGCCATCCACCAGGCTTCAGTCTGTCTCCCAGTCTGTCTTTTCACGGTGCCATCATCAAAAATGAAAACCTTCAGGCCTAAAGCAGGACGGGGTGATGAGGGGAGAAAAAAACAGAGTGAGAGAGATACTTTGAGATGTGTTTGATATTCACACTCGGAGGCAGAGCTAAATGTGATTCCTCATTAAACAGCAGCCAAAGCTCTTTGCAGGTACAGCCATCCACGGTTGAGCTGAAGCCACTTAGCACCTGATTAAAACATGGAAACACTCCCTGTGGTGTTATGGGATCTGTGATAAAGCTACTCCCCCATAATGGCATTAACTACATTGAAGAGCAAAGTAAAACGTTTCTTGCTTTTGCTATGTTGCTTAATTATTTTATATGAACCAACTGGGCCTCCTTTGCCATTTCAGATTGGGATAATTACAAGTTGTCCATGGAGGAACTTTTTGTCTATCTGAATAGTAGGACGGTATGTAGACTTTGTAAATGCATAATGAATATTAAAACATCCATTGTCAAAGGTATTATTTCCCCAAAGTTTGCTAAGTAAGGTAAGTAAGATCAGATAAAAGGTCCATCAGTTTTAGGCAGCTCAGTGTTATAAACCAGTTGTTATAGTTCCCATATTCAAAGGTTGTGGATAGCTGAGCAGCTTCCCATTTGTTGTTACATCACAATGTCCCTTTCAGCCTTTAAACCTTTGTCAAACCACCTTTTGAATATGCTAAATCACACCACCACCAGAGAAAACTGACTCATTTCCAAATGGCAATCTGTCAGTCTCTTTTTCAAATGCACTTTTAGATATAAGATATCACAGCATTGTTTTAGCATTGGCATGTGCTGGTAACATTGTTACTGTCAAGTCATTTTGACCATTTGAATCTTACCTTTGACTAGTGCTTTTTATTTAACTTTGCCTTTCTTAATGCAATTAATGAGTGTTGGGTATCACTTGCAAAATTGAGTTTTAGAGGTTTAATCACATAACACACAAACAAAACAGGTTAAGTGTTAACTAAAGTGAAATTAACGGCCATTGTTTTAAGTTCGACATCTGGAGTTTTTAATCAAGGAATCCTCCTAAAATCAAGTACCTGAAGGTGCAAACTCAGCAAAGTAAACTTCCCATCGGTTGCTCAGAAAAATGCTGAAAGTCGTGTGTTTGCACTGCGATTAATTCCTTATTGTTTCACAAGATGTCGTCCAATAAAAAACAAATATTAGTAACCAATCAGTTTGCATGAAACTATTAATGTCTGTACAAAAAAAAGCTAAAGTAAAGTAACACAAAGCAAAAAAAAGGATAAATTTGCTACAGTGGGGATGTTTGTAAAAGGATGACTATAGGTTATAAAAGAAGATGCTGTGTGAAAATCAGCATTGGCGTAGCCAAACTGTCTTGGGCAGCATTTCTTCATGACAGCATGTTTTGCCAAATTTCATGCTATTTCAAGTCAGTGAAGCACTGTAGTAAAATAATACCTTAAATATCACAAAAGCGGTATTTCAACTGAACATACATCGAGTTAGCCTGTCAAGTCAGTTTGCGCCACCCTTTTCACACGATAGCAAGCCAACAAAAGGCAGCCAAGTAAGTCTATATTTGCAATCCAATCCAGTCCAAAACTGTGGCTGTCAATCACTTTAACTAAGTTTTTATCAGTGATCAAATGACCCCTCAGAGCATTGAAGTCCTTATTGCTCCTTGCTACATAACAAATGGTTTCACTTTAGTTTATCCCAGTATTCCTGGTGGATAAAGGTATTCTGTGATCAATCTGGTTTTATTAGACGTTCCTTAAGTGATCACTGTCCTGCTTCTTCCACATTGAAATACCCAAACAGTGATAGATATCACTCTGCTCTTTATTTTGTTGATTCCTACTTAAAGCAAAATTTGACTATCACCTCATTAAAACTGTGATATTGTGCATAGGCCTGAACCTCGGGGTTCTTTGTCCCCCTACAAGGAACAACAAAAGAGTCGAGAACTTTTTCTCAAATGAGTGGGTTAAAAAAATCCAAATATTATTAAATGTGACCTAATTAGGACCCTGTTAATTTTTAGTGGACCAACACAGTACAATAAGCAGCTGAATTTGTCTCAATTAAAAGTTTCTGGTTGCAAAAAGCAAACACTTACTTAGCTTGAGTCGAATTTAAGAAAGTTGGTAATGATGTGTTTCCCTCTTGTGACTTCCTACGTCTGGCCATAAAAAGGTACCAGGTACAACACGTTTGAACCTGTCGCATCCAGCTGTTGATTACATGTGTTGTAGAAAGAGCCGCCAGCATGAGAGTTGTTAAAGCTGGGAAAAACAAGAGCTTTCTCAAAACACTGAATATCAGGAAACATAAAGCTGTGGTACATGAAAGCAAAAGTATTTCTACATTAAAAAAAACACAAAGTGATACAGCTGAATAGGTGTTTTACTTCACTGAACAGTTATGTAAATGGGAAAGTATTACAAAGCTCGTGTCTGTTTAAAACACCACACCAAAGTCTGAATCAGCTTTAAATGCATATTTGGATATTTTATTATTAATGCTGAAGATGTAGATTCTATCCAAACATCTTAATTAGACAAACCCTAACCCAGACTTTAACCCTGACCCTGACTGTGATCCATTTATTTTGTTTTCTTTATCTCATCAATGACTAGTGCTGTTGTTTTGCTGCCTAGAGAGGAAAATAACCACTGAATTTAATATGATTGCAGATTTTTACAGAATATTAAACACCTGCTCAGAAGGGAGCTGAACATACACTCCCTGGACATATTATTAAGTACACTATCCTACTATCAGATTTGACTCTTTTGTGCCTTTAGAAGTGCCTTAATTCATGAATTAGTTGAAAATAATTAAATAAATATATATACATCTGTATGTATAAATCCATTGTCTGATGAAATGTAGCCTGGCTCTCAAAAACCACCAAGGTGAAACTGCCTCTGTATCTGTATCCAAGTCAGTTAAGCATAGGACTTGTAAACAGGGGTTAAAGTGGAATTTGGTAGGTGACAGAACCCTAAGATCAGGTGCAGTGCATCATGGGGATAACAATTACTTACAAATAAGAAATGAGTAACATAATTTGATTTAGGCTGTGGTCAGCTGATCTGTGCTGCTCTTTGTGGATTTAGCCAACTGAATTCAAATTATACACAGATTTCGTGGCCTTGACTTTGCAAGCCAAAAATACTGAAAAGCTAGTATAGAAGGTAGAATTCAATCCAATCAACATCAGTTTAAATGCAATGATTTATCTCTGCTGACCTTGATTTAACCTAACATTTATAATAAGCACCATGTCTGCTGTGTACTGGTGTACTATTGAAACTGTAAACCAGTTTAGCCTTCACTAAAGTCTACCAAACTGCTCAGTGGGGCTAAAGTTTGACTAACAAAGAATTTGTTTACTTCAACTTGTTTTGCGAGATGTTTCATAAGCATATGTTCAGCAATACATCAAGTATAGATCTAGTTTCTGATGTGAAAAACAGGACGTGTCACACAATAATGTTTTTTTTCTCTCTGTCACTAAATTGTCTAAAAATGTTCTTTTTAATCTTAATATATATATTTGTTTGTCCTAGTTAAAAAACACTGCAATAAAAAGTTTAAAGATTAGGAATGTTAATTACTGAATAACTATTAAATATTTTAACCTCCTAGGAAGGGCGTCCACATATGTGGACATCACATTTTGGGTTATTTAGACCAAAATACTTAATTTTGCTCTACAAGGGCCTGATGTCCACTTACGAGGACATTATGCTGCTACTGTTCTATCAAAATTTTAAATGAATATCCTCATATGTGGCTCTTATTTTACCTAAAAACAAAAATAAGGTAAAAAAAAAAAAAAAATCTGGTAATTCTTTGTTTTTACATTCATCGGGTCCCAATATGCCCAAATATCAAAGAGAAATTAAAAATGCATGTCGTGGAAGAGTTCAGGTCTTAGGAGGTTAAATGCATTTTTATTGTGTGCAATATTGTAAACTCCAAATGCACATGAGGGAGCACACGAATATAAGAAAAGAAAATATCTCAATATTAGTTCACGTTGGTTTTTACAAGACACATCTGTTGCACAGTTTGTGTACAGTAGTCAGTTTACAGTCAGGTGTTCTGGTCTGTTCTGCCATAATTTGTCAGTCAGTGAAGTTGAGAGAAAGTTCTCTTCTTTTCTCTTCTCGTCACTATCCTTTAATTAGCGATCGGTGTGGTGATAGAAATTTGATTTAAACTCAACTTCCTGTCTTTTATTAGGAACACAAAGAAACTTGGAACATGAGGCAGATGGAAGTGGCTTACGTCTCCTTGGTAGCACACTGAGATGAAACCAGGATAGCAGCCAAAAAAACAAACACACACACACGTGCGCACGCACACACACTGACACGCAGCAACATTTGCACGCACGCACAAACACAGTCAATATTTCACCCCTTGCATCTGCCAATTACGAACTAGATTCGTTTGTGAAGAAAACATACACAAGTCTAAACTTAGCAGTGTTCCGTACACACACTGTGAGTCAGTAGTGCAAAACACAACGGCAGAAGACCCCCCCAGGTGAAATCCCAGAATATCGACTGGATGTATCAACTCTTTAGAGTCGTTAGGCTTTCTCCTTTTTTCTAAATCTTTTGTAAAAATCCGGTAAAAAAAACCTTCACTCAGCTACTCTCCCTCTTTCAGCTGAAATAATCCTCTGTATGACAGCATATTCATTGTGCACAGGTGATAACAGTGCAGAGCCCATTGAGAAAACCTCCGTATCTGATTCCCTATCTGGCAAACAGCTTGAGGGTGGCATGGCCTCGAGGCTTCTCTCTGTCCCTCTGTCTGAGTTAGGACACAATCTTTTGATCTGTGGAGGAAGGCTACCACATGCTAAGAAAAACTCACGCTACGCTAGGTGTACATTCCTTTCATGCTGGACCAGAGGGAAATTCGATAAGCACTGAATTGTGAGTCTCCATGCTACACCGACCCTGATGTGCTCACTATCCATGTCAGGCACTTCTCTCAGTCTTGTTTGCTACACCTTTAAGAATGCACTAGATTAGATGAAAAACTCCAGGCAGGAAATACATTGTTTGAGCTGTCATGCCCTCTCCACTGCCTAAAAGCTGTTTGCTACCTTTGTTCTTTACCCATCTGCAGTTTTTCCACCCAGCAGTTCAAACTTTGCTGAATTCTTGTTTATATTAGAGGCTGCAATATCTTACCCCACTGTGAGAATACATTTGCAGGAAATAATCCAATCATGTTCCGTTTCTGGGGTAGGTTTTATTGTTATCTTTTTTTTTCTCCCTGGTATACAAAAGTGGTTTGATTTTTTGTCCCTTCGAAGATGATGTCTAACTTTATTAAAATGATTTTATGAAACTCAGCTGGGAATGAGACACTGCTGAAACAGCTTATAGATAGCGCAATGTGCTGGATGTGATTGTAAAAGTTGCACAGTTAGGCGATCTGGTGAGGTGAGACACTGAAAGTGAATGCGGTGTGTGTGACGAGGACAGGGAAGAAGAGAGAATAATGAGGGACTGAAGGCGTGCAACATAGAGAAGGGGTCCAGACAAACTGCTTTCATTAATTCCATTTGTTTCTGTAAGAGGGTGTGATCGGGTGACCTTTGCAGGATCCAACCCAGCTCCATCATTTTTTCTCATTATGCAAGAGCCGATAAGATCCGGGCTGACACCTGTCTCCTCGGGGAGGGATTAAACAATAAATGAATTCGCTGGAACTTTGTAAACTTACTATCTGTGTCTTGGCCAGTGAGGAGTAAAACTAAACCACAGGATGGAAAATTCGCCGGGAAGCTAATAAGACTTCAAGGCATCTCACAAACCCATAAAAGCTGCCATTAGCTGTAATAGTCTGAGCAATAGCCCTGTTTGGCATTAAAAAAAGGTTCCACGTTTACTCTGGGCTTGATTTTATCTATGGAGAGAGAGTCAGTGTACATATTCCTAAGAGTTTACTGAAACGCAGTCGAGCTGAACAGCCTGCTCTTATGTAACAAAACATCTTTTTCCATGATTGGTAGATCTTAAGAACAATGGAACTTGATAAATACGAGGAAAAATATGTCTGAGAAAAAATAAGCGCACGTTATTCTTTTCAAGTCTGAAGGCCGCTCTACCCCTTTAAAGAATATTTTTCAACCCACTTCATTAATTCAAGTAAGACAGTTAATTAGGCAATAGATTTTTATATTGGAGACTTTCATGCTGCTGCAGTGTGATGCTCAAAATTTCTGCTATCACTGGTGAATTTCAATCAGCTATACAACACAGCCATTGCTTTATATACAGCGCATACAGAATCTTTACGGCCAACGTCGAGCCAGCTCCATATACTCTGTTTCTCAGATATTGATACAAAGACAAGAAATATCAGTGTGCATGATCCTTATGTCCGAAGAAAGTGTCACTGTGTTGCCACTACTGGCACCTTAATGCTGCTTAATATGCAAATACAGTGGAACCCCGACTTAGGAATACCCCATTTAACGAAAAATTCAAGTTACGAAGGTACTTAACGGCAATATTTCTGCCCGTGTTACGACAAAGTGCCCGCGTAACGAAATCTGCTGGCTCTGATTGGCTGAGCCCACAATGCCTTCCGAATCATGTGACAACCCCCTTGGCTTTTGTACTTGCGCTTTGCTGTTCCACTTGAACGATGTATTGTTGTTGCAGTTAGCAATTAGCCTATCGTTCACTCAAAAGGCGCGATGGGTGCTTCGACTTACGAAATAATTTCGTAAGTCAGGGTTCCACTGTAATGATGTGAACAATTAGGGTAACTTGAATATCAGCCAGTCGGATTATGGAAGTCTGTTTTAACAGTTTTGTAATGTTTATTACAAATACTTTTAGATGTCTGGATTTTTTTCAAGTCGACACAATTATTTTCAGGTCTCTTTTCACTCACCTCTACTGTAAGATTAAGATTGCAGAACTCTTTAGGCAAAAATGAACAGCGAAATTTGACTTCCGAATTAAATACGTCAGATTTTGATACTTAAATCGTTACTTTTGTTTTTTGCACAAACATTTTATGGTAACCACTGATTGATTTTTGATAATGAACAGTATGACAGGCCTTTGTAAATTATGGTTCACATTTAGTTTTATAACACTTACTTTAACGCAAAAGGCAAACTTATAGTTAGTTATAGTTTTGGTGCCTAAACATGCAGTTTTTTCAGGAGACTGTGGTTTGTGTCCACTGTGGCTTTGTTTTTATTGACTACATTAGCTGCATATTGATTTTAGGCAGAAAAAGAGAACTACATGGTTAGATTTAGGACAAGGTTGCAGCTCAGCTTTAAAAGTCTGCACCTACCTGTGCATTTAAATGTGATCCAAAGGTAAAGTTTGCATATTTCAGAAGTTGGGATATGTGTCTGAGTATTTCCAGAACCCTCTCCTATCTATACCTATAAGACACTATTGGCTTTGAGAAACCAACAAAGTGGCAGTATTTAACACCACGGGGATGAGAATGGGCTGGCCATTCAATGTGCAGCTTCATACTAACTTCAAACTGTCAGACAGAAACTAAAAAAGTGTCTTTGACTACATTTTGTTTACTAGTTTTTTCCCCCCAGCTGTGTGTTGTAGAACCAATTTCCTCTAAATTAAGTCTTTGTCTCTTTCAGCTGTGGCTTCAAATTAAAACTGTTGAGAGGAAGCAGTCTTCTCACCGCTTCCTAACAGCTCTGTGGATCTCCCACCTTGTGAGGGCCAAGGAGGCCATGGCACAGCCCTCCAGCACCTGGGCACCAGGTTGAAATACATTAATTTTCACATAAAAGCCTAATAAGGGAGAGCAGGAGCAACGTCTGCACCCTGCCAGTATCTTTCATGTGACCAATTACTGACAGATCCCCAAAATCATATTCACCTTTTACCATCTTTAATTAGTTCTTTATCACTATTGCTTTTCCAGGATGTCGTCTCCAGGCTCAATTCACTCCTGTCAGCACGCTGTGAGATGACTGCATTATCAGGGGTTGATATCCCCCAACGATGCGTGAGCATTTATGATCCGTCTCACACACCGGATTCCAGGGGTTTCTGTCACCGCATGTTATCTCCACTCAGCGCTATCATTGTAGAGCTGAATGGGAGAGAAAAAACACACACAACTAAACAGGGACAAAGAAAAGTAAAGAAAAGCATTCACGTCTGTAAAAGTTATGCAAACGATCACAATCGGGGACAGAAGGTTCGGTGAAATAAACTGAACTCAGTGGCATTTGTAAGCCAAGATTTCCCAGTATTGTAACTTTTACGATTTACATTTAACAAAGTACTTGAAAGTGAGAAGATTCATAGCACTCATTTTGTAAATTGTTTACGGCACATCATTTAACACTCAGTGCAACGTGTTTATTAGTGAGAATTCTTACAGCTGATGTGAATTTAAAGTGGGAACAAGAACATACGATAGGTCTGACATGTGTTTAATTCTGCATTAACGTCTTCCTGGTGGAAGCAAACAGGCTTGCCATTAGACATTCATTATATTGATTTTGCAGCAGAGTTGAGTCTCGTAGGAAAATGAGGTTTCTCTCCCTTTTGTCTGTCAGCTAATTATTGAAAACAAGATTTGCTTCTGATTAAGGGAGCGGGTCGTTGTTGCTGCAGACACATTGACATGCACAAAACACCTGAGGTTAGTGGAGGACAGTGGGTGGATATGGTTGGGGCAAGGTCTTTCCTCCTTAAGCCTATTAAAGAAACAGATGCCAGATCTTACAAGGTTTGCTTATAACAAGGTGGATTAAATTGCACCATATGTCTGCATTACTTTCCAGCCATTTTAAGCAAATATTGTAGCTGTGTCTGCAATTCCAATTCAAAGCCACTGACAATGAAGATGTCTTTTTTTCTGGGTTTGTTATGCTAAGAGTGGGAACGGTGTGAGAATATGAACACTACCTTTTTACCAAATGATCTTCAAATTCTGTTGGCGTTCAGAAAACAACACCAATTCAAAATTAATGAAGACATGTTTTTATGTATTATGTGGATATCTTACTTTTCTAAAATCAGCCAACTTCCTTTAACCTGCCCAAATATAAATGTCATTCCTCTCCATCCACCTCACTCACGAGGGATGAACAAATGACCTTTTCAAGCTCCTTCCTGGAATCAGCTGTGCTGAGTGTACTGTAAAAGTACTGACATAATGGCGTCTTTAGCATTTTTTCCCACACATTAAACTGCAAATAATATTGATTACTTTGAAGTTAACTGTATCAAAAGACCAGCTGTACTAAAGTCTGTGCTCCAGTTTTGGTGAGAGATAATGTAGTATTTTTACATGTAAACGCTAAACATCTGTGTAGCTGTGATGTGTCCATACAGTCTACAGTACAACCAAGCTGGTTAGTGTTAGCTTAAACTTAGCTAACACTTCTAGCTAACACTTAGCTAACACTAAAATGCTTCCTTTTGTCCAAATATGGTCATTTGGCTTAAATTCTCAGATTTGGGCTTAAAAAAGTCCTGATGAGCTAATGGGCAATGTCACAGTGAACACATCCATCTTTCATATATAGTCTATAGCTGGAACGTTAAACCCATTTTACATTGTGCCCACTTTTATCTTAAGTGGGCCAATCCAGTGAATTTCCTGTTTCCTGTAAAGATATTTAACTACACATTTAATCCCATTTAATATAGAAATAAGTCTTAATTCAAGAGTAAATCTCAGTTTTTAGCACACTATGAAAATGCTGCTGTATTTTGCAGACCCCCCCCCCCCCAAAAAAAAAAAAAAAAAAAAAAAAAAACAGGCCAGATTCGGTCTTTGGCAGCCTGATTCTGGCACTCGGGCCTTGCGTTTCACACCCCCGAAATATAGTGTAGATTTTGCCTATGCAGGTTGTTCATGTATCCATACAGAGGCTTCCCCATTTTGTTTCAGCCTGAGCTGTAAATGATAGATCAGTAATTGAGGGATTTGATTCTACTTTGCCCTGTGGAGGTTGTCTTCCCCTTTGACCCAAAACCATAAACGGCCTCCCGTCCCAGGAGGGGAAAAAGTAATTGCTCATTCTGTAGCTACAGCACAGCCTGACCAAGTCACTACTTAATAATTTACATGTCTTCGTGGTGGCTCTTTCCTATGAATCACACAGCGATATTGAAATGTAACAGAGGGGTTGAGAAATTCTGAACTCCCCTCTCTTCTCATCTGAGGCGTCGCTAAGAAATGTGCACGATTGATTTTCTGTTTGTTTGTTTTTCGGGGCAGTAAAAGCTGCTAAAGTGTGTCAGACAAGAATCCACATTCGAGTTGCACGTTGCAGAGAGCGGTGGGATGATTATCCTGTGATGTAGTGAGGCTATAGGCTGGAGCCGCAGGTAGAACGGCAGAATGCACAATGTGGAGCTGCGGAGTAATTGATCTGCGTTGCTGTCTGTTGTGGGTTCGGGTGCAATATTTCTGGATCACACTGTTGTACAAACTCTTGATCAACATGCTGAATCATTACATGTAATTCTCCAGCTGAGCCATAAATCATACCGTGACGGCAGAAGGAGGTTGTGTTTTGTTTTGGGTTTTTCTCTCTTTTGTTTCTCTACTCCAGCTTTTAAATTTCACTCCTCGCCATCATCCTTTCTTCCTCATTGTTATTCAAGCGCATCCTTTTAAAAGAAAAGGTGGAAAAACATTGGCTGACTAAGTCAGACTTTTGACTTGTTACACATAACTTATTTTGAAAGCGTAAAAAACAGATTCTGGGTACAATATAGTTGCCAGACATCCCCACCCCCAAACGAGGGAAAATCAATAAAACTGATAATAAATTGTGTGGGCGGGCTTTGTCTTTCTTTGCCTTTCTGGGCATGGGTGAGGCATCCTGGCATGGCAGCCACCCTCTGTGGCTCTGTGGGAATATGAATAATGTATTTTTCATTTAGATTCACCCTCATCCTACAGTATGTTAGGGGCATTAAGAGATGGTGGGATGTACAAACACAGAGGTTAGAAATTAGATGATTCCACAGGGACTGTATAAAAATGCAGTGCATCTGTTGTTTTTATCGGGCTATTTTCTTCCTCTGGCATTAATTCAATCTGTGTGAAGGTGGGGAGGATTTCAAATACAAGCAAATGTTCAGACACAGCGCCATTCAGGCAGTTAACGAGCAAGGCAACGCGAGGTAGAGAGAGGAGGTGAGCGTGAGAGACAATCCTCTCAGTGTTTATCAAAGTGGTCTAATCAGGTCAGTTACTCATCTCTGACGTCACGTAATCTCACACTTGTGCATCCCTACCGCAGACTGATGCCACTTTATGAGCCATTCCTCACTGATAATATTTACCCGGGTGCATTGTTAAATGCATTATATCATCCGGTGATATTAAATCACATGCAGCTCCATCATAAACTAAGTTTGTACCCTAACATCAGGGGAGATAGAATCCAAAAACAAAGTCTAAATTGTGGGGCGAGCGTCTGTGTGGATGAATACGATGGGACAGATAAGGAAACTGAGACTAAGCCAGATGTTGTATTCCTGGGTGTGTCTTTGGAGTCTTGGCTTGGTTTTTCCCGGTTGCTGAGCTAAGCTGTTGGAGCAAAGCATCGTGGGAACTGTCATCTCTGCTGAGCAGCAGATGAAATCAGGTGGTCAACACAGGGGGAAAAAATGTGCTTTTAAACACTAAAAACTTTTCTTCTCAATAACAAAAATACCTCAAATAATGTGCAATAAACACTCCATTGTCTTGGAACATTTAGACATTTTCTTCCCCTTTACCTTTTTTTTGTTTTTTGCAGTCTTGGCAGATTTTTTTTTTCTAAACTGAATTATGTAGCAATTTGCTGTGTCTTTGATGTGATAAATTTGAAGCCCTGCTGAAATGTACACAGACTTGAGGGTCTGCGAGAAACCATCAACACCGTCGTGCTGTTCGGCTGTAGCTCACCCCCTTCCCTGCTGAAAACAGAAAGATGAGACTACTGTAGCTGTTGGGCTTTTCTGCATAAACAGTGCTTCATTCAGAGTCCGGGGGCTTCCTGATCGGGGCCGATTATACCGCTGTGGCTAGAAAAATGATGACTATTCAGGAGTGGAGAAGGATGCTGACTGGTAGTAACCTCGGGAAAAGGACAGTGAAATGAAGGCTGGGATTCTGTGTGTGTGTGCGCGTGCAGTTTGATTAATTATAATGAGAGACTAAAATTAAGAACATTTATCTAGGATGATGTTTCCTCTGTGAAATGTGAAATACACATTACACATGTGCTCATTTTTTCCTTAGGTGCAACAGTGGACTTATTACAATCCCTTCTTTTTTGAGCTCTGAGGAGCTATCGCAAGGATGGGGGTCTGTTTTTTCTCCTTCTCTCACTCTTTCATTCGATGTGGAAAAATGCATAAGGTTCTGTGGTGTTTGTGGATCAATAGCGTTGCTGTGTTGGTGAGTTCCTTGGTATGGGTGACACAGCTTTGCAGTTATTTGGAATTGAATTAGGGGGGCTGAGGAGGGAGGCAGAGATGATGAAGAGTATCAATCATTCTGTCTCTTGAGTGAAGTTATTTGTGGGTCGACAGAATCTGCAATAATGAAAGTTCACTTGTTCACCACTGAGGGTTTGTGGATAAATTTACTTTCCCCATGACATCAGACCTAGAACGAAGGAAGGGCGCGCACCCTCAGCAGAGGAAGCACTGTCAATAGAGTCCGAACGATTCTTTACAAGTGTTTGTCCTCATAGCAGAGTTTGTCATGACATAAGCCTCAGGGGTTTGTGCTTGCCACGTTTTCCCTGGCCCAAACACAGATGGCTGTGTCGGTTCAATTTTATCGCCCCTTTTAACAGAACTCTAGCTTCTATTATGACTTTCTCCTCATACCTAACTGATGTCTGACACTGTGTTTACCCTTTTTTTCTCACCCTGTTCACGATTGCTTTCACAACCTAAAACGCAGAAATAAAAGGCACAATTACTCCTCTGTTTTTCCTCCTCCCCCCCTTCACACACAAATCCCTTTTACCCTCCTCTTCCCCTTTAATCTGCAGGAGAGTGATCGCCCCAGCGCTTCAGAAGCGATTTGATAACATTACAGTGGAACTGCCCTCTCTGCTGTCTCAGTATTAGGCAGCGTGGCTGCGATGGAGAATAGTTTAAGTGAGATTGATTGAACCCAGCTGGTTTGGATTCCTGGTGTTTCAGAGTCATTTGTGCCGGGATTGGCTCATAACCTGTCAATCAGATGGATGGATGGACAAGGAGGTGCAGCAGAGGGTGGGCCTGCGAATGTGGGAGAAGTTAACTCAAATGAGTGAGAGTGCCGAGTAAAGAATCAGCCCGAGTGTGTGGCTGATGCAGGTTGATTCTGTTTAACCAGTGTGCCAGCCATTATGTATGATTAAATATACTGTGGCTGATTTTGGGTTAGCTTCACTATGAGCTTGGCTTCACCTTATGTAAACATCTATTTAACACAGCCACATTAACATTAGCGCCTAATGGAATCGAGCATAAAATGTGTGACTGCATTTTAACACCCAGGCATTTTGCAACCCAAAACAATCAAACCACCAAAATAAAAGGCTGGACATGAAAAAGTGATGCAAGTTATGTAAAAAGCAGGGTATTTAATGCTATCAGGTGGAGAAACCATACAGCAGCATCACTGCTTTTGTGTTAAAGGTCAAGAACTTTAATAGCCACATCATGATGTGTATAAAATCTAAGAATTAAGAAATTAAGAACTCCAGAACAAAAGGGTGTACTACTGTTTTCCAGTTCAATTTTAAGTTCAGTAGTACCGGTACTATTCATTTAGGCAGAGTCAACTCATATACATTAATTGGCCACTTTATTAGGCACACCTTGCTAGTGCTGGGTTGGACCTCCTTAATTGTTCCCTGGAAGCTGAAACCCTTCTCTGAGTTTTTGGTCCACATTGACTTGTCAGCATCACACATGTGCTGCATAACCCATGATGCCAATCTCCCATACCACCGCATCCTGAAGCTGCTGTACAGGATTAACATCTGATGACTGTGAGGCATTTGAGTATAGTTTTCATGTTCAAGAAAATAGTTGGAGACGATTTGAGCTCCATGACATAGTTTATTGTCCTGCTGTAAACTGTGGTCATAAAGGGAAGGTCGGTTGGTACTGCTGGGCCCAAAGTGTGACACGAAAACATCCCCCACACCACCAGCACACTGAACTGTTGATACAAGGCTGGATGGATCCATACTTTCTGAGGTTTTCCTGACCCTACCAGTGTCACACCAGAAATCAATATTGATTGAACCAGACAACGTCCTTCAATCTTCATACCAATTGAAATTCTTCATAGAAGATGTGAAGCCTTAGTTTCACGTTCTTCACTGACAGAAGGGGCACTCGATGTGGTCTTCTGCTGCTAGATAAGGTCTCAATGTGCTGTGTATTCAGATTTTAGCCCAGAGACCTGTCGCTCACTGCATATCAGTTTATGAAATACTATCGGTAACTATGCCACAGTCGAAGTCACTTTAATCACCTTTCGTCTTCATTGTGATGTTCGGTGTGAATTTCACCAGGTTATTATGACTATGTCTAAATGCTTAAATACACCAGGTTGCTATCGTGTGATTGGTTGATTAATAATTATTTGCCTCAATAACTACTATGAACAAATGTACCTAACAAAGTGGCCAGTGTAGGTCTTAGTTTAGTGTGTTCTAAAATAAAAACCAATGAGTTTGCAGCTCTGGGTGCTTGTTGTTTTAGCTCATTAGCTGATAGCATTAATCCACTGATGAGCTTTCAGACTTTTACTTAACCAGAAAAATGAAGTGATCACTCTCAATAAACCGGACTAGTTAATTGGTCCGCTGTGAAACTGCTCTCTTTCCTGTCACATGATCTGTCTCTATGCGCTGTTTATGATCTGCATAGAGTCTGAAACCAACAAACATTCATGTCCATCCATTTTCTCGACCGCTTGTCCGGGCACAGGCACAATCAAAAGAGGTGTGTCTGAGATCAAATGGGAGACCTTAATGAGGGTCGTGATTGATTTATGAAGTCTGACAATTTAAGTAAATCTTTAATAAAGCTCATGAAATAGAAAAACAAAAGGCACTTTAAAGGTAGCAAGTAGCTGCAGCAAGCAAGGGAACGACATCGTGTGGATTTGTATCTGTGCCAATTCAGCCACAAATTGCAGAGGTGGATTTGTGCACTGCACAATATTTTCACACATATTATTGCCAGTAATTGCTCAGCCACCCAACTTCATTATTCCATAGAAAGAGGACCATCCAACACAACTGGCTGCTCTTCACGCAGGTAACACTCTTTACATAAGAGGTTACAGTAATGACACCATGGGTCCTCAGAACCGAAAGATTTGCATACTGATAGAGAACGCCATGCAGACATCCTGCCAATCTCCCTAATAACTAATAACTGGCTTAATTTGAATATCAAGAGAATATTGTGAGGGAGGGAATAGAAATTGCATTACACGATTTTCATCCTTATAGTTTCCACCATCCATGTGGCATTTAAATGAGAAATCAAAAGCGGAGTGATGCATTGGTATTTCTTTATTATAACTGTGAGGACGTGACGCACTGGTGAATCGCTTTACCATGTGGAGGAATTAAAACTCGAGTAAATCGCTCTTTTCTATAAACTTGCACCATTTTGTATGTTTGTGTGGAAGCCAATACATTTTTGTTGTTTTTTTTGTAATGAGCTCTCCAAAACATATTCCTTTCCCTAATTAGCGTAAGCTGATCAAGTAGCCTGTTGCAGGATTGCTGTGGCTTTACAGCGAACAAGCAGAGTATGAGCTGATAAATGAGGTGTCTGGCTGTCCGGGCTCCGGTGTTATCTTGGAGCTGCTATGTACAGCCGACTGCTGTGTAGGTGGTGAAGGCAGGTGACAAGAAGAGAGGGAGGAAAAGGAAGTAAGAAGGGGGTTCGGAGGGGAGAAAGGAAGTGACAGAGTGACAGACAGTAAGACACACAGAGGGTGGAGAAGACGAGAAAAAGCAAGGGTAGGGGTGGAAGCCTATGGGTGCCTGGTCTGTCAGGCATGTGATGTGCGATTGGGGCTTTTTTTTTCTCTTTCCACTACAGAATATGGTGATATTGTATCTGTGGTGGCACCACACCCCTGTCAGAGGGGAGCTCAGCTGGGTTTGAAGCTAATTAGGTGAACTTTGCTCCTTACCTCTGAGGTGAGGCGAGACCATGCGAACTCGCAGTGATAGGTAACGACAAGCAGCATCAGATAGACTTCACAGCGAATGCTTAGCTGAAGGTGGAGAGATGAAGAAAAAAAAAAAAAACGAAAATAGTGAAAATCATTTCAATAAACATACCTCAGTGCACTGATGAATAATAGATAAAGAACCATTTTACTCCGAGTTGAAGTATAGTTTCACTTCTTTCATCACAGGATGCATGGCTCTTTTTTTTTTAACCTCCATTTTGCAGGATTTTAATAAAGCATGGGCTACAAACTGCCATCTAATGCTTCAGCAATACAGTTTCACTTGGTATAAAAATATTCCGAGGATCTGGCACATTCACAGCATCGTCTGTGTCACTGTGCGGCTGTCAAATAGATTATAATTCATGAGCAAGGAGATGTTCTACATTTTGCCTACCCTTTACTTATCGCAAAATAGCATATTAAGAAGAATGAAATTTGCAGGAATCGTGTGAATGAGTTCTGGGTTCCAATTTAAATCATATTTATGTCTGACTAGGGTTGCCAATCATTTATTTTGTCTGTGATATGAGTTAAATGTGTGGTTTTAAATGTGTTGTCTTTCCATAGAATGTGTAGTTTTCCCAAAAAACATGAAGGGCGACATTAAAAGTTCAGTAACCTTAATGTGCAACTGCAACATATCCGTTATGTATACATTTTTGCACTATATTCAGATATATTTTTCTATTTGCATGAAATTTTAGAAGCGCTGACACTCTTACAGCATTCACACCCCTGAATAGCTGCATGTTCAGTCTTTAGAGAAGATGACATTGTGAAAGCATTAAAAAACAAGAAACTATGTATAATCAGGGCTCAGCAGTCTCAGAGAACAAAAGGGTGAATTTAAGAGAATTTAAGCTTGGGAAATTGTCTAAAAGGAAGAGGCAAAGGAAAACTTTACACAATATAAGATGTCAAAACAGACATAATAATACTCCAGTAAGACATAAAAATTCTATGGAAAGCAAAGACGGATCACATGTATTTATTACATGCAATCATGTGGAAAAGAGGGTTTTCTCAGAACTCTGCAGCTCTGCCAAAAAGAGTTTTTTGTAGAACCACCTTTAGTAGCAAAAAGCTGGAGCAGCTGACATCTTTTTTCAACTTTATCAGTTCTCTCACATCTTTGTGGAGGACGTTTAGCCCACTTTTCATTCATTGAGGTTTGCAAATATTTATTTATGCACAGCTCTCTTAACATTCTGTCACAGCATTTCCATAAAGTTGAGGTCTGGACTTTGGGCCATTACAACACCTGAATTATTTTCTTATCCAGTGATTCTGTTGGAGATTTGTTGCTGTGCTTGTGATCATGACCCAATTGAGTGTTTCTAGAGTACTTTGGTACTCAGAGGCATTCGTGGTGGACTCAATGGCTGCATGATTCTCAGGTCCTGGGAGTGCAAAACAAGCCTAAATCCTCACTCCTTCACCACCACGCTCGACAGTTGGTATGAGGTGTTTGTGGCTTGGCTCGTGCAGACGCATCTTTAAAAACCTAATCCATCTTCCTGTTATTTCTAGAGAGAAGAGGCTTTCTCCTACCATCCTTGCATGCAACCCACACTTGTTCAGTCGTCTTCTAATTATATGTTAACATTTAACATGCTAACTAAGGTCTGTAGAGACTAAGATGTAGCATGAGCTCTTGGAAGATTGTGGCCTTTACCATATATCTAAATGCTCAAGGCCAGCAACCTGGCAAAACTTCTGTCACACTTGCTGATGATTCATCACTGAAGTGCATTTGATTATCAGCAAATGACTACTACTATCCTTTTGATGCATGCTCAATCATCCAGGTAAGGAAATCCCAAAAAGTTGATTCGGTTCATCTGTAAGATGAACTTTTTGGGGTACTACTATCCTCCACAAAATCCATTCGAAGAGTACTTTTCCACAGTCACACAAATACTGACATATGTTACAAGTGAAGGAACACAACAAGGTTGTTTCAGGAACAATAAAAGTTTAAACTATTTTCCTGATTCTTTCAAACTGACTTAATTTCTTTCTTACATTCTGTCATTTCCAAGATGAAACAGACATAATGTTTAAAAACCTTTATGATCTGACATTGGGAACAAATACGTACTGAGGAAATGGAACTAGCCCGAGCAGAGACTCCAACGGTGAAGTTTGAAGATGTAGAGAGAAGAGTTGTTTGCATGATTTCAACAGCCAACCATAAAATGTAAAGGTATGAATTATCCAACTAAAGTTGATACCGATCAGGTACCACGAGGAGCAGATCACTGTAACTAAATACTAATAAAAGAAATCTGGCTACAGAAACAAGATCTTTAAAATGACAAATGTTGAACTATAATCCCTAGAATATTGTCTAAATAATAATGAGACTACTCTAGGTCACAGTGATTGCAATTCTGCTTTCTTGGCTTGGCTCATTAGACCGTGTACTGTGTTTATAAGGGAAGAACCTCAAAATCTTAATACACAAAAATTACTTTTTTCTGTTTTCATAGCGGATATGATTAAGACTCCAGAAAAACGGCACAGGAAGAAAGCTAAAACAAGGTTTGGGTGAAAGATTAGGTTGCAGCTTGTGCAGTCGTATCCAAGAGACCTGCAATAAATCATACCTTCCCAAAGGTTATAATGTTCAGTGTTTGTAAAACTGTTCTTTAGAGGTGTTGCTTGGTCATTTTTGAGTCTCTATTTTCGAGCCTTGTTGGTTTATAAAAAAAGGGGGGAGGTTTTAGTCAGTTACCCTTTTAATCTCTGATAAAATGATGGCTGGGGGAAAATAGGACTAGAAACGTGTTGCAATTCAATAGAAACATAAATTATATTCTTTGAAAATAACTATAAAATGATATTAACAGTTTCAGCAAAACATGGATGGAACCCTCATTAGAGGAGAGCACATTTTACTGGACTGTTTTTATGACTCGGGGCTATTTTAGCTCAGTACTTTTCCATACTGTCAGCTGCCACATGTGCATAGTATGAATCTTTAAGAAATACTTCCTTTGTTCTTCTATCAAACCAGTTGTTTAGCACACAGACAATATAATATCTTATGATTTTCTCACTTGAGCATATGATTTTCATAAAACTTGCTTATTACTTCCGACGTCGCGTGTTGTGATACATTTAATGCTCATGTGATAAGATGACAAGTACATCTTTTTCTTAAAAACAATGATTCAGTGGTCATTTGAACAGTTCTGATCAGTCCCTCACATGTTGCCAGTACACAGGAGGCTCAGCAGAGGTCATTGGGTCTACATCCACATGTACATCAGTGTTTTATAAACAGGGATTTTCTCATTTCCTGTCAACACAACCATTGATTTGAAAATCATCTCCAACTGCATAAAAGAAGAGTCAGCATGCCAGCTTTACGCTACATACGTGTGGACAGGGTCTATAGGCATCCTAGATTAAGGTGCTTCACAGTAAAGGACCTGCTGGCCGAGTGATGGTAACTTAATAAAATGAATGAACTCAGTAAAAATGAAAAAGAAGGTGTTTGTGCAAATCTAAAGTAATTTATTTCACAAATTATCACCAGCACTGACAGTATACTAAGTACTGGCAGATGGTAAAGCATACACAGCTCTTTTTTTTAAAAGCTATAGCGCCTATTCCCTTTTTTAAACCAGGTTTTATCCACCTTTTCACTATATACTCTTAAGCCAAAATCTGTAAACCTTGGAAATCCTCAGTAAACTCTAGAGAAAGGCATATTTGCAATAGACTAAACATGGCTCAGCCGGCTCATTATGTTGTGTAGCTCTGTGAGGCAAACCCTGATACTTAAAGGTTCTTGAGTGCATTCAACCATTTGAATCAGCGTGGTTTAAGAAGCACTTACTTTGTAAGCAACACTGTGACATAATAATAATTACAGTGTGCAATTTTATTGTCTACGAAGAAGGAAAATATGTACACAAGGAATATTTTAGAGACTGTTTACGTCACGTCTATGATGTGTTTTCTTTTTATATTTCTACACTGAGCGAACTCCTCGAGTGTCTGCCAGATTATGTGCCAGTTGTTAGAGATGGCACGTGAGGGAGATAAATGAAAAGAAGCTGTACGAAGCACATGAAAGTGGCCAAAGAGAGAGAAACATGGATGGCTGTTGCTAGGTAATAATGATATGTTGAAAGGTGAAAATGAGGAAAAGGTGAGAAAAATTCAGATTAATGTTAAAAAAAGGAGTGGAGGAATGAAAAGAAGAGGTAGGAGAGCTGAAAGCAAGGGGATCTGAGGCAACAGTGTCTTCTACCAACAGCACTTGTACAAGCTAAACATCAGAGAAGTCAATAATCAAATACAGGTAATTGAGTGCAGTGTAAACTAGTCAGTGCTCCTCGAGAGGTTCTTTGTGTTTGAGGAGACCCACTGACCTCTTTTCCTCTCTCCTGTCTCTCCGGTGTGTGTGCGTGTGTGTGTGTGTGTTTTGAAGTGTGATGCAGAGGGCTGGCAAAAGTCTGAGATGCACTTAAGGAAAGAGTGAGCGAGGCGATTCACGGGCACGCCTGACACAAGTAGAGGGGCTTGGGGGAGGTGGGGATGAACTTGCAGATGGGCTCGGCGGGGAGCGTGTGCGAGCAGTGGGAGAGCTGAAGCACGACTCCAGTGATCCTCAAAGGTAGGGGAGCCACTCGCTAGCTGAAATATCAGCATCCAATGTGCAAACTTAAGTGAGCAGGCGATATGATATATCAGACTGCCATTGTGTGAAAGTGTAGGTGCATGTGGTCACGCAGTAGTTGAAGGACTAAAATACTGTCTGAAACAGGTTGAGTATATAAATGCCTAAAACCCCTCAATCATATTGATTTGTGCTGGTTAATTAAATACATTTTAATGTGTTAGCTAGTGGGCTCAGATCTGCTATAACTAGGTTGTTTTTTGACCTTTAAACAGAACAAACTAGCAAATCAGCTTGTTGTGTTGATATTCATTTGATAATACTGTGTTTACTAAGGGTAAACCATGTTTAGGACTATATTTTGTACAAGGTAGATAACAGAGGGAGATCCAAGTACTTTTCATCCTGTATCAAGTTACAATTACTGGTCAGTACATTATACTCATTGGCATCCACTATCACTGCAACACATTAATGTGCAGCTTACTGATTGATAGACAAAGTGGACAATTCCTATGCTAAATCTTACTTAGCTTCAAGTAGAAGTGGGTGAATCGATCTAAATGCTGGTATTGGTATTGAATCGATACTAGCAAGACAGGATCAATGCTTTGTTTCCTCTAAATTCAGTACACAGCTCAGTGGATTGTGTTAATTATTTTTTTGGAAATGAAAAAATATACCGAAGTTTATGAAAAATGTCTGGAAAGAATTACTACAAACTACAAATGAGAGCAAAGCGTAACATTTATTGACCTAGGAGGGAGTGGTAAATTAGAGGGTTACCTAGGCAACAGGAGCCTGGACCTCAGCTAGCAGGTTGCTTTAAATCCGGTTGGAGCTTTAAAAAACATACAATTATTTAAATTTACAAGGCAACTGTTGTGCCCATGCACTTGCATTAGCATTTGCTTTAACTTTAGACTTTTACATATTTGGTGCTGTCCAGTGGGGGTGAGCAATATGTCCTCCAAATTATCCCACGGTTTACAGTATAGACAATATTTTGATGGTATAGAAAACAAAATACTGTTTTATCTATGATTACTGTTTGCAGACAAAATGCTAATAAAATGACAGACATTTGCCATCTTTCATGACAGACTGCTTAATTTGAAGTGTGAATATTTTGCCAAAAGGTAACAGCAGCAGCAACAGCTTTAAAGGGCAACAGTAGTGACAGAGTCTTATATCCAGTGACACAGCATAAACGCAAGCACGAAAGTAGCATAGGTAGTGTCTTCCCAGGAAATTTATAAAGCTATAACTGTCTAATAATTTAGTTTAACATGAACTAAGCTAACTTGACCTTAGCCTGCATTAAAAGAAACATTTTACATGAGATAGCTAAGTTAGGGCAACTTAGGGCAAGTTAGAGAAACTAAATGTAGCTGTATTGTGTATTGTGACAATAAACAAGTTGTCCTATCTTAGCTGTCTTAAGTAAACCGTGCTGAGTTTTATGGTCATTTGTTTGCTAAACTTTTTTAAGTACTGTTAACTTATTAGAGTTCAGAGTAACTGGGATGTTGTAACAAGGGTTAAGCAAGGGTTGCTTGTTTCTCCTCCTTGCATGCCTCCATACCCTGACTGTTCTCCAACGGTGTGTTTTTGTCTCAAGTGGTGATACAAGTTTGCAAATTCCACCTTTAGCGGGATTGCTTTGGATATTTTGCAAAGCATTGTGTTTTGTTGGAGGATGTTGAAGTAGCTCCTTTTATACAAAATCTTCATTGACTCGAGACTCTGGCAGTCAGAGCTGTCTGAGCTTGTCTGATTGGTGTGTGCGTGAACCCATGGGAATTCTGTAGTAGTGATATCATGAAATCACACATTTTTATGACAACATTAAAATTATACTATGGCATGGGCACCAGTTTGGCTCGGTGCGTTGACCAACGACCACGTGCTGTGCGGCTGGGGCTAGCCGGCCCGGGTTCGAGTCCAGGCCGCAGCCCTTTACCTCATATCTTCCCCTTTCTCTCTGCCTCCACTTTCCTGTCCTTTCTTCACCATGTCTATCAAATAAAGCTGAAAAAGGCCAAAAAAAATTATAATATGGCACCACCCTACTATCCAACAACACTGATATTTTGATACTTTAAAAATACTGTATAGATAAGTAGAGATGGACTGATCCGATATTACCTATCGGTATCGGTCCGATACTGACCTAAATTACTGGATCGGATATCGGAGAGAAATAAAAAATTTAATCCGATCCAGTAAATATCAAAAAAGCACCTCACAAAACTTGCGACATGGCGTAACTCGGCTCATAACCGTAGCGCATCGGAGCAGTATGCATCACGTGATAGAGCGGCTGTGGCGTGCAGGACCTGTCTGCGGTCTGGTTGAGCATTTAGAGCCCCGCTACCAAACCGGAATTTCATCTCTGAGAAAGTTATCCCAGAGAGAAGTAAAGCAAGTGTGTAAGTTCATCTCTGAATGTTTGTAAAGCATTCCAGCGTCAAGCTTAACAACCGATATATGGAGCGACTGCCTCTTATTCTCTCTCTCTCTCTCCTGCTGCTACTTCAATCATGAAACTGATTAATGATCAGCTGATCGGCTTTTCTGTTGCGAGTCTGTCTCTCTCTTGTTTCTTTATCTCCCACTTCGCGCCAGAAAGAGGAAACCAGCGGCTGAACAACAGCAGCACGTTTAACCTTAATAAGCTGTTGTTACAATTTATTTAATATTACTTTCTACACCAGGATCCTTTTCTATGCAGCTGACGGCTGGTAACTGTGCAGGGGCGGATCTAGCAAAGTTTAGCCAGGGGGGCCGATAGGGCATGAACAGGGAAAAGGGGGCACAAAGATATACTTTTCATTCTTATTCTCATTTAAAATATCTAGCTTTTAATAAATAATTATCTGAATCTTACACCCAAAGTTTTAATCTGATGTAAAATGTATAGAAGTCCATTACTGTACATAGTAACTGTTAAGTCTAATATACCCTAGTAAGCTATAGTACTTTTTCCTTTGGGAAGGTACGATCTGTGCAGTCTGCAGTTCTGTTGACGAAAGATGTTGAATCTATTTAAATATTGTAGAAAATAATTGATTTTTGTGCATTTTTACACTGCATCAAATTAAAGTTGATTATGTCAATTAAGCATCATGAGGTGGGGGGTGGTTCCCTTTTCTTTTTTTTTCTGGGAGTTTACAACCCTATTAGTTAGGTTGCTTACTCTTTAAAATACCAGAATAGGGAGGATAGAGTAGGTTTAAGTTTATTAGATTGATCAGTATTGCTGAACTATTTTGGGTGCAGTGTATTTTTTGCATACAGGTATAACAATAGCTTTAGTGGGGGTTTTTAAACTTGAGTTTGAACTTATACAAAATGCAGCAAGATATTAAAAAAAAAACGTTTTATTGAAAAACACTATATTGGATTCATATCGGTATCGGCTGATATCCAAATTTATGATATCAGTATCGGTATCGGACATAAAAAAGTGGTATCGTGCCATCTCTATATATAAGATGGTAATAGCCTTCAGTTATTGCCACGAGTTTTAGCTTGGATCTCAGTGTGTGTATTACTTCCTGTTTTATTTTGATAGTCCCTCATCTTGTGTACATTATTTTCTATTTTGCTTCCCCTGTCTCATTTAGCTTTTCTTTAACTGTGTGCCCCGGGTGTCTACACTTTGCACCTGTATTTAAACCCTTTGTTTGTGTGTATTCTTTGTCACGTCGTCCCTCGTGACTCCTGCTATGTACCCCTCTACTCTTTGGTCTCCCCGTGTTCTGCTCTAATCTTGCTCTGTGTTTATTTTATCTTTTGCAAGTTACCTGCAATAAAGTGAAAGTGATTTCACATCCTGCTTCCTGAGTTGTGCATATTGGGTCCAAAACCCGCCTGCAGCACAGCATTACATGACACATTCTTTCTATTAGTCAGTAGTGGCGACTTGTGATGTGCAGTAAGTGCAAATAGATGTCTATTGGGGGGAAAAAAGTCTACTACTCAAATTATATATGACATCACTGAACACCTTCTTAAGCAGTTTATAGTATTAACAGCTGTTTTCACATCTCATTTTGTCAAACACTTTGTTCATTTTGTACATGATGGTCCATTTAGAATAGACAATAAAGCAGGGTAATGCTTTAGATTTAGTTTATCAATCAACTAAACTGATTAATAAGCCCCAGTTTGTGAGTCAGATCCACCACTTGCACCATGGAAACCAGTGGATGATGTCATCTTTTATATACATATTATGGATCATAGTATTGCTTGGAGTAATTCTATAATATTTGAAACTACTGTTTTGCTGTCAGTTTGCACCTTCATGATGGTTTATTTGCATCAAAATGACTGCAAACTCCTTTCTTCACAGTACACATCAGTGTAGACAAGTGGAAATTTTATGCTCTGACATGGGTAGCCTTCCTCCGTGCCATCCAAAATCACGTAAACATCCCTGCCATATTTTTTGTAATGTAAATGACAGCTGTCCTACTTCTTGCTCTGAAGAATTCAAGTGCTAGGGGCATGGCCCCATCTTCTCTACTAGTAATAAAATAAGACAGCGAGGGCACGCTTGGCACAATGGCTCCTTTGTGTTCAAGCAAACAAAAAGCACAAAAAAGGATAGGAATGTTAAGTGAAGTCATGTAAGGTTAAATCTGTTTGCAAAAAGCATAAAGTCACAAAATCTTTACACTGCATGCTAAAATGAGAAGAAAAATAATATCCCTGACCTCTTGTCTCGATATACTACTCCTCTTCTTTCTCTTTCATCCCACTCAAACAGATCTGATAGACACAACAGGTTTGCGCGCAGATCAAATGTTTCACCAGTTTGCCTTCCTTCACAGATGATCACAGCAGAGGTAACCGAGGCCGCTTTGCCACAATCGCCAGTCGTCAAACAGAGCCAAATGGTGGAGCCAGAGAAGGGAGGGGAAAGCTAATTGAAAGCCAAACACTCCACGGCCCTCTGGGTTCACCTTCTTTGTACATGGAACGTGCCGAGTGCTCTGTATTTATGGGGGAAAATCAGATTCTACAAATGACATGGAGCCCCCTCCAATGGTGCTGGAGCCTCCTCGTGCAGCACGGTGCGTGGTGCTGAATGCAGCAGGAACAGCTTGGCTGTTCCCCGAGGAACAGACCTGCCGACTATCTGCAGCTGTGCTGAGAATTGTCATTTTTAAATATTCACATATTTAATCAGCTGAAAGGGCTCTCACAACACACGCACACACACACATCGGTGTAGGTGGAGGATGTGCTGTAGGGTTTGCTGGCAAGAAAAATTATTTATACTGGGATTAGTTTTTATGACTGTGATTTAGGAGAATTTGTTAACAATTAAGAGTTTTGTTGATCTTTATCTGAGAGCAGCATTTTTATGCATTACACATCACACAAGTACATACGGAAGGATGGTTGACGGTCATATTTATTTTATTCATAACAGAGTGATTATGGCAATCATCAGTCTGCTTTTCTTTATCAGTGTTACTGCAGCAGTTAGTATTGAATGGCCCTGCTGTGTTCACGAGCCATTAGTGGGGCCACTTTAATCTCAAATATCAAAACCTAATCTCTCAAGTTCTTAATCTGCCTCTGCAACATTTAGAAGCAATGTGGCTCCTGAGTTGACTCAAAATCCAGACAAGAAATGTCAGAATCTTCTGAAATTAAAAACCAAGTTTTGCAAATATGGGTTGACATAATTCTAAAAAGTGGTCTGTTTTAGTGAGCGCACGTTGCCTTGAGCAAAACAAAATATTTGCTGAACTGAAAGGGATGAATCATGACAATATCAAGTGGAAATTAACACGTAATACCTGACCTCCTTTTCATTGTTTTAAGGCAGGTACTAAATGAAAGCGATTGTTTGACGAAAAGCATTATAACTGAATGCAGCTTTCACCCAGGAGGATAAACATGCGCACTAACAATGTGAAGCTGCCGAATGTTTCTGATACTCCGGTGAGATTCCGAGGCAGCATCAATTAGCTGTGCGCGTTGCTTTGACCTGTCACTGGGATGTCTGAGCACCTTTTATCATCTTGCACAGTGTGGAGTGTGAGAAGCATCAACTTTAATCATGTATTGTTGTTTTTCTTGGTTTTGTTTTGCTATTTTTGTGTTTTTTTTGCTGCTGCTTTTTTATGCCGGGGTAAAAATATGTCCCTGTACCACGCAGAGGCCCCAGAAAGCCATGTTGTTTACTGCCGATTAACAAAGGGAAAACTGTGACACCAGTTAATGTGAATGAGGTGCCACAATACCACAGCAGGAACACGGAAAGAATTCCAAAGCGGCAGGTCTGAAATAAAGAAAGAGAGGCACAGCGGAGGAGAGAAAGACGGCAAAATATGAAAAAATTGAGGGGCGGGAAAAGAGGAAAACAGTGACATACCCCCCCCATCGATTGTCACTGACAAATCCCGCTTAACACAACATAGTGAAAGTGCTTGGGAGCGTTGCTGGTGAACTCTAAATAATTATAAGACTGAGTAAGACCAGAACTGAAGGTGTTTTGCAGACATGTTTTAATGAATTCTTATGTAACAACCATTACAATGCTTTACACCAGAACTGGGACACATTTGAATCAGTTACAAAGATGCAACTGCTGGGTCGGATTTCAAGTTTACAATGTGGTGATCAAGTGTACTTTGTCTGTACAAGTAATAGATAATGTAAAAGTAATCCTGAAGTAATGAGGAACTACATATTATGGTGCTTTGCTTTAATTGGGGGAAATTGCTCAGGGAGTGGAAATATGATTGATTTTCACATAGTTAGTATTTGTCATATTTAGTACTACCTAATGAGTCATTGACGTTGCATCTCCCAGCTGGTTCTTTAGAAAAAATGAAACCATCAACTAAAAAGTTCAGAAGTTGAAGCTGAAGTTAATGACTGACTAATTAACAGGTTTTTCCTATTTTGTTCCTAGTAACTATGCAGTTTTATCAGTGGATTTCTTTTTGATATGTCACATGGTATTACGGCCATTGTCACCCATGAACTCTGCAAAATGCAAATGAAATAAAATTGAGACCCTCACACGAGTATGCCGGACTGGAAATCCTCCATTTCATATAAGGAGGTTGCAGAGTGTGCAAAACGCACAACGTACCACAACTTCTCGATTAGTGTGAATCTAGTAGAATATCTATCAGAGCCTATCACCTGCATTTGGATTCTCACATGCTCCTCCATCAGGCGCTCTCTGCTGTGCACGTGTAAAAAAGTGCTACTATCCTTAAAAAAGAAAACCTACATCCCGGCAGGTTTTTAGCATCTAACGTGACACACACCTTCATGTGAGACTGTGACGAAGGTGCCAGCCAGTGAGGATCCTTTTTCTTACTCGTTAGTGATGCTTTTAATAGCAACAATGAACAAGAAACCATTAATGGACAGACTTCATTCTCAGACCAGCAAATGCTGCTGATCGTAAGAAGAGAAAACTAGTGTTCCTACTTAGATGTATTAAAAAATATCCACATGTCCCTTTGTAGGGCTTATTTTAGTGCTTTTTGTTATTTTAAATCAAACAACAGTTTACCTGCTAATAAAGCTTACACATTCATGTTCTTGGTAAGCTACATATCGGTGACTGTCATAACACTTCGTGGCTCGAAGTCAAAGTGAAAAAAAAAATTTTTTTAATGGCTTCCGTGCTCATTTACGGCTAGTCTGCCTCTGTCTGTTTGACGATCGCACGTTTATTCAGACACAGCTAACAACATAATAACTGATCACAGCAGAGGATCCTTCAAGCTGATCCAATCTAGCACTGAAGGAATGAACCTAACACTAATTAGCAGGTATTTGTGTCTGTTCGTTGCACTCGTACATTTTATGGATGCAGATTACTAACTAAGCTTGCTAGTGTTAATTGACAGCTTAGCACTCCATAATTTCTAAAGCAATTTCGGCTAACAAAAAAAAATGGCCTCAAGTTGAAGTTGAATATGTCGTTATCTGAAGCCTCAATCAAAAGTTGGATATTTTGATCTGCTTCTTTGCTTTCTTGCTGAGTTAAATGGAAAGGGCTGGTAGCATTCTGGTGTCTGTTTGAAGCTAAACAAGCAGCTGGTTGGATTAGCTTTGCATGAAGACTCGAACCAGGGGACAGCTACACAAGCTGTGTATCCAAACAAGAATTAAACTGTTAAGCAGCGAGCTTTGGAGGTGGAAACTGGCAGATTTGGGTAGTTTGGGGCAGAGCCAGATAGCTGTTTCTAGTTTTTACCCAAAGCTAACTAATTGCTGGCTTTACCTTTAATATAAATGGACAGATGTGGGGGTGGTATCAGTCCTCCTAAATGCAAAAAGTTGTTTATGTATCAACATGACCTACACATTTATGGTGAACCCAGGAAAACCGCGCACAGCTTGACCAGGAAAATCCTTTTCTTTACTCTCTTTTTTTGTCTCTGCAAACATTTTGGAAGAAACTAATGAGAAGTGACACGACAACTAGCACAAGCAAGATGACACATCTTCCCAACATTACTGTGGGCAACATCACTTCTACATTTTTCTAATATCCTAAAAATACACTTTAAACAGGATGGGAGTCTGCCAAGGGATCAAACAGGCGCAAGTGGTGCACCAGCTGGTACCATGGAGAATACCTTGCATTCCTGTGGCACACTCTGCACAGGTCAAAGGATTAGCGGGGTTGTTAGTGACAAAGATGAGTAACAGGAAGGAAGAGGTAGGTAGAAAAAAGTGGTTGCTGTTGTTTGAAGTGATTTAAGCTCCTTTCATACTGTATGCCACAGCGTTTTGGAAACACCTGAAATATCTAAGGTGTTTTCTCTTCTGTAGATGAAAAGCATCATTACACGCTTTTCATCTCCATCGTTGATTATTATATTACAAGAGCTAAGCAGGCAGCAGATATCCTCCATAAAAATGTCAAAAACATATTTTTGTAGGTGCTTAAGCTTTCTGCAAATTTTATTCTTTTCCATCGCCAAATAAAAAAGAACAACCGTATGTCTGAATCATGATACAGTGAGCTTACGTATAACAACAGCATGACATTCTACATCTTCTACTATAATTAGGTTACTTTTTCCTGTCCCCAAGGAACCCAGTGCCAGTTGGATGAATATGGCCTATTATTTTCCTCTTCTGCTTTGCTCTCACTGGATGTCTATCACCACACCTGAACAAATAAGAACCCAGCTCAGTGCATATCACTCCTGCTGGGAAACTGGCACCGAGTTGCAGTCAGTTGGTGGGGATTCTTCTTTAAGTCCTGGCTGAAAATCAAATCAGCTATGAAAAATGCAATCGCACCATGTCACCAGAACAAACCTGAATTCTGGAGGCTCCGAAAATTTTACCATATAAATTCCAGATGTTTCCCTTAACTTTCTTTATTGTGGAATAATGAGCTTCTTTTTGCAGTATGAGTGGTGGAGCAAAATTAAAGCTTCATCTAACGACCGATCCAAATAACAGACAACATCATCTAAATAGGCTTAAATACTTTTAACTGTGGAATTTCCCAATTCAAAATGAATTATTAAATAGTCTAATAATTACGATTAGTGCTCATTTTCAGCTCCATGTATTTGTTTTTTGGACTCTTTAGAGCTTTGCATGATTCACAGTTCAACAAAATACAAGGTGCAAGCTCTCAGTTCATCCCACTGCCTGAAACAAGCCAATAAGGCTTCTGTCTCACTCCCTTTAAGCCAGCTTTCTTCTGATTGGCTCCCATATGCAAATTAAAGATTAGTGCAGCTAGTGAGTGGGGTTTCTGTGCTCACAGCCAGAGCTGTAAGCCTGATAGGAACATATCAAGGTTATGGACTACCTCTGACATACAGAGCGTAGAAAGAGTTCAAAAACTGTGTGAAAGTGAAAATCTAGAGCTATTTGAAGCTTGTATGCATAACCCATTAGAAATGTTTGAATCTGAACAACTTGAAGTTTAAGTCATTTGTGTGAAATATGAACCTTAGAAATATAACAGTATCTCATACATGTAAGTTTTCTTGTTGTTGCAGTGAGTAAATCAGGCGGTATAGCGAAAAGAAGAGACTGTCCTGAGACTGAAGGACCATGATTCCAGGACTGATGTGGCTGAAGTGCTGCTGAAGTGTCCCTGAGCAGGACTTTGAATTTCTTTGAGCTCCATAGGCAATGCAGCGTTGCTCTTCCAGCATTCTGCTCTGTTGCACGGAGGGAAGCAACAAAAACAACAACAACAACAAAAGAGACGCTTCCTATGGGAGATATAGGGGATTGATGTAACGCTGTCAGTTTGACCACTCTGGAATCAACAATGGTGTTGCGATCAATATTTTACATGCTTACTTTCTCCTGGAGCTTAAGGGCAAAGTTCATGTTCATGGGCCACACTGACAAAACAGCCTGAAAAACAAACAACGAAATTTCTAAATTATGAAATTAGGGGGTACTAACACAACACTTTTTAAGGTAAGGCGAATTTGTTGGCAAATAACTTCTTGTTTAAAGAACATTGCTTTTGTTATTTGTTATTTATTTGTTGTTGTGTCACTGATAAATGCCTTCTTTAACTTTAAAGTGAAAGCTTAGCTAATCGCTAACGTGTGTGGCAGGATTTCAAAGAGCTAAAAGCTAACAATGTAGCCAGGGAGGGGAATTCACCGAACGTGTTCTAAATGGCACCTTTTACATGTGATCCATTGCTATTTTAGATGCATTGTGGCTGCTTTAAAAAAGAACAAATTACAGAGGGAATCTAGAAGTAGGTTGACTTTTAATTTAATGCTGTAGCCCCTGTGTTTTCTCTGCATACCACTTGTGAGGCCACACCTTTTCCAGTAAGGTAACAGTTTTCACAGAAACTTATTGAAAGATATGGGTGAAATTAAAAGGCACGGTTTGCAGAGGGTTGTAGTAGAAGAAAAGGCATTAGGAGTGCTATACTGGATTTGCAGGCTTACCAACCTAATTTAATCATGTCATCTTTATTAGGAGGGGTTTACCTGTGCAGTTGCAAACCAGCTTCATTGGTTGGAAAGGGAAAGACGGCTGAAGAGATATGAATTATCCTTTTTGTTGCTTTGTGGCACTAATTTGACACTTGACGGTATTCTTTCACCAGTTTTCGCCTCTCTGTGAAGCACATTCTCTTGAACTGTACAGGTGAACACCAGCTCCTGTTATCCACTTCTGTTGAAAAATAACAAAAAAGAAATCTGTAATTCCTGAAAAATGAACAATGACAAAGCTCTTTCCTGTTCTTGCAGAAATGGCAGGCAATGGCGGCTTTAAAACGCCATACTTTTGGGGTGCTTTTGTATTTCTGAAAGCTCAATTTGAATAATAAGCTGAAAAGTGCTCTTTAATGGTTGGCATTCATAGTATCCATTCTCCAACGTGATTAAGGAAAGAAAAAAAAACCCTCAAACGTCTATCAAGGTGATACCGGTTAAATCCTCTCTTCTTCTTCGCACGACGCGTTACACACTATATGAGTCGCAGGTGTAATCAAACCGAATGATAATTCTACCAGGTTAAAATAAGTAAACATGGGCGGAATAGAAATATTGCAGCAATATAAAGATTCAAGGCTAACCCGAGAAAATTAAGCAGCTTGTCCTCCATTTGCTCTATTTGGAGTCATCTCGCAAGAGATAGCTATCAGCTCAGTGATGTAGGTAGGATTTATTTATTTATTTTCACCTTTTATTTATTTATATGTAGTTTTAAATACCACCCACGTCTGCTCCACATTCCTCTTGTCTCCTCACTCGTTAAGATCTAGGCACTGCAGCACCGCAGCTGACAGTCTTTTACCTTTGTGATTCATAGATCCAAAAGCCTTACATACTGCTTATTTACTCCTGTAAATGTGAGTTTATGCCGAGGGTTTATATTTATATTTATATATAAAAATGGATTTTTGAGGGTGGAAAATGAGTTCCCAAATATACACCAAAACACCTGCAGCAATGAGAAATGTCTATCACATGTTGTGATCAGTTCCAAACGGGGGATTTGAAACGTCACAGAATGATGTTGAATGTTTAAAAGACAAAATGCACCTGTAAAACAACCCAGGAGCATTTGGTGAAATGTATAAGACGAACATTGAAATTGTGAAACTACTGAGAATGTTACAAAAACCAAAAAAAATCCTCAGAGCAATCTGCTGAGCCGCAGCGAAAATAATAACTGATCATGATAACTAATCATGCCCGCGAGTTAAATTTAATAGATGCAGTCTGGGTCAATTATTCTAAAACACTCCAGGGATTATGATTAAACACTTCTGCTCTCACAATGAGTGAACCACAGAACTACTCAGTTGCCTGCGCTCTCTTGGATCAACTTGTGTCTCGGATGCTGAATTACAGAAACCTCTGTAGAGGCTACAGAGGAGATGAATCTGCACTGCAGCTTCCAAAAGGCTTCCCTCTGCAACACATCTTTATTTAGAACTGCAAGGAATCCACATAAAAACCAGAGAGCCGGAGAATGAAAAAGAGAGACGTGAAGAGAAACAAGAGACACGCAGCCAGCTTGAAAGCAACCAGGTGATATTATGTCAGTATATTTTCTGGAATGGATGTAATATTTTTACTTTGTGAAACAGAGGGAACTCGTTTTTTTAGTGCAGCATCGAAACAGAATCACTTGCTGAACAAGGACATCTATAGGTCACTCAGGATAATGCAATAATCATGACAGGCTGAGTGTATTTGAAGACGAATAAAGGGCAGTTTTTAAAACAGATTTGAAAAATCTGTTGTTTTCTTTTGATATTAAATAGAAAAATAAATGCACATTTGCGAAGCCGTTCAGTGCATCACGTTAATGGCCTGGCTGTGGGTGCCTAACGAACTGGTATATGTATCCCAAACTGTCCCTGTCGATCAAAACAAAAGGTCACTGAAAAAAAAGGAATTATCATTCTCCAGTCTTGCTCATGGGTCACAACCTGCTGTCCCTTCCACTCATGTCCTCATGGCTAACAACTTGTATGACAAAAGTGATTCATGTCCTCCAATATAGTCTTATAGAGAGCGGAGGAGCAAGGGTAGTGCACACTAGCCTCCCTTTAAGCTGCTGTTTTTCTCGAGGGGATTTGGAAGGATTTTTACACTCCAGACTGAATGGCACACTTCAGTAGGAGGAGCGGACATGCATGGACTAAAGCTACTTAGTCAAAATGGCACATTAACTAAAAAAGAAAAGTGTTCTTTGATGTCCCTCGAGGAATTAAGTCACGTAAACATGATTGTTCACCTCATTCAGGGATGTATCACAGGACACACCCAAATCGGCTGTGAATGTGCTTTATTTCTTTTGTTTGTGAGTGTGTGTGTTTACTTTTTCCCTTTCCTACTCACAAATTACATCACACACCACAAAGACCACTTGATGTCTCTCAGGGCTCTTATTCAACAAGAAGCACTGAGGCGCCCTTTTCAGGAACACTCATTTGCCTCATCATGCTCAATCAGTGCATGTAGTGGTTTTGATTTTGATTCAAGAGGCGCTTTGACCTTTCAGACCTGAGCGAAAACGATGAAGAGCTTCTAAAATAATAATATTAAATGTTATTTAATAAAGTTTTGAAGGTTTACCGTGGAGCCCTTTATATGTTTTAGGCTATTGGCGTGTGTAATGTAAGGGCAGATTTAATACTGAGGTTTGCTGAGTTTTAAAATGCGTAAATAAAAAATGATTTTTCTGTTTCGCACAATTATGCACGTCCTCGATCCTGCCATTAGGAAACACTGCCTCCAATCAAACCTCAACGCCTTTTCTCTTCATTCGCACCCTCATGTTAAACAAACCACTGAGTCTTTAGAGCTCTTGACAGTTTGTGAGATGAATTAATAAAGGAACACATTCTTTTATCCAAGCACATCCCTGTAGATCTGTTTAATGACAGCTGTGGATATTTAACCGTCCTCCTCAAACAGAATTATTTCAGTTCTGCTTGAGCCCGCTCCCACAGTTCATTACTATTGCATGGCCCGTGGCCACTTTTACTCATCAAGACGGCATTACATTATTTACAAACTGGAAACAATTGAGGCGGCGATGTATTACGCGACTGGGAGTCACCCATTAAAAACCTAATCCTGAATTATGAATGAGTATTTCATTTACTATGCCACGTTTCATTAAGCACTTTTAAATGGCGGTGCTGACGGTGTACGTAAGGGACATTTGTTGGGATACTGTTTCTTTCAGGAAGACGACAAGAGGGCAAATTCAGGACAAGTTTATTTGACTTGTCCTGTTCAGGCAAAGACAGCTTACAAAATGTAATGGGATTGAAGGATTTCAAGCCGAGCCTACAATGCTGCAGGGATCTTAGGTGTAGAAAGGATGGGCAGACTGACAAAGAGAGACTCGAGACAACGTCAGTAAGATTAACTGATATAGCCACTGAGGAGGCTGTTAGCTGACTTTAATGGCCCATGTCATGATTAGGATTCCCTCTACTAACTCTTTAGGCTTGATATTGTAAAGTGAAACCACATGCTAGCTCATAAAACATTTTTTGTTTAATGTTCCTATTGGATTTTATTATTGGCCAAAAAGAAGATGTAAATAATAAGATTTTATCTTGGGAAATGCACTCGTTCTGCAATATATCTACAAGTGGTAGACACGAGCTTCTGTTCCCCACAATCCCTTCAGTTTAAATCTATTTTTAAAGGATTTCCCTCCAGGTCCACGTTCAAGCCAGCTATCCCTGTGCTGGTTCAGATTTATGTCAATGTTAGAGCTCGTTCCTCTGAGGTTCTCTATCAGGGGGCACGCTGTGTACACAGAGTATATAGACTATATTTTAAAGAATTGTTGTAACAAAATCGCTAAAAAAAAGTCACATCATTATGTTGGCTTGATATATTTCATATATTTCAAGCATTTCTTGTTTCTAACACCATCCTGATACAATGTTGTATTGAATGTACAGCATTAATGTCTATTCTGAGTAATTACCTTCACCTGCAGTTGGGAAGTCTCTAAAGACTGAAAATTCTTTTTCAGGAGATCATAAATGTTCTACAAAATTTCACGGCAATTCTTTTCAAAAGCCAACTTACCAGCCTAGACGGCAAGGATTTCACACTCATCAGCCACTTTGTTAGGTACACCCTGCTGGTACCTGGTTAGGCTTTTACATTCAGAACTATCGTAATTCTTCATGGTGTAGATTCATCAAGGTACAGAAGAGGATTAGGGTCACTGGAAAAAGAAAAAAAGTGGGGACGTTTTTTTTCTTCAAATCCTAGGGGGGAAAAGATGTCCACACTTTCTTTTTTTTTCAGTGGCCCTAATCTTCCATATCAAGGTGCTGGAAGCATTCCTCAGAGATTTCTGTCCGTCTTGACATGATGGCATCACACAGTTGTTGCAGATTTGTCAGCTGCACATCCATGATGTGAATCCCAAAGCTGCTCCTGGATTGAGATCTGGTGACTGTGGAGGCCATTTGAGTACAGCGAACTCATTGTCATGTTCAAGAAACCACTTTGGTTCATTTGAGCTTTGTGACATAGCACATTATCCTGCTGGAAGCAGCCATCAGAAGATGGGTACACTGTGGTCATAAAACAGATAGGAAAGCTGGTCAGCAACTATACACAGTTAGCCTGTGGCATATAAACAATTTCCAGTTTGGCACTAACGGGGCCAAAGTGTGTGAAGAAAACACAATATCCATTACAGCACCACCAACAACCTTTCATGTTGTTAACAGCAAATCCTGACCTATAGCATCAGAATGTCACAGCAGAAATCAAAGCAACAACATTTTTCCAGCCCTCTATTGTCCAATTTTGGTGAACTCGTGCAAATTGCATCCTCAGATTTCTGTTCTTAGCAAACAGGAGTGACACCCGGTGTGGCCTGCTGCTGCTGTAGCCCATCTGCTTCAAGGTTCAGTGTATTGTGCACTGATAGATGCTCTGTATACCTTGTGTGTAGAAAGTGGCAACTGGAGTTAGTTGTATTCCTTTCAGCTCAATGCGGTCTGGCCATTCTCATCTGACCTCATCAACGAGTCATTTTCTTTCCCTGTGAACTGTCAGTCACTGGATATTTTCTCTTTTTTGGACTGTTCTCTGTAAACCCTAGAGATGGCTGTGCAGGAAAACCCCAGAAGATCAGCAGTTTCAGAAATACTCAGACGAGCCCGTTTGACACCAGCAACCACAGCACATTCAAAGTCACTTAAATCACCTTTCTTCCCCATTCTGATTGAACTTCAGAGGCTCGTCTTGACCCTGTCTACATGGCTAAATTCATTGAGACACCTGAGTAGATATGTGTATTAACAAGCGATTGAATAGGTGTACCTAACGAAAGGGCAGACAAGTGCATGTAATATTAAATTTGTTGCATTAAAGGTACTTGGATCCCTTTAAAACAACATGATACATCACTTTAAACATCTAGATACACATCATACATTTTCCAAAACTGTTTACATATGTGAAGCATTAGGTTGGATACCAGTTGTAGATATCCATCACACCTATAAGCTTTCAGAATCGTTTTATCTTTTATAAAGACCAATGCCAGTACACCAAGTCTGTCCTTTGGGACAAACTGCAAATCACCTGTGATGGTATCACAGGCATCCTGAGCAAAATATCTTTCTACTTCAATAGATTACAGAACTGAGGAGGGAGCCAAGGCTGCCATAACAAATCCGTCTCTCACCTAATTCATTTGTTTACTATTTCCAGAGATGTAGCTTTTAATGTAGTGCGTTGCAGATACGCATGGCTCCTGAGATAATGTAATCAAGCTTTAAGGATGCCAAGCTTGTTAAAATTTCAAACCTTTAGGGTTGGCAAAGACAGCACGATAGGAGTGCATCAAACCATAATGGATGAAAAAATAAAATCTAAACTTACTATATATACCCGAACACTTAAGAGAGCTCATAAACAGTTTTGGGAAGCATTCTGGGGATGCTCAATTTAATAAAGAGCTGAGAGAAAAGAGTTTTTGGAACAAATAAAAACACGCTGATGATTTCTCTCTTTGTTTCCTCCCCTCTCTCTATCTCTCTCGAAAGAATTTGTCACTTTTGATAGTTTGATGAATCTCAGCCAGTGATGTCAAACAGCACAATTAGCATACATTTCAGTGATTAGATCACATCAGCCTCCTTGGAGCTGTGACTGTGGAGATGAAATGTTTGAGCTGCGCAGTCACGTAGAGTAAAAATGATGGATGCCCATTTTACTTGAAAAAATATGATATGTAGGAAGAGAAATTACAACTCTGGCTAAATTGTCTGTTAAATGGGTTTTTTTTTTTTAAAAGAGGAAGAACTGATAGCTGCGTATGCAAAAACAGTTGGGTTTCTTTTCTTACAGCTACAATGAGCTCAGGCTTTGTTTGACAGTTACAAAGCAGATGCTACACCAGAGGTGTGGCGAACTGAGAGAATGAGCTCATCAACACCAGAGGGTTCAGAAGCTTCCTGAGGTACTGTAGCTGACACGTTAGAGTTGAGCTGGGGCTGGGATATTAGCGGGCTGGCTGCAGAGGAGGGCGGAGTCCCGCTGACTAATGCACACTCAGAGGTCGGGGAGCTGTTAATTGCCATGCAACATCTCAGTTGCGGGAGCATGAAGCACTTTAGGGACTGGGGCAGTTCAAATAGTTGGGAGTGCGACTGCAATTCAATCAAAGTAGAAAATGATGGCAGCCTGGCCCTTGACCAAAAACAGATTGGAGGCAGGTATGTCATTAATTACACATTGTTCATTTTGTTCTGGCGGTGGACTTTTTGTCTTTTGGTAAATTTGTAATTTGCAGCTGCCAAACTCACGTGAGTTTCATTTGTAAAGCTCTCCTGTTCTGGATACAGTCTGCGATCCGCTGGGACCTGCGAGCAGCAGGGTTCCTGCTGCGAAGGCGAAGTCCATAGCGCTCTATTGGCTGTGCTTTCGCAGACCTACAGGGGAACTCCATTCCTCGTTAAGCAACAAACCACCACCTGTTCTCATTTCATCTCTCCCGTCCTCGCTGTGCCTCTTGGACCACTGGTGAAGGGCAGACACCCAGGTACTCCATGAGGAATGGAGGCAAGTTTCCCATTCAAAACATTCCCCATCCATTTCCTGATGGCTGCCACCTGTTCTCCCACCCTCAAGCCCCACACCCCTCCCAACACCACACCGCAGCCCCAGGCACACACACACACACACAGCTCCCAGCTGAAGGATGGGCAGATTGTAGGATGGAATGAGAGTGCATTGTCAGTGTCACGGGGGGCAAAGGAGAGAAAGAGGTGTGACTCTGTGCTGCTCGATGCCCCTCAACTTCCAGATGTCACTCTTTTTAATGACATAATTATGACTGTGTTATGACTCCCCTTGGCCTTCAGTCAGTGCTGGAAACCACACATTAGATACTAGCACGAAATGCACATAAACACACAATTCCTGCATATTATTAATATTCTCAAGAGTCAATGTCAGTGTGACTATGCCACTGAAATTGTAACAATGTCTTTCTGAAAGATAGTTTATAGGATTCGCAGGTAGATGATTTACATTTCCTCCTGCTGCCAGATAATATCTCACAGAACAGCATAATAGCGATAAGAAAATAACATTTTTTATCACATAATATGTGATGCATGAAAGAGTCTAACAAAAGGGATCACTTTGTGAGTGTCAAATGGTGAAAGATTATCAATCAAATATCAAAGTGGCCAGCTTCTTCTTTGCTTACACCCTGGAGCTGGGGCCATCTGGAATAGCCATTTTCTGGTCATTAACCATGCTCGCTTCTCAAGAATTCAGAGTTCCTGCGCCTGTCTGCAACAGTGACTTGAGCTGGTGACTCCAATCTTCACCATTTGAACCACTTTGTTTGTTAAATTCAGCTTGGTTGGGAGACACACTGCTTTTAGAAATGGATGGTGATGAAAGGCAACCCAGAGGCATACAGTGTGAGACACCCAGAGTGGTAGTTTCCAGGCCAAATTCAGCAAACATACCCTCCACGAGTACATAGGAAACTGTGAAGAATGATCACAGTGAATAGCACGATGAGCTGTTGTTTCAGTGGAGACCTGCTAATGATGAAGGCAGTCCTGTCTCTAACAGGGCTAATTGGGGTTCAGAGGCGCCTAATGTATGATAGATGGGGAAGGAGAGGGTCTCAGTGGTGTATGGCACTGCTGGCATGAGATGACAAGCATTAATAGAGCTGAACCTTTCACTCTGAGCTGAAAGACATCTGTAGCCAGCAGGTAACCTCAGCTTTATCATTACAAGCTAGACCTACTGATGCTCTCCTGGCATGACAATTTAAAGCGATATATATGTTTGCTGGCTAATTCAAGCTGTCAACATCATCCCTGTTTGTAGGTGAAAAATGGGTGCACCACGCAGTGCACCAGATGGCAGGAGCGCATCATCAATCTGAGACAGCAGACACTTGATGGATGGAGTCTCCAGAGTAAACAGTTTCAAACTAAGAACCACACAGAAAAGAAGAAGGAAGAAAAAAAGGCTCACAAATAAGCACTTTTGTGCCAAAAGAGAAATGCAACAAACATATTTTAGTTTGGGGATTAAAAGATTTCACCCAAGAATCAAAAAAGTCAGTAAGGGATCCTGATATTAGACTCCAGCTGGTGCTAGAGGTTAGCATAGTCAAAGGCAAGTAAACAAATAACGATTTTCATGATATAAATAGTAATACCGATCTATTGAAAACAAAGGAGTTGCATGTGTTAGAGCATTATCACCCAACTCTTATTATTTCCATCCCTTTTTAAAATAGCAGAGTTTAGATACAAACTGCTGCTGAGTGGGCAGCGCCTCTAATGCACCAACCAAACGCCCCGTGCTCACCATTTCACACCTTTGCAAGGAAACATTGTAGCAAAACAAAGTGTATAGCAGGTTTTTGGCAGCAACAAGAAATCTCTAACATCAGAAATCTGTATATGAACATGCACAGCCTGCAGAGTGGCCTTTGGTTATCACTTGAAGGGGCCGGCAGCTAAATGTAAGCTGGGTGAGGTTTCCACTATTCATTAGTGCAGCAACAATATTTTCCTGAATCTACTTATTTAGTAAAATCCGTATGGAAGCCTGTTTCTGCCACTAAAAAACAAAAGAAAAAAAAGGATGCATCAAATTTCGAGAAAATAACTCGAAATTTTGACTCATTAACTCGAAATTTTGAGAGAAGTAGCTCAAAATTTCAAGTTAGCACTGCCAATCAGTAATCTACGTGAATGACGTCATTTCCTTGTTACCCGGAAGCTGAAGCCCTCAGCTACAAATGCTACAGCTAAGCTACCAGTATTACAGCCAGTCATAAATGTACAAATTGCTGATTATTTTCAGCGTGGCTTCACAAATGATGAAATCCTTGTGTTACTAGCTGAATCACATGGCGTTACTATCACCAAACGTACTCTCCAAAGCGCCGATTTGTTGCGATCCAGTTTTTATCTATGTAGATTACTGATTGGCAGAGCTAACTCGAAATTTCGCGCAACTTTTCTCAAAATTTCGAGTTAATAAGTCGAAATTTCGAGAAAAATAACTCGAAATTTCAATTTGTGGAAGCCCGTTTCTTTTTTTTAGTGGCAGAAACGGGCTTCCATAAATCGGAGATGCTGTTAGGCAGACTTGCTGTTAGAGATTGCCTGAGCTAGCCTTCATGCTAAGTAAGGTAAACTAAAAATGGCTAGTGGTAGTTTCCCACGTACCTTTTTAAATACTAATGATGTCAATTTACTCATACACAATGAAAAGAAAGCCAATAAACATATTTCCTAAAATACTTTTGAATGCAGTTTTTTCTGCGTAGCAGAGATATTCTTTTGTAGTCCACTTGCTTTGCATAGAAAACAGAGACACATATTTGTTGGTGAAGAAAAGCATGTAGGCGGACTCTCTTTAATGCCGGAAATATGATCCCAAATATGAAAAAATGAGCAGTTTATCATTTCAATTTTGGATTTGCTTGGTAATCAAATCAAGAAAACAATCAAGAAAATACACACCCTGTGAAATTAGTCAAAGCACCCTGGCCAAGTGCCCTTTCCCTCAATGTTTTGTGTATTTCTACATGAAGTGTGTATTTCTGCCAAGGATTCAATCGCACTGTACCCTTGGCAGAAATACACCACCAAAGCATAATGATTTCACCATGTTTGACAGTAGCGATGGTTTACTTTTCCCTCCAATCATGGCAAACAGACTGATGCCAAACAGCTCAATTTAAGTCTCATCTAACAACATCACATTCTCCCAAATCTCATCAGATCTTCTGGGTGTTCACTGGTAACCTTAAGAGGGGCCTGAACAATGGCTTTCTTGAGCCTGGGTACTTTATAGGCACCGCAAGAATTTATACTATTAGTTACCAACGGTTTTATTAAATCACACACTCAGTGTGATTTGAAATATTTAAGGAAATCCTGCTATGCAGTTCTGGGGTCATTCCAAACTGTTCAAACTGCCAAAAGTTGTAATTTTCTTACCAAACTACTTTCTGGTGTTTTTATAGTCCATTCGAGCCTTGTGGAAATAGGCAGTCTTGTTCCTCACATCCTTTAATAGATCTTTGGACTTTTTTTATGGAGGTCAAGTTAAAGATGTATACTAGGAGTGCTGGTATACTACTCAACAAAGTGGTGCAATTAACTGTGAATGCTGCCTTGAAAATTGTTAATAATTAAGTTGAGACTCGTTAAAACTCATTTCCCTTATTCCTTTGTGATTTTGTTGATACATTATATTTAGCTATAAAATTAAACTGCTCATTTCTCTGTAAGGGGGTGTAATTATAAATTAATCACAGTGTCAAATGCTCATTTCCTCCCACTGATCACATTACACCAGACCAAACTGTGATTGTTGACTTTCATGAACATAAACTGTAGATTATGTATGTTGGACAGAATGCACTTAAATTTCCATTTATGTGATGTGTCAGATTTGCTTCTTCAGAGGAGTTAAATGCTGAAGCAGCATAAGCGACGACAAAAGTGACAGCATTTCTTCAAAACAGCCACACAAAAGTGATGTACACTAAAGTGAGGAAACGCAGGCAACTTCCTGGGTATGAGTTGGCAAGGTGAATGAGGCCAATGTGACGTCTGCAGACAAATACAAAACTGCTGAGATGCTGTGTCACAATATGACAGGCTGCACTCTGCCAGCAAAGTTAAACCTCCCCCGCTATATTCTGAATATAAACAGTTTGAAAAACTGCAAATTAAAAAAAACAAAAAAAAAACAAACAAAAAAGGTAACAGTGGAAGGCAGAGATGAGTCCTTTTATGATGGAGGCATCTCTATATGACATGCGACCACCAGTGTGCGCCATGAATAAATCATCCCGAACCGGGCGGCGAGAGTAAACAGTTGTGTATCTTCACCTCAAATGCCTAGAGAGGCCTGTCAGACACAGCAGTTAACAAAGCCTACCTCCTAATCATCATGCGAACCATGTTTTAGCAGATCCAAGTCCACAGCTGACACCATTACCCCACTCCCATCTTCTCCTCTCACTTTACAACACAAGAACTCACTCAGTATTTCTCCAGAGTCAACTTAAAGTGAAGTTAAAGCAAGATGGTAGCATTGCTGTTAATCTTTCCCCAGAGTCTCTGCTTCACTCAGTTGTATTCAAAGACCGCCTGCATTGTCTTTGTAAATTAGGAAACCGGGGCTTTGGGATTAGCTGCCAATTTGCACCCACTGTGGAATGAATCTCCTTAAGACCTCCGTGATTTACCCATTAACACGGCTGCACGCATGACCCGGCTCTTATCGAGTGCATCGCTGGAACAAAGTATGGTTTAAAACAAAATCGGCATGCTTCATCCTGCCATAAAAAACTCTTTAAAAACCACTTTTTTTTTTTAGAATATAGTTTTATTTATAATTTATAATTGGCAGATACAAAAAACTCTTGAACTGTATCCAAAATGTGCAATAAATCACTGTTGATTTTTTTTCCCAAAAGAAAAATACAAAAAGACCATCTATTTTGGAAAGTTGACAACCAATGTAAACTGGAGTGAACTGGTAATTCTACAGAGGGTTTACTAATCGCTACTAATTCTCCTTTGACTACAAATCTGCTTTGCTCTCCCAAGATGAAAACCAAAGTCACTGTGTGTACATACATCTACATTGGTGACATTCTATCCCCGCCCCCCGCCCCGCCCACACTGTTAAATACAAGAAAGGCAATCATATCTATAAGCAGCACAAATGTGTATAACACATTAAAAGAAAAAAAAATAATAATAACAGAGTTTTCAAATTGTACCAAGATATTCACGTGAGAGAGGGTAAATAAAAGGGAGGGGCATGTCCAAACGTAATGTTGTAAACAATTACCTTCACTCACCGAGATGCACAAAACAAAACAACAAAACAAACAAAAACTCGAAGCTTGTTTAGTGCTTAACAGCTGTTCTCACTACAAAAAGCGTCAGCAGTCTGAACAAGCATCAACCTCTGGAATCAAACTTTGAAGGCAATAATGCTTAATAATAAACTAGTATTTCGAGAAATCACAGCAGCATACCGTATGAAACTGGCTCCTGCGTGTCAAAATTTGATAACAGATTAAACATTTTAATGGCAATACATTTAAAAGAACGTAGTATTATGGAAAAAAAAAAAAAAAAAAAAAGACTAACATTTTATTTTTCACATTTCAACTGAAACACATACAAACACACTGAAAACATGATTAATATCAACATTCATGCCGTGATCCCATTCCTTGACAGCCAATGAGCATTTGCAGAGGCTTTGAAATGATGCTGGTGAACTACCCTTTTTATCCCACAGATATGACAACAAAAACTCTTTTTAATCTGACAGTTATATGAACACATTGGGACAAATGTGACTATTTAACCATTAAAATTAAAAGAAAAGAAAAAAAACCCAAACACACACACACACACACGCACACCATCTGAAGGAAAACTGTGGGCAGGAGAGGATCCAAGTATAAAAAATGTTCAAGTGCAAATAATGTGTCAATGTAGTTTTTATGCTTCCCATGCTTTCTGAAAATGGTCTGCAGGCAGATAAAAATGGATACCTCAAACAAGCGCACATTCCCTCTATACAACCACATCCCCCAGATGGCAAATGTCACAAAACAAAATAACCAAAAAAAAAAAAAAAAAAGAAGAAAAATCAAGAATTCAAAAAGAAAGAAAAATACATTTCTTGTACAAAGAATATCCAGCCAATGCTTGACAGAAACATCTCTCGACACAGCCGAACGCACGACCCAAATCCTTCATTCCTATACAACTCAAAAGCTTTAAAAGGTTACGTTTTTAAACATGCAACACCATTCAAAGTTCCTATCTAATTTCTGCTGTGCTAGATTCATAGTAACTTCCGCAGACACCACCGTTTCCAGCTAACAATCTAGAACTATGCGCTAACGACCTACCAACGTTGTTCCAAATACTTTTAAGGACACTGATGTCAAAAAAATAATAATAATAATAATATAAAGAAATGCTCATTCATAATGTGAAAGCACAATTCCCTGTCAAGTATCCATATAAAGCACTTGCGTAGCATACTGTGTGCTCTTCCCTTTACTCTGGCAGAAACAGCCCAGTAGAGAGATAATCCGTGGGGTAGTGCAGTTCTGTGGAGACTGAGAACAATGTGACTGAGCAATGACAAAAACTGTACGCCTGTTTACATGTCCTGAAAACCCATGTAACACTAATGACAACATGCAGCTGTGACTGAACTTTTGTCATATGCTGAAACACTGGCATCACTCCGAGATGGCGAGGAGGACTCAACTCTGGCTTTCCCAAATCCGCTCACCTAAGCATCCTCAGTTTTAGGATTCTTTAGATCTGTGTCCAGCTCATTGCAGGCATTAAGAGACTAAGAAACAGCCATCCCTACATTCAGATTGTCAATTGACTAGAGACCTGTTTTTTTTGTTTGTTTGTTTGTTTATTTGCACCCCCCCAGTCGTAAGTTAATTGAGGGCAATTTTGTCTATATATAAACTGCCCAAGGTAAATGCAACTGCGCATTTAACAGCCTTTTACTCAGTGTCGCGCTTTAATAACAGCCAAAAATCTCTCCCCCCCTTTTACTGTGACATCTTCTCTCAATTAGTGTAGTTCTACAGTGCCTTTAATTGACAGTCTTAAAGCCTTTATAACATGCAGATAAAAGCATTACACATAGTGACAAACTTGTTAGGCCTGAGCTGCGGTGCAGTTTTTGTAACATTCCCAAAGCAGATTTTTTTTTTCCACTTTTAGCATATTTTAAAAAGGTTTATACATAAACTTTATGCTGTTACCACAAACAGCACAACATTAAAATCCAGCATTATCAGTACCTTTAGGCTTGCACAATGTATAATGGCTGCATGCAGCCATATAATTTAAAGCTACGTCTCTCAATGATCTGTTTGAAGGCTCTGGCAGACTGGCAGATTGTGGACATCTTTTGCTATACAGTTGTAAATCCTGGATACTAAAGGTAAACCTTTCATCAACAGATAATCATGTTTATTAAAGCCTATGTGTTTAAGAGTACGGCTGAAAATAAGCCGTGTGACAAGCTCCAAAAGTAAAGTCGGTCCCATATTAAGACAGAAGCACTTAAGTATTGGTCGTATAAGCGTTGCCACGTGCCAATAAAGGGTCACGGAGAAACTTAATCCTCTGAATGAGGAGTTAGGTTTATAATCTTTCTTTTTGCAAATTTACAATCAAAATAATAGGTCAGTCGTTGCAAATATGATGATGCCCTATCTTTCTATTTGACTAACAGCACAGTACAGATGCATAATGTTCTCATTTGCAGTCTGGGTGTTGTAAATGAAGGAAAAAAAAACAGCAAAAGATGAGCCAAATTGGTCAGTCTGCAGAGACCTAAAAAAAAAAAAAAATACCGCTCCATGTTGGAATCATCCTTCATATCTACTACAGATTGAATTTAACAAGTGATAGAATTTTAGAGGAATATTCTTTTCCCTACTCTGCAGTCTCAACGCCGATATAATTTCTTTTAAAAAACTAACAAAAAACTGTTACACTTGCACAGCTGGATTATTGTAGATGTAACCAACATCAGCTTCTGCACTTGATGCATTCGGATAAGATTACTTGGCTGTATATCTCTGCTGTGTTTTTGCGATAGATTATGTGCTGGCCTACATTTCTGGAAGTAGAGCCTCCTGCAAAAAACCCCAGAATAGTGGAATGAAGGGCCGAACAGTGACAGGGTCACACGGACACAAATCAAGAGCCACCAGAACCAATCATCTCAAAACTGTAGTTGTCTGTAAACCCCTTTTGTAAATCTCTTAACTGAACACAAAAGTGCAAATTACCATCCGTATCCTCAGTAGTGCTTCTCCTGCAGATAATCTTTCATCTTGTTAGGTAAGGGCAGTTTTTGGATAAGGTCTATTCTTGTGTATTGCCTAATGACAAAGCGGCAAAGGTACTGCAGGGAGCGCACTTGCATAAACCGAGATACTGGGTTGGTTAGTCTGACGGGGTAGGTTGCAGATCCTGGTAAGCGAGATCTGGAATAACAAAAAGCCCCATTCTCTGAGTCTTTGATAGAGTGTTCGATTAAGTCAACAATTGATGTGTGTCCCTCCACGTCGGGCTGCTCGTAGAAGCTGAAGCGTCCGTTGGAGTGTTCGATGCGGGTGTGGAGGGTTTTGCTCTGCGATCTGAAACTCAAGCTGAGCAGGTATCTGTCATCAGAGCTGTCTCTGACCAGAAATGATCCATCGGCCAGGTTGACCAGCTTTTCCTCTGCCTCCCAGCGTGTGATGGGACCCCAGTACCAGCCCTGCCTAGCAAGCTTCTTCAGCTCCTCCGTCAGGCTGGTCACAACCATGGGCCCGCTGCTCTGGACTGAGTCGTATACCCGACTAACCCCAGGAGCCGAATTTGGGTCAAAGTTGAGGTGGTGTCTTACCCTCTCAGCTACCTGGCTGTCTGCAGAGCTAAAGCCCGAAAATGTCCTTGGAATATGTCCATTACTAGTCATGGGTGGCAGGAGTGGAGAAAGGGGAGGTGGCATCTCCACTCTTGAGTTTTGGAGCATCATGCCAGCAGAACCAATAAGAATACTATTGACTGAGGTCTCCATGAATATATCTGGAGGCATCCCATTCACCAGTTCATGCTCCTCCTGTCCCTGCTCTGTGTGGAGGGACCCATTGTCTGCCTCTGTCACCACCTCCATAGGAGAGGAACCTTCCAGGCAGAAAGAGTGAGACCCTTCGGGATACATTCCCTCATCTAAAGGCATTGTGTACTGGATGTAGTCCTGGGGCGTCAACCCCAGCACCACAGGCACATCATTTTCATCAATATTTAGATGCAGCTCACCATTTTGCGGTTGCTGGAGATTCTTTAAGGACTCTGCTTGGTCCTGAAGGAGCCCTTCCATCTGGAAATCATGAAATTCTTTCCGGACACCGTTTAAGTTGGGACTTGGGTTAGGAGAGTGAACCATGGCTTTAACTTTTACCTCCATTTTGATGCACGCATCATCAGAGTTGACAGACCGCAGAGGCCACGGAGAAGGGCTATAATGGTGACTCCGGAGGGATGCAGATCTAAGGGGTCTCTGAGCTTTTACCTCATTGAAACTGATCGGGACAGAATTAGATGAGAAGGTGTCTTCATCGTCCACTGAGCCTATGGTCGAGGCGCCGCCTTTCACTTTCGCCTTCTGTTTGGTAGACAGCCTTCTCTTTAGCGATCCCATCAGAGTCTCACTCTTTGAGCGGCCCTTGTTCTGTCCCCCTTTTTCATCTTCGCTAGCAATATCACAGGCAGAAAGCTCTTTGGTGTAGCAGCCCCCAAAAAGTGACTCATCCTTAGAAAACTCTGCAGTCACTGAGGGCTGCTGGAGCATGACAAAGTCACCCTCCTCTTTGCCCTTTATGCTGAGTGACTTGCGGATGGTCTTAAGGCTTATCTTCTTCATTCTGACAGGCCCTCCAAAATGAGGGCATGGGATGGCTCTCCTGGTATCCTGATGAAAGTACTATCCACCGTGTCCTCCCATCAGGCCACATGAAACAAGTCATGCACACAGTGGAGCCATTAAACCCTGTAGTGAGAGAAAAAACATGCAAGATATTCTTTGTTTGACTTTTAAAGCACACTCCGAGATTGTTATTTATTATGTTCATAATATTGACTTAAGCCCTTGAACCACATAAAGAAAAATAAAGCACTGAAGAAGGTTATTGTGGCCCTTAAACACAGTCTCCCACTCTCTCTTTTAAGTTGTACATAACCAAAAACAAACAAACAAGCACACACACAAACAATATCATCAGTTTTAATATCTAATTCACTAAATATTTCAAATGTAAGATCCTCGGACATGAACAGATGTCTGATAACCAAAAACAGCAGCAACCTGATTACTCACCATGATGAGCAGGAAAATGGTGACTCAGTTGGCTGGGTCAAGTTCCACTTCCACCACCTTTCATTGGATGCTACCAAAAACAACACAAAGCCAGCTCATTTGAAATGTTCACGTCTGATTAACATGTGAATTTACCAGAGGAAAACGTGCATCGTCAATCACGCACATTAACATTTAAAGTGGTTTCTAATAACCAGACCAAGCTCAGCTACATTTGTCCTTACCTGAAAAGGCCTGCGGACACAAAAAGCATGGATGTAGCTTAGCTCCGGTTGTTAGCCTTTCACTTTAACGCCAATATTGCAACACCGATGGTTACAATGATTACCATTGCAATTGAAATAGCAACAACAACAAACAAAGCCAACCGAGATCATATCCGATGCCAATGTGAGAGCTGCTGTGTTGCTCAGATGCTATAATAAAATTTTGCTAACGACCAGTGTTAGCATGCTTACAATAAAAGTGCATTTGTAAATACCTGTAACCACTTATTGTAAACACGCACGATATAGCCTCTTACCTGATCACTTCTGCTTGTACTGATGGCCAAGACAGCACGAAGGTTTACGCATTCGCCTTGCACAACACCTTCATTTAAGCTGCGCTCCTTGACGATTGTTGGCTAATGTTAGCTTGACTTATACAGGCTTAGTACCTGAGCCAGCTAGCTTTGTTAGCGCTTTCTGTCGAAAACATTACCATCACCTTCCCTTCAGTCGGCTCCCACGCAAAAAAGAAAGCGCAAAGCGATTATATGGCAGGACCCTGTGCTACTCTAAACATATAGCTTTAAATTGCCGAGCAGAATTAAACAATAAGTTGACATCTTCAAGCCTAGGTTGGCTAACACTTTCTAGCGTTCGGCCTCTTCCTTTCTTCCTTTGTTGCCTGTTGAATTGTGGGAGCAGAGTCAGAGGACTCAGATGCAGCGAATCAGACACACAGCAGCTCCAGCACAACCACACACAGCCCTGCTACTCCGACATCATGTGCACATCAAATCAAGGAGGAAAAAATTAATTAGCATGAAAATATATTTTTTTCTGAGATTTATTTATTTATTTATTTATTTATTTATTTATACCCTTAAATGTGAATCTGGGAAAACATTTAATTCTAACTGCTTTAATGCAAGGAGTTGTTAATGCTTAATACTTTGGGGTTAGATGCAAAAAATAGAAGATGTAAAGATGTCTGAAAGGGTACCTGTAGGCTAGAATTCAACACACTTTCAATTTAGCTCAAGTAAAAGTATTTAAGATGCATCCTCATTTCTGTGCTGCATCAGAAGTGGAAGTGTTACACCACAGGAAAAACTGAAAAAAAGGACTGCTGAAAAAGCTACTGGAAAAGAGAAAGTGCTTAAACTTGGGTGGCGGGGGAAGTTGTTGCTTGCAAAACTTGCCCATTCAGTTCAGTCATGATTGCAGAGACATGAGCCAGCTTTCTGGGCCGTGTGAAGTTATTAGCGATGCAGTCTCTGGGGTGATTTTGCATTTTAACAAATGACTAAAAGATTATTTTTCATAAGGTGCAACCACCCTCTCGCAGACAGTGGTTTTTAAAATGCATGATCCAAGCTGTTTGGACTTTTCATAATAGAAAAGTCATGGTCCTGTCACATCAACACCGTGGTGAAAAAGGCCCGACAGCGTCTCTACCACCTCAGACGCTTGAGAGACTTCCAACTGCCCTCCAAGGTGCTCAGGAACTTTTACTCGTGCACCATAGAGAGCATCCTGGCGGGAAACATCTTAACCTGGTTCGGGAACAGCACCATGCAGGACAGACGAGCTCTACAGAGGGTTGTGCGGTCAGCTGAGCGCACCATCCGTTCCGAGCTCCCTGACCTGCACTCAATCTACAGCAGGCGGTGCTGGACCAAGGCCAGGAAGATCGTGAAGGACCTCAGCCATCCCAACAACAGACTGTTCTCTCTGTTGAGGTCAGGAAAGCGATTCCGCTCCCTGAAGACCAACACAGAGAGACTGAGGAGGAGCTTCTTCCCGCAGGCGATACGGTCTCTCAATCACACCACCACACAGTACTGACCCACACATATGGTTCTTACACACACACTGGACTTTCTGGACTTTGTTTTTGCACAACACTGGTCACTATATTCTTCATTTCCGGTTAATACTTGTACAGCTGCTGTTATTGTGTATATATTTATTTAGATTTAGATTTCTTCATACATTCTTATATAGTTCTATATTGTGTATTGTGTATTTGTGTACAGTTATTATTTCAACTTTAATTATTTTTATCTATTCTCCCAGTTAAATCTCCCTTCATTCTATTTGTGTTGACGTTATTTCAGTTAACCTAATATATTTTTCTTCTAGTTAATTACCTTTTTAATTTTTTTTTAATTTTCATATTATTCCTCTTATTCATAGCCTTCTTTTTTGTTTTTTGGGTCAGAGCATCGCCAAGCATTTCACTGCATATCGTACTGTGTATGACTGTGTACGTGACAAATAAAATTTGAATTTGAATTTGAATTTGAATTTAGAACTGCAGCACGGGAAGATTTAGTGTGACAGAAGTTGCATCTATAATGAAGGGCTGAAGAGTTTTGGAAGTGGAGGGGTGGGGGTAACTGTCCTTAATCACTAATATGTAGTCCAGTCATTAACCCACAGTGTCATGTCCTGATTGTTTATTGTAGAGAAATGTAGAGAAATGTAAAACTTTAAGGCATTGTTCTCAGCTTTGTTTCTATATGTTTTTTCTTCTCAAATTTCTGTAAACAGGAAACAGTGTGTGAATATGCATAGCTGTTAATTAATGTAAGTTGGCCACATTCTTGCTTATTCGCATGTGATTTACTTCATATGGCATGTAAAGTCCCCAGTTCAGCAATCAAGTATCAACTTCCCACTGCAGATATCACATAACAGCAGAGCTACAAACCTGTTTTTGTTCCCTAATGCTGGCTGTGCTTGGCCTCTTTGCAGAAAGGTCTTTCTAATTTGTATTCGCACGACATCAAGTTGGCTCTCAAAGTACTTCAAGTACTTGATACAGCAACTAAAACTTGAACTCTGAAATGATACATTGGTTGCCTAATTAGTGTCAGTATTGTTTTAAAGTAGATTGTGTTTACTACTGCCAGGCTAATTTGGTCCATATACTGAACATTACATTGTTTTTTTCCACACTGTCAAGTGTATGGCAGTCCTTCCCCAACCTGCTTAGGGCAGCTGCGTGCAGACAGGCTCTATGCAAAGACTCTAATTACCGGGCCCTATTAGGGTTGATCAGGCTGCCTTCGCTTGATGTGTTGGCACGGGAGTGGAGGGCTGGTGGGGAGAGGCTAGAGAGGAGAGGTGGGAGCTCTTTAGATATAACACCAAGGACACTGGGAAGCAAGGATGCGATGTTTCTACAAGCTAAATTAGACCTGACAAACAAACTTTTGTGTGGTTGGTATTTGTTGACAGGCTGTAAAAACAAGTAAATGCTTCACTGTGGGAATAAGTCTGTTTTGTCATGACAGCACAAACAGATCAAATAGTTGCTAATAGCAGGCTGTTTAGAATTTACAGAAAAGATATCTTGCTCTAATGGGAGCTGAGTATCAGCACTGTGTTATCAAGCGCCACACGGCACAACATATGACCGTCTCTCGCTCCCTCCCTCCCTCTCTCTGTCTCCTTCTCTTTTTCAGATCAATATTTCCCAAATAATTTGAATTTATGTATAAGCACGATTCAAAACACCGAATCGCAAGTCAGGATGGAAGACTGTACGCGTGGAGCAGGCTGCGCTGTTTTAATGAGACATCCCTACACGAGGGGAGGCTCCCCGCATTTCATCTTAATTTCTAATGAACACTGTATCAGCCATAAATTATTTGCAAAATGTGGCTACGCTTGCCTCAGTTTGACTGAGGCCTCCGACTTGACTTCATTGCCATCGGGGGATCGTAGGGGGGGCTCCCCTCGGTGCCCACCTTCATATCCTCAATACTTGCAGCAGAGCGGAAGACGGGTACAGCAGGCATGTCAGATTGTGACAGGGCTTGTGGGACCACTTGGGTTTTGTTTCAGGAGTGACTATAGAATAAGACAGGAAGTGTTTACCTCGAGTAGGATCTGAATATTTTAGGTTAAGATGATGGCGTAGCGCTGTGATCTCATGGGTTTTCTTAATCACATTCATTTTACCTTTTTCCCTCCTCAGATTTTTAAGGAGGTCTTCTGAGATGTGCATTGATTGTTGTTACATGACTGTGACTGCATACAAGGTAATGACTCAGTTATATAGCTGAGTCATAGAGCTCAATCACAACAGCAGCCTGGTTAAAACAATGAATAAATTGTCCATGCTTGCTCATCTTCTTCTTTGGGCCCGTTATGCTGTCACCCTTGATTTCACATGGGTAATTCTGCTAGTAGCTCATTTTATTTTGTTGCCATATGGGCTGCTGAATTTTGGACAATTACGATAATGGTTTGGTAATTAGCTGAGCTGACCTGGTTTTACGCATGAAAAGCTGTAATAGCAACACCTAGCAAGCTCTTGTGAAACATGTGGACATTTTTGTGGATTTTAATTCAACGTATTATTAGAGAGAGAGCAGAGGTTAGAGAAGATGATGTCTCCATTTTTTTTTTTTACTATTTTTCAGCTTTTGAATATTTTTGCTAAAGTGAGGGTTTCTTATTATAGTATACAATCTTTTTCTTTCTTTCTTTTTTTTTAACTTACAAAAAAACGGTTGATTTTGGGGGGGTTGCATAGCATCCAGGGGCCATACAAATGAGGTGTAGAAAAGAGAGCAGGAAATTAACATGCAGTCATTGCAATCAAACTGGGGAGCTACCAAATGGCCAAATGTGCCTGTGTGCCTTTACCAGCTATTGAGTCACCTCTATGGACTGTTTGAGCCCTGGCCTAAATAGTTAGCTCCACAACCATGAAAAACACATTAAAGGTGGATCTAAATGGTGTTAGTGATAATTACCCCCCTTCCCTCCCATTTGGCATGATTGCAAAGAGTTAAAAAAAAAGGTTCTTGGTGTCATACCAGTATGTTCTAATGGCATTTTATTTTATTATCTATTTCTTCTAAAACAGGGAGACATATTTTTAGTTTTTGATTGCAGCTTCCAGATATTCATAAACTGTTAATCTTGCTTCTGTTAACCACAGTGTAAAAAACAACTTCTCCTTTCTAATGATAAGAAGAAAAAGAAAGAAGAAGAAATGTATTTGTCTGCATTTCTCAAAACAACCCGAGGTCACCTTCAAACACTAAACTAGCAGCAAGCATAATGGAAAACACGACTAAATATTATAGTTGACATGCAATTTTGAACTGTGATTTAGCCTGTGTAATAGAGTGTAGCTGATGGAGGTGGTGTAGTAGTAGTAGTTAGTGTAAAGTATGCAAATGGATTTAAGGATGAAGGAGATCTGAGAGATAAAGGGGAGGGGTGGGGGCCCGTGAAAGTAAAGAGCAGATACTTGTGTTGTATGCAGTAAAACAAAAAACAGAGCAAACGAGGTGAAGCCGAATGAGGCGAGGTGTGATATGATCGATGGACCTGGTGCTGATAATGATCCTTGCTACTGAATTCTGTGCCATTTCAAGCTGATTAAAAAGTTTGTTGGGGAGGCCAGCACGAATGACAGTAATCCAAGCAAGTGGTGACCAGGGTGAGAGCAAGAACTTGCATGTTGCATTGAGGAAGAAAAGAATGTAGTGTTGAAATAGTACAGTAGAAGGCTGAACATGAGACATTATTGATATGAGTGGAAAACAAGAAAGTATTACCCAAAATCACAGTTTTTAAGACTTTTTCCTCCCCCATGGAAAAAGCAAATGGGCATATTTCTGGAAGGTGTGTTCTTTCTGCCAATGAGGATGATGTCACTTTTATTGGCATTTAATTTGACATCATTATTTATCATGCTGGTACTGATGGCCTGGAGGCAAGTGGAAGTAATAGTAGGAGGAGAGGTGCTACATTTTGTAGGGATGTACAGTTGTGTGTCGGTTCCACCAAAATGAAGCCTTATTAGCGTTTACACCATTTTTTATTTATGATTTGCCCTTTTTCATACTTTAATGAGAAAGTTAGTTAAACCAAATCAGCACTATAGTTTGAGTTTGGGAGAATGTTTGTTTTTTTCATTTAATAAATCAAAGGAAAGATCCAAGGAGAATATCTGTAATGTGGCAGATCTTGCTTTTATAGTAAGATTCAACCATGCTTATGCTATAAATCTCTATGGGAGTTTTAGTCTCTGCAAGTTATCTTAAAAATGGAATAGACATCAACAGTTTAGTGCTCATTACTTTTATTTGTGCTGCCCAGTACGGTCTGGCACAACTAAATGACTCATGATTGGCTTTAGAATCCAAACGCTGAGATGCTTTGAGAGTAAATCTAGCTTCAAAGTATTTAAATTGGCATGCTTTCCACTCAGAGAACGGGCTTACATTCGTAAAGTGCCCGAGGTGGTTTCTGGCATATGAGTAATTTAGCCTGATGTGAAATAGCTGACAGATAACAAGTAGCTCTTTTTGATTTACAATGTTAAAAATCCTTAAATTAACCCTCACCCTGTCGAGTGGGGTCCATGCAGATGCATTTTTGTCATATTTCACAGGTGGGTTTTTGTCTATCATTCTAATTTGTTTTCACTTTTTCAGCCAATTTATTCCTAGTGATGTTACATGATTGTTTTTCATTTCTGCTTTGATTAGTGCTTTTTAAAAACAGAAATATTTGGGGGTCCCAGGAGACCTTTCTCAGTTGTCATAAATGGAACTATTTATTTAGTTAATCTTTGCTATCTATTCTAAATTAAAGTATCACAAAGTATCAAGGTCCTTCCCTTGATACTTTGTGATACTTTAATTTAGAATAGATAGCATTATTAATTAATGTGGATTGTGCTCTGGATAAAAGCACCAATTTGCACTAAAGAAAAGTACAGATTTGCAACTGTGCAATAATACTAACAATAATCTGCTTTTTCTTCTTTAGATGACATTTATTACTTAACTAATAATGCTCTGAGAAGAAATAAATTTTCCTATAATTATTATTTTGCTATTATGATTGTTTCTTATGGTTGAAATATCAGGAGGGTTAAATATGTCATCAGGATGCGTGTTAAATATAAATTAAAAGATGGGAGTACAAAACACCAAATAGGGAGATTTTGTGTAAATATCAGAGGGGAAAACAGAGTTCATGACAAACAAACGGGATAATGAATAACACCATGTTTTCACCTTACCCCATGTTTTCAATTATTCTGTTTTTCTGTTTTCTTTCCTGTCTGGAGCTGGTGTTAACAAGTGATCCAAGACACAGCGTGGTTGTCAAACAATGAAGTGATGTACTCTTTGGTGAATACTCAACAGCTACTGAAAACTCCTAGTCTGACCTAGGGCAATGTATTTTTCTTCCAGGTAAAAGAAGACCTCCTCAGCTGCTCGGATGTCAGAATTCTCACTTTGTATTCTCATTGTACATCTGTAGAATGTCAGAAACATTCATAAAAACTCTGTCCTGTGTACTATATCAGAGGCTGAGAGAACTGGAATAAATTTTTTAACCTCCACAGGTCAATGGACCCTCTGGCAAGCCCATCAATATGACTCATGTTGTGCAGACAAGCTCTGTTCCAACCCACAAAGCATTGTTTTCAATTCTGGTCAAGATGCAAAGGTTCCCAACAACAACAAATGCATTCAAAATTGAATAGATGTATAAAAATAGGATTTTGCATTTAATAGTACAGCTATGAAACATCACCTTAGATTAGAATATCTGGCTTATCTTGTGGTATGTTTCATACGTGGCTCTCTGGAGCAATAAAGCTGTATTTGATGTTGGCAAAGACTGTGATGGAATAAAATGTTGTATATACATTTGAAGCAAGCTGAGAAGAATCTATATGTGATGAAATTTTTAAAAAGAGTCTTGGATTAGACTTTATATCCATTTTAATGCTTAATGCATTAATATGATAGTAAAACATGCCCTATAGTATCTGGCCAAATTAATTATGGGTTTAAATCCTTCTGGAATTTACAAAAGCTGTGTGATTATATTATTAGGATATCAAATTATCATTTGCGAAGTCTGTTAATTATCACCCTGTCTGCGGATCACATCCACGTCCCATCTCGAGTGTGAGAGCTTCTACAGCTGGAATATGAAAATAATTTACACCTGTAGTCGTGTTAAGAGGTGAATCACATCAACTTTGATTTTTGAGAGCATCTGTGTTTAATGACAGGATAACATAGATGCTGTTAAGATTTTATTTATTCAGTATGTCAGCAATGCAACAGCCTTTCAGAGTTTTTGAGAGATGCCTTGAAACACTGCAGATGCTAGAAAGAGAAATTGCTGCAGGGTGTTTGTGGAAACTTTCAAAACATCAAATGAGAGTGGTCTGTAACCAAACTGCACATCACATGGGTCATGACAAACAAGATGCCGACAAGAGACAGACATTTGTTGATCGCCTGTGATTTACAGTGCATGCATCTCCTAAGCAGGTCTCAGGTCCCTCTACTAAAATGGTTTCAGGACTTTTGTTATCAGTGTTGGTAAGATTAGAGGGGAGGGCAAAATACAGTTGTGGTTAGAAATGTATCTCAACTCGCCATAGGCTTGAATTTCATGGCAGGTTTCAGCTTTTAGTTTGAATTTATTTAGGATTTTCTCTAATCCACACTGATCAAAATATACATACAGGCTCAAATATATACATACATCCCATCTGATATTTTGCTAAATGTCCCTTAACAAGTTGCACCTCAACCAGATGCTTTTGATAGCTTTTAACCAACTTCTGGTCTAATTCTGGTTTTATATTCGACTGCTCTTGTTAGTAGAATTGGTAAAGTTCATTTATATTAGTTGATTTCCTGGTACCCTTTTAAGCATATTCCACAAATTTTCAATAGGAGGTTGAGATTGGGGTTTTGGAAAGTCCACTCCAAAAGCTTAATTTTAGCCGGCTTTATCCATTCCAAAACCAGTTCTGAAGTGCGTTTGGGATCATTGTCCTGTTGGAACACCCAACAATATCCAAGTTTCAACCATCTAGCTCCTGAACTGATGTGAAGTTGAAGAATTTAGAGACAGTGCCCGTCCTTCATTATTTTATTCATTTTGTGCAATGTACCAGAGCCGAGAGCATGATGCTAACACCACCGAGTTTGACATTTGGTACAGTGCTTGTAAGTTTGAAAGCCTCTTGCTACTGTGGCTCAATCTTTGTCTCATCTAAGCATAAAACACTTCTCTAGAAGACATTTGTCCTGTCCGTGTATGCAACTGCAAATTTCAGTCATGCTTGATCACTAATGAGAAGTTAGCACAACTTATTACAACTTATTAAAAGGTTTAAGGGAATGTATTTATTGTGTATATATTTGAGCCTGTATGTCTACTACTGACCCAGTTTGAATGAGAAAAAATTCAAAATAAATTCAAACTTGTCCACTCAATTCTTGTTGTTTAAAGCTATCAAATATGTATGCTGTGGAATCATTTCACCCTGGAAAAAGAACAGTTCAAAGAAATCATTAAAAGACCAACATTATTTTGACATTCATGGCCATGATGAATGTATGTAAAATTCTGACTATAACTATAACACCGCAAGTTTCACTACTATAAAGAAAAATAGATGGATCCCTGCCACGTATGACCACTGGGGCTTGTTAGAAACATGATACCACTATCTTCAAAGGCCAGGGAATATCAACTTTCAACAAACCCTTGCTTCAATACATTAATTCTTACCCTTTTCATTATAAATAAACTTTAACTTTTTTGTCACTGTCTGAATGTAAGTCTACTTTCTATACAGTTAAAAGACACACTGTTTGTCTCAGGTCGATTTATTCTTATTACTTTTTAAGGTGTTTATTTATTTATTTTGCAGCTGCTGATAATTTATGGTCCCTCGGGATTCTTTTGACACTTGGGTGGCGTATTTATTTTAAATGAATGAAAATGTTATTATGTTATATTATGATCATGTGATATACGAATATTTTACTTTAAATTAGTTGAAATATTTCCTTCAAGGTAACTTGTGTTAATGTAAAATAAAATAGAGCTTTAATTCTGCAGTGTATCAGTTTTCCTACACCGTTGCTTCAAGTAAACGCACCCGGTCCTGACCTACACAGGAAGTGGAGTGACGCTGGCGCGGTAGTTGAAAACAGACGTTGTTGACATGACGCTGGCGAACAACAGCTCAGCAGATGTACAAACCTCGGTCGAAGCTTTTATTTAACTTTAACACAGGAGAACTTATCATAACTTGACACCGAGCATGGATTTATCTTCCATTATAAGGAAAATGGGTGAGTTGAACTGTTAGCTAGGAAAATACCGCGCAAGAAGCTGACTGTAGCTTACTTTAACTTATGATGACAAAACCCGTTAGCCGCTAACAATAGCAGCTCCCTCCCAACTTTTATATGTGGCTGTCATTGTTTGGAATAACAGCACTTAAATGATCATGAAACTGTTTAACTTTGTAAAGGAACCCCGACTCAGGGAACCTTAGCTGCCTTTGCTAACTCTGCTCCAATTTTTCCCCTGTTTAATATTTTTGATTTCTCATAACTTTCAGGTCACACTCTGGTGGAGATAAGAGTGCGAGCATTGAAGAGCATCTTATGCAAGCTGGATCTTTCCCTGATTTCCGTCCATGATATTGTCCAGGAGAAGATGCTGTTTGTGTATCTTCTGGAGTGGTTCAATTTCCCCGAGGTGCCAATGAAGGAAGAGGCCCTTGAATTGCTTTTAACCTTATCAAAGGTAGATAAGAAGTATACTGATAATAGATGCAACGCAAGGTGAATAAATCAAGAATTGTAGGTAGAGAAGAGCAGTCTGCCAGATGGCAAATTACACTCGTGAACTTTAAATATAATTTTGGCCTTAGCTTCAGTATTTTTTTCTTTTTCCAAAAGCTAACCAGGCTTAAAATGCATAATTAATGAAGGATTTACTTTTGTTCTGATTTTCACCGCATGATTCCAAAACCTTATGTCACCTGTATAAAATTTACACAATATCAAACCAAGACATATAATTTCCAGTTTTCTGATTATGCACTATTGTGTCTTGGAGCATCCAAGTGCAGCCCAGATGCTGCGAGACGTTGGGGCGGTGGACTTTCTCACCCAACTGTCTCCTAACGTGGAGCCCAGCCTGCAAGCTGTCATTGATGGAACCCTGGACCAGCTGTTCCACCTACCAGAACTCCTCCCCAGTCGCGTAGTTGTCTATTCACATGGACCACGTAGTACATCTTCAAAAGGTGTTCAATGTTAGGCCAATTATTTGTTTAACTTTAGCATCTGTCATTCATAAAATACTAAATTTTCACAATATGATATTAGAGGCAGTTTGGTTGAAATGGTTTATATTACCAAACTGCTTTAAACTTTCTTGTACGGAGATGTTATCCCAGCTACAAGTCTCGTGTCTCTGTTGTTTCAGCTCAAGAGGGTTTGCCTAAAATGGGTTATTTCCACAAGAGCATGCCAAATAATATGGATATACCGCCTCACAAGATAGCAGGTACCTTTTGCTTGAAAAAAATCTTTCTCTAATGTTTTATGCATGATATTTTTGTTTCCTTAAAGGACCCATGCTTTATCCCTCTGTGTTATATAGAGCACGAATCTGTGAGATGTCTGAAGTTTTCTGTGTTTCCATGGCTGACTTTGACAAACACAGACAGGCACATACTTTCTTCCAATGAGAAGTAAGAGACAAATGCATGTCTTTAAGTAGTAGCATATTACACTTTTCACCCGGTTTAATTGTATTATAATTAGCTTTGTTTTTCAACCATTTCTGAATTCAAACCTGTTTTTATTTGATGCCCAGTTCTATACATTGCATAGTATTTGTGTTGTTCTTTACTGCTGAAATTCTTTGTATTAATCAACTCCACAAGCGTGTGAGACTAAAAATAACTCTGTCGTGGTTCTTTTGAAACAGTTCCTTGGGGAGCAGCAATCCCAACCTAGTGCGAACGACTTGTGAACTTCTGTGTGATGTCATTATGCAAGACTTTCCTGCTGAGATCTTTCTGCAAAGGCCGGGCATTGTAAAGGTGTTTGGGTGTTTTTTCACCGTTATTGTGTATACATGTCTATTGTCTGTACATTTATGCTGGGGGGTTTGTAGTTTTTTTGTTTTTTTATTTTTTTATATAAAGAGAATGTTCACACTCGACCAGAAAGAGACAATGCTGTAGTGATTGCAATTTCCATTATTTAATTATCAGGGCATTAGAAAAGCTCTCACTGTTTTTATTTTATAGACTCTGTGATTTTTAGCAACCATCATGTGTAGTGCTTATCTTCAGAAACGATCTCTGTACTGAATACAAACGCTGCTCTCGCTTGGTTTGAAAATGCTTTATTCACTGTTGGTTTCCTAAGAAACAAAGTTGAAGATGCCAATCAAAAAATCAGAGTCTGGTTTTATTTTCTAGCCAAATGGTATTCACATCGATTAGATGCAGTGCGCTGTTTTGAGTGGCTAGCGTGACCAGCTCATAGCGGATTTATAGGATGGTCACTCCAACCACTGTCAAAATAATAACCTGTCAAATGGTGTCCTTGAACAAAGCATCCATTTATAATTCTGCGTCCCTGATCTTGTAGGAGGCTGTGAGGCTCCCGAAGGCTTACTTTGGTTGAGCAGGTACTAGATTGCTGCTAGGATGTAGTTTTGTCATGATGTACCTCTTGCAAGGTGTGAAAGTCCTTGGTAGAACATTTTGCTTCTTCCCTCAAAGGCCTCCTTGAGCAGCAGAGTTTCTGTATAACAGGACGCTGTCGGGCACAGCCTTTGAACAGTTGTCGACCTCGATGGCCCTTGCTGGCTTCTGCTGGCAGCTGATCCATGGGGTCGTAATACTGAAGTCTGCAATGAGTTTCCACTTTGTACAGCTATACATACTCCGTCTCCATTTCTTTTAAAGCGAGCAACACCGTGTGATGTATCTCCCCACTGTCATCTTGGTAACAAAGCACATCAGTTCTGTGAGCTCTTTGTTTCACTGGCATAAACAGAGTTTTGGGGGAGACATCATTTTGCCCTGATGAGCCACAGTGAACATTACTATTTTGCTAATAAAGTGGTGCATTAAATTACATCGGTCTCACGGTAGCATTAACATACTGTCACCCAGCAGTGTCATCACCAAAAAAGAAATGATTACAGAAAAGTACTTCTTGTGGCTTTACTTGGTCCTCTTTCGAGCTACTGCAGCCATTAAGCAAAATTAAAAGGCTTGAATTTAGATACATGACATCATTAGCTTCAGAGGGCAGGGAATCTGAACTCTGAACAAATTGCTGCTTCAATAATTCAATTCCATTTGCCCTTTTTATCCAGTGAACTTTATTACGGCTTTTCTGTCAGTCTTGACTTTAAGTCTGGTATACAGTGTGTTTGTCTCGGCGTAGCTTTGTAAATTGACTAATATGCAGTTTTTACACATTTGCAATAAACTTTTATTGGATATTACAAGGTGTTCATCCACTGAACACCTTAGCAGTAATGTAATCTGTTATGCCGTTAATGTCCCGTTCCATTTGCAGAGCCTTCTGTCCCTATTGAGGCTGGGTCCAGGTAAAGAGGAGTCAGGCTACATCTACTTGTCGGCTCTTTCCTGTCTCCGGCAGCTTTGTGTGGGATTAAGAAGGCGGCTGCGCTTTCATCAAGACCCAAGCTTCTACTCTGCGAAACAAGGTGTAGCGTGCCCTTTTTACTTGTTTTTAAATAATGATATCAATATCTTCCACTGTCATCTATGTGGTGATTTTTCAGCTATTTTTGCATGCTTATATAAGTAAATCACTACCTGGTATCTATCACCTCTGTTAATCAGCTGTATTTTTCTTGTAACTCAAGTCTAAAACCGATCTAGAACATATTGCTTCCACAACGTGAATTCCTAATTTTTATATTCACAAATCAATGTCTAACAAATATCAAAGCATTTAACTTATTTGTTTTATTTATTTGTGGGTGCGTAGATCCAGTTTCTCAGAACTCGTCCTTCTCCTACACCCAGGAGGTTCTGGGGACCCAGCGTTCGGGGGCCTCCTCTCCTGGGTCCGAGTGCTCTCCCCGGCCTTCTTTAGTGGGACGCACAAGCCAGAGAGCCAGAGGAGATGGTCAAGATGGAGACGCAGCTTCTAATAGGTACGCGTATGAAATCGACATGACTGTATGTTTGAAATATATACTTAAAAAAAACAATAAAAATGTGTCTCTTTTTGTGTATCTTTTCTTGTTTAAGGTATTGTTTGCATAGATGTTAGTAATCATATTGGCTCCTAGAGTAGAGACTCCCTTTAGCTTTTTGTCACACTTCTGAGGCGTGCGTGGTATTACGTTAGTCATTCTACCTTGCTTGTAGAAATGATATTCTTGACGTGATTCAACATTTTCGATTCTTTTCATTAGGCTTAAGAAGTGAGTCTTACATTTCTTTGAGAATTTGTGCACAGTAGGGTTTTCTGCGGCTTTGATAATGACAAAATCACTAGTGACGCCAGCAGCCCACACAAGACGATAAAGCAGTGTGAAAGAAAAGAAAGACTGTGAAGGATGTTCTTCTAAATATGAAAACACTAGGAGCCCTCTAGCGGCCGGTCTGTAGTGTTTAAAAATCAGGTTTGATTCATGTGATGGCATATTCATTTTTATGTTCCATCCCTATACAGCGGATACGTCACTCCTTGCATTTGAATGGTCCAAGAACAGATCACAAATTTACAGTTGTCTTTTCGTCTGTGTGCAATTCATCCAGTGGCAGCTCACACAGAAGTGGAGGAGCAGTCCAGGCCCCCAGACAGATGGCCCATTCACCTGCAGATGTGGCCCATGTGGAGCTTCCTGATCTGGGTGTAGAAGATGTGTTGGAGTTGCAGTTGCGGCAGCTCACTTTGGCTCAGTTTACTGTTGCCTCTATGGAGTGTGCCATACCACTGCTTAAGACAGGTAAGTGTCAGTATGCTTGTCTTTTTTTAAAATGATCTTATTTGGTAAAATATGAGTGGTAAAACTATTTTTTTAAGCCATTAATCAATAATCTCAGTCTCAATTGTTTGTTTGTTTTAATTTTTTGAACTTAAGATTCCCTCACCTGTTTCTCTACATTGACTGGATTCTCTCCATTGTTATTTGATCACGTCAAAACATTTCTTCCGCTCTTGCTTTGTTTTCTCTCTCACTCTGCTGTTTCTCAGAAGGTTTGCATGCTTTCCATCGCGTTCTGGAGCTGCTGTGTGACGCTGTCCTCCTGCTTGGGGACAGCGTTTGTGAGCTGGTCTGGGACGATCGCAGCCTGGCGGGGATGGAGCTGGCAAGTCAACACAACTCATGACAGCCTCTTATGTAGATGAATAGACACTTCAGTGAAAAGGGGAACTGACTTGGCCACCAGACAATTTGCCACAGACACACAGGCATACGGTACTCGACTGTCAAGGAGAACTGCGGGCACGTGATTGAGCGTTATGTGTTATATAAAGGTTACAGAGGCTTTCTGCTGGTTATAAAGCACTTCTTGCATACATGCAAACTTCCCATCTGTACCCTTGGGTTTATCCCAGCACAGAATTGCAGGGCTAGTAAATGTCTTCATTTATTACATGCATAAAGTCCGCACAATAGATTGTGTTAAACAGGTGTATTTTTTTTTTACCATGCAGAATCATTTGTTATCTTGCATGGCTGTTTTAAAGGGTATGTTCCTCTGCAGGGGGATTTACACACTTGTCAAGTCCAGGCCCCTGTGGCCCTCTGCTGTTTAATACATGCCCAGAGCCTTGCAGCCTGAGAACTATTTTGTCATCTTTATGTGGAGAGCAGCTTTTGTGTGCCAAACCTCTAGGTTTTTCCTGTGGGAATGGACCAAACTGTTCATGCCCGCCTCAGCAATGCAGAGGGCATGTACTGCCCCCTGCTGGTGTTCATCTTCCATTGAACAATTTTTACACCCAGAACAAAGTGGCTGAGAATAGATTGTTCCAATTTATTCATACAGAGATAGGGTGGATCTGTATCTCGTCCCAAAATAACCCTGAAATCTGATTACATTCAATTCCTAACCCCTGGAACGAACAATTTTTCTCTTGGCTCGCAGCCAGAAGCTGTGTCTTGAGTGTGTGTGAACATTCACACAGTGTGAGTACATGTGCACGTATTGGTGCGTTTGTGTGGCAGTGTGTGTGTTTGTCTACATTTTTGCTTGTGTTTATTTTAGAAAGAGAAGCTGCAAACCTGCATGGAGCTACTGGGGGATATACTGAGCTATCGCCACAGCTGTTCAGTGGATATTCCCAACAATTCTCAGGTTCACCATAGAATAGCCTACATAGGCGCTGCCATATTTACCATTAAACTCCTACAGACCATCCTCCCACCCGAGAAGGTGTGTGTGCTTGTGCGACAGAATCACTTTGATTCAGTTACTGTTTTCCATTTGAAAGTTAATCATTCTATGAACATCACACAGGCTAGTGACAATCTCCCAGAAAACACTGCAACAGCTCTTTTCCACTTATGCTTGGACACATCATTGGGAAGTTTGTTACCCAGCATGCAAGAGACAGCGGTGGCCTACTTGGAGCAGGTGAACTCGGACAGCCATGAAATCTACAGGAGGGTGACCCGAGCTGCCCTCTGGATGGAATCCACTTGCATCTTTCTCAGGGAAGCACAAGCAGAGGTATAATCACCACATCAAATACAAATACTAGGCATCCTTTATACGTATATATATATGGATACACTACACACTGATCAGGCATAACAATATGACAACTGACAGGTGACGTGAGTAAACGTGATTATCTCAAAGGTGATGTATTAGAAGCAGGAACAATGGGCAAGCGTAGGGATTTGAGTGTAAGGTTCAAATTGTGATGGCTAGGCAACACGTCAGAGCATCTCCAAAACTGTAGCTATATATCTCTGTGTCCAGTCTGCAGTGGTCAGTGTCTATCAAAAGTCGTCCAACGAAGAATAGTGCTGAACCAGGGACAAGGTCATGGGTGGCCACGGCTCATTGATGCACGTGGGGAGCAAAGGCTGGAGCAATTCAAGAAGATTGGCTGGTTTGATGAATCACATTTTCTTTCCCGTCACATGGCTGGCCGGGTGCATCTTAGGATGTACCTGGGGAACACCTGGCACCAGAATACACTATGAGAAGAAGGCAAGCCGATGGAGGCAGTGTCATGGTTTGGGCAGTATACTGCTACAAAAACCTTGTGTCCTGGCAACCATGTGGAAGTTACTTCTAAATGCACCACCTACCTCAGGTCCAGACAACGTATAGCCTTTCGTGAAAACGGTGTTACCTCATACTCCCATAGGCCTCTTTCTGCAGGATGGTGCGCCCTGTTACAAAACAAAAACGGTTCGGGAATAGTTGTAGAAACACAACAACACATTTGAGGTGTTGACTTGACCTAAAAATTGTGCAGATGCCAATCAAACCTCTGTGGGATGTGCCAGACAAAGACGTCTGATCCATGGAAGTGGATCAGACCTGGTGCCAGATTCCACAACACACCTTCAGAGGTCTAGTGGAGTCCATGCCTCAATGGGTCAGAGCCGTTTTAGCAGCAAAATGGGGACCAATACAGTGTTAGGCAGGTGGTCATAATGTTATCCCTGAACAAAGTATATGATTATATATGACTATAGTGAAGTCTTTTCAGACTGTATCTCATCACTACTTGACTGTTAATTAAACATTGTATTTTTTTTTTCTCAAGGGGGAGAAGAATTGGCTGGAGTTAGTGGAGCTGGCAGACCAAGCCATAGATGGCCTTCCATTTCACCAGCACTTGCCTATCATCAAAGAATGTGTTCACATTTGCTCTTATCTGTAAGACATCAGATCTGAAGTCAGTCATAGTAATGACTTTTTTTTTTTTTTTGGCTAATGAAGTTAGTTAAAATCCATTTGATTATCTTCTTATAGGTGGAAGTTTGAACAGCCCAGTCCCCTCCTCCAAACGGAGAGCCAGAAACTCCTCCTCAAGCTGCTGGCCCATCCTTTACTGCCCGTCAAGACAGAAACATATGAATGCACTTTAAACCTGGTCAAGGTTAGAGCAAGCCATCTTATATAGACAGTCATTGTTTGGATGAGTGCGGAGGGTCATGGTTAAAATATATGAGTGTGATATAGCCTTAATGTGAGCCTGTTTAGTGGGGCACCCATATGTAAATAAGTGGGATGAAGATGGATGAGTTGTGGCTCTTTGACAGGCCACTATAAAAAACCCACTTGACATTTGAAATCAGTCTTTCTTTTCATTTTGCCAATTACTGACTAGAGTGAGTTTCTACATTTAAAGTGAATTGAAACTCTTATATGCGAGCACAAGTGAGAATAGTGATAATTTATGATGTGCTCTGGTGTGATTACATATACCCCTAGGACTGCCTTGGCATCCAGAATGCGACACGTCAGGAACCAGGGGCATGTGCTGGAGTTAGCTTCCTTCTCCACCACAGGGTGCTCTATGAAATAAGCACCTTTGGACTCCAAGATTCGGCACAAAAGGTAAATGTACTACTTATACCTTTCAAGTTTTAGACCTTTGAGAGAGCTCATTCTGATAATGGAGTACAGTCACTCACAGGTAATCATGAGATTAAAAGCAGAGGGGTTTGTGGAGGGGGTTTGGACATTACATGCTAAACCGGTGTAATAATTTAGACATTTCAAAGTTGTCACATGGAGTACTTGTTAGTAGATGTTTTAGCAGCAACGCCTTTGTGAACTCAGCACTTTACCTGTGATCTATAGGTGAATGCTCTTGCCAAGGATATCCTGCTATTCCTGCTCAAGGGACGATTGATGATGACAGCATCAGCCTGGGACAGATTCAATGAGGCACTTTACCCGGTCATGCCCATATTACAGGTGTTGTAATCTCTTCAGAGGCTCAGTAGTATTTGCACTGCAGAGCTCATAAAGTGCACATCTCATTTGGAGCTTATTAAACAATATTTATGGAAGGGAAGAATGGGTGTATGTTGCCCACAATGAGAACAGCTATGATCAAAAGTGCAATATTAGCACTCTTGGACCACAAAGACTGTGCATTGAGCTGCCAGTGAGAAAAATTTGGTTATTTTCTCATTTACATATTCTGTTATATTGTTTCCTTTTTGAGTGGAGGGGGAAGAGAAACAAAAACTTTTTATTAATTGTTCAGTTCCAGGGAACAGAAAGCCAGGAAATTCTTCATGAATAAACATGAGGCTTTGACTAGGCTGTCAAGTGTGATTTAATTCAAGAAGGCCATTCAGAGATGGGCCCACCATGTCAACAAGAGACAAAACGAAACCACCCGTAATCAAAGTGATGCATATTTTATTTACTTTTGCACCGCTTTGCTGGAATTCCCCGTTGTTTGCTTTATTGTCTGCCAAGGCAGTCTTGAGAATTGTGTGTGTTTGTGTGTCTGTGTGCGGCAGGGTTACGCCAGCACCGAGGAGTCACTGGGAAACTGCGTCCTGCTGATAAGTGACATGTCGGACATGGCAAGAGACAGTGTGTTCCCAAGTACAGCCAAACTAAAGGCGGCACTGCGACTCCTTTTCACTAAGCAGCCCGGGTGAGTCTCTTCTCTGGGTCTTTCCTTTGTTGCTCTTTCTTGTTGTTTCTCTCTGTGCTCGTTTGAGCATTTTGTGCCTGCCCGGAATTGTGTGCATATCAGAAATGTGTGTGTTTGTGCCTGTGATGAGTATACTTGGATGTCTGGCATGTTTCTTTTCTTTTTTCCGTTTTCCTTTCGTGGAGTTGTTTGATGATTTTGACGTCGGTTCTCGGGATTATTTGTTAGCCAGACAAACACTCAAGAGCCTGAAAATGTACTCTCCAACTTGTGGTGGGTATATTAGGCCTCTGTGTTGCTGTCAGGTGCTTGTCATGTCAACCAAATGCTCTTCGAGGCCTGTGTAAAACACTTTCTCATCCGGTCCCAATCTATGAATATTGATAGAAATGGAAATCAACACCAGAGAAGCCCTGGTAAATTCTGGCAGCAAGTAATAGAGCTGCCGCCTCCACTGCCAGCTATTTCTTGAGTTGTTGTTTGAAAAATCAAACTATAAATGTTTTTTTGTTTTGGTTTTTTTGCTTCATCGCATGAATTAGGTTGTTTTGCAGCAATTATAAGTCCTTAACTACACCTGCTTATATTCTTTCATTATTCATTATTAACAGTGTGAGAATAGCAGCAGTACAGCAATTCCTGCCCCACCTCACTGGAAGCGATGATTCAAATACAGCCCGGCCAAAACTGGATCAACAAATGATTGCCTCACTCCCCAACCTCTTCTGCCTTAAAAACCCTTTAGACATCACACTTGATACCAGCAAGAAGTCTGTTCTAAAGGTATAATCCTGCATACATAGCACAAAACTGATGTGTGCACTAATAAAAGTAAGTGCTTACCTATGTGTTTATTTTATGTCTTAGGTGGAATCTGTTGAGAAGCTGTTTAGTATCCTCTACTCAGACATGGTTGATATCACCTTGAAAAGGTCAGCTGCAGAACAGCTTTCTGTGGTGCTACAAGGTGAGATATCTGTAAAAGCTATATTTATAGTAGTATTATAAACTCATCTTTTGTCTGATTTTAATATTTTTCCAAGTTAAATATTTGTTCTGGCAGGTTAAAGCTTGTAAAAGCAACTTATCAGCCTTCCTTTGCAAGTTGCTTAATATTAGATTAGACTACATATGTAAAAGTATATTTTAAGATCCTTCTGTCATTGTCTTTTTCCTCAAAATTACATATTTAGAAGCTTCTTTTTTTCAATTTTAGTAATCCCTTCATGTCTTAAGTAGCTTAAGATTTGTGCTCTTGCATTGAATCTGCATCATAGGTATGTCTTAATCGCAGACCTTTTTAAAACTCAACGCCATAACTTAAACTATGATCTAACGTGCACTACTCTAGGAATGTGAGTTGTGTCAACATGTAGTTACGATGACTTTGATTGGCCCGTTCATTACTGCCATTTAATCCTAAGTGACTACTCCAGCTACTTCTTATGCCATCTTTTTTAATCATCTGGAGGAAAACTCCACTGCTGACTAGTGTTTTGGCAGCTAAATTGCAGAGCAACAGAAGAACGCCAAGTGACATCAATCACTCGTGTAGGCTATGCTCCACCCTCTACATATACTTTGCACATATGTATAACTCACACATTTAATGCACCGATTTGTCTTATTTGACATGTGAATTGTGCTGATATTGCTGCTTCACCATTTGGATATCTGCTCCAATCTACATCTGTGAGCCCCAACAACAAGTTTTCTGGCTATACAGTTCAATGCAAAATTAAAAATTTTATTTATGTAGCTCTGAATCACAACGGTCACCTCATGGTGCATTATATTATAAGGTGAAGAGAATTCAATGATATCGGGAAAACCCAAACAATTAGATGACCCAAGAGCAAGCACTTGGTGACAGTGGGAAGGAAAAACTCCCTTTTAAGAGTAAGAAACCTCAGTTAGAACCAGACTCAGGGAGGATCGGCCATCTGCGACCGGATGAGGGTGAGGGAAGAGAGCCAAAGATTAATAACTAATAGATTGTTATTCGTTTCCTTCTGTATATTATTATACAGAAGGAAATGTACTGTCTACATTCAGCTCTTTCAAGCGAGAGAGGGAAAAAGCATGGGCTATATTCAGTAATCCACATTATCTCAAAAAACTGTCATCGTCAGCTGACCATTTGCACAGAATAAAATGTTATTCTTTGCAAGTTTTACTTACAGTAACTTGGTAAATTGTCATCAGCTCCTCTGCTCCGTGTGTGTCTGTTACACAAACACATGTATTGGAGTTTGGAAGACACATGCATGGTGCCACTGAGAGCAGATGAGAGCAGCAAAACAGCATCAGAAACTGTCACACTGAGCTGGAGTGAAACAAATGCTCATAGAAAAGATGAATCCTCAGCTTATCAAACAGCAAATAATGTTTTGCAAAAGTTAGACAGATTTTGTTCCTTATTGTCAGCTCTCAAAAATTGGAACTTCCCTGCAAAATGACAGAACTTGTTCCTTAGGTTTGTAATGAATAAAACCCTGATGGTTTTCAGATACACTGCTATTCCACTGTGAGAATGCTTCGCTTCAGAAAAAAATGCTTTTTATTTTTATTGAAATGATTTTTTTATTGGGAAACACTGACTTTGGTGGCACATCCAGGCCAGTTTTAGAATGTGATAATACAAGGATTTAGAGGTGTTAATTTACATCTGGATAATTGATGATTTGAATGTCTTATTACTCCCAGAAAAAGCTTTGCAAAAACTGCATTCACTAAAATGTAAATCAATTATAAAAGTCTGTGATACGCAAAACGCTGTGTTAAAACTACAATTTGTAGTAAGGGCACCAGTGTTTGTTGTTTCCCAATACTTTACTGTGTGTGTGTGTGTGTTTTGACATATATTGAACGGTTTTCTTTCTTTCCCTTTAGACACAGCAATGCACCCAGTACTAAAGAACCTTGGAATAGAAGATAAAGTCCTTTCTGTAATTATGGAGTGTGTAAATGGCAACAAGGTAAATAGAAGAAACAGACTGTAGATGCTTACTGAAACAGTTACTACTGAAACTCAATAACCCAAATATATAAAGTCACATGTTGTCTCGTTTATGTATATGTCCATGTTTATGTGTTCACGTGAGTTCATGTGTGGATGCAGGAAAACCACTGAGCCGTGAATGATAGAAGGATGAAATGGCGTGTATAAATATTGTCAGACAGGCCCTGGTCAGCAGTGATTTCTGGCCTGTAGTTGATGCAGTCTGCTGACCATTCCCAGGCTTTTAATCAGAAACTGCCGAGGGTAATCGTCCAACATGTCTCGCTACATGGATGTGGAGTAACAGGGCTACAGAGAATGACTTGTATTTGTTCCCAACCTCCCTTGCCTGCAACCTTCACAGTCACAGAATTTAGGTATAGCTTATGCGAGCTGACACTAAAGAAATCCTGTGCATTTGTGAGAGGCAGAACAAGGCAAGGCCGACAGGCAGCGTGTGGCTTTGTTTGTGTTTTCCTTGCAATTAAACACCGAGTGAGTATGTTGCTGTTTTCCCCAGAGGTTTGATTGTCTACTGGAGCCTTGTGTATGTATCCTGAGAAAGCTGGTGTACGCTGATCCATCTCTGAGGCACAGCCTGGCACAGCGGCAGCTCCTGCTCCTCACACTGCTCAGGGGTACAGTCACAAGACAACTCATTAAATAACAGCTACACACATTGTGTCGAGTAGCTCGGGGCCATATTCTCAAGTCATCCACTGATGCATAGCTTTTAACCATGCTGTCACACTGTAGTAAGTAGCATATTAGTATGATGCAACTTGTTGCCACAGAGCTCGGCTCGGCAGCAGTGCACTTTTAACAGCTTAGTCTTAATAGTAGTTGGTAATATATACAGCAGCTCTAATATTTGTTGCATAAATTTGAGCTAAAATGTAACTTGGTTTATAAATTAAAAGACATTTTAATTCAAGTGATTTTATGTATATTTGTGTAATGGTTTTAGTCAGGTCTAGACAGAAAATAGAGCTTTATTGAAATTTATTCATGCAAAAGATATGCAGTGTTTTAAACATAACCACATTTTAAATTCAGTGGAGTCTTACATTTAATAAGAAAAGTGTTTGCAAGTTTATTTTTGCAAATAAATTCTTGCAATATGAACTACTACTTCACTATTACTTCTGTAATCTTCTTATGGACTCAAGTGATAAAGTTCTGGATGTCATTGTTATGTAAATTGCCTATTTTGGTCTTCATTATAGCATCGTTGATATTGAAGGAGAGCAAAAGCGATGGAAGTGAGATTGCTGTTCTGATGAGTTTACTGCTATTTGATGAGATCGCCAGCACTGACTTATGGTGAGCATAATTTTCCTCTCTTTAAATTTCCATTTGTGCATGCGTTAATGTTCATCCTTTTAATACTGCAGTGCTCTTTTTCTGTCATCAGGTCTGACACATCCACCACAGAAGTGAGCGTCACACCATTCTCCCTGCCATTGGCAGTAACACGCAGGTAAGACCTTCATAAACTTCTGGAGGTCAGCAGCAGTGTTAAATATTGCCTTGTGCTTCGTTGCCACTTTTTTTACTTCCCTGTCATTAAAACACTTGACAGACAATATTCACAGTTTTGTTTTTAATCTTTCTTCAAGGTACAACGTTCCATTTCAGGCAGCAACTCATCATGCTGTTAGTCCGTACTGCTGCGTACTGGTGCCTTCGTCTGACCTCCAAACTCTTAACCCTGCCCGCCAAGCCCTACAGGTGGCCTGGAACACTGCGTGGCATTCTGGGATAGATAACCTCCTTCAGGAGCTTTGTGGCATTGCTAGAGATGTCAGCGAGTAAGCTCCTTCATATTTCCAACTGTATATGTGCAAATGTTAGGTGTGGCCATTGTACTAATGCGTTTCATGTGTGTTCTTTTTTTTTGTTTTTAAAAATTAGGATTAAATTAGAGATTGGACACCATGGTAGATGAATGTTTCTGTGTCAAGCAAAGTAGTCTAGTAGACTGCCAAAGAAACTTACCTGAGCAATAATTCTGTGACAGGATTTTCTTTTTTCTTTTTTGAGAAAAGGCTTTGAGTTATAGATATCACTCTTTTAAAACATTCCCTGTTGTAGAGCATTGCAGTGAAGTTTTAGATTCAGTCTTGCCATCTTGTGTTTCATCTGTCTTCATTTACTTCTAATGTGACCTAATTCAAACAAATGAGAGTGTCTCTCCCAAATTCAACCAGCTTGATTACAGCACAGATGTTTGAAGCACACCATGGATGGATTAGTCCATCTTAAACTGAATTTCACACAATGCTGTGACTGGGGAAAACAGCACTTGTTTAAGATTGATTAGTCAATAAAATAGACGGGTGTCTTCTTTGTACTTAGTGTTTATGTGAAGTATAGCTATGTATCAAAGCGATCAGCTTCAGATATTGTTGTTTTTTTGTTACCACACTCGAAAAAAACATGGCTACCTCTGCTTTAATCAGTTGTAAGAAATTCTCAAAACTTCTGATGAATCATAAATGTCTCATCCCACTAGACTGGTGATCAAATATGACTGTTAATGCAGTCATTAGTGATTCTGAGGCTGCTGCTTAAGTAATAAACTTGCCAGCTCATCAGTAGTCATGCGCTTTAATTTGGAATATATACATTTTTAAACCATTACCATTTTATTCCCCTCAGATTCCATCCCGACTTAAAGCTGTCAGAAACACAAGTTTTGTGGCTGAAGGCAGTGCACCTTCCCACTGCGCTGCAGGATTGTATCCAGGCCATCGTCACCGCATCAGGGCACAGTTCTGTGGCCTCTGCTCTCTCCAGGCTCAGCATCTACCTGTTGATTGACAGGCTGGCATTCCCACACATTCCCACCTACAGATGCAGGGAGACCCTTCACTCCCTCAGCTGGCAGGCTGCAGTGACCAGGTACACTAGATAATTATAATCAAGGATTTATGAACTTTTCTCACACTGTTACCAAAACCAGTAAATGTAATCCTGTGTGTAAAATGTAAATAAAGATAGAATTCAAAAGTTAAAATTCGGTATAGGCAATATGTCAAATATGGAAAATGAGATGTGAAATGTTTATACTTTTAAAAATGCACTTTATGTTGTAGCACAGGCAAAAACTGAGCACAGACCTGAACAATATATTCAGGTCTGGGAGCAGCGTACGCTTCCATTCAGACAATGTCTTTTTCAACTTGCTTATTTCAGCAAAACAATGCCAAGTGACATTTGTGAATGCATTATAACAGCATGACTCTGTAGTAAGAGTGCTAATTTGACTTGCCTGCAGCTCAGACTTGTCATCCATTCAACACATTTGGCACATTATGAAACCGAAAATATGACAAAGAAAGCCCTGAAATGTTGGTCTGCTCAAATCCTAAGAATGCAAAAATGGAAAAACATTGTGCTCTCAGAACTACAGCAACTGGTGTCCTCAATTCCTAAACACCTACAGAGTGTTGTTGAAAGAAATGGTGATGCAACACAGATAGAAGCTTAGCCGAATGAGTGGGTGACATCAAATTCAAAATAAACATGTATTTTTTCAACATTGTATAAATGTTTTTTGAACTATTCTCCCTTAATTTAGGATCTGAATAAGCTGGAAGCATTGTGTTTATTTATATTTACACAGGTTCTCAGTTTTTTTTGGAAATGGGTATTTAGCAAAACTGAGTGAGACATAGACACTCATCTGCCACTTTATTAGGTACACGTGTTCATCTGCTTATGAATGCAAATGTCTAATCAGCCAATCACATGATGGTATTCCAGTGCATTTAGTCACACAGATATGGCTGAAGTGTTCAGGTTGCTGGTGGTGTAATAGTGTAAAGCATATCTTTTTTTCTTGGCACACTATGGGTCACTTAGTACCAGCTGAGCATAATTTAAACACCACAGCCTACCTGAGGGTCATTGCTGGTGAGGCCAACAAATCTGCAGTAGCTGTGTAATGGTAGCATGTCAGTATGGACCGAAATCTCTGAGGAATGGTTCCAGCACCTTGATAAATTTGTGCCACGAAGAAGAAGAAGAAGAAGAAGGAGAATTAAAGTAGGTCTGAAGACAAAAGGAGGATGCAACAAGGTACTAAAAAGTGATGAATGAAATGTAATACTTCAGTAACAATGAAGACATTTTGGAATAAGTCTCCATAAACACACACTCACATATGTCAGTTATTTCTCTGATCTGATCAGTGTTATTCAATCAATGTTATTATCCTTCTCAACCATGTTTTTCTTCTAATGTTGTCTCTTTCTCCTCCTCTTCCTCCCTGCAGGTTTCTCCAGGTGCGCCCAGCCTGTGTTTGAGGATGAAAGGTTGCTGGTGGGCATCATTGCATTTTTGAATGCCTACTTCACGCAGATTCACACTGAATTTGCGGCCGACTCAGAGGACGAGGACCTGCGCTGGATACTGGAGCTGCTTCTCAACCAGGTACACATCATGACATGTGTGAAAGAAAAACCTCACTTTAAAAAAAATCATTATAGTTTCATTTTATTTAACAGGAGACTGTTTGCAGGCAACACAGACACTACCAGAGATAGTGATTACTGTTGTTAGCCGGCAGGCGAAGGACACGTCTCTGGTCAACTCTGGACACGCACAACATACAAGAGACATTATGTATGCTGATTACGTTTCCTACCGGCCACAGGACACCTGCCTTCTCGACGCTTATTCCCTTCCGATGCTGACGGTGGATCAAGGAGACCAGCGCATAGGCTGAAGGCCCGGATGTACTGTCTACATTGGCTGTCTCTCATCCTTTACCCATCCCTGTTGCTTGTCGTGTGTTTCTCTGGTGTATTAAGAGTGGAGCTCAGTCTGGGGGGAGTTTTTTTTCTCCTTATCTTTCCTCATGTGGTGCATTTGCCATTGTTATACCTCTCTGACCTGTCTTCCCCATGTGATGTTTTTGTGTAATGTATGTATGGTCGGAGGGTAAGATGGCACCGCCATTGCGTGCAGTAGGTCGGCAGCCTTAACATGAAATTTCCCCTTGTGGGACTAATAAAGGTATCTTATCTTACTAATGTCCAGCCATTTTCCTTTAGTTAGTTCCTAGTTTTTTGGCACAGCGTGTACACATTATTTTAGTTATGGATTCATTGGGCACTCTAGTTTCCCATTAAACTAGTGGCCATCTTATCCATACATACCTTACTCATCTTATTTATGTGTCACACCATAGCTCACCTTGTTAGTACCATTAAAATATGTGTGTATGTGTTTCCATTAGCTGGTAATCTGGTTAGAAGCAGAAAGCTATAAATATGCAATCAAAGCATGGATAAATCACTCACACACAAACACACACACCGTTGCACAACCATATTACTTTTTCATAACTGAAAATAGTTTCGTAGCTTTCTACCTCAGGCCTGTGGCAGAGATTATTTCCTTATTTCCTTAAAAGAAAGTCACATTCATAGTTTTTTTTTTTTTTTTTTTTTATACCTTAACAGAAAAATCATCTCACTTTTTCAGTGCTGCTTTTAGGATTTAATCAGTTTCACCTTGGCTTTCTCATTAATGTGTGTGTAAACAATAATTCCTCCCCTGGCAGCTAACGAAGACTCACACTGAATGCCTGGCAGGGGTGAGCAGTGCTGCTCTGACTTTTTCTGTAATTACTGAGCTGTTTCAGGAACATCTGTCACTTCATAGACTTGGATTAACTACCCACTCTGTGTGCACTGCTCAGTATGAAATTCTGCTGTTTGGCATTGCAGAGGCAGGTTTTTTAGGGAGAGAAGGAGGTGGTTGCTTGCATACACTTCTCGCCCTTCTCTCCATAATACTCCATAAGTCAGTTTTTCTTTTCTCCCTTCAGTTTAAAACCTCTATAACTAAAGTAAATACACTCAACACTACTAGCTAGGAATGCACAAGTTATGGGGGTGAATTTAAAATAATTACGTACAATTCAACAGTATCCGTATCTTCCAGGATGCTGTGTCTCTGCTGAATTTGCTGCTTGGTGTGGAGACCCAGACCTCAACTCAGAGCACAGGGGAGCATCAAGAAGTGAAGAACCATGTGAGCCAAAGACTGCAGAGAGAGCTCACCCACTTCTTTAACACCTTACTCCGCTGCCTATCACACACCACTGACAGGTAGGTTTTCACAGACACACTTATGACAGCCAGTGGTTCTTTTTTTTTTTTAGATTAAATAATTTGAACTTTTAAGTAAAACACAACTTTGTAATTACATTGGACAGGTTAGATGTTTTTTTTTTCCTTTTTACATTATAATGTGATGCGTATCATTGAGATTTATCTGCTTCTAACATATCAAATACTTTTTCTCCACTACAGCTGAGGCATTTTTTTGCCTTACCAAAACATTCAGCCATATTTTACACAAAATACCTTTTTGTAGTGCTAGGTATAAATAATTCAGTCTTTATCACTCTTTTTCTGCCTTTTTTGCCTTTTTCTGTCTGATTTGCTCGCTTCTGTCTTTCTCGTTCTCTCCTTTCCTGTCTGTCCAGGCTATGTTTGGCATTAGCCGGCCCCTTCAAGAGCCAGCTGGCTGTCCGTTTGCTTCAGAGCCTGCGGGTGTCTGATGCACCGCGTTTTTATGGCCTTCCCAGCCTGGAGAGGACACTGCAGGGCATGATCAGCGTGACTGCCCAGCCTGGCTGGAGCTCCCACTGCCCTGACCTGGAGCCCAGCTCCCTTTGCTCCAAGTATCTCAGTGGGTTATTAGAGGTATGTGTTTGTCCATCAGTTTGTATTTGCATGTGGCATGAGTGTGAAGTTCTTTGTCTGCACAGTGTGTGCGCATATGCTCGTGCGCTGCATTGGCAAGTGCCGAAACTTTTCCCCTCTCATCAGATACGAGAATGCCTACAGAAATGAAGAAAAAGGCAAACAGAGTACTTTCTGTGGAATTAATTAAAATTAAGCAAAAATGTGGTTACGGGACATGAATAACAAAAGGTAAAAAACATTCATTGATTAGACATGCCACACTGTGAAGATGCTGATGAGATTAATCAACCTTGCCTATTCCATCTGTTCAGCTGTTCAACGGTCCATAAAACAATAGCGTAACTCAGTGTAGACCAGCTTGCACAGCAGTCCAGAGCACAGAGGTGTCCACATTTATTTTTGCTTTGAAATGAAGACCCCCAAGGAACAGACAGCTCTGTTTACACGGAAACAGCCTTTTGTTTGTTATTTGGGGGGCAGCTTTTATTGACATAAATTAACATTTAATGGAGATTGAAGGTTAATTTGCTTTTGCAGTTAGGATTTGTAATGGCAGCTTCGGTCTCTCAGATTCAGATATCGTCCTCTTTCATCGTCGGCTTTTTAACCTTTTCGCCCGCCTCTCACCTGCTATAGATCACCTCGTTGACTCCTCCCCCACCTCCTCCTGGCAAAGTAGAGGCCCAAATCTCAGCAAGCCTTGGGCTCCTCTCTCTCTTCATCTGCTCATATGTGCAACCACACATCCTGATGGCACACCAAAGCAAAAATAATTAGTCTCAGCTGTATTTAATTTTCATTTGGATGCATGACAAGCATACAGTTTGCATTAACACAGAAGCAACTACTCTGTTTGCTCAACTGACTGTGCCTTTGGTGTTCACACTGAAAGTAGGTGTAGCATTGGATAACAACTACATACCAAATATGAACGACCTCTGCACTGTATCTATGTCTTTTTAGATAGATAGATAGATAGTGTCATAGTCTTAATTGGCACATAAGGATATAATATTTCAAATATATTCTGTTATCTACCCAGGTGATATCCTCATTTTATGTTGAGTGGGGTGGCAACTCCTTGTCATTCATGGGGAAAGGTGTTACCAAGAATGCAGTCATCTGCTTGCTTCACTTGTCTCATGAGATGATGTCTGAAAACAAGGACAAGGCAAGTGTCAACATACTGCAGTATACAGCAGAAAACATGCTCTAGAATTGAGATCCTACTGTGTTTATAGTTAGTGAACACTTTTCTGCAAATTATTAAAAGACGTTGGAGTAAAACTGAAGTGTTTTTTTTTCTCCCTGCACTAGGACATGATTCCACAGTGGTCTTTGGGGAATGAAGCAGCTGCCGAGGAAGCCAGTTCCTCTCAGCTGGGTTTAGCATGGTTGATCCCGTTATGGGTGGACCGAGATCAAGAGGTAATGAGCGCCACTTTTATATGCAAACATAACACGAAAACTATGTTTACTGTGTTCGGTTGATTATTTGTTTGTTGGAAATAAATCCTAATATTGTTGGAAGGCGTGTTTATGTCGCTTTAAATGGTAAGGAAAATGCATTTGTGGTTTGAGCAGTAGCGTTATGCCCAATAAAAACTTTCCAAACAGCTTATTCTGTTACTGACTCTTAATTGGTGTTGTTTATTGGACAACTATGTAATTTATTGCCAAGTAGCACTGTTACAACAACGAAATAATCAACCAAACACAAATGTCCTTACTTTTTGGGCTATGTTTATTTAGTGTTTATACTTCAATATATGAATTTGCTGTAAGAGAGTAAAGGAGTTGAGTTTACATTTGATTTTTCACCTTCATTTTTTGTAAACCCTGTCTGTTTTTAAAATAAAGCTTTAGATGTTTGGCTTCTGGGGCAGGGGAAGAACCCTGTAACAGTTGCACAAGAGCTCACAGGCATAAAGGAAGTACATGACAGCTAGTACCAAATGCACTGCTCAAAAATGACTTCCCACACAAGTCAGTCTAAGAGGCTCCCTTGACAAAGAAGACTATGTTTTAAGTTTAAATGTCAGTATGATATTATAGTAAAAATAAAAACCACCATGACCAAATTCACATTTATTGCATTAGATGTGTACCATAACATTAACATGTCATGTTTTTGTTTTGTTTTTTCTTTAACAAAGCTTCATCTCAGTGTTCTCTCTTCCTCGTTTCAAACGTGGGTTTATTCTTTCATGTCAGGTGAGATTTGCCAGTTTGAGTTTGGGTGCAGCTCTATCCTCGATGCCCAGCGGGTGCCAGGCTCTGTGTGCCAGCTGTCAGAACATAAGTGGAGGCCTGTGGGGCACATTGCTCAACATCCTCTTGGATCAACAGGAGAGCAGCATGGTCCGCAGAGAGGTACAGTGTTTGAACTGCAACCGTGCTGACTGTTAAAGCCAGAAATATTCTGGGTTATTGATTATTATCACTAATGGTTTAACCTGAGGACTCTTGGGTGAATATATAGAACATGCAGAGATGATTAGTGATAGGTAAACTATGAGTTGCAGAGTATATATGTCTCAGTGGAAGGAAAGCAAATTTCATTTTCACCTAATGAGTGGTCAGAAAATGAGTCTGGACTTGAATGTATTACCAGCCAAATAAAGGCAGATGGCACTGTTGCTGATTTAGTTTAAGTTGACTCAGAGTGTGTGCGTGTGTGTGTGTGTGTGTGTCCTTTTTTTTTTTTTTTTTTTTTTTTTTTAATTGTTTGTGTGTCTAGGCTGCATTTATCCTGCAGAACTTGCTGGTGATGCCTATGCCTGCCAACGCAGAGGAGGCCAAGGACTCCCACTGGCAGGTCAGCAGATCTGCCAGCCAGTTAAATAAGCTTTTATAGACCATGAACTGTTTTCACTTTCTCTCTCATTTGGTTTTTCTCTCTTTATATCCCCTCTCTGTCCCTCCTTTCCATTCCAAACCATCCTCTCCTCTCTAGTTGAGCCCTGCAGGGTTCAGGGGTGTTGCTAGAGCTGAAGCTGTACTGAGGGTGCAGGCTTCCAGCACTAACCCCCCCCAAAAATCACATTTAAATCTGTCAAAACATCAAACTAATTCAGCATGCCATTACTCATCAAGGGAGCTGTAAGTCAGAAATTGGAAAGAAAAAAAAAAAAAAAAGAAGGTATCGTGTGTTCTTATCTTATAAAAGCAAAGCTTGTTGTTTACTAAATCTGATGCACACAACATTGCAAAGTACAAAGCAGGCCAAGTGCAAAAAAAAGAAAGCAGAAACGGTTACACTTGCTGCCTAGCTGTGCAGGGGCTATATGAAAAGAAAAGAAAGATCCAAAAACAAAATAAAACTAGGACACAAAATGTCATCCTGTAGCTATGAAGTGACATTTGTAAAATGAATGAAATGTCTTACATCAGTGGCGCAACTTAACGAATGCCCTCAGCCTCTTCACTTTGTCCTTTTCTTCAACTCTCTTTGATTTCTTTGTTTTTAATTTGTAAATTTCAATGGGAATCATAATTGCATCGTAAAAATATAATGTTTGCATTAAATACTGAAACATCTATTCTCCTGTCGCCCTCTTATCGTCCAGCACCCGTGTGTTCGCGATGAAGTGTCTGGGGTGTCTTTGGTGGGTCTTCCAGCACTGCAGGCTCTGCTCTATCACTGTCAGTATTTCCAGCATGTGGGTCTCTCTGCCTCCAGTTGTTACTGTGGCAGGCACACTTTCTACATCCAGCCTCGTGTTGGCTCTCACTGTGGCCCAAGACTTCAGGAGAGCGCCTCATCGGGTAAGCTAATTCTTTTGATTTTCCTTAATTACTCTCTTCAAGCCTGATAATGTGGATTTGTTCCAGCAGTACACATCCACACTGACTTTCATTATTGATTTTCTTCCCTTTTTTTTCCCCCCTACATTTTCTTATAACACTGCTGTAATCTGTATGTGTTGTTTTGTTTATATGCTTGTGTAGATTCTGAGAATTCTCTGTGGCTTTCGGGACGCAACCCACCAGCACCCACAGTCAACTCCAGCAGACCCTCCAGCTCTCTCTCCACCTCTAGCACTGTGGTCAGCGCAGCAATATGCATACCAATAAATGAACCGCTGCATTAAAGTTAAATGGATCCTCACATCTTAATGTTGTCCATTATAGATAAGAGATTCAAGGCCACACTCCCCAAAGGCTCCCTCCCCACTGAGTATGACACAAGATACCCCTGTCAGCAGACTGATGGCTCAAGGTACTGAAATGAGAAATGTCTGTGGACAACAGCCTCAGTAAAACTGTGTGTTTACTTCTTAGTACTGCATAAACCTTTTATTTTTTCCCTTCTGAAACAGCGGCTCTCAATATGGCTACTGATTGTCTTAAACTAAACCAAGTTTTGTGTTTATGTGAGCATCCTAAATACACAGCTGAGAAAGTGGTGCAGTCTTTTTCTTTGGTTTACTGCTTTTGATTATGTGGTCAGTGGTTGGTAGCCAGAGACAGAGACGTGATTTACAATATGTGAACCCTTTTTCAGGAAGTGTGTCTGTTAGCCCTCTATTGATGTGTCTTGCAGGCCAGAGCGACACAGACACCAGCAACTCTATTACCTCGCAGGACTCCCGACAGGGCGAGCCCTTGGCCATGGAACCCGTTGTCAAGGTAACGCCTGACCTCCTGACGGCCCACTGCGGCCTGCTGACCAACCTGCTGGCCATCCTGCCAGACTTCACCCTCACTGCCATCCGACATAACCAGCTCCTTCAAGCTCTGGCCAGGTAAGAGGTCACATGCTGAGTCCACATGAACACAAGCTCATCCTCACCACCCTTGATGTATTATCATCTTAAGCAAGCATTGATTTAAATGTTTGCTCTTTTAAGCAAATAATCATTTAAGGGAAAGACTTGTAAAAAAACAAAAGCAGAAAGTTTTTGTCCTTGTAAACACAAAAACCATAAAATACAGATACAAAAACTACACCTTGCATTCCTGCACCGTTTTTTTTCACCATTTAAATAAAAGTGTGCATATTTGACTACAGAATTCGCGTTAATTGTAGCCTTAATCCCCCTCTAGCTGGTTCCTTGCAAGCACACACTTTCTCCATCATGTTTATTTTCTTCTTCAGTCTGGTGGCTCTTGGCTCCGTTGAAAAGTGTCTGACTGAGCTGAAGATGCCAAACATCCTTCCAGGAGAGAGAGAGGACATCAAACGCCAGGTGAGGATTACCGCGTTAGACGCATCTAAAGAAATTTTTCCAACGTTTTTAACATTTCTATTATTATTATATCTTACCACAAAAAACTGTGGGCTGGTTTGAAAAAACAAAGCAAAACAGTGCATTTGAGTGCAGCACGAGGTTATCTAAGAGCATCTCCAGATTTCAGTGTGGGTGGAATACTAAACAAGCTCATATTCAAAACATACCATTGTTTTGGACATGTTTTTAATCATATGATTTTTATTTTATTTTAACTGTTCAATAAATATCTGCATTATTTTTCCTTTCTAGTTTGTCACCATACTTCAGTTCCTGTCCAGCTTTTCAAAACTCCTGCAGTCATATGTCACAGTGAGCGAGGAGCCGATTGGACAGATGGACTTCCTGAAGAAGCTGTTGTCTTCTCTGGTGGTTGTGCTCATGCTGGATACTAATGGTTTAGGTCAGAAAATCATATTATATTTAAAGGAAACAATGATATAGACTGTTTTCCAAAATTTGTATGCATGCCATCATTGGTGACTCCCCCCCCCCCCCCCCAAAACCTAAACAGTTCTTCAAAATCAAGTCCTTTTTGGACATTGGTCCCACTCTTTTTGCAGCATGCCCTGTAGTGCACTCTGTGTGTCTCTTTGTGGCTGTCTTGTGTCAGAAAATTTGTGACTCACCCTTTCCCTCCTCAGACGCAGGTACCTGCGACGTGGTTTGTATGTGCTGGGTAGACGTGTTTATGCTCCTGGCTACTCTGGTGAAGAGGGACGGCTCAGCAGCGCACCCATCTGTCTGTGCTGCGCTGGGGAGACACTGGCGAGCGTTTGCAGGTACGCAGGTTGCTCGGCTCGGTATGCGAGCAAAACTAGGGGGGTAGAATAATGTAATAACTGCAATTTGGACTACAGAATTTTATATTGTAATATTGATCACTTCTCATATTGCACAATTATATACTATTGTGTAATTATATATTCCATTTGATTTAAACAGCCCACTGAGGTTTAAGACACAAGCTCTTGCTTGATGAAATGCGGTCTTACATCATAAAAGACTGATAACCGTGATTAGGTGTAATTATGTTGATTGCGGTAACTGACTAAATAATCAGGATTAGCATTTTAGGTGTAATTGTGCAGCCTTAAATCTGATGCAGAAAAAAATCAATTCTGTCTTTTTAACATGCTTTTTGCATCATTACTGTTTGTATTAACTTTCCTGAACAGATGCTACGATACGATAATTGCATCCTGTCCTCATACTACCCCTGCTTGTCTTCCTGTGTGATTAATGGCGCAGCAGGGAAGTCTGATGAGTCCAGTGAAATAATGCTGAGCCTTTGTGCGTGTAGTTTTGAGTTTACATGTTCACGATATCTTGGTGCCATTCAAATAATTAGTGTGCTTACTTCTCGCACCTACTGCCTCATTCATGAACAAATATTTAGCTATCACAGGGTTGCAGTTTTTTACTCTCATTTTCCCCGTGTGTCTGCAGGAACGTTATCGGTGTGCGTAAATGAGAGGTTTGCGCAGCCTCTCCTTCACACGATGGCTCTGCAGTTTCTCTGTACAGTTTTCACAGAGGAAACAAAGAGCCGCAGTCAAGAGGTCACAACCTCAAACTCAAAGCATGTCAGATCTCTCTCAGACGTCCTGAATAGTCCCTCAGCCAGCGAGCTGTGTGAGCTCTTATTACAGGTATGATGGGGTGATGGTCTCAGGTAATCAGCTGTGTTGTTAGCTAGCTTTGTGTTCACTAGGAATTATTTTGGAACAAAAAATCGAGTTACATGCTTTTGGTCAATGTTATGTAAAAAAGTTTGAATTTGAAAGTGTTACTGTGCGGCGCAATCACTGTCCTGCTTCAACTTCTGCTGCCAGAGCTTTGAGAAGAGGACCACTCAGGACCCTTTAAAGAAGCTTACAGCTAGAGCTCTGATGACACTGCTAGCCTGCAGCCCCACAGCTCAAAACTATGCAGTTAAAGGTAATCCTCCAAACGTCAGGCTGGAGTTAGATTATCACCTGTCATTTACTCTGGTTTCTTTATGTTCATCTATCTTTTTAAACCGTGTCCCTAAAAGTTAATCTTTGAAGCAAACCTGTTTTTGAGCGATTTTTGTGATTGTGTTAAAAAGTGCTTGAATAACAGTAGAAACGTGGTATCTTGGTGATAGTTTAACCGAGTGTGAACCTCGGATTGTCTTGTGTTCTAGCTGGTTTAATTGACACCTGTGTGGAGCAGCTGAAGCAAACTCATACCCAGCTCCACTTGGAGTCAGTCCGGCCCAGCAAGGCTTCCCACCGCAAAAAGGTGAGCACAGACTGGCTGGAAATTTCCAATCTCAGCATTTCTTTTCCCTTTGGATAGAATAACAAACTGAATTGAACACGAATGAGTTTTTGGGTAAATGTTATGAATATGGGTTGTACTTGTCAGCAGAAAGTCTGCTTACTGTTCTTATAAGCTTTTAATGACTGCGGTAAAGAGTGTTTTTAAATTTGGAAAATGAAGCCTATTGGACTTTATTATTTTGTTTTCCCATATTATCAGGAAGAGGGCTATTTGAAGGAAGTCAAGCTGACTGTGGAGATCCTGCGGAGTGCTCTTTATTGCAACGATGAATGCAAAGTAAGCCTCTGTGCCTACCTTTTAATTCCCCACTGCTAATTGGTTTTTAATGCAACCCCAGAGTACCGGCGCTGTTCTGTGAATGAAATTTGCCTAAATGCACACGGCTCAGCTAACATCTCAGCAAGTTTAGCTTCTCGCACCCTATAATGTCATTACTTATGAGGCTTTTTAGCTGGTTTTCATTTTCTAAGTGGCCTTTCAGTCACTGTCGGTTAGCTCAGACTAAAAAGCCATGAAGGCTCCACTGCAGTGTTTACCCTGCCATCAGTCTCCGCCTTGTGTGCGTTTCCTGCACGCTTAGGAAAATATTGAGGCATTTTAAGTTGATTACTGTCATCTTTGTTGGAGCTGTTGTATAAATCATGCGCGTGTGTGTAAAATCTGTTTGCGTTTGTAGGTGGTTGCCACAGATGCTCACCTAACACAGGCGCTCAATGCCCTTTGGCCTTGGCTCCTATTGGACGACGCAACTATGGAGGCGGTTCTGGAGCTTCTGTGCGTTTATACGGCCAACTGCACAACAGGTCTGCATGTTTGTGTGTTTATGTTTGCCTGTGTGTGTGTGTGTGTGTGTGTGTGTGTGTGTGTGTGTGTGTGTGTGTGTGTGTGTGTGTGTGTGTGTGTGTGTGTGTGTGTTTGTGTAGGCATTGTGCCTGGCCCGTGCCTGCCCATCGCCTCTGTCTGTAGTTGGCAATCTGACTGAGTCATACACACTTTGCACTGAGAGTCCCATTGTTCTCTCTAATAACCACAGAGCTGCATTGCATCTCAACTGTATAAGACCCAGTGCCTTCTTGCTTGCCACTCACAATAGGCACAGTGTCACATCCAGAGTTCAGGCTGCACAGCTGTCTCGCTGTATGCAGAGCAGCCAGTTTTAGAGCATGATGTGGGGAGGAACAGAGCATCTCTGTGCTGCTCGAGGTACCAGTATTCCATCATGCAAATGTAAGAACCATGTATGTGGAAACCAAAAAGACGTGCAAGAAAAAGAGAAAAAAAAAAATTTTTGAGTGGAAAAATTGAAAGATTTATAGGAAGGAAACGGTTGGGAAAATGTACTTTGATAAACAGCCTGTGGTACCTTTGATGTGTTTGTGTGCATGCATGCGTGTGCGACTGGCTTAGAAATCAGTTTCATCATTGGTGGTGTGTGTGTGTGTGGAAGGGGGGGCGTTATGTGCAACACTTATGAACGTTTCTAAAATTATTTGCATCTGTGCGTGCGTGCGTATGTATATCTCTATTTGATTGGCATCAGTTCCTCAGTGAGTGCGTGTGCACGCTCTGATCTAAACTCCCTCGCTTTAGACCCCCCATAAGCTCAAGCTGTGAAGCACCAGAAAGCAGTGAAGTCGGGCACAGTATTTCCCTAAAGGTTAACTGAACAGCAGGTTGTGTTCAGCCTGCATGCAGCCAGGCTCAGTATTACACCATACACCCTCAGGCTACCACTCGGTCTCCCGAGACCGCTACATTTCTGCTGAACCTTTCATCTCCAGTCTACCTCCTTCATCCAAAGCTTTGTTAACGCTGCTAGTTCGAGTCAGATTGTTGTTTTCATCTGTGCCACACATATTTTCCACAGATATTTTTGGAGCAGCCCAAAACTTGCTCCCTCAGACACACAGAAAGTAAAACAAATGAAAATCATTTTTTTTCTCCACTTACATGCAGGGATCTCTCCTTTTTGAAGTATATGTTGCATGGCTGCAAAATAATTAATCGGCAGCTGACTCGTATCAGAGAAACGGTTACTTATTAAAGCAGATCCCCCTTGTCAGTTTTATGACACACCAGGTTTCTTGACAGGTATTGAGATAACCGCAGGCTAAGATCAGCATATGCCTGTTTCCAATCCAGGATTAGCAAAACCATCAAGCTGTCATTTTCTCCAACAAGAAATGTCAGTCAGTTTCAGGCTGCCTCGTGAATTCTCTTCAACTTAAGCTTGTTAATTTCTGTATTTTGTGTGTAATGTACATCCATGCCAATTAGTCATGTCAGTTATGCTGATGTGAATGTGCCTTCTTAGTAGAATTGGAGCTACATGATTTACTTCCCACCCAGAGTCAAATGAGCCTAATTGTCATCACTCGAGTATTTCCGTGGTGACTGAATATTAAATAAATGAAGTGCTTTTCAAAAGTGTTTCTGAAACTCTCCGATTTCACCTGTGAAAGGCTTAAAGTTACTTTAGGACTCTTTTTTTTTTTCATCATATTTTGTTTTTCCTGGCTCTTAACTTGTGCCTGTCAGCACTTCTTCCGTCACATATATGTTATGTTCTGTATTGGTGCACAAGTTCCACTTGTCTCCATCATTTTGGTCATTTAGCTAGACTGTCTTTACACCAAAGTAAGCTCTCCATGCAGCCGCGTGGAGATGTTTAGGTGTGGTGGGCAGACAGCCGTGCAAGACAAGGCCTGTTTATGCAGCTACTAGTGCTGCTGTCTGGCGAGCTAGCCAGCATTAAGGTAAACAACAAAAAAAAACAGAGAGTACTTCCAACAACAAGAAAAAATTGGTTTCACTGTATGTGTGTTTGACTTTTTTTAATGCTGAAATTGGCGAGAGAAGTTGTGATTCTAGTCCAGACATAAGATTTCAGTGTAGTACAGGCATGTGATTTTATGTGTATTTGATTTTGTGTGTGTGTGTGTGTGTGTGTGTGTGTGTGTGTGTGTGTGTGTGTGTGTGTGTGTGTGTGTGTGTGTGTGTGTGTGTGATGTAGATCCAGACATCCACAAAGGGCAAAATAAGCATGTTTTATTTTAATGTTCTTATAAATATAAATGAATAAGAGCAGATTAATAAAGCCATTTTCCTTTTTCTGTTCCCAGCATGCAGTTCTCTTTGTGGCAGTGGCCCTGGCCTTGTACCAGGATCTAAAAGCTCCTCCACTAGCTCACTGATGCACTCTGTCATGAAGCTGGCTTCAGCGCTTGCCCCAGATAACAGCATCATCCAGAATCTGGCTTTCTCCCTCTTGGCTAACCTAGTCATGTCCCGTGACTGCAGATGTCTCCTGCAGAAGGTAAGAGACATTATGTACATAGAATTAGTGGGCAAGACAAGTAGCAGATTAAAATGAAAAAGGTTAAAAAATGATGTTAGGAAATCTCGCTCTTGCCCTCTCTAAAACTCTTTCACTGTTGTTATGACTGAAACTTGAATCTCTGTTCACTCTTATTTCATTTCTGTGATTCTCAGAATAACTTCCTTCAAGCCTTCTTGTCAGTACCGGTGCCCAAGGCTGCTGGTGTTAAAGCCACGTCTGTAAGTAGTGGTTGGAGCCTTCTGGGCCTATGGCTGAGACTGCTGGCCAGTCTCTCATTCACAGAGGACGGCCAGCAGAGTATCCTCAGGCTGACCGGAGCGCTGGAACTGCTGGCAGACTTGGCACCACATCGACGGCACGCGCTGCTCACCCTTCAGAACCTCTGCTTCTGCCCTGCCAACAAGTCACACGTCATTGCCAATGGTATGGAAGTTAAGCAAGGATTACATTTAGGAATCGCACTCAGGGATATGAAAAAAAGAAATAAAAGATCAAAAGGGGAAGTTCAGTAAGCAGATTTGTCAGCATTGTGTGTCCACAATGCAAGTCAGTGATTAGGAAAAAATTCAGTGCAGCTAAATGTTCCCTGCTGAGTCACTTTGTTCACTCTTCGTAAAAGTCATCAACCACAGAGGGACTTGTGGTGCACCTAAGGTATGTGCTTTCTGGTGGTAGCCCATTTGCATCAGTAAGCCATCTTAGATCAGTTTCTCTTACTTCTGAGCTACCATCATAAAGTTCTTTAACTGCAACTATAAAATGCAAAACAAAACATACCCGATTTTCAGTTTACCCAGAGTTACCCTTTCCAGGTCATCTTCTTATGAACTTGTGGATCTCTTTTAGTGGTCTAATGTTTTTAAGTTGCTCTGTCCAGGTCTCATTATTTGCACTTCTGTGCATGAACCTCAAACTTGTAAAAGAGTGATCATTAAATTTAAATCAGATTTTCCTTTTTAAACAAACCTATCTGTAGAGTTGCAAAAGCTTAATGGGCCCACACGTTAGTTGCTTAGGCTTCACTGACTCAGATTGTAAGAAGGGAAAATAAAACATACCACTTACCATTGCTTTGTTTTAAAAGTTTGCAACATATCAAATGTACTGAAAATGAACAGTTGGGTCTTTATTTAATACTCTCACGGTGTTTATTTGCTTAGTTTTACATCATGTGCAAAAAAAATAATCAAAACAAAACAGACTCGTGCGTGCCAAAGTTTGGCACGCTTGGACTGGGATATATTGTCAGGACTGCTAAACTGAAACCAAACAGAAAGTGACTTTTGAAAGTACACACAGTATGAATAGTATTGTATATACTAGGTGTAGTGCACATATTATATTACTGTGATGCGGAGCTTCTGAATTGAGAATGGAGACTTGAGTGGTATTAGTAACAGCTTTGAGAATTTAAGCTACTAAAAATATATTAAGCCCTTTTAAGTTTATGTTTGCAAATGTGGGCTGAATACAACAGAGATCTGACTATCAGTGATTCTACAACACAGAGATGAAAGCGAAGGAAGTCTGTGAGAATGAAAGACCGATCGTGTCCCCCATGCAGTGCACGCTGCAGGTGGGAGTTGTGGGACCAGGTGCAAAAACTATGTGACCGTATATCTGGTTTCCTGTGGAAAGATCATGTTTCCTGTGTTTTGCATACAGCAAGATTTCCATCAATCACAATAGAGAAAATGAGCAAAAAAAAAATCTCATTGCTTGATCGAAAATCAGCAAGATTAAATAAGTTACGGACTTATGACTAGTGTTGCTGTGAGATATGCCACTCAGATAATAGCAGAGGAGGAAAAAAACGTTTCTCCTTTGTTCACTTCACTGCACATGAAATAAACTCTTTTCCTGTTAAGTTAAAGTTAATTTCAGGGTCTAGACTAGCTTACAACAGCAAGAAAATATGTGCTATTAAAATTACTGAGCAGAGGCTACTGAGACTTTCAAGGAAACTTTGATTGCAATAATGCTGTGGGACCTGTACTGTAAAAGCAGATGATGCACAGCCAGTAATCCGGTGATTAATATGTTCTCGCTATGTTACTCTCCTCTAAGTTTCAGTGAGTTGTGGTTGAAGTGGGGGAAAAAAAGTCTGTCAGGTTTTCCAGATGTTTTGAATACAACAAGGCTGGATTCAATGACCGAACCAGGCGCCTGCTCTCTGCATGCTCCAGGTTTGGGTCCAGAACTTGTTGCCATTATGTCTTCTTCATCTTTGTTTGAGCACGTTGTCTTTTTGGAATCTTGATTCAAAGTCAGTTGGAAAATAAGCAGACCAACCTTACAAAGCTTAGAGTACCATTTCCACAGCTCTGTTCAGAGTTCCCACATTAGATCAGTCCAGATGTGCCGGGTGGAAAAATCAGATGGCACGATTGTGCTCATTGTAAACACTTGATCAGCTTCATGTTGTTTACCCTGTAAAACTTTAGAAAACAATTATCCTGAACTTTTCTTGACTTCGTGATTAATCTGTTTACATTAAGAAAACAGCAAGTTTTTCCCCAGGTATCTGAAACCTCTGTCGGTTTGGGACTTTCCACAGCGTTGGTAGTTGAATCGGGTAAAAATGATGAGCACTTTATTAAACATAGTAATTGTTTATGTATGTCATAACTATTTGTATTATTATTTATTTCTTTTCAACCCCCCACAGTGACTTCATTAGAGTCCTATACAGTGAATCAAAGTCTTTATGTTTATATACTGATTCAAACGTCCACCACCTCTTATCTTTTGGTGGATCTCCGTTGCTGGTACGGATGTCATATAGAATAAGTTCCAGCTGTTGCACGCCTGGAGATGAGTGTGAGTGGAGCAAATTTTCCATTGTAGAACAAGGTTGTTGTTTTTTTTCTCCATTTTATAGCGTGTTGCTTACAGCTGTGTTTTTCTGGGGTCTCTTTTAGCTGGAGCTCGTTGAGGTCTTTTCTTCATTTTTATGGCACTGAAGAGACTTCCTGCATCTAGCATGTGTCCAAAAAAAGTCATTTTCAAGTGTTATTGAGTTGCGAATCCCCCATAACGATCTGCGCGTCTTTATTTCTTTCAGACAAAGCCATGAAGGTGCTGCTATCCTGCCTCGAAAGTAAAGTGATGGAGACCCGCTGTATGGGAGCTTCTGCAATTTGGGCATTGCTCCATAACAATCAGAGGGTACAAACACACACACATCTTAGTACTAAAACTTTCATTTTAGTGCTTTTATGGCTGGTATTTGAGTTTATGGTTGATCCGTGGCAAATGAAATCCTCTGCCTGCTTGATTGTCTGCCTGTAAGAGAGATTTGCCTCACTGTTCTCTCACAAGATGATCAATGTTTTTTAATCTCCTGATTATGAAAAAAACAAACTACTATCCTCTTTATAATCTCTTCCTCATTTTCTCTCAAAGGCCAAGACTGCTTTGAAGTGCCCTTCTGTTAGATTGAGAATTGAGAAGGCTCATACCATCGCAAAGAAGGGTAGGCATGAATATTGTTTCGTATCAGCGTCTGTCTCTGTACCAAATTTGTACATTTGAAGGTTTTCCACATTCCACTCTTTGTGCTTACTTATTATTTATTTATTTGTAAAATGCAGATGCAGACAGCAACCAGGAACACATGAACACCTACCTACTGGAGTGCCTTGAAAACATTTCTCAGCTGCTAAATACTTGAACGGTGTTTGTTTTTTATGGATTTTTGTACCACGTTTCCATCTGTAAAATGTGAATTATATTAAAATAATCTTAGCTTGTCGTGTTTGGTCTGATTCCAGTTGATACATTTTCATTTTGAGACCACTGGTGTTTTCAGTTCACCGTTTGTGGTGGTGGCAGTGGTGGTAAGGTGCTTTTCCACACTGTGCCACGTTTGGCTTACTGGTGAAAATCGTCACAAAGTATTCCAGAAACACAGGGAGGAAATCTTTGGTGTTCACAGGAAACTGAGGCAGGGCATGTGTTCTTCTTTCAGTTTCAAGTTTGTAATATGTTATGGATTTTGATTTTTAAATTATACTTAGATATTGCTCTAGAAAAACTTCATCATAAAAGCCACCAAGCAGTATTATGTCACAAGTTTGCCATCCAATCCCAGTCCTGGTGATAAAGTGCTCCTCTGTGTGGAAGGAGTAAACAGTGGGCTATCATGAAGTGCGCCCCAGTAGCTCAAGTGCTTCTCTGTAGCGACAGAGCTAGCAGGAAGTGTAGCCTGGGTGCCTCCACTCGTCTCATCAATGCAGCTTTCATTCTCCCTCTGTGGGGCAAGATGGAAGCTGTACAAAAGGACTGCTGGTACTTCGTGGTACTTATCTTTCTCCCTTTTCTTAAAGGTATGGGCTTTATTTTTTAATTCAAATATATTTCTTTGAATTTGCAGTGTTTGTTTTTTAATTGGAAAAAGTGCTGTAACAAATACTTTTACTAACAATTTTAAAACTGATGGCTTTAAGGCTGTTTTAAAGTAATCTAACAAAATCATTTTCTGATATCTAAATCATTAAAAAACAAACAAAATGTAACTTTTCATTCTTATTTAAAGTCGATAAGCCTGTAATCATAAGTCTTTCTAGACATTATTATTCCAGACTTGGCTCTCCCAAGGGCTTCACTGGATTTGAGACAAATTGTCATTCAGCTCAGATAAAAGGCTTTGAAAAACTTGGAGGCTTGATCACCAGCTATTGTCAGCTGTTTTTATGTGTTCTGGCTTAAATTAGCCTAATTACCATAGGCCGAGGGATGATCTCAGAGTTTTGAATTGCTCTGGTACTCTTCAAGTAGAGGGCTCTCATTGTGTATGTGTAAACCCGATAGAGGTTCTCTGCCAGTAAAGGAAAACTATTATAGAATAAACTGTATGAACGTTAGATTTATTCCTTCCTTCTTAAAAATGTGTAATTTTGTAGCTTTATAGCTATTTTGTTATCTGTGTTGTGTCATGACTCATATGTTAACAACAGAAAAAACAATGCCTTTGTCCAGTTGCTGTCCAGCAGAGAGTGCCTGCTACAGTTAGGCTGGAGGAGGGGATGGTTCTGCATTGCTTGTGCCCCTGGGATGGCAACCTCAGCATGGTGTCTTGGACAAAAAGGTCAGAAAAAAATCCAGTGGCTGTTTTCCACCCTGATTTTGGAGTGGTTTTATCACGTCGTTTCGATGGGAGAGTGGAGTTCCTGAAGAACGGTCCCATGGATGGCAGTATTTCCATAAAGAACGTTACCCATCAGGATATCGGGCTTTACGAGTGCTCTGTTCAGACCTTCCCTCGGGGACCCTGGACCCAGCACATTCAGGTGGAGGATTTAGGTAAATATGGCAGAAAGCGTCAGAGCGCATGTTCTGGACTGTCTAGTATCATTCCCACCTCCCCCGCTTAGTGATTAAAAATGGTGAAATATGAAACCTAGAAAGGTGCCATACTCTAGTTTCCATCACATATTTTTAGATTCCTTTCTTTCGCTTACAGATGAGCCACCGGAGGAAGACCCCACAGAGCCCACTCCCACACAGGAGGCCGTTTCAAACGAAGAGCTGCTAGTAGAGCAGAACAGCAACCTGACCATCAGATGTAACTATCAGCATAATGGCACCGTTAACCAGGTCATATTGGAGAGGATGCTGCACGGCCAGTCGTGGACCATTGTTGGAGTGTGCAAGAAGGTGGAGGAAGGCCTGGTGGCGGAGGACTACAGCGACAGGGGCCGGGTCAGCTGTGAGGACAGCCTGGATATGAGTCTGCACTTGACTGACGTGACACAGGAAGACAACGGTTTCTACCGCTGTACTTTTAACACCGATGCAGGACAGCAAACTACTACCGTGCAGCTCACCACTGTGGCTTCAGGTACGAAGCAGGCATCATGAAGTTGAAGACATGCATACATTCAGCTGTGTGTGTGTCTGTGATTGTTTAAATTAGTTGTGAATTGACATTAAGAAGTGGATGGAAGTAAATAAGGCCAGCGATGATAATGAAATTAAAGAAAGCAAAGCATGTGATGTCACTCGCACATTCACAGCTGCTCAGTGCGCTGAAGCCACAGAGGTTTGTGGCTAAAAGTCCGAGCTTTGTCACAGCGTATCTGAAAAAGCACTGGTTGCACCATATGTGTGTCATGGAACAAATCGAAAACGCTAATCAGACACTGCTGTATGACATAGAATTATTCAGAAAGCTAATTTTCACACTGTTTTGTTCCCTGTTTGATTTTTGTTTCTTCTGTTTTTCTCGCTACTACACATAACCAGGGTGGTTCAGCCTGTCGTTATACATGATGTACATTTACATCGGGGTTGGAGCTGCTGGACTCTGTCTACTTATTGCCATCATCATAGCAGTAATGAGGCACAGGTAAGATATCAGCAAACTAAAGTAAGGGGTGCTCTGTCAATAAACACAGATAAGTACGGAGGGAACACCGATGGTTCAGCTCATAGTGTGATAACGCTGACACACTGATGTTTAGCAGGGAGCATGCTTCCATCTCAAGCTCCATACATGCCTATCAAATGTCACTCTTTAAGTGTTTAAACCTGTGCTCCTTGAAGAAATGTGTTCATAAGAAAATATCATTACTATCTTGGAAAGCTTCTGATGCAGCGCAGTTAAGTTTGTTTTTTTTGAACAGTAATGAAAATCCTTCTTTTTGTCTGAAAACCCTGCAGAAAGAGGAACAAGAGAAAGGAGTACAGAGTGAAACTGCATCCATCCCAGAGACAGGTAGGCATCGCCACGTTCATTTTATCTACTCTCCTTTTTACTCTCGACACCTTTAAGGCACTCCCGTACCTTCTCATCAGACTTGCACTTAATTACAAAACCATCACCCTTTACAGCTAATCTCAGCTAATGGCACCGCCCACTCATTTAACTAATGTTAATTAACTTCAATGTTAACTGAAAGTGTCTTTGAAGACAAGCAGCTTGTTAAAATGTTATTACAGTATCGATGTGCTGAGTTTGATTATTTGATGTAAATAAATACACAAGCTCTTTAATAATTAGCTGATCTTTTTACACATTTTTGATATAATATGAATGTGTTATTTATTAGCGTGAGCCCATATTGGTGGAAAAAGTAACTACATTTTGCCAAGCTGCTTCACCTCTACTGCCTGTTTTGGTGTAATGGCTTAAAAAGCATTAACATTCACTTCCTCACATCCTCACAGCCAAACTTCTATGAGAACATCCCCATGTGTCCCAGGATAAAGAAGTCCAGACAGATCAGAAACTGTCCCGTTTATGCCAACGTACAGACCGTCCGATCCATGAAAACCACATCGCACCAACGACAGTGTAATAAATAAACACACGCACGAACGCGAGGTACTGGATGATGTCGATCTGTCACAGCTTTGTGTGCGTGCGCCTTCCAGCCTTTCACAAACAAAGCGCATCAAAGGTTATCTGAGAAAAAAGAAGAAATCCACCTGTGTTGACATGAACAAATAATTTATTTGATATCTTGTAATTATATGTGTGGATCACGCTGACACTGATTAGCATTCACGCCGTGGTTTCAAACGAGCTAACAAGTTGGTGCTTATCTGCGAGTCAGAACGCTGACAGGGGCTGTTTGGGTCCAGCCTTGCTCGCTCTAATTAAATGTAGTATGTACTGCATAATTACTGTTGAGGAAATATTTGTTTTGGCCATAACAGTATTTGACAGTAACAATCACGCAGAAGACAAGACAAAGGGCCGTGTAATCATTCTTTTCACTTCTCTAACCCCTGAGTAAAACGACTGACAAAAGCCTTTGTAATTGCCCTCCTTTTTACTTTCATCCCTCCTGGTTTCCATTCAGGGATTGACAATGGTGTCTAATCATCTAACGGAAGAGAAAAGCAGTCACTCAGCACTGTACCATCACTTGAGACCGTTACTTACCCCAACGGGCTCTGTGTCTGGGATGGCTGCATTCTAGTTACATCACACTCTTCGCGCAGGAGCTAAGCTCTAATTAGCTAATCCTGTGCTTACTTTGTAGCTGCTCAGACTTTGTGTGCCTGCTGTTTATTGATGAGTGTTTGTTCCTGTCGTTGTTCTCCTGTTGTAAAAATGATTTTATGATAAGCTGTCAAAAGTTTTCCAAGCTGTATTTATTGTTTTGTTTCCAGAGTTTTTCCGAGCTTGCTTTCGTAAATCAATATTTAGGGTTTATGATGCTGTAGTACTGTTAAGCCGTGTGCTGTTTGTGTAATCTAATTCATTTATCTCCATAGAAGTGGAGGCAGTGGCAGAGGCAGTAATGGATATGCGGGCTATTCCGCTAAGAACAAGACAAATGTGGAGCATAAAGGGACAATATAATCAGTTTGTTTTTTGCTTTCAATTCGCTTCCAATTCAAGAATCTGCAGCTGTACTTTCTGGGATGGCACTAAAGATGACGCGAGCGTGACCAACCATACTGAAACTGATGTGTGTGACTGTAAATGATTTCATGTGGTAAGAATAAAACTGTATCACTGCCTCTGCTTCCTTTTGTTTTCCTGTGTTAGGTGTAGTTGAGTTTGTAGACTAATTGGACAGAATCATCGATGACTGTAGTCGTTTCTAAGAAAGCAAATCATTTCCTGTAACCCACAAAGAGGTACCAGGTGACACGTGGGCAAAAGATGAGCCGTGATGATCTAAAAAGGAAAGCAGCCCGCATAAAAATCCAGCATTTTGCAAAGCGGCGAGTGACTGCAGAGTCTGTTCGATTTCATCAGACAATTTGCGAGATGTCTGCCAATTTGAACGCCTGTATATAATTTACTGCAGGTGGATTTTTCTTTCCCGTTGGTGACATTTTCATTGTAATCTGTCAAATTTAGGTTACGTTCTAAATAAAATTCGTAATATAGTCTTCGGTGTCTAACCCTTTGCTTACTTTTTAGTGTTGGCTCTCTGAAAAAGAAACACAAAACGATATGTCAAACCACCATATGAAACAGCCAAGATAAGAAGTGTGCCGTACATCTGTTTGTGAACCAAAATGACAGATGCAAAGAATGAGGTGTTTGCTTCTATCTGAAACCTCAGCCTGAAAGCGTAAGTCAAAGAAGAGTGTGTTAACCACCACCCGCAAAGCCACTAATGATCTGAAGAGGCGCTTTCTGGCTTTTAGCACGGCATGCACAGAAACAATGTTAAAAAGTAAAGTAAGGGGCTCGTGTTTTTCATCTGAACGAAACTGCAGAAAGTGTGAAAACACTGTTTTTATTCATCTCTCACTGTGGGGTAATTTTCGCTCTTCATTATAAAGAAGGCATTTGTTTATGGACGGCTAGTTTAAGGTCCCAACACAGCATTTCAACCAGGTTGAGGACTTTGACTCGGCCTTTGCAACATGTTGATTTGTTACTTTTTCCACCATTGTGTTGTAGATTTGCTGCTGTAGTTGGGATCATTGTCCTGTTGCATGACCTAGTTTGTCCAACTGTCAGACAGATGGCCTCACATTTGACTCTACACTCTTTGGTATACAGAAGAGTTCATAGTTGACTCAAAACGAGCCTAAATCATTAGCCCTCCACTGCGTCTGACAGTTGGTATGAGGTGTGCTGATATGCTGGTCTCATCTGTCCACAGTCCTTCGGCTTGTTTAGATCCAAGCTTGCTGTGCTGCCATGCTCCTTTTAAACAGGAGAGGCTTTCTTCTGGCATCCCTTCTACAGGGAGTGCAGAATTATTAGGCAAGTTGTATTTTTGAGGAATAATTTTATTATTGAACAACAACCATGTTTTCAATGAACCCAAAAAACTCATTAATATCAAAGCTGAATGTTTTTGGAAGTAGTTTTTAGTTTGTTTTTAGTTTTAGCTATTTTAGGGGGATATCTGTGTGTGCAGGTGACTATTACTGTGCATAATTATTAGGCAACTTAACAAAAAACAAATATATACCCATTTCAATTATTTATTTTTACCAGTGACACCAATATAACATCTCCACATTCACAAATATACATTTCTGACATTCAAAAACAAAACAAAAACAAATCAGCGACCAATATAGCCACCTTTCTTTGCAAGGACACTCAAAAGCCTGCCATCCATGGATTCTGTCAGTGTTTTGATCTGTTCACCATCAACATTGCGTGCAGCAGCAACCACAGCCTCCCAGACACTGTTCAGAGAGGTGTACTGTTTTCCCTCCTTGTAAATCTCACATTTGATGATGGACCACAGGTTCTCAATGGGGTTCAGATCAGGTGAACAAGGAGGCCATGTCATTAGTTTTTCTTCTTTTATACCCTTTCTTGCCAGCCACGCTGTGGAGTACTTGGACGCGTGTGATGGAGCATTGTCCTGCATGAAAATCATGTTTTTCTTGAAGGATGCAGACTTCTTCCTGTACCACTGCTTGAAGAAGGTGTCTTCCAGAAACTGGCAGTAGGACTGGGAGTTGAGCTTGACTCCATCCTCAACCCGAAAAGGCCCCACAAGCTCATCTTTGATGATACCAGCCCAAACCAGTACTCCACCTCCACCTTGCTGGCGTCTGAGTCGGACTGGAGCTCTCTGCCCTTTACCAATCCAGCCACGGGCCCATCCATCTGGCCCATCAAGACTCACTCTCATTTCATCAGTCCATAAAACCTTAGAAAAATCAGTCTTGAGATATTTCTTGGCCCAGTCTTGACGTTTCAGCTTGTGTGTCTTGTTCAGTGGTGGTCGTCTTTCAGCCTTTCTTACCTTGGCCATGTCTCTGAGTATTGCACACCTTGTGCTTTTGGGCACTCCAGTGATGTTGCAGCTCTGAAATATGGCCAAACTGGTGGCAAGTGGCATCTTGGCAGCTGCACGCTTGACTTTTCTCAGTTCATGGGCAGTTATTTTGCGCCTTGGTTTTTCCACACGCTTCTTGCGACCCTGTTGACTATTTTGAATGAAACGCTTGATTGTTCGATGATCACGCTTCAGAAGCTTTGCAATTTTGAGACTGCTGCATCCCTCTGCAAGATATCTCACTATTTTTGACTTTTCTGAGCCTGTCAAGTCCTTCTTTTGACCCATTTTGCCAAAGGAAAGGACGTTGCCTAATAATTATGCACACCTGATATAGGGTGTTGATGTCATTAGACCACACCCCTTCTCATTACAGAGATGCACATCACCTAATATTCTTAATTGGTAGTAGGCTTTCCAGCCTATACAGCTTGGAGTAAGACAACACGCATGAAGAGGATGATGTGGACAAAATACTAATTTGCCTAATAATTCTGCACTCCCTGTAAACAAGCCACACATCCGTCTTGTTGGAATGAACTTTAACATTTAATGTATAAACTGAGGTCTGTAGAGTCTGAGAGGTAGCTCTTGGGTGCAGTGTCAGTGAGCGCTGCACAGCCTGACCTCGTGGTGAATTTGCTGGGACATGCAGTCTTGTTGTGAATCTTCTTTCTCGCTGCAGAATCATGGACTTTAAATTGTCTGGAAATATAACCCTAAGAAAATGACTGATGTCTTTCGTCCTTGGCTAAATAGTAAAACATCAGCTTTCATAGAGGTTCGCAGTTCCCGATGATCACTGTTACTGAACCTCATAATTCTTGTGGAAGCAGTAAGCTTGTACTTTTTTTTTTTTCTTTTTTTTTTTCCGCACGCTGCTTCTGAATTTGGCTCAGCCATTATCGAATGAATAACAACACATATGCCAGGGTAACATGCAGTGCCTTCTGATTCATCTGAGGTTGCATTTACCCGAATTTAAGACCTGTTATGTACCACCTGATTTTTTTTAATCCCTCCTACGTAAAACCTTAGAACTGAAAGAGGGGGTGCTTTCTTTTTCACATGACTGTACTCCTCTTGTGTGTTATTGCAAAACTTTCCCCATTACAATATTGTTTTCCACTAAGCTTAACTAAAGCGTAAAGAATAAAAAGTAAAAGAATGCTACATGTACCTAATGAGAATCCTGATGGCATAAAGGGCAAAAAAAAATCTGATACATGGCAGAACATTGAATTTATTACCTTTTTTTTTTAATCATCAAAAACATTACATATGTACATTTAGTGAAAACTGTAGGCCTACACTCATGTATTAAAAGTGCTATTATAATCTATGAGAACAAAACATGGCAGACACAAACACAATCATATAGTAATGATAACAACTTTTCATGACACTTCTACAAACAAGTGAATAGCTACAGTGAACGAAAATAAAACTGCAAATGACAAACACAATCAACTAGAAGTTTCTCCAGTCCTCTCAGTACAGCTGCCAGTGCAATGAAACTACTATACTGGAGCTAAGACTCAACTCAGTTATACAACAGCTTAGTTAAATGTGGCCAGCAACTGTATCAGTGGACTCTGTGATGCAGGCTAGCAATCATCTGTGGCTTAAATTAATAAAATTAATTACATGATTGCGGTTTTTCTTTTTTTAATATAATATTTTGCACAAAATAAAGTGACGACTGCGAAACACAAAATAAGCGCTTGTACTTTAGAAACTGTTCAAATGTAAAACCAAGACAAAAGAGCATCAGTGCCAAAAAACAAACAACAAAAACACAACCCACCTTTAAAAGTGATTACATTGTTGCCTAAAACTGATTGTCATTGGAAACTTTTGTGATTAACCCACAAAATGCTGTAATTTCAGTATTGGAGAATGAACAAGAAAAAAAAAAGTCATAATTTTGATGCATGAAAAACACCACCACAAATATTTAGAGATGAAGTTGGGTCTAGTGATTGCCACCCACGGCTAACAGGTTATACTCGGTATTGATGCTGTTACATGGCATTTCACAGCCGGGAAAAAAGGAAATGTGGCAAAGCGGTTTTGAAGATTCCAAGTAAACTGTCCGGTCAGCGATGGTAAACTCAAAACCCAAAGACGTTGCTTTGGTTAGATCTCACAATCCACGGTCTGTGTGTCGGAAGGCACTTCTTACTCAAGGAGGACGATGCAGAAACCATAATCACAGCAGTGTTTCCGTCATGCTACAGAGAGGAATGGAAGCGGATGGAAAAAGGGGGCTGCAGGGAACTAGCAGGGGTAGTTAGTTGTTAGGCTGCTGGGTTTGAAAATGTGTGGGCGTTTTTTTGTTTTTGTCTTCTTTAAAAGAGTAGATCTGTTTCCAAAGCCATCAGCCAATCACAAAGCCTGGAAACAAAAAACATTAGCCTCACTGTTTCAAACTTGTTACATTGTTTCATTTCCTCTGTACCAAAAAAAAAACCCCATGAAAAAAGAAATAATGTGCTGATACACAAAATCAGTTTCCTTCATAGAGCTAAGAGTGGGTTTGCTTGTTTCAGTTCAGTTTTTATTGTCGGAGAATGTTTCACTGTAGTTTAGGGTACATTTGTTTCGGTTTGACCTTTAGTCTTTTTAATTACCAGTGTGTGTCGGGAATATGTGAAAGGCAAGATTTAAGAAAAATCGACATACGTATAACAATAAAACCCCATTTTTTTGAAGGCAGCTGTTCACCATCATGTAGCCATTCAAAGTCTCCATAAACATATCCATCAAAGCTTTTACTGAACTAACAAATAGTAAAACTATGAGTTCACAAAATCATTTCAGCTACTTTTAATTCTTTTCAAAACTCTAGTTTTTATCATTATTTTAGCTAACTTTGTTTTGGTTTTCACATCTAGTTTTAGTTAACTATAAAAATGTTGGTATCACGTTCCGCATATTGTGTCTTTTCTTGGCTACCATTTATTCTGTAACATAGTATCAGGTAACCCTTAGGGAAATTAGATTAGATGCTTATCAGCACTAACCACTTCAGGTACAGTGATTTTATGCTTTTTTTTTTTTTTCCCATATCAGTGGACAAATATACTGAAGTTGGAAGATTAATTTCTGAGATTGTGAAATGGGAGTGCCAGGCAGTAGAGTAACTTTATAACAAAGTATATGTTCTAAAAGAAATGCACTGATTTTAATCTATTTTCCCCAAAATTAAACTGTGTTATTAAGTTGAATGAAAAGTAGTTATGATGTTTAATTGCCACAGAGCACATCCTGGACCCAAAATGCCAATATCACCTCTGCTCTGCGTAGCTCACTCCCTCAGGTCGCTCTCTTTACACCTTTTTGCAAATGAACCAGTCCTCAGAGGAACCGGACGACGACGTGCTTGGTGGCTATTAAAATCGAATTGCTCTGGTGAAAAGGTAAGGTTGGCAGTTTTAAAGCAGATGCTGTGCGAAGGTTACATTGGATCATTTCTGACATGACGGTCCATTACTACATCCTTCAAGCACATATCTGAATGACTATTTCCCTTTGCCAGTTGTATTCATTCAGGACTTTAGCTGATCCATCACTGGCGTCAGCATCGAGCGTCTTTCGTGTAAGGCATTGATCAGTTTCACATTCTTGAGAAGAAAAAAAAAAAAAAAAAAAAGGTCAAAGCAGCGAGTGTGGGAGTATTTTGAGTCAAAACTGGTGGAATTTCTCATGAATTGGTGCTGAGGCTGCACATCAATGGAGCGAGCCTGATGGCATTTCAGGAGTTTTGTAATAAAAGTTGACACTGGTTTACAGCGGGCCGTGGTGTGTTAGTAGCTTTTAGGTTTTGTAAGGTATGATGTAGTGCTTTAAAACAGTGATGGGGAGAATCATGCTGGCTTTAAAAGGATAATGACAACATAAAACACTTGAAAACGACAGTTAAAGGATTTTTTTTTTCTTCCTTTTGGTACAATCTTTGAAGCTACTTCGGCTGTCGCACGTCGCACAAAAAAAATAGGTACAATCCTCCTCGAGATCATTTTTTCGCGTACCGATCGCTCTACAGTTGACACTACTGTCTGTAAGTTATCACCATAAAATGATATATTACACATGTCGCTATACATATTTCTACATCCTCTCTAAAGCAGTGGGTAAAGTGTTCAGTCCAGTGTCGATGGAGCAATTCTCTGTCATTGAAGGGGTCTCAGGCTGCAACTAGATTCACAGCCACTAGAGGGCGACGGCGCCTCTCGCTGGTGCTGGCTCTCCTCCTGTTCAGGCTCATCAGACAGAAAGCTGGGGAACGTCTGTGCTCTCGGGATGAAAGTCATCATCAGGCCCGTTCCTTTGAGAGGGAGAAAGAAAAGCTTCAAGTGAGCACTTTTTTTTTTCTCTCTATTTCCTCTTCTTTGTTAAGAGGAGTAAAATTAGCCGATCTGCTTCATTTATCTGGAACTCCACTGCAACACAGTATTGTTTCTTAAACTATATAGTCATAGTGCAACTGTTGCTTAGCTACTGTCCATGGAAATATCTTTATGGAGATTAAAGAACGACGCTTCTCAATTTTGCTAAAACAATCTTTTAAAGCCCTTTGATGAAGGTGAAGGTCCTTTTCAGATATACAAAATCTATAAACCCTAACAGGTATAATAGTAACAGATGTGACATAAAAGCAACCTTTCATCTCAGATAAACAACTTCATTCGGCCCTCTCATCCTCCTCGACTGCTGTCGTCTCTCTCTGTCCCCTGCCATCTCCCTCTCCACCTTAATTTAAATTAACTGGCCCAATTTGTTGTGCAGTTTGTATTGGTAAAATGCACTGAAAGTGAGTAATGGATACTTGTGGGTGGAGTGCTGTTCTTGTGCAACCGCGGGGCCATTAATAATATATTAGAATGCGGTTTGGAGACGTGCACACGGAGGTAGGTTGGGGATAAAGTGGCTGGCAAGCTGCTGATCATGCACCAAACAAGGAGGAAGTGGCCAATGATCAATATTGCAGGAGGTGCGAAACCTAACACAACGCTGTAATCAACTCTAACCTACAGCATACACGGGGCCAGCTAACATAGCCAGCTGGGAGAAGTTGCTGCTGTCAATATTTTTCAGGCATTTCAGATTCACCTATGCAGGCTAATTGAAATTTGATTAACAAATTAAAATTTGATTGTTTTTTTTAATATTCCCAAGGGGCATGGATAAAGTCGTGATTCTTACAACTGTTATTGGTGCTGAAATGCTTCTTAGCAGATATGACTTTAAGCTGTGCGAACCATTTGTTATACAGAGAACACACACATACCAGAACCCACGCACACAGCCAGCAGCACCAGATATCATGGCACCCAAAGGGAACTGGGATCAGACACACTGCCACTTCACCACAACGCGGAATATAAAACATGACCCAGTCAACCTGGCAATCAATGTCAATTGTGAGCGTACATCAGTACCACAGAGACAGAAGTCTTGTTTTAAAAAATGGAGGCATGTAAATAAGAAAAGATGCACAAGTTAAAGAAAGATACTGAGAAGGGAAAACACAGAAAAGGCATTTTTTCCTGTGCGAGTTCAGGGAACAGCTTGCAGGAGGAAGCACAGAGGGGCCTGTGTGGGTGTGAGGATGAGACCAACACAGCATCAGCCATAACAGGTGAGTCATACATACACACCTCTGTCTGCTAGTCTTTCCTTTCCACCACTCCCTGAAATGAAGGAAAAGAATAGCATAAGGCTCTAGCTTAAGGATTTAAATGTAACAGTGTCCGTGCTGTAGGAAAAGGGGGGAAAAAAACCCCACTGCAAGTTTTAAAATGAGGGGGTGGAGGGGGGTGCACTTTGTCTTTCCTCAGCGTTGTACTTAATAGATTGCTGCAACGACTGGTGCGCAACCAGGCATATCCTTTTCACATCTTTGCCAAGACAATCCTTCTCCTCAACCAAGGCCAATTTAGACTGGGTGAGGGAAAAAAAAGGTGGGGGGCGGCAGGGAGCCCAGAGCAGACAGAGAGGGCAAAGTGGATCTCATCATCTCCTCAGTGGTAAACAGTGGTGTTTGTTGTGCGGTGCCAGACCCCTGACGAGAGCCACGCTTTCGTAAAGCAGACACTCTTACAAGATAAATAAATAAAATAATAATAATAAAAAGCACTGAGAGCGATGATGGTGTCAGCATCTCCTCTCTTCGTCTATCCCTGTGAGAAGCAGACAGTGATTTGTCAGTGCCTTTTCATTACCAGGGAAGGTCATGTCATTCTATCTGGCCTGGGGTGGCAGCTGCTGGGCCGGAGCAGACAGTACAGGCAGGGGAGGGCCCTCTCACACACTGACAGAATAGCAGAGCCGGATACAGAGGCAGCTATTCACGTGTGTGTGGACACACGCATGCACCTTTCTCCACCTTCTTTCCTTAAAGTGCAACAACGCAGATGGCATCCTAGAAACAGCTGTAACCAGAGAAACCCGGGCTGAACGTACCACAAACATGCACGGCTGCGTCTCCTGGGCAGTAAAAAGCCGCTGGGGTAACGACAGGCTGTAAGTGATAAAATATCAATGTGATCCAGCCTAGAGGCTAGGTCGCTAACTTCAGCTTTGATTCATATAATGTGCGGTGACGTCCACCAAGAAGAAAGAAACTAACTTTTACCTGCAATAAATTTTTCATGGGGTTCAGTTTTTGCATTTACTATACATCTACAATACTTCATGTTGCCTGTCGCAGATAAGACGGGGTTATCGTCTTGTCCCTTTGATACTTGCTACCTCTCGGAAAAAAATCCCCTCGCATCGCATCCGGCCGATCAAACTGGGTACAGCTCTCTATTTCATTAGAATTGCTAATGCTACATCACTAAACTACAGAGCACAATAAAATGCAGGCGTGAGAGAGAGAAAGACGGCGTGCAGGCGAAACATGCGCACGCACACAAAAATGGGAACACGCCAAAACACAAGCATCCCCGTCCCTTTCCTTCCCAGTATTAGGGTTGGTAATTGAACCATTTCCGACAGGTGTGGCGCCTCGCTTTTTTTCAACTCGGAAACTTTAAAGTGCACTTCCTCTGCATCAGCAAACTCGGAGGACACGGCAGTTTCACCGAAATCCAAAAGAGTGAATAACATTAGAGTAAAGAGAGTAAACCAGCGGTATAAACCATAACCTGTCTCAGTATGACGTATCTTGTGAAGATGAAAACACCAATCTAAGGTCATATTTAAAAAAGCTGAATGCTTTGATGGGGCTGGATTTAGTTGAAAACGGATGAAAAGCTCTCTTTCCTTTTAAACAAGATGCATTTTACCATTATCTTTGTCAGTTAAAGCAAACAAGGCTTTTGGGATGTGTTTTTGAGACAATTCCAGCTCAGTAAAAAGCAGATGTTAAATATATTTGAATAAAAAAGTGACACTACTTTTACTGCCAAGTCCACACATTTACTGACACAAAGAAATAAACAAATAGGTGAATAAACCTCAGCGGGGGGGGGGGGGGGGGGGAACTGTGTTCCTTAATTATTCCACCGGACCCGCAGGGTATTTGAAAGCAGCCCGAGCATGACTCAGCAAATTGACTGTGCTGATTGGATATTCATCATGCACAGAGTGATACAGCCAGGAAGCAGACACAGCCAGCTGTATCATGGTCCAAGAATCTGACTTCCTACCTATATTAGGATCCAAATTATTATTCTGGGAGCTAATAGCATAATTATTAAAAAAAAAGAAAAACTCACAACCTGCAGCCATGTCTACTGAGGGTGTTTAAATCTGTCTGTGTACTGAAAGACAGACTGTTTTGAGCTTCTAAGATATTTTTAGGCACCGATTTCAACTTAGTCTGATTTTTAAAAATATTGTTAATTAACAGTGATAACTACATAATGAGTCAGCTGCAATCTGGGAACCCATTGGCTATTGTCTGATGACTCAGTCCCTTGGAACGAGTGCCAGCATTTCAGAGCTTCCGGTGTAGCCAGCAGATATCACGGCCAAGATATCTCGTCCATTGTTCATGAACGCAGATAATTCTTAAAAAAAAAAAAAAGCAAGAAACCCCCCAAAGGTTTCAAGATGTTATTATGGAAAATTGAACTGTTGCTTTGCTCTTCTGCATTCAGGGAAACAACAGGGTTGGTTCCTTGCATGCAATCAGAGTCTGATTACATGTTATATATATGGATCATAAATCGTGTTCTGTATTTTGCATATTCATATTCAAACCTTTGTTTATAAAGACGCAACCAAGCTAAGCTGTGTGTTTAGCTGTTGAATAGATGGTTGAAAACAGATTACTCAAAGTAGTGGATGCCATGTCCGCTGCAGTGGCCTCTTTTAGTAAGAATTTTGTTAACAAATCAAAGACAGTTTTGTTCTGATCCCCCCATGAATGGATTTGGTGGCTCTGTAATCCTGTTGTGGGGCATTTTTCCAGCATGGTTTCTTCCAGGGGTCTCAAATCTGGAGTTCTTGTGCCCATCTCCATTTCTCTGATACGACTATGGTACCGAAGAACAGAATTTCTAAAAACATTTTCCTTTAATTCATCATCACTTAAAATGGTTCTTTCAATGGGAAAAAAAAAATGTGGATGTGGTCATGGAGGAAAACAGATGATTTATCAGTGGACAGACCTGTTTCCTTTACTGCTGCTGCTTATGCCTGAATTACACTCTATATATAGAGCCTATGATGTAGTCTACACCAGTGTCCACTGGTATCACCGCTTTTATACCTGTCGTCGATAGCAACATGTGGTTACATTTCTTGCTAGGTTTATATTTGGTCAAAGCGTGGAGTTTAAAGAGGGCATGCCTACGGCACAGATCTAACAAGGACATAAAAAAACGATTACCAGCACGCTTTATCAGGAACTAGAATTTAAACTAAACTGAAACCGGCCTTTTTATCATCACTTTTTCTATTCGACTGCTATATGTTACAAAAGTACAGGCTAGTTTTAATTTGATTCACTGGGACAAAGAGTGCAGTGACTGTTTTTTTTTTTTTTTTTTTAAAAGTGCTCAACATGTTAATAAATATTTTTTCCTGCACTTCAAAGTTTTTCCAGTTTTATTAGTAAAAAACTCTTTTTTTGGTAAAATGATTTCATAGATAACAAATGACAAATTAAAGTTCCAAATAATCATAAATATCCCACTGGATGTGGTAAAGATTTAAATTATTTATCCCTGAATTATGGTTTGCAGCTTCATTCAGATTTTGGGGGTCAACAGTCGCTCCAAAATGTGTCTTGAGAGTAAATATTTTCAAGAGAGAAGGGTCAGTGCATCAAATCATTATGAAGCTGCTAAGCTTGAACACATTTATACCCAGCTATGTAGAGAGTGGACAGCAGGTGTGATGAGCATAAAGATGTTATGGCTTCACAGTTATCAGATCTTAATCCAGCTGAACATTTACGGGCGATTCAGGAAAAATGATGTTCATTCCTCCAGCTGACTTCCAGAGACCTTCATGAGAGTCAGCGGGTCACCTAACAAATTACTTATACACTGTATGTTGATTTTTCCTTTAATTTGTTACCTGGCTGTAGCAATCAATTGTTAAAACCAGTTGAACAAATTTGGAACATGTCAATGAAAGGATGCTTTGACCTCCAGGGAGGTGCAGGCCTGCCAATAAGGAATCAATGCAATTAATGTGCGAGGCCGTCCTCATCCATGTCTTACAGCCATGTTAAGAGAATCGCCACCCCACCCCGTCAGACATCCCAAACATCCCATGTCGCAACAGGACTTAAACTCCCGTCACTCCCCAGAACAACCTTGTTGTCCTCTTCGCCTGACGAGACCTCAAACGTCCTCAAACACACTGATGCATTCAATTTATTCATGGAAAGGGTGGAGAGATAATAGCAAAGCAGAATGTGCACGAGCAGGAGAAGGTGGAGGGTTGTTCCAAACGTGGACCGACATGCAGAGAAAGTGTGGGAGGACCAGTGGATATGCCAAGGTGATGGATGAGAGAGAAGCTCCTCTGCTCACCAGAGTTTGGAGAGGAAGAGTTTAAAAGGAGACTTTACAGTGACTGAGCTTATAAATAATGACCCCAAGGTGGAAGCTTCTCCGTTTAGTGTATATGAGTAAAAACATGTTGATGTTTGGAATGGAAGACTTGCGTTTTGCTTTTAAGCTTATCGGCCACAATTAAATGATAATGAAAAAAAGAGAAAAAAAAAAAACACCCCAGCCTTAGCTTTTCAAAAGAAAATTATGACGTCAGAGCGACTTTCATCTTAGCCTGGCTTTCTGTTTAGCTCTATCAGTGAAAGCCAAAAGGCCCATAATCCTCAGATAAGTCTACTAATCAACTAATACCACGGACAGAGCATAATCGCATCAGCTCACTAATCACCTTTCTGCCTCTGGTCTACATCTAGACATTAAACACACACACATACACACACTCTCTTACTCCTTCTGAAGTATACGTGTACATTAAGTGCACACAGAGGACAAACAGGGCTGAGCTTGGACGCATACGGACCACCCGCTGCATTATTAATGCACTCGGTTCGAGACGCTCTCGCTTACTCGCACACGTGCGCAAACACGAATGTGCTTTCTTTCACAAATCATTCTTGTCTTTTATACTGTAATTTAGATATGCTTGTGCGTCTCTGCTTTTAGTTATCAAAGAAAAAAGACATCCTCAGAGAGCTCAGAACATCAGTCAAATTCTTAGGAGGGTGTGAACGGGGATGGAAATCAAGAACAGGTTCCAAATAGTCAAATCCACCGGAAACCTCCAAGCTCGCCGATTCCTTTTTAATCAATGCCGCCGTGTTTTTCCGACAGCTGCGCATCCCAAAACAGTCACGTCAAACTCGTGGCAATGGAGTGAGTCACAAAGCTTTTTTTTTCCTGCTGTGTTTCTAGACTGAGATAACACAACAGTTGGGTTGACACTGAAAACCTGCGTAGGCCTATTTTTCTTTTTTTTTTTTTTTTCCAAGCACAGAATATTGAACAGGAATCAACTGAGAATGGGTGAATAATCAGATCCATATGTAGAATCAATCGAGTGTTCTCAATATTCAGGTGTGAGCCGCTCTCCTGGGCGTATGTGCACTGGGTTACATTTTAGCCTGTAGTAGATTTGCTTTAATGTTTGTACTGCATCGCCCAGCTTCTTCTTCTCCCGAGCCTCAGCTGGTCAGCCAGCCTGACATTATCCTGGAGGATACCTTCACAAACTCGAGAATTCATTTTCCGCACAATGACGGCGAGCCGTCCAATCCCCGAGGCGACAAAGAAGATCCAAATCGCGATGCCCCCCTTTCGCTTCAGTTCACCTTTTGATGTTTTCATGTTGGCATGCAGGGCCTTTTCATGCTATACATAGTGCAACGTGTTCTTCCCAAACAATTTAACCTTAGTTTAATTAGCACACAAAAGATTTTTCAGGTGCAGTACAGCATGAAGGAGCTTTGTGGCAACTTAAGGTGTGCAGTGATGTTCTTTTTTAAGCAACTTGCTCTGTTGCGTTCTGCCAAGGACACCGGGCTCCGTGCAGTCTTTCCGCTTGATTTGCATACGGCAGATTCACAAAGTGGAACAGAGATGTTAACCTAAAGCCTTTTTTGGGCTTCTTTTTTTAAGTCTCTGAGCTTTTGAAGTTATCTATTTAGGCATCCACTTCTAGAGAGAAGCTAAAGAGCTAAATTATATCCATTTGTACTGACTTTGTTTGAGTGGAAGAAAGAAGATAACTTTGTAACATTCCCCAGCTTCATAAAAAAATTTGCTATTTAAGATCAAAAGTCTCTAATATCCCTGATTCACACCATATATCATGTTTCATTGATTTCACTCCTGAATCCAATTAGCTTTAGCTGATGCCATTATCCTAAGGGTGCACATTCTCTTTACAACCTAGTCTCATTTATGTATTAGATACGGACAAGAACAATAGCGCGCAGGCAATTCGTGATTATGTGATAAAAAATAATTTGTGTCATTAAGAAAACAGGAAGAGTCTCAGCTCCCAGCTCAGACTCAGGAGACAGAAACTCCTAGCTCGACTTGTAAGTTGTTGTTTAAGACAAAAGGACATGCTTTGAGATGAATATGGTTGTGAATTTCCTCTAGATTTGAAAATAAATAAATACATTTATTCATAGCTTAGATTATGATCTGACTACCTTAAGACAAATTTGAACCTAAATCTGGATATTTTCCATTATTGTTGGCTAATTTGTCTGTATGATTAAACTCAACAGGAGCCTAACATTTTACCAAAGATCTTAATAGCAAAGCGGAGAGAGCTCACCCGCTTGTGTTGAGTTTGTGACTATAAACGTTGGTGCTTACACAGAGTGGAACTCATCTGCTTTCATTTTCTTGAACTCAAGCTTATCAGATGTGCATCAGATAAGGCTGAGTTTGCATGCCAGACATGAGATAAATGCAACTACCAGCCAATGCACGAGACACAAACAGTAATTTCTTAAAAAAGTACATATTTGTAAAAGTATATAGTGCTGAAATACACAGAGGTAAAAGCTAAAGCCATAACTGTCGTGTAATCCTCATTAGCAGTTTTTCAGTCTTGCCGGCGAGCCAAAACCCCAACCCGTGCATATGACAATTAGTGACTTCTTGTTTGTACCTTGGTAGCTGTACAGATCCCCCACGCTGGTCTGACGCGTGATGTGCTGCCAGTAGGCGCTGCGTGGCAGGGAGATGGACTTAGTTAGCGTCTCTCTGGAGTGGCTCTGGAACAGACAGAGAACGCATACGGTGTCTCTCACTTTTCTGTCACTCTCAGTCAGTCGCTCACAACAGGTGATATTGCTCTGCATAGTCAGTAAACAAACAGCATGGGTAATACAGCATATTAGAGACTGAATGGCATGTTTCCGCTATGAATGGCTGCGTGATGGGTGAGATGAACACTCGTTCGGGGTCCCCGTGTTGTTTTGCCAGGGAATGATGAGTTTTATATTTTTGTGTTCAACGTGAAACCAAAGACTCCCGTCTAGAAAAAGCAGCTTGAAATACATTAAGAGTTGAAAAAAATATGGATTTACCCAGCAGTCAACATGCCATTTCCCCCATTCTGCTACATGAGCGGTCAGTTTTCTGTTGCTGAGCGTACATTTTATAGAGCTAAGGGTAGCTGCATTTGGAAAAGTTCCCAAATGGTGGGGTCCAGGAGCATGACCATATGGTCAAGGCTCATCAAACACTAGGCAGGCCTACATAAATAAAGAATGCAGACGATAGCGGGGAGGATGGGAGGAAGGAAGAAACGCACGGGATGATGTTGTGGTGGAAGGAGGAAACCGAGGCCAAGACGGCGGGGTGTCAGAGGGCTCCTGGTCCAAAGCGGCAATACAGTACCTAGAGAGAAATGTGTGTTGTGTGTGTGAAAATCATGACCTATTGCCTGCTTTCTGCAAAAAGCCTCAATGAAATGCTCCTCAGATCAGCCTCAAACAGGCAGGGAAAGAGCTGCAGAAATACCAGAGGAAGAAAGGTGTTTTATTAAATTACAGTAATATGTGTCTAAGTGTGTGCACAGATGGAGTCTTTGTGTTTCTTCTGGCATCAATTTCAGCAGGATGCTTTGACTACAGAAAGCGAAGCTCACTATGTTAGTGATACATAATTATTTCGACAACAACTTCATGTTGATACCAGCATTGATTATTAGCCGCTTGTTATGCTGGCGGTACAAGAAGGCAGTTGTCGGGCTTATCAAGTGTGGCTGGTGGATATAAGATAAACAACGGAAGAGAGAGAGAAAAAAAAAGAAGCATAAATGTACCTGGGAGCTCTTCTCCATCTCCTCCATCATCCTCTCATGCTGCTGGGCAATGGCCAGCGTGGCCGAGTGGACCCGCTGGTAGATCATCTCCCCCTCCCGCGTCTGGAACGTGAACAAACCCTCTCCTGTGTCACACATCCTGCGCCAGGAACACACACACAGAGACCCACTTTGATCGCGCTCACGCTCAGATTGCTGATCTACAAATATGCATGGCTGACTGTTCAGTTACAGAGAGAGAGACACTATAATAGCCCGCTGGAGTCAAACACATAAACACATGCGTGAGTAGATACAGTACACAAACACAGACACACGCTCACAGAGGCACCTGTCACATCGTCGCCTGAAGGGCTCTGTGGCAAATGCTGATATCCTGGGATGTTTCGGCTATCCGAAGTTGCTTTGTTGAAGTTTTTATAACCTTTCCAAAACTAAGTTTTTCACTCCCACTGCTAACATTTCAATCACACGTAAGACAACAGCAGGCATGAAATATTTGCATGCACGTACGCACACACGCACCTTCCGGACTCGAAAGTGAACCAGGTGGAGTCTCTGCCGTATCTGCGCAAGGAGCTGAGGGGCCACATGACGAGTTTGAGGCGAGCGTTGTGAATGTCCCACAGATAGATGTTTTCATGAGTGATCTGCATGGTGCACTCCCCGTAGATGTCCAGGTTGGGGGTGGGCATTAGGTACACGTTGAAGCGTTCTGAAACAGTTCACAGCAGACTTACTTGAAGGTGGGATCCCACAGCGTAGAGTGCGGTTTAACTGAGCGTAGATGTGGGTTGTGTCATTCGCAACAGCAAATGGTGCTTTAGAGGGTGGATAAAATATAAGCCACATGAGGTGACTAGTCGGGGGCTGCGGTTTTGTTTAAATTTTAAAAAGGTTATGAATTATTATTGAAATATTGCAAGGTTACTGAACATGGCTTCTATCGCAGAAGTAGAGAAAAACTACGATGCAGAAGGCATTTTAAGCAGTACTTTACTGACTTCAACTGCAGTGGGTCTAACCGGCCATCCAGTGAGCTGCACCGGAATCAGTGAGCCAGATCTGCCCATTCATATTAAAGCATTTCTCTGAGGCAGGCAGACAGAGAGAGTCAGAGAGACAGTGTGTGTGTGTGTGTGTGTGTGTGTGGGGGGGGGGGGAGTCCTCCATGATCTAAATTAGTTCTCACTAATTACACTTAATGATTCAAAATAAGCCATGAGTCTGCAGTGGATAGAGAATGGCAGTGTCATGGTGTGGCGTATTTTTAGGGACAGTGAAAATGAACTCTGATCTAATTATCAGCCCCTGCTGTTTGGGGAGGGCTACTAATTGAAATTGCAGGCTAAAGCCTTTTGTTTCATTCACTCAAAGAGGCAGCGGAGAGGTACGAGTTCAGTTAATCTCCATAACACTTTGCTGAAAGCTTTGTAGGAGCAACAAACAGCAGGATTTCTGCCACAGCTGAAGAGAGAGCGAGTGTTACAGTTCAACTGGCTCCCCACTCCCGGCACAGTCAAAACGTTTCGTATTGATACCGTAAACGAATGAAGCCAAGTTCATGTTGAGGAGTACAATTTCACTCTGCAGCCGCAACGGGATGTAATGGGTCGAAATGACGGCAGGTTCTTTTCAATTCCTCGCCCCCTTTTTTCGACTTTAAACTGCTCGTTTTTGCCTGTTGCCTTTTCGATTTCCTCCGCGACTTTACAAATTACACAGGGAATGAGTTCCACTGTGATAGCAGAGCCCTGTTGTCTCCTCTCTTTTCCATTTTCATTTCCTGTAAGTGGAATATGTGGGGAGGCACATTTTTTTCACATGGCTTTAGGAGCCATAATCTCATCCATCTCTGTGACAAGCTTCATTATGAGGGAAGCCAGTGATGCACAGCACTTCTCATTAGGCCTGGAACAGAACCCCGGCCGCAGCCTGTGACTGACCTGTGCTCGCACACACACACACACACACACACACACACACACGCACACACACACACACGCACACACACACACACACACACACACACCCAAACATTCTTCTGAAGTCTTAAGTTGAACCCTTGTGTGTGCTAATGTAAGTATGGGCTGTAACATGGGACATCGAATCAGGTATTGGCAAAAAAAAGAAAAAAAGAAAACGGCCATTATTAGTCCGGCCTAATTGGACAGCGGCTGTTCTCCATTCACCTAACCCTCTGAGGTTTTAGTTGCTTTAACACATAAAGGCCTGGACTGCATCAGCTAACTGCTCGGTGGCAGGCTGAGTGAGCGAGATTGACCCTGAATGGCTGTCTGTGTTAGCCCCGTGTTAGCAGGGACTAATTGGGCACTCACCGTTCTGCTCCCGCTGCACCCCCGCTGCTAACAGGTCTGGCTCTCCCAGGCTGATGTCATTGAGACGGCTGCCCAGGCACTCCATGCACAGCAGCTTACACCATTCCTCTGCATCCAGCTCTGCACACAGCAGCACAGCATAAAGGAATGTCCACCATTAACCACACACATACACGACAACACATGCTGTACATGTTACACATACGAAATAAACCATCCATGGAATTTCAGGAGTAATGCGTTACATGCACAAGGCAACAGTACAGCAAACAGTGAAAGGACTGGGGGGCGGGGGGAGGGATCAGTCTGATTGATTTGGTGCAGATTAAAAAAGGCAGTGGATTCTGTCCAGATGAAGACGGGGTTTCTCCTCCATTATCTGCCAATACTCAGCTCTAAGGCTATAAAATATAAGTAGCACAGCTAAAACAATATGGCCAGAGTAAATCTGAAACTAGTGATAATCTACTCAGGTAATCAATAAGCTATTTCCCCAAATTGGAGAAGGAGTTTTGCTTGTTAGCTGGAAAGGAAATACATGAATTCAACATTTTTTTTTTAAAAGTTTTATACTCTCTTTCCCTTCAGACATAGTTAGGGTGGATGTTTCCACCACGATAAGCAATCAAGCATATAACCTGGCTATAGAGTCATATTTAGTGTAGAAAGGCAGTTTACAATCATTTTGCATTTTCCAAAATAAGGTTGTCAAAATTAGCATGAATGTGCAACACATCAGATGGCTTTTACTTTGAAGAGGCTAATGGACCGCCCTGCAGTGCCTCTGATTGGGTTGTGTTTAGCAGGTTAAGTGGATGCATGACTCACAAGGAACAATAATTGGCTGGAGGAGTGAATCAGAGACGCAGCAGGTCCAGAGCCACAGAGTAAATGACTTTTTCCCTCGTGGTATTTTAATTTCCACTAAAGGAATAATTGCTGCTTTTTGTTCCATTTCATTGCAACATGCAACATTCATCTTCTATATTCCTACATAAACAGTCCTTTAAAGTGCAAAATGTTTGGATTTGATTGAAATGCAACTCCAGGATCTCGTCTCTCTTTACAAGTGTGCACATGAGCACCTTAGTAACGTGACATTATTATTTTTTCCAAGCCCTTGTTACTCCCTCTCTCAATGAGAAATTAAGAATGTATCCAAAATGCTGAAGTTAAGATTTGAGGGCTCTTTTTTTTACCATTTCTTTTTTATTTCATTCCTACAGAAAGCAAATTAAGGTACCGCTTTAAGTGCCGCTGAGGTTTTACACAGAATCATCTGATCCAATAACTCCCTGAAATGCTGTAATGAGGTGAGCTAACCAGCTGTATTCATATTTAATGTATAGGTGGTATTAATAGTCTCCAAAGGTGCCTTAGCAGGACACCTTTGGAGGCACACGGGGTTACGAGCCTTGTGTTGGGGCTTTAACTTCCAAATTTATGTTTAGTAACATAGAGCCACAGTGAATGAGCATTGTTGGCTAATTTTGAGAAATTTGGACAATTAGGACAATTATTGTTTCCTTCCAAAACAACAATCTTGGATTAAGGAAATGAGCTGCGTGGAAGAAGTTGCGCCTGCTACGGATGAAAGCCGGAAACGAAGCAGAACATTTATTGTGAGACAGATTTTTTAATTTAAGGCTAAGTGGAAACAAATGATTTCATGAATCAAATCTGGAAGTCTGTGTGGCAGTGTGTTACGTGTGAATACCAATTTTCCTTCCTGTTAAGTCAGAAAAATTGTGTTTACAGTGCAGAAGATTTCCAATTGTCTTACATGAACGTTTGGTGAAAGTCACTGAAGTGCGAAATGAGGCAAACGCCAGAGTTGTTTATCTTTCTGAAGCTCCCTGGCCCTGGAGAGCACTGGGATTTGTAACTATGGCCACTCATGTGTACAGAGACACATGTGCAAGTGTGGGAATTCTACCATGTTTCTGTGTTTGCTTACGAAAAAAATCCTCATGCACTCGTGTAAAATGCGAGAGAGCATTGGCGTGTCTTCCTGGCGTATTTGCCGCCATTGCAAGACAACCTGTTTGTCAGCTCAGCTCTGACAAGCATTGTCAATGGGACAGATCTACATTACTCTGCAGGGTGAAGGAAAGGTCTGCTGCTGCCTGGAGCGCTTCATTCACACATACAAAAAAGCGAAACTTTGGAGCCACACATTTACAGGCAGCACCAGCAGCTCTGAATTTGAGCTCTTTCCTCATGCCTCCCCAGATTCAGCTTTTCTCATTCAGTTGCCATGGCCTTCTTGGCCTCTAAACTCCCACACTTTTTAAGGCCAGTGAGTGGAAAATCAGCTAAGCAAACAGTTCATCAGCACAGAGGCAACCTCGCAACTCCATGTGCCATGCATGAAGAGATGTTGCGGGAGGATGTCTCAGTGTGGAGGTGTGCTGTGGAAAAGGATGGATGTGCTGGCAAGATGAAGCTGGAGTGACAGTATATGTGAGAACCAAATCAAAAGACAGTCGAGCTTTCTTTGTATTTCCTGTTTCGGGAGAAGGTGCCGTTATCCAGACAAATGCAAAATGTATATCCACTTGTATACGTGCTGTCAGGCCCCATTCGGCTGTGGAATTTAAAGAGTTGGCACACTTGACAGGATTCTCATCTCTTCAGGTCATGCTCATCTCTCCTTATGTGCATATTTGTCAGATGCACCCAAAGCTGTCAGGAATTTTAAATGATTTTTCCTTTGTTCCATCCCGTGTTTCCTCAACAGCACACCAAACAACACGGTACTGCTTAGATGGAGGCATAAAATGGTTATTTTTAAAAAACTAAAATATCAAGAGAGCTTCATGAGACCTAAATATCTGCTTTTTCTCTTTGCTTTTAAAAAAAACAGTGAACATCCAATTATTGGCACATTTGTATGAATGCCTTAAGAAATGACTGCACTTTAAAAATGCCAGTTTTTAAATCCATACACTCACTGTTGTTGCACTGTAGAAAATAGGCAGCATGCCAAATTTAAATCTGATACAACCTGAACCTCTTATTTACAGGATGCCACATTTTTGCTAATTTCCACAAATTTAACACTTGTGGATATCATGTGATGCAAGGGAAATGAAGGATATCAGATGTGGAAGGTTGATGGTCAAAAAAGGGGAAAAAAGACACTCATACGGTGGGGTGAGAGGACTGATCCAGCAGAGGAGAGAGTTAAGATATGAGTTCACAACTCTCCATGTCATATGCGAATATTTCCAAATGCACACCTGCAAGAGTGGAGTTAAGATGTTAAGTAAGGTGCATCCACCTTACCTAACCCTCTGCTTTCAGCTTTGCACAAAAAACACATCCGTGTGCAGATCCAGAGCCTTCTTTGCTGTCTATCCACGTATTAGAAACAATCGGTATTGTTATAGTCTATAATTGAGTTGAAACACGCCGCAAATTATGCCCGATATCAGTTTTCATACCTTCACTATGAAAATCAATATTTCGGAACAGATCCTCCCACTTCTTAATATAGCGGCAAATGAGCATCACTTGGCTAAACTCCAGTTCTCCGCTGCCTCCCTCATCTCACTCATTCTATTTGTCTTTCTCCTTCAACCTCTCACTTCTCACTCTCCTTCCACTTCTCGTCAAACTTTTCAAAAAAACCACGCCGCCAGTCCTCACCTTACACCTACCGGCGTATTTATAAGAAATGACACTTGAAATCGGTGCTGTCCTTGCTCCGAAGTGGCTAGAGAAAAAAAAAATAGTAATTTTGATTTTTACCTGATTCGCAGGCGAATGTCTTGGACGTGTCGTCACAGAAGATGATCGCCACAGCATGCTTTTTTGTCTCCCGTGGCATCCGGGTAATGTTCTTGATGTTATGGAGCTCAGTGATCTAAAAAGAGAGTGTGGCAGGAGGATATTGCCTTGAATGAACACAGCTACCAGCAGCAGCTGCAGCAGCATGGTTTAATTGCAGCCTTGCACAGCTTTGCTGAAATTGCAATAGCAGTTAGAGGCTTAGCATTAAAGGGGTGAATTAAAACAAAACAAAAAAGGGTGATGGGGGTGATCTTAAGGGATACATAAACAGAAGTAGTTATTCGGCTGATTACAAAAAATATCTTAAAACAGAAAGAAATCACACGCAGTGTCAGCTTCCTGCATCATAAAGCCTGCTGCAGCGTGATGTGTAAAATGTAAGTATGTTATTTATTTTAAAGGCTCCCCTATGAATAAACATGACCCGGTGCTCTTTCGGTATACACAGCACATCTATTGTTCATCTCCTCAAAGCTGCCCTTCCAGTCAATAGACAGGAGCGCGATCATAAGCATCTAAATCACTTTACCAGGAGATTGATTGAGCAAATGAAAAAAAGAGAAGATTACATTTAATTAAATATAAACCGCATTTACAGGCCATTTTGTTCAACAGTCTTCTCTGTGTTCACTCTGCCTAGTAGATAAGACCCATTACATTAGTGTAGTCCATTGTGTGCTAACTGTGGGCAGTTTGCCAGACTGTTGGGAATGAATTAGCTGGGCTCCCTGTATAGTACAGCTTGACTGTTAAAAGTTAAGGGACCAGACCTTAGACACACACAGGATATGTGGACTTGAGATTTCTGTTTGATAATATTAGATTTAATGCATTTGCCCCGAAATATTGAACTTCAACTGGAAATACAACAGATGAAGAAGTAAATCAGAGGCTACAATACTGAAAGATAAGAAGTGCTTTGTTTTTTGTCCCGTTTGTTTATTTTTCTTATCCCCTCTCAAAGATGGTATCTAAATATTTCATATGAGATACGGTATGAATTTGTCCTCGGGCAGGCAATTCATAACTGACACAAAGTAAGCGTCAACGCTGGGAATTTCTAAGCAGTGAATGTCACCAGCCTCTCATCTCTTTCTTTCCCTGTTTGTGTTTAGTGTGTAACTGCGCATGTTTTAGTCTTTATCTGTGTGATGCGTGTGTGAAATGAGAGATTTGGGTGCATTCCCAGCCTGAGGTGCTTTAGTCCAAGCATAGTGAATCATTTCTGATGAGACCTATTTCCTCTCCCATTCTTTCCTCTTCATCTTTATTCATGTTTAGCTTTCATGCATAGCAGACATGAGGTGCAAGAGAAATCTCATGTTTGGAAAACTGGAACCCAAGTCATACTAGTGGCTCAGTGTAGTCTAACTTGTATGCTAAATAAAAGGTACCATCTTCTCTCAGTAGATTAGCCTACTAGCATGCTCATGTTTGCTAATTAGCATGCAACGTAAAGAGCGGCTGAGGTTAAAGAGAATGCAATTAGGTTTGCAGGTATTTTGAAGTTGAACTGTGAACTAGATTTAACAGAATTCCATCTAACAGCAGTCGACATGGGGTTGAAAGCTAGTTTTACAAGTGCCAGTGATAGAGTAAAACAGCTGTTCTCCATCAAGTGGCTTCGTCTTCTAGCGGCTAACGATCTCTCCTGTTAAATCACAGTAAAGTACTGTTTATTGGTTTTCCAGCATGGAACTGTAATTTTACAGTGTTTCTGCTAGAATCTAAAGCAGCAGTTTCCTATTGTGAAAATAATAAACAATAAAGTAACCAATGTTGGCTGGCTGAATATATTACTGCTGGCTCTCTTTCTGCAGTGTCCAAAGTGAGATTATTAATGTAAACTGTATTGCAGTTGTACATTGCTCTAAAAAATAAATTCTTATTCTAAACATGTACTTGATCTTCAAGTCCTCATCCACCTGAATATACAGTACTGTGCAAAACAGGGAAGACTGTTAGTCATTTGAGCCACCCCTCATTTCTTTATATTTTGCTAGAAAAATGAACAACTGATGCTGTGATTTATTGAAACATTTGCAGCAAAATAAAAATATAAGACAAAAATAAGAGTTTATGCAGGTCTAACAAGCTTGACAGTCAATATTTGTTATGACCACCTTTGATCAACACAGTCTGAAACATTATTGTGATTTCTTTAGGTAGTCTTCAGAAATACCTCCTTGGGCTTTGAGGCTCTGCCTCTGGGGAGCCCAATCCATGACAGATAGTGTTCCCTTGTGTGTTTAGGTCAGCTTTTCTCATTTTTTACTCATTGTCAAGGACCCTTCTACAGAGACCACTTCTGATGAGACCTTGGGTAATAGTATATGGATCAACTGAAGGTCCAGAGCATCTCTCAGGTCCTGCGTCAGATCTTTACTCTATTTTTTTGCGGTTTCTTAAGGACAAGATTTTCAGTTCATCTTCTGTCAATAGATTTTTAGATCTGCCACTTCTTTTGTTGTCCTCTTGTCCACTTTCCCTACATTTTAAAAGAAAAAACTGCATGCCATGCTGACAAATATGCTAGGTTTTTAGCTAATAGCTCTTTGGAAAACAACTTGATGGTGTAAACATACAATTTTATCCCTTTCATAGCATGCTATGTGTTGCATTTTTCATAGTTTAAGCTAAAAAAAACCAAAACACCACCTTCAGATACCTTGGAGAACTAGTGCTCAAGACAAGAACGGCTGGCTCCTTGGAAGTAAAATATAAAGAAAGGATGTGTGGCCCAAGACATTTGACTACAAAAAGATCATCTTGTGGTATTTGCCTCCCTTCCCCATTTGCTATGCACAGGAGCTGAGATTCAACAATTTGACATCCGCCCTGATAACGGATGATTAAGCAAATCTTGATTATGGAGTTTCATAGCGAGCTTAAACTTTACGCCCTACCCACACATGCTACGGGGTTTTGTTCAGATGAGATCTGGTTCTGATTTAACAGACATAAAATATGAATTTAGTCATTCGGCTTTTGTATAAAAGTGCAACATAGTTTGTACAATAATTTTTGCTATATAGACCAAATTGGAGGAACAACCAGCTGCACTAGTGAGGCTCAGTCTGCTCAGCTCTCCCTGCTTTGCTGGTTAGTTCCACATCCATGTGTACAAATTAGGCATTTAGCTACAGCTCCATCATTTCATGTTAACTGCTCCTGTCAGGACCTCAGGAGAGCTCAGGAAATGTAGCACAAAGGAGAACAACTTTTCAGAGAGCTAAAAATATTCAGGGACTTTTTACTGCGTGGACCAGTGCTCCTCAGACAGCAAAAACTGCACAGGGAGAGGGAGACGAGTGGGAGAGAGAAGAGGGAATGGAGAAAGAAAGGGGAAAAAAAGCCAATCCCCTTTGTGTTGATTGTGTAAATCAGCCACCAGTGCAGCCTATTTCCCCCCAAAGCACTGCAGCGTTGAATGAAGCCCTCAGACGGGACCTTTCTTGATCTTTGTGGCGATGCATTACCAGGCGCACTGGTGCATGTGTGCACTCATCGCTCACTCCAGCACTGGGTGTATGAGATCCCTCTGGGAGGGGAGTTACAGCCACACAGGATGCCCCATGTGACAGCATGATGCAGTAGGCATAGAGATGTTTCATTCACAATACATGGCTGATACTGTAGCAGCAAAGCGAGCTAAGGAAATGGATCGAAACACCTACCTAGCTTGTATACAAGCTTTCTCAGACAGGAATGTGGAAAAAAATGTTAAATTCTACCAAAAATGAAAAATCTCACAGCTGACTCACAATCACAAGTAGTAAAGAGTACTAAATCTTCTCTCAAACATATCGCCTTATGAGAAACTGATGTCACAGTCCCCTATTATCTGCAGTTATCTCCCCTCATTATGATAAAACATAGTTCACAGTGCTACTCCTTTAACATCGTCTCCACTCACCATGATAATGAGCCATAATTGGAGTATTTCAAAAGGGCTTAAGAGGCAGGGAGTGAGATATTATACTCTGGATTATTACTTTCTGAAGGGAGGAAAAAGGCCCCAAAGGACAAGATAAAGTTACAAACTGTGTCTTAATAGATCCTTAACTTCATCATCTGAGGCCAATGGACAGAACTTAATACATCAAGATGAAAACAAGGCACAGTTGTGCACAACCATATTCCATAATCTTTTTATTCAGTGTAAAAAGCACCTTGTGAGTAATATACTCTTAAAAGATAAGCAGCAGATACTTTTCTTAGAAGTCGTGCTGGAAATTGAAAAAAATATACATATATCTTGAAAATCAGTTCACATGAGACTTTTACCAGAACATTTGTTTCTGTAGTTTTAAAATCCTCCTGTCCTCTTCAGAGGACAGTTCCTGACATCTCATTTTTACTGGGGGACCACTTCCATCAGATTTTATCAGCTGAAGCAAATTAATTCCACCAATTGGCCAACCTGCAAAATGAAACTCGGCTGCCGCCTTGTAATTGTGCTCTGCATGTCAATGTCATCAGCATTTAAACAGTACCTTAGGCTGCTACATGAGGAGTCACACAGCAGGTTTAATCTTCTTTTGGGATTCAAGAGGACAAAGATCGGACAAACTTTTAGTTTCAAGGTCCTCTAATGACCTTAAATTAGCCCACTGGGTGTTGCATATATGGTTTTCTATAGAGGCTACAGTTTCATCGACTCCAGTAGAGTCAAATACAAAGTGATGTCTAATGATTACATTAGACGAAAGGTCAGGGTGTTACTAAATCATCACGAATCATACTCTGGAGATTATGAATATTGATTCCTAATTTCACGGTAATGCGGTCACTACATGCTGCATTATCATGATCGACCAATGAACTGAGTGACATTGGCATCCTTAAACCTCACCACCCACAATGAGAATTTTCTCTCCAACACTGGGAATACCACAGCGTGGTACTGGTCCAGCACACAAAAAGTCAGCACTGTGTAAATAAATACAATGTAATATGTTACGTTGTTCAGAGTGACTATTGAGTACTTGTTTTGTTCATAATGTGTCATACAAAAGAACAGAAAAGAACACACTCATGGCCACATGCTACTTTGTTAGCGTGGAAGTGAGTGGAGGCCCAAAATTAGTTAAAGTGAACCGTTGTGTTTCCCAAGCCACAAGCCGGCAGCCTCAAAGAGGAAAGGATCAAAGCAGTAACGAGAAAGATTATGGAGATAAACATATTGGAAAACAATGTATCTAAAATGTGTTACATGAATCTGTTGCACCTGGTTTTGTTCAGTAAAATCTGTCAGGTAAAGGTGGAATCAGCAAAAAATGTTATCAGCAGGTCAAACTTGGAGGAAAATCAGAAACCTAATTCTGTTGAGAAAACTGCAATCGGTGCGTCTCTACAAAAATTATTTAAACATTATATGATGTTTTAAACATCTTCAGATTTAAAGAAAATCCTTTTTGAGCCACAGATAAGGCCACAGATTTTCATATGAAAAAGTAATCCTAATCCCCACAGCTAAGAAGATGGATTATTTATTTCATCTTTTAATCAGAAATGTTAAAATTCCCTGATCGATTTTAACATATTATTTTAGATATTTTGAACTCCTTGTCTTAACCTAAGACATTACACTGGGCTGGGAATATGAGGTTGTCATTTCATAGGGTGATGGACAGATTAATCAAGAAGTAACTGATAGATGATCAAAACTCGTATTAGTCACAGCCATAGGATCAAAATCACAATCAATTATGTTGATCTAGTACTCAATAATCATTTTATCTACTAAAGAAGACATCAAGACAAACAGTTAATTAAAAAGGAATGATGTTAGTGATGTTTTTGAGTCATTTGTTTACCTTGTGGAAGCTCCTGAAGTAGGCTGCCTTCTCATCTGGGTACTTCTCTAACCGCCGGGGTCCTTTACTCGAGGCTTTCTTGAACACCAGCCAACACCTCCGGAAGATCTGACAACAGACAACAAATATTATGGTAACTGCAGATATAAAACTACACCATCATATGAAAGTCAGACCAGAATAAAATCAACTAGATAGAAAAATTAGCAAGATGAGCTATCATCCTGGAATCAAAACATACTGTTAATGCCAAAAAAAATTCCCAAAACCAGCAAAACGTCCAAGCAAAGTGAATAAATATATTAGTGAAGCTGTGGATATTATATAAGGAAAAATAGATTGACCTCAGGGCTCATTCATCAAATTTAAAATTGGAAAGCGCTGACAAAAAATCGATAACACTGATCCTTACACTGATTGCTGAATACTTAACCACTATGAATTCTGGGAAATGTTATTTTATTTGAGAATGAAAGGATCAAAATGAGGTCAAACACCTCAACACAGTAGCACTTGTGGTATGAAGAACAACTTTAACCTGTGACCTTCGCTGGGGTCACTCCGAGTGAAAGGACCACACAGGTTGCTAGCAGTTTTTCCACTGCGTAAATTAAGATTTCACTTGGATCAGTGGCAACTCCAGTAAGTACATGCCTTGGATTTGTAATGTTGATATTTTATGGGCACAGAGGACATTCAGACATTGGACCTGCTACATTTAAGGACCTGTTATTCTCAATCCTCAAGCAAATTACCGATGAGATGCAGCATTGGGAAACATCTAATTAGCTTCATGTTGATGGTAAGATTATCTGCATTCCTCTGAAGAACAATATTTTAAATGCCCCTGAGCACTTTTTATGTCATAGCAATAAACATTCATGACGATCTATTGAAAAATATATGAAAAATATAATCCTGTAAAAATATATCTTCTTATTACTTGTTAAATAAGGGTATTCAACTTTCTGCATCAGATAAAGATGCTGAAATGTAGAGTAACAATAGTAGTATCTATCTAAAGTCATGCCAGACTACAGCAGCAAAACTGCGAGGTGTGCTGAGTTAAGCTAAAAGGCTGTTTATGAAATGAGTAGGAGGAATTTGTGAGTTGTTCTTCGAAAGGTTACATAATCTCACTGTAAACACTCCAAACCTGCTGCGCTGGGATTACGAAGGTGTGGTTTGGATCAGATTTATGACCGCCGGCAGAAAACAACATCCATCCAGCTGTCGTCAGATTCAGATTAAAATGTTGCTAAATCCTGTTGGGCGCACAGTTTGGTGACATAACCTTTTCACAGTAGAGCAGAGAGCAGATGGGGATAAAAGCAGATAAAAACTGTTAAATAACCAAGATAATTACTCATGGGGGGGAAATAATGGGAAAAGGTAATAATTTAAGAAATGAGTGTCCTGATGCCTAAGCTGTCAAAGGTGCTGTGCGGATAAATATGTGAGGGAAATGAAAATCAAATCAAAATGTTTTGGTGGAATGGAAAATCCTTTTTGAAATCCAAGATTCTGAATATTTTCATCCAATTATGAATAGATTTCCTCTGTGGTGCTCTGCTGTGCTTATTTATTTATTATCAATAAGCCAAATATGGCCTAAAACTGCCAGCGCTAAAGCTTTACTTTAGATTTTGTGCCTACACAAACACATATTGTTGCAGAACTTGAAATAGACAATAATGTATTCGAAACACTTCAAACTCAACAAATAACTTGTGTTCCTTAGAGTTTGCAAACTGCTGTTTAAGCATTGCAATTTTATAACTTAGTTTAAACTTGGTGTAATGTGATTGCAATTGCAGATAACTTTGGGCCAATATTCTCATGCAGAGACATGTACTGTGGCCCTCTCTGGTGTAGGCGATGACTGTGCATTATAGTGATTACTGGGGGTGGAGGGGGCTGAAAAGCAACAGTCATTATCTATGGAAGCTGGGACCTGGGATCTGACTACTAACCTTATATTTTCTCACTCCAAGAGGCTCTAAAAGTGTTTAACTATGATTTAAAAGTCTCATTTTGAGTTGGTTCCAATAATGGAAAGACTAAAGTTGTAGTAGTTCATCAGCTGTCATCAATAAGATAGAGAAGAAAGAAAGTCTTGGGTAAATAACTGTGTTTGAGGGAAAACAAAATAACTTAAAATGTATATATCGTCCTGATATTATGTGTCCTTGCTTTACTTGATGGGGGTTTTTTTATAATTATTTTTATATATTTTTTTGTTTAAACGTGCATCCATACTGCAGGCCATTTGCTTGGTGTTTATTCCTTGAAGCTAGCTGCTGGTTGCAACTAGATTGTCCAACTACATAGTGCATAGGTAACCCTCTATGGCAGAGGTGGCCAACTCCAGGCCTCGAGAGCCGGCGTCCTGCAGGTTTTAGATGCATCTAAAACACAGCTGGTAAATGTCTAAATTACCTCCTCAACATGTCCTGAAGTTCTCCAGAGGCCTGGTAATGAACTAATCATTTGATTCAGGTATGTTGACCCAGGGTGTTATCTAAAACCTGCAGGACTACAGCCCTTGAGGCCTGGAGTGGCCCACCCCTGAATTAGATTGTCCAACTAGATAGTGCATAGGTAACCCTCTCGGGCAGGGGTGACCAACTCCAGGCCTCGAGAGCCGGTGTTCTGGGAATCTATCCTCCCTCACAAACCATCCTACCCGTTGTTTCTGCGCGTACGCTGTGCATGCGCGTAACACAAACCCCAAATTTACATCATTTTTTTTAACCCATTGTGAATATTTCTTATGGTTAGGGTTTGGATTAGTCAAAAGTCAAATTATAATACAGGTAGGACGATTTGCCAGAGTAGGACGGTTTCTCGGAACACCAGCATCCTGCAGGTTTTAGATGCGTCCTTGATCCATCACAGCTGATTTAAATGCCTAAATTACCTCCTCAACATGTCTTGAAGTTCTCCAGAGGCCTGATTCAGGTGTGTTGACCCAGGGTGTTATCTAAAACCTGCAGGACACCGGCTCATGAGGCCTGGAGTTGGCCCTATGGTATTTACTGCCAGTCTGCACCTCAAGCAATGGTTCCATACGCATGAACTTAAGTGTCATCTCATTCATAATCCATAGGGTTTAATATGATGTCGTCCCATCCTTTGCAGATATAACAGCTTCATAAGGTTTAGGAGCATGTTTATTTGACCATAAACACATTCCTGACATGAAACTAATGTGAAGGCTACATAAGGTTTGGAGATCTGTGGTGAATGGCTCTGCAGAAAGTTGGTGACCTCTGCAAACTCTGTGATTTTACGTGGCCTACCACTTTATGACTGAGTTGCTATCATTCCCAGTCACCTCCACTTTGTTATAATACCACTAACAGCTGACTGTGGAATATTTAGTAGAGAGAACATTTCACGACTGAACTTGTTGCAATCATGGAACCACACTGGAATTCACAGAGGTCCTCAGAGCGACCCAGTCTTTCACAAATGTTTGTAGAAGCAGTCTGCATGCCTAGGTCCTTGACTTTATACGGATGATCTGATATCGTCGTGTTGGTGTTGTTCCTGGAACAACTTAGTAAATGTTGTTCCAGGATCAACATTGCAAGTGACCAATCACATTGTTGTGACGTTATTCTTTGGTGCGCCAAGCCATTCGTGCATTTATGAAATTCCAATGTTGCAAGGACAATATCAATTCTGCTTAGCGTTTATTAAAGGGTTAGGGTCCGTTGATCGGCGGACAGAGGCGGTTTCTCGCAGCTTAAGTACAGTTTTTTGTTTTACGGCGGTTTTTCCCGAAGTCGCAAAAGTATGACGTCACAACATTCTGATTGGTCACTTGCAATGTTGATCCTGGAACAACATTTACTATGTTGATCTGGGAACAACGCCAACACGACAATATCTGATTGTGCGACTTTATACACCTGTGGCCATGGAAGTGATTGGAACACCTGAATTCAATGATCTGGATGGGTGACTGAATACTTTTGGTTTTATAGTGTATATTGAACTTTTTAAACTGCTTCTTTGCTTCATTTGAACACAAAACACAGATTCATGCATGTGCACCTGTAAACCAATTTTTGCCTTTATATATATATATATATATATATATATTCAAAAATATTTCTTTTTCCTTTAACGGTAGATTTTAGCAGGACAATGTTTTTCTAATTACTTTGTTTTATCGGCATTGCTGTGCTGACAAGGCATTTGGAAATGGCAGAATTCTTAAACATCACCTCCATCTTCATACAAAGGCAGTGTCGGGGTGTTAAAAGCTATTAAAAGAGAACAGTGCAGTCGAGAAGCAAAACAAGTGCGATGGCCAATAGCTAATGAGTCCTATGTGGTTGCCTATCTTTAATAGTAGGACCCTTCCTGGTGGAGACAGCCGCTCACTCTGTCTGATGTATGATTGCCCTGGGTCGCATGGTTGGATTGGGGAACCACAGCCGTACGATTAATTTGTTTACTCAGCTGGTGTACTTCATAAAAGGCCCGCTGAGTTGAACTTGGCACTTTGCAGTAATTGACTATGGTGGATCCCTAGGTCCTTATCAGTCTGCCTTGATGGGCCTCCATTCTAGTTAAGTGTTGCACAGGCCCATTATAAACAGCAAACAACAGAAAACAGCACACTACACACTCTGCACTAATGCACTGTGGATCATTCCCTACACCATCCATAAAATCCTTTAAAGAAGTGAGGAAACAAAGGAGGGGTTAAATATTACTCTAAACGGGACATACTGTATTTATTTCCATAATAATGACGATGAAAATCAAAAATATGCTGCGGCTTGGAGAGAAGCACAAACACATATGTGAGTCTCTTTTGACAATGGACATTCATTTGCAACTTTAAAACAGTAAAATTAAAACTAGACTCAATTCCCCTTTGGGAGCTTGAATCAAAGCAATGGTGCTTACTTTCTGCACACAAAGTAATTCACCCTAGGAGTGCTCAGATTAAGTAATTATACCAGCACAAAAGCAAGCTCAGTGAGATAGCTCCTGCAAAATAAGAATTAGGGGGTATGAATGGATTTTGCCTGTTCCACAGATGTCAATGCTTTGTCAAGGCAGTCCTATTCTCTGGTGCTGCTGGTGGGTCTTATTCAGAGACACTCCTACACTGATTGTAATTACACAGACGTGAATGAGACTATCTGCTGGTTTGGTGTGACTCATTTAATGCCAGAACAGTGAGGAATACAATGCCTGGCACAAGAAACCAATTACCGGTAACCAGTTTCAGGGAATTTAAAAAAAAATAATGCAATGATGAAGACAGTTCTAGAGAAAATAATTCAACCTTGATTTGCTTTGAGTTGAGTTAGAGCAGATCCATCTCCACTAAATACCTGAGGCTAATTACACAAAATAGGCAAAGCTTGCACTACACAGATTTTCAGAAACCTATAACAAATAAGCAACTGCATGCCGCTTTGAGCACTGCCAACTTTGCTTCCTCATCCTCAGTTATTCTGATTGCTTACTGACAGCATAATTGTGATTGACTCTTGACGTTAAGTCACTTGTGCATCAAATCACTTGCTTTTAACAAGTTAATCTACTTCTTGCTTTCAGAAATGACATCGCCTTCAATCAGTCCAATTTATTCCAATCAGGAAAGAGATCGCAAATCAGCAAGAATGATGAGTTATTTCATAAAGAGACTCTGGCTTCACTTACATAAACCTTTAAAGGGTAGAAGCAACAGTGCTGCCACAGTGGTGATGAGAGACAAAGTGGTTAAGCTGCATATTGTTCAGTGAAGGTGGGAAGTCAATCCCATTAGACTTATTGCATAATAATAACTAGGAAATATCAGTTTTATTGTCTTGATGGTTTAACCTGAACGAGTATTTTTACTTTTAGGGGTAAAAGTTTGGGAGGAAAAATGTGCAATAAAATAAAACTAAGTCTGTCTCTTTGCGTCGTCTAAGATGGCAACTAAATGTGGTTTATTATCATCATAAAAAGCAGCATGCGATGGCATTCACCACACAATAACTAGGTTTCTTGCCTGTTGGCACAGAATAAATCAACAAGATTACATTTGGTACCAAGTTTCTTATTCTGAGCTGTAAAACAGACAGTTTTAATCCTCAAAACCTGTTTGGGTTTTAATATCCAGGCACCGAAATACTGAATCTAAAAACAGAGAGAAGCCGCCACATCAAGTGTGTCATCCGTCTGCTGACAGAGATACCACGTCTCCTGATGACTACACCAGGGCACAAATTTATGCACTGTAAAAAAAAAAAAGAGTCATGCAGGAATTTAGTCGAAACAACTCATCTTTTGTTCAGCTTTATATTTAATTCTGACTCAAGAAATGTTGGCTTAAAATAAAAAGTTGAATACATTAATTTTTGTTTTAAATTAGGAGAGTTTCAAAGCATTAGCACTTCCAGGTTTGGTTAAAAAAAATTTCCTGTGAATATTAATTCATGTTAAAATAAAGTCTGTATGTTCAATGTGATAAAAATAAAAACTATTCATTATGATTATCCAAAACCTTATGGACCTGAATGCACAGTTAAGTCCATGAGTTTCTGGACAATGACCCATATTTTTGTATTTTTGCCTCTGCAGCCCCAAGGATTTTAAATCAAACAACCAGCATCTGATTGAAGTGCAGACTTTGAATTCAAGGCGTCTGACAAATTAGCATTAACTGTTTAGGAATTAGATCCATTCTTATGCACAGTGCTCTATTTTCAGAGGCTCAAACGTAATTGGACTGACAAGTATTTTCATGGCCAGGTGAGGCCTGTTCCCTTGTTATTTCTTAACAAATGAAGCACATGCAAGATCTGGACTTTATTCTAAGTTTTGAACTTGCGTTCTGTAGCCGTTTCCTGAAACTTGGAGAATGAGGTCCGGAGAGACCTCATTCTTCCTTCACTTACACAGTCATGTCGGTGTAAGTGAAGGAAGCCATCTTTTTTTTTTTAAAAACTGTTTTTTAACAAAAACTTTACGAAATTAATTCAGTTTTCGAATCAGTTCAATTTTATTTGATTAAGGCCAAACAGTCACCTCAAGACTGTTTATATTGTACGGTTATTCAGAGAAAACCCCAACAATCAGACAGCCCACTGTGAGCAAGCAATTGTAAAAACACCTCTGCAGGTCTAGAAAGTATTTGAACAGATGAAATAAAGATTTAGTTGTGCAGATTGATGTGAAAAGAAAAGTATGGAAGGAGAGAAACAGCTTATGATCCAAAGCAAGCCACAATATCTGCCAAACATGGAGGAGGCAGTGTCATGGTATGGGCATATGCTACTTCCACTGGCCTTTGTTGATGATGCGATGCAGCAGGATGAGTTATGAAGTCTGCAGGGCTATACTCTCTGCTCACATTCAGCCATGGACAGCGCTTCACAGTGCAAATGGACAATGATCCCCAAAGCACGCTGCAAAAGCAACCCAAAAGTTTTTCAAGGCAAAGAAATTAGATCATCTTTAATGGCCAAGTCAGACATTTGATCTCAACCCAACAGAGCATGCTTTTCAGTTATTAAATACAAAACTGACGTCAAAGACCCACAAACAAGCAGCGACTCAGGGTGACTATAGTAAAAGCCCAGCAGAGCATCTCAAAGGAGGAACCAGGAAGGATTTTCATCCAAGTATTAAAAATAATCTTTATCTTTAAAGTTATGTTAGTTTGTCCAATTACTTTTGAGCATCTGAAAATAGGGAATTATATTATAAAAATGGCCGTAATTCGCGAACAGTTCATGCAGTACTTTTATAAAATCCCTGGAATTAAAGTTGAAAGTCCGGACTTCAATCACATCTTGGTTGTTTAATTTTAGATCCTCTGTGGTGGTGTACAGAGACAAAATTACAAACAAAAAATGGGTCAAATGTCCAAAAACACTTACTGCATCTTAGGCTCACTGATCTGTGTTATAAAACGGCTTCAACTGCTGCAATTGTAAGTAAACCCTAAAATACACCAGGCACAGCTGCAGTGCATTCTGACACAGCCACCGGAGCTGATCGCGCCCACTCAAGACAATGCTTACTATTCCACCAGATGCACTGGAGTGCGTTTCAGAAGGGTCCCAGAAGCAGATCTACCTGTCAGTAAAGTAGTAGTCATGGCGCAGATGTCACTGAAAATAGCCTACATATCCAGAGCAACAGAGGCTCTCCTCATATTAGTTTACAGTATTCTGAGAACACATCGAGGTCTTAATAGATTTGTTCAGCTTTACAGATTAGAGTAAAGAGCAAGTCTAATTATCATGCACCTCCTCAGCTTCAACAAGGACTTAACTGAAATCTGGTGTCTGAACCTTTCCCGTAATCTTGATTGGCAGCTTTGAGAATGCTTTCAGATATATTAAATACAGACCTGTATGGTAGTCTCTTATTAATACGACCCACTGATCAAAATGCTGCTTTCAGTGAACCCCAATATCCATCAGCCTGCTAAGGTCAGAAAAAAATGAAAAGGCTTATATGAAGATTTAAGGCAGTCATTTTATTGTGTATTCATTTAAATTTGGGGCTGTGAGATGAACCCAAAGGGCCGCTGGAATCCAGACGAGATTGGGTCATTAAAAATTTAACACTTCATTAACACGATCTTGGAATGATTTATGAAAGAAAATTATTTTTTCAACACAAGTTGCCCACGATTTTATGTAATATGTGTGTATGTGTGCAGCTGTCCTCTTTATTCATAAATTAACATACCAAAAACAGAAGAAAGCAAATAGAAATCTTTTGATTATTGGTTTAAAATAGGCTTTTGTAGATATATTTAAATGTGAATTATTGCAAAATGATGGATTTATCACCTCATACCAACTTTTATTGTATTTCATCAACAAATCTAAAAAATTGATTAACTATAAGAACTTTGAATTTACCCAAAAAGTAAAAGAAATCTCAGAGGTTGACTCTAAGAGTCTAAGAGTCCTCCAAAGACACATCCAAAACCCTTAAATGAATTCAAGTTGTCTCATGAATTTAGACAAAAATATGGAACAAAACTTTGTTTTTGAATTGCATGTAACTGCGTGGCAAATTGTAGAAACGCTGTTCATGAGAGCATGTTGATGAGAGGTTCTTCATTTTCAATAGCACTGAACACTGCACAAAATGCATTTTCCATCTTACAATACGTATAAATAAACAGAAGGTCTATTTATATCTGTTCAAAAAGGTCAGAAAAAACCTCTCCTACTGAGTTTGTCCACAGGACCTTGATCTTTTGTCATTTCCTAAGTTGGTAACAATGAGTAGGCAAAAAGAGGTTGCATTTCAAAAAAGTGACAACAAAAATAACATATGGGGGCATTGTTAAGGCACATATTTTGAGGTCAGATGAAAAAAAAAGCAAAAAAAAAAAAAAGGCCAAACTCTTCAGTTATAATGCAACAGTCTGGATCTACAAAAAGAAAGGCTAAGCTCCTAATCCATGTAAGCTTTCTACCATGAAGAACAGTCAGTTGTATCCTTCCTCTTGTAAGGATTCAGGAAAGAATACATGGAGTGATATCATGCAAACTGTTGATGACAACCTGCTTCAAAGTGCTCAAGATCTTTGATTAGGATGACTTTCAGCAACCTGTGAAATAAGCAGTGAATTGGCTGTGGAGTGGGTAAGCCATAATTTCAGTTCTGCTAAAAATGATGAATAATAGAATATCTTGAAAATGGCTTTTTACAGCACTGGCTTAGTAGGATTGACCTTGAGCAAATGTGTAATTTTCACCACACTGCAGGCTCTCAACAAATAAAATATAGTAGATTTTCTACTTAGCTGGTAGCAATGCACTAAATAATGTGAGAGGAGTCATCAGGCTGAATGCATTTTTAAACTGCTTAATAGTCAGTACTACATCATTAGACGTGTCCTCAAGACTTACAGGGACTACAACCATCTTTAATCTTCAGAAATAATAAAGTGTTGCAAAACACTGTCTATCCACAGACAGCCATAGAAACAGCTGCCAAACTCCTAACTGCCTCTGCATGTTTATTTTTTCCTGCTTATGGGAATTTTTGACACCCCTAAAGAGGTTTTAGTCAGAACCACAGGAAAATCACCAGTGTTCAAATCTTTTTAATTGAGGTTTCATTTACTTAAGTATAATGGGGCTTTTGTTTATCAAATTGTCATAAAAAAAAAAAAGAGGAACAGAATTATGTTGAATTTGCGCAATTGCTAAAAACAATCTCATGCTTACTGCTGCATTTACTGTCACCCCCAAAGGTGCATCCTAAGTCAGGAAAAACCCTCCGCTGTAATTCCAGCAGCAATCCGTTTTCCAGAACAACATTTTGCCATGATGACACATGCAGAGACTCATACCGCAATGCATGCAATTCACACCAGCTGTGCTATCATAGCTGGTATGAATTGTATTTAGGGTGCAATGCTAGTGAACCTGCAATACAAACCTCAATAATCTTGTCTTGTGATTGCCTTTTTCCATGCTACACTGCCATCCCACTTCACTAACATAGCTGGCCATGTGACGGAGAGAGGTTGTAAAAGTTAAGTGCAGAAACTCAGTTCATGGACGTAAACACAAACACGTCAAGGGGATTATGTGACAGCCAAGTCAGATAAAGAGAGGACTCCCTTCAGCTGTGTAACCGCAGGGACAACTCCGCTAGTTAAGCTTTGTGTTGGAACAGACATTTTAAGTGTCCTACATGTTGTTTTAAACAGTCGATGCAAAGAGCAGGAGGATGAAGAGGACGGTTAGTCTTTTGGAGTCGTCAGTAGCTCCAGGTTAAAGGATGATAGTCTTGTTAAAGCATTTATATTTAAAAGGTCCCTCAAGTAAAGCCTGGAGTGGAAATAGTATGGTCTGGTTTGTTTTTTTGTTCCTTCACTGATTTCATTGTGATCAAGTAATCATGCATGTGATAAAATGAGGTTCATTTCCTAATTTCCTTCTATGGATCCCACTTAAATTACGAGGTATGGACTGAAACTGTGGATCTCCAAAGCTGTGGATTTGTTACCCCCATAAATGTACAAAATTGAGTACGACAACTGAGATTTGCATGAGGAGACAGGAAGAAGTACCAGAGCCAAAGTGTGATCGCATGGAAGCAGACTCCTCATGGTTCAAAGGCAAGCTGAGAACAGATCTGTCTATCTATAAAATAACTTTGCTTTATGATGTAGTGACATTTAATGTAGCCATAAATACCTTAAAGTTCAACTTGGATTCCTATCCGCTAGGATTTTTAGCTGCAGGGGTGTATAAAGCACTGACTGACAGGCCTGAAAAAGAATTTAAGAGCTCAGACACCTCATGGAACGAAGTAATGAGCCATCTTTTGAGCCGCAGACATTTTCTGTAAGTGGCCTCGAACACAAAGTCCATTCACTTCATGGAACATTATCAAACTTGTGACGTTATTGAGGAACTGTCTCGCCTCTCAATAAAATATGAACCCTATTCCCCCCACAGGCAAAATCACTCGTTATTTGGATGAACTGAGGAACTGTCTAAAGACGTGAAAATGATTTCCAATGACAGCTCGCTTCAGCTAAATGACTAATCACACAGCGGAATAAAAATAGCTGACTGTTAGATTGGGAGAACTAGTGAATACTGAAACACGATCGTAATACCTCAGAGGCACAAATGCTTTTATTATCCCTCAGATACTCGATGAAAGATGGGACAAATGTGGGCAGGGTTTGTACCCTCTTGATGATTCATATCTTACAAACTATGATTTAAAGATGATTGCTGCTGTACTTACAGGCAATACAAGACATAAGAGCCCTGCAATCAAGGTAGGCCCGCGACACTTAGACATAATAGTAACAGACCGGATTTAGCCGCAGCTTAGGTGTGGAAAATTTTGCTCTACAGCATCCCGAACAGAAATTATATTTGACCTTGAAATGATAAGAACACATTAAGAAACAAATATTGGGAAAAGCACTGTTCTGTCTGTGTTGTTGTTTTCTGTCTAATTTGCCAGCAGCATGGTGTGGATGAAGTTTCCCTCCTCATTCAGCTCTGCATAAGGTTTACTGTTCCCTCGGTGATAATGATGCCTGATGGACTATGACAGACCAGACCACGCGATATCAGCTCCTAGTGCTAGCAATCAATTTCAGACGGCGGCAGGGTCTGTGCTGGGGTGTCCATCTTTCTAATTTGATTTGTTATCCCGTCGGACAGTTGTTACAGCAATCATCGCAGCGATCACTCCTCCGACCACGACCCCGGCCTGCGGCTCCCCTCCCAAAATCCTCCCAGGACTATTCCGGCATTTTGACAATTCTCAGCCAAATTCAAAGGTTGCAACAAAATTTCTCTTAATTGCACCACCGCGCCCTCTGTCACTCTCTCCTCTAGCCGCTGGCTGTCACCTTTGACCTCATGCATAACTCCCATCCCACCCAACCTTCTCGCCTCCTGTACCAAAATACTTTTCCCGCCGCATCTGAAATGTTTGGACATCCCATAATTTTGTAATTCGCCCCTGACTACAGCTGTTGGCAGGGTGGCAAGCCAGCCGCGCCCCAGTTAATCATAGATTACTTTATCTGGGCCATTCCAAATCCTCATGTGTAATGCAGTGCTACCTCAGCAGCAAGTAATCACTGCCCCCCACCTTCCCCCTTTCCATCCCAAACACACACATACACACACTTCTCCTCCTCACTTTCTCTCCAAGCCCCTGATTTGTCTCTTGCCTGTCCCTCTCTTCTAAATTTCTCCTCTCCCATTCCTCATCTCTTTCTTCTGTCTATGCATGATTGGACATTCTCATCAAACATTCATGAGCCAAACTGGTCCCAAAATGTAATATCAGAGTATTAGCAACTCTTATTTCATTTGTTAAGGCCTTGGCCATGTCTGTGTGCTATTACGCACAGTATTCATAGTCGAGTATTCATAGCTGAAAACTGGATCCCAGTCACAATGTGGCATGAAATATGACGGACAACAGGTTCCAGCTGATTCCTCGCCAAAAGCAAGGGGTCCGTCTACCCAATATGACAAAGAACGCAAGGGCAGGCGGTATTAAAAGAGCATGTAATGGACAGTAATAAAAGAGAGCAATGGAGAAAATTGGATAAGGCCTGGCGATAGAAAAAATAAGAAAAAGAGCAGCAAATAGAGAGTCCAAGGGAGAGCAGAAGGGTGGTGAGAGCAGCTGCTGAAAAAGAATAGACCTGAGCCACAGCAGCAACCGGCTGCAGCTTTCCATTAAGATAAATGATACTTTTAAATAGAACTTGAGATAAAAACATTAAGAACAATTATTGATAGCGACCTCTTTTACGTAAGGTTTAAAAGAATCTGAAATTCACAGACATAACATATTTACAGTCACTTTATTAGGTACATCTTGGGTTGGAATCACTGTTGTCTTCAGAGCTGTCTTAACTCTTCACAGCACAGATTCAACAAGGTGCTGGAAAATTCCTCAGAGAATTCGGTCCACACTGACATGATACCATCACACTGATGATGGTTTCTCAGCTGCAAATCCCTGATGTGAATCTCCCATTTCACAACACCCCAAATGTGCTCATAAAAGGATTTGGACATGGTCAGCAACAATACTTGCGTTTAATCAATTGCAGGTTCAATGCATTGAGTGTTCAGAGATGCTTGGCTGTAATGAATGCTTATTTGAGTCACTGTTGTCTTCCTATTAGGTCAAAGCATTCTCCACTGACCTCTGGCATCAACAAGTCCTCTTTATCCAGAAAACTGCCACTCACTGGATATTTTTTTCTTTCCTCAGATCATTCTCTGTAAACCCTAGAGATGACTATGCGGGAAAACCCCAGTTTGATCTTCAGCAGGTGTTTTAATCATGTCCACAAGCTTAATTCCACTAAGTTGCTGCTTGGTTATAGATTTATTACATATATGTGATGACAATCAGTTGAACTGGTTGACCTTGTTCAACTAAGTTTTGTCAAATATGGATCTGACAGCATTTCAATGAGAAAGTAAGGCTGGAGACTTAACAGCTAACAGCCTCGCTAGCTTGTTGTCATGGTGTCTCTGTGGACTATGATGTTTGCAGACAACACTGATGATCAGCAATGAGACTTGGGAGCAGGCAGAAGAGAGGATGGACAGGTAAAGGTATGCTCTGGAGATAAGAGGAATGAGTCAGTGGAAACAAGACAGGATGGAAGTGTGTGATGAGAAGGAGGCAGGCAGAAAGGTGAAGATGCACAGATCAGAGGTAATAAAGGTAGATGAGTTCAGATACCTGGGGTCAAGCATTCTGAGCAGTGGACAGTACAAAAGAGGGGTTAAGAAGTGAGTGCAGGCAGGGTGGAGTGGGTGGAGATGAGTGTCAGGGGTGATTTGTGAAAGAAGGATAGCAGCAAGAGTGAAAGGGAATGTTTACAAGATTAGTGAGACCTTCTGTGATGTATAGTTTGGTAACGGTGCCACTGACAAAAAGGCAGAAGATGGAGATGAAGATTTTTGTTGGGAGTCACAAACACAGAGGCAGAGAGATAAGGCTGAGATGGTTTGGACATGTGCAGGGGGGGGGGGGGCAGTGGATATACTGGACAAAAGGTGTTAAAAATGGAGCTGCCAGGTGGGAGGAAAAGAGAAAGACCACAGAGAAGAGTCATGGAAGAAGTGAAGGAGGACATGCAAAGGGTTGGTGTGACAGAGGAGGACAGTAGGGATTGGGTGAGCTGGAGGAAGATGATCCCCTAAAGGGAGCACCTTAAAGAAGAAGCTGGTACCTTTGGATTAAAAGAAAATGTCAGCTCAGTGTTTTAGTAAAACTGCTGAATAGATGAAATGACAGTTAAAGTGGCCACACCACTAATAAAAACCATCTAAAATGATAAAATGTTGTAAGTTATATTAAAATGTGGACCTTTTACAGGAGTCATGAGGCAGAAAAAAAGCTATGGAGACCAAAAAACATTTCTGTATCAGGCTGGAAAACATGTTGCTGTTGAACATTTTAATATGGAAGTCTATGAGGAGTGAGTGAATTTTGGGGCAAGCCTCAAGAGGCTATTCGAGGAACTCCAAAGAGAGGTTGCCACTTGACATACACTAGTGTTTTTCACATCCTAGAAAGCCAGAAAACAGTCTTAGTAAAAAAAATCTTTCCAATTCTCATGCAAATAAGACTGTTGGGTGCAGAGAAAGTGTTTCTACTGCTGATTTCTTATTACTGAGAGAGAGACAAGGGAGATGTTTGACCCATGCTGGGCTGCGCAGCCTTGAGCAGAACAACATTAGTTAAAATGTCACACACTGTGTGGATTCAGGCGTCAGAGCCACTGTTGCAGAGCATTTTTTTTCCTCTTTCTTTTTCTTTTTTTAAAGCACGGCACAAAAATAGCAGCCAAATTATTCTGAAGGAGATGTGGGTCAATATTGAAGTTTCTCTCCCAGGTATGAGAAAGAGTGAAGATAAGTAGTGGGGAAATGTTCCTGTGGTGTAAACAGGGTGACGCATTGCTTGTGTCAAGCGGATTCACGGAGACTTAACGCTGTTTTATTAAGAAAGCAGATAATAAAGCGTTACACTGTGATCATAAGACCATAATCTACCAATACAGTTTTATAATGTTGCTTTCCTCGCTGCAGCAAAGTTATGCTACCGTATATTTTAACAGCTATTGATTTAAATGTGACACTGAGGTTGGCAGACACTGTTGGCTATAGCGTTCAAAGCAGTGCTGGACTTGCATGCATGTGTAAAACATTTTTTTGTCGGGCCAATTTTGCTTTAAGTCATCATTATGACTATTGCCTGCTCTTTAAACCATCCCTCATCCAAACCTCTTTATGTATTACAGCTTAAGTCAGCAATCCTCTGCACACACACACACACACACTCACTGCAATTTCCATTTAATCCATGTACAAGGCTGGAGCTTTCACAGACAATAACACACAGACAAAGAAGAATCTGACTGTGGGCCTCACCAACAAGCCTACTTAGGCTATTGCAGACAGAGAGCAACAATGCGACGCAGTGTTATTTTTGTTATAACACTAGAATAAGTTGTCCAGCGCTATGCATCCAGTAGCCAGGCTGAATGTTAAACTGAACTAAATCCATAAATGAAGGAGGGCATGGGCTGAATGCAGAAAAAGCACAAAAATCTACTGAGGTCTTGATGTAATGTAGGCAAAGCCTTATTTTCCACTTTAGTATGTTGGTGCTCTCGTCGCCGCCAGCTTCAAGACCGGCAAAATTAGCATCTAGGCCAACAGGTGAGGGGCTGTTTGAAATACAGTGCCTCAGAAGTGACCGACTAGTTGTTGTGGGAAGAGGATATAAAGTAAAGGGATGAAAGCAGCTTTTTTTTTTCCCCTTTCCCACAACCATGATCCAACTCCACCGATTGAGCTTAATTACCATTAGCTGACCACTTGATTATCATATCAATAAAGACTGTGAAATCAAATGAGGCACAGACCACTGTGCAGCGTTCCACCGAATATTTGCATGTTTAGCAGGATATTACGAAACGCCAAGTGTTTTCCAGGACACTTTGTGCAAGCGTTTGTTATTTGAATTTCATCAGAAGCCCTAAAAGCAAGTAATCCTCATGCATTGGTGCATTCATTCCCCCCGAGGATTAATTCTAAAGAGGTACTCGCTCACTGATGTTCAGGCTGCTTCTCTGATATGGTTAGCCGGGGAAGCAGCGAGCTCTGTGTCTGCAACGACCGTTTCCTCACAACCAGAAAGCAAGAGATTTGTGTTGCTGGAACTAACTTGACTCAGCCACATTTAGGTTTGCGAAATCAAAGAGGACATTGGGGGGGAATAAACGCGCGCGTGTGCAAGAGAGGAAAATGCGGACTTTTATGTCAAAGAACGGGGTCCGATGGAGTTTGTCATATTGTTTTTGTCTCATTTCCTCCCAAAGAACACACTCCCTTGGAATAAGTGGGCTACGATTCAGTGTCACTCTGTGTCTCAGCATGAAATCATTGAGGAATGCAATTATCACTTTGCCCAACAGACATTTCTCTGAAATGAAAGAGAACAATTGGGAACATAAGGGGAAGGGAGGGGGGTGTATGTGTATAAATAGGGAGGGGGTGTAACAGCAGCTAATGCGCGCCCTAGTCCCTGCTCTGAACTTCAAACTTACTTTTTGTTAAATTACTTCAATCCTAATCCGCCAGCGTACATCGTGGGTCAAGAGTTTAACACATTAACTTCCCTTTCTTTCTTTTATTTTATATTTCGCTTTAAAGTTGGTCCAATAACTGCATGTTTTCTATGGTTTTATGACTCTTAAGAGCCACTATTTTCTCCATTATGACCTTTAAATGATCCACTCAAAGTGCTACTGCCAAGGCTACTATTGTGTGCTCCATTTCCCTTGGCAGTCCTTACCCAAAATTCATTCCCTGAACAATAATTCTCACGGAAATATTAAAGCTGTTTAATAGAAATGGGATCAGATTGCTTTGGCCTACACTTGAGGTCATTTTGGCTCATTAGAACGGGAGTGCAAATTTTAAGAGCAGGCTGCTTTTGAAGGCAAGGCAGTCGAGGCATTTCAGGCCGAGCTGGGCAGGTACCAAACTGTCACCACGATGCTCAGCGAGAGGTAAACTGTCACCTCCTTACTATTAAAAGAACTCCCTTGAGAAAGAAAGAGGGAGGGAAGGAGAGTGTACAAACTCAGCCACAAATAAACAGGAAAGAACGAGCTTCCACACCTTTGGGTGACAAGAGCTGCTTCCTTTTTCCTTAGTTTACATGAGACTCTAAGGTCAAGGCTATTTGAACAATGCATTAATAATAGAGCATCCAGCAATTAGTGCCATGTAAAAAAAATCGTGTTATTTGACAGAATGGGAAAATTTTCATTATTCAACAAGGTTATTTGGCTGCATTTGAAGCAAAACAGGTGTAATATTTAAATATTTATTAAAGAACTCCATAATAATGTTTACCTATGTGCCACAGTGATTAAATTAAGAACGCAGACACAAAGACAAGCCCTTTAGCTCAGATACGCACACGCAGCTGAGGCTATCTTTGGCTGTACACTGTACTGAATGTGCTTGGCAAGCAGGCTGATGAAAGGTAACTGCAGGAGAAGAACTCATTATAGATTGTGATTCAAACATAAAAGGTTGCTGTGTCTTTTTCTCCCCAAGAATAACTTCATCTGATTCTTTTTTGCATCCGTGTATACAAATGTCATTTTTTAACAGCTCATTTCAGAAGATTGGATTTGAAACAACCTTTCTAGATCGCGTAATGGCTAAACTGAATTTGGCAACACTTTCAGAAGCATGACTGACTGATGACACAGGATCTCTGACTTCTAGTCAGACACAAAAATTAACAAACCTAGCAGTAAATTCCCTTTGGATACTAGCCATTTACACGCTGCCACGTGAAGTCACCCATGCACACATGCGAACGCACGCAAACACAATGCCCACATACTCAATGCGCACATGCACAGACACACAAACTGAAAGTGAGCGTAGCTGCAGAGCTGCACCCCGAGGGCTGGTCTGTTGATTAATGAGGGGAGGAAGGTAAGAAGAGGAGGCTGAAGCAGAAGTGTTAATGGAGCTATGACAGATTCCTCTAGGCCTGTTGTTTTATAGGTGAGTCTCCAGTGTATCTGCACAAAGTAGCAAAAAGCTACTACAGAGGACTGTAAAGTCCCACTCTAATTTCGGGGGGAGATGCTGATCAAATAGACTTGGATATGGAGCAACATACTATAGCCATTATTTAAGGAATACATGTATCTGTGAACACCTTATTAGATTATTATAGCTCTTATTTTCAGCCACAAGACAGGCTCAAGTTTAAAGCAAAATTCATTTCACTGAGACATCTCTACAACGTTCTCTTGTAAAACACTTCTGAGAGACATACCTTGGGTTAAATGACAGCACATTGAGTGATTCTACAGGAACATCCAATCTGTTCATGACTTGAGGCAGTTTGGAGGAGAATCTCAATAAATTGCTATTCTTTATTGAGATTTTCTCTAAAAGTATCACTTGAAAGAAAGATGTGATCTAGAATGGATATATTATCGCTAAATAGACTAAACCAAGAAGAGATGGGAACATGCTGTCTTTACGCTAAGGTAAAGATAGATGGGTAGATGGGATGGTTTGCCATTTATTTAATATATATTTATTTGTGTTAGCTTGATTGGTTTAAGCTTCTATTGCATTGACTTTTTCTAAATGGTCTTTGCACAGCAGCATTAATTTACCACAATAGAGAATTAGGTTGGCAAAGGTTATAAAGCCAATTAATACTTCATTCAAAATCAGAAATGCAGCTCTCATTGTGACAGATTTTTTTTTTAAGTATATAACATGCCTGGATCATGCATTTGCAATTTTCATGGAAATTCATGCGATTATAAATATATTATAGAAGTATTGTAGTGTTGTAGTATTGAGTAAGTATTGTGGCATAGATTCAACAAGGTGGTGGAAATATTCCTCAGAGATCTTGGTCTATGATGGCATAACAGTTACTACAGTTTTGTAGGCTCCACATCTATGATGACACTCTCCTGTTCGACCACATCCCAAAGGTGCTCTGTTGGATCGAGATCTGGTGACATTTGCATAAGCTATGCTGTTCGTCATATTCATGAAACCAATTTGAGATGACTCGAGCTTTGAGGACAGGCACATTATCCTGCTGAAAGGAGCCATCAGTAGATGGGTACACTGTGGTCATAAAGGGATGGGCCTGCAGACACTTCGGGACCAAAAGTGCACCAAGAAAATATCACCCACTTTATTATAATGTACCAACACTATCAGCCTGAACTGTTGATACAAGACAGCACTGATTCATGCTTTTATAATGTTTATGCCAAATTCTAACCCTACAATCTGAATATTGCAGCAGAAATCAAGACTCAGGCTGGGCAACTTTTTTACGATCTTCTACTGTGTGTCTTCTACACACAGTAGAAGACCATCTGTTTCAAAGTTGTGCAGTTATGCAGAACTTTAAGACATAAATCACCTTTATTTCCGATTCTGATGATGAGTTTGAACTTTAGCAGGTCATCTTGACCATTTCTAAATGGTTAATTGCATTGAATTGCTCTTATGTGATTGGCTGATTATATATTTGCGTTAAAAAGCAGCTGAATGGGAGTAACTAATAACGTTTCCGGTGAGTATATATAGAAGACTTTTCAGTCTGGGTTAAAGTGCTAGACAGACAGTCCAGCAGACAATCTAACGTCATATATATATAGAGAGAGAAAAAAGGAGTAGCAGAAAAAAAAGCAGTGTTGATATAATGGATATTTGTAACAAAAAAAACTTTCTGCTGGTCGTAATCATTCGAGTGGCTTTAATGACAAACTAGTTATAGCATTCGTCCCCTACCATGACAAAAACCTCTTTTGATAATTAGGAACAACTGAAATCAATAATGTGAAAATATTTAAGTGAGGTCCTGGCAAAGATTTATTCATGACTATTCGTGACTATATAATAGAGGCCCATTTTTCAGCATGAATAATGATTGTTGGGCTGTTGTTCCCATATCTTGTTAGAGACGCAATTCATCAGGGCCAATAAGAGGTGGCGATTTGTCTTCGGGGTTTATCTGATGGAGGAAGCTGATGAAAACCAATGGAAATGAACACACAACGTATGGCTCTGCATATCTGTGAGTCAATGCACTGAGTCCAAAATGATCTATCACAAAAAAAGAGGAGCTAAAAGTAGGCTGCATGCACCCACAAGGCACAAATAAAATCATAAGCAAAACTAGTCATATTAAAAATCCTCTGTCTTCTTCAGCTCCAATTTCCTTTGGCAATCAGAGACGAAGTGCAGAATGCGGCTAATTTTTGCCCACTGGATGTAAAGAATGACTGATTTGCTAATTGATATAACCTGACTTCATTGCACAACCTCAGCCACATTTATCCATGTTGTTTGGAAGTCTCAATTGCTGCAAGTCTAACACAGCTGACAGTGTATTTTCTACGCTCCACTGACAAGTACAGTTCCTGGGATGAAAAATCTCCTGACATCCACCATTCTGGACAGCCTGTCATTGTTAATAGTGAGTGCATGGAAGTGGCAAGATCCTATCTTAAATGGCTGTGCCATCTTGGACAATAGACACATTGTTCTCCACTCCTTTGCTTCTGCTTTGGTGGGTGCTTGTGTGGCAATAAGGGGAGGGGGACATACCCACACACCATCACAATACATGCTTTCCACATAAAGGCCACTGATACTGGACACAAATACCCACTTGTAAGTCAAAAACAGCTGAGACTGAGAAAGGAAGGACGTTGATAACAGCTAATGGAGGGAGTGACTGTACGCTGAGATGGGTAGATAGTCCAGAGGAGTACTTCAAGAGTAACAACTCTTCCCTTCTTTTATATTAAGTGTTTAAAAAAAGAGCAAAAGTGCTTTGTTTGTGTTGTTAGCGTCTTTATCCCTGTGCACTTTAAGCTGCAAGCGAAGCATTTGTTTTTGTTTTACTAAAGATGTGGTTTGGTAGCACAGAGGAAATTTTATTCCAAAAGAAAAACACAATCCCATTCGCCTTGTGCTTATATGCTTCTACCAGCCAGTACAAATCAATATCTGTCCAGAGCTATAGATTTAATATATAACCACTTTGAAGGAATTTCATATGTTTAGATTAGTGTCTCTAATTCAAGACCCAACCAAAAGTGAAATACGGCCACAATCTTCTGTGCTGTTGAGTTGTGGCTCTGAATGATGGCCAGAAAAGTAAGTTGATGTTTGACCTTTTGGACATAATTTTATCCAGTTAGACCATTTTCAGAGATATTGCCGTAGCAAGAGTACAAATCTTTGAGTTATAGCCAAAAATCTTGTTTTAGCACGGCCTTAACATGGATGACCAACTTATAATTAGTTCATTGTTAAAACCAAGTAAACAGTTGTGCCACATTTTAAGAAGATGTACTAAATTTGATGGATGGAAAACCTTAAAATGCAATACCTCTGATCACAGCTGTTGATAGAAAGCAGGCATAAAATGGTCCAAAAGCAGCTCGTCACATGTGAGATGGTGAAACTGGAGAGTGTCTTGTTATATTTGAAGAAAAAAAAAAAAAAGGTTGCTTTTGTTGGACGAAACAATTAAATTGCTAATCTTTTCAGCTCTGAATGGAAATTCCTGTTCAGCTCTATTTCCAGCCTTCGTTTCTTGCCCAGTGTTGCAAATACGGATGGATTCACGAATGTTACATTTATCCCATGAGTAAGCATTCATGATTAGTGTCTAACCCCCGAGCCAGTGCGGCTGATGGAAGTATTACTCCATGTAATGTCATGCGTTCAATCACAACAAATTATTCCTCTCTGTCAGTTTCTAACAAATCTTTCCGTTGTCTTTTCTATCAAACACTGAAATCTAATTCCCCCCACCAACACCAAAGGTGGTGAAAATCTAAGACGCAATAAACTCCGGCAGTTGTTACTTGTTTGCTTGTTTTTTCAAGTTTCTATCGCAAAGGGTTATTTGCAACAAAACAAACTGTATGCATGCACAAGATTGCAAAATGGTTCACTCATAAAAAACTCATTTTAAGACCTCAAATCACTTCTGCAAATCTATAAACAGGACTGTATTCATCTTTTTGCAAATGATATCCTTGTGCTAGGATGATGAATAACTTAAGCTCTCAGTCTGCAGCCCAGATTATTGGTTTACTGATTATTTGTTTATATTCAGATTTTTTGGTTGATTGTTTTTTCACTCCTCCTCATTCCGGACCAGACATAATGCATTTTTAATGTGTTTTCTGCTTTGACATTTAATGCTGTGCTTGGACCAAGGCACTCTCAAAAATACACTTAGATGGCATTAGAGCTGTCCCTCTCAATTTTATTACTGCTATTATGACGTGCACGAACAGCAAAGCTTATATATTATTTGTGCTTTAAAGATCGAAGTTAGTTTGCGGGGTCCAATCTTTTTATTTGTGCTTAAATTTAAAGGTGAAAGTTGACCAATTGTGCAGTCTGGGACAACGAAGGTACGCTCGCTGATTTTAATTTCCAACAGCACTCTTAATCTCAGGAACTTATTCCAGCTCACTGAATGAATATGTGTAATGTGAATGGGGTCATTTGTTGTCACATACCCGCAGAGAATTATAACTCCTTACACTCACTCAGCTCTGTGCAGCTTTATATCTTCTTCCAGCTAACTGTTTTGCCTTGGCTGCTCTCAGTAGAGAGGAAAAAAAACATGATAATGACAGTACGCTTGTTCAATGTGAGCGGCTACTTTAACCTAACATGCAGTCATGTGATCCAGTGCTAACAAAAGAAAATTAAGGTTTTATGAAAAAGAAGTCTTTTGTTGTTGTTTTTTTTCATGTGGTAAGAACCAATACTATTTAAAGGAAGTGAGAAGCACTCTGTGTCCTCTTAAAGTACTACCCAACTACCTGTGAGCCAGGATCTGTTCTACAGCTTCTTTGAAGTGTCAAAACATGTTTGTGAATACAGAGACTGGCAGACAAACTCACCTCCAGCAAACTTAAATTGACTGCTTTTGCTAAGACTCAAAGTAAAGTTGGACAGACGCAGAGGGGAGGAGAAAAATATTCACAAGTTGACCTTTTATATTTACCGCAGTGTTCCTAAGCTTGGGAAACATGTACTGTACTGAGACTGACACACAAATTACTCAAAGGTCACCTTATTCAGCCTTTCAAGAGGAGTCCATCCCACTGATAGCATCAGCCGTTTTTCACTGAAAGGAAACAAAGAACCTGTTTTGATGACAGAAATATCGCTACTGCTGTTTCTTAGACGCTGCTAGATTTTGCTTTTCTCTGCACTGAAGCACTTCACTTGTTTCTGGCTCTTGTAAGGATTTAGTTTATTTTCATGTTGTAAAAAAAAATAAATAAATACTGTATGGTACAAAGCCACAGGATTAAAATTAATTGAGAATCCACACACTGTTCTCTGGCAGCAGATTGTTTACTTGTTTGTCGGGTGCATGTGTGTGCCAATTCAATGTCGAACCAAGCCAACTTGGTGTGTGTGTGTGTGTGTGTGTGTGTGTGTGTGTGTGTGTGCCTTTGCACTGTGTCAGGGGGAATAGCCTGTTGGGGTTATGGAGGGTGCAGCGCGGGGTGATGAATAGGATGCTTTTGTGCTCGGCCCCACAGCTGTCTACAAACCAGTGAAGGAGAGAAAGGTGAGGGAGAAAGGGGGTAAGGTAAGAGAGATAGCCAAATAAAGGGGAAGAAAAGAGCGAGGGAGATAAAATAGCGCAGAGGAGATGAGAGCGTCACTGCTCCGCATGGGGAGTACAGGTGAGATACTGGGAGCTGAGAGGTGAGAGAATGGGTTTAGAGGTGAGGAAGAGAGGTGGGGAAGGGGGGATGTGAGAAAGGAAAGGAAAGAGCGACTGCTTGTGCATTCAAGAACACTGCACCGTTGTCTCTTCAGCCAACACAGAGACAAAGACGTTGGCTAATGTAGGAAATCGTTGACATTCATGTGCATGGACAAAAACAAAAAATGCCTCCAAAAAAATAAGAAAAAAGAGGGCGAGAGAGGAAGCAGACCTGACCTCATGGCCTCAACCTTCACACATGATGGGGTTTGAAAATGAGCCAATCATAGTGAGTGATGCTGATGAGTTCGGCCAAAGCTGTTGGTGTTGCTGTGGCCACTTTAACACCTATCACATAAGGACAACCACTGGACTGTTTCTAATAATAAAAAAAAAAAACATTTAAAAAAGTAAAATACATTTTAAATGGCACTGCATTACAATAGAGGCCGATGTGGGAGCACCAGAAGGTCAACTGTGATGCAAAGTCTTGATATGTGATATTTCAGAGACCTTTAAAGCACTTAAAACATTAAACAAGCATCACATGAGAAGGAAAACACCAGAAACCTTTCCGACCTTAGACTTAAAGCAGAGCAGAGACAGTTCGCAAAAAAAAAAAAAAAAAGCTGCCTGCTGACAGGCAGGGCTCGATATATTTTCAGAGCTGAGCATCAGAAATTGTCAACTGTCAACTTGTGTCAAGTATTTTTGACCAAGTAGATCCTTATTTACATCCACTTTTAGATTTCACTGTAGCAACATTCTCGAGAGGCTGTTTCACCAATGTTTATGCAACCCCAAATTCAAAATAGTTAGGACACAGAATGCAATGATGTGCAAATCCCATAAACTAAATATTTTATTCACAGTCGAACACAGAAAACATATCAAATGCTTAAAATGACACATTTAACTCTTTCATTTAAAGTATTGGCTCATTTTGAGTTTGATGGCAACAACACGTCTCAAAAAAGCTGGAAAAGTAGGTGGTACTAAAAAGAAACAGCTTGAAAGTAACTGGCTTACTTAGCAATCGGTCAGTAACATGATCTACCAAAGCCTGGATCTACAGATGGTGGCTCAATTTCAGATGTTCCTCAACTTAAAATTGCAAAGACTTTGCATATCTTATCATGTAAAGTACATAATATCAGCAAGAGAGTCCAAGAATCTGGAGAAATCTCTGTGCGCGAAGGCTGAAAATCAATATTGCGTGTCTGTGATGTTCGGTCTCTCAGGCGGCAAAGGATGTTTTCATGGAAATCACTGCATGGGATCAGGAACACTGTGTATATCCATATATGCAGGTTAAAGCTCATAGAAAACATGAACTAAAGAGAAGAGAGACCATCTGGCTTGTTCAGCGCTCAGTTTAAAAGCCTGCATCTCTGATGGTATGGAGGTCCATTAGTGCCTGTGGACTTGGCAACACATTGGCACATCTGGAAAAGCACCATCCGTGCTGAAAGGTATATACAGGTTTAGAGCAACATATGCTCTCATCTCTTTCATACTTCAGCAAGAAAATGTTAAACTGCATACCGCACGTATTACAACAGCATACCTTTGTAGTAGAAGAGTGTGGATGATGAAATGACCTACCTGCAGTCCTAGACCAGTTGTAAACATCTGGCATATCGTGAAATGAAAAAAATATAACAACAAAACCCAGGACTGTTGAGCAGGTAGAGTCTTATATCAAACGCAAACTTAACTGCAAAAGTCCAGCAGCTGCTCTCCTAAGTTACCAAACTTTTGCAGACTGTTGATTAAAGTAGAGGGGACGCTGCACAGCTGTAAACGCGACCCTGTCCAACCTTTTGAGATTCACTGATGCCATCACATTTAAATCCCCCTTATATTTTTCATAAAATGGTACATTTTCTCAGCTCAAATTATGTTCTCGATGTTCTGTTTTTAATAAAATGTGAGTTTATGAGACTTGAAAATCATTGCACTCTATTTTTAATTACATTTTACACAGCTTTTTGGGGATGCAATTTGGGTTGTACATTTAGCATTCAAGAATATACTTTAATACAATGAAAACTGCCTTAGTGATCACTAAAAATGTCTAAAAGGCATCAGTCCCAGTTCTTCACATGTGTAGACACTGTCGTGTTGTCTGACAGTATTAAGTGGAACAACTGTTAGACAGTTTGCTCAAATAAAACAAAGGCTCTGCATGTTCTGGTAAGCTGCAGCAGGAATGCAGTTGGAGAAAATGTGAACAGAAGTAAATATAAATAAAGCAAAATACTGCAAAATACTGAAATAAGTATTCTTATTACTTCAGAGCTGTGTGTAATTGCACTGAAATGAGGTCCATTATGTAGATTTGCCTGTATTTTATTGATGAAGAACCCAAAGAAGCAAAGAGATAAATACATCTCTCTATCCAAATACGTGTATTCATTTACCCTTCTAATCTGACTCTCTGTACAGTACGTTCCTCGTGTGTTCTGTTTTACATACATAAACATTACTGAGGTGTTGAGTCATCGATAACAGGAAGAAAATTGAAAAAATAATGAATTAAGCTTAATAGAATCTCTGGTTTATGTTGAGAAAAGCTGCAAAACAACCTTTTTTTTTTTTACATTTCTAGACAACTGTGAATAACATTTTCATTTTCATCCCTCTCCAAATCCTCCCAAAAACACTTAAAATAATGCAACAGAAAAAGAAGAAGAAAAATCGCCTGTTGATTCAGGCACACGGATGCCCGATCCTGCTCGCTCTTGTTGTTTTGTTCTGCCTGTTTCCGAATGAGAATTGTCCTGGAATAACTAACCCTAGCGTGGACAGATAAATGCATTCCATCTTCCCACACCGGGGTTCTCTGAGGCGATCGCAGCATGACTTTTCTATGATGAAACAGCAGCAAGCGGTGGAGGGCTGAGGGAGTGGGCGAGCAGGACACAAACTGCTTTTCTCCACAAACAGCAGGATGAGATGCGGAGCTGGCAGCGATATGGCATCCATACCACGAGCTCAGCCAACACAGCATGCGTCCTCACACTTGCTTTGCAAAGTCATAGGCTATCCACATCTTCTGACCACATTTGACTAATAGCATATGCGCGAAATAAACACACTGAGTCAACTGAGCTGTGTACGAGCAGGCGGATTTGCATGTTAACAACGAGAAATGTCTCGCGCCTTCATTTGTTTCGTGCGGCTTGTAAAGCGACTGTTACTATTAAAGAGTAATCAAAGATATCCTGAACAGCAGCAAACAATGGCAGAACAGTGTTGATGAAGCCAGGTGATGATGAGGGGAGGCAGACATCATTAGCCCCCATCATCACACTTCATCAGAGTAGAGGGAGTGTGCCCGCTCTGTTAGCGTAATGAGCTGGAAGTATGAACAAAAGCAGATGGCTTTATGAGTCAGACAATAAGGCACTCATAATTGAATCTATATCATTCATTTCAATTTAAGCAGTCAAGTCATTTTTCCTCCTTTCTGTATCTCAATAGAAATCCTTAATCAATGCATTGAGGAGCTGCCATCATAATGAATCAGGCGCACTTCAATGAGACTTTTCAATTCTGCTGGGAATAATTCATGAAGGCTGAAAGAGAGGTAAAGTACAGCGCAGCCTGTGCTGTATGATAAAGGTAGGAACAAGTATTTCCCATCTTAACATCTGTATGAAAGAGTGTTTATTTTTACCATACATCATCAATAAAGGGACTAACATTACCTTATTACACACAGGAATGTATGCCATATGACTAATCATACTATAACGTTACATATTTTTCTATATCCCTATAATCTACTGATTAAATCTACCAAGTTGGTTACCCTTTCTTCGAGCTTATACATTCATAAGGCTAACATTCTGGAAGAAAACCAAGTTATGGCTGACAACAAGCACAGGGTATGATTCACAAACCCCTCGCACATGACACCGGCTGTCAATCACCCAGACTTTACCATCACCTCCAAAGTATTTGTGCAGAAAGCACCGAGTGAAACTTGGCGGCTGCTGGAGCTTCTCTAATCTGTTTTCCCTCTTGAAGAGCTCACAGCAGGACGCTTTGCCCGTGGAGCAATTAAAGCCTCTTTCTTAATCCAGCTGCCCTTGACTGCAAACAACTGGAAGTCCTCTTCCCTTTCCTTCCTTCCTCCTCCTACACCACCTCCTCCTTCTGTTTCTCCTCCGCCTCGCTATACAGCAAGTGCAACAGTACTCACCCCCAGTTTCTTACTCCGTATCCTCACGTATCCCTGCTTGACTATATCGTTGAAGTTAGAAGCCATGGTGAGAGGGAAGCTGGCGGCTTCCTGTCCGAAAGAAGGAAAAAGAAAAGAAAAATAAAGTAACCTCTCTCTTTCTCTCTTTTTTTTAATTTTGAGTAGCGGAATCTTTTACTTGAGGCTCGGTCCGTGTGACATCCAGCAGGAGGAGAGCGAGAGGTGGGCAACCTGCTCCGGTGTCAGCCAGTATGACGCTTGGGTTGGCCGGCTTCAGCGGCGCGATCCATCCGGGAGAGGAGGGAGATACCATTCGTCAGCTGATTCACTTCAGCCGGAGAGGAGAGCAGAGGCGCTTCCTGGACCACACCACCACGCACCGGCGAGGGGGGCGTGGAGGATATGTGCTGAGGAAGGTGGTGGTGGGGGTCATTTTTATTTAGTTTCATATTAAAAGCCCACTTTGTTCAAAAACTAAATCCCCTTCGTCTCCCTTTCCCTTTTGCAATCGTTGTAATTCAAAAAGTCACTTAGTGGGAGTCATACCTACTGTGATTAATATCCCCGAGGAATCAGTGGGAACTGTAATGGTTGTCTACTGGATTAGTTGGCATTAGTCCAAAATGCTGGACTCTATTTCCTCTGTTAGTCTATTTTAGCAGGACTAAGCTCCCAGTCTCAGAATATTGTGCTCATGTTATTGTAGCCTTATAAAATAATGTTTTTCATGACAGGCAGCACGATCTTTAACCCTTTATGGTTTACTCATGGAAACACATGGAAATTCAAAATTTCACCCCTAGAGCATCTTACATGACTTTTTTTTTTTTTACTTGTGTGCCTTTTTCCAATTTTGTTTTCATTTTTATGGCAAATCTAGTTCAGTGAAATAACCATAATATGGTTCCTCAGCCCCTTTTAGGGTATACGTTTTTCCAAAAAAGTGTGTATATACAAAACATAGAAAAACACATTAATTTAAGGTAACGTTTATTTAAGAGCATTTTCTTTTCATTCACAATGGAAATGTCCAAAACTGTAACACACATATTAAAGCACAGCCCTGACCAGTCACAGGCAGCTGCCTCGCAGTAACATGGTAACATGCTGTATCATGGTAACATGATATTTTCTTCAAAGATTTAAGTTCATTTCAGGTCACCTACTGAACTGAGCATGTGTATACACCTTAATACAGGCTGTTCTATTTTATGGCACAGCACTTGATAGGTTGACTTCCATAAAAGAGCCAAGCAGACAGCTGCAAAAGAAAAACAGGTTTTTGTCAATATCCAGCCAGAATCGAAGGAAAACAATAACACTGAAGTGTTGAGCTACTGAAAACAAAATACACTGACATGGGAATTGTAAATATATGACAAGAAGTTAAAAAAAACAACATAATAACTACTGATGGGACCAATTTTTCCTAAATAAATTACAAATACCCAATTACTAAATTAATTTAAAATAATAACACTAAGTAAAAATAAACACCATTATGTGCAATTTAAGTAGTTAAACTATAAGATCATCAGAAAAAAGATCCCACTGTACCCTTTCTAGCCTGAAAATGTTTAAAATTGGTTACATTTCTCATCCGATCACTGTAGAGTGTTATAGAAATTAGAGGAAACATCCAAATATACCATTTACTGGTCTATATTTTAATAGTGTATTTTTGTTAGTAAATAACACAATTATGGCTCCTTATATGTATCTGGTGGGTGCCTAAAAATGGACTATCACTGTTATGGTAGGTAAACAGGGCACACGATCAAATATGGTGCCACCATTTTTATGTTACAAATATCACTCATTTCTAGAAATCCAGCATTAACAACACCCATCTCAACATTTATAATAATTATTTAACTGTATAATGCATGGGTTTCATTAGTTTACCACAATTGGTTTCGATGCTATGACCACAATTGTGGTAGATGTAAAAAACCCAGTTTCCCAAATTCTTGAAAAACTCAGGAGTTCAAAATGCTCCAGGCCACTGCTGATTGGTCAGATCCATTAACGTCCCTATCACATTGCCTGATCTTTGCTGGTTGGTCAATCCAAATTTCAATGTCTGTTTAAGTTCCTTGCCCATATTTTCTTGGATTAAATAAATAGCTCAGCCTTCATCTTACAAATAAAAGGCTAAATTTACTCCTATGACTCCATTTATTTTAATAATTATAACAGAATTATAATATAGTCTTTTTAATGATTCTCACCAAAAATGGTTGATATCCCGATGTCATCTTCCTGATGAAAACTGTGCTACTAGACCAAAAACTGAACCGTAGAGTGTAGAACAGAGGTAAATAAGGAGTTAAATGTATATTCTTTAAAACAATGACAATTAATATGTTTGGTACATCGTTGTGTACAGTGACTGCTGAAGACAGTCATCAACACGTCTCCTCCAAGTACACAGACTAACATAACCAGCCTGTTTAAAAAGCAAAACCACAAACAAACAAAACATTATGTACATTTTTTTTCATCTAAATTCTATTTCATTTGTGACAGGATGAAATTAACATTGGACTCTACGAATCTGTGATCCTGTGATGTCGGCATCAACTCGGGAATGTTCTTACATACGTGAGTCAGCTCAGAGGGACCTGTTAGCTCGTATGACGGACCTGAGAGAATGAGGTTGAGACAATAATGAGGTGCTGATTGTTTCTTTGCCTTATTCGTCCTATAAAGAAACTTCTTATAAAGATATGGTAGAAAGCCATTCTGGAACACAAACTTTCACTTAAAAGAAAGTCGAACAAGGATGTTTAGGCAACGTTGAAGGTGTGACCATCGTGGTAACATCTGCAACCTCAAACGTACATTTTTAAACTGTTTTTCAACCACAGCTAGATGTTGAGAAAAGGCTGCCAGCCCACATTTATTAAGTGTTTTCTGGGTTGTAACTTCAGATTTTTCTGTCTTTTCTTCTTTTTTTTAACATTAAGTTAGGTTAGTCTGTTTTAGTTAGTTTTGAAAGTTGCACGCTACCTAAAATTGTTTACAGTAAAACTTTTTCCTTATTTCCTAACGTGAAACACGAATTGTTACGCCTTTATCCTAGTGTACCTTCCAATACAAGTATTTTTAGATAAATAAATGTACAGAGTCACCAGCAGGTTTGCAAATTTTAACTTCTTTTCATCCTTTTTATAAAAATCACCTTTAGGGTTGCATCAGGAAGGGCATCCAGTGTAAAACGCTGCCAAATCAAACAAGGGGAGCTACCTTTGTGAGGGAAGAGAGCAGCAAAAAAGTAGCGTCTTTTTCTGTTTCTTATATCAGTTAATAGAGAGAGAAAAAAACAGCAGAGTAACCAGTTCAAGTGATTATTTGTTGCTAACCCCATATAATAGATATCAGGTTGTGACTCAACAACAATTAGCCAAAACTGATTTACCTGCAATATCTTGATGTTCCTTTGTTCTGTACAGACTTGGACTGTTTTAGTCATTATAGGCATTTGCCATTCATCCTTTTTATCATTAAATTCATGTATAAGCTGGTGCTCAAGGTCAAGATTAGGATGCTCTCCTTGATCACTGTTAACATGCAGTGAATTCAATAAGACTACTTGTTTACTGAATTTTGCTGTAACTTTTGAAACCTGAAGTAACCACTCAAATTCTACTCCTCAACAATGTTCAAAGAAAATATGCAAAAACACAACAGAGCTTGGTGTTCAGACTAATTTGCGACGCACTTTGTACCTTGCCTTTTGGTTATTACCTGTCTCAGTATGAATAGCATTTCCATATTTTTCACCAGACAGTCCGCTAATAAGGAAATACAATTTGAGATTGCTAGTGTGCGAGCTCTGTGTTTTGTCATTATTAGGCGGCCCCGAATTGATGTTGTTTGATTTGCTGAATAATGCAACCAGATAGGTGAGTGCCCTATTAAAGGATCAAATGAATAGTAGGAAACCAGACAGTAGAAAGCATGGCACCGCCGGCTGGAGCTTGTAAGTAGCAGATACAATGCTGCAGATTGGCAATCAAAAAGCACCGAAAATAAAAGCACAGAAGCAAATTCTGATCCCTGCCAGAGCTTTAATCCTGATGTAGTGAGAGGCGTAGCTCAGGTTGTACAGCCGTAGCTTGTGAAATCCTTGGTATGAGACAGCAGATGCTTCAGGTGCAGTGATACGAGTGGCTGTCATTGCTTATGTTGTTTAAAATGTCTGTGTGTGTGTGTGGGGTGGCTTATGTAACAGAGTTATATAAAGTATACAAAACTCTACATAAAGATCAAAGGCTTTTAATTCCTGGAGAGGTTTTTCCAGATTCTTTTGTCTAACACTTTGCATTATAACAAGAAAGCCACAGATTTCATTGTAAAAATGAGGACAGAAACACTCCAGAGCAGCCTGTGTTTTTTCCGGTTTATCCCGGCACAGTTATCCTATTGCGAGTACTAATTTATTTATTTATTGTGTTTCACCAAAAAGGAAATATCCCCTGCTGGTTGGAGGCCCTTTTTCAGTGCGGCATTGACGGCTGCCACTTTGAGAAGTGTCATCCTGTCAAGTGTCAGCTTTTAAGACCAGAGGTAAAACTCAGTTTCTGTTTTTCTTTTCTTGTTTTTTTTGTGTCGCTTTCTTCACATTCACAGGGGCACGCAGAACAGCAAGCTGCCACCCCTCCAACAAACAGCTTGACTTTGATAGTCTTCGTGTCTCTGTGGATGTGTCCTCAAATTTCAGACTTGTCAAAGTTGTTTTGTCTTCATAATCCTCTTTGTACAACATGGCGCTCTTCCATTCCCACTGCCTTGTCATCCTCTCTCTAAGAAAACAATGCTGACAGCAACAATTTCTTATTTATTGCACTAAATATTGTGCTCTGGTGACTGTCATTACCAAGGACTGTCCTAGTTTTGGGGGAAATAATTGCCTGCCGTGATACAAGACCAGCAATCATTCGGTCTCCGGTTGGTATCAGGTAGAGGGGCTGCCTCCACAGCGTGCAGGCTGCCACACAAATCAACATACGGCCCCGTCATACATGAACGGCTGCCAACGGGGGTCAGATGTGGCGAGACTCGCTCAGGAGCAGAGAGACCTTCACCAAGGTCAGTAACCAAAATCTGCTGAGCTGTGGAAAACAACTCCTTTCCAATATGGCAACTTATCAAATATTGACCTCATAATCATCACCATTTTTCATACACGTTTCGCATCACCTGTCTAATTCCCTTCATGTCTATGATGATTAATACGGGGGAAGACTGAGAAACTGCAGCATCCATTAGAGCACCAAGCATTCCTAAAAAACCTCCCCGGAGCTGTTTATTCGGTCACTGCGGAGCTAAACGCAAATGTTTTTTATGGTGTGGTGAAATATTGAAACTGCCTTAAATGCTTACTTTGTCTCAGTGATACTTGGCAAGCACTCACAAGCACAAACAGCTTAATAATTAACACGTTTCGAAAAAGATAAGTGATGGTGAATGAGAAAAAGAGGGGGAGAGCGAAGGAGAGAAATGCGTCTCTGTGCTTCGTTGTTTGCCAGGTAAGCATTTTTACACGTAGGCGGAGGCGAGAAAATAGAGATCACACAGGCAGAGTTATGGTAATGATCTGCTCCGGGTTCCTGTACTCGAGCTTTTTACAGCAACTCGTATCAGCCTGATATGTTAATAGGCACAATGGGATTTGGGTTTGATTAAATGTCAATGCCTGAAGGAGAAAAGAAAGAGTGGAGAGAGGGGGGAAAAGAAAAAATGCCAATTTCTCAGAATAAGAGATGTGGCTTGTTCTGAGCTCAGCGGGTTCTTGCCCATGCAAGAAGGACATTGGTTAGTCTCACACTATAGGACAGCAAAGGTTGTGTTAGTCCCAGCGGATCAGGCCATGACATGTTTGTGATTTACTCCATAACAGCTAGAGCTAGAAGTGGTTAGAGGGCTTTTCTGTCCTTCAATAGAAGGTGAATCATGAGAGTGGGCAAGTCAAGAGGGTCCTTTACTTGAGTCAAAGATAAGGGTATGAACAGAGTGTATAAGCTTCTTACGAGTTCTCCTCACAAATTAACCGAAAATAGCAGAGCCGAGGCTAAGATTTAATTTGCAGCACGATGTCTGCTTCTGCAAATTCGTTCGTAAGGTGATTTAGCAGATACACCTTTTGTTTTAAAGTCCTAACGATCGAAAATGAAATAAAGAGCGCATTTGCATCGGGGGCGATTTATAATTGTAAATGAGTGCATTAGCCCGACAATTAACTTTTAGGTGTAAACGCTGCCATTACACCAGTGGCCATTATGTTAATCAAAGAGGATGAACGAAAACACAAACAGAAAACTGGTAGAAAAAAAAAGTTTGTGAAGAAGAAAAGATGCAGACAGGATGAGGAAAAAATGGGGAGAGGAGAGGCAAGGACACAGGGACAATAATTGAAAGGGAACAGATGACTCTCAAGGAAAGAAAGGCTATGCCTCATGTCGGTTTGACCCACTCTTTGTGTCTTAAATTGGGGTCCATCTTGTGTCATGGTGAGCCTGGACCCCGAGCTGGATCTCTGGAGAATAGCTGTGCTGCTGTGGCACTTCTCAGAGAAAATAACCAGAGGAGGCTGAATCCATACTTTGTCACACTCAGCCCCTTATAGAAGATTAAGGAGTAAAATAGGTGACTCAACTCAACCCACACCCACCCACCCCCAAGAGTGATGACATGCCTGTTTGGTTTTCTTTTCTGATACTGCACTCCTCATTTGGACAGCGGAAGCTGAATTTATCAACTCTCTAAGTGAAGGAGGGGCTGGTCTTGGATCATTCACCAGGTCCTTTATGTGGCCACCTCATTCATTTTAATGATCTTTTATATTAGGAGACTCTTGATGAATTAAAGCCGGTGTGCCTGGAATTAGATATCGGGTTTTCTGGAGTTGTTATTCTGATTAGTTTTTAATTAGTTGTCTTTAAACATCACCTTTTTTATGCATCACATTAATTTAAAAGTTATAGCGGCAACAACATGTTTTGTATTTGCAGCGCTTCATCTTGTGTGCCCTCTACTGTAAGGTCAAAGGTCAGAGTAAACTGGCACATCCTAGGTCGCTAAAGGTCTTTAACTAAACAGGTGCCGGTGCAGGACAGATAAGAGCATGGCTTAGGGTGTTTAGATTGCCACCCTGCAGTTACTGGTCCTCAAGCTCTTTAAATACTGCGTAATTATACATTAATTAGCCCATGTGATGCTGAGTCTGTTTAACTGATCACAGCCTCATATACTTTAAAAAAAAGAGTAATGAGCAGGGACAGACAAGCGTGACTAATGTGTATGCCCTGTAGAGGGCAATATTGTCTGCAGTGCTAGGAGTACTTTGAAGGGGCCTTTTAAATGTCTTCATATTTCTTCTGTATGGTAATGAAAGCTGTCTTCTTGTGCTATAAATTCCTAAAGTGATGAATAATCAACATAAGCTGTGTTACAGATCGCTGCATGAAGTCAAAAATTAGTCTGTTATAGATCAAGCCATTTTCACATATGTTTTAAATCCTTTAAAAAAAAGTTTGTTACCTCAAATAGCAAAATGCAGGCTGCTTTGTCATTGCTTGTTATTTGTCATTGTGCACCTCATTTAATATGACGGTGGATCAGTGTTTAAGAGCAGATTCATGTATGTGTTTCCAAGTGCTGTTTGTTCTCTTCCAAGGCTCAGTTTAGAAACAGTTGTTGGTGACATGATCAGCAGCAGAGCATGAAATTTGGCTAAAACGTCGCCTCGAGCACCGCGGGTTATTGACTTCCGTATTTAATCTGACAGATTTAATATAAAACAGGTGATCCTTGTGCCTTTCTCAATGGCTGTGGCTTGTGGATCCTTCTTCGGGACTGGCAGAAGCACACGACTCCAGTGCTCACCATCCAGGTCAGAACAAAGCTACTCTTTTACCTCCACGGCCCGCATTACAACGGCTCGTGTGTGAGGATGGAAAAAGAGTGGAAATCAAACCTCCTCCATAAATACATGAAAGGTCAGCGATGACGTCAGAGTCCAGGGACTGCCCAGTCCGTGATTTTGCGGCCCATCGTCGGTGCCTAATTCGCTGCGGCTCTTTATATTTTGCACTCGGTGCACCTTGACCATGATCCCAATATAAACACAGTGCTACACTTCTGAAATAGAAATGTGTGTTTTCCCGCTGCTCATAAGTCTTTCTACTGTTCCATTTGTTGCAGGCGGCTACAAAAGGAATAATTTTTGCTGACTTGCACAAAAAAAATTGAAAATAAACTTTCTTTATTCTGTTTGAGGTAGTTTACTATGAACTGCATTGTTTTATGAGTTCTCTCAGTATTCACTTTCCATGATCTGCTCTTCTTCCACTATCCCTGAGCCCTCTAGGCCTTGGCCCAAGACTCCTCCACTTCCTTTTTCTAGTATTATGACTGACTGCAAAGAAGTGTGTGTGCCCATCTGCTGTGCTTGGCCTGATTTTTTTGGCCATGACCCTTAACTTTGCAGCATGTAGTTTTTCAGTCTGTTTCTTGCTCTATTGGAAGGTGTCTTATACTTTGTTCCAGCTCTGTCTCAACATTCGTATCTTTGCTTCACTTTGCAGACTTGTGTTTGCTTTACATGCAGCTTGTGCCTCGGAGAGGCAGGGTTCTTTAATATTCAGTCTATTTCCTGTTGTTATCCATGGCTTTATGCATAAAGGTTGGCACATATCTCAGCTAAAGCACTGTTGTTATAGTTATAATTCATTCATTCTCAATTGAGCTGCATTTGGAGGATAAACAGGAAACCTCTGCCTGTTTAGCTGTTGATTTTAGAAATATTATATTCAAAAGTAGGGCTGCTGTTAAACATTGATCCTTTGGCGAGAGAGAGATGCTGGACTGCTCAATTAAATAATAAAACCTACACTTTACAAATAAATATGTATTAATTTGTTGTTTTAAGAAGCTATTTTGATGCAGACTTGTCCTTATTTATGCTGAGGCGCACATCTACCAGCCGTGCAGTCTGGGAGGCAGCCAGCCCCTCCCGGTGAGGTACTGTAAGCCCAACTTTCCCAACTTTGGTCCTCAGTGCTTGTTTTAAAAAGACGTCTACATGTGGCCCACATCTGCATTCACAGCATAAAACTGTTTCACTTTATTTATACAGGAACAAATGTCACTGCTGGTGTTGTATGTGTGTAAATTGTTGACTATAAACCATCTGTGGGCAGTTTTTTTCCCGCTCTTAGCGTTGAAGCATTTAAAATATAGCTGCAGTTTTGCCATGGAAGAAGTAAGATTCATTTATGTTAATCAGTGTTTACACACAGAGTACAAGTGAGAGGAAAACCAAAACCGAGCGTGCGGCAGCTACCATGTTAATATGTAGATGCACAGTATTGTGTTTAGCATAATGTGCAAAGAAAAAAGCAAAAAAAAAAAAACTTTGCCAGATGTTCTTAACTAGCTTTACTGGCCTGAGTATACAAGGGCAAAATAATCTTTCTGCAGCACAAGAGCTCACATTTCTTAATTTTCTGTGAAACAAAGGAACCTTTTCTTGCGGAAAGCCTCTTTTATTTGTGTTGGATTGGAAGACAGAGGGTGTATTTGATCTGTTAAAGCGCCCTGCAATTAACCTGGTACAACACATTGGCCGAGGCTCAGCTGTTGACATTGTGTAGCCGCTGCAGGTACAGCGCTCTCGAATGGCACTGTTTGGTTCTAGGATCCAATAAGCACCACTTAGGCTCATGTAACAGATACACATAGCCATTCACACGAAGTTAACCATTAGTTTGACACTGTTAAATCACACTGCCTGCAGCTCAGCGTGTCACACATTGCTCTCGCTTCTGCAAGGCATGGATAGAAGTAATGACCACAAGCGTGCAGGCAACCCGTTCTGTGTTTTTAAGGTGGATAAGCACATAAGCACGGGCAACAAGCCAAACAGAAGCTGTTGATGTTGAACCACGCACTTTTGGCCTCTTGATTGACACATTCAAAGTATCATTTTTGATATTTTGTTATTGCAGCACAACTCTTGAGCTTTAAGCACTGCGGCAGCATTTCGAATACATGCTGTATGATTTCAAACTTCACTCAAGTAGTCGGGTTTGTTGGTCACAGGAGAGGCGGTTGCTAATGAATGGTTGTTATAAATCAAATGTCTAAGATTTGTCAGAGGTTTGTTTTAAAAGCATCTAGGCCCAAAATAACTCAATAATTATATGACTCACCTTGCCACTCAGGAAAAGCGTATTTTTTTTCTCCGCCAAAGTACCCACTCCATCTTTGCAAAAAACTAATTCACAGTGTGACTATGTACATGTAATATTTTTGGATCATAAGAGTAAAAAAAAAAGCCCACTCCCTGTCAAATGCTATGTTTTGTTTGTCTGCCAAAGTAAAGGCTTGACAAGAAGGAATCCAGTCATTACCACTGGCAACCATAACTTTTCACCTCGGTGCTGACGGCTTCCCTGACTGCATCACTGCTATCTGATTCCCATCCAACTATATTGGGCCAGACACTGTACATAAACAAACAGGTGAGTAAGTAAAAAAAATACAATTAAACCCAAATGTACAGCACATGCACAAACACACACACACACATATCGCTGCCTGCCTGTCTATCCTCTCTCTTCCCCTCTCCTCGGGTATATGCGGTCTCTTTGACACAGTCTGCCAGTCTGCTGCCATGCAGCGCCACATTTAGCTCCGCAAGAAGTGCCAGACTGCAGCAGAGCAGAGCGGAGTGAGGGGGTTATTAATGGCCTTCCTTATTTTAAACGACAGTCTGAAAACACTGGTGGCACCATGTAGACCCTGCTAGCTGCAAGCTTGTCTTTCATGCCATCTGTCTTCACGGTACTCAGTCTCCTTGGTCCTAATGGGCCCATAGCTGTCGCTCTGTCAGTTTGCACCTAATGCATCCTCGGCTGTCTGGTGGGTCCAGTGGGCAGTCTCGGTGGGTTGCATGTGAAAGCACACAATAATCCATCACTTTCAACTAATGTGTTGCACCTCTTCTTTAATTATTTTTTATATTATTTGAAGACACAGAGGATTTCTTTTAAATAAATAGGCTAACTGTCCAACAAAGCCTTTCATGAAAGTTACATCTTCATAAAACTTACCCACAGTTGGGACTGCAGCGTCATCACATCATTAAGATGTTCAGACCGTTGTCTCAAACCTTCAGGTTATCTCTCCCCCATTTTTTCCCCTCCCTTTCACCATCCTGCTCACCCTCTTACTTTTCATTCTTCCAAGCCTCTGAATGCCACCTATCACTCCATCCCACTGTGAATTTTGACACCTGTCGGATGTATGGCTCTCTTTTCTGCATCAGTCTCTCTACTGCCCCTTTAGCTGTGGAGCTCGGCCAATCAGGCAAGCGATCAAGATTAATCAAAACATGATGTGTTCATGTGTTAACACTGCAGCAAGCATCGATATAAATATGAATAGAGCAATGGTTTGTCAGAGTAAAGATAAATAATGCCATTATGTAAAACTCAATACACAGTGGCTTATGTACAATCCATGTGTACACATCTATACATGGTATATACCGGCTGCTTAGATTTAAATGTGAGCAGATGTAGTATATGTTTCAGTGCTATTTTACTGTATTTGTTCTCTAGTTCTGGAGCAATTATATGGTCTAAATGAAGTTACAAACATGAATCAGCCTCCTCTAAACGTTCTCACTGTTCACCAATTTTTGTGAGGGTCTGCCTGTATTTTTCTGTTTGTACACTGACATTTTCTAATTTACACAGATATGTAATTATGAATCCTAAGATTAGACCTGCGGGCACAGAGACAATTAATTGAACATAAATCCATGTATACTGTGTCACATTGGTGGCTGTACATTAAGGCCATAAAATTTTGTATCACTTGTCTGGGGAGTAACAAAGACTGACGGCTTAATTCAAGACCTATTGCGGCCCTCCAGACATCATAACACTGCCAGACATGGATATGGTGAAATCTATTATTGACTGGTCGTTTTGTTCGATTGTTGCTCCTAAGTGAATGAGGAGTGATAGCTCCTCTCCCTGGTGGCAGACACTGAGGAGGTATTCCAAAACAAGTCTGAACAATTTCTAATTTTTCAAAAATATATTTTCATTTACAATTTTAGGGCAGTGGATCAAAAGTTTATTCCATATTATTTGGGTAATTTGGGTTGGGTGAACCTATTAATTATAAAAATTCCTATGTACAGTCACCAGGTATATACACCTGCTCATTAATGTAATGAATTAGCTCAATTCATTTATGCATGTAGACACGGTTAGGACGACCCAGTGAAGTTCAAATCAAGCATCAGAATGAAGAAAAGGGATTTCAGTGACTTTTAATGTGTCATGGTTGTTGTTGCATGATGGACTCAGATGTTGGTCTGAATGTTTAAGAAACTGCTGATCAGCTGGGATTTCCCCACACAAACATCTGTAGGATTTACAGAGAATGGTGACACAAATAATATCCAGAGAGTGGCAGCTCCTTAGGTGAAAATGCCTTGTTGATGTCAGAGGTCAGAGGTGAATGGGCAGATTGCTGAAGGAAGGAAACAGTAACTCAAATAATCACTTGTTACAACCAAGGTATGCAGAAGTGCACAAGTTGAACACAAGATGTGCTACAGCAGCAGAAGACCACACCGGGGAGGGGGGGGGGCACTTCTATCTGCTAAGAACAAGAAACTGAGGATACACTTTAAACAGGCTGTGATATTTGGATGGTAGGCTCTGAATTTGGTGTAAACAACATGAAAACATCCAGTTCATACTGGTGGTGTAATGGTGTGGGGGATTTTTCTCAACCAAATGAGAATCACTTAAACACAAGAGTCTGAGTATTTTAGCTGACCGTTTCCAGCCCTTTGTGACCACAGTGTACCCATTTTCTCCTTCCAGCAGGATAATACACCATGGCACATCATCTCAAACTGGATTCTTGAACATGACAATGATTTCACGGTATTCAAATGGCATCCATCATAACCAGATCTCAATCCACTAGAGCACCTTTGGGATGTTGGGAAACAGGAGATTTGCATCATGGATGCACAGATAAAACATTAGCAGCTGCTGTGTCATGCTATCGTGTCAATATGGACCAAAAACTGAGGATTGTTTCCAACACCTTGTTGAGTGGAGCTAGTTTTGAAGGCAAATGGGGTTCAACTCAGTACAATCAATGTATAATGCAAACAGCTTTTTAAAGCAAGTTAACTTTAACAGACTTGGCTAATAGAAATGTGTGGTCATTCTGTTGTTTTATTGCAAAATGAACTTTTCCTAACAATCCCAAGTTAGGAAAATCTATATGCAAGGAAAACAGAGATGAGAATAGAGTTGCTTGCCCATTGTAACGACGACAGGTTAAAAGAAAGCATATTTTATACTGCACGACATACTGTATGAGATATTTAAGACGTATTTTTGTTTCTCTGTATCAGTGTCAAAAATGATTACTAATTGGGCATCATTTTTCTTTGGAGCAACGACATCCGGTAAAATAAAATTCAAAATGAAAGGTGAATGGTGAACCCCGGAGAGATGAGCATACTTCCCGACCTGCAGGCAGTTTGAACTAAACCACATTTTCTGGAAAATTACAAAGAAATTTATCGAACAGGTGATCACAGCAACAATACTTAAAACATATAGCAGCATCCTTTACAAGTTATAATGATATAGTGTCTAACCATACAAAAATAAATGAATAACAAATTTCCCCAATCCAAAAGTACAAAATGTAGCAAAAGCACCAATAAATGTGCCAGACTTAATATAAAAGTGATATTATCTCTGAAGTGCCATTATAAGGTCATATAATACATTTTTATAATTAATATTCATACACAGATATTTGCTACAAAGGCAATACAAATGTAATACTATATTAACAAATTTGTACAACAAAATAATCAGCAATATTTACAGTTTTTAACATTTCCTGCTAAAGCTGACAAAAACTCATGGTTCTCATTGCGTGCATGTCAAGTTTCTTTTTTGTTGCTGGGCTTCCGTTGCCATAGTGACAACCTCTAACCCGTGTAGTGTAGCAAAGCCAGAAACATTTCAGTCATTGAGTTTGACAACATGGCTTGATTACCACCTTTTCAACAGCACAAGTGCGATTTTCTGTTTGGTGAAGCTGCCCTCTGGGACTCTCAAATCACAGCGAACACCCGGAACGCCTTCCCTCCGGGAGGGTTTTGAAGGCTGCGGGGAAGGAGAACAACAAGAGGGAGAGTGAGTCTGGGTGCTGCATGTGTCAGATACAGAACATGTCCCAGCCTACATGACAGACACACACAAACAGATCGACTGGTTTTGTGGAGAAATGTCCGTGGCGGTGTGCTGTCTGACGTTCTGATGACAGACAGCACACAAACAGATGGAGGCTGAAGTTCAGTGAAAAAAAAAAAACAGGTAAACCACCCATTAATACACAAACACGAGGAACTTCATGTGGTCACCCAGCAAAGACAGACATGTTGTAAAGGTAAGGGACACAGATAAGTGATGGGCAGACGTCAGATATCTTAGCAGAGTGACAAAGATAAATTAAGTGGCGACAGGCATGGTAAGAGCAAGGAGATGAAGAGGAGGAGGAAAGGGCTTTGAATGAATGAGGCTGTGAATGCAAGTCTCCCCTCTACATAGGTCATGGGAAGTGTAGTGATTCTGCAGACCACAGTAGGGGCAATTTAATTCCTCTTAAAAACTGGAACAGACTACACTGTATCTAGGTCACTTTGAAGAGTGGCTGGTATGAACCTGTGGCCTTAATATTGTTGCAAGGTGGTGCAGCATAAATTCAACACAAGCTTTCACCTTATTAGCATAGCAATACCTTAGCTTGCAGGAGAATTTAATAACAGCAATCTCTAATTTTATATCAGAGACACTTTGAGTCTTCAGACTCAAAGATCACATCTGCTGATTCTTCTACATTCAGAAGACAGCGTTACACAGCACAGATTTGAATTTGTTTGAGTACTTTATAGGCCGCTTTAAGCTTCTTAACATTCCAACAGCCACCGTAAAAACCAGTGATATCTCTTGTTTCCTACTCTGTGTTAGCACATGGCACCAAACAAGGTAATCTACTCTCAACCCTCTTCGTCGGATTAGACAAATGAAAAATGTCGGGGCAGTATAAGCAGATGTACACCCCTATGTCGACGATGAAGTGCTCTATTTGCAAACTAGCTGAGGCGTTTCATCTTATGTATATTGCTGTCCTTGGCTGTGGCATTGTTAAAGCTGGAACGAGAAGCTGTTACATATACATGACCAGCTGTTACATCCGAGCACTCGCCAAGTGGGTTCACACAGTGCTGATTAAACCTATCAGAGCCATGTAAATGGATGTGTATTTTCCAGTATACCAGAGTTTTGAATCTGGCCTCTGTGGTGACATTCCCATGCTGGCACTCCAGTAGAGATGAATTTTGTATTATCAAAAAAATAGCCAGTTTGCCAAAACTAAAGAAGGGAGAAACCACAGAGCAGGATGGAGAAGAATATATCAGCTCAGTGTGGTAGAAACACCCAAAGAAAAGGAAAGTTTCTGGTGCTCTAGACAGAAAAGGAACTCGTTCAGAGAAAGAATTAGTGTCTAAAAAAGATGTTTATAATAAGTTATTAACTATTGTCAGCTGTGTTTATGTAATTATTCTTGCTGCCAGAAGGGGGAGACAAAAACAACAGAGGCGCTAGATGTTCTTTATATGCTAAAAATTGGTCATTTCAGCTTCTTACTATTGCTGGTTGCTAATGCGGATGTAAGCATTAGCAACCAGCATTGTGGGTGAACAAAAGATTACAAACAGGCCATTCCAGCCCATTGTTAGCTGACTGCCAAGCAATGTGACGGCATTATAACATATCACACCTAATTTAACTTTTATGGCTATAAATATGATGTTTTTGTTCTGAAATTAAAATGAAACAATGTTTTTACAAGATGTTATAGTTGCATAATTGCTGAAACAGATTATTTTAGTTAATTGCTAGGCAACATGATGATGTCATAATATTTGATATAGGTAAGAACCTTCAGAGGACTAAGATAAACCTGTGTGCAAAGTTTGGTCGCTCAGCTCCTGTTGGTCCAAGAGGAGTTGAGAGACAAAGAAACAAACACAGACAGAAATTTCTTTGCAGATATTTGTTGTCTGTGCTACATATATTTCATCTTTTTAGCTTTTGTGATGCTGGCTACTTTTCAGCTGTATTATATTTAATAAATATTCAGCAACACAGCAACTTCAAATGCAGCAAGTCAGCTTGTCGGTGATGACGACTTCTCTTTCTATACCATGTAGCAAATTAGAGCAATCGAACGCCATTTCACAGATTCATTTAGATTACAAGTGACCGTACAAATAACCAGATACGTTTCTACCAAATAAATGAGATGTTTTACACATAAATCCTTCATAAATCCTTGCAGCTTCTTTCCTCAACCTGATTTGCATTAATTCATCCACTTTCCTGTTAGAACCAAGCAAGAAAATTGTCTAAAATCTGATTCAGTATTGACCCCCTTTGAGATAAATGGTAACAAGACCCTGTTTCCTCGGTTACACGCATTAACTTTTTATTTCTGTCCTTTTTAATTTTTCTGTTTAACTATATTAAGCTTTAAATCCTTGTCTATTGGTCGTCCTTTTTGACCTACTACCAGAAAGCAAACCACGTCTAGAACTACACGAAGATGCACTCCTCTTGTGTACACTAATTGCCAAGCAATTCATTATTTTAAACTACAAGAATGCAAATGACTCTACCACGTGCACTGCATACAGGATGTAACTGCCTGCATCTTGAAATGATTAGGTCCACAAGGAGAGGAGAGTGGATACCTGAGAGGCATTGATTTCTTACTGCTCCACTCTGGGTGAAAGTGCATTAACCTCTTCACTTTCCTGTCATGTATTAAGGCTGAATGCTGACACAGGACCAGTAAACCCCCCAAACAATATATCTATATTGGTATTATAAAACAGAGATAGGATACTGTTATGCATTATTTATTTTGTCCTTCTTTTATTGTGTATATAACTATTTTCCATCCATCTATCTATACACATATATATTTATTTATTTTATTATTTATTTTCCCCTCTTATAAGATTGTGAGGTTAGTCATCCAATACCTCTCTGAGGAAATGCCATTCTGGTACGAGGCGATGTAGTGTTTTCGCTTGTCCACTGGCATCACATCGATGTAACCACCCACATCGTTCCTGATGACTCCAGCGTGGACGGCCGCTCGACATATACTGGACTTCTACAGGAGCATGCAAGAGGAAGGAAAACATGTCAGAAATGTTCATTCATTTCTGTCTCTAAAATGCTGACAGCCCCAAAGTAGTGTGAATTAGTGTCTGACAAGTTCAGCTTCAAAAACAGGGACTTACATCAGAGTATATTCTGGTACCGATCACTCTGGATATGTGAGGATTCTCTTCTACACAGTTTCTCGGGCAGTATAACCTAAGACGAATGATGAACAGACATGATGCTAGGCAGCTCTGATAACCAGAGAGAGTGTGCGATACAGGGAGGTGCATACCTTGGACAGTGTTTTGCAGGCCTTTCGTATGGACACAGTTGTGCAACTGTGGTTTCACATGTGATGGCTTTGACTGTAAGAAGGAAACACAGCGAGTGTCGGCAAAGCCCATAATGAGAAGCTGGAAACAAATGACAACATATCTACATGCACAGCGTGACAGACTAACCTGTCACTCTGGAGACTGTGAAGGAGTTAGCACTTTGATATTTTCTGTCAAGGGGAAAATGAATACAGCAACATTAGATGTTATTATTTCTATTCACTTTCATTATATTTAACTATCAGTTGTCATTGGTGTAAATTTATTGCCGTCTCACCCAAGTGACTGGACGCCATTCTTGTAGGATTTGATAAAAAAGTCCTTTCTTCCTTGCCTTGTTACATCCATCCATCCTCCATCATTATCTATGACACCAGCATGTAGACCAGCTCTGCACACACTGGATTGCTGCAATAAAAGAGATAAAAAGAGACACCATTTATACTGTATTTAGTAAGAAATTTGGATAAATAAGCACTAAGACGTATCCTCAAAGTACAAAACATCTTTTTCCCCAAAGCTTCATCTTGCACACCTCATGAAAAAACACTGAAGCGTCCAAATCTTTTTTAATCTTCCCTCAGAGTACACTAGCTACATGTGCACTCACCATTTCATAGTACACTGTGCCAACTACTTTTCCTGTAGCATCTAGGCATCCAGCTGGGCACTCGTATCTGTGTGTCAATGCAAAAATAACCATGTGAATATGTGAACTATACATTCTGCACCGCACCCTATTAATGCTTCGCTTTCACTGTACCTATTGCATGTTGTTCCTTTGCACTGATCCCGAAGCTTAGTGTCACAGGTCACTAGCTGGGCTGTAACACATAAACACAGAGGTCTTTGAGTTCTCCTGCAGGAAACAGCATGTGTGAACTAGCGGCTCTGATGCAGATGACTAGTTCCTAAAAGACTCAAGTGGAGACGCTTCAAGAATAAAAGACAAGAATTCAGGTTCAGGGTGGTCAGCAAAACTAGAGGATGTGTCTCATCTTACAAGCACAGGCCTTAATGTGCTGCAGAGAGGAAGCCATTTAAAAACCACAGCGAGCCGCTCTCACCCCTCAACACTTCTCAGCAAGCCAAAAACAAACACACACTCAGGGGCTCATGCTAAAATAGACCTCCCCTCTCTGCTCCAAAGAGTGACTTGCAATATTGAGTAGACTCCAGAAAGTGCCAGGGTTAATCATGGAGATGACAGATAAGGACTATACAGCATCAAAGCGATTTAAGATAAATTGCAAGAAAAATATTTAAGGTCAAAGTCTACTTTTTGCACTTATTATTCAGTATCGCTAGCTCAATACTGAGCAAGCAGCTACAGGTTTCCTTTTTCTTTTGCAGCACATATTGTCCTCCACTTCCACTCTCTGCGCCTCCCAGACCTAAAACCATATTGTACACCCCCCATTTCGAGAGGAAACCTGATCCAAAATAAACAGTCAAATGGCAGCTTACACATCTGCTGTGTGTTGACCATTTCATTCTTCTGCAGGTCCTCTGCGGGGGGCTGCGTAGGGGCTGGAGCGGGGAAACTGGGAGGCTCAGGTCTGGAGCCCCGAGCCCGGGGATTTGTGGTACGGGGGACCTCTGGTTCAATAAAGTTGTTCTCTTCAGTTTCCTCTTGCAATGGATATGAATTGTCATCTTGCCCTTAAATAAAACAGAAATCAAGGCATGATAATGAGTTATTTTCATCGACCTCTGTCTCCCTCTCTCTATGTGTGGCTTTTTCTTACCTTTGTAGCAGAGGTTGTCTTTGCATCCTCCTCCATAGCTGGGGGGACAAGAAGAGCACGGGGTCCCATGTTTGTAAGGTGCATGGCCCCACCAGTTTCCCCTGTGCACATGAAACATCAAACAAAAACTACTGAACACAGACAAACCAGGACTGCTTTAACTACAAGTGATCGCTATGATGTCACATCAAAACGGCCTGACACTATAATTAACTCTTCACAGTGCTGGTGCACAACATATCTGCTTACTTCGGTGAATAGTTGCAGACAAGATAGACGGCTTTGGCCCAGATCTGCCCCCACACGTTCATGTTGTAACACAAGTTGATTGCACAGCCAATTCGACTGCTGGTAGCCCAGACAAGCTACAAAAGAAGGACAATACGGAGAAGCAGAAACAGATGACTTAAATGTTCTCATTGCACCTTTGTAAGGTTTCCAGAAGTCATGATCCATAGCTACCTGTGTGTAATGTGTGCAAACTGGGCCAGAGCACCTGAAGGGACAGTAGGGATTACACTCTTGAGGGTAAGGGAAGGAGTAGTCTTTCACTTCATCATACCAAGCCTGAACATGGGACGTGGGTGGACGATACCTGGAGAGATCAGTAAGCACATCTATGATTATAATGTTCCAAGCAACATATCTTGTGTCTTATGAGTCCTTTGGTGTAGATGTTGGCATTAAGCTCTTCACTGCTCACTACAACTGTCTTTTTAAGTCTTGTAATATACTGTATAAGCTCTCAGTGCTCGGATATTCAGTTATGTTAAAATGCATATATATATATGTATGTATATGGTAAATATGGCCGAGCATTAGATAAGCAGTGCTTGATTTGTTTTGACACAAGAACTCTGAGGCAAGCACACTTAATAAACCCATGTAGTGCCACCTATAGTTATCATCCACTGGCAAACAGAGTGCTCTAACTGAAAATCAACATTTGTGCTCAGTAACCAAGGACACCGATCTGGCACCAGGTGTTGCCAGTTAATCTGATTAGAATTAAGCAGACATCTCGACTGTGGAGTGATATGATTAGATGCAGAACAAGCGTCTCTTGTGTGAAGCAGCGCTGTTTTCTGGAGCTCTGCAGGAGACTGAGTGAAATAAAGGAGCAAAGAAATCTGTTAAGTCTGAGTCCACTCGCATATATGCCACAGTGTGTGTGTGACGTCTCATTCGCAGCAGGTAAATGCCAGTCATGGGTAACATATTGTACACTCGCCGGCCACCTTATTACTTGCGAATGTTCAAGTGCTTGTTAATGCAAATGTCTTATCTGCCAATCAGAATAAAGAAACAGGGTGATTTAAGAGACTTTGGACGTGGCATGGTTTTCCGTGTCGGACAGGCTGCTTGGAATATTTCAGAAATTGCTGATCTACTGGAATTTTCCAACACAACCCTATCTCTAGGGTTTGCAAAGAAAGGTCCAAAAACCAGAAAATATCCAGTGAGCAGCAGTTCTCTGTTCAAAAATGCCTGTTTGATGCCAGAGATCAGAAGAGAGCAGCCAGGATGCTTTGAGCTGACAGGAATGCAACAATAACTCAAATAACCACCTGTTACCAACAACATAGGCAGAGCAGCATCTCTGAACGCACAGCACATCAAAACCTTGAAGCAGATGGGCTACAATAGTAGAGGACCATACTGGGTGCCACCCCTGTCAGCTAAGAACAGGAAACCGAGGCTACAATTCACACAGGCTCGCCAAAATTGGACAATAGAAGAAAAACTTTGTCTGACCTGATAAGTCTTGATTTCTGCTGTGTCTGGTGTTAAATGGTGGTGTAAATAACACAAAACCATAGAGCCGTCCTTGCTTCTATCAACAGTTCGGTCTGCTGGTGGTGTAATGTTGCGTTGATATTTTCCTTGGACACTTCGAGCCCTTTAGTATCAACTGAACGTTGTTTAAATGTCAGCCTGCCTGAGTACTGTTGCTGACCATCCGTTTAAACACGAGAGTGACTTCATTGTATCCAAACAGCCTCGATCATCACCAGATTTTTATACTACAGCTTACTTGGTCACTTAAAGTAGAACAGAGCACTTTGAAAACCTTTCGAAGTGTCCAAACTTATTTAATTTTAGTGTTTGATAGCATAAACTGTCTGTAATAACAGATTATTTACCTTCCCCAGTGTGCCCCCAGATTCTGTCCAATCTGCGGCAGCAAGCCGGCGGGACCGTGCTCCCACAGACACGTCTCTGCCCACTCCTCTGCAGTACGTTCCAACTCTGTGTCCCACACCTGCACGAGGCGAGATGGAGAAATGAGTTTCCTGGATTATAAAAGTAACAAAATGGTGATAAAATGCATATAAACCAGTTCAATGTGTTATAGGGTAATGGAGCTTAGAGAAGCACTGCTCTGTGGTCAGTAACATGAGGGGAAATGGCACACCATTTCAACCTATGATGATAAGGAAGAGAAACTAGGAGCTGCTGCTGCTGCAGTAAAGCTTTTTGCCTTTCTTACTTCGACTCAGCTGACTTTTCTTGGAAGTTGGAAGTTTTGGAAGTCGTGGAAGTTTAAAAAAAAAAAAAAAAAAAGGGGGGGGGGGGGGTTTAGTAATAACTTCCATATGTCTCTAGTGAGATGACTGGGTACATGCTTTTGTTTCACTTTCCCTCTGTGAGTTGCCCTCTCAGTCAAGTTTAGCTCTGGTTGGATACTAAGGGATCATATTCCCATTCTGGGGTTTTCTGGGAATGCAAAGAGTGTCCTTCCTCCCTGCTGACCTATATTCTACTATAAAAATGCTAGAAAAACACCAACTGTACTTCCTCTGAAGGACGGCGTGTGTTCGTTTACTCCCAGTTCCAGTGTGGGATGACTTGTATAACAGGTTTCTGCCAGAAAGTCAATTAGTTGATGTGCGTTAGTGGGTGTGAGCGCATGTATTAGTAGTATATGGGTGAAGGTGTCAGAAATATTTGCATTTCACACGTTGGGGCCTGGAATTCAGCTTACCTTCACTGAAATCTCATCCACTAACCGTACTAAAATAACCCCCCTCAACTTCCACCAACCACCTCCACTGTCCGTCCCTCTAGAAACAACTGCCCCGCACACCTACTTAGCAACAGGATATCTGGCAGTGCTGCAAATTAACTCTTAACTCCGAGCAGTTTCTTCAGCTGTTTCTTCCCGTTAAACGCATTTGTTAAAAATCAGCGACGCCAACGTGATACTGCAGAGCGGAATGTCAGTTTTTAAAACCGAGCCTTGTGGGAAGGTTGCATAACTGAACAAACACATAAAAATTCATCGCCAATAGAAGGATGCAGAGTTACAGCAACCTCTCCTGCAGTTGCCTGTGGTCGTTCCTGTACAATAAGGTCAGATGTTGAGTGACAGACGCGGGGCTAAAACAGGAATGAGAATTCGTTTACCTGAAACCCTATCTGCGCTCAGACGTGACCTCTGCTTGCAGTGAGCCGCAAATAAATGTCGGTGTTGCCTTATCTGTTGCGTATCCCTTTTTTTGGCAGGATAATGGAGACCAGTCAACTCTAGTTTGATTTATATCTGCATATTTTCCCTTTGATTCTTCTCAAAGAATGACATCCTTGTGCAAAAAAACTGACTGAAATACAGTATGCAGTGCTAAATTGGTGGTTCTGTGTCTTAAAACATTTTACTGTGACCGCAACTACAATAGGCTTCAAGCCTGAAAAAGAACCCAAAATTCTGGCTGCAGCTTCTCGGAGCTCTTGGAGATTACAGTTTGTATCACAAAGACGTGATGTGCGATGATCTCGAGGCACGTCTTAAATAATGATAAAATAAGCAGCACGGTCCAGCTGAGAAACTCATTCCACTGTCCTGAAAAGTTGCAGTGAAAGCAGGTTGAGAAAGTGTTGACCGAGACACATATTTTTCAGCTGTTGAGTCTGTACAGAGTACAGCTGGCTTGTCAAGCTGCTGCTGTTTGCACAGTTCGCCCAGCAGGGGAGACCTTGTAACCGCGAACCACCCCGCCCACCACCCACTTCGACCACAGTTCCGCGGGGCCGTAAAGAAAAACACCTCCTCTGCTTGAGTCTTTCAGCACCGTGCACACTGCATTGTTTATTTCGCTTAACACTTCATTTGTGGCAGTTTTTTTTTTCTGATTCTATTCCAAAGGCCCAGAGGGCTACTTCCTTTGCAAGTGTGGGTTTCCTGCTCATAATCAATGGTGCATGCTGAATAATACTGAAAAGCAGGGAACAGACATGGGAATTGGGAAACCAAAGCTGGGGAAAAAGAAAACAGAAGGCGTGATATGATTTGGTGAGAACAATGGGATGCAAATGGGTAACTTAATTTACAGCAATACAAATCTTAACGGTATAGCAACAATAGTCAACAACAAGGGAAAAATAATAAGACAAATTAAAGGAAAGATGTGTATCCTCAGTTTGTGTAAATGTGTCTCTGCTCATTTTTATACCCATGCCGTTCTTTATTCTATCACACATTACTGAGTCGTCATTGGAGTCAATGGTCCGAAAAGTTTTATGATGACATTCCCCGAAATATTTATGAAAAGTGCAATTGCAACCCATTCATAGTGAGCATTTGCAGGAAGAGCAATGTTTATAATCTTGGCATTATATTAAGCAAGTGTACTGAGAGCTTTGGACTCCCACAGCAATATATGCAGCTTGAGATGGCGTGCAATTATTCATGCAGTGCATTCTAGCTCCCACCAGCTCATATCAAAGTTCCCGGGGCTGACCACTGTTTGAATGTTGTCGCCGAGCAAACACCATTATCTCCCTATTATTGTGCTGTAACAGGGGGCATGGTTTGAGCAACAATGCAAAGCAAATCATTGCTGGGTGAGAAAATCGCATTTGCAAAATTGCAGAAGGAGTTACGCAGCCAGTGTTTTGCAGATGAACCAAATGACAGGAAGCCGTTTCAACAGACGGAATTGCGAGCTGGCCAAACTGTAGCTCGAAACGCATGACAGGCGTTGGAGGAGGCAGTGAAGGATGGCTTTCAGAGGTTCTACAGACTTTTAACAAAACAAAACAAAAAAAAAGGCTGATGAGTCAGGACTGGATGGAAGGCCAAAGTGTTTTAAGTCAGCGTAGGGGAATGTTGGCCTCAGTTCATGGCATTGTCTAGAGGATAAAAGAGCACTTGGATGACCTCCGTAAATCACCCCCCCCCCCCCCAAAAGAAAAATCCTCTGAACAGGTGGTTTGAAGGATGTGCCAATAAGCGTAACGGCTCAGGTTTCACAAAAAGGAATCGGAAAGTATTTTCAATAAGTCAGGGAATGCCAAAGACAATCAAACACAGGGGATGCTCTCCAAACCTGTCATCTCTGTCACCAAACAGTGCCACTGCAGGCTGTGGTCATAGCTCCTTAAATGTTTTTATAGACAATGCTATTTGGACTCCAACGAGAGTGCCACATGTTTTCGGCAACCAGTGCAGGTGAGGTCCCAAGAGAGCATATTTTCTGTTATTTTGTCTTTTAGGCTTTGCAGGAGTTTTAAAGTAGTTTTAAGTTTTAAAGTTTTAAAGGAGTTTTATAAGTAATTCAGGGTGGATTGTTCCAAATTACTGTACATAGGATTTACTGGATGTGCTTTAAGCACCTGTGGCAGATGCTCTCTTCCCCACGCCTTGTGATTGAGCAAACCTGTAATAAAAAACAGACACACACACACTGGAGGGAATTCATCTCCGGGCTGGTGTATGACTTCTGAACCATCCAGTGCAAGAAACGTTGCATCAGATGCTCGTCCATATAGCCGTAGACATTAACCCAGTGAAAATGTATTATCCTGCTTTTTTTATTGTTTTGTTATTGTGCTTCTTTGGTTTTTTAAACACATTACGCATCAATGATTTAAAAGGCTCGACATTTGGCAGCAGAACCCATTCATTTATCATCCATTGCTAACATCACTGTAACCTCAGACCTGAGCGCAGACCAGCAAAGCCAAGTTAAACATCAAGGCAGGTGGGGCTCTTTCTCCCAGGATGCCATTTGTTTGTCTTACAGGGCTTCAAACGCTGACACGTCTCTGTTTATACCTGCGGGGTCAACATTTGAGTGAGCGGCAGAAACGCGGTCCTCCTACCGAAGCTTTGTGGACCGCTACAGAGTGTGAATGCTCATCCGGGGAATTTTTTGGGCCTCTGTCTTGGATAATGACAGAATGGGAACGGAGCCACAGGGATAAGGGAGAGGGGAGGCAGAAAGAGAGAGAGAGGGAGGGCAAGAAAAAGAAGGGGGAGGAAAGAGGGGGATTTGAATTGATGTTATCTCTGAGTCTCTGTCATGATTGCCACAGAGGGTCACTTGGGTTGTGGTTTAATACAATGGCAGACAATAACAGAGCTGATGGGCAAATGGTTATGTGTGCGGATGTGTGTGTGTGTGTGTGTGTCTGCATGCCTGAGTGTGTCAGGAGAGCAGGAGAGCATGTCTATGAAGTCTTCCAGTACAGTGAAGCTGTGAGGTTTCTGAAAGGTGACAGCAGTTCAACACGGACCAAAGGAAAATCGGAGGAGTACGGAGCACCCTTTTAAAAATAAAGGGCTAAAAATCACCAAAAGACCTGCTCTACATATGACCTGAACAGCTTCTGTCTGAAACACACTGACATCTACAAAACTGCACATGAGATTTCGGTGCCTATTCTTGCATGCTGCCGTCTCTCCTAACTGCGTGCCCCTTCAGAGTTTTTTTTTCCTTTTTGCTCATTTCCTCTTTTCTCACCTTCACTTCAGTTACTTTGACACCTGTTTTGCGATGCTTTCTCTCCCTCCATCTGTCTCACGCTGCCTCCTCTTCCTATTTAAAAAACTCTTTTATGAGTTTTTTTTTTTTTATACCTGTATTTCACTTCATCTTGCATTTCTTGCTAACTTTCATTCTCCTTCACCTCACGTACTCTTGTTGCTTGCCTTTCCATATTTCACCCCTGGGTGCCCCTGCAGCTAAGAAAAAAAAAAAAAAAAAAAAAAAAAAAAACAGCCAAGTGTAACAGGAGACAGTAGAAAAGAGCTGTGTGCTGCTGGCTCAGCATTTCTCCACTAGCGTGGGCCTTAACCAAAAGCCAGCCTGGCTGAGCATCTCACATACACATACCTATAACACACACACACACACACACACACACACACACACACACACACACACACACACTAGAGGTCCTCAAGTCAAACCTCTCAATTATACAATTACACAGTCCAGCAACTGCCCCCAGCAGGAACTGTTTATTTGCCTTTACCACAGAATAATACTGCCTTTTGTTCCATAGCTCTTTAAGCGTGGATGAAAAGATGATAAAATCTCATTACTTTCTGCACATTGCATTGATTTTTACCCTTTTAACTATTGCGGGCAATGCGTTGTAGTGGTCAAGCTGCGCCTACACACGTAGTGCTTCTGGAAAAGTTTCAGATTTGTGGATTGCTAAGTTTCAGAAGGTGTGCTATCCCCCGTGTGTGTTTAGTGAGGGGAGTGGGGGCAGGGGCAGCTGGTAAATCGAGCCCCGGTGCCGTGCTCAGATTCTAATTGCACTGTGAAAAGTGATCTGGCACTGTACATACACGTGATGGCCAAAGGATAAAGTCAAACAAATCTCTTACCACGAGTAAAAGAAAACAACAGAAAAAAAAAACATTGGAGAAATGTGATCATTGGCAAGGTGGTGAAAATTCTTCGCTTCTGGCAAAAATGACCAAAGTCACGTGGGTACAAAGTTAAGCGTGTGTGTGTCTCTTTGTGTTTGGGCTCATGTGTGAGGGTGCTTAGATGCTGGCATGCTGCAAGTGTGAGCCAAGTGGGATAAACGCCAGGCAGTCTGGTGACTGGGTCATTTCACTAAGCTATATGGGCCACAAATGTGCGAGAGTTCAGAAAAGGGTCAAAACATGCGCTAACTGCATGAACTACGAATCACCGAAGACGCACAGACAACACCTCCACCTACCATGTACTCCATGTTGGAAGCAGGAGGGTAAACTTGGCCTCTGAGCTTGTTGTGAAGGTCCAGGATGAGCTGAGCGTCGCTATCAGTAATGGCCCTCTTCCCCCTCTGTTTGGCCTCCCACCAGTCGCCGTCCTCGTCCAGATACTTGTCCAAAATCTGCTCCCAGCCTGTGGAGTTTGGAAGCATCACCATGGATGTTGTCGTCTGGAGCAGCAGGAGCAAGGACACGCCTCTCAGCCGGTGCAGGGACCCAAGCCTCATCCTTGGACACGCTGGTGATAACGATAAACTCGAGCAGGATGGATAGGGTTGAAAAATGTTTTTGTGCCAGCACAGACACACTTTGTCTACAATGTCAGCTGACAAGGACCCTGAAGGAGAGAGAGGGGGAGAGAAAGAAATGATAATTGGAAGCTTTGCAGTTGGAGTCCTGTATCAAATTTGCTGAATAACTTGGGTCAATATTGAACTTGGTGAGGACAGTGTGTTGGCTTGCAGGCACTTAGTCTGGTGCGCTGCCACAGGTAAGCTAATGGGGTTCAGTGAGGGTAAGCTGGCAGGCTGGGAATGACTAGTTTGGATTAAGCCTGGATTAAAGAAATCAATTTTTACAACTTTCCCCCTAAATCCAAACAATAAAAGGGAAGCTTTAGAAGGAAAGAACACAGCATTACAAATCACAGTAAACAGCACAGCTGCAATGAATGCAGTTAAGGGTACAGGATGGTGAATAATGTAGCTTTTGCTCTTACCAAGCCTGTATAAACACAGGCTCTCACTGAAAGTGTGTGTGCAAGCAAGGATGCTGACAGAAGCTGATATAACGAGCCAATATCTAATGGAAAATGTGAACAGTAATGCATATTAAAACAGAAATGGAGTGGTGTGATTTAGTGCAGACTTTGGAAATAATTTACCTTTAATGAATTGGAATGAAGCCCACTCCTTGAGGTTGTGACAGAGATCTGGCGATGAAACTTGTGTAGCAAGAAGAAGGGAAAAAAAATCCGCCTTCAGTTTGTGTTGCAGAGCTCAGGTGGAGCGGTGTGATGATTGTCGCTGGCTGCCATAGCACGTAAATCAAAGATGTGATGTGGTAGCTTCATTCGGTTTTCATCAGTTTGGGGGGGGAAAGAGAAGAAGTAGAAAAAGAAGGTCGGTCTTTCTTCTTTCAGGATTTTTGCACCAAAGCCGCCAAAGCATCACTTATCCACATTTTATCCTAAACTTGGCTGGGCTTCCAGAGAACCGCCCCTGACCACGCCTCTCCTAACTTTGGAAACAGCCCACACCGCTTCATGGCGAGACCTCTGTGCGCTTCCGGGGCAGTGCGTGCATATTTCTTTCCAGTGATGCGGGCAGAAAGTAAACCTTATACTGTGAGACTCTAAAACGCACAAAAAAATCAGATAAACGTTTTGTTTATATTTATTGATTTTGACAATGAGTTTATAATGATCATGACGTCATTTAGTAGTTATACCACCTGATCGTTGATTGGCTCGTCAGCGTTTTGCGATTTCAGCCTGGAAAGTGATTTTGTTCAAAACCGCATTAACTTAAATCAGATCTACCTCATCTTTGGGTCTCATTTTCCCAGGTCTGGCTGTTCACAGGTGGCTCTCTGTCTTCTTCTTCTTCTTTTTTTTTTCTTTTTCTGAGGTGGGGGGGTTATAACTAGAAAACCAAGCCAAGCCGTGAACTTGTCGTCACTCTTTCCCGGCTCTCTCCTGCAACACAGACTGAATTCCATAATGGAAACAGGCACGTTTTGTCTTTTGTCATCTGGTCATTTTTTACTGGTAGCTATGGCACATGTGGAAACAGTAGACCTGGGTTTGTGTTTACCCCCCCTCTACCCGGACAGGCTTACTTTTCCACCAGGGGAGGCACAATGTTCTTGTGTTTTACAATAAACTGCAGGCTGGCCAAGACAAGCATGTGCAGCAGTTTTTCCCCTGCTCTCCTCCCCCCAACACTAAGCAAATCCCCTTGTTTCTATGACTCCTTGATGTTTTTAGCACTTACACATCAGGTGTATCAAGCACTACACAGAAAACTCAGCTATGTGTGGATGCCTATGAATTTGAAGTTGTAAGATTTATAATCTGTGCCAAATTTCACAACTGATGTATTATAAACAAATGTAACGCTGGGCAGGATACACGTTTGTGTATTAATAAGGTGTGGCATTGCACTCAAAGCTATAAACAGTCTGGCTTTCAAGAAACAACTTGTCAGTGGACTAAAGTATCATTTTAATGAAACTATGAAGTTATGAAACCCACAATTAGCTTAAAAGAGTTATAAGTGCAGTTTATCTTTGCATAGAAATGGGCCTGTGGCTGGTGTATTATTATTGTTATTATCATTATTATTAAATTGTATTGTTAATGTGTAAGGAGTAGCTTTTCAGAGGTACAGCTCATGATTTTACCTTTAAACTTTGAAATACATTTTTTTATGGAAACTGCAACAGAAGCATCTCGTAGTCATGTTGTGAAACAAGCCAAGCTGACTGTGCACGTCTGGTTCAATCCTAAAAAATGCATTTTGTTAGCTGTCAAATAAATAGTGCAATAGAAACAAAACAAATAAATGTGTGCTTGAGTTCCTTTACTTTCTTCCACCACAGCCCCCAGCTGATGAGCTATCAGTGGGAACTGAGAACAAGACGTATATAAAAGCCTTTCTTCCAGGCTGCCTCTGCTTGTCTAACCTACTTCATTAAATGTGATACAGAGCTCACTTTGGTGACTCACTCTGAACTTCCATAAACCTGGGGTTCACTGTCTGCTTCCCGGGTCAGTTGCGAGGGGTCCTCGACCACGGCTCCAGCGTCAGCCACCTCTCCGCTGTCAGACCCAACAGGACTTTCCCAAGTCCTCATCACAGCAGCTGAAATAGCAATGTTCTTCCTTTGCTCACCGCTCCCAGGAGGGATCGCAACTCTGAAAACACTCATTCATCTGCAGCAGAATAAAATGCTGCACTACATTTAGATAAAACATGTGCCTTGAAGGAAGAGAGCTCAGTGGGTGTGTGTTTGTCTCTGTTTAACAGGAGGAGAGTGAGAGGTGAGGCGGCAAAGTGGTGGCGTCGTCCGTTCATCTGTGCGTGAGTGCGTGTGTGTGTGTGTGTGTGTCTTGGCACAGATGCCTTCACAACTTAAATATGAGCCGATACATAAAACATACAATTATTTTAAAGACTCAAAATAAGTTTTATGGGCCGAGGGTGTGAAAGGACCTAAATCACATGAAAGTTGCAGCTGAGTTACACAAAGTCTGACTGTGAAAGGATGCCTCTGACCTCGAGTATGAACATTAAACTGTGTGGATAAAGGAAATATTTACCAACTGTTCAGGGATTTCTATGATTTATAGTGTGGTAATTTAGGTCGGGCCATCTGTAACACGCAAGTCACTCTCTGATTAATGTTATTACAATGCCTGCCAGTAAATATACACTATTTGTGCCAGCAGTAGAGCAATATAAATGATTTCATGCCTAGGCGTCTTGTGTTAGCAGCCTTTCTTTCTTTTTTTATTTTCTTTCTTCTTGCATCTGCTATCTTGTACCTGTTACTGGGTTGTTTTTCTTATGATTTCATATTTTTTCCCCTGTTTTTGTTACCTCTGCTTTCTCTACCTGAAGTTTCTGCCTGCCTTTGTTTTCACGCCAAAACATTCACTTTCTCCACCTATGCTTGCTCCTCTCTCTCCTCGCACTTTCTGTCTTACCCACACAGCCATTGTGAAGCCATGTGGGCCCAGATGCTCCATTCTGTACCTCCTCCATTCAGCATGTGGTCTTGCGAGAAACCCCGTGAACCCAGGAGAATGCATCGGTCGTGCCAGGCCCCGCATCTACACAACAGTAGCCTCTGGACACAGCAGCAAACCACACAAAGAGACTCGAAGAACACTTTTTGTTGGCCCATGTTATCTGGCACATTGCTCTCTAATGGTTCTGGTTGGGCTCAATTGAGGTCAGAGTGTTGGAACGGTCTTGGGGTGAAAGTGGGAGTAAAGAGCATCAAGGTCATTTGGCTGCTGTTCTACATCATTGCTTTTGTGACATTATCAGCAGCGTTCAGCAGAAGGCTGCCTAAGATATCGCCTGCAGGCCAGCTTGGGATTAGTTTGTCTGTGTCTACCCTCTTGTGGTCAAGAGATGCCAATGCATCTGTGAGTGGTGCACAAACTGTTCTCTGTTTTCCTGCCAGGTCTTTTTGCAGGGTTGTAATCAGGGATTTTGCTAGAATGTGTCCAACTGAAATACGAAGCCGTTAATACACAAATGTTGAACGATCTGTTTTAAATCCACTAGTCTTCTGTTGGTGTTGGATTCAAACTTCTTTTCTGCGAGATGTAATTTTATTTTTCCTGTAACTTTCACAAAGATGACCATTTTTAATTTCTGTTGTATTTTTTTCCTCTTCCATCCCTTCCTCTGTTTCACTTTCCATTTTCATTTACAGGAAACTGTGTTAAACCACGCTGCCAAACTTCACAGCCCAGGACATGTCCAATTTACCGCACAAAAGTAAAAGTAATATAAAACAGTGTCACTTAAGTCAAAGAGCAGAAATACTGTCAACAGCGTGTCAAAAGTACTCATTATGTGTAATTTCAGCTCGGAGCCTTTCGCTGCTTTTTAATGGTTTTTAAGAGCCCTGAAAGTCTGAAACCTTGCATCATCTTTGCTTGTGTCTGTAATGTGTTATTGGTTTACAGTACACCCAGTACACTCTCCTGTAATACTATACTAAGCAAAAATCTTGAGCCAGTTATTCATGTTTTGCTCGGAAAATAGGAAATAGGTCCAGTGATTTATTAAAACGTGCAAACATTCATGGAAATACAGTAAATTAGGCAAAAGCAGCGTCTGTACAGTTCTTCAAAAGTCTAAATTTGGTATGACCACCTTTATTCTTCAACACAGCCTTAACTCTCTTGGGAAGCTTTCTTGTAATTTCTTTAAGTAGTCTTCAGGAATACTTATCCAGGTTTTCTGTAGGACATCCAAAGCTCTTCTCTGGATGTTGGCTGCCTTTTATTCCATTCTCAGGGAATAGTGAACGGATCAACTGAAGGGCTCAGGTGCTGTATCAGGTCTTTATTTGATTTGTTCTTGTTTCTTTTTTGACATGACTTTCAGATGCTACTGCCACTTCTTCTTTTGGGACAAACTGCACACAATGCCAAGATATGCCAGGCTTTCAGCTAATTTGGGAATTTACTTGTTGGTGCAAAAATACTGTTATGTGTAGACACAACGTTGATTGATTGAGTTAGGTTCCTTTTTATGCTTGAATCTTTGAGAGATCAGTGATAAGTGGCTTAACGAAGAAAGACCACTCATCTGAAAATGGGGAGGTACAAGGCATGGACCAAAAATGTCAGAAAAAGCAGCCAATGTCCAAAGAAAAACTTGGAAATGCTTTAGAAAGCCTGGAGAGCTACTGCACATTAAAACATCATAAGAAAGCCTGGCTCCTTGGAAGCAAAATATAAAGACACAAAGTCTTTTGCAGAGTAGTGAACATTTAATTTGCTTTGTGGGTGTTTTCTTAAGTCACTTGTGTGTGACAACTTGAAAAAAAACCACCATGCCTTGTTCCATAGGTTGCTCCATATGCTTTCATGCATGCAGAAAAATGAATGCTGCTTTGAAATGCAGTGAGCAATAATATAGAGCAGTTTAAAAAGCCAAAATTGAGAAACTCTGTATGTCACACATCACTACACACAGTATTATTCAAGCTTTAAATTGCAATCTGTAAACATCCTGTAACTGCCATTTAAAAAGATACTGAGGTGACACCGAGCAGGCTTTTGAATCACAAGTGTGTGTTGCCTCCTGAACAATGCTGGCTCTTTCTATAATATGTAGTATCTACAAACATTTTGACTTGCTTGTAGGGAAATGCATGACAAATATCAAATCTTCCCTTAACCACCAGGTGTCAGTATCTTTTTATATACAATGTGGATCTCTCAGTCAACCTCAGTTCCTGATGACAGGCTAAAATGCTTCAGCTCCCCCGCTGTAACACCACAAAAGGAGCTCTGGGTAAACTGAGGCACTTATCCATCGCTCAGGCTATTAGGGTAAAATCCTGAGCAAACAAAAAACCTAAAGTGATGATGTAGAGACAATAGACGCTGGGGAATTGTGGGTATCTAAATACACCCTTGATTCATGTCAGATTTCACGATGTTACCGAGTAATCCTAGCAGAAATGTGGCTCCCTTGAACTGAATGTTTGCAGATTACTGCTTTTGCCCACAAACCGACTGAAACCAAAAGAAACTCAACACAGTGATGCCAAATACACTGCGGTCTAATGTCACCTTATATTCTCCTCGGGAGAGAATCCCATAATCATGCAGTTTCTTGCGTTTGAAGCGAAAGTTGGTTTGCCACATTGGATGTCGAAACCCTTTCTCAGTGACCAACTCAGTAATACAAAAAAAGAACAGTTGACAGGGTTATTTTTATGAATTTAGAGGGTTTGGGGTTTATTTAACCCTGAATAGAAAATGCGACGCATAATGTGGGAGCAAAAGGGTCAGTGTACCATGAATTGATATCAGCATCAAAGCCACGCTGAGCTTGTTTGGCTGAGTGTGTAAAAAAGAGTTGAGAGTGAAGGAGGAAGCCCATCTGATTAGGCAGCACTTTCCCAGCACTGTGCTTCTGGGAGGACATTGATTTTGGCCCGTGTTTTGCAGCTGCAGGATGTCGCTTGTCTGAAGTCCCTGCTAGGCCCTGCGAGGAGGCTAACTCGGCCCCATCCAAAACAAAGACTACAATAGGATATGGAAGGCAAACACCAAACGCGGGCAACCTTTGCCTCAGTTTGTGTTCCTAGACTAAGCGAGATGGGTCAAGTGAAGCTTGTTTCAACATTAGACATGTTGTAGATTCAATGTTATGGCCACTGCGGGTCTGAGATGTCAGTTTGAAAGTATATAATTACTTTAAATGTTGCATATGGTGAATATAGACTATACAGTTTTATGACAAGACCCTGCTTATGCGCTTTGTTGTAAAATTGAATATCTATGCTGAAGTATGCCAGATATGCTTTATTTATATTTTACTAGTCCATGTTAGAAACTTACTTTGCCAAGGAAAAGTCACCAGACAAGAAAAGTGACCGTAACACAAGCCAGCTCGAGCTGAACTGGTGTCTTATTTCATTGCGGCTGATTGCGAGAAACATCAGCATTCGCTTGGGTACTTCTAGCGTGGTGAGCATGTTTAAACCCAGCCATGAAAACCTTCTGTGAAATGAAATGTTTCCCACCCATATTATGACAGCTTTGTCTTGAATATAGACAAAAATAGATGCCTGAGACACCGCAAATGATTTGTGTACCTGAAATGCTTTATTTTTTACTCCTTGTTTGAAGTAAGGGCATCCAGCAGAAAAGAAGAAGTCACCCTGCATTTAACTCCCCAAGACATTTATGGACACAATGGGGTTTCAGCACGGACATGACAGCGTCTGAGGAGAGCCAAAAACATACTTCGAGTAGCTGATGTCAGTCTTTGGGAAACAGGTATGTCAACAGGCTCATCCCTGACCTGTCGGAGGTGTGAATATGTACTTGTGGGTGATTATTTGATTGATAAGGATGTTCAAATTTGACCTTTGAAGCAGCTGAATAAACAAAAATTCCACGAGTTTGTAAAACTGAGTCTATCGTCTATTTGCAAGACGATAGACTCAACCCTTCTGTAGATGGTGAAGTAGAGTACAAATGATGACTGATGCACACTTTGGTTGCAGCAGCCTGAAGAAGGTAGATGGCAGATGGCTCACTGGAAAAGTACTCAGTCACTTACTCACTCATTCACAAAAGGTTTTGGAATCCAGCTGATGAAAAGCATCTTATTAATTTAAGCCAGTCTCTCCTTCAAGGTCAACACCTTGTGAAGCAATGCACCACCACATATCCTTGCTATGTCTGGGTTGCTCTTTGGAAGATTTGCTTGCAAATGTTTTCACATTTGCAAAGAATTCATTCCCCAGGGTAACATCCTGACATGTGTACCTGAGTTATGGTCCATGTCTGCACTGAAGGAGTTTTTTTGCTCACCATCCGCCATCCTGGCCTGACTCCCTTCTTCCTAAAAACTACAAATGCACAAGTGCAAGTGGGCAAAAGAGAACTTCTACCAGGAAAAGTCTTGGATGTGGTGCAGAGCTGCATAAGAAAATGACCTTGAAGGGAGCCAAATTTAAATCAAGTTCCATTACTTTTTCATTTCACCTTGTAAAGAGGAACTGAGAATGAACGTGAGCAAACAGAGCATGAGCTTGACTCTTGTCTGCAGGTTTTATGAAGCTCAAAATTAGAGAGGCTGTTTCTATTGCATTATTTTATCGTTCCTGTTTAAGCCAACATAAACAATAAAATCACTGTCTTCTGACCAATCGAATCCCAATGAGCCGATTTCATGATGGGCCTTTCATTGAGTTGAAGGACAAAGTCAAGCATCAAGGTAGTCTGTCAGTTTTAATTTCTGATAATTTATATGCAAAACTTTCCTTATCATCCAAAACACTTGTCTATAGGGCTTTCTGGATTAGCTGCATTAGCTTTGTAGTGAGTGTGGTTCTCAAAGATAATGATGTGTCTATCTCAGCCTACAGCAGCCTAACGTCTAAGCTCCTGAGGGTGACAGATCTTTATTTGGCAATAAAACTCTGCTGACTTATTTATTTTCCCCTCGCCCCATGAGCACAAGGAAGTAAAAAATCTATGCAGACACTCTTCCTCTCTCTAAGCTCACTAAAAGCCAGTTTCACCCAACCTGTTTATGCTTGCATTACAAGGTGATTTATGATCTTGTGCGTAACAGAATTTACACTGCTGGTTTTTTAAATTCACTGAGCCCTTATTTTAGCTTTTTCTTTCCTAATAGCAGCTCCATTTTGATGTCCTCAAGCTGCTCTGCTGCTATGCCAGTAAAGGATTTTTTGGGAGGTTTGCAGACAGAGCGAGGCTTGGACAGGGCACGGGGTGCATTTCCGATGGTTGACCTGCAAGGGGAACAAACTAAACATAGTTGTTGTGCTTCGGGGGGACTGAAGAACAAGGAAAAATACACTGAATAAAAACGAAGTCTCTCCCAATATCCCCTCTGAGGCAAAACGAAGCCAAGTTTTCAACCATTCTGTGCAGTCAGGGAGGGCACAGAGGTTGTAGAGTACAGAGACGATAAAGTGGAGGAGACTTTTTCTACAGCTGTGCACCAAATATATATTTAAAAAAAAACCTTCTAACCATCCACACAAAAGATTTATCCCTCTTCTTCGTTATTATACTCAAACTGTGACAAAGTCTTTCTCATACTTCTCGCCATTATTAGATTTGGATGGCTCTTTGCACATTTGGAAACTGACTCCTCGCGCTCACCCGCTCCTGGTTCATAATCTATCAACCTGCCAAGGTCCTTATGAAGTCTCCATCCTCTTTGTAAATAAACATTTCACCACCTTCACACTTGAGGGAGACTTAAATGTTTCAGCAGTTACAGTTTATCCGACAGGTCGGTAATTCACATGTGTTATTAGGAAAAGTGGTGCACCTTCAGACGAGATTGCAGATGCATCATCATCGCCTCGGTAGATGCTGGCACAGGCCGACAGTGTAAGCCAGTTGAAGTGGATTTATTGCTGCAGCATCTGGGGACTGAACATCTGTTTTACTTCTCCAGCTTTCTGATTGTGTTTAACTCGTTTTTTGGGGAAGTCTTTGAGTGGGTCCTCATAAGATTTTATTCTTCTTGCTTAACTACCACGTGCTGGGTGAGGGATTAGCAGCATCATACTAAAAAAAAATTCTTGCTGGTTAAAAATCTGAATCTAAATATAAAAACAGTTGAAGCTTATTTTCCTGAATGAAGTCAACTGAAAGACCACGTGTGGGTTGTTATGATCATGAGCCCTAAAAAATCACAGGAGAAACGTAGTTTTAACCAAAATGTACCAATTTATTAACCAAAAATAAGCACAAAAAAAACCCCAGTCATGTTAGTTAAAGTGTCAGCAGCTTTTTGGCTGTTTGAATGTAAGGTGTATGGTGTTGTATAAAATAAAACCTAAAATAACCAGGCTGAAGCCATCAAAAGAAAAAGTATTTAAAGAGTCAGCAGTTAGACTGGCCAGGTGCACTGACAAAGTTTGGCTACCAGAAACCTGCAGGCTTTCCTGGTAAAGCACTAAAAAGCACTAAACATGCCTCTGTTATACCTTTCTATACTCTCTGATCATCATCATCAGAGAGCAACTTGTAGACTGGAAGAGCCAGTGAACTGAACCTTTAGGATAGTAGGCAACCTGCTCAACCACCCAAGGTACAGCCATCCCTACTAGAGTGAGGGCTGCCGTTAAATAGATGTTACCACAACACCCTGACACAGAATCAAATTGTTTACAAGTTATTTAGCACCAGATTCTCGATTGGGGAGAGGTGACCATCATTCAGCCGTCCTCCAGCCCCGTCACAAACAGCTGTCCTTTACCGGCAGGCCAGCTATCTGAGACAAACCGAAGATCCACAGCGATACAGTATCAATGCATCTAGACATCATTCTGACTTAGAGGCTTTCATTTAAGATCCCACAGATGGTAGCTTTGCATGTTTGGCTCCTCAGCCAAGCACACGCACCAAATTTCTGATCTTAAATTGGCATTTGAAGAGTAACAAATGGGCCAGTATTTATAAAGCACCTTTCAGTTTGAGTACTCAAAATGCTTTCTACTACAAGCCTCGTTCACGTTTTTTTCTATACTTACAATAACATACTCACACAAAAGCAGTGGGGACAATTCCAACTTGAGTATCTTTCCCAAGGATACATCAAGGTACAGACTAGATAAGTTGGGACTGAACTACTGACCTTCCCGTTAGTAGATGACCTACTCAACCTCTTGAGCAACAGCTGCCCACAGAAGCAGCTAAAATGTCATTTGATGTGTCACTGCTAAAAGGAGTTGAGGGGTCACGTTAAGACTAGCCAGTCTGTTTTGTGGAACTAGCAAGCTGATAACAGTGTCCTTCAGAGTACTGGGTCTGCACAACGATGTCAAATTAGAAATCTGAAAAAAGCTTAAAAAGCGTCACTACAGGGAAAAAAAATGACATAAATGACAAACTCCAACAAACGCATCAGGTTTCAAGTGTAAATCAACTGTCAAGTAGAATTTTTCAAAGTGTTTCCACTCATTCATTAGTAAGAAGAAGGGGGAAAAAAGCTGAATTAAGTCCAAACTCACGAATGTTATGGACATATTTGTTCCCTTTCCAATTTACACTTCATTTGCAGGTGTTTTCTTGCTCATGCCCTCGAGCCATCACAAGCTGCTTTCATCCCAGCCCAAACCCATGTCCTTAACCTCTGCTCTGCTTCAATCATTGATGGATAACATCCACAGCACACTGTCTAACTGGTCGTCGCATCGCGCTCCGCATCCTGATGATGTGACTTTTTAAACACTCACTATCATCTGTTTGGCGCAGGACCTGGCATTTACACAGACGGGAGATTTTTTTCCCATGCATACTAATGTGTTCCTCAAAAACTCTCTGCTGTTTAGTTCCAGGGAATGGGCTGCTCTTTCTGGCTGCAAAAATGTGCAGGAAGTGGTTTGCAATTGTCACGCTAAGCAAAGGTTATCATGAAAGTGTTTAATAGTGCAATGCTGCTGTGCACACCAGCGCCTTTACATCCTGACTTCTCTCCCTGTGTTTCTACCTCTTACAAATTTTTCTGCATCCACTCTTTAAACCATCTCATTCTTACAATTTGGCTACGTCTCCGATGACACACCTCTTTCTACATCCAGCATTCTTGCTGCTCCTTGCTTCTCCCCCTCAGTAAGGTCAATGGTTTCATTGGAGAAACCCAAACATGACAGTCCCCTGAAACCCTATCAGTTATCTGTTCATTTATGTAGACACAGACCGTCGGGGCCAAAGTCAACCTTCTCTTATTAGGATTCGGTTGTAGCCTGAAGATGTTTTCTTTTCTCCTCGTTTTTGCTGTTGATATGCAGGATGTGGGGCTTTTCAAGGGCACTCTTTAATTGAGAATCAAAGAGTCAGAAAGATAATCAATTTAAGACAACACAGAGCAGACGCTGGATAATGATACTGCTTTTAGCCAGAGGGACGACATGAGCTGTCCAAAACATACAACGGAACAAACAAACAATCAAAATAGAACATTTTATTACAAGTACAAAACACAAACGGAGAAAAGGTTCACAATCAGTGCTGAAAATGTTAATTTCTTTTGTTTTTTTAACTCTTTTTTTTCTGATTGATTAAAAATGATTTCATTGCACTCCAATCCTTTTACAAAACAAAAATTAATATCACTTAAATATATATATATATATTTAATATAAAAATGAATAACTTACAGTATATTTGAAGATAATCAAAGTATAATGATTATCTACATATACAAAAAAATAATAATTTTTGAGTATTTTGGAAATTTACAAACAATTAAGGTGCACTCAAGTGCCTAAAGCTTGGCTACATCAGTGATTATAACGAAATACATAAACAACATCAATAGACTGTATATAGTGGTAATATACAGTAGGATACCAATAACAAATATGACTATATAACAGATATCTGGGTCAAATGATTTTATGTGCTTCTTAGAATACAAAATGACATGAACACTGTATGAAACCTGTGAAATGCCCAAACGGATGAAGTCTCTGTAATGGTACACAGAGAAAATGCATTGTTTTGCACTTTAAACAAACGTCCAACCACTGAGGTGTTGTGTAACTTGACAAGTTGCTTTCCCACTCTAACTGATGTATATTCTGCACTTTTGTCAACAAACTTGCTGCCGGACACAAGCTGGAACTGCAGCACACTTGAGCTTATAAGCTGCTGACACTGTCAGTGTTGGGGGTTTCCCCTCTGAGGTCAAAAGCTTTGATCCTTATATCAGAGCATTCCTGTGAAGGCAGAGCACACAGCATGGTGGTGTGATGCCCGTAGCACCAAAGTGAGCAGCTATGAGAAGTTGTGATGGTAGTAATGTCCTTTATTACCACACTGTCAGCTGTAAACTGGTATAGTAAAAACCACGCACTGTACAGTCTGCGCCGTTAAAAGGACCCATTTTACATTTAAATATATTGCATCAGTTAAAATAGTCTTTGCAGTTTTGGTATAAAACAAATTAATTTACAGATTATTTACAAGTGATCAAAGCTAAAATTTTACGCTGCCTTTAAATGCATGTTTCTGTCTTTAAATAAGCCCATATATACAAATTAGCGTGGTCCACGTCTATTGTGCAAATCCTTACTGGATTAAAATAATGTCTCTGTGGTACTGTAGGTTGTCAGCTTATGTTGAGAGGAAACCTTTGTTTATTTGAACCAGTGCAGGTAGTTTGTCTTGAGAGCGGGGAAGCACATGTTGTTGCTGCACGAGCCCCCGTAGCTGGGAGGGCATGCGGAGCAGGGTACGCCTACTTTGTAGGGAGCCTCTCCGATCCAGTTACCCCTGGAAGACAGTAACATCTAGTGTGAATGAACCACAAAAATAACCACAGAGCTAGAAAGGAAGTAGCAGTTGCCTAACCGATAGATTTTCAGCCATTTTTTCAGTCATTCTGTGGTCTTCATTAGCAGAAAGACTACCTGGTGTAGAAGATCTTTGGGTATATGACTGAAACATTGAGTACGATCCCTAAATGGAAATGGGTGTGAAATAGCTTTTTTACATGTGTAAAAAACATAAGGTTCAGATTTCAGTGACTATTGCATATTCCAGAGCCAGCTGGCATCATGCACAGAACTTCTCGTTGTAGACCGTGACAACAGTGACCTCTGCAGGACCGCACAAGAGCACGGAGACCACATTCCCAGTTAGCAAGCTAAAAGTGGGTCATGAGCCAGTTCTTCTCACACGTATGTCTCAAACTAGTGAGATTAAAGAACCTTGGGTCACAAGTCAGTCACAAGTCTGGGTGTTCTTTGATTCTCTGAAATATTTAGAGACTTTTTCTTTTGGTTCGTGGCCCTCCGGTGCTTTGGTGCTCCTACCATAATGGGTGGCATTTCGCAGCTAAGCACAGAACAGAGCAAACTGTGTCAGGATTAAGCCTGTCGTCAGCGCGTCGTCATCAGGTTAACAAGTTCATTAGAAATAAAAGGTTTCCTTTCAGCGTGAAAGCTACACTACGTGAGATTGTGTAACATGAACCACACAGTTAACTGTCAGGTTAGCAAGTACACTTACTTAGGAGAGTAGTTGCAAACTAAATATGTCGCCCTCTTCCACACCGCACCCCACACATTCATGTTGTGGCACGTGTGCACGGCACAGCCGACTTTGTTGGATGTTGCCCAGACCATCTGCATATTAAAAAGAGCAGCTGTTACTTGAAGTCCCCCCAGCAGCATTTCTACTGTAGCCTGAGTAAGTGTGCGACTACTACCTGTGTGTAATGGGTACACATGGGTCCGTAGCATCTGAGTGGGCACCGAGGGTTGCAGTCACGGGGGTAGGGGAAGGCGTAATCTTTCACCTCATCATACCACGGCTTCACCAGCTGAAGAATGGATCGATATCTGTGAACAGAACACTTAAAGTTCAGCAAGACTCATATTATCAGTTGTGACTTGTGTCATTATAATTTTTTCAAGCAAATGGGAGATCACAGCATTTGCAATTACTAGCAGCAGGGGAAATGATGGGAAAATTATGAAAATCTGTTATTTTGTTTGGCAAACTGGAAGAAGATTAAAGAACTGTTTACTATAGCCCTGATCTAGTTTTGTCCAGGTATGTGTGAAGATATTTTAGTTTCCTCCATCGGCTGACATCTCATATCTTAAACCCTTTAGTTTTCCAGTTTAGTCACTCACCTCGGTATGACTATAATAACTGACTTTCAATGGTTTCCATGGTTTTCAATGGTTCAGTGCCACATAAACAGGAATCGTGAATAAAGCACCTTGATATATTGTGATATATATAAGTGTCAGTATAATGATTTTAAAAATCTTCTTCTTCACATTGAGTTTTAGATATGTTTGTATCCTATACACTAAGATACTGGCAAAAAAAGTAAAAAAACAAAACAAAAAGGGTTTTCACCAATTTTTGTGGCTCCACAAGAAACATCAGTTTCCTTGTTTTTTTTTTTAGAGATGTATTAATGAGTTCAGAAGGACATGTTCAAATAGCTTGTACTCCATGTGGCTCATCAATAAAATCTAAAAGTAGGAACACATGAAGGTGCCCTCTGTTTCCAAATGGAAAATCAAGACCCAGTAAAAGGGACAGGCTTTTGTCCTCATGGGTCATGGCAGAAAGCAAGGTTTTTGTGTTTATTTGAAGGGTCACAGGAGCATTCCTTAGCCAGTCACCAGGTCACAGTGGAAAAACCTTAAGGGGAAAGAAGAAGGGGGCAACAAGGCAACAACCATGACTGCTGAGAGAGGGTCAGCAGATGTCAGGGAGGGGGGGGGGGGGGGGTGGAGTCAAAGGTCACTCACCGTCCTGTCCTGACTGAGAGGTTTTGACCCAGGAACCTGAGGAGGTGAGGCGGCCCATGCTCCCACAGGCAGGCATGAGCCCAGTCCTCGGCCGTCTTTGCCAGTGTGTCGTCCCACACCTAAAAACACACAGAGATTAGGTGGAAGCAAGAAAACCCATTACATAACCAAGGGGAAAATATCAGCACAAGATCTTCATTTAGCAGCGCGATATGAGATAAGAGTTGGCACACTGAGCTCTTAGCAATGTTGCAGGCGTTACTATGGCAAAACACAAAAATCATCCATCGAATTAGTTGCATAAGAGGAGACACTTTGTTTCCTAGTCACCCTTACTGAGTGACCCTTTCGAGGAATACATTTTTTATTATAATGAATGAAGCCTGAACAGCTTGTTGTACACTTGCACACAAGGGTGCCATTAGGAATGGATCATGACTGCAGCCCTTTAAGAAAAAGTAGTCAACTGATTTTTTAGAGGAAAAGGACAGCACTAATAATATTTTACTGATAACACAACGTAAGAGCTGGAAATGGCAGTTTTAAATCGAAACACATCAGTCTAAGCGCTTATGTTTGTCAGCCAAAACAGCATATGTCCAAATGAACAAAATGCAAGCATCAAGTCTGTTTTTGGACTTGAAACTCTTTAAAATCTAACAGGTCAACTGGATGTTTCCATTACAGCAGGCTTCTGGTATCATACATGACCCCTCTTCTTTTGGAAGTGACTACCTTGGTGGTCTGCTGCAGCATGATCTGCTAAACAGCTGATGATGTCAAGTAGACCCTAAAAACGCTTCCTAAATAAAGTAGTGCGACTATTAAAATGAGCTAGCATTACTTTCATAGCTCTTATATTTCATTGGTGCATGTTGGAGGTGAAATATCCTGTTCATGGAACACATGGCTGCAGTAAAATCGTGCAATAAATATATGTATATATATTTTTAAATCAAAATCTGTCACCTACCATGTATTCCATATTGGATGCCGGAGGAAACACTTTGCCTCTCACTTTGTTGTGGTAATCAAGAATTGCGAGCATGTCGTTCTGACTAATGTACCGCTTCCTCCTGGTTTTTGAAAAAGTCACAGTGTCTGTTCCAAAGTCGAGCGCTGCGCCAAGGCTGGTGATATTGGCGGCTGGCGGGGACGTGGACACAACAGGAATAGTCACTGCCAGTGCACTTGCTCCGCAAGATATGCACAAGAGTACTAAGTCTAAGGTAAATAGCTGAGGTTTCATGTTTGCTCTTTAGCAAACCGCAGAAGAGAATATCCCACGTCCTGGAGGACTCTGAAAAATTAAAAAAGAAAGAGAGAGAGAGAGAGAGAGAGAGAGAGACTTAATGGATTGTCGTTTAAAAATGCGATGCACTACAATCCAGGTACGCTTACATCAAGTTTAAAACCTCCCTCTTTGTAACAATACAGTACAGCAACACCGGTCGCATTCCTCTTACTTTTCCTTGCGCGGTGGTACCTTGTCCCTGCGTTGCCAAGGCGGTATCACCTCTAAAGCCTCTGTGAGGGATCGGAGAGAGGGAGGGCTGCAAGTGGGTAGTTTTTGCGCTTTGCAAACTTTGTGAGTGTTTCAGGAGAAGTCCGTTTTTTCGGGCTTATATATGGTAATGGGGAATGCAGGAAGTGAGCCTGCCTCGGAGGTAGACGAGCCCCTCCTTGACACCTGAAACAGAACATCACCGAGAGGCGTTGTGTTTGTTTCCTCTTAATCCTTTCCCTGTAGAATTTGCCTAATTTCCTAAAAGCGTTAATAAAGTAAAACGACAAGGAAAAACAAGCTGTGGCACAGGTCTTTATCATGCACGTGCTTTAATGTGATTTATCTACAGATTTATTGGAGGGAGAGGAGGTTATCTTACTAATACCGAGTAAATGGACTGGACAAGAGGGTTAAGTTGTTCTTAATAACCAAACTGGCACTTTAGCTCCACATTCAGGTGACAGATTGCCACTGATCACATATTCAGCACAAATGCAGCACTTTTATCAGTGAAATCAGTGTGAGAGCTGGGTCTCGTCCTATCAGCCTTCTTTGTGGTATTCATCATACTATAAAGATTACACTTGTTCAGAGTGTGCCTCCAGCTATGTGTTTTGCCAGTGCAGATTCAGTGCCAAGAGAGAGGAAGAAAAAGAAAAAAAAACCTTCTGCAGGTCATCATTTTCATTGGCAGCTGGTGAACAAATTAAAGCAACGTGACGCAGGAACACTTTTTCTCCCCCTTCTCACTCTCTTTCTCTCCCCCTCGTCTGCAGTCGGCAACTGGTGCTTTCCCCAAAAAAAATCTTCTTGGAAGTGATGTCCTTTTCAGGTGGTGCAGTTGGTGGAAGGGATATATCATTCAAGCGGGTTGCACGGCAAAGACTTTCTCCTTCATTTCACTCCATCCATACATTTCTGCTCCTGCTCTCCACCGCTGTGGTTTCACTGGGATGGAAAATCGTCAGAGTAAGAGGGTGAATCATGACAGATTAGTTTAATTACTTCCCAGCACAGATCCAGCACTTTGTTTAATACTCAGATGTGAACCCATTTTTTTTCTCAGAAATAAATCAGATTTTTTTAAGAAGGCTATGACAGGTTTTGAGATGTGAGATTGACTCTAGTAACTCAATGAGACCTGTACTTACCTTTGAGTGAACTGTAGAAGCTAGTCAAAGACGAAAAAGTACATTTAACCCCAAAAATATTTTCCATGCACATATTTTAAAGCCATTGTGTTGGAATTATATCAGTCTACATATAATTCTATTTAGCCAATTCAGTACCTTTTGAGATAAAATGTAATTAGGTTTCCTTTTTTCCTGTTGTGACTCTGCACCGTCACATCTGCTCAGTATTTTGACTCATCCTCTCATATGGTATCAATAGTCAGGCCACTCTCCAGCCAGCTCAGCCCACCGGCCAAAGATTCTAATCAACACAGTGCTGAGATCTTATCCTTGGGTTTATTGCCATATTATAATCCATATCATCAGATTATCTTAAGATACACCTGCTTCGCTGAATTTCACACTGTTTAATCAGCTGTGTGCCTCTGATCCAAGACTAAATAACAGAGTCAAAAGTTCAGTTTCAATGTGCAAAAGCTGGCAATGGGATTGAATAGAATACTGTACTTCTACAGTAAGTCTATCCCCCTTGCTCTGTTTCCCATACAAGCACACACACACTGCAAGCACACACACACACACATACACACACACAACTCCTTCATGTGCAGCTCCTCAAGGCCCCAGATGATATTCCCTCAGTCTCAGAGTGCTGGTCCTTGTTTGCGCAGTGAACCCAGTGACTTCGAAAGAGGTTGAAGTATATTATCATATTATCAGTAGAGTAATTGGGGCATTATTTGGGGCACATGCTTCTTCAAGGGGGCCTGGGTATGTTTTGAAAAGGCATTCTTTTTTAGACAGCGCATTTATTTACCTACAACATATTGTTCCAAGTTTCCCTCATGCTTTTCCCCCTCTCCAGAGGCCTCCTGAATCCTAGAGCTGATGCCAGTACTGCAGAGGGGATGAGGTGCACTAGTGAGGAAAAGGGAAAGCAAGAAAGAATAGCCTGCAGACCATAGAAAGACTCAACAAGTGTTTCATTACGTTTCTAGATGGCAGAAGGTTTCAAAACTCAAGTACAGAGAGGAAAATGAGTAAATAGAATTTGCATGAATAGTGCAGAGCCTCACGTACAACTATGCACTCTCTGTTCATAAAAGTTTAAGCAAATTAGTCTTGTTGGACACTTTTTGACCCATGGTCTGGAGTACATCGCTCTGACTTGGACAGTTCAATAAGTAACACAATCTCCTGAGGATGCCTCTTTGCTCTGTCCATGATTCCAGCAATCAAAGCACGTGCTGTAGACTCCAGCTCAGCTGTGCACTCCACCCAAGGTTATTGTTACTTCGCTGGCAGAATCCACCATGCATGGGAAAGAGATCGGCAGCATGTGAATAGGAGGACGTATGAAAAAGAGGCATAATGACTTAAAAGACCAACACTTTTCAGAGCAGTTTGAAAAGCTTTATAGCAGTGCCTATGTGTATAATTTTTTAACAGGGCTATCCTGAGAGTTTACATTTGGGTAAGGAGTTACGCTCTTAACTCTTAAATGTAATGTGAATTATGGCTCGAAAAATATGCATATTTGCTTTCTTTCCCATAGTTAGATTCAAAGATTAATACTACCTTTCATTTCTTTTTCGATATAGAGCTGTGTAACAGATAGCACAAAGTGGGTTGGATAAGCATAGAATCAACAAAGCAATAAATTCAGATTAATATCAAAATGTATATAATGTTTGTTTATTTAATGAAAAAAAAAAGCAAAAATGTCGATGTCTCTAAAGCGGGACTAACTGAGCTGTCCTCTCCCAGCTCATAGGTTATCATCTTAAAATTCCCAACTTTACAGCATTAGAAGCATTAAAGCATATTACAAAAAAGGTTTTGACCTCTCTGGATAGTTTCTCACATCATGAAAGCTCTACATGGGTGATTTAATAACTTATACCAGCACAGGCAGTATTTGTGTCTGTTAAGACCAAGTCGCCAAACTCACATTAGCTCCTTTTGAAACTTTTAAATGGGCATATCTGCCTAATATCATGATTTTGTTTGGTAAATAACATCCAAGAAATTGGTGCTTCTGTTTGCTCAGCCTGTTTCATAGCACTACTTAGTAGTTATGTGTCTGTGCAGTTTGTGAATGTAGCACGCTAACCAAGCTAGCTAGCTGGAGGTAGCTGATGACTTAGGTCTGCACCTTCTTCAAATATGGTAACTTCTGGATTGAGAATACAAGCAGAGAGTAACACTGAGGATTTAAATTTTAGAGTCCAGAACCAATAGGTGACCTAACATTGGTTATATCTAAGTTTTATACAGTCTATGTTCTCAGTTTATGGGCATCATGCTAACCTAAGTTAACAATCTGCAAGCTCTCGCCTCGATATCAAATTCCTCAGAAAGTCAAGTTATTCGTTTCAATCAACCATGTAGACTAATACATGTGACTGAAGAGGTCATATTAAAACCTCTATACTCTGAGTTTTATAAAAGAAACTTTAAATAAACCAACAACTTTATGCTAAACATTACCTTTTTGCCATTGGGGCAGTACAAGGGTGGGGAAGTTGTGATGTCATGAGTTGGTTTTTGTTGGCTATGGGGCAGAAAGAAATAGTGACATTTCAAGACTAGTTTACATTGGTAAAGAGCCCAGCCTCTAACTCCAAGCTGTCTCGGCTGCTTTCTTCCACACGCAGCTGTTAAACATTGTATCAGTGGAATATACAGTTACATAGCAAATAGTATACGTTTCACACAGTCTGGTACCTTTAACAGCAGTTGTTACAGTGAAAAAAATCCCAAAGGGTGAGAAAACTTCAACCCAGTGTCCTCATCAGAAGTTCAGGGGTGGATTATTACTCCTTTGCTGTCCAAAGGGAAACAAGCACAGTAATTAAGTCAATAAATAATTCAGTCTTCTGTTCAGAGAGCCCTTACTGAGCTCTAGTTTGATTTTAAATTAAATCCCTGCTTTGTTTAGACTGTGTATACATCGTGGTGTTATAATATCACTGATAAAGTAACTTTTTATGGTGTCTAACCCACAAGAGGATTGTTGCAGTGCTAGTTGGTACTGAAACCACTTATTTCTGAGAGATAACCCAATTTAACAAAGTCATAGCCCTTTTCTTTGACTTCTCAATGAAATCTAAAGTGATTTTGTCCTATCCCAGAAGGGAAACAGACTATAAAGGCCATCCAGGTAAGTTAAAGACTATACGTCAAGTAACGCAGAGAGCACCTGAGGTTAAGATCAGCAGCATTTAAAGACCAGTGTGATCCCACGTAAAATAGGTAATAAACCTGAGAGGCATGAGAGACAATACACAAGCTAGCAAGTTGCTGTACTAGCGACTTTGGTCAATGGCCTATAAAGTACTAGAGACAAACTTAGCAAACATTATGTCAGCAGAGCATACAGAATTAAACACCCCTTTTCCCGTAACACTGTTTAGAGTGTGGGAAAAACCTGGCGATTGCTCGAGCGGAGGGGATTCTTCAGGAATAAGCCACTCAGCTTGTGTATCTATTTTTGACATGTTACATTCCTTTGCCCCCAGATATTCTCACCCATCTATTAGACATCTACAGCCATTTTTGATGCCTGGGCCTTGTCAAACTGGACAGAGACATGGCTGTGGTCACAGACAGATTTCTCACGAGGTTCAGATGTCAGCTGAGAGCGAGACAGGCAAACATGAAAAACTCCTGCAAGAGCTAAATTTAGAGCTGAGATTTTCTATGATGTATCTTGACAGCAGCCACAAAAAACTATCACTTTGAACTCAGCCGTGACCTGGCAAAAATCAAAACGACCAATATTTCTTCTTCGAGACATCGCCTAATGGTAAATTTTGTGAATATTTTTTGACAAGAGTATTTCAGCGTTGTGTTGGCATCCGTGATTTTTTTTCCAACAAAGTCTGCCTTTTATTTTTTAATATTTTCAGAAGTTGTTCAGGTATTTGTTAATTTAGTTTCTTGCTAAATTAGATGAGATAAATGCTAGCAGTGTTGTCTGTATTTTATGATGTGTTGAGGTTTTGCAGATATGTGACAACTAATCATGTGAACTTGTCCACCATTTCGTAACAATCACAGTGACAATGTTGGATCAAGTAAATAAGGCCTCCATGGTCACACAGGCCTAGACACTGGTCAGTGACCATCTGGCAACCAGCTGTCCCAAGGAAAAAATTAGTATTCCCTGTCCAGCTGTGAGTGGTTGCTGGATGTTGATGGCAGTTACTGGAAAATGACGCGAAAGCCCCAGTTACGCAGACCTACAGACCAGTCAGTGATTCCCTGGCAACCACTTGTAACCAGGGAAAAATTAGTATTCTCCAAAGGTTTGCAAAACCCCCTTGTTGTCACGGTTGAGGATAGAGTGGACTCAGGCAGGTCGACCGGTCGGGGCACCATCCGACCCTGACACTTGTGATTGCTTTGGTCACTAGCATAGTGGTGCAGTCACAGTTTGAATGGAAGTGATGGAGTTGTCTATTAACACTGTCCTGCTTCTCCACACAGTGAAACTGACATGTTCAACAACACAGGAAACAGTTTGCCTTTAAAGTAAAACGCTTTCAAAAGTGTTGGCTGTAGCTTTGAGGCACAACTTTTACTTTGAAGGTGAAGCTTCCTAGTGAAGTTTTTTTGAGTTGAACTACCACTTGGCTAGGAGTTAGCAAGTGTTTGCAGAAATGCATAAAAACTACAGGCAACTGCTGTCATTAGCTATAAACCAAAGCAATCTGTAGGAGGTTTTTGGTGAAGCAGTTTCTTTCTCCTAGCACCAATGGCAACCGGTCAAGGAATACACATTTCCAGTGAGTGGTTGGCTCAAATCTCTTACAGCAGACAGTATGTATGAGGTCAGGGGAGAAACCTCAATAGGTAATTAGAAAGTATCCACGATGTGGCTACTGGCACCATGTTTTACCGTGAGCTGAATCCAGCATAAAGATTAAGTTGTAGCACTATAAGAAGTATAAGAGCCAAACTGTTTCCTGCTGCTATAGCTTTTATAGCTTTTAAAATCGCCCCTTTAATAAAGTTCAGCCACTAACCTGTTAAATCTAGTAAAATCTGTTGTCTCAAAGTAATGGGAATGAAATTTATTCTGATGAACCTACATATCGTACAGTAGCTTTTATAGAGATGAAAAGCAAGAACAAATACCTACCACCTGCATGCCTTACTGAAATTATGTGCTGCAGTTCATACAGTTATAATGTTGCTTAGGATTTGTAATCATCTAACAGTCCTAAAGAAATGCTTTTTCTCAAAAAAGAAAAAAAACTGCTGAAAAGGCTTGAGTATCAGAACCTACGTGGGTGGTGAAAGACTTGATCCTTGCTTATTTGGCACCTGGAAAGAGCTTTTATGTGGCTGGGAAGCACGGGCCTGCAGCTTGGAGAATTCCTGTTCAGAGTGCAGCGGTGACATCTGGTGAACTGTACCATTCATCATTAAAGAATATGCAAATTGTTATGTGGGATTATTTTTTATGTCAGATTTTCTTCCTTGATCCTATTAGAGGCCGTTCAACTAGCTACCTGCCAGCAAACTCGTGCAACAAAGTACAATAACACCAGTGATACCATTGTTACACTCTTGATTGCTCCGATCTTAGTTGTTATGTAAGCTTTCCCTTTACAGTGGTTAAGTTTAGGTTCTGTATTAGATATTTAACCCAACAGAATCATCAAGATGCTACTAAACTGTAAGCTTGTTTAATGCTGAAGTGCTGATTTTTTTTCTTTTCAAGCCACAGAGTCCGAGGAGAGTTCAGGAGGTTGTGTACTAAAAGAACTCAAAACCTGGAATTCAGCCTCTCAGCTTCTCACATTTGTGCGTAAAAAGATATCGTAAAAGAAACGTAAGAATTCAGTATCAGACAGGCTTCTTGGGGTTTTATCTCACTTAAGCTTGGGCCAGTGACGTTGAATGAATAATCATCAATCCATCATTAGCAAGGTCTTGCCAAGGCCGTATTTATGATGACATCAGTGCTTGTATTGGCTCCAGCTTATCTGTAAAGCTTGAGCTTTCTTGTGCTCTGTGTTCCATGAAAGTGATGGATTTTCAGTAAAGATCGAGCAAAGTCTCTGTGGATTTCTGGGAGTCCCCTCTTTTGGCCCCATATCTCCGTCATCCTTGCAGTAGACTTTATGTTGTTTCTAGGTTTTTCAAAGTTCTCCAAAGCACAGTTTGGACCGGTTACAGTGTCTCATACTTTACTGAGTATTTCCCAAAAACGTAGCCAGAACCCAGTTGTTTTTAGGGGTCAGTGATGGGAATATGTTGGAAAATATCCATTTAGAGGAAGAGTCAAGGTTTAATGCTGGATGCCCACTCTTAGTCATTTCTCCAAAACTCTCTGTATGTAATTAAGGCAGCCTCTGATGTATTTCAGCACTCATTTTATAAGGTTTAAACGCTCTATGGCAGGTGGCATCCCATGTAAGAATTTACGGTTTGGTTCTTCAGGTCAGTGCAAACGAGGCAAGTTTTATGAAGCAAATACTGAGCAGTTGTGGTCACCACCATGATAGAGAAACATTGCTTTAATTATTCTGTGGTAACTGTGATATGTTTTTGGAAAATATGAAACTCAGGGAAAAGCAGTTCTACAATTTCCCACCTACTGGTCAATCAAACAGTGTTTATTGCCACAGATCAACTCATTTCCATTCTTCATAATTCATAATTACATCACAAAGCTTTGAGTGGATCTATAGAAAGTCAAAAATAAAGTTACAGTGTGAGCAACAATTTTTTTACCACCTCCTACATGGGAAAGGATTGTACTTTACCTTATGTTGAACTGCTGGTTTTTGTAAAGTTACAGAAATTGTCAATGATGGATGCCAAGTCCATTAAGACCCCAGTCGCACAGGCCTAGAGATTGATTGGTGACCTCCCCAACAACAGCCATTCACAAGGGAAATGTATGTTGCCCAATCAGTTGGTAAGTGGTTGATGGAGAATGCTGGTTTTAGCTATGAAATTAGTCATAAAGGTAGCCCAACTGATAATCACAGGTTGATAATGAAAAATGTGGAAAAACTGGAAAAAGTACAACACAAACTGGATGCAGAGAGTGTTCACCTTCAAAGGAAAAGTTTCGCCTATCCAGCAACACATCACAAGTTTTACTTTGAAGTCAAACATTCTCAGTTGCCAGTTTGAGTCGTACTTTTTCAAGTGAGTGGCATCATCTATGCAAACTTTGAGCAACTACAGCAATCTACTAACAACCAAAACAAACAAAATTGGGTTTTGGTGCAGTACCCTCTTTGCAACTTTGCCAACCAATCAGGAATACAAAGCTTCCCTTAGAGACCAAAGGTTGCCAAGGGGTTTCTGAACAGTCTTTGAAAACATGTTGTTCTACAGGCGAGAGCTAAGAGTTCATAGTGTCATTTTTCCCTTCCTCATAAATAAAAATCCCCATGTTTTTGTAGACATGTTCCTTATGTCTTTCCACTTATCCCGTTAGTAGAATATGACGAAAATCTTCTTGAGCCCAGGTGAAAAAATTCCAATATTAATGAGTTCTGTCAAACTTTAATTCAAAACTTCACATCATGCAAGGGATGTTTTTGTAATTCTACTCTTTTGACTTGCTTCACATAGTAAACTTTGTCTTTGTTTCCATAAACCTCTAGCCAATGCGGTGTAAAAATAAGAGTGTAAATCTGACTGTTGTGGATTGTGGTGGTGGTTTTAACCTGTATTGCATCAGCAAGTGTTTTGACTTTCATGCACATCTTGGTAGCATTCCCATTTTCTTTCTTCTTCTGGCGCTGCTTCTCATGATAATCCCATGTGCCAAATAGTTTCACACGTTAGAGCTCAACTGGCTCAAACCATTGGGCCAATTCCGAGTCTTCCTATGCATACACATGTAAACACGATCAGAAGATTGACAATACTACTGACATACACTCTAACGTCTGCCAATGGATTTGATCAGTCAGATTCTAAAAAACAACAAATTACTACTTCACTTCCTGTGATGACTTTCCATTGTACTGGCGGCAGATCTTCTCATGTTTCTCCACAGCAATGGTGCACATTCAAAGTTCAGCATATCAGAAAAGATGAAAACTAAGCCAGGTTACTTCAGGGACAATCCAAAGGTCACTGTTATTTTTCATGACTGTGTAATTGAAGACCGCTCCTTTTACGTAGCCCTGCGCCTGATCTGAGGAACGTGTTCACTTGTGCGTAATGTTTTGATGCGATTGGCAGCAGTTTAAGCCTTTTATGTTATCACTGTTGTGATTGTCATTCAATCTGTATGGTGTTATTCATAAAAGTTAGAAAAACTAAAGCTTTCACACACTCATAAAGTCATGCGAAAGTGTTCACTTTTATACGAAACTAGACACCGATCATTCAGAAGCTTGTTGTAACTAGTAACTAATTTATATGTTTTGACTTTATCAGTCTCTCACAGCCTTATGGAGGAAATTTGGCCCACTGTTCTTCAGAACATTGCTTTAGCTTACTGAGATTTGTGGCCATTCATTTGCACAGTTCTCTTAAGGACCACAGCATTTCAGTAGGTTCAGATCTGAACTTTGACTCAGTCATTGCAACACACTGATTCTTATTTTCTTTTTCAGTCACTCTGGCCTCACATTTGACTCTAAAACACTAAAGGAGTTCATAGTCAACTGCAAGGTGGCCGTCTTGTGGGTATAAAACAAGCTCAAACCATCACCCCTCCACCACTATGTTTGACAGTTGGTATGAGGTGTTTGTGCTGATATGCAGCATTTGGTTCTCACCAAAGACGGCACTGTGTATTATGGCCAGACATCATCACTTTGAAATTGAACTTTGCAAACATAAACCATGATGCAATGTCCTTTGTTGAGATGAGTGAAGAGGCTTTCTCCTGGCAACCCTTCCAAACAAATCAAACTTGTTCAGTCTTTTTCCTGCTGTACTATCATGAACTTTAACATTACCATACTTTTTTTCCCCAGTTTCTCTGAGCATTGCATGGCCCGGCTGCAGGGTGAATTTGCTGGAACGTCCAATCCTACGAGGACTATAGCATTGCGTTAACACACACCTGAATGCTCCAGACCAGAAAACAGTCAAAACCTCTCCAGGTACTCACTTCATCAGCTAATGAGGTACATTTGATTAGCAGCACCTGGTTGCTACTTACCATCTTAATTCCTATGGAAGCATTGACCGTATACTTAGTTTTTACCATGACTGAATTTTTCGTTTTTTGCATGACTGTATATAAATTTGGGCTGATAGAACTTTTAGAACTGTGGCAGAAACTGTTTGTTATCAGTGAGGACATTTGTCTAGGTCTTGGTAGGCCCTGAGTTGGTCAGCCCTGGGCCAAAACAAATCCAACCAGCTGCTGGATTTCTGTTCTAGCTTGTTCAGCAGTGAGTCCAATGTATCCCAGCGTTGCAAAGCCAGTGCACATTTCCTGTCCCTGTTTCCTGTTGAATATCAAACTGCTATAGAGACTCATCAAGACACACGGCTGCTGCACGTGCAGCTACAGCTCCCACCAGCTGCACATGGTTGCAATTAATGCAAGAACTTGTCTTAATATCTGTTTTTACTGCTTTTAAGCAGATGAGCAGCACCTCAGGATATAAGACTGCAGTGTAGGCCATAAGAGAAATGAAAATAAAGCAAACCTAAACTGCAGATACTTTGGTTTCTGGAATTGTTGGCAAAAGAAACCAAAGAATTTACAGCTCTTGGAGCAGCTGTGTGAATGTATTGAAAAACCTACAGCTGTCGGTTCAATGAAAGAAAATTCACAGTGGCAGGGTCCAATGAAATATGAAAAGGCATGGAATTCAAAGCCATACTCATTTTTCAATGCACTAAATCAAACCATGTCTGTCCTTTTTCAGTTGATATTTGTCCAAAAATGACAAAAAACGGGGGGGAAAGTAATGTTGATTTCACTGACAGATGTGAAATGGTGATTTCCCTTCCTCCAGGCCAGACTATCCACAACCGTCCTTGCAGCTCATCAGGGAGTCTGAAATGTCCATCGCTGTCCCACCCTAACACACAAAAACACAGATAGACACATGCACACAAATGAATAACTTATTATATAGTTTGTCTCTTTATCAACCACTATTTTTATTGTAAGTTTAGAAAGTGAGATTTTTTTTAAGAGCTCAGGCAACTTTTGAGAAAAAAATATCAGCTGTCATTTTAAAGCTGACTTTTAAGGCTTGTTCTTTTCTTTTCTTTTTCTTCTTCGATGTCCTTCACATACATTATGAAAATCAGGACAGTGAAGGATATATGTCTGTCATGTATTCTGCTGGTTTATCCTTCTCAGTTTTAGTTCATTCCCTTATTTTTTCAGCCTGAAGTTATCTGACACTTTAGACACGCTACAAAATTCCCAATGCACTCAACCTTCCCTTTAACCCCTAGCTCACCTGCCCCCTTGAATTTGATCACATTTGAGCATTTTCAGAATTTTTATTTTAGCAATTTAACTACATGTTGCACGGTGGGATTATCATTTTGCTTGTGTTTTTTTTTCACCTGGGTCATCCATCCACTGTGTGCTTCTGTTAAACTAGTGTCACTGTTGAAGGCTTCTAAAGCCCACTGGTACTTATGCAATATGATAATGGGCTGCAAATAAACTTTGCTGTCCTTGACATGAAATTAAATTAAAATTTAGACATGTTGGAACATCTCCTTCTTCCATTAAAGTACTTCTAGTAATACTTCATGACATAAGTGGTTAATATATAGCTTTTCCAGTGACTCAACCGGGTAACAGATGATGCCATCATGCTGTTGCACTAACACTTGGACCCGTAGAGGTTTACAGCAGTTTCAGTTTTTTCATGTGTGTGTGTGTGTGTGTGTGTGTTAGGGTTTCTCTAGCTTTCAAGTGACAAGACTTGATAAAACCATGGACCTTGTTACTAGTGGATGTCCTTTCTACTTTCTGAACATCGGCCAGTTTCAAAGGACTTCTAGAAGGACCATTTGAAATATTGATCATCAAGAGCGCACAACGCAAACATGTGTACAGGTGTCAAATTCAAATTTTAAGTAAGCACAGCCTTCTAGCTTAAGCTGAAGAACTTGGCAAAAATCTTTCAACGTCAAACTGTAAACATCACACAAGCAGGTCAAACATCCAAGAGAACTAACAACCAGCGGGAAAACATCTGTAAAACTTCTACAACCACTCCCGTCATCTAACATTACACCTCGCCTTCTATGTCTGTTGTTATTATTGGCTGGGCCACGTTTCAGAAGAGTAGCAGTGTCCTTCCGAGGTATTTCTCAACACTCTTTTAATGACAAACCTTTCCATGTCCTCTGACCCAAACAGCTCAGTCCCCAGATACACAGTAGCGGAGTGATTCCAGATGGATGGAGTCTATGGTTGGAAATTCTGTCACTGTTAGAGCATCATCGCTACAATTTCCTGTATTAATTTCTTTCCAAAACTAGCAAGCTTCAGTCAAACCAGTCACTAAAGAGTGCGGGTGCTATTTGCCCAAATTTGCCTTGAACTGTTTTATTCATGACCATATTTACTGTGACCTATTTGATTGATGCAGACTAGCAGACAATCGAGTCCATTACCAAACCAGAACCAGGTGTTCTATGTAAAAGAGCCAACTTCACTTTTCTTCTCTGAAAGCTTTTATAGCATCTGTAAAAGTCATTCCTATCAATATGCAATGCACAATGCATTTAAGCAGGGATAGTGTGTCTGCTATCAAATAACTTCTCACCCAGTTACATTTCCCCTGTGCCAATAACACAGTCTGTGAACTTTATTCAGAATCTGTCCAACAAGTGTGGATATGCTACTGGTATAAACACGGCCGTCAATAAGAAAAACAGGTGTTCTTTTAAGCGCTCTCCATTCACATATCAGCATCCACTCAGCTGCATGATTGCGGATGGTGGGAGAATAAGGTGGTCCGAACTCTGTGTTGGACACAGAACCCGGTGGTGTCAACTGCTGTGAGGACGCATATGCTCAACAAATTATGTAATATTACCTACTCATAAAATTCGACAGTGAGATCAGCTGGCAAAATTTTCTTTCTTTTTTTCACTGGCTTTTCTTGATGCATGGTAAGACACTGAGCTTTGAATGTTTCCATGAATCATACAGCAGCTGGACTACTTTTTGCTTCCACGCTGGGTGGGATGACCAGATATTTGAAGTCTTTGAAAAAAGCACATTGTTGCCAAGATATTGCAAATTAACTATCTTGAAAATGTTGGCGTGAGCTGAGCCTATCTAGTGTGGTAATAGAGGAAGAGGAAATGGGGATGTGGTGTGAAGCAGAGCATGCACTAAATGCTAAAATGGCCCAACTAAAATACACTCACCAGCCACGTTGTTAGGTACACCTTGCTAATATCAGATGCCTTTTTGCCTTCAGAACTGCCTCAATTCTTCACAGCATTGATTCAGCAAGGGGCTGGAAACATTCCTCACTGATAGTTGGTCCATATTGACACGATAGCATCACACTGTTACTTGAAGCACTCATCAGAAGATGGGTACACTGTGTTCATAAAGTGATGGATGTCAGCAATGATACTCAGGCAGGCTGTGCTCAGCTGGTTACAAGGAGCCCAAAGTGAGCCAGGAAAATATCATCCACATCATCACCCCAACACAAGCTCTAACAGCTGATACAAGGCAGGATGGATGCTTTTATGTTATTCATGCCAAATTCTGACCCTGACATGTGACAGAAATTGAGACTCATCAGACCAGTCAACGTGAGCACCTGATAATAATAATTACAGTTTCCAGCTCTTAGCTAACAGGAGGTGCACTCAGTGTGATCTTCCACTCACTGTTTCATGGTCAGAAATAATGTGCATTCAGAGATGCTCTGCTTCAAACAATGGTTGGAATGATTGGCTATTTGAGTTAGTGCTGTCTTCCTAGCAGCTTGGCACAGTTTGACTCTTCTCCTCTGACCTCTGAACTGCCTGGCATCAATAGGGCATTTTTGCCCAGAGAACTGCAGCCCAGTTGATATTTTCTCTTTGTCACACCATTTTCTGTAAAGATGGTTGCGTGGGAAAATCCCAGTTTCTGGAATACTCAGAAACTCAGGCACTTAAATCACTTTTATTCCCATTCTGACGCTCAGTTTGAACTTCAGCTGGTCATTGTGACCATTTCTACAAACCTAATGCTGACTGGTTGATTAGACGTTTGCATGAACAAGCAGTGGAATATGAGCGACTGATTAAGTTTCCAGAATTCATGATAGCAGCGGCTGCATACTAATAATTATCTGGTAGAAAGTTTAAAATGAGCTGCAACTTGGTTCAAATATCAATATCCACATTCACATATCAGCGGATCATCAAGTTGTGTGGATAAACGCCATAACCAATACTAGTTATTTTATTGCTAGTATTGAGACATCAGTGTCAGTAGTTAAGTTTTGTATCCTTATACTGTATCAGTGTTAAAGGATTTTTCAAATGAGAAAATCTGCAGTTGCTATCTGCAAGAACACCTACTTCTGGGATTAGCTGATCCTTCAAATGTGGTCAAAAGTCTGGAAAGTGCAAATACCACAGTATGTAAATAGAGGCCAAGTGTACATAAATATTTCAATTTAGCATTCAGCTGCATCCAAGTGGCATCTAAGTGGGAATCCACAGGCTGCTTCATTCTGTTTTAACTGGAAGGCTTTGAGCTTCAGATTTGCCTCAAATCCTCTGCAGCTGGATGCAGAGACAGCCTTTACACCAAGAACCACCGGGTGTGAAATGGATTATTTAATGAAGATATCTTTACTTTGCATATGCCACCTATCCAGACTTTTTTCAGCATCGCAGATATTGCTATAATATGGGAATGAGGCAGATTCTGGCTAACAAAGTGTCAAAGTGTTAGTGTGGATTTGATTTAAAGCCCACTAAATTGGGGATTTCCACCCTTCAGAAAGGGTCGAGTTTTATTTTGATAGTGTCCCTCATTCTGGGATTTGCGGTATTTTTTACAGAGAGTATAGTGAAGGAAAAAAAGAGGCATCTAGCCAATGAAAGTTAAGTCATTTATACTGCTTGTCTTCTTACATCTCTTGTGTTTGTCTACCTGTCATGGGGGGAAAAAAGCCAAAATGACATCAGACAGCTACTGTGACATTATTGCCTAAAAGATTCAAGACCACCTTGACATTTAGAGAAATTGTTTTATTTGCTTTGTAATCAAGAGCTGAGAGAGGATACCTCTCTCTTGCCTCTAGGGTAATTGGAAACTCTAGCAAGGAAAAAGCTACTAAGCAACTAAGGGTGATGAGGGTAAAGTGGAGACACATTGAAACTGGACACAATGAAGTAAACTACAGACCCATGACTATCAAAATAAAACAGGAAGTCATGAAACAGGGACTCACTAACATTGAGACAGAGAATTAACTTTATATTGGAAATTCAGGGAAGGCTAGGAATACCACAAACACAACAGTAACTGTCACAAAAGGAACAAGGCTGAAAACACAATATGCAACCAAAGAATCAAAGTGAAGACGATTATTAAAAAGGAGAACAAAAACACAAAAACCCTGTGTCAAAATCGAGGACCATAACAGAAATGACACACAAGAAGTGCACAGATAACGTGTTTTTTATTCCTTTATTCCATCATTAACTGTTGCTTTATATGTTGATATTTTACAGGCTATGCAAATGAGACATAATGTTTGATTTGTGTACTGGGAGGCAGATTTTGTTGCTTGTGTTACCTTTTCCTTGTGTGAAGTGCTGTTAGCTCTCATACCCAGTATATGAAAGGAAGCAATCTTTAAGCTCAAAGCAAAAAAATAAAATAAAAAATAAGAGTGACTAAGCCTATTTGCTTTTGATGATTCTGCCACCTTGCCAGAAAACATCTGGTTTTTTTACAGGCATTAAATATAATGCGCTAAAACCACCACTAAAACCAGAGTAAAAGCTCTTAGCTTTGAAAGTTCATGTGCATCGATCTTTAAGCCTTTTTACTTCTTTTTTATTGAAGATTAGGACATAATCCAACACTAAAGCCAACAGTCACCCTCCAAGTGTTCTAAGCCTTGAGCTGTTAGTCCATCTCTCCTCAGCATGTGCAGTGTCAGTGATGTGACCCATGTCATCAAGAACAGGCTGAGGAAACAGATTCCTGGAACCTCACCATATGTGGAGGAAAAGCTGTGGGTGGTAGTGACGTAAAACACACTCAAAGGACATACTATTAAGACCCTCAAAACAACATTCCTTTCTTTTCTGCTTTCCCTTTCAACCAGGTAGACCTATCTGCAGCATTTAGAGCATAAATGTTTACCTCCAAGTACTGGTAAATAGCAAAGAAATGTTAGTTGGCATTATAGAAAAATCAAATGCTAAAAATTCTCTCATTGTTGTTCAGCACTGGTTTCAGGGCTGACTTCAGAAAACTAAACAAAAATGATGTCATGCAGGAGAAAACTGATGCTGTTTCTTTGTATTAATGCTACAACAGCCACACAATTACTAGTTAATGTGCTTTTACTGAACCCAAGTGTGTTCATGACTGGTCCTTTGCCCATATCTTTGTAAATAATGATTCATGTAACGTAACGCTGCCAATGTGAAAGCACGGAGCCATTAGAGAAATGACGTAGCCTGGCAGAAAGACCGTAAAATGCACCCAATTCAGAGTTCACACAGTGACGCACACACACACACTCGCACACGCAAACACACGCACACATGTAGGAGCATATGATATGAAGTTTGAGGGAGGGAGATTGTTAAATAGGCCTGTGGGGATTGTTGGCAGAACTCCATCCAGCAGAGCAGGGATTAAAAAAAGTGTGCACATGCCCATATTTGGCTGTACATGCACCTGTTATGCATTTTATACTTCTTTCTTTTTGTGAGTCTCACACAGAGACCAACTGTAGCTTCTCTAACTCAATGCAGTTGCTTTTTCTGAAAAGAAAAAACCTGGACTTTCTATTTTTCAGCACAAATCATCATCCTCTACACCCTGATTCAGTCCACCCAATGCTTTCACTCACTGTATGTGCAAACTGTCTGGTTATGATACCCAGTAACACTTCAACGAGTTACCAATACAACGCAAACAAAATGAATTTGTCTTGAAAGGTGCTGTATAAATAAAACTGTACTTTTACTTACTTTCTTTACTCACTTTGTATGTTATTGCAATAATACTTCTTTTTTTTTTTACAAAAATAACAGGGATTGAAACTTTATTGGTAATTTTCCAAGTAAAAAAATTATCCTCATTCAAAAGTCATGTAAGAACCTCATTGGCTTACAGAATGTTGATGTTATTTAAAAAACAATTCATACAAAAATATGACCTTATTGGCTTATGGAATTCTGATGTCACAGGCTTCTAAAGCATTGATCCTTTGAAGCTTTGATCCTCATGAATTCTTAAGTAGGGGTGAGGATGTAGAACTTTTAGTCCGTTATTTGCAGCACTTGTGTTAGCAGCATTCAAACGTTCACCAGTAAAGCATTTTCAAACATTTGGATCCTTCTCGTACTCACGGTATACAGACTCCAACATGTCTCAGAAACAGCAAGAAAGACAAGAAGTTGACCCCAGCTCTATTCCATGGTATGAGTCCCTAGACCCTTATATCAGCTCTCTTCCTTGGGATGAACAGGTAGAGTTAGAGGAAAAGCGACTGGAAGAAATGGAGAAAGAAAATCTCATGAACAGAGAAAAGATTAAGATCCTGACGGAAGAAAATGAGAGAAAGAGCGCTGAATTAGAAGAATTATCCTACCAGCTTCAAGAAAAACAGGGTATTATTGAGGAGAAACAATGGGCTCTCCAAGACGAGAAGAATCAGGAGCTCCAAGAAAAGCTTGATGGAGCTCTGGAAAAAATTAAAGATCTGCTCCAAAGGGAGAAAAAAGAGAGCATTAAAGGGGATAAAATGCTCAAGAAGAATCAGGAGCTCCAAGAAAAGCTCGACGGAGCTCTGGAAAAAAATAAAGATCTGCTCCAAAAGGAGAAAAAAGAGAGCATAAAACAGGAAAACATGCTCAAGAAGAATCAGGAGCTCCAAGAGAAGCTTGACGAAGCTCTGGAAAAACTGAAAGAAATCCACCAAGAAGAGAAACAACAGTCCACACAGCAGAGAGACATGCAGCGCAAACTCCAAGCCATGGAGGAAAAATACAAAGCGCTGCAGGTGAAACATGATAAAACTCTGCACAAAAATCAACAGTTGCTTCAAGACAAGAAGCAAATGGAAATTAAACTGAAAGAAATGGACTCCAATGTTGACGAGATGGAGGAAAAACACAGATTGCTCCAAATCAGGCTCGAGAAAACAATGCACAGAAATAAAGAGTTCATTCAAGAGAGAGAGGAACAAGAAATGCTCGAGAAAGAAACGGACTCCAAGCTTGAAGTCTTGGAGGAAGAACTGAAAATGGTGCAAATAACTCTTGAGGAAACACTGCTCAAAAATAAAGAGTTGCTTCACGAGAAAGACCAACAGAAAATACATCAGGAAGAAATGGTTTGCAAGCTGAGGGACATCGAGAAACAAAATGAAGGCTTGCAAGTAATTCTTGATGAAGCTCTGGAGAGAAATAAGGAGATCCTCCAAGACAAGAAACAAGAGCCCGTAGAGCAGAGAGACATGCAGAGCAAACTCCAAGCCATGGAGGAAAAATACAAAGCTCTGCAGGTGAAACATGACAAAACTCTGCACAAAAATCAACAGTTGCTTCAAAACAAGAAGCAAATGGAAATTAAACTTAAACAAATGGGCTCCAATGTTGACGAGATGGAGGAAAAACACAGATTGCTCCAAATCAGGCTCGATAAAAAAGTGCACAGAAATAACCAGCTGCTTCAAGAAAAAGACCAACAGAAAATACAACAGGAAGAAGAAAAACTTATTCTTCAGAGAAAAAATGAAGAACTCCAAGAATTGTATAATAAAACAAAGTACAAAACAACTGTACTGGAAGGAGAAAAGAAAAAATGGGAAAATCAATGCTCAGCGATGCAGAGTAGCATCAATGAAATGCTGAGAAAAAATACAGAACTTGAAGAACTTTCTAAGACCTTGAAGCACAAAAACACTGAAATCCAGGCGCAAAAGCAAGAACAACAGAAAACACATAAAGACCTGCAGTGTAGACTTCAAGATATCCAGAAGAGAAACCAGCAGCTGGAAGACATGCACACAGATGTGCACAAGGCAAAGCAAATAGAGGAGGCAACAGTTAAAGAACTGAAAGACCATCTTAAAGAAAAACAAGAACAATTAGAAGACATGGTGAAAAGATGCAACAAACTTGAGAAAGAAAACACAGAAACAATGGATGAGCTGAAAACCCTCATCATTGAGAAAAAAGTGCTGGTGGAAGAATATCTGAAAAAGAAGAGAAAACGTTTCCACTGGTTCTGGAGGAGGGACACTGCTGCTTCTCACCTGATGTAACCTCGTCTTCTTCCACCTCTATTCCATCTTCATTTTCCCCCTTCCCCTCCCTCCTTTTTCTTTTTTCACCCTCACCCCCCGACCAGTCCCGGCAGTTGACTGCCCCCTCCTGAGCCTGGTTCTGCCATAGGTTTCTCCTTTAGGTTTCTTTCACTTCAAAGGAGTTTTTCCTATCCACTGTCGCCTGGTGCTTGCTCAGAGGGGATAGTTGGGGTTTTCTCTCCTCTCTCTTTCCTTCTTTCTATCCTCCCTTTTCCCCCTTCTACCTTTTCCTTTACCCAATAAACACAATTGGCCACATTTTACATGTGTTTGAAAAATGTCTTCATTCAACAATAATTCATCTTAGGTATAAAAACAAGAAATGGGTAATAGCAGCATGTGTGTTTGTGTGTGTGCATAATATACATACTTGTATACCAGAAGGAATTAATACTAGATGGGTAGAGACAGGTTTTAAAGACTAGAAATGAAAACATGTGAGTCCTGTCTTTAAATAAAAATATAGAATTCCCTATATTCCTATCTATTCCAAACAACGGTAGTAAGTAACAAAGTTTCAAATTTGTCTTTCCCTTTGACTCTTAATTTATTAACCATGAACAAGAGGTCAGAGGTCAAATGTGGCACGATACCTTAAATCTTTCTATGATACTTTCTGTATTTGGACCAGAGATGGGCAACACCGCATAGTCTGATTACTTTTTTCAAGTAACAAGTAAATTAAGGGATTACTATTGCAAAAAAGGTAATTAGATTACTGTTACTTTCCCATAAGCAGGCTACATTACTGCGTTACTAATCCTCGTCATTTTCTTCGCGAGAGTGTCTCATGACAATGACGTACAAGCGTGCGACGTCCGTGGCAGCAACAGACGTGTGTAAATCAACAAAGGATAATATGGAGTGCAGGAGAGAGTACGACCATGCAGGGTTTAAAGCTTGGAAGTACTGACATTACTTTGACTTTGATTCTGTAAAAAGTGACAAAAACATTGAAAACATACGGTAGTGAAGTCGAGTTTTTGTGATTAAGTTCTTAGCTCCCTGTTTTAGTTTTGTTGTTGTCCTCCCCGGTGTTCCCCTGACACTCTTGGTATTTGATGCATGAAGGCTTCCTCGGCTCAGCTCCCGTCTCCACACCCTGCCGTCACTTTTTTAAATACTTCCATCACACCAACAGGCACTTTAGAATCACCAATTGACAAGCATGTCTTTGGACAGGCTCAAACCGGAGAGGTGATCAATCGACTACAGCGCTGCACACCCCTGGCAACTTTGGGGGTAAAGCCACTGGTTTGTGGTGGTTGCCAGGTGAAATCAGGGTCTGCTGCACCAAAAACATAATTGTGATTGCTTTGGTTGCAATCAGATTGCCATAGTCATCTGCAGTTTGCATGTAGGATGCCAACTACTCACCAAGCGGGAAGATTTAATAACATTGCATGTTTCATTTCAAGACTCTGTAGTCACAGAGCAGAGAGTAGAAAAGGTGATAATAAAATGTTTTTTGGAGCTTTACTACCAAGTAATCAACATCAGACTTGTGAACAATTAAAAGCAAACCCAACATTTAGAGTCTTAGGAAGATAATCACAGAGACAGAAACTTTCCACTGTATCATCTCAGGTTTCTTAAAACGAAGTATTCAAAGTCTGAGGTAGGGTTGTTATTTGAGGTATTCCTGGGGAAATCTTTGAGGTCTATTTTAAAGCTCCGGATTCTTTAGATTGACTGTCTCATACTTTAATTGTGAATATAGAGGATTGTAGCTCAAGTTAACATGGAAAGATACAGGTCTAAAGTCGCTAAAACATTTGGATGCTCTAGGAAATAAAACATTAAAGGCTTTCAACCGTTTTCTTAATTGAAAGACCATCTTTACACTCAATGGACACTTTATTAGGTACACCCTACTAGTACAGGATTGGGCCCCCCTTTGCATTCAGAACTGCTTTCGTTCATCATGGCACAGATTCATAGACTTTTCACTGGAGTCTAACATTCTGGCACTGGTGACCAGTAACAAAAGACAAAAGTGGAACAAACAAAAAAAAGAAAATATTCCCAGAACAACTGGGGATATTTCTGAAATCACAATCCTACTGAGGCTTTGCAGACACTTTGCCAAATTAGTCATCATTTGGAGCAGTTCAGCAGCCCTTACAGAAGTCTTTTTAGTGTACAAACCAAAATACTTTAGATGGAAAGCATGATTCTGTTTACAGTCCAAACCAGTTTATTGCATATTTATGGAGTTTGGAGGCATCCAGCAGCAAAGTTGCTCAGATAATTATTTGGATTTGGTTAAATAGAGAGGCTTTCTTTCAACATGAAGCCTTGAGGCAGAAACATTTTTATTAAAACCCATTATACTTAATGTGGCAGGCTCTTTACACAGTGTAGTCCCTGTGACCTTATTAATCTGGTCGTTAAGTGATGACGTGACGAATCCTACTTCCGGGCCTAAAGTAGTCTGCGTTTAATACGGCTTTTGTGTTGTTAACATGTTTAATGTTTTGTATTTTCTTCTATTTAATCTCAAAAAGCTCCTAAAACAGTCAGTGATCACTGTTGACCTCCCTCGGCTTTTATTACCACTAATCATTTATTTAAGCTCAGTTTTTAAAACCTTAGGATGTAACTACAGCCCAGCCCATGCAGCAGTATATGAATGACTAACCTCGTATTGTGGATGGATTATCTCAGTTGTTCTCCTGGCTGAAGTTTGGTCCTTTTACAGCATCCTGCCATGCGATTACATTTGTTCCTGACCACCGAGAACACTCACGTTAACTTTTATCGAGTGGAAAAAAAGTTAGCTTGTTTATATTATGCTAACATAGCTGTGTCGCTAGCGGTCACGTAGCACATCATTATATACCAGCTAGCCAAACTTCAGTAACCCTACAAACGTCACTGCTGTTTAGTTTTCTGTCTTCATTTATTTTGGAAGTGATAACAGAGCTGTACGTTTTAATTTGTTTCCAAAACCCCGCAGTCAGGACATGCTATATTGTATTTAGATAGAAGCTAGCGAGCTAACTTTCTGCTAACTTCTAACTCCGTTAAATGTCATAAATTCCGTTTTCATGGATGTCTGGATGTTAAACCCAATTGTTACACCTGGTAGAGCAGAATGCTGATCATTTTATTAAAGATGAAAGACTTTAGACAGTTTTTCAACTCTCAGTAATGCCATAGTGATCGTTTGATATATGGACTATTGTACAGCAGTAATCCGTTCACCATAAGCCAATATAACTGAGTAAAATACACCAGATAGCACTAACCACAATTGTAACTCCCTGATATACTGTCCCTTCCTACCTTCATTTTACACTTTGGAAGTTCAGCCTTATTTTCCTCAATAGGTTGCAGATTCCCTCTTAGACAAAAATACTCTCCAGCTGTGTAGGAGTTTTTCTTTGTTTATGTGGAGCATTTGAGTTTCAACTCATGCATGTGATGATGGAATTTATTTTGATTTGCCTAAAGCCCCTTTTCATTTCTGTGGCCACAGCCTGAACTTCTGGTCAGTGTGGTCAGCTTGGTGTGGCTGTCTATTAGGTGAGCTGCAGAACGCATGACCTGTGGTAATGTGGGGCTCTGCTTGGCTGAGCCTAGTCTGAATTGCTTTTGGATTGACAGAGAAGAGCAGGGCAGGGACAAGCAGTGGTCAAACTCTCTAGCTGAATATGTCTGCATAAGTGAACTTAAAAGTCAGAGGTGTGGGTGAGGGTTTTATAGTGGATAGTTCCAGCTTCTTTGTTCCTCCCATGTCTGTCTGCCTCTGCTCTCTGTTATATACTTTTTATTCTGAAATACTCTGAGTACTCTGTCTGAGGTAGTCTGAGGCATGCGTTAAGTGTAAAGGAAGAAAGCTAAACACATAACCTATAACCTATCATATACAACTGCTGAACATTTCATTATGTACACCTTTGCTAGTACCAAGTTGGACCCCCTTTCACCTTCAGAACTGCATAAACTCTTCATGGCACAGATTGAACAAGGTGCTGGAAACATTCCTCTGATATTTTGGTTCATATTTATAAGATAGCATCACGCAGTTCCACCACATCCCGAAAGTGCTCTACTGGATTATGATCTGTTGACTATGGAGGCCATTTGAGTATAGTGAACTCAATGTTATGTTCGCGAAATCAGTTTGAGATCATTTGTATTTTATACCACGGTGTGTTATCCTGCTGGAAGCAGCCATCAGAAGATGGACAAAGTGTTCCCTGAAAATATTTCCCCCACCATTACACAATAAAGCAGCCTGAAGCATTGATAAAAGGCAGGACAAATCTATGCTTTCATGGTACTTAAGAAAAATTGGCAGCAAAAATCAAGATTTAGGCAGGTAAAGGAGGCAGGTAAGACACCTGTAATTTTCGTTTGGGGTTTTCTGTGAAGGTAAGCCAGCTGCATTTCATTTCTAGAGTTTTTGTTTGTTGTTTTGGCCATGCTCACCCTGATGCCTGCTACCTTTTGGGACTCAATAAACTGACCGGCTGTTGTGAAATCCGTGGTAGCTGTTTTTTGTTGGTTCATCCTCCTTGAGAGCAGGGAGTGTGGGGGCATTTTTCCTTATTTTTATTTTCCTTATGTCACACGCCGGTTCCCTGGGCTGGGGTGTAACACATTGTAGCCCACAATATGTCAGATCTTGAAGCAGTTACCTTTCTGCACCATTCTGATGCTCAGTTTGAGCTTCAGCAGGTTGTCTTGCTCGTGTCTATGTGTCTAAATGCACTGAGAGCAGCTCAACAGGTAGAGCTAACAATGCAGCTAGTGAGTGTGTAAGTTTTAAAGGTCTATAATCAGTATGACAAGGCTCCTTTCAAATAAGTCCTTGGTAGCATTTGTAATGAACCAATAGATTATCACCATCCAGCTTCACTATGTCTAGTTTTAACACAGCTTTTAACTGAAGTCAGTTCAGAGTACATTTAAATGTAATACTTCCAACTTTAAAGATAATACACTATTACGTAAGTGTAACATTTGACTTGCAAAGAATGGAAAAGGCTGTTTGTTAGGAGTTATTATGATAAACTTTGAGGAGAGTGGGCATGAGTGGTCAGGAGTGATGATCAATCCATGTCATCCAGGACGTATAATAATTCATACTCAACACAACAAACAGCAGGGAATCACTCAGATGGCATCATCTTCAGAGAGGTTGCACTCAAAGGAACGAAACTAAGCATTTACAGTTTGTTGGTGTGAGTAGACTTCCATATCAGTGCAAATGTTTGTTAGTACAGAACTGCCATCCAGAAATGGAGTCTTCACACCAATCCTCCAAAAGCATGAAGCCCACGATGCAGTTCCACTTCGCATCTTGAATGCCATGGTAATAAAACAAGAAAACACAAGAAAACACGAGAAAACGTGACTAATTCATTTTACTCGTGTTGCTCTGAACACCATTTTTTTTAAAGATAATTTGTTGCCTGAACTAAACAGCTGAATTCAGCATCAGATTGGCATGACTGGAACTTATATCTCAAAATGACTATATTGTATCAGTGTGTGGCACATTTTCCAGTTGTGGCCCTCACCTCACCGGCTCAACAGTTTTGAGTATCGGAAACATCCGTGTGGCAGATAAGAGTGTAAAAATACAAAGTATAACTGTAAAAGGTAGATGTCCCTGCGCCATGCAATTTCAAACACAACCCCAATTCCAAACTTCAGCGCTGGATAAAGTGTAAATAAAAATGTAAATAAATACATTTTTAAAAAGTACAGTCATTTGTAGACAGTTTTTAAAAAATATATTCAATTTACAATGAAACATAGAAAACATAGCAAATGCTCGATTTCAGAAATGAACCATCTTAAAAAAAAAAAAAACTCCCAAAAAGTTGGGACAGGATCATGTTTACTGACTTCTGGACAAGCAATGTTCTGTCATTCAAGTATAGCAAAATTACAGGTTTAAAGCTGTTGTAATAGATGCAAAGTGCAGTTTGGCGTTGTCTTACTGAAAAATGCAAGGCCTTAACTAAAAAAAATATGTCTGGATGTTGCTCTAAAACCTGTGTGTACCTTTCAGGATTGATGGTATCAATACCACAGGTACTAACACACCTCCGTACCATCAGAGAAGCAGGCATTTGAACTGAGTACAAGGTGGATAGTCTGTCTTCTCTTTAGTCTCTTTAGTCAAGCCATCTGACATATATATACATATATATATATATATATATATATATATATATATATATATATATATATATATATATATATATATATATATATATATATATATATATATTAGGGGTGCAACGATACACAAAATTCACGGTTCGGTTCGGTTCGATACTTTGGTGTCACGGTTCGATATTTTTTCGATACAAAAAAATGTTCATGCCGTTTTAATTTGTCATTTATTAAAATTATAAATATATATTTTAACTCAAAAGTACAGTTTTTAAATTTAATGTTGCTGAAACAAAAGTAATTAAAAAAATAAATATATCTCAGGGCTCTCAAAATTTCAAAATCCCTGGTAGCCCTTCGGGCAGGGACTTTTGGTAGCCCAAAATAAATGTAAGTAGCCCGAATAAAAAAGAGAGGAATTTTTGATTGATGTTTTGTTTCCTGTTTTGTTTCCTTTACAATATTATACATTAAAGTATAACATTGTAAAGGAAACAAAACATTAATCAAAAAAATTGTTGAAAAACAAATTACAACATTGTATAAAAATTACAATCATCAACTCAAATACTTGGTTCTAATTTAACAGAAAGTTCTATGAACTTGTAAGAACTGTGTAGGACATGAATCAGTCTGTGTCAGATCCTGAATTTGAAATTTCCGCTGAAGTCACGGGTAAGAGACAAGTGGAACCAAGATCTAGGACATTTGCTTTTTGAAGTTTGCAGACTGCTAAATTGTGCCAGTGGTAGTTCACTCTTTGCAACATAGTATGCTGATCTAAACAGATTTTTCAGGTTTATTTTTAGTATGTTATTTGCAATTGGTGTTTGTTCTGGGAAAGATATTGCAGACTGAGCAATAATGCGTTTCTTGCATTTCTCATGGGTTCTAATGGGGGCCTTTCTTAAAATGACTGGTCCCAGTAACAAAGGCGCTTGTCGACTCAGAAATCGAGAGAAAACCAACAACACACCCGGCAGAACATTATGTTATTTACACGGGTGCACATAAGTGGTCCGCATGTGCGCATTCGCTGTCAAAATAAAAGACGCGCACCAGATAAGAAGTTGCAACGTGCGTTTGCGTCCATATAAAAGGCAGTGTTTTTGTCCGCTAGAGTGGGATTTTCACGGCACATTCCGCACCACATCTCTGTGCGTTCATCATTTGTTTGAAGCCAGCTCACCTCCTGCAACCACTTTTCCGAGAATACGCGCTTCTTTTGTGGTTCAGACTCCTTCTGACATTTGTTTGGGCTAGCGATTTTGCGAGCGCTGTATCTGATTGAGGAATCACTCATCTTTGGAAAAGAGAGTTTATTACAGAGAAATGGCTCTTTCCAAAATAAAAGCTATACTATACGCTTCTTCTGGGCTATATTCTCAGCAGCATATTGTAGCGGGTCAGGGCTGTTCGGGGTTCTGTTTGTACAGTTATGTTTTGTTTATGTTGTCATAGTGACGGGTGACGCCCTCTCGCTGCGATGGTGTGTCCTTCCGGGGTCAGAGGGCGCCCTGTGTGTTGTTGTTGTTGTTGCTGTGCGGTTGCCGCGCTGAGCAATTAGCTAGCGGCAGTGTTCTTCTGCAGATGTCAATAAACGGCTGTGCTCCCTGGCTAGCTCACGTGAAGCAAGACCAAACGACACCTCCGTCTCCTCCTTGTCTGAGCTCGTCACACTGGTGTCAGAAGTGGGATGATGGTGGCACCCCATGTTCTGACCCGAGTGACTTTTCCCCCGCCGGTCGCGACCGGCCGGTGCGCCAAAAGAAGGCACCTGGACATTTGCAGGACTTTGTGTGGGGTAATGGGGTCGTCGGGGACGATTGACCCCTTAGGTGGGGGCTATGTAGCGGGTCAGGGCTGTTCGGGGTTCTGTTTGTACAGTTATGTTTTGTTTATGTTGCCATAGTGACCGGTGACCCCCTCTCGCTGCGACAGTGTGTCCTTCCGGGGTCAGAGGGCGCTCTGTGTGTTGTTGTTGCTGTGCGGTTGCCCCGCTGAGCAGTTAGCTAGCGGCAGTGTTCTTCTGCAGATGTCAATAAACGGCTGTGCTCCCTGGCTAGCTCACGTGAAGCAAGACCAAACGACACCTCCGTCTCCTCCTTGTCTGAGCTCGCCACACTGGTGTCAGAAGTGGGATGATGGTGGCACCCCATGTTCTGACCCGAGTGACTTTTCCCCCGCCGGTCGTGACCGGCCGGTGCGCCAAAAGAAGGCACCTGGACATTTGCAAAGTGAAAGCAAAAAACAAGCGCAAATTCAAACGCGATTTCAATATGTCACATATTGACAGTGGCTCGCAGATGCTAATGACATAATTACCCAGCTACATTTCCGAAAGAATGCAAAAGCATTGACATATATTTTTCCTTCCTATGATAGTCCGACGGGCAGGGCAGAGATAGATTTTGGTAGCCCGACTGGAAAAATCGCTAGACCCGGGACGTCGGGCTAGCAATTTTGCGAGCCCTGTGTTACAGGCATGGCCCTTTAAGGATGAAGCCTGATGGGAAATGTATTCGGGATGTGTGTAGCGGGACTGCCTGGTGTGTGTGTGAAGAGAGAGAGCGGAGAAGGGGGAAAAGTAACGGTTAGCTACAGAAGAGACGAAAAGAAAAGAAATAAAAGGAATATAATAGCTCCCTCGACAGCCAGAGTTGTGTCGGCGATGCTCGCTGTGAGTAAACTGTTTCAGCCCACTGTACGCGGTGTTCGTGCCTTAGAGAAGAAATAAAGTTCGGTGAAGCAGTTTCCTATGCCTCCTTCGATCTTTTTGCTAGCGAAGTTGACCTGTATAGTAAGCTGTTGCCGGCTACGAGTCAGTTACGGAACCTTCAAGTAACTGCCAGAGGTTTCCTTACTACGGTTCGGGGCCGCGGATCTGGCGCGGTAACACCTGTATCTGATTGAGGAATCACTCATCTTTGGAAAAGAGAGTTTATTACAGAGAAATGGCTCTTTCCAAAATAAAAGCTATACTATACGCTTCTTCTGGGCTATATTCTCAGCAGCATATTGTAGCGGGTCAGGGCTGTTCGGGGTTCTGTTTGTACAGTTATGTTTTGTTTATGTTGCCATAGTGACGGGTGACGCCCTCTCGCTGCGACGGTGTGTCCTTCCGGGGTCAGAGGGCGCTCTGTGTGTTGTTGTTGCTGAGCAGTTAGCTAGCGTTCTTCTGCAGATGTCAATAAACGGCTGTGCTCCCTGGCTAGCTCACGGGAAGCAAGACCAAACGATACCTCCGTCTCCTCCTTGTCTGAGCTCGCCACAATATTAAACATATCAGGTCCCCATAAGGAGAATCATGTGCTAACGGCTGTCTAAATGACTCGGGTAAAGGTTGTAGCATGCATGCTTGTTGTTTTTGTCTGCTTCCACTTGTCTTTGCACTAGGATGATGTCAGCGTAAATGTGCAGTTATATTCGTTGTGTTCCCACTAGTGCTGTCAGCGTTAATCTCGTTGAAATGACGTTAACGCCACAACACGGCAAATCTCCGTTAACGAGCTACCCCTGCCTGGGGCTAGACGGCCAACATGTTAACGAGCTAACTGCGCTAACACACTAGTTCCCACCCATGTAATTGAGCATTGCGTGGCACATCCAACTTACTGTTTTACTTTAGTCCATGACACGCTTACCTTCAGGGTCATACCTCACATGAAAACCAAAATAATTCCAAACGCCAGATCTGAATGAGGGTGGGAGAGGTTCAATTTGCCATGTTGCAAGGAGAGCTTAACTTCTGTCTTGCTAGCTTGCCCTGCGCTCTTCCTTCTGACGATGCTGTCTGTGTTGAACGCTCAGTGGATCTGCGCTCGACAGTGCAGCCTAGGCGGAGTAGTCGAACGCAGATTCACTGAGCGCTCAACACAGACAGCATCGTCAGAAGGAAAGTTGATAAAATAAATTACAAATTTTGTATTGTTCGATACATATGCGCACCGAACCGAAAGCACTGTATCGAACGGTTCAATATCGATACGAGTATCGTTGCACCCCTAATATATATATATATATATATATATATATATATATATATATATATGTAAGCGTGTATGTGGAAATGTGTGTGTACGTATGTATGCATGTATATATGTATGCATATATACATATATGTATGTATGTGCGTGTCTGTATGTATGGTTGCATCCGTATGTATGCAGGTGTATGTATAACTTGTACATATCTTTCTTGTGTAAATGTAAATTTGTCTGTGTTATTGTGTAAATACTTACGCTATTGTGTACACACATGGGGAGATGCTGAACTGCCTTTCAGTGTTTTTGTAACAATGACAATAAAGAGCTATTCTATTCTATTCTATTCTATTCTATTCTAAATACTAGCCTAAACCAATAACAACTGGATTTAGAAGAGGTTGACGCCAAACTACCTGCCAAAAAAGTAGGCCTTGATGAAATGAGACTAATAAGAATAATTCAAAAGCATTTTGCATTTTGGAGTCATTAAAGTGCAAAAAGAGTTTTTCAGTTATTAGAAATGAAAACATGACCATGTTAACTTGACCTATCAAAGATGCACGCTTTGTGCAGTGACTGCAGTGGTTGATCGTACATGTCAGGCTATGGGTCAGATTCTGTGGTTAAAACTGAAGTCATCATAATGCAGTCCATACCAAACCACCATGTACTTTGTCCTTCTTCCAGAGGCTATAACTAACAATTACTACAGCTGGGCAGTGCTGTGAGTTCTTGCTAACGCTAGTGTTTTGTGACAGATAAAGAAACATGTCTCATTTATTTCTTGCCCATAAACCAAAGGAGGTGCAGGAGCTTCAAAATATAATAATAATGGATTGCATTTATATAGCGCTTTTCAGGAACCTCAAAGCGCGTTACAATTCCACTATTCATTCACACACTGGTGGAGGCAAGCTACAGTTTTAGCCACAGCTGCCCTGGGGCAGACTGACAGAAGCGAGGCTGCTATATCGCGCCATCGGCCCCTCTGGCCAACACCAGTAGGCAGTAGGTGAAGTGTCTTGCCCAAGGACACAACGACCAAGACTGTCCGAGCTGGGGCTCAAACCGGCAACCTTCTGGTTACAAGACAAACTGCCAACTCTTTGAGCCACGATATAAGACCTTCATTCCCCAAAGTGTAGCTTGACAATTGGGAACTCGGAGCAATGGGGGGGAAAAAATGGCTCTCCACTTGGCTAATGTTAGTGGGTTCAGGCTAGTCAGAGAAAACAGACCTCTCCAATCCTCCATGAATACAGCCGTGTCAATAAAACCCTCTGCCATTTAATTCTTCTCTTTGTATCGCACTGCTGAGATACACAGCTAAATAAGAAAATTTTAAAGCTCATTTTGTTTTCAGTTTTGCTTTTTTTTTTTTTAAACAACAGAATTGAAATGGGCTTCAAATAAACAGACACGGGAGGATTGTGTATGGGTCTCTTTGTTTCTGGTTGAAGGATTATTGCCATGCAGTTTTCCTCATCCCTACCCAACAGATGCATTCACTTTAAAATCCCAGTGGTGTAGTTACAGTACTGTTTCATAAGAGATGGAAAGAAGAGCATTAACCTTTGGCATCACAGAAACCCCCTGATAGACTGACTGTCCTTTAGCTATTTCTCCTCTTTTTCATATTCAACATGCGGAGGGTTTTGTGATTAGAAAGAAGAAGCTGTCATTTTATTATGGCTTTTTTTAAATGTTTCATTTGTTTCGCTTGGACAACATTTGGTCACACAGAAACACATTGTTTATTCATTTGTTCTTTCAGTAACAGTATCTTGTGTTAGATGGGCTCCACAAGACAAAGTATTCATCGTAAGACAGCAATAAAAAGAAAAGCCAGTTTCCTGTGAAGCAGTTATGAATATGGTTTGTGTTGCAGCCCTTTCTCTTCATTTCCTTTGAAATGTTTTGTTTCCTCCTCAAAAATGCTCTACCGTATAGACTACCTCCTGTGTGCCACTTGCGATCTACACCTCGAGGGCATTTATAAAGCCATATATTTTTATAGGAGTTGTCACATTGGGATAACTCTGCGGCTGCGAGCCAAGGCCACCGAAAATAATCAGTGTTAATGACACACAGTAAAACACGAGCTCGCTCGGTTCCTTTCGAATGCTGTGCGGCTTGGTGGATTGTTCATGCCGAAACAAGTGTTTCTCATTATGTCGAGTATTGTGCTTGGCAAAGAGGCCGCAAAAATCCTGCCAATGCATAATCTGCTTTTCCAGTGCCTGCTTAGAATACCATATATAGTTTCACCTGTTATCCTGCTCACTTCTCAGAGATAATCCACAGAGTCAGCATGTTTTCATGTCTTTGTTAAGTTTTTAGGGGTATGTTATGGCTGACATCCTGTGAAACTAAGTGTGTCACGCATGTGTTTAATTTTGATGCCGGTTACAACGTGTTCTTTTTGTTGTTTCAGTTTCATAGCATAATCCTCTGAGCTTCTTGGTTTGTCCCCTGTGACCTCAAGAGTCCGATGGTAGTACCTCCTTAATTGGCCTTTTGTACAAAAAAACAAAAAAGAAATGCATAGTTGATACGGTGGAAAAGAGAAGAACCTTATTAAGATTATGAAGTATTCTTTTAAAGAACAAAAGCAGATGTTTTGTGGCAGCAGCAGCAATTTGCATTCACTGTCAGCAGTGAATCACCTTGAGCTTGAAGCTTGCTCAAGTCTCAGCGCACTCCCAGTAAGGCTCCTTTCCTGGCAGCCATCTTGAAAATAGCATGTTGGTTTGTAACAGAGATGTGGAATTTGGGACACAAATGGAACGTCTGTGTGAAGATAAGTGGACATTTAAAGAACTATACCACCAGTTCAAAGGTTGCAAGATCAAATATAACCCCAAATCCCAAAGGCTTCTGTCCCAGTGAGAATCAGATGCCCACAAAAAACATCCCACCCGCCCCCTTCATCCCCCTCAAAGAGGATTTGTTTTCAAATCTTCACTTTGTCAAAGGAAATTCCCCTCAGGAAAAGAGTTTTTGCAACAACAGTCAGATTGTATTATTGTGCTCAGTCATTGCCTTTACAAGTTCAGAGAGGACAAGCTGCCATCAGAGCGCTCCAGCTCAGCTGATTTCACTTGGATTTTTCTCGTTGCCTTACGTGTAGCATTCACAGCTATCAGTATGAGGAAAGGCTAATCGAGATCGCATTGATAGGGCAATATATAACTTCATTACAATCTCATTGGCATAACAGAAGGAGACAATTACAATCACATTATAAATTAATGACTAATAATGGCATTCTAAACAGAAAGGAGAAATCAGACAAAGACCAATGGGCAACACATTAGTGTTTGTGTGTGCTTGCTTTATAGACTGCAACATAAAAGGATGTTTGTGTGTGTTGTTGGTGTGTGAAAGGCAAAGCCGAAGCAGAAGCGTGTTTTTTTTAATGGTCTGCTAGTAGGAAGTCATCAGGTCCTCCTTCAACTGATCTATGATTGCAATATAAAAACTTTCCTGGTGGGTGAAATAATTTTGTTCTATTAAATTAAACAACTGAATATAACATGATGGGCTTTTTGGTGTTTTTTAAATTACGGTACCTGTTACAATGATGATAAAGCAGACAATGTTTTAGGGCGGGCCTACAGTGTCACTCGGATTTTCAGTTGAAGCTACTCATCCCTCATCATGTCCAATTTCAAACCAGCAAGATGGCATTGAACGCTCACCTTGAGGATATAAATGTGCTTTTACTAACCGAAGTGGTCATGCCCATCTTTTATTTACAGTGTATGGCTGTGTGCACAGAAAACTGTTAATGTGGTCATGCTAAGTTGTTGTGCTCATAGACTGGAAGGTTTTGAATATGCCAAGCAATGCTCTCTTTTGCTGTTTATATAATCATATAATTTCATATCATATGACATCATTACCTGGTGGATCCATAGTGTAGTCGTTTACACACATTTGTGTAACAAATAAGAGATGCCCAGTTTCAGATGAAAAGGGCATCTGGTGTAAAAAGTCTTCTAATCTGAACATTGTGAAGGGAGCAGGCAAGTGTAGGTTTATTGTATGATATCATTGCAACTGCATGCATCTGACATCTTTACAGTCAGTGTTACAACCACTAACAGTTCAATAAAATTTCACAGCAAGTGAAACCATTAATATTTCTGATATTTCTTCTGTGTGCTGACAGTCAGTAAAAATATCTGGAATGATCCTTTCCACTTTAATTTATGTTTCTGCATTACTGTTTTATGTTTGTCACCAGTCCGAGGCATGGCTAAGAGCGAACCCAAATTAACACTTATGGTCAATTTAGTATCACCAGTTTGCACTGCGTGTCTTTGAACTGTGGGAGGAAGCCAGAGTGCTCGGAGAGAACCCAAGCAAACACGGGGGGAACTAGTGCAGAGTGCAGAAACATGGTCTTGTGTGAGATGTTGCTAGTTCACTGGCTTGCTTAAGTCACAGTTGTAAAACCAAACTGAGAACCTCAGAGTTGAGGGATGTGTGTAAACCTCACATCTTCTTTCAGAGTTGAGGACTCATGTCTGGCTGTAGCATGCATCCAAACCACAGGCTGCCAGGTAATGCAAGGTTATACGTTTTATTTACAGAAGATGAACACACACGTGTGGGAGTTGTGGGTTATTTAAGGGCACCTTTGAGGGAACTGAAGGGATAAATAATACACTATGCGCCACCTGTCACAGAACCCATAAGCATAGAGTAGTTCTTATTCAGCAGTTCATGCTCATTACTTTACTGTCTTTCACTGATTCTGATATCTAAGGACAATTTCAAGTCTTTTCTTTGTTGTGGCATATGATAGGTGTTATATAGCATTTTAAATCCCTTCGGGTAAGGTCACACCCTATCGCCAAGGGGGGATCATGGGAGTGGAAGTGTTCTCTGTGTGAAAGATGGACTCCTCATGGACTCCTTGTGTTGCTCCTCATAGAGTTTTTTCACAGGCACAGACTGCAGGTGTAGCGACCTCTGTTGCAGTATACTGTGTCCATTTGACTCATGGATGTTTTACCACTTCAAACCAACTAACTCCAACACCGCCACAGCTGCACTGAAAATGCTGCTGAGAAATAATTTCCCACATCACCTTAGATCTCCACTGAAAGCAGTAGTTTTTCCTGGAAATGGCAACCTCATGATACACAGAAAATTCATTTGCACAATAAAAACCTGATGGTGTGTTTGACCTGGCCACATCTGGCCAATTGAACCGAGATTTATAATGCGGCAGGTCGGCTCCAAAAGGCGTCGGGTACCATCTCCCCTGCACAGCAGTGTTTATGTAGGCCAAGTTTAAATATTTGAGGAGCACATGTGGGGATGAATAGTGGCACAGGGTTTCATCATAAAGCTGTGAAGGGCGAGCCAGCGGGGGGTCATTTTAACAGTAGTGTCAACATCATGAGGTCCCACCTCTGTCGACTCAGCAAACAGTATATCGCAGATGCTCTAAAAGAGGTGGTGCCGGCTGCTTTCTGGAAAAGGTTGGTGGTTTTTTAGAACGTTATTGATAGCGCCAGCAAACCCTGGACATCTCTCCCCATTGGTTCTAAACTGTGTGTCCAAAGTAACCATCAGAGAATGAAATAGAAGACAGGAGGACTGACGTGTGATGCAACAATAGTGATAGAATTGCGGTTGCACAAAGAGCGAAATAGCTGCTGTTCTATTGACTGAGGTAGTCTTTCTTGGCCTTGTCTACAGTATTATTATGTAATCTCACTGTATATACAAGGAACAAATGGAGGTCATCATCTTCTCCAACATCTTCGACATTTGTCTGGACTAATCAGAGAGCAAGACACGTTTTGTTGCTCTGGTTTTGCAGATGTGATGGAGGGTTTGATGATTAGATGATTCCACTTTTCTGATTACTTCACTAGTTTCTGGAAAACAGTTACAAAGAAGTTTATATCACCACTTTTTCTTTGCTGTCATGACATTTCCTTCTGCATCCCACATTTCCCCAAATCTAATGTTACCCCAGCTCACAGTCTCTTGCTTTAAAAAGTCATGATCCCACTCTCTCAGTTGGCAGTGAAGGAGTCACGGGGAAGTCAGCTCAGCTGCGAGCTACTGCTGCGTGGGTTGCTGTTTACCCAGTCTGCCTGTCTGCGGACATCCAGCACAGCTCTCACTTCAACACCCCAACTGTCCACCTGTCTCCTGTTTCTGCACAGACACTTGCAATCCTGCAAGCAAATCCCTGCTCTAGCAAGAATAATTATCACTCTTATCTCTTTTTTTTTTTTTTTTTTTTTTACTGCTTTCGATTTTGACAACCCTAATTTCAGGTCATTCTGCAGCTTTCACATTGCTCCGTGGTCTGTTTTCCAAGTCGTTTTAGCCCTGAGGTCAGCAATGTTCTTGACCCCTCCCTTGTCTTGCATCACCAAGCCTCTGGTTTCCATCCATCACTTTCAGCCACCCAGATGCACTGTACCGCAAGCCTCTATTGCGCTCATTTCTGCTCGTCTTTATGTCTGCTGGGGGTTTCCATGCAACTTTCCGTTTCCAAAACAGACACCTGCTCTACTCCCTCCCAACACACAGACGTTCCCTACTGAGAAGAGCAACAGAAAAGAGAGCGAGAAGAACTATGTTGAGAGAAAAGTGATTTCATGGAAGAAAGGGGGATGAAGAGCTAGTGGGAGCTGGTGATGCAGTTAATTTTGTTTATTTGAAAGGCAGCAAAGAGGCTCCATACAGCTCTGCTTTAGTGGTCTGATTTGATGCCAGTCACCATCTTTAAAGTATCCCAAAGAGGTTTAAAGAGGCACTAAACAGAGATTCAAATAATCTACGGGTCTACGTATTACAGCACAAAGGAACCACCAGGTCAAAGCAGCTTCCACTGCAGTGCCACATCATCAAGGACATCAGCCACAGCATGGTGCCTTATTTTTTCTATCCGTAATAGTCTTCTGCCAGGTAGATGCATGAAACCTTACATGGATTCTGCTCACCTCACAACCCCTGTCAGTCCCTGACCTTACACAGCCTCCAATCATTAGGTGGTACCATTAAAGGCATCAGTGCACTTGAAAAGGAGGTGTTTATTTTAAATGAAAGGGTTGTGTCTGACCACTTTTCAGCCTTATGTTTGGTTCGTCGGGTATTCAGAGGTAGGGAAGTATGCAAAATCTGACCTTCTCTCTAAATAATGTTTCATTCTTCACGCAGTTTGCATTTTGGTGGGCATGTGGTGCAAAGTAATGGAAGCTGTTACCTTCAAGGCCCGACTAGCTTAAAGTGTGTGTGTGTGTGTGTCAGCTTGTGAAAAGAATCTTATCCTTGAGTGTGATTCAGTTCACCTACAGTTAAAGCCTTTTAATACTCTTAGAAACCCCCCTTGTGCTCAGACAAGACTTCTCTCGCATTTATTAAGCAGGTAAATGCAATGCAGTTCAAGAAGGAAACTATTTTATCTAAAGTTTTGACAGAAAACAACCGCATACTATTAAAAGCCAGGGAAGAGAACATTTACAATAAAATACTGGAAACAGTTCATTTAAATGCACCTGCTAATTTGTCAAATCCAGTGCCTATAAACACATGACCCTGTGTTTGGAGCAATCCAAATATTTTGGTGCACATGTCTGGGTGCTGAGGGTTGAGCGATACACTCGTATACTCACTGCTCATAATATATCATAATGAGTCTGCAACAAAGAAAACAGTCACCATTGTTGAAAAGTGCAGAGCTGATTCTTGTGAACCACCTGCTGGATTTTAAACAAAGGAATGCCGAGATGTCAGGACCAATCGTTTGAACAACCTGTGATCACAACCAGCACCAGAAAGGGGTTTATTTGGTCAGTGGGCTGAATCACATTTGGCTTCAAATATTGCCCTTGTATATAGAAGTCCTTAAGAAAAAAAAATATCAATGTATCTGAACGCATTCCACCACATATGTACAAAGTAGCAGTGTTATGTGTATTTTGGAACAAACAGAAGTTTACTGAGCATGCCCCACTTCCTGATGACTGTTCTGTGTAGTATCATGAAGTTGGCTTCTTGGGTCTGCAAGGCTGCATTTGGACTCTTCCCATAAGAGTCACTGGCATGAGTAGGTTTTTGACAAAACACTGCCCTCTAGTGGTAAATATGCATGCTTATAGGGTCAGAGTACTGCAGTTTTGTTGCAGAATCAGGGTTAATGATACCATCTTCTATTTAATAAATAATATGTATAATCTGGCATGCTTTTGTTTGGAAAGCAGTCTTTTTACTCTTCCTTTGTTAGTGTTTCCTGTAATCAAATGAAAATTTTAATTTTAATATGGCACAAAAATCTTGTAGGTCACTCACTTTGCTAAATGTTAGCAGAATGTATGCATTCAGAGCTCCCAAGAGAACCCATCTGCACTCTGAAACAAAAATGATGATGTCATTATGGTTGCCATTCAAAAGAGCAGCATTTTCCAGACTTGTACACTAGTCCTCACTTAAGTCTTTTGACATCTTTGCTCACATGTGGCTTTAACACGTGTGAGGCATGTCTTTGACAGCTACACTACCCAGCTCCGTGCAACAAAGGCCAGACTTTGTTGAAAGGTCTAGCATGTGTCTGTTTTATGTGGGGGCTGAGCTCACGTGAGGAGGAGTTTAAATCAAAGGGGAGCATATGTTAAATGTCAGCGTTGGCCTGGAGGTTGCGACTGGGCAAACAGATTACTGTAGATGTTGACTTGCATCCAGGTTCTGGGAAATGCGAGTGGTTTCTAGCTGTTTTCTCTTTGAATAAACCTGTAGGATATACGATAGCTTATTAAGCGATGGTGTGCCGTGAATTTTTAATGGCACTCCTAATTATATTTGAATGACAGGGAACACCGGAGGTTGTTTGGGAGCAGTTTAATTTTAGACAGATGTTGAAAAGGATGGTCTGCATATTGACTGTAACGGTACTCATTCGACCATCGTTACATGGTGAATCTATCAAACACAGAAGCATCATTTATACAGAAAAACATATGCAGATGTGAAGGCTGGGGATACAGTGAAAATGTAGGTCAGCTTCCTATGTAAATTTGAAAAAGTTGCTCACAGAGATTTTCATTTATTTTATTTTCCTAACATGCAAATATTGCCATTGATTAAACAGCAAATGAAAAGCACACGTTAAGCAAAACTGATCCTTAATTTAAAAAAATACACACAATGATGCCTTTATTCAGCGCTTGTGCACATCTTAGTTCATTAATATATATCAAGTATGCCTTTTGTGCAGGATTTATAAATATGTTGCTTTCAGATAGTAATTGCTTTCATCACTTTAGCTACAGTATGAAAGTCTACTCGTATTTCCTAATATTTGCGTCACTGCTGTGTTATGATTGGATGGTCCAGATTCTTCCAAAGAGGGATGGCGCATTCATGTGCAGCCACATGTGCTGTAAAAACAATCTGCCTATTAAAATGGCCTTTTTGATGCAAGACCCAATCATATTTCCATTATTATCTGTTTCAGGCCAACTACTTTAGCATTTGTATATGTTGGCATACTTTTCATACTGCCTACCAAATCGTTGCTGGTGAATATGCACAGTGCTATCCAGATGCATACTCATCAGATGTGGCACCTTTGATTAATGGCAAAACATGCAAAAGCACTGGCTGGACTTTCTAATCAATCCTTTGGTGCGTGATGCAGCAGTGTGTTTTGTGCAACCAGCATCCCAAAAAAACAATTTCGGGCAACATATGTTTATTAATTGCTCGTATGCTGGGTGTTATAGCGTTAGACACTTTGAGTTTGTTTAAACCCCTCTTTGGTCTCAAACCAATTCAGTTTCCCTCAGCTGAAGGCAGTCAGCCTCTTCTTCATGTAAAGAAAAGCGAGGTATGTGGCTCCTCCTAGAACGCCTATCAACAAAGTGGTACCAACAATAGCCGGTGCATTCTTCCTGGCCACGCGAAAGGCCACAGGAAGGACAGCAGAGATCAGGATGTTGTTGACGTGGCCCAGTACTCTCCTGAAGGCTGGGCGCTCCACCACACGTTCATAGTATGTTTCCACGTTCACGCGGTTACCGTTGCCCCAGTAGCGACGAGAGAGGCCGAGAAACTTCAGCCGGTGTAAGGTGACTGCCAGGGAGACGTCAGCCAAGCTGAAGAAGTCACCGCACAACCAGGGCTGGCTGCCTTCTTCTGCAAGTGGAAGAGGAAGGAGAAGATAAGAATATACAAGAAGATAAGAAATACAAGAAGATAAGAAAAGCATCCTACATGTTATTTAAAAAGCTACAGCTCTCAAATTTTGACTGATTAATACAGTATCTGCTATGTGACAAACAGCTGTGGCTACCTGGTGTTTCTTCCACCCTTCTCTGTAGCTCTGTCTCAACCTGATCCATCACGCTTTCCAGTTCATCAAGAAGCTTCTTCAGGTACTTCATGTTGTCATGGTCAAATAACTTGGACTACAGAAAATATAAACACATAGCGTATATTTACTTCAAGTGGACGTACAGAAAGTGACTAAAATGATCAGATAGGCCGCTACAACACAGAATGATTGTAATGTCTTCATTTTGGTACAACTCCAAGTCCAAAACAGCTGGGATGCTGTAAACGTTAAATAAAAACAGAATAAATTAGAACTGTAACTATCGTTGACTAAATATTTTATTCATAAGAGAATATATAAAACATAGTAAATATTTAAACTGAGACATTTTACTATTTTATGAAAAATATTAACTAATTTAAAATTTGACGCCAGCAACGGATCTCAAAAAAGTTGTGACAGGGGCAAGAAAAGACTAACTAATCAGGTTAACTGGCAGAAGGTCAATAACATGAATGGCTATAAAAGTAATGTGTCATTATTATCATCATTTACAGTGAATAACATCATCAAAATATTCCGAGAATCAGGAAAAAAGCTTTAAATCAATTTTTTGATGCCTGCGATCTTCAGGTCCTCGGGCAGCACTGCATTAAGAACTGGGGTGATTCTGTCATGGAAAGAGAAATCACTGTGTTCATTGTGACATTCCCAAATGCATATTAAAGCTCTATTATGAAAAGAAGAAGCCATATGTGAACATAATCCAGAAATACCGCCATCTTCTTTGAGGCAAAATGGAAAACTGTTATTTGGTCAGATGAATGAAAATGTGAAGTTCTTTTTGGCAAACACAGACACCGTGTCCTTCAGACTAAAGAGGTGAGAGACCTCCTGGATTGTGATCAGCGCTCGGTTCAAAAGTTTGCATCTATGATGGCATGGGGGTGCATAATGGCAGCTTCGCATCTGGAAAAGCACCACCAATGCTGAAAGACATATATAGCTTTAAAGCAACATATGATCCCATCCAGATAATATTTTTTCAGGGATGGGCTTGCAAACTTCAGCAAGACAACATTAAACCAAATACTGTGTCTATTACAAAAGCATGGCTTTGTAGTAGAAGAGTCTGGGTGCTGAATTGGCCTGCCTGCAGTCCAGATCTTTCCGTGATTAGATATATTTGATGTATAGTGAAATGAAAAATATGATGAAGAAGATCTAGGATTGCTGAGAAGCTATAATCCTCTGTAGGACAAAAATGGGACAACATTCCTCGCCTAAAGGTCCAGCAGCTGTACATATCAATTCCCAGACATTTACATACTGTTATTAAAAAGAGTGGATGACACACACAGTTTTCTGTTTACGTGTTGCTGCGATCAAATTCAAAATTGGCCAGTATTCTTCTTTTTCATTTTTAACAATTGCTATGTTTTTTGTGTTCTGATGAAAATATGGGTTTATAAAATTTGCAAAACATTTCATTCTGTTTTTACTTATATTTTACACAGTGTCACTGCATTTTTTGAAATGTTAATTTTTTTGGTCTATCTAGTTTTTTGGTTTATCTGTTTTGTTTTGGGTTTATTTGTTTTTTTGTTCTAACTGAAACTTGTGCTACTGCGGAAGTTAGCTACATCTGCCTAGTGATTAAAAGAACATGATTAGCAAGGAGGTTGGTTCCTCAAAAATGAAAGGCCTCTGCTGCAGATAATACTGCATGTGTGGGGGGGAAAAGTAAGTTTTTACATTTTACATTTACATTTCACATATTTACATTAGGAGTCTACTAACAGCAGTATTGCTAAAGCTAGCTAGCTAGCTACCACTTCTTTAGCTTATTAGTTAGCTTCTGTTTACTTTATGGTTTACTACATTTGATGTGCACTATTTTGTTTGTCTGAATTCTTTAACTTATATTTCAGAATCTGAATACTTTATTAACCCCTAAGAAAATTATGTGGTTACAGTTGCTCCAAAACAATAAGAACCGTGACAGGCTAAACTAAAGTAAATAACACAATATATTACCAAATTACAAAATATAAGAAATGGCTCTAATATATATGAATAGCTCAATTATAAATATCCAGGTTTATTTGATATGTGTTCACTAAAGTTTTATTAAAAATTGCAAAATGGAACAAAAATAAAGTTGTACACTTCTTGCAATGCAAGACCAGATGGCATAATGACACTCACTAAATTACAGAGGATTAGTAGGTGTCTGAAATCTCACTACTCAGTGTACTTCTGAGTGACTCTTACATAATTTGTAGTAAATTACTTAACAAAAATATGCTGTGGACAGTGTGTCTCTATAGCCAAGGCTCATTTGGACACTTGATAAAGACATTTGGCTCTCTGGTAATTAGAGTAACTTACTTTCAGGCGCTTTTGTTTTGCTATATAAGCGTCTTTGAGCTCTGGGTTCTGCTCTGCCAGTTTCATCAGCTCTGACTGTGTGCTTCCGATCTGTGCTGTCACCACAAAAAATAGTAATAAGAAAAATATTAGACATGATGAGGCACAAAATTAATCCCACTATTACAGAGTTTTACAGTGAAATAAGAAATGCCAGTATCAACATGTGCGAATGAGAGGTTTTAATCTAAATCATAAAAAAGGTTACATTGCACATCAATGTAAAGTTACAAAATATATATTTTTAGCTTTTATCTGATTTTAAGTACAATGATTCAGAAGGCAGAAATTGATTTAGAATAACTAAGGGTATAGTGTACAGTCTCTTTGATATTCAGTTGAAAATTGTACAGCTATGAGGCTCAGATCGTCTTACTTCGTACACATGTGGCAGCATATGCTGGTATATGGGAGTCCACAGTGATTTCAGGGTGGAGTAGGCAGCCATGGGTGTAGGCATCCATGGGTAGTGAGTCCAGCAGCTCTCTGTAGTGCTGCACTCTTAGGTAGTAGGTACTGCCCTCTTCTGGGACCAGCCTCGGAGTGCCCTCTGGAGACAAACAAGTCATGGAAAAGGATCAAATTTTGGAATTTAATATTTTTGTTTCTTATGGGTTTTTTTTTATGGGTTTATACACTACTGACTTAGGTTAGGGAGAAGACATGATGACAGCAAAGCCTTTATGTTCACTTTCCTCCCTGAGGATTTAAAAACATTTGGGTATCTCCTTAAATGACTTCATGCTTACCAGATGTCCTTTCCTTCTAAGGTGATTTGATGCAGACCCTTAGCTATTATGGATCAGTGCACACCAAGGGAAAATAAAAATTTAGAAAAAAAACAATGAAATTATTGAAAAATCAACAAATGTTTGATACAAGGAAATGCATAAAAGCAGACAGAAAATACAATGAAATGAACCCTTTTAAGGTTCTAAGAAGCTGAAGCTTGATATAATATTTTAGTTTTGGTGTCATAAATGAGAGCTTTGGGCTGCAGCTCCTCTAGAGACTAGCAGCTACATCTGCATCAATCTCACCATCATTGAAGTTCTGCTCCAGGTAGTCCATGATCTGCGTTGGGTCACAGATGACATTGTCGTTGTGAACTAAGACTGGAACCTCACCACCCGGATTCAGACGCATGAACCACGGCTCATTGTGCTCGCTGAGAGGAAGGCTCACGTCGTACTCTTCACAGTGCAAACTTTTCTCTGCTATGGCGAGACGCACCTGGAAAACAACAACTTATTGTGACTGGGACTGTGGAGGAAGCTTGTTTTTATTTCCCTGCCAATAAAATCTTGCTCTCTTTTCTCCTCCCACAATTTTCAAATAAATCATTGGCTTCTCTTTTATCCAGTCAGCACCTGCCTTTAATTAAAAATTACAGATGCATTTTTTACACCAATAGTGCATGAATAGTTAGGTGGGTGGATTGAGAGGAAGCTGAACCTCCTTATGATTCTGTTAAGAAGTAATGGAAATGAGAAGTGAAAATAAGCTTGTCTGAAAACCTGCTGTATTTCTGAGAAACACCCTGAAGGATGCAAAACTCATGTCTATACACTGAAATGTGCTGCTGAGCTGCTGTTACACGTGACAGAGCTGAAAGGCAGTCAAGCTACTAACTGTTTTAATTATTTAAAAAAACAAAGAGGAACGGGTTTATACAAAGCCTAAACCATCTACAGCAGCAGGGCTGTTTTTGCAGTCCTACAGTGTCATAATTAACCCTGTTATGGGGAGCTGTCCACTAAACTGTGGTGCTGAAAGACTAATGACACTCACCTTCTGAGAGTTGAACGACTGCGTCCAGTGATACAGCGTCAGTTTGGATTCGCGCTGTTTTGCGACTGTGCCGCACTCCTGATGAACATCTTCCTCTGAGTCCGGGTTTATAAGAGCTGCTTTCTCATCTTGAGATTCAGAGCTGTTTTCGGACGCCATTTTATCCGTTACTGTTGTAGGAGGGGGCGTCGCGGTCGACAAAGTACTCCCCCCTCTGGCTCGGAGTGTAACGCGAAATTATTGTTTTATGTATTTATTTTAAATTAAAAGATAAAAGTAATTATTTTTTTAAATACATTCTCGCATTCACGTGTTGGTATTCATGTGAAACCTGCGCTTTTCCTTCTTTTTGTATACCTGCGCTCTCTTGCACCCTTACCCCCCTCCCTGCTAGTTCACGTTCTTACTCCTTATTGTTGAGACTAGCAAAGTAGAAAGTCAGACAACAAATAACACCCTTTAAAGTGCACAGTTCAATCCTTTACTACGTCACAGGCCACCCTTCCTCATCTGAGGCAGTGCAATGAATACGCTGGTACAGCAGAGGTCGCTGTTATCTAACACTGTGGCTGCTACTGGTGCACTCGAGTCTGAATATTATCAGCCTGATACAAAAACTGATGTGTGTTTTTTGTTTTGTTTTTAAGTCAGTGCTATAATATAAAGCGATACTGGTTCTTACTCATTAAACGCAGGTAAATTAAACTGGTTTCTTTCATGTTCTACATAATACATTGAACCATTTTTATTAGAATTGATTTTTTAATACTTATGAAATCAGGAGTTGTTGCCTGAAATGCATGCCCAGCGTATGATTGATCTTTTTTAAATAATATAATAAGTATAATAATATTAATATTTAATTTAGAAAATCAAAGTATATGGCTACTTAATCCAGGATGCGTATCGAATACAAGAGAAAAGTGATGGGTGTGTTAAAGAATGAATGTCTAAAACAGCATCAGACCATCGCCTCACAAAATAGGCCATATAATAATATTATGTAATATGGGTGAGGATTTAATCATATGTGGCCGAGCTTATATTTTTGTAATGGGGGCATTATGGGAAGTGATAATTGAGGAATTTAGTCTGTGTAAAGCGAGGCGGGTCTTTCAAATGTAAAGTTTGGCAGTGGCGCGTTATTTTGGCGAAGTTGAGGCGTTCGGGCGCTTTGCGGAGGGGGGAGAGGAGGAGAGTGGGAGGTCCCTGTGGCGTGACGTTGCGATTGGCCCAGCGCCTTTCTTCAACAGGGGCTCGGTACATCTCTCTCTCTCTCCCTCCTTTGATCAGTGGGTGAGAGGGGGGAGACGAGCAACACACAGCGGAGAGTCCAGCGTGCGCCTCCGGTAAATGACGCCCACCATTCATACCTTTACACTTACCGTTACGCATGCCTTTTGTATTACATGTCAGTGTCTGGAAGCGCCAGTCCACCATCCTCACCTTCCTATTTTTTGCTCTTGTAGTCATCATCTTGTTGGCTCATCCTTTCATCACACCACCGGTCCTGGATCCTCCAGCCCAGGTCCTGGAGAATCCTGAGTCTGCAGCAGCGCACCATCTGCTTTATTTCCAGTCTATATCTGAATGACGGGCGGAAGGTTTGACTTCGACGATGGTGGCACATACTGCGGGGGGTGGGAGGATGGCAAAGCCCACGGACATGGGATCTGCACCGGACCCAAGGGCCAAGGCGAGTACGCCGGGTCCTGGTCGCACGGCTTTGAAATAGTTGGCGTGTACACCTGGCCCAGCGGGAATACCTACAAGGGTTACTGGTCCCAGGGGAAGCGCCATGGGCTGGGTGTGGAGAATAAAGGAAAGTGGATCTATCGAGGAGAGTGGAGTCATGGTTTTAAGGGTCGGTACGGCGTCCGGCAAAGCCACAACACACCTGCTAGATACGACGGGACCTGGAGCAACGGTCTACAGGATGGATATGGGATCGAAACCTATGGAGATGGCGGTAAGGCACCAGGTTTTAATAGATATGGCACATCGCTTGTTTAGCGTGCGTGTCGCTTTAACGGCGGTGAGTGGTAATGTGTTATGTAGCTCGTGTGTAGGATGCTCAGACTCAAACTGAGGAAGGCTCACTGTAACACACCAGCGCGTGAATCTCCATCCGATATGAGCTGAGTATAAGCTGAGATTGCGCACTGCGCATCGTGGTCAGTCACCTCGTCGTTTACCCAGCATAACTGACTCTTTACCCCGGTGGTAACGTTAACTTTTTGAATACCGTTTAAGATCACGGTTCCTATTTTATTCCAAGGGACATCTCTTTTGGCAACTACCGGTTGCTCCTCATATGACAGTGGGAGGAGAGTGACTGCTCCTCACTGGAAACATGCCTCCCGGAGAAGGAGTTTGGAAAGCAAATCAGTCCATTTAAAGTCAATTAAAGACTCAAACTCAAATCACTTGCTTCACTGTCATTTTCTCCCTTTGAACCTTAACTATAGAAACACATGTCCTGAAGGGTGCACATGCTCCCCTTTTAAATGAAGTGTAATGTGTATAAAGCACGAGAAGGTGCTCATTTTTGGTAGCATTTAAAGTTATTCTTCATGTGTCTAGACTAAAGAACTCACACATCTGTAGTGGAAAGAGCTAAGTCCCACACAGGACTTGTACTTGCTGAAAATGAGAGGTCAGTCATCTCACTAATCATTGGTGTGTTCACAGATTGCGTTTATGTAAGGACCTGTGTCTGATGAGGGAGACAAGATCGCAGGAAGCCTAAAAAACAAGCGCTTGCCTGTTGTTCAGGCCTCTCCTGTTATAAAACAAGCAAGTCTTTGGGTGATTTGTGAGCATCATCCTCCCCTAATGGAGGCCTTATGGTGCAGAATAAATGCCTCACATATGATGTTACAGAGGGCTGGGCTTTGGGAATCAGCTGATCCTAGAGGATCTACAGAACATCTGGCTGTCTGACTCCGCAACATCCTGATAACTTGATCTGCAGGGTCACCAAATTGAACTGCAGCACAGAGCCAGCCTGTTAATCTCACCCTGTTTATCCATCTAAATTCCTCCCCTGACTAGTATATCATTTTCTGTTAGAATCTGACTGTTATGGCTTATTTCATTGCATTGGTGAATGAGATTCAGGCACTGGATTAACAAGCCTTTCTTATTATTAGGCTTAGGATTGTAATATGACACTTTGAAGAAGCAACAGTAGGGTAGGCCGACAACCTGCTCATTGGGCTCAGCAGCACCAAATGGGATTAATGAAGTATTCTCCTCATTATGTGACTCATAGCAATTCCCTGTCGTCACAGACAAACGGATGGTGGTGAATGTGCCTACTGTCAGTGGGGGAGTTAGTGGCTGCCTGAAAATAGGCCCCTGGCTAAGTGATTCACATTCATCCCAAGCGATCTTTAGTATCTGTACCTTAATCAAATCTCTGTGATTGGGTTAGCTATGCTCACAGTCCCATATCTGAGTGGAAGGAGAAAAAACATTTCATTAGCTGACATACTCCTGCACCAACAAAGCAAGGCTTCAAGGTCTTGTTGCTGATATAGAAAGTTACTGGTCAACAACACGCAGGTTGTGCATGAGGAGCACAGAGGAGCTTTCTTCTGACCATGAGTAGCCTATTAAAATTTTTTTACCCTGCTTTGGCTTTAAAGTTGTTGTAAAACAAAATGAGCTTTTCAGGCATGTATATAATCACAGATTATCATCGGTTTTATTGCAAGCAATAGAAAATGGACATAACCAGCTTGTTGTCACCCCACTGGTTTGTGGAGGTTATCATCTAATGTTAGTGTTAGTTAGCCAGCTTGGTTAGCAAATTAAATATAGGCAAACTGAAGTATTAGCTGAAAACACATTGCGCATGAGGCAAACTTTGAAGATGACAACACAATGCTCTAATCAAATTTAGGGATATTTATAGTAAATGCATGTCGTTGCTATACTTGTGCCCTATTGACCAGTCACAACTTACCAATCACAAGGTCACCTCAGCTTAAAGCATTATCTTATAGTTAATATTAGTTTACAAAGTCATGAAGAATTATAGGCTCGAAGTAGCGATTGAGACTAAGTGTTTACTCATTGATCTATACCTTCCTCTTACTCAGGAACTTATCAAGGCCAATGGATGGGTGGTATGCGACACGGCTATGGTGTGCGTCAGAGTGTTCCCTATGGCATGGCCACTGTCATCCGTTCTCCACTCCGTACGTCTATGGCCTCCCTGCGCTCTGAGCAGAGCAATGGTGCAGTGCTCCAGGACCTCTCCTCCCCAGCAGACACTCCAACGGGCAGCCGCGGTGGCTTCGTCCTCAACTTCCACTCGGACAGCGAAGTTGTCACCGGCAAGAAGAAGGGCCTGTTCCGCCGCGGCTCGCTCTTTGGCAGCCTGCGACAGTTGCGCAAGTCTGACTCTCGGACCTCAATCTCCAGCAAGCGCAGCTCTGCAAGAAGTGACGCCACCATGAGCCGCATCAGTTCAAGCGATGCCAACTCTACCATATCCATCGGTGATGGCGAGCTGCCAGATGAGGACCTACCTCAGGAGGACCATGTGGACGCCACCACAACTGAGACGTACATGGGCGAGTGGAAGAATGACAAGCGCAATGGATTTGGTGTATCAGAGAGATCCAACGGGATGAAATATGAAGGAGAATGGCTTAACAATAAGCGCCATGGTTACGGGTGCACGGTTTTCCCAGACGGCACCAAAGAAGAAGGGAAGTACAAAAATAATGTGCTGGTGCGTGGAATAAGAAAGCAGTTGATTCCTCTTAAGAACCCCAAAACCAAAGAGAAGGTAGATCGGGCTGTGGAGGGGGCACAGAGGGCTGCAGCCATTGCGAGGAGTAAAGTGGAAATAGCAGCATCCAGGTACTGTGTTTATGTGTGGGTGTGTGTTCATTCATGCTCCTGCATGTACCTGTGGGTGTATACTGTGTAAATACAAAAAAAAAAGCCCACACAGGATGAAAATCCTCAGGCATTTATTTTCACCACTGAGGAGTCACAGCAGTGTCCTGTTTGACAAATATCTCCTGGTCTGATTGAAGGTTCAGTCTTGTATAAGTGAAGTCCCATGACAACAGCTCCGACCTTTATGCAACATCAACAGTCGAGGCTTTTGTGTTGCCAGTGTGATCATCCCTGGAAAAGGTTCTGTTTCTATTCTCTGCCCGTGTCTTTCATTCCTAGGGAGAGGGGTCAGGCATCTTGCACGCGTGTCTTTGTGTGTGTGTGTATTTGCGTTGTAGCCGAGTGTCTGTGAGTTCATGTGCGTGAGCTTTATAGCCATACCTGCTCCTATGCCAAGCTCATCTTGTGCGCCCAGTACCAATACCTGCTCCCACTGCCAAGCATTGCTCTGATGTGGCATCTGCTCTTTAACAGGTGGATGAGATGTGACCTTTTCATTTAAAGCCTCCCTCCTACTGGGACACAGTTCAGGGTATGCGGCATCGCTTTGACATCCTCTGGTTTCATTGCATCAGGGAATTATTAGACTGAAGACTGAGGGGATGTGTACAAGCTGTGAAAAGGTCTCTCTGCAATCAACCATGTTTTGATTTCTCCCTCCCCCACTCTTCCCCACCACCGAACCCCTTTTCAAGTCGTGTGCATGAATTTGCATCCCTGAAAACACATCAACAAGCATTTTAAAAACTTAAAAGCACATGTGGGTTTCTTAGTTCACAGCATAATGAACCATCATTTGACTTTTACCTTGATGTACCAGTCAGTTCAGTTGTGAGGGTTTTTTTCCTGCTGGGCACAGGTTCACAATTTTGCAGATTTTATGTTTTAGGTGATTAAATAAGTTTAAAATGCCCATGTTTTATAAATACGCTAACTACAAAGTAGCAGTAGAGGGTGTGGGGAATGTAATTTTTATTTGGATATAAAGTAAAATATTAGATAACCTATTACTCCTGTTTATCCATGAACATTTCCATTGGATTTCATGGGCTAGAACCCCTCCACAGGGATTGCTTTCCAGTTTAAAACACCTGTTGGCATTGGGCTAATAAGCATTTTTTTAACTTACTAATCTATTAAAAATAATTTCACCTGAAGGTTGCTTGACTCCCACAGCTTGTGTTGAGGTTTACTCGTGTTTGGCTTTTTGTTTCTATCTCCCCTCCCTCTTTTTTGTCTTGCCTCCTACACCAACCAGACTCTTTTGCTTTTACCGGGTCGTTTCCACAGCTACTGCTGTGCTCCAGCGTCTACCAGATTGGTGTTCAAAGCTACTGACCAGAGAAAACAAAAGCACTGTACTCATCTCGTTTTGGTTGCAGAATCAGATCTTCCTTCTTATTTCATTAACGTGAGCTTATTATGCTCACGAGCTTCACATTTTTATTCTTGGACTGAAACCTTTGTTAACTACCTTCAGTCATCTCTTAAATCATATAAGAATACATTATTTCTTTGACTTAACTAACATTAATAAACACACTCCCAGATTCCTTAATCCTGCTCAGTCTGGATTCCCAGCCACCTCCTCTGACGATACACAAATTCCTACATTTCTTTGTCTACAGCATCAGTGGTATCAGATTGGACTTCAGCCCTGGAAATGATCTTTTTTTCACCAAGCTAGTCATCCTGCTCAGTTTTCTGAGTTTCTGAGCTAGCCTCTCATTTCCTTGCTTCCATTCATTGCCTTCCAGTGAAATCCACAGGTGTTCATTTTAATATTTTAGAAATCATGCAAAAACCCGTGCAATTCCTTTCCAGTGCTATAACAGAATTGCCAGCCGTCAGTCTAATCAATCATCTAATCAAGCATTTTTTTTTAACTGTTCAACACTCCTATTTTAAAATCAGAACCAGCCACACATTTGGCGTTGTAGCAGCAGCCTTCCTCAGCTCATCAGTGAACTAAATCAGTGGTTCATTTTGTGTGTCTAGTGAAAACTCATTTTTATAGCTGTGGCTATGGCTCACACTAGCGCTTGCATGAGCTGTGTAGTGGGATATCCATGCTTCGCTTTAATGTGTGTATTTTGAGAAAAAGCTCTTTGTAGCACTGTGTTTATTAAATCATTAATTATTGTTTTTACCTTTTACTGAGCCTTGTCTTACAAAAGGACTTCCTGATTGGCTATCCCTTACAAATAGAAGGTTTGAACTCCAGTTGCCTTTGGCTTTTGTGCGAGATGACCCCATCAGTGACATCCTCTCTCTGTGAAGACCAACACAACCTCCCATAAAAGTAGAGACTGACTAAACGACACAGGAACACGGCCACGATTAAAGCCCGACAATTAATCTGGATAAAGATAAATGTTTTTAACATGTTGGGCTGCTCTACAACTATACAGTATTAAACTGTCACCATTGCCTTGACGATTTACAAACATATTCATTATTTCAACATTTTGTGGACTAAATGAATAATCATCAAAAGCTTGTTTTTTAACCAGGAAAAAATTCAATCTTAAGGTTAAAGGTAGAGCATTGCTACTCAAATGTGAACCCAGTCATTCAGAGCGCCACAGTGCACTGAATAGTGCATTCTATGAGCAGCTATTGTTTTTTCCAATACAATAGATCATCTCCTGCGAGCAGGAAGGGAAGATGCTTTATTGTGCTGTTTTCAAGGATATAGAATGCAGAGTACATTAGTTGGATTGAACATACTTTATTTTGAAACTGTGGATATTTGTTAATATGGGACTTCCATCTATGTAAGTGACAGCCAATAAGACTGGGCTTAACCTACAGTGAAAAGATTTAAAAAAAAGGGATAATGTTTTGATAAGAATGAGCCATTTGAGCTCCTGTCCTGTTGCGCATTAGAGCAACAATTTACACAAGGAAGCACATGATCTAATTCATAGCAATAAAGCAACAAGAGCAAAAGCATTCGAGCTTATGCAAAGCGTTTACGGCAGTCAACGAGGTCCCCTGAAGTAAGCGATCAAATTACTGGATGCCATGTGCCACTACTTCATGTGCAACTGGAAATCTCAAAGCAGGTTCCTCTGCGGCCTGGTTGGCATCTGGATTTTTTTTTTCTCTTTCTTTTTAAAAGTGCAGTTGTGTTATAAAGAGCTAGAATGGCAGACTGTCACTGTTGCAAGCAGGTTATGTAAGTATCGTTATACAGTACAGTGCCGGGCAAAAGATGCACTCGTATCGATCCACTTCCAGTCACATGATTCTCTGTCTTTGAATGTGGAGTGTACCCAGCGGATCCACAGGGAATGGGAGGAGATGGGCTCGTAGAGGATACAGGGAGTGAAATGGATGGAAACGAGAAAGCCGGGGATAGATGTTGATTGAATGAAATCGGAAGTGCAGCACATTTGCTGAGCAAGAGGTTTCTGAAGAGTCTGGAGTGGACAGAAATGAAGGGAGAGTATAATAAAAAGGGCATAGAGAGGACACACCGGCCTCTCCCCTGTGGATTACTGTACAGAAGAGCTATCCCATCAGCCTCTGGGGTGGAGCCAATGACCTCATGCTCGTGATCAGCCAGTCAATAGAGAGCTAGTGCGATGTGGTAGAGTGGAGTGGAGTTCTGTGTCTCTCATTCACAGTTGTCATTTGCCCTTATCTGTGTAAAGTGACCTTCTGTACACACACAGCTCTTTCAGTGTGTCCATGCATATATGTGTGTGTGTGTGTTTGTTTGAGTGGTGTGGTCTGGTTGTATCAGGCCTGTGAACTGAGATAAGTGAGTCTATGTGCCACTGAAGAGTTTACCGAGTCATGATGCTTCTCCCATAAATTGTTTTTTTGTTACAGATCAGCAGTTTGGGAACTCAGCAGTTTGTCAGTATATCCACAGAGCAGTCCACCCTGATTACACACCCCTGGCTAAACTGTTACTCTGTAGGCTATCTAATAAAAGCAGAGATGTTAAATTGACCTTACAAAAGCTGCTAAGCACAGAAATTCAATAATGCTTGCATATTAGTTTAATTTGGCTTACTGCCTCTGTAATGCTAAGAATGAGAAATACGAGCAAAAACACAGTGCATTCATAGAGACCTACTTTGTGTGTTATGTTCAATTGCACTGTTTGCTCTGCAGGCTCCAGTAAAAGGTTAACCAACACCTTATATGTACAGATGATATTTTTATATCTGTTTTTTCTTCACACTGGTGAGCAAAACACTCAGACTAACTGTTTTCCACATTACAGTTTCACTTCTGACAGGGTGTTTATAGTGTCCATAGTGCTCTCAAATGCATCTATAGTTTTTCATGAAATTTAATAGATATGAGTCTGGATTTGTACTGGATTTATGGGTGAACTAGCTCTGAGATTGCTGGCAGCAGATCTTTGGATGTATATATCTTTTCTTTCCATGGGTGCAGTCGATCATCAGAACCAATAATTTAGTGGATACTGTTGGATTCAATTCAATTCAATTTTACTTATATAGCGCAAAATCACAACAACAGTTTCCTCAAGGTGCTTTATATTTTAAGGTAATTAATCTACAGTAATACAAATAACACAGAGAAAACCTCAACGATTGTATGAGCCCTTATGAGCAAACGCTTTGGCGACATTGGGAAGGAAAAACTAATTTTTAACAGGAAGAAACCTCCAGTAGAACCAGAGTCAGGGAGGAGCAGACATCTGCTACTTTCGGTTTGGGTTGAGGGGAGGAAGATGGGACAAGGACACGCTGTGGAGAGTCTGATTAATCTAGTGTTATATACAGTGAAAAAGATGGATGTAGCCACCATGACATCACTCATTGCCTCCTTGTATATTTCTCCTGCTGGGAGAAGCTTAGATTTGCAGTGCGTTATGGGATGAGTAGTTCCTTCAGTAATTATGTCCTCACTCTTGTACCTTTGCCGTTTTCTTGGTCATGATCCACGCAGTGCCCAATGGGATTTTTAGAAGAAGTCTTTTTACAACCACAAGGTCAGTCCCCTGGTGGCAAAGAAATAGAATGCATCTGTATGGTAATTCATTGGCTCCAATTTTCCTGGAAAGTGTGCCCAGCTTTGATACCATCTGAGATCATTATAGCTGTAGTCAGTAATAGTAATAGGACTTGGTATAATATAAAAACTAGCCATAATTACTATCATTGATTCAACATATTTAAAATGTTTCAGGATCATTGTGTATAATACTCTGTGGATTATTTGACTGTGCGTGTTAAACTTGCTTAGTTTGTAAAGAGACGTGAGAGACAGAGATAATTGATTTGTTAAAGGTGCAGTATGTAGCATGTCTTACTCCAGTAGTTGCTATTGTTTCGCAATAAACAACCACCAGCTAGTCCGGATTCCAAGTAGCGGTTGGCGATACATCGAATATACTCGATGTATGGCGAGTTTTTCACGTACGATGGTTAAAATAGCTTTATCGTAACCACTGAGTATAAATTGCCATGGCAGTATTAAGCTGTCTGCACGTTATTCACTGTGAGTTTTTTTCCTCCCACATGCTGCAAATGCATCGTTAACCCCTCCCTTGCTCCCAACGGGAAAATTTTCTACCTGGCGCCCTGAGCTGGGCATGCGTGTTTATACCCCCAGATAGGAAAACATATGGCGCCAGCGGGAGTTTCAGATGAGCGAGGGAATGAGACTTGTTTTTGATTTCACATGGATGATGTCGAACAAAACGCGCCAATTTGCAAAACATGTTGTAAATCTATTGCTGCAAAAGGTAGCAGTCGCACAAATTTATTCCACCAGCTGAAAAGGCATCCATTGCAAAATGGGAAAAAAAATATTGAATGGTTGATTATACCAGTAGAGTATACCAGTAGTAATTTAGGCAATTTTAGGCCTCCAAAACCAAAATGACATTTGGTTTTGGAGGTTATTTAATCATATCGTGGTATAAATCGTCTATTGTTATATAGCCAGAAAAAAAAACTGATATTAGATTTTCCTCATATCGCTCAGCCCTAATTCTAAGTGATGCTACTTTTATTTTTTTGCCCTTTAAACTTCTATAATTTCTGCAGTACGTGGACAGAGTAATCTGCACAACCTTAAGAATCCTGGATGTTACACTTTCTCAATATTTTCTTCTACTTGGAGCCTATCCCAGCTGTCATAGCATGAAACGCAGGATACACCCTGGACAGATCGCCACTCTGTTACAGGTTGGCGATCAACTCATAACCCATTCACACCTACAGCCGATTTAGAATCACCAATTAGGTTCCTAGTTGGAGGAAGACAGCTGCTTTTCTTTTTGAGTTTATCAGTTTAGTTCATCTTTTTTAGGCCTTACATATTCTACCTTTAAGCAAAGGAGTTGAAACTAGAGCATGCTACCTAGAATGACAGACTAAAATCAGTGTACTACATATTTTTGATCAAATACATAGCAGATACAGTAGATATGCATGTGCACAGGTATCCATGTAACATCTCACCCTCTGTCCATGTATATCTCTCTCTCAAACACACACACATACACACACACACTTCTGTCTATATGCATTCATACTGGGAGCCTAACTATCGCCCCACAGGAATGCCTCACATACATACTCCAGCTCACATAAACTGCTGGACAAACACATACAGTCAGAGTACAAGCAGCGTGTGCTTCTCTGCTAGTGTGTCAGCAGCGAGCACTGCCTAAATAAGGCAAGGCATCAGTTGGCTTATCAGCACCAGCCAGGAATATATACCCGTCCCAACACTGATATAGCAGCCCACCATCTCACTCACACTATCATTTCTTCCAAATGTGTGTGTGCATGTGTGAGAATGCTGTATGTGTGTCCATACCATATAAATGGGATTTCAAGTAACACGTGTCTGTTTGGGCATAGAGAGATCAGATAAGACGACCATCATTTTGCTAGAGAACAAAGAAAGCGCAATGTGTGCCCCGGCCTGTTTGTTTGTCACCTGCTGTGGGATGACCTCAGCCACTCACCACCTGCCCTTTTTGTAGTGAGTTATAGATCATCCGGTGTTTCAACAAGTGAACAAAATAATCCCAACAGTCAGTACATCATGTAAGATTCATCTTGGCTGTCCCTCAATGCTGCTTCAAATAGTCGCAGTGGTAAAGTTAGGTTGCTTCTTTTTTTCCCCCCCTGTGTCTGCATTCGCATACATTTAATGGGGTACCGGTGCCACCCAGCTTCACACGCCTTTTAAAAAGCAAGTCAAATTTGGCTCTTTACGAAGTGACGGCGTGTACAGTAGCAACTGTAAGCATGTGAGGGGCTGCCAGCGATCCGAATCACGGGTCAGAGTAAAGCGAGCAGGATCATACATTATATTTATCCCACATTAAACCTCTCCCTCTCTTTTATTTATGGCAGTGCGATGGTGTGACGTAACACTGCGTTTTTGTTTGGTTTTTTTGCTGACAGAATCAATGCTCGTGCACTCACACACATAAAATAACCTGCCACGTGTGCCTCAGGTTATCTGCATCGTTATCATTAATGACCGGAGTCATTTCCCAGCTAGAGCTATTAAAGCTCTATAAATAATGTCGCTGAGGCAACGGCACATATATCATGACTTAGTTGAGCAAGTTTCACATGACCCATGGACCAAATCAAATTATACTGTGTAATGCAATATTTGTCTGTACTTCAACACATTACCAATATATTAAGTCACAGTAAGCGCTTCTGAAAGATGCCGGTGGATGAAAAGCATGCGAGCAGTTGAAGCAGGGGCTGAGTTTTTGTTGGCCGGACAACGTGGTTGAAATCATTATCACAGTATTAGTAAGGATATTAATATAGTGGACAATAGAGCGCTCCAGCAATTTCATTTATCAAAGTCAGTTTACTTACTTACTCAAGCTGTAAAAAAACAGCTGTTTGATGTCTTATGTGGCTCGGAGAGCTGAAAAACAATCCTGTGGATGTCATCGGGGTTATGTTGAAGTGGAGTTTGAAAGTTGTGGGTATAAGAAAGAAAAGGAAAAAAGTCAAGAGTGAGAGTTGAAAGCTTCTTTTCTCTCTCTCTCTCTCTACTTCCTTCTTAATATTTTTCCTCCCTGGTGGGAAACAGTAGGAAGGCGAGAAAGAAAGATTTTTGGCACAAAATCAGTCCGCAGCCTCCAAGAACAGGAGTTCGTACCGTTTCCTGGCACCGTGAAGATACATCTTAACAAGAGTAGGAGGAATATGTGTAAATTAGGACTGGGGTAGACTAAATTTGCTGACTTACTGTAAGAAAGCTTTGTTCCACACATAGCAGAGGCTTGTTTTGCAGGATTGGGGTGTTGGGCTGTGTCCACAGCAGTGGCGATAGGATTGGGTTTCACCTACATGCCAGAAGTGTGTGACTGTGTCTTGTAATCTCTTGGAGAATGGCACATATTTCTGCAGCTTCTGGAGGAAGACTGAGATGAGTCAGCCAGCCAGGCAAAGAGGCAGGCAGTAGAAAGGAGTCATGTGGAGGCCGTGGCTGTTAGAGGTTAACTCATGTAGCTGTTCACCTGCGGTCATTAAATATTTAAAAGTACTCCCTGTACAGCTTATTTTTCCCATTCCTCTATTTCCTGTTTAGCTGCTCCTTAATTTAGTTTGTGATGAATGTCCTAGAATACTACATTTGCTTGGTTATTAACCAGCAGATAGATGGACTGCTTCTTCATTGTGGTGCATCATCTTGTCTAATTAATAGTGTATGTAATAGAAGTTAATGAGGGTTGGAATCAGTGGAGTAGGTCAGGTTTTGTATTACACACACACAGAGAAGCAGTGTTTCTGAAAAGTGAGCAACTTCAGAGAATGGCGCACTGTGTGTGTGCGTTAATTTAAATAAGCTTTCCTGGGAAATATGTAAATGGGATCGTATGTAAAATCAGCATCAGTCAGCTGTGGTTTATAATTCTTCGCTAGATTTCAGGAAGGCATCCTGGAGAACTGCTGATTGAGTGTAAATTAATGTTCGTGCAACTGAGTTTAATGCACTGATTTACGGGTTAACATCACCAGCAGGGAATAAACTTAACAGCACCTCAAAATAGTATCCACAGCATGTGGACTGTGACAGTCTCTCCAGTGCATTAATAGACTTTTACTCCGAAAGTTCAATGCTTTTGCCATATTTAGCCTTGCAGTATGTACGATACAGACAGTTCTGACTGTCTCTATTGGATTTTACAGTCAATGATATAAATCCCTGCACATACAATATTTCTTTTACTTATTACATTAGAACACAAAACCAACAACAAAATGCAACGTTGAAAACCAGCACAAAGATGCTTAAAGTGATCCTACTTTTGAAATGTGTACAGGCTACAATGCTACAGGGCTGACTGCTTATCCCTGCCTTGGTTACGAGTTGGAGATTAGGCTGTGGCTGCTGGGCTGGTGTCGGCATGCTTTCAGCTTTGTCATCACTCTGGGTTCTTCGCTAGGTTTGTGTTAGCACGCTGTCTGTGCAGATGCTTGCAAACAGCCAAAGTTTTGTTAGCCACGTAACAGTTGTTTCCCCCTTTGATGCACTTTACCATCATGTTCTAGTTTGGTTGTTTTTTTGTGCAATAAAAATAAAAGTAATGTCTATATCCCGGCTCCTGAAAAGTTTTAGTAGTTTTCCTCCTCTGCACATAAAGTGAAATCAGCTGATTGTACTTTAAGAGCTCTGGAAGAAAAAGGGATGCTTGATGATTTTTTTATTCTATCAGCCCGAGGTGCAGGTACCTGAAGAATGATTGTAACACAAGCAATTACATATTTTGATTAATAATTTTAGTATAACACATCACATGACCGTGTTGCTGAAAAATGTAATGTGATTACAAAACACGTCACTTTGGATCACCTTAAACCGAACCCTGAGTACGAGTGCAGCCACTGATATTCTTAACAGCTTATCCATCAAGGTCGTGTGGATGTTGGAGCCTATCCCAGCTGTGATAGAGTGAGAGGCAGGGGTACAAAAGGAACGGCTGTCATCCTATTACAGGTCCATTCTGGTCACTTTCTTCAACATTTGTATGGATTTTAAAATGACATTAAAATACATTAATCCAAAGTAAGATTTTCAAATGGGTTCAGTTGGCAGTCTAGTTTCATCTTTAAGGAGCTGGAACTAGAAAACAAAAGAATCAAACATCATTTATCAAAACTGCAAGTAATTCATCAGTAGTTTGCATTAAAATTCTAATTTCTGAGAACTCAACTCATTAAGTAACAAGTCAAAGTAATTTACATTACGTTAAAATCCTTAAAATTCAGTCCCCAATTACGTGGGTATGGCTGATATGTTTATATGCCAGACACATTTTCACATGTATTTATATTTACCCTAAAGTCACATAAAAAACAGGAATAAATGCTTTTAATGATAAAGAATGGCAGCAACAAATATTTAACAATAATTGCAAATGTCTGTTTATCTGTGGCACCAAGAACACTACATCTGTCATTTAAGTTTGTCTGAAGCAAATCTCAAAATCTCTAAAAGCATCTTTTTGTCTTTGTACCTACAGCTAACACAGCCATGGGTCTTTAACCTCTGGATACTGATGTGCCCCACTAAATCTGTTCAGCCACTCTGATTGGCTAGCTAGGCTGCTTTCACTCCAGCTGTTCACGGATTGGATTATAGAATTATCACTTCTATTGCTGAATAAGAGTGTTGCTTTTCCACACAGCATCTCTTCCTGAAGCATGCATCCACTGTTGTAATCACATGTAGACATGATGCTGTGTGTGTGGCCATACCCATGATGCATTTCTTTTAGTAGAAGGGAGTCTATAAGGACATTTCATCTGTTTCATCGCACTCTGGGAGATGTCAACAAGTTAAAAATAAGTAGATACTGGGTATTTCATTTATTTGCAAATGTATGATGCATGTGTATTCCCTATATTAAATGACTATGATGATTTAAATTCTGTTAACTTCAATTCAATTCAGTTTTTATATATACCTCCAAATCACAACAGTTGCCTCGAGGTGCTGTATATTGTAAAGTACAAACTGCAATACAAAGAAAACAAAGAACACCCCAACAATCATGTGACCTCTATGAGCAAGCGCTTTGGCGACAGTGGGAAGGAAAAACTCCCTTTTGACAGGAAGACACTTTCAGCAGAAGCAGTCTCGGGGAGGGGTGGCCATCTGCCAAGACCAGTTGGGAAACATTTAACAGGATTTTCACAGAACAGCGTTGCAAGGGTGGGGTTATCGGGGCATGTTTGTAAAACTGCTCCTTATGAGATGAATCATATCAAATCAACCTAAACTATGGCTCCAAATCCCATTCAAGAAGTCAAGGATCTTTAATTTCATTGCACAGCTGCAAGGAGAATAGTATATTTTGCCCTTGAAGGTAGCAGATTTAAATACTTCCTGTAGGATGACATGCTGTGTGAATTATGTGAATTAGTAGAAGCGGAGAATGAATCACATTTTTTTTCTGTACCGTCAATATGATGATTTCAGGTCTACATTTAATGAAATGTCACTGATAATGACAGAACTGGTTGTTTAATCATTGAGATGTTTACAACTTAGCCGCCTACTTTTTCTAATCTGCGAAAAGACGGCAGCATTATCTGTTTACTACCTGGAAGTTATGGTGCTGTTCTGATATCGGTCTGGATAATTGCTACTAGTGTCCTGTGAGCTTCTTTTCATACACTGGGCATACTATTTCATGCGTGGCACGTTGATAAAATCGAATCAGTCAGCCACGTCTGTTTTAATGCACTCAATTAGATGATTTAACTGATGCAGAGATTGACACTTGTAACATTAGCTGTTGTAGTTGCTGATAATGAGACAAGATTGCTGCAATAGGAGACTTTATGTGTCATTATCAGGGTTGGGGTTTTTTTTTGCACAGGTCTTCCGGCTAGTTCATGAAACAGCCAGAACATGCAGATTGCGTGAACCTTACATCACAATTTATTTAGCAGTGGGCAGATGTAACCTAATGCTAATGCTCTGCTTGGCTTGGCTTTGCACTGAAAAGGAAATTGATGGGTGTGTGTGTGTATGTGTGTGTGTGCAGACAGTGGGGTGAATAGTGGCAAGAGATTGGAGGAAAGAGAGAACAGACCATAATTAAAACTATTCCTTAAGCTCAAGTGGTTGCCAGGCAATGTGACCTTTACTCGTGCAGGTTCAGCTTCGGATGTTGAGCGTCGTAGTTAAATTAGACACACCGTGGAGCAGTTGTTTGTTTGTGGGGAGGGGGGTGTTTTGTTTTTTTGTCAGCTATGTTACAAAGCTATGCATTATGCGAGTCAGTTTAAGTGCTTTTATTTCTATAGAGTTTAAAAATAGCTGTGTTGTGTCTGTTTGCACGTGCATAAACGCGTTCCCATACATTAGGCTGTGTGCTCGTTCATTTGCAGATTCATTAATACAGACCAGATGCCTGGTTGGACAGCTCGCTCAAGTGTCTCTGGTGGTTACCATGGTTACTGCCTCACCGCCGTCATCGTCATGTCAGTCATTTGATGATTTTCTTATAAATTAGCCGAGTGAAGAAGCGCCGTTAGTTTAACACAGTCATCCTCCAAGGCTTGTGCAACACGCCTGTTTCCAGTTGGAGATTTACCGTGGACTCCTATCAGCCATGTTTTCTTTAATGCAATAATGCAAGAGCAGTTTATAGTTGCCCTTTCTTTACACTTATTCCCAATAGACCTCATTAGGGCACATCTCATTAATTGGCCTTTAAGTTTTTCTTGCAGGTATAATCTGTGTTTATATGTGAGAGAGGGAGAGAGAGTAAACTGGAGTTAACGCAGTCATTTGTATGGGAGGTTGCTCGTTTTATTTAAGGTGCAGGTCAAAAGCTTTTGCATGTATATGTTTGAATGTGTATATGATTGATGTGTATGCGTGCATAATGTTTGTATAATCGCCATGGCTTGATTTGCATGGGAGCCTTGTATGTGTGTTTACAATGTCAGTGTTGGAGCAGCTTGAATTCATGTTAAGCAACAGGAAAAACTATTCTTATCAGTTCTTATCAGTACTGATTATTCTGTAAAGGTTAATAAATATAGAATACTTTCCTTATTTTATCTCATATTATTTTAATGTGAATTTTAATGTTCAATGCACATTTGTTCTCCTTATATCTAATACAGCAACACAATTTAAATGTCAGCACTAATTCTTATACCAGAATCGTCTTTGTCCTAAATTTAAAATTGTTACACCTACTCTGTAGGACCATAGAAGGTATGTAAACTTTATTTTGTGTCTACTGTTAATTAAGGCAATTGCCTAATCAGCCACTCACATGCCAGCAACTCAGTGCATTTAGGCATTTAAACATGGACAAAATGACCCTGCTGAAGTTCAAAGTGAACATCAGAATGGGGAAAGAAGGTGATTTAAATGACTTTAAACATGGCATTGCATTTCAGAAGATGTCGATCTACTGGGAGTTTTCACACAATCCATCTCTATGGTTTACAGAGAATGGTCTGAGAAAGACAAGATATGCGGTGAGCGTCAGTTCTCTGGGTGAAAAATGGCTTGTTGGTGTCAAAAGTCAGAGTAAAATAGCCAGACTGCTGACAGGCAGCATCTCTGAACAAACAACACTTGAAGCAGTTGGGTTACAGCAGCAGAAGAGCACACTTCTGTAAACTAAGAACAAGAAACTGAAGCTTTGATTCACACAGGCACACTGCGATTGGAAAGAAGATGACTGGAAAATCGCTGCTGATGAGTCTCGATTTTTTTTCTGCGACATTTAGAGGGTAGGGTCAGAATTTGGAATAGAAAGCATGGATTCAACTCACTCTTTATCAATGGTTCAGGCTGGTGCTGGTGGCGGTGTGGTATTGTGTGGGATATTTTCATGACACACTTTGGGCCTTTTAGTACGCGCCATGTCACCAAGCTCCAATCACCATTGGATCACCTTTGGATTGAATATGAAAATACCTCAAACTTTTAAATATCTAACATTTAATTGATATAGTGTAAGATAACCATTAATGAAATAGGATCTTGGTTCCATTGCTAACCTTTTCTAAAGATTGTATGTCATTCTTATATACAGGTTAGCTTGTGAGATATTTAATAACTACTTTGTCTTTTTACTGGAATTTTTTTTAAATTTGATGTCCCAGTATTTATTAGTAACTCATATTATTAGTTCCCGATCTCTTTTATGAGTTACTTGTCACTTTATATGTATATAATATGTATAAAATAAATATTTAGGAACACATAGGTGAACTGAGTGAATCTGAATTGACATATTTGTCAAAAGTCTTTTTTTCGTCATCAAGCCTCTCATATTTTCATTGCTTATATTTGCTTTTGCTCAACTGGAAAAGCAAATATAAGCTGTTTCTCTGCTGCGAATTCTTTAGCCAACATCACTCCCTCCCCCTCTGTGTCATTAGCTGTATCAGCTGTGGCCATGTTTCACCAACAGTGTTGACACAGAGCTGAGGTCTGAATCCCCGCCACTGCCCTTCACCAAAACCAGAGGGATCATCTCGGTAAGAGATTCTGTGTCACTCTCTCAACACGCCCAAGGATTCATAACGGCACGAAGAGCGTATCAGGCCTTCAACATATCAGAGGTCCAAACATGTACCACAGATCAGTGCCGTGTTGAGAAGAACACGATAAAATCCTGATAGATTCACATACCTGCATGTTACGTCCGTTACCCGATGAGGGTTAGGCGAGGTGGAGGGTTCACTTTATAGCTCTTGAGTAGAAAATACCAGCGGGAGATTAGGTCTGTTTGTAATCCACAGCCAAAAATGTTGGCAGAGTTTGGGGATTTTCCTGTTTAATCAAAACTGATTCTACTCATTCTTCTTCCCAGAAATGAAGTCTGTTTGGGAACAGCTTCTCAGTTTGTCTCTACCTGTTAGTTCAACCTCTATGAAAAATACAAAATCTGAGGGGGAGGAAAAAATGATGTCATGATGGCAGAAATCAGAAATTGGCAAATAGTACAGAATCATTGCTATTTTTTCCACACATATTTAACCCCATGTTTACTCGATTAATTGCAGGACTTTATTTTACATACTCCTCTTATTGTACGCATAGTCAACAGGTGTTAAACATTGGTTGCCTAAACACTGTCACATGCTACCTACATATCACACCAACGGGAGCTGCTCTATCATGGAAACCCGTGTCATGAAGCTCCAGGCACACAGTTTTTTTCGCTGATGTTAATTCCAGAGGAGGTTTGAGCCTCTGCAGTCACTGAGTCTTTGTAGACGTGTATGGATAGGTCTGTGCATACTGTGGCATATCAGGGAGTACAAAGCTTTCAGTCTGACAGTGAAATAAAAACAAAGATTTCTTTATTTGTCCTTAAAAAAGAGTAACAGTACAAAAAAAAGGCAATACAAAACAGAAGAAAGGACTGAGCACAGAGCCCATCCCCTCCAAACATCAGTACAATACATGTTATCGGTCAGACATGAGCGTGCATAAATATTTCCATTATACAGCAACACAGCTGTCTCTTCAGCATAATGTTAGCTTATCTCATAATAACAGCCACTCCATCTTTCCCTTTGAACCTAATTTGCAAAAGCTATTGTGTCCCCCACTGCTGCAGCCCTTGGTAATATGAGCCAAGGCCTCAGTCCGAGAATAATTCCTGAATAATTTCAGAGTCGGTTTTAGCTAACCGCTAATGGTGTTAGTCATGCTTGAGTAATCCTGAATTAGCACCAGCCGGGAATTCAATAGCAGCCTTGCATGGATATATGTGCGGGGCAAGCTAAGTGCTAATTTGTGCAGACTGTCTGTGCTGCTGCTTTGGAGTGGGGATTGTTTGGCCAAGATATAGGACAGCAGTTTCTGTTAATTTATTATATCCTTTCATGCACTGATTTGTGCACTCAGAGCAGACAAATGGAACATGACCCTTGTTTTGTAGTAGCAATAGTTTGCTCTTGGTTGTGGGCAAATAAAGAGAGTGATGGAGTTTAAAGGATAGCTGTTGTCTATCACAGACAAGGTAAAGACTCATCTAATATCTTGTACTAGTAAGCATTCCAGTTAAGCTATCAAGCTTGGATTGAGGGGGAAGGGGAATAGGTTAGTGTGGTAAAGAGCAGAAAAATGACAGAAAATAAAAACAGGATGGGTGCAGAGGGGACCGAAAGGCAATAGAGGGGTTCAAAACTATGCCAGCATATGTGAAAGAGATTTCTCAAATAGGCCATAGCCTAGGGAGTGATGGACTGAAGCCTTACTATTGGGAATTTGCACACACACACACACACACACACACACAACAGGCGCATACACACATAATACTGTATTCAGCACGCGACCGAGGCATAACAGCCCTTATAGCGTGATGCACCGTGCTGCCTGTGGCCTGAGGACTGAAATTTAACCCTACAGTAAAATTAGAGGGGCTGAGATGCATACCTCAGCAGTTCTAAATGCCGAAGAGTCTTTAAAGGGGCAGCCTCTCGCCCCCTCTTTCTTTCTCTTGCTCCCACTTTTCTCCTTTGGCTCAGTTATTCTCTCCTTCCCCCCCTTCTTTTTCTCCCCCATGTTTCAAATACACACAGACAGAAAGACCATCCGCCACACTCGCTGCCAAACTGACTCAACTGTTTTCACACTCTTCATTTGTCACATTAATGAAACAGCCAGCCGCAAGGCTTTATCAATATCATCTCACAGATGACGCTCCAGAAGGAGTCACTTCAAGGTTTTGCACCCTTTTAAGGCTTTGTCCAAATGTCTACAAACTGCCAAGTGTGTCTGTGCGTGACAGCCTGCGCGTGTGCAAGCAGGCTCCCCAGCATCCCCGCACAGGTCTGTCTGCACAACCCAAAAGCTAGACGTGAACAGGTGTTGCTTTGTATTCATGGGCAGACTGTCTTACAAGTCGCCGCTCCAAAAACTTTATCCAAGGTCACTCCTGAGTTTGCGTTTGTTTGTTGTTTACCCAGGTTTTTTTTTTTTTTTTCATTTCCTCTACCATGGCAAAGACAGTGCATTTCATTTCATAATGTGTGAAGAGTTTGTTTTCATGCATACTTTGGCTCTCTGTTGGAAGGATTTGCATGCCACTAACTGGCTGGGGTGATGCATGCTGTACAGAGAGCTATCATCTGCTCGGTGAAGCATTTTGCTGTCTTTCTGCTCAGATTTTTATGGCTGCAATTCTCACAGCTCATTACCTCATCGGAGCTCCTATTGGGGAAAACCCTCTAATATATCTACAGGGTGATCTAGATGTTTCCCTCGGAAGCAGGAAGATAAATGAATCCGCAAAAAGTCACATGTAAAAAGTGAACAACAGTGAACTGTCCATGTGTACAGTGCAAGTTTAATTAAGTTGCTATATGTCAGGCAAAAAAAAGAACCATGCATTTCATCTCCGTCTTCTACATGCCCATGTTTTCTCACCTTCCATTTCACTCTCCTCTTGTCCCAGTGCTCTATCACACCTCTACTCCCATCATTCTCCGCCTGTCACCTCCCACCACCAGATATCCTGTCTGGGAACAGTCTGCATCACTTCCTCTGTCTGGCCATTAATTAATGCCCACTCCTCTGTGAAGATCCTTAGGACATGCCATGGGCATGCTGTATACATTCGAGGCACATTCATGCTTCCATTCACATAGCAGGATATTTCACACATTGCAGAAATAGAAGCCTCGGTGTCCTTCTGATAGCATGTGCGGCGAGCAGTATGCATGTCAGTGGTGTGATGTAACTGGAATACTTTATTGTCAATTTTTAGCTGCTGTAGCTTTCCTGAGGAAGACAATGAATGCTACAGTGTGCCTGGTATGAGCCACACCAGTGAAATTCCTGTAGCGCAGCAAGAACCGAGGCATTATGAGTTATACTGTTAAAGATTCTTGAATCCGAATTTTTATCTGCAGCTGGTCAAACATACCCTCAGCATGTCCTTTGTCTGTTTGCTTATTTCTTGGTTCCTCATGAATTTTAATATCTTAATGTTCCTGTCCTCTGAAACAGGACAGCCCCAGAGTCCAAGGACAGAAATAGAGACATCTGTCCGGATGGGGTCACTCTAACAGCAAGACGGGGGGAGGGAGGGGAGGAGTAGGGATGCAGAGGGATGATGGCATGAGCCAATAGGCGGATGAAGCAGGATCGGGGGAAAAAACAAAACAGGAGCATTGATTGAAAGAGAGAACACAGGACAGTGCGAGATAGATGGAGAGGAAGAGGGATGAGTGGGGTTAAGCAGGGCAGCGGGCACAGCTGTCAATTCTTAAAGTGATACTTGAACTTCCCATCTAGATCCTCACGTTCCTCGTTGCACTTGTCTCATATCACTTGAGCATTTTTTTTGTCACTGTCATTTTTATATTTAAGTGAGTAATCAACTTTAATTGATGATCTTTATGTGTTTGTTTGGTGTCTTTATTTTTAAATAACCGCAGTGGTAGAAGAGAGAGAGAGAGACATCTTCATTCCCTGGCACAGAGATACTGCCTATAGCCATGGTTTGCGTGTTTTCACATGTGGACACGCACAATACCTCTCAGCTGAGTTTTTTTTAAGGCTTTGTTAAGCTGGTCACCCTTGGCCTCTCTCTGCTTCATCACAGCACATTTCCATAATACCCCTATATTGATCTCAAAACATGTTGCTCTTCTGTCTCTTGATTTTTTTTATGTTATTTTATGTATAGATCTGAAAAAGGTTTAAATACAAGGTTCTTTGATGATTGATGACAGATAAAGAGCAGCAGGTTACGCTGGCACTGCTCACCAGTGTGCCCGTTATATGTCTGTGTTGTTACTGTGGACATGGTGGAGAGCAGCTCTTCATTGTTTCCATTTTTCTAACGCTTATTTTTGTTTATGCATTAACAGAACAGCCCATGCTAGGACAAAAAGTGAGGCTGCAGACCAGGCCGCGATCTCTGCGGTGCATGAATCTGAAATTGCCAGGGCGGTTGCCCGGGAGCTCTCACCCAACTTCTACCAGCCAGGTAATCTTACTTGTGTCCTTGTTATGCTTCATGTTCCCATCACAGGCTTTTAGAGTGTGTTAATTATCTACCATTACTATTTTATGGTCGGAATAAAAAAACAGACTGCAGGTGTGCTAAACCAGCACTGAATCTGCAGTTAAAGCAAAGACTGTCGCAGGAGCCCAAATGTGATTCACACCCATCGGTGGGACATTGAAAAAATCAAGCTGATCTAAAATCCAACAACTAATTTGTCCATGAAAACACATTTTTGGGACTGGGTAATGGGTAAGGGGTTGGGTACTGTGTGTGAATGATGGTATTTGCATAGTTTTAGGGTTGTTTACACTGACTGTGTGTGAGTCAGTAATGAGCTTGTTCTGGGTGCACAAAAGAGCAGGGACTGGAGTTCTGGGTCTGTAATCGAAGACTAGAGGTACTGAAGATGATTTGTAGCACCACAATGGAGGACTGTGTTTGTGCTTAGACAAAGCACAGTCGGCTACTGTTTTCTGGCCGAAAGCTTTGTCTTAGCCCTCAAAGGCCTGCAGTAACAGCTCAGATATGCCTGCTAAAATTTGCAGTGATAAACTCTGACCAAAAAAAAGTGTGAATGTAAAACATTTCTGTTCTTTGTTTTTTGCATTACATAAACTCGTCCTTTGGTGGAGTGTAGAAATGGCTTATGGGTGGTTGTGAGTTAAATCAATAAAGGTCTTTTGTTCCTAATACCGGACAGGAATATCTTCTATCTACGTGAAGCATGACCAGCTAACCCTTTCACACTATACACTAGTTCACAGTTGAGACGTCAATTCAGCTCTTTATGTAATTTACAAGATAAGCTGAGCTTTAGGGTCATATCCTACTGTATTAATAGTCAGAGAGCGAGGTGTGTTTTTGCTAAAAACCTTGTGGTGCAGGTGGGCTCCAGGTAAAACACTGAATCCCAGAGAGGTGCTATTGCACACCTTTTTATTTTTGTTTTGTTTATTTATATTTACAGTGTAAGACCTATACTATGCTTTCCTCTTCCACTTGGTGTAATATATTTACGCCTATGAGCTAGTGACCTTGGGTGTTTGCCAGAAGCCACCGCAAAATAGAGGGTGAGAAATAGATTGACAATGGGACCCATTCAAGCATGTCCCTTCACTAAGCCGCAGAAATGGCCAGCCAGGGAGCTAGAGACATCGGGAGACTTGTTTGTGTTGTGGAAAACAGTGGTCATGCTTGGCAGGCTGGGTGATCTCCGGGTTCACAAGTCTGTGCGGAGAGTGTCCTTGCCTTATAAGTCAGATCATGAATGAGAGAGTGGCCGATGTCATAATAATGTGCGGCGCAGGGCGACATCTGAGCCGCAGCATTTAAACGTTCAAGTTACGTAAGCGTGTCTGGTAAACCCAGCTGACAGCCAGAGGGGCACCTGCAAAGAGTCAAATCGCGTATTAATTTATATCTTGTTTATGAACAAGCTGGTTTTTGTAGAGTCTAGCTCAGATTTTCTAGGATTGTTGCTGGTTTGTGCTCTGCCCTTTTGCTAATTAGGTCATGTTCGAGTGTAAATAGCTACCCCTATTTGCAGCTTTTTTGTAAGGCAACTACAGCAGTTGTTGCTCTCAATTATGGAAAAAGTTATTTAGAATATTTTTTCTGTTATAACCTTGTTTGTCATGATGTTACAGTGAGGCAAAGATGTTCAAACTCAAATCCTCTAGGGTAGCAACAACGGGCCCAAGCCCCCTGTTGTTCATAACTGGCATTTTGTACTCATAGGAGATTATCACCAAGATTAGGAGTGTGTACTTCAAAAGCAATGTGAGGGTCATAGGGAACGGGACCCTGACCTTTATGATTGATTCACACACAGCACCCTGGAGGGGCAGTAGAGAGGGTTAGCTGGGCGTGGCCTGTGGCGTGACGTTAATTGGGCTATATTTGGTGCCGATGTGTGCTCACTGGTGTCTAATGGAGACATAGCTGAAATCCTTATGCACTGAGACGAGCTCAGTCCCACACTCGCCCCCTCCATTGGGCCGAGGCAGAGCAGCTGTTCCTTCCTTCAATGGGTCGAAGAGGGTGTGGAGTATGGGGGGATGGGGTTGCTGGAGAGTGAGGGGACCAGCAGGGGGTCCTGCTCTGCCCTGTTTGACCCGGTCAAGGTGCACTTGGACCTGGCGGAACCATAGAAGCCTCGACCTGTCAAGGCTGAAAATCAGACGTGGGCAGGTGCTGCTGTTTATTCATAGCAGCAGGTGTGCAGTAAGTTTTACCGCAGTAGCTCATGTGAAGTTTAAAGTAAATCAGAACCTTCTTTTGACTTTCAGGGATACAGGATATAAATTACCTTACGTGACTGACCAGATTTCAAAAACTATTTATGTGTCCCACTTTTTTGAAATGGTCGTAATCAAAAAGTAGAATAAGGCAGACAGGCAGAGACAAAACATTGCATTACGGTGGTGATATATTACTGTCAGTCCCTCCTGTCAGCGTGTGTGCATGTGAGGCCTTCAAGGTTCTTCTTTGCATGTGGGCTTTTGTAAACAAAGCGCAGTCAGACAGTGATCACATTCACCCATTAGCAAATGACAGTAGGGAAATCTTTTATTTACATAATTTCAAATGCATACAGATGGGTAACAAATCAAAAGGGAAAAAAAACCTAAAACATATTAGCAATGTGTTGAGCCTCTCTGGAAACCTACTGAAGGGATTGAACATGATTCGTCTAAAATATATAGAGAGAGTAAAGAGGCTAATATCTGGTGACTGTAAAAACCATAGCATAAAATATTCATCCCTTTTTTATACTCATAAAAGCATTCAGTGACCCCCTTAATGCCCTGTGAATGGGGTTACTGTAATCCTAGAAAAGACCACTTTCTTTATCGGATAGGTGATCACGGAGAAATGCCTTGTATTGATTTGCAGTGATCCTTCCCTCTAAGTGGGGGACAAGTGGATCCAAGCCTTGCCATCAAAATCCCCTCACAGCGTGTCCTCATAGTGCGGGGTCAAGGGTTCAGCTTTTTCTTTAGTTTGTCACTAATTTCTGCATGTGTCTGCGTAGGCTATGTAACCGTAGTGAATGTAATCTGGCCAAACAATAACAGCTCCCTCTGCCCATCTGCCAGTGTGAGTAGGAGGAAGAAAGAGAAAATCTCAAAAGCTGCAAATGGAGTTATGAATCTTAAATCTAACCGAGCAAGCTGAGATCCCAGCACATAGAACAGACTTATACATGTGCAACGCATGTATAACGCAGTATATCCAGTATATCAAACAAAAGCAAATGAGTCGTCAAAGCAGATAAACCAGGAATTTTCATTTAACTACCGTGTGGAAAAATAAAGCTAGGTGGCAAAGTTTACTATGTGGAAGTGTGCATTTCCATGTAGACCTGTCATCATTCATCCAAAAACTCTTGACTCCTATGAGCCTTAAGCTGAGGTGTACTCAGATGCACAATGGCAGCAGATGTGTAATCGCATATACTGTACTCCACCCCCCCCCCCCCCCACCCCCCGCCTCCCCCCTTTACACTTAAACATTGATGCCCACACTTACCCCGGCCCCAGGCTTTTCCCCCTGCTACCGCTGTTCATCTCATATTAAGGACAGGGGTGGTTAGGTCTTAAGCAGCCAATCTGTTGTGTTTTGTGTGTGTGTGATCTTGTGCGTGTGGGTGCCAGAGAGAGGGAAAGAGCGTGTGTTTTGCTAAGAGTGCAGTGGAGCAGAAAATGTGCTGTGGATTAACATAAACTGAACTGGCATCCTGCAGCTTAAACAAAAGCTCACATTCAAATAAACCTCAAAGATACAACAGTCGTGTGAGAAGAAAGTAAAGTGTTTGAGTTATTGAAAATAAATAAGTTGAGGATACAAAAAAAATCTCCCTAATGCTGAAACTTGCATTTTTATCTGTGTTTGTATCTCAAGTATTTTTGTTTTGGTCATGGCTGGGTATCATGGCCTATTTTAATGACCCTCTTTGAGAAGGCTGCAGACTCAGCCCAGTTGATCAATGTTCGCAACGGAAAGAAACACCACAGCCATTTGGGTAACCAGTACATGTTCCAGCTGACCTGGCAGGATTCCTTGGAAGAGCAGCTCTAATAAATCTTCACTAACTTGTCAAGAGGATGCAGACTTCCTGAAATATCTACAAAACAATCATAAATATATCCTGTACATTCACAAGTCTTATTTTGAAACAGGAAAAGCATGATCGGCATAGTTTGGAATTGAGCATGGCTGCAGAAGTGTAGATTTTCCTGACGCCCAGTGTTGTGGTCCTCTATCTGTTTGAGGCTGTGGTGTTGGGGAGGGGGGAGTGTTTAAGTGCCAAGAACCATTCAGAAAATGCCTGGAACCTCTTGAAGGAATCCGTCCCCATCCATAGTGAAATTGCCTGGATCCGCCCACGAGGCCCTAACTCTTGTTGAGCTATGGTGTGAAATTAAGCTCAGCAGATATATTAAGCCCCACAGATGTTCAAATGTCCCCATGTCTGTTTGTAGTGGGTCTTATTGGTTGTGGTGGCTATGAAACAAATTAGGCTGCCACGCAGCTGAAAAGTACTTTGGGCTTAAGAGTACTGAGGCCCGAAAGATTCCCCAGTAAGGCCGATTACACTCATATGAGACTGGATAGACTTGTTACCTTCTGGATTTGCGTAATTGTTCCAAGAACTGATGAGTGGCAAATGAATGTTAACTCTTTGAGACTAAATCGTACTGTGCAAGCTTAATTGGTGTCAGGCATGTATGAGACAAGACTGATCTCTGAGATCAACCATTTTCCAGCTCAGTGAGTCTGTGCTGAACGAGTCAACGTGCAGATAGAGCATAACAGCCAAATTTTTTTTTTTTCTCTATAACGCCTTTATTTATTTCTATCATATGGAATGCAGAGAATCAATTTCTGCTCATACCGCCTGATATACTTCAAACAAAGCAACATTATCCCTCCTCTTAGTCACTCTGACACCATCTAATTCAGGCGAAGGGGAGAAAAACAGGCGAACAAAGAGCTTAATGTCTCTAATAAATGTTAATTCAGCAGGAGAACAGAAGGGACAGATAAGGTGTCACTTTACCCACATGCGAAATTACATTTACATTCAGCTATATTGTCTGCACGTTAAAAAGGATATTAGAGGAGATTTCAACATCTACATAGTTGAAAGAGAAGTATTCATTTAGTCTCAAAGTCCATGAGCGTCCACTAACCCAGGCAGTCCAAAAGCTCTTTCTGTAGTAAAAGGAATGATCTTCCTCGCATCAAAGTGTGTCAGTGCTGTACCTCGGGGTCACCTCTCATTATCTGCGTGGCCATATTGGATGCTAAGAACTGAAAAGACTTTCCAGGAAAGCGACATACTGATAAAAGAGAATGACTGATGATGAAGATGAGCATGCAGGGGAGGCTTTCTTTGTGAAATGGTGTTTGTGACCTTGCATTAATCAGTCCATTTCTTTCTGTCTCCCCGGGACCCTCTTTTCTAGGCTTTGCGGAGTTATTGAATTTCAATATAATGGTGATGAATATTTTATTTGAAAGTTTAACTGCGCTTGAGGGTAGATGTGGTTTAAATTTCATCTGTGTGTTGAAGGCAAACAGTATGTCACGTTAATGCGTTTTACCTGTCTCCCCCATTCAGGTCCCGACTATGTAAAACAGCAGTTAAAGGAGCCAGTGGAGATTAAAGAGGTCCCTGTTGAAAAGAAGAACAGCTCTCCGAGAGATTCTCCCCACTTTTACCGAAAAGGCACAACGCCTCCCCACTCTCCTGCGACCAGCCCTGCAACCACACCGCCCCCCTCACCTCAATCCAGCAAGAAGAAAGGACAGCTCACCAACAACAGCACCAGCCGCAAAACCAGCAAAGAAGAAAAACCTTCCCGCAAGATTAGCAAAGAAGAGAAACTAAGTCAGAAGACCAGCAAGGATGAGCGGTCTAGTAGGAAGCTGAGTAAAGAAGAACGGCAGCCCTGTCACCGATGGGCCCAAAGCTTCTCAGGCCCAAATCGAGGCTCCACCTAAACCCACTAAAGTTCAGCAACCCACCCCAGCATCTGTGCCCCCTTCACAGCCTCCTGCAATTCCAGTCAATGGCCAGCTCCACACTGAATATCACAGTTACTACGTCAAGGCCCCTACAAGGGTCCCTCCACCCCCAGAACCTGAGGATCCAGAAGAAGAGCCTAGTGCCCTGGCTTTGGCACGTATGCCCCCACAACCCCCTAGATCTTTTAGTACACCCACTCCTAAGCCAGCATCTATACGGGAGAGCAAGAGCGACCAGAAACTCAGGAAGCAGGATTCTCTAAAGCCAAAGAGCCTCGCAGACACAAAGAAAGCGAGCATGGAAATTGCAGAAAGCACGGAAGAAACAGTAAGTGACAGGATGGGAAAGTGTGCTTTAAAGCAAAGGTTTTGGAAAAATATCTGACTTAAACACACATTTGTGCGTCTAAAGCAGGTTTAAATATCAGACTCATTCTAGGTAGCTTCTGGAGTAGTTGTCTGATGACTAATTCCAGTTGAAAGTATGAAATAATCACTGATTACCCAAACTTTTAATCTTGTATTGTACTAAGCTAGAACTATAAATCTGAACTGCAACAACTCTTTGAAAGATAAAGGTAGTGTGATACCCTCAATACCACTTTATTCTTTGTATTTTATTGATTCAAATTCATGTTTTGACTTTGAAACATGGCCTGTATATAAAAGATGGATGTCTGCAAACGCGAAAGAGGATGAACTTTTGGAACTTGGAAACTGCAATATGACAGTTTTTCTTCCCACATGAGTTGATGACTTTATGACTTGAATAAACATTTACCTAGGAGTTGATGAGCTCAATTGCTAGTTTAAAGTCTTATTTAATACAGCATGACGTTCATTTAATACTTGTGTAAATCATTTAAAATAAAATAGATGCTAAATCAGGATGTGCTTTAGGGTAGACTTTCCTGGATTTTTTAAAACTTTTTCATTTATGTCACTTGTGACATTTGGTTTGAAAAGTCTTAAATGTCCACAACGCTAGACTCTAGGTTCAGTGAATCAGTGGGTGGTGTCATGGTGGCTACGCCATCTTTTATATACAGGGATGCTAACACGTTACACGTTGAGGTCTCATTACAGTACATTTGATTCCCTACTGTACGATTTTTATATATTTTGTCATTTTTTGCAGGGTCCTAACTCAATCCTTGTTGCTATGGTAATGCTGTTGAATATTGGCCTCGCAATTATATTTGTCCATTTTCTGACATGATGATGCTGTGTCTCAGGTAAGCTGATTTACTGTATTGTTTCATCCCATATTTGCTCTCCAACAGAAATCAATGATCACAGCATGAATTAATGTCTCGTCTCCTTGATGCGCCTCAGCGTGCATCTGAAATGTGACAGGGCTCAATTAAATCCAGAAAGTTACAAACAAACTGTCTTATGTTCCAGTGGAACCATGGCAACTGGTACAGTTGCATCGTCGGCCTTGAAACATGAAAACGCCGCCAGTGAAACACGGGGATGGCCAAAGGAATCAGCATGAAACCGAAGAGAATCGAGAGGAAGGCAACGATAACACCAACCTGACACTGGCCTTGTTAAGGGCCAGCCCCGTGAATTAGCACTCCTTTGGCTTCTCTAAAAGCTAAAGTGAAATGTTGTGTCTAGTGCGATAAAGAAAATGTTTAAAAATTGCAACCAAACATACGCAATCTAAAAAAAAAAATACATAAAATGGAAAAAAAAAAAAGAAGACGTAATTGAAACCCACACATGTGCTGATCCAAGCACGGGTCTCTGTAGCCCACTTCCACTGCCTTGGCAGCGATAGCAGTGGGCTGACGGACTGTGCTGGAAGAGTGTGGAGATGCACTTTTAGATGACGGGAGCAAACAGCTGCCTTTCTATTTTGCCATCTGACGTTTTGATGGGGAGATGTGAGCCCGGCTCGAGGGTTGGGGGAAGGGGTTGAAGAGGGGGGACGGTCGCAGCAGGAGTGCGCTTTGGGTGTTTGGAGAGTTTTCTGGGGTTCTAGCCACTCTTGCAAGAGGAAAGTGGGCATGGCCGCTGCCAGCAGTCAGTGCTAGCACGGTCACTAGCCAGTCTTACTCTGTTAACCCAAACATCACTGCACCTTTCTCAAGCTCCGTCCTTTGTGATCCAGGATACACTGCTTTGAAACACTCCCCGTGCATGGTACAGTTTTGAACACTTTGTTTTTCTTTCTTTTTTGTTCTAACGTAGTTTTTTGTTCATAGATGTTCTATCAATGTTGGTTACCTGCCGTCATTTGCTTGTAGAAATCTGTTCTCTTCTCAGAACTAATAAATACATTTTGCTTTCCCTTTGTTCATTTCCAACAATTGAGCTGTAATTTGACGTTACACAACCACGTAACTGAAAGTGCAATATGTTTATACTTTCAAAAGGTTCGAGTATGGCCATTATGAACATCCTTTTTTATTTCCATTTATTTTGTGAGACTCGCATCTTTTTAATAGGCTGGTTTTGAGAGAAGTGGTAATTGACAGCAGTCATTATGATTAGGAAAGCAGTACTTTAGAAGCTCGCTCACTCTGAGGGTAACAAATGTCTTATTTATGAAATCGGAAGGAAAATTATTTCATTGTACACGCGTAGACCATTTAGCTTGGATTTCGTCATTATTCTTTGCTTTCACTATACCGATAAGATGCAAAAACGCAGCTCGCACAGCTGCTTGTGTAAGCCCAGAAATGCTTGCTTGCTTATGAGACTGGATCGAGACAGTTTTGTGGACAGTTTATTCAGGTCAAGGCCATGGGGAATGTGGCTGCAGGGAGAAGAGAGATGCCTTCAAAAGTCTTTAACAGTACTACTGTTTACCTCAAAAATGATGAGGAAGCGGGGGGGAGGGAAAGAAATGCCATCCTTGTCTTAACTTTGTTGTATGTGGGAAATACTCTGACTGTTGTCATCACCTGAACCATGCTTTTAACTTGCCTCATCGTAGCTGCTTGTAGTCTTTGTTGCAGGTATGGCATGAGTTTCTTTGCTTTTCAAAGTGGTTATTTATATACGGCGGACATTTACTGTCACCTGTACCAAGATTAATTATTTATTCATTGTATAGCTGATGTGTTTGTGAACACTGGTCATCACAGAAAGGGCTTTAAAATGTCTAGATTTTCTTTAATGCAGTCCTTTTTTTTCTTGGTAGGTCAACTTTACTATAATGTCTCTTATGAAACTAGTTGAGCGCTCATCCTCCACTAAGGCCAGCAGCCTGTTTCACAGTTTTAAAGGAAGTGATCCAACCTGCACCAAAAATTCAATAAATTCTTCCTTTGCCCATAGTCCACCTCTCCACCACGTTTCATGAAAATTGGCCTCAGTAGTTATTGCATAACGTTGCTGGCAAACACACAAATGGTATCCATCACATCCTTCTGCCTTGGTGGAGGAATGAGTAGCACGTTACTTTTCGAGAACGCTTCAACCAGTTTGATGTTTGCAAACCGTCCACAGAACTACTGAAAAACTAACTACTGACATTTATTTAAAGAAAACTATGGTGTAGACAAATAAAGGTTAAGGCTGGAGTTTCAGAGGGTTTACCTGAACAGTCTGTTTATGGGATATTTTTTGAATTGCAACATTGCATGTTAGAGACATTTATATAGATTATTATATACTATTTATAAGGATTTTTACAGAGCACAATCCAGAATCTGGTATGAGTTGGTATTTTTCTAACAATTTGCACACCTATTTTGACAATGAATATAACTTGTTTGTAATTGGTAATGTAATGCACATATGATAATGTTTGACAGTGGAAAAAAAATTCTTTATTTCTAATTGGATGTACTGTATGTACCATTGGGGATGTGGAAAGCAGATGTATTTGTTTGAGTATTTTAGGAAATAACAAGAAACTGTGGGAGACTTTTGATATCGCAAGGTTCATATTACCCCACTGATTTGTGCAAAGTCTTTGGAGATGAAGTTATGTGTATAACAATAAAGATGTTATGCCTTGTTAAACAACATTATGCTTTCTTCTTGTATTTTGATCCTCGTTTACCATTCAGTTCACCTTTCAGGTATCATGGTATACACTCAGTGCTATCCCTAAACTGGGATAGCACCATCTCCGGGGTTCAGAGAATGGTCCAAAGATGTGAAAATATCGCCTTAGCAGCCGCTCCTTGGGTAAAAAGGCCTTGTTGAGGCCATGGATCAGAGAAGAATGGCTAGTAACTAAAAAAAAGCTGTAATTACAATCAAAGCATCTTTAAATGTGCCACATGTCAAGCCGTGAAGTAGATGGGCTACAGCAGCAGAAGACCACTAGCTAAGAACAGGAAACTAAGGGTAAGATTTGCAGGGGATCACCAAAACTGTACAGCAGAAGATTGGAAAAATGTTGCCTGGTCTGATGAGCTTCGATTTCTGCTGTGACATTCAAATGGTAGGGTCAAAACAACATGGAAGCATAGATTCATCCTGCCTCGTATTTACAGTTCTGCCTGGTGGTAGTGTAATGGTATGAAGGATATTTTCTTGACACACTTTGGGCCTCTCAGTAACAACTGAGCATCATTTACACGCCACAACCTGCCTCAGTATTGCTCCTGACCATGTCTACTTTTATGACCACAGTGTACCCATCTTCTGAAAGCTGCTTCAAGCAGGATAACACCCGACAAAGCTCAGATCATCTCAGACTTTCTTGAACATGACAGTGAGCTCGCTGTGCTCAAACGGCCTCCACTAGTCACCAGATCTCAATCCAGTCACCAGATCTCAATCCACATTTGAGCACCTTTCAGATGTGATGGAACAGGAGACGGCCATCGTGCATGTGCAGCTGACCAATCAGCAGCAACTGTGTGATGCAAGCATGTCAATATGGACCGGAATCTCTGAGGAATGTTTCCAGCACCTTGTTGAATCTATGCCATGGAGAATTAAGGTGGTTAAGAAGGCAAAACAGGATCAAACCTGATACCAAATGAAATGGCTGGTGAGTATATTATAGAGGACAGCATACATGCAACACAAGTAATTCCAAATAAAATCAACAGATAGATTTCATTGGAAGGATACAAGGATTTCTACTTGTCTTGTAAAAATGTTTTAAATTCTAGTCTCATGTTCACTCCTACCTATCTCCATGCAACAGTGACCTCATGTTGACCTTCTGATAATGAGATCCAGGGGGAAAAACACCAGGCACGAAATCAAAGTATCTTAGTCAGGGTCTCACATTAGCTGTTCAGAAGCACGCAGGTGCCCCAGTTTGTCTCGAGTCAGTTTATACTGTTTCCACCACTGATCAGCCCTGGATTAGTGTCATGTTACGCCAGCAGGGGCACCTGCCTGGAATCAGCAACACCATGTCGTTGCACTTGCCGTGGTCTCTGCCCTGACTCCAAGAGAAAAAAGCAAAACTGGGAGATTTTTTGTTTTGTTTTTAATTTTATGGTTTTACGGTGTCGTATTGCTGTTCAGACTGTGTCCCTCTGGAATATTCTGGAGGGTATATATTCCTGGCAACTAAAACCCCTATGTGAAGCAGAACTTGTCAGTAATAGTATAGAATATCTCTGTTACTATTCTAATAAGGCAGAGCAAGTGGGACAAGATTTGGTTGCACAGGCTGAGTTGGACAAATATAAACCAAAACCTTATAAGCATATCGTACCTTCTTATAGAGGCCATTTAACAAAATTCTTTGACAGCTATAATTTTGAACCAGGGTGGAGATTCTACACCCAGTTTAGTGGATGTGAGGTGAGTGTGCGACTCAGTATGGGAGAGCAGAGAAAATACACAAGCAGACACCTGACATACATTTTTTCCCTTATATTTAGCCTTTCTAAAACAATATTTATATAGTGCTTATAATTATGTTCTAAACAGGTAGCCTTAATAGAAACTAAGGACTTGGGTAGCAAATTGAAATTTGCTGCCGATTGGTCAAACAAACTGAGACCAAGCCTCCACCTTCAGAGCAAAAACCAACTCAGTTCTAAAATTGGATTAATGCTAGTAAGCAGTGAGGAGATATCAGTGGGCAGCGTTTTTCAGAAGTGTTGCTAAGACATCAGTATTAAGCAGATCCCCTTTCCATGCTTGGCATTGCTTGCCTTGCTTAGCATCACCTCATCTGTTCCTCATATTTACACAAACAGAACCAAATAGCAGTTATCAAACTGTAAACTTGTCACTTTTAAGTAAACAATTACCTGCATTATTTAAACACGCAGCAGATTCTTTTTTCACTTGTCGAGCCTCAATGTGCCACTTCTTTGGGACCCTAAGAGAGCAACGCATGCCATTTAAGCACAAGGACCTCCATGTCCTGTTTATTTAGTGACATGTGAGTCATGGTGAAGGTTTTATCACAGGGGTCTGTAGGGTGAGTCATAATAGTTCAAACAAGCAAGCCTCAACACAACGCATTAGCCTCAAGCTACTCAAAGTAAATGGTTGTCACATCCACTTATCTGTGTGCTGAAGCTTTCATTGTGCGTGAACTACATTAAATAAATATATAAACTTGAGGCAAGCCAGAAAAGACTTCTCAAAGATTTGGAGGATGCTATTTTTCCTCATGCATTATTTGCTGCGAATGGCTTCGTCTTAACGGATGCATAAGTTGGGGTTTTACACTCATCGTCACAATGCCAGGAGTGTACCATTAATGCATGGCTCGTGATAATTGTGCTTCACTGACTCGGAGTGCATTGTTTCATCCTACTGCTTTCACCATTAGCTGCAATTTTCAAAGGCATTTTGGCTGAATACTACTATGTCAGCACCTATTTCTCCTCAACCCATTTGTTTGATCAACAGCTCTACCTGCTCACCTATTTATCAAAGGAGCACATAAGAGGACCCCACCATCGTACAAGGTAAACAAAGACAGGATATCAAAAGTGGCACTTTGCCACATATGATACTTTACATTCTCACTAATTTTCTGGTAAATCCAATTACACAAACACAGTTATTGTGGAAGAAATAGAAACAAATCCTTTTATATAAAAAAGTTCATATACAATTTTTATTTCATGGATTTTAAGACTTTTTAAACAATTAGCATAAATTGATATTGAGATGCTTCTGTTTTGAACCATGTCATGGGCTGCTGATGCTGAGCTTCATGGGATTAAGACCAACATGAGAAGTGCAGGGCGCTGTGGCTGGCTGCAGGCTAAAGGAACAGTACACTCAGATTCACTGTGACAAGACTCCCCTTCTTTTCACTGAAGAAGAATTGCCCAAAGACATTCATCCCCCATCTCTCCCTATCATGACTATAATGCTGACCTGGTTTCATTCAGGGCTTCTCTACCAAGGCCATTGTACTGCTCCTAAAATGGTCCTAATGTATTTACATATGACCAACCGATGTGGAATTAAAACTGTGGTATAACGAAGAGGAAATTGTGTGTGCTGGTAAATATAGACAAGTGAGACAGAGTCTTCCCACAACACCATATCCACTTTTGCCATTTATCATTAATGATGGAAAAATCAGCAGATAAATGTTTAAAGTATGCCCACTATTGTCATTTCCATATGCATATTTTCTTTATTGGACTTCATTAGAGTAGCATTGAATTATTCACAGTTCAAACTCATTTTTAATTATCTTATACTCAACTTTGGTGTGGCCACTCAGTTGAAGATCTGTCTGAAAAAAAGTTGCTTTAGCTCTTTTCCTTCTAAGACCACTGCCTCTTTGAGTCTCTACTGATTGGCTATTTAGCAAAGAACCAATTTTAAACTGTATTTTTTAGTCAATTTGTTAATAGCAGTCTCTCACAAAAACACACTGCTTATTCCCATTTCTTTAGTCGATTTTATTAAAAATGGCAAATGTAACACAGTTTGAAGGGTATAAAGTATTTTTGCACCAACAAGGTGATTCACAAAGCACTATTAGCTTAAAAACTAAGGAAACTGTTCTTAAGAAATGGGAATAAAATCCAACAAAGACCCGAGAGACACATCTGGCCCTTTAGTTTATCCATCCACTATTCACTGAAGCTTCATAAGAAATGGCCTCAGTGGAAAATTGGCTGTGAAGAAGCCATTCTTAAGGAAGAAAAACAGGGAGGAAATGCTGAGGTATGCCGAATTTTACAAGAACTTGACTGAAAATCAACGCCGACAGGTCTTTTGGAGTGATGAATTAAACCTGACATGGCTTGAAAATGATTCGAAGCACAAAAGCATGCCTTGATAGGAAAAGTCTGGAGAACTATTCCTGAAGACTACTTCAAGAAATAACAAGAAAGCTTCCTCAACAGAGTTGGCTGTGTTGAAGAAAAAAGCTGTATTTCAAGGTTGTTAGAATTACACAAACTCAGATTTTGCCTTATATACTGTATTTCCATGTATGTTTCCATTTTTCAATAAATAGCTGCAGCCGTTTCTCATTTTCCTAGAAAAATACAAAGAAATAATTGGTGGCTCAAGTTTTTCCATAGCACCAGAGGTGGGTACAAGAAAGTGTGATCTGTATAGAGTTCAGTTGTCACAGGGATGAATGGTATCACTGCACATGACACGAGTGTTTGCATGTGTTCTGCGTGTTTGTGTGGTTTAAGGAAGCCCTGTTGTAAGGGCCCACAGCAGCCTCCCCAAAATAGAGCCGAGAGCAGCTGCAGCCGGGTGGGTCGTATCAGAGGGACATCAAAGAGGCCGCCGCCACCCGCCCTCTCTGATCATAAGCACTAATGGTGTAATGGGGGACTGGAAGGTCAGTGATTGTTTTTGGTTGTGTGTCTGTGTATGTAAGAGAGAGAGAGAGAGAGAGAGAGAGAGAGAGAGAGAGAGAGAGAGAGAGAGAGAGAAAGTCAACAGGCAACAAAGGTGATGGAACCTTCTGGAGCACAAAGCAACAGCATATAATCCTTGCAATAAAAAATAAATATCAGATTTGGTGTTGCCTCTTCGCTGATATCTATGGCAGAACCCAGCACAGCCAATTATAAATAACTGGCTAGTGATGTCTTGGAAAATGGATTCCTTCTCCCACTGGTGAGTGAACCCTGGATCCCTAGATATCAGAATAAGTGGGAAAAAGTATATCACAGTCCCACAATATTATCCGTAAGGAACATACACTTCATCACTCTTGCATCAAACTGTACAGTTTCCAGGCATGCTCAGTATACTACTCTTAGTGTCCCAGCTCAGATAACTCTGCGTCCATTTATGAGCCTCAGATTTCAACAGTCATCACTTTTCCTGCATGAAGACCTCCAGGCAGAGAGGTGCAGGCAAAGACACAGTCTGAATCTGAGCGTACGACATCCCATTTGCTGTAATGTTGTCCTTATGTATTCGATATTCTTATGATATTTTGTATTCTTATAATATTCTGTACTGGCTGGACTTCAGAAGATATAAAAGCACAGAGTACATGTCTCCCCCGCCTCTTCTTTCTTGAATCCAGATTTATGGCCCTATAAAATGTCTCTGTCATGTCCAATCAGCACCTGCTGTCGCTCGTCACAAACCCAGTGGAAACAGTCGGAGAGGTTAAGCTTGAACACAGGCGCTCTCTATAGGATTAACAAGGCATTAACCCGTAAACCAATTTTAGTCATCTGAGCTCTTGATAAAATAATAATAATAATAATAATAATGATAAAATACAATAAAAACCCAGAAAATGTCTTACTTCTTCTGCTTATTTAGCCTTATCTGTTTACCTTAATGTATTATTTCGATATGCTGACTCATATACAATAGCGGACAGTTAAACGCTCATTATCCTGACACGTATTTTGTGATCGTAGAAGACAATATTTTATTTTTAAAAAGAAAAGGTTTCTAGCCATAGTAATATGAATATTATTATTTATTTATTTTTATACACATAACTGGCAAAGAGCCGGGCAGTTTTCTTTTTCGACTCTACGGAACAAATTTACTGCGGACGTGTGTTCGCCCATACTGGTTCCGGGTTTCAACATCCTGGTAGCTAACGTTAGCTGAAACACAATCTTCTCTACGCTAAAAGGTACATAGTGGTAAGAATCCGTGTATCTTTTCCGTTACGTGATTTTATGTATCGCCGTATGTCAAAGTCAACTATGTGGTTTGAGTTTTACATTGTAAAGAAGCGGTAAAATAAAAAAGCTATATCAATTTTTTGGAAAGGTTTTAGCAGGCTAGCCAGAGCTGACTAACCCTGACGGCTGCTTACACGTAAGATAGAGGAATAAATTCACAGCCATTGCTGTGTGATTTAGATATGATGGATGAAGAGGATTTACAGGTGAAGATGTTCATATATCTCTGAAAGGAAGCTAGCTTTGTTTTAACGGGCCTAACTTTACGCGGCGTTTGTGATAAATCATATTCGACGGGATAGCCAGCGTTAACATTTAACAACCTGCAGTTTGACAAACACAGTGGCAACCGTTGTGTAATCTAGCCGATTAAATGTTGAGTTGCAAGTTATGCCCCAAAAAGAGTGATGTTTTAATGTTTTTACTTTTCAGGATTAAAGAAATCCCGGAACAACATGGGTGAGTGATGGCTAGAAATCCACAATTCCCATTTGTCCACATTAAAGTAGCCACACTGAGGTCTCATTTCTTCGTCCCTCTTCAGTAGCTGTTGTCGTACACCTGTTTAAAATTGTTGGTTGTCATCTCTGTTACTTCACAGATGGTGAAGAGAGAACCTATGGTGGCTGCGAAGGGCCAGATGCCATGTATGTGAAGCTGATCTCGTCAGATGGCCACGAGTTCATTGTGAAACGAGAACATGCCTTGACATCTGGGACTATCAAAGCCATGTTAAGCGGGCCAGGTGAGAATTCAGACACTGACATTGTTAAAAAGGAGCAAATTTAACTTTTTAACTTGAATGATTTGTAATCTAATGTTATCATACATACATACATTCATTGGTCATGCTCTCCAGTAATTTTGTTGCACTTTGAAGGTCATGCCAGGTTTTTTTTTACAGTGGTAGCTTGTTTCTGCCAATCTGCTTCAAAAAAAACGAAACTAAAAAAAATTTTGTGTGTGAATTTTGAGGTGTTTTCTTAGTGTTTTGAGTTAGTCTCTGACCAATGCTAACTTGTAGCGCAGCCCCAATTGGATTGCTGTCCACTTTAATCCAGTGTGAGTAGTTATTTGGAATTTGGAACCAAATGTATTTAAACACTGAAGAACATAACGTTTGTTTTGCTGCTGTTTTTACTGGAGGCTATTTTTAAAAAAAAAATCTTTTTGCAATTAAAAAAAACCCCCACATATAGAAATCCCATTGTAGTACCTCAACCACATGATCATCATGTGAACTATTATTTGACTAATTTTGTTAGAGGGTGTGTGAGGTTCTGTAAAATATGTGCATAGTGGTGCTTGTAGAAGATGGTGTTATTGCTTTCAGTCAGGTTAATTCTGTTTCTCCAGTTGATGGCACTGTGCTCCCCCTTTGTTAGCAATACTATTAATAGGATTTCATTGGTGCAAATGCCATTATTCATTGCCTCATTTATCCCTGATCAAAAATATCTTTGTAGGTGCATATAATTACAATTAATTGGACAGTTTAATGCTTTTTTTTTTTAAATTAATGATTGTTATCAATATCCATTATATGGTCTGTTTTCCAATTAACTTGTAAATATTTTTGCCCGACTTTACTTGATTACCTATCCTGCTCTGATCATCATGCAGAATTCTGTTTATTGGCTCCATCTAGGGGTGGGCAATATAAACGATATATGATAGAAACGATATAAATTTGGCCAACGATAGAGATTTTGACTATACCGCTCTACCGCGATAGTGCATGTTGATGATGTCAACATGCGCCTCTTTTGGTCAAAAGCATTGCAGCAGCTACAACCATTATCATCTGCAAATTATGCCGGGCGACAGTAATCGCAAAGAGATGAAGCACTTTTGAAATATGGGGAAAGCCAAAAACTGAGCTTCCACCACTTCCATACCATTGATTCATTAATGTTGAATTCTCTGGCAGCTGTTTTATTCCCATGTTGTTGCAGTGTATTAATAACTAACCTCGTATTGTGGATGAATTATCTGAGTTGTTCTCCTGACTGAAGTTTGGCCCGTGTATAGCATCCTGCCTTGCGATTGCATGTGTCCCTAACCACCAGAATCCCTCACGTTAACTTTCATCGAGTGGAAAAAAGTTGGTGTTCATCCTCCAGTTTCACTGTGCTAATGTTATGCTAACATAGCTGTGTCGCTAGCGATCACGTAGCACAACATTATATACCATTATATTATAACATTATATTCAAAAATCTCTCAGTCAGAACATGTTTAGGTGGAAACTAGTGAGCTAACTTCCTGCTAACTTCTAGCTCTGTTAAATTTAAATAAATTCTGTTTTCATTGATGCCTGCATGTTAAACTTAATTGTTACACCTGGTAAAGCAGCAACGCTGATCATTTTATTGAAGATGAATGAATTTTGACAGTTTTTAACTCTCAGTGTTCGTTTGACTTTTGGACCTGAAGCGGACAGAGATTTGGACCCAGATAATCCGCGAGGCTCCTGACTACAGCAGACGTAATGCTCTGACAGTCCATCAAGCAGTGCGGCTTCGTAGCTTACCAAAGTTGTACTAAAGCATTTTTTGACAGATTTCTGCACGTTGTGTATTACATAAAATCGGTTCGAGGTCAGTAAACGCAACCAGAATTCATACATAAGGCGCACTCTCGATTTTTGAGAAAATTAAAGGATTTTTAGGGTGGAAAATACGTTATACAGAAAAAAAAGAATATATCGCAATATATATCGTTACCGCACATGCTTCAAATTATACTGCGATATGGATTTTAGGTCATATCGCCCAGCCCTATTCCCTACCTCCTGATTTAAGAAATATCTCTTCCTTCTCTCTCTTTAAGTCCCAACTCAAAACTCACTTGTTCAAAATAGCTTAACCCACATAACCTCTCCACTCTGCTATTTTAAATTTATTTATGTCTTGTGCTTTTATGATTGTGTAAACTGCTTGCTTTTATGTTGCTTTTTATTCTACTGTGTACAGTGACCTTGAGTGTTTTAAAAGGCGCTTTCAAATAAAATGTATTATTATTATTATTATTATTACTTGGGCCAGTACACTGGAAAGCTTTCAGAATACTTTTTTGGTTAATAAGGTGTTTTTAGGTGTTATGCTCAGTGCAAGACTTAAATTTATGTTGAAGCTCTTTACTTGACACTGTAGGCTGATGTGCACCTTAACAGAAAAGTAACTACAGTGGCATAGACATGAACCACTGTGATAGGGCTGTTTGGTAGCAGTATCTGGTGTAAACACATTAGCAGGATAATACCTCAGTAATTGTATCTAGCTTGTTCATTATGCTATTCCAGTAGCATCAGTGCAAAGACATGCTGTTTTTCTTTTTTTCCTAAGTCTAGCAATATGTTTATAGATTCAGTTGGCTCCGATATCGTTTCTCCTTTCACAGTTTCTGTAAAAGTAACTGTTTAGTTCCAGATTCATCAAATCCATGACCAATATTAAGAGTTTTGCTCACGATGGCAGAGCAATGGCAGAAATTCAACACAGCCCTATAAATTAAGCTTACATCATTGAGGAAATCCCTGTATATGTTCTTTTAATGTATGAACATGATATTGTCTATCTGCAGGACAATTTGCTGAGAATGAAACCAACGAAGTGAATTTCAGAGAGATTCCATCTCATGTCCTCTCCAAGGTCTGCATGTATTTCACCTACAAGGTCCGTTACACCAACAGCTCCACAGAAATACCCGAATTCCCCATCGCGCCGGAGATCGCACTGGAACTACTCATGGCTGCTAACTTTTTGGATTGCTAAAGTTGCAAAGATAATGGAAAAAAAGCTTAAAACATTTTTAGTTGTTTTTTTTCTTCTTTTTTTTGAGTATTTAACTTGTTTTGCTATTCACTTCATATGAAAAATAATCCTTTTTCTGTGGTTTGCTGTTGTTTCATTAGTATTAAAAGATGACATTTTAACATGTTAAATGGATATAGCAGAATGTGACAAATGTGCCCCCCCAGAAATCTCTCCTCACCACACCATCTTAATAAAGACGTATTTGGTGAGCACTTTGTTTCCAGTCTTTGGTACCTTGTGCCTCATGAAATGAAGTACCATCTCCACAATGAACATGCTTCCTATTTTTATTTTCTTTTGAAGTTTAAAAAAAAGATATTTGAGATAAAGGCAACAGTGGGGATGTTGTATACACTAAAATAGATAATTCAGTGTTTTGTTTTGCTTTTTCACATCAGTAGTTGGAGATCTACTAAAAGGGTTTACTCTTTATACGGATCAGATAAGGATGTTTGGAAAATGAATGAACCTCAGATGTCTGTAATTTAATTAGCATGGCAATGCTGAAATAAAAATGTGTATTGAATCTGAAAATACTGCTTTTTTTTTTTTTTTTTTTTTTTTTTTTTTTTACACTATCGTAGGAGAACTGCAGTAACTGCTGTGGTTTAAACACTCTTAACATACTTATCAAATAACTGAAAGGACTCACTGTGTGCTCGTACTGCTCCAGCGTGACACTGAGTCATCAAGAAGTGAATTTATGACTCTAGGATAAAACAATTGGTACAGACTCCTTAAAGTCCCATAAAGTGGTATGACATAAGGGCTTTGCGTTGCATGTTATAGAAGAAATTTCCGTGTTCATAAAAAAGTCAGTGATCACTTAAACTACATAAAAATGTAAAGCTGATAGATGTGATCTTATTATTCTGAATAAACATTGCCTTGCACATTCAAGTTTCAGAAATTTACGTTGCCTGTGTCCATACATTTGACTGGTGCCTATATGGAGTGCTTACCAGCCATGCCATGTGATACACCCAAGTATTAATTCCCATGGTGAGGCGAGAGCTTATATCACATCTGATGCAACTCTGGCTACCAAGAGACATTTTCTCTGTAGGAAACATTAGGAGGTTAGATCAAATTGCAGTTCAAGTGGATGAAATGTTCAAAAATTTTGCTTACACAGATAAATGAATATGCTTCCTGTGCTTAAGCCACTGACACCTAAAAAAAATGACAGTAAGATAACATAACGAGCTAAAGCAGCTCAAATAATAATAATCATCATCAGGAAAACGAAAAATGTAATTAAATACTCTGATGATCACAGGAGGTCTGTTCTTTGAAGCATTTTGTCATGATGAGTCATTACTCTCACACTTAGAGGTTGTAGAAACCAATGTTATTCTCATTTTTAGGCACGGTTACTCCACCCGAGCGTCTGATCATGTTATACCTCAAAGGTAATAAGTTTCTGTCTTTTAATAACTAAAATACATCCTTTAGCAAAGGTCACTGGAGGTGCCCGAAGTCCCCCATATTTAAAGAATATTTAAAAATATTATGTTGTCTTTATCGCTGGTGAAATGCTGTGATAAATCTGCTAAATGTTACGGACATCTTGGCGTTGACGGTGGCGCGCACACACACACACACACACTTTCGTGTGGATTTGTTTTCTGCTGTCAAAACAACTTAAATCACGTGACCGCCTGACGTACGTTTCTACACTCTGCGCTGAGGCAGGAGGAGGGGGGGGTTTCCATCATGGCGTCGATGCAGGTAAGAACACAATTGACAGCGATCGCTTATTTTGTGATTTTTACCGGACCTCCCGACTATTTTTTTCCTGGCACTTTATCGACCACTTCATTTACCTACGCGTATTTGCCCAAAGTGGTGGTGACGTTACTGTAAAATCGATGACATTTATCCTCAACTGTTCAGGTTTAGCGGCTGCTCTTTGCTAGCAATACAACTAGCCCATCATCATCATCCACAGCAAGTCAAGGCTAGTAGAAGCTAGCTTCCTGGAACTGTATGTCGATGACTTGGCCCGTGTGTAGGTTCTTCTCAGAAAGGCGTGATAATTGAAGGATCTGAGGTGGAAAAATTTCCGATGTTTCCCGTAAATGTTGGCGGTTAAGTGGCCGGGCTCTCACCACAGTGAGCTAAGCAGACGGTGCGCAGATCGAACAGTTGCAGTTTCCTCCTGAACAGCTGAACAGGTGCATCACTTTCACAGAAACTGCGTTGTTCAGTTGACTGGCTGTTAACGTCTAAATAAATCAAACCCGTAAAGCAAATTTCATACATTTTTTTTAAACACTTATTCTTTGAAATCGTTTTGTTTGGGTCACGTTTAACTACTAATAAACATAATAAACGGTAACCCCTCATTGGAATATCATTGATGTATCAGTGTTTTTCCGGGTATGGGCCTCTTAATAAAATTGATGAACACATGTGCTAAATTTCTCAGCCACTACTCTGTTTGATTTTACTTGACTTGATCCAGTATTTCAACTTTTTATTTATTTATTTTTGGGGGGTATAAACCCAATCATGTTTTCTCCCACAGAAAAGGCTACAAAAGGAATTATTAGCCTTGCAAAACGATCCACCCCCAGGAATGACGCTCAATGAAAAAAGTGTACAGAACACCATTACACAGTAAGTCTTTCTCTCTCTCTCTCTCTCTCTCTCTCTCTCTCTTTTTTTTTTTTTTATTTCTTGTGACTCATTTGTTTCAGAGTGGCAGCACTTCTGGGTTTTTATCACCGATATGCCTATCGTGTTTGCTCAAATACCATGTGGCTTTGTGAAATGCCAGGTTTCATCCCTGTAAACGGGTAGCGTGGCAAGCATGCCGCATGCCATACAGGTAGCTGCGGCTGGAGGTAAGACACCACAGCCTCAGCAGTGTGTAGTGGTGAGGAATTGGGGTCATTCCAGCAACTGGCAGCCACAGGCCCTTCGTAGAGTGTCTCTAATGCACAGTGTCACTATTCATCCTTATAAAATATTTAATGGCTGGCATGCAGGAGTTGGGCTAGAAACAGAGGTTGCTTGGCTGACCTTTCTGTCTGGTTGTTGTGATGTATCCCCTTAAACCCCATGACTACTGTTGCTATTTCATATGGTTTCTGATAAGCAGGAAATATGACTTGAATTGTAGTCTTTAAATGGATTTGAGACTAGTTTCTAAGCTGAAGCATGGACTTGTTAAGTTACTAACTTTTCGAGTTGTGTGGCATGGTTTCTGGCCTCCAATGCCATCTGAAAGAGAGGGTGCACATTGGAGTGTTTGTCACTGGTCAGTTATGGTGGCATCTTCCTCATTAGATAACAGTCACCTGGTCTAACAAATGCCTTGCATGACTGCCAAGTCTCCTAACCAGTCCTGCTGGCTTGTGATCCTTGTATATAATTTCTTTGACAAGGCATGTGTAGGTGTGTCTTTTTCTTTTTCTTTTTTTTCTTTTTTAAACGCTCTGCTCTGATGTCACAAGGTGTCTTTATGCTACTTTCTGTTGTCACGATTGACTGTGGTCATGAAATGTCTTTATTATCCTGACTGGAGTATGACATACTCTTGTTCTGCTTGGCATAGAAGCACACAAGCTGGTATGTTACCGCAATAAAGGGTCAGTGTGTTTTCAGCTTTGCACCTTTTGTTTATATAGTACACTTTGTACTGTAACGAGCAACACTGAGAGTCAGTGGTTTTGTTTTGTTTTTTTAAGTGTATTGTGTGCTGGTGCTATATTGGTTAGCTTGATGGTGTAATGAGTCACTTAATGTAAACAGGGAAACTGCTGCTTAAAGGCACTGTTGGGCCTCTCAGGTGTACTCATTTGTCCTTGTCCCTACACTTTCACTAAATGTCTCAGTGTTATTTTTGTTGACTGGATCATATAATCACCAGGCTATAGGGAATTTGAGCACATTGAGCGTGATGTCCTTGAAGTCCCTGACTGTTTTCGGCATGAGTTGGTAGCACAATCAGGCCTCGCTCTGAACTTCTTGAAGGAAAAGTGGAGCTTCGTTTAGACACTGTGACTGACCCTTTCCAAGGGCAACGTTTTAAGGAGAACAGACTTTATATGTAGGTTTAAATGATCATGTGTGCCAGTCTAGATTTGAATGAGGCATGAGGCTATAAACCTGGATAACAGCCACAAGACTCTCTGGTGTCTTGTCTGCACTGCTTGCATGGGAAAAAAATAGGGCAGAGATTGTGATGCTTTTTTCTTCTAAGGATTCTACTATGAGCCCCACAACTGTTCTGCACTCAATTTGTTTTTGCCACCAGTGAAGCTACATTCAGCAGTCTTGAGGTGTGTGTGTGTGTGTGTGTGTGTGTGTGTAAAGAGTGTGCGGTGCAGGTAGGCTTTCTTTCATCCCAGAGGCACAAGGCTCTGTATTTGCAATCATCTGAGCAGGATTGAATTGCTAGCAGCTCAGTCAGCAGAGTTCTGTAGCCTGGCCACCGAAGCGAAAATAGATTTTGTCCAGTAGATCAATAGAATATCACATTATTACTAAAGCACTGTCATAACCCAGATGAATATTGAATGTCACTGAAATGAGTCAGACTGAAAGCTTTTGATTACACACACTTACTGGAGAACCGGCAGCTCACATTGTGTATGATTTATTATTTTTTTTTAATGATAATTACATGTGGTTCTGTACTTGTCTCTAGCTAATCTGCTGCCAAATTATAAAACGGCACATTATTAACAGAAATAATGTCGAAGCTGTCATTGTTTCCCACCTACTCCAGAATTGTAAGATTGAACACAGAGCACATTATCACTCATAAACCAAATTTTGCTTTTATAGAAATGCCATTTTCTCCCAAAGCACTGAAGGTTTATGTTCACTGTCAAGTACACTATGTATGAGGAAAAAGGAAAAAGCCTGAGTAGTTTATCCTGTCAAAAATTTGCAAGATCTTTACTCCAACCCCCCAAAACCACAAATCAACTGATTCTTGCAATTTGGATTTACACACAGGGTGTGTGAGGGTCGCAAAAGTAATTGGTGCACCTCATTCAAACTGTGCTGTTTTTATCTGTATGGGCCCAGGGTCCCTTAAAGGCGCAGGTTCTTCTGCTAATATGGTGAATCGAGGGTAAATTTGCTCATTTCCTCCATGCAAATTGTGGGCAACCTCGCAGGGCTTTGTGGTTCCTTGTGGTTTCCTCTTTCCTCTGATTTGTGTAAATCTCTAAAAATGTGTTTTGTTTTTTCGTGCAAGTTAATGAAATTTTAAGTTTTACGTTATTGTAAGTTGTAATTTAAGAGAGTTAATGTTGAAATTTAATGACATGGGATCTCCCTCCACCAACTCCATAAATTTAAAAGAAAATGGCCTTTTTTCATATTTACATCACTCTGATTTGTAGTCAGAGACTACTAGACCCTGATTATCTCAAGGTGATCTGTGTTATTTTATGTAATTTTTTTTTTGTTTGACATACTTTAATATTGTGCTTTTTATTTTTTAGGTGGATTGTAGATATGGAGGGAGCACCTGGCACACTGTATGAAGGAGAGAAATTTCAGCTGCTTTTCAAATTTAGTAGTCGATATCCTTTTGATTCACCTCAGGTAAGCTCAGCTGTCATTATTGTTTGTGCGTAGGTGTGTGGGTAAATGTTAAACATTTTAAAGCACTTTGTCTGAAGCTATCTATAAGTTCACTTTATTAACCATCTTGTCTTATGGATCTGTTTTGTTTGCACTGTGGGTGCAGGAGATGCAGATGAACAAAGGATACCGTTTGCTACTCTGATCTAATGTCCCACATCCATTCCTAGCTTGATATCAAAGATTGATATTCCTGAGTTCATGGTCCACAGTGGTGTTCCGATTGAAATAAACTGAAGAGCTGTAGAAACAGTCTTTTATATTCATCGGCTAGATACCTGCTGTAATCTCATGAAACATCTTGGCTCTATGGTCATTAGTGCAATGAATCTTGGCTTGGAATCACTGAGAGACAGCAGTGCAGAAGTCTCACTGAAGCCATGTTTGATGGGATTAGTTTGACTCAACAGTCTTGTTTCACTGATTAGGAGCCTGCCCGTCTAAAAATAGGTAGAGAAAATTAGATAAATTGAGCTACTTAGCTGTTACCCTCTCAAATAGGAAGGACACACTATCAGATTTATCCACTGTTGAAGTCCTCTCCTGGGGCCTCGGAGGAACTTCTCTTTCACCTTATATCCTATTATTGTCGTGGAAAAGAAAATAAAGTCTGATCAAAATCACTTGACAATTTTTGCATAACAGCTTCAGTTTCTGTTGAGCCTTTTCACAGCTACATGCGCACAGGAGAAACTCCAGATTTCCTACCAGAACTTTAACCCTGTGCAGCATCTTCTAAAACAAAGATGTCAAATTTTAAATAGTGTTGTGTAATCTTACAGTTTAGATTGTTACAATTGTATAAGGGCTTTTTATTTTTTCATTTACTCATTTTTTGACATGTTTTAGCCATCCAAGCTCTGCACATCACTCCACCAGTCATTTGAACATTCTGTGTCATTCACATGGGGAAAATATAAGCTTTGCAATTAAAACTAATCATCATTAGATTGAAATGTGGAATCAAAGAGTATTCTCTAGAATTTTTTATTTTATTTTTAATGCTTACAAAATTTTTAAGATTAGAATCAGTCTCCAATAATAACTTCAGCTTTAAATAAGACAGAACTGGAAAACTTTGGGCTCGACCTAAAATGTCACATCTGTTTTTTGGCCTTCAGACTTTGCTTTCATCAAAGAACCGTTGCAGACATCGTTGTTTCAAATTTGTTGAGGTAATCTAATGGGTATGGTTGAGATCTGGTGACTGCAGTAACGTCTCCATTAAAGACAGACCCCGAGCTGACCAGTTCTATAAAGAGTTCTTGTGTACTTCGGAGCTGTTCTTTAGATCACTGTCCTGCGTGCGGTCCAGTCATGCCGCTTCCAGCAGATTACAGCATGGCATTTCCAAATAGAGGGCTCACCCTTCTTTATTCGACATCTCGTTTAATCTTATATAAATCTTTTCCTTTACCCACTACAAAACGAACCATCTCAATTTTTGTTGGAAACACTTTAAAGGTGGAATTGTTAGATCTTACCACCATTTTCCAGCCTTTCTCAGTCAAATGCATGCAGCGTTTAGCAGTCTTGGCTTTCTTTTATTGGTTAGTCTCAGATTTGGCCTTTTCCATTGAAGCTCTGCCTAGTGTCATTAAAATCACCTCTTCACTGTCACATTGAGATGGGTATTGTGTTCACTGGAGCTGCATACCTTTTTTTTTTTTTTCTGTTCTGGTTAGAGACACTTTGCTGACAGAATGGTACACACACTAGTATGAAATTTCCTCTGTGTGTTTTTTCCTCATTGAACTTGAACCCACAAAGGCTGATGTTCCAGACACTGAACTGTCAAAAGTTGCTGCTTCTTCACAGAAATGTTCAGTTGTGGTAAAAATGATTGAGAGTTTAATAAAAAGCTTTCAATTTTTATTTTTTGTTTTGTTTTTTGGGGTGATTCCGATTTCTGAGCAGTTGTGCACATGCAAATTAGAGGCCCACCTTATGAAACAAAACAGAGGCTACTTCTGTTATTCTTTTTCTAAAGTTAGAAATATTGAAACTTGTGGTGAGCACAGATTCAGCACTAGAACAAGGCACAGCATGGACCCGAGACTAGATATCTTTGTGAAATAGAAGATTTAGGTTACCTACAGACGCTGTTGGCTTGGTGTGATTTGGAGGTTTGAGTAAATATTTTAAGAGATTTTTTTATTTTATTTTTCTTTGTCTTGATCTTTAGACTATAAAGCTAGCTGTGCTTTCTATTCATATCAGTCACCCCCCCCCTCATGATGTGGAGCCTGCACTCTCCCGTGAGGCCCGGTCTGGTGCCAGACTGACTCAACCCTTCATTACCCTTTTTACCCGCTCCCCCTTCTCTCTGCTTTAGCACTTCTGACTCTAGCTTTTTGCTTCTCACACTTCCCATATCTTCCTGCTTGGCCCTCACTCTTGTGCCTTTTTCAAAGTCAAATGTAGCCCAGTGCTTTTTATAGAACGTGTCTACTTTTTTATAAAACATGCTGTATCTCCTCTCTAGCTCTCCCTACGCTGTTCGCTTTTCCTCTCTCTCTCACCGTGTCCCGGCCCCTCTGTCCTAATCCGAGAGCCTCATATCCCTGTAGCGCAGTGGTGTCAATCATAAGGCCCGGGGGCCAGAATCAGCCCGACAAAGCCTTCAGTCCGACCAACTGGACAGTTTAGTAAGATGTGAAAGAAGGCATAAGTTTTGGACTAACTGTGTTTACACAGTCCTACAGCTTTTTAGTCTTACAGCTTTTCCTACTGATAAGACTTCCCCTGTGCTCTATTATCCAAGTAAGGAAATCCCAGAAAGCTCATGCTGTTTATCTGGACATTGTGTTTTCAGTGGGGGAAACATCTCATTACTTTTTAAGAAGTCACTTGGATAAGTGAAAAAAACGTTTCTCCCACTGAAAACTGGACATCCAGATGAACAGAATCTGCTTTGTGGACTTAAACGACAAGGTTTTGGTTTTTCTTCCATTAAAATATCTGAGATTAAATCCATAATTAAGCATCTTTACATCGACAGAAGTCAAATCGGTGTATTTATATAGCACATTTTAAACAACGTCTGTTGACCAAAGTGCTGTACAAGGTATACAAAATATCCACTATGTAAAACGGTCACTAAAATCAACAATAAAGAAAGGGAGAGCTTCACTGGTCCAGCTCGCTACATGTGGCCCACAAAGTAAAATGAGTTTGCTATCCCTGCAGTAGTGGGTTAACCTGCAGCAAGTCTAATTATTTTGCTGTCATTAATTGATGGGAATGAATGTTTTAGCTTTCTCCAAAGTTCATCCCCGAGCTGGCTCTTTGACCACACACGTAACCCCCAACCACCCCAAAGTTGTTTCTTATGCGTCTTCTTTCTTTAGGATCTTAAAGCTCGCCAGCCTCGTGGGATTTTCATTTGTACATATTCAGTTGTGTTGATGTGGTCTGCTTTGCTTTCATTGTGCAGGTAATGTTCACAGGAGAGAATATACCTGTCCACCCGCATGTGTATAGCAACGGTCACATCTGTCTATCTATCCTAACGGAAGACTGGTCGCCAGCGCTCTCGGTGCAATCAGTTTGTCTTAGCATTATCAGCATGTTGTCAAGCTGCAAAGAAAAGGTAAGTGTGCGACACCCGGTGTGGGCGGTAGCGGTTTGTGGGCACGTGTTAAATGTTAAATCTAATTGCTGCTTTTTGTTTTCTGCAGAGACGACCGCCCGATAACTCATTTTATGTAAGAACGTGTAACAAAAACCCAAAGAAAACAAAATGGTGGTATCACGGTGAGTTTAAAAAAAGAAAAAGGTCTTATTTGTTTTCAGCACTTCCTGAACTTGAAACTTTTTTTTGTCCGTTTCCTGTTGTAATTCTAATCTTCATGCTGTTTTGTTTGCCTTCACAGATGATACATGCTAATGTACAAACTTTGTATTAATGGTAGAAGAGAGAAGTCCTACTGACCTACGTAAAGCACTTTTTAATCATTCAGTCTTTGAACTCTGACCTTTGACTGGAACAATGGACACCATGCGCTGGAGGCTCTTGGCTGCATGTTTTAGTCTGTTGTAAAATAGAAAATAACGGAACGTTTAGCTGCACCCAAGATGGAACTTCTTCCTTTTTTGTGTGTGTTTTTGTTTTGTTTTTGTTTTTTATCCGTTTTTTGGGGGGAGGGCAAAAAGGTCACAATGCAGCGAGCAAGTAAGGCAGACTTGTACTGATACTTATAATTCCTCTTTTAAGATTATTATTGTTACTTTTTTTGTTTGTGTGTGGCTGCATTTTAAGGTCCTTGTGTTGTGCAATAATAACCGGTGGATGCATGCTGGGGCCTACAAAGAGAGATCTAAATCTAACAGTCTTCTGGAAGGGATTTGACCATCAAAACCCCAAGAAAATGCTTCATCTGTTTTTATTATTATTAGTAGTAGTACTACATGCACTGTGATGGTATCTAGTTTAAAAAGGCACTATTACGTTATTCCCAACTTGCAGGTGTACTGTAAGCAGTCCTCGATGCTTATCAGGTTCAAGGGTTTAAGTTTTTTAACCACTGTATCGACAGCACACGCGCTCTTCATCTTCCAACTCTTAAGACCTGGTTGCAGTTCTTCCTGCCATCGGACTGAAATTTGGTACACACGGGAATAGCACAGGCGTGACGGTAGATCCAGGAGTCATCCAGTGACCTCGGCGTTTGTCTCCTCATAAAGTTGGGCTGAACTTTTCTGGTCCAGCCTTTTAAGACGTGCATCAGCCTCTCTTCCATTCAAAGAATGTCATCGCATGATCCATTTGTATTTGTATGATACATATTTTTATTATTATTTCATGCTTTAATCTTCTGAAATGTTTGAATTTTTTTTTTTTTTTGGCATTTTGTTTTCCCAACTAGTTGATACTTTGAAAAGGGGGTGCTTTTGACGGGTCAGTATGTTTTTGAATTTATTTTTTTTTTTGTTATTTAAATCTTCATTTTTATCTCTAGAATGACAAAGTCTTTCTAGAATATATGAAGACAATACGTTTTTTTTTTTCCTTCTCTCTCTCTCTCTTCCCCCTGGTCAGAGTTTTGGCTCAGGTACTTTTTCAATAAAGAGATCACCTCTAAAAAGACACCTATCAGAGATTTTGAATTTAACTATATTTTCACCAAAAGAGACTGTTATGTTGTAAACTTGTAACATGTCTGAAACTATTCTGTACATACATGCGTCTTTAAATTGTTAGATGATGTGCAAGAACCTGGCAAAGGATGCATTAACTTTATAGCAGAATGATGATAGGAGTGCTTTATTTCATTGGAACTTTGCATCTTTTGCCAATTAGGTTGTGTACGGTCAGCAACAAACATGTAAAGCTGGTTTTGGAAAAAAGGAAAAAAAAAAAAAAGGTAGTTTTACAGTAGGGGTGCATGCAGTTTCAAACCCTACTTTTTCTTATTGGCATCTAACATTGTGGCAACTTTTAGTCGTTCCATAACTGAGGTCACGGTTTATAGGATGGATGCTAACAGTGCTCGCCTCCAGAGGCTGTGCTCATTTCAAAGTGTAATCACTCCATTCCTAAAGACATGTTTATCGCCATCCAGTCAGAGATACTTGAATTTTTTCCATCTTGAGTTGTTTGTATCTACTACTTTTTTTTTTCTTTTCTTTATTTCTTTTTTTTCCCTTTTCCAGGGTCTAGCTGAGTTTCTTGAATGAACATGCGTGAATGTGATGATGCTCTATTCTGTAGAGGAGATTACCACAGCACACGGCTATCTGAAGATTTAAAAACAAAAAACTATATTGATAATTTAAGGACATCTATTTAACCAATATTTTTTTTTTTTTTATTAGTTTCATTGTATAAGGTCGTATCTGCTATCACTGCTTCGAGAATAAGACTGACTGAAACACTGATTGTGTAAATGTAGTCACAGCAGCATCAGTGCACAGAGACGCCTAATGGATCAATAAAGGCTTTTTTTTTTTTTTTTTTTTTTTTTTTAAACATGCTTGTGGTTATGTTAAAGGGTTTGGCTGTTCTTTTTTTGTTTTGTTTTTTCCCCCTTAGGTTACTTTTTTTTTAATGTGGTTTGAACTCTTAGCTTGCAAGTTGTTGTGAGTGGTCAACACTAATAAGGGTGTGTTATTTATATTTGAAATTTTGTTCTGGGATGTGCAAGCTCCATGTAATAGGTGCCTGTTCATTTTCATAATCGATAATAAAAACAAAGATTCACTTTTATTCAACCTCAGTCTGAACAGTATGGGTTTTTTTTCTTCTCCTTTTTAAATAGCTTGCAAAAGACTGAGTAGTTCTGCTCTGAAGGCAGAAGGATGATGACCAAATTGAGAAAGAAGATAAATGTGTGACAGTGACACATTACATAAACTGCATATTTCAGAAGCATGTAATTCCATCTGTCTGTAAAAAGTGAATGGCACAGATCTCAGGCGTGCCTGTGAAATTGCACTAGGTTTGTGAAACATGCGCAAAGATAAAGATGTAGTGTGGCAGGAAAACTGATGATCTGACGCTTTTGAAAGCAATGGAGCTTTCATTTGAAGCTTGTGTTTTGTGTTTTGTTTTTTGTTTTTTAACTGGTCCGTTATGGTGTGAGAAATTATTTCAGCCAAAAACAAAGGGGGAAAGGGTAATTTCAGATTGTACAATAGATATACATGCGTTTGGCCAAGTAAAATTACAATCTGTTATCAAGTTACTTCACTTATTTTGCTTGAATTATGTTTTTTATACTGCTCTATTTGTTGTTGGATATTTTTCTGTCTACAATAACACAGGGAGAAGTGGTTTAGTGACGCCCTCTATTGGAGACGCTTTAGCTGTCAAATCTGGGGATTAGCAGTTCGTGATATTTTCCCTTTATGGTTATCTATTCCTTGTTAAATATAAAGTGTATGTAGGTTACCCACCCACCCCTAGCCATCTTTTCTTTTTCTTTTTTTTAAATTTCTCATCTTAGTACAATACCACTGCCCCAGCGTGGACTTTTCCAAATAAAGCTTGATGCAGAATTCTGACTAGATTGTTTGTGAGACACTCATAGTGTTTGTTTCAATTAATTAATCAAATAGAGAAAATTCCCAATGGATGGTTGGGGAAATATTCCAAATAAAACTATATTTTATAGCATTAGCACAAAACCTTAAGTTTCACTGAAACACGGACCTGTAAAATGCAAAACTTACGAATAAGACTAAAAATCCATTTGGTGATACAAATGTGCACAAAACAACTTTGGGAATATTAATTTTGTTTCTGAATCAAAAGTTACACTGTGGGATCCGAGGAAGCGCACCAGGACTGAACCATCCTTACCGCGGCGGGGGTGGCTTCATTCAAAATTCACCTCAAACTCCACTCATAGTACGTTAGCGATATGCGATATGCAGCCACAACAAGGTTAGCTAAACACAAGCTTTATGCGTGAAATATTACATGGATACGCCATGTTGAGTCCAGTGACACGTATTTTCATTTCTTTTTTTACCCAGACAAATAAGGTGGTCGGTTCCTCTTCCATCCAGTTCTCTTTAGTGTTTGCCAATGTTGGAGGTGTAACTGGGGTCTGGCCCTGGATAAAGGTAAAAAAATGTCCTGAAATATTTTTCCCATAGTTGTCGGATACTCTGTGGATTATTTGCCACGTTGTCGCCAACTCGTATATGATATTAGGGTTGACTGAAAATTCCCAGAATTTCGAGAAGGATGGGGCGGTTTGGAGATGCTAGCAAGAAGGGTGCTCGGCCGATCAGCCATGATGAGCTTTAACCGGCTAAAGTATCGCAACTGGGGGTGGCTAGATAGGATTTATTCATCTGGGGAAACCATAAAGGCATATTCATGACAGCATGCATGCTTGCCTATTCTGTCTGCGTGTTTTTAGGAGCTGACATTGGGAAGAAACGGCGTATATCTTGTTGGCAACGTTAGCTTCCTGCTAAGCTGGACACAGTAATAAATGTTCAGGGGTTGCAGACAGCACTGAAGCTCTGCCAGTCAACCCCAACGTAACACAACCCCCATGTTCAACTTGCAGTGAAAGACAGCCGTGCAAACAGGCAGCTGTTTGCCGCTGTATTTGTGCGTGTTGCTGTGAGAGCGTAAAAAGAAAAGCAAGAGGGACTATCACCACAAGTACCCCACGGGCAGGCATGATGCACCTACGAATTAAACAGGAATAACTTCATGACATGCAATGAATAAAAGTCATATTACAGTAAGAGATACATCAGTTGTGGTGCATTTAAACCTTATTAGCTATTTTCTGACCGTGCAAACTTGGCTGATGTTTACACCAGTTCAAACATGGTCCCTAAACAATACAGAGAAGTGACACCTGCAAAATCAGATATGCAATATTTAAAAACCTGAATGTGCCATGTTCAAAGCTAGCATTTCATGCAGTGTCCAAGGGATGACACTGAATTTCTCCAAAACTCCAGGGGTTCAGCTCAGCTTTGACCTTTTGTTTTGACCTCTGTGGGGATGCTCAAAGTATTTCCTTCATTTCCGATCACTGTCTGCCACTTATTTGTGTGACTCAAAAGTGGGAGCCATTTTGGAGCAATTGTTTTTTATCTTATAGACTTTTTTTATCACCTTAATCATGATTTTGTTTTAGACAAAAACACACAGTAGCATATATGCTTATGTTACATAAATTACACAGTCACAGCCTGTGTACTGTGTCTAACTGCATTCTGCTAAATATTGCATGCATATTTTAAGAGATAAATAAATACTACAATTCATTCTGCTGTTTGATATTTGTTGACCCTTATTTGTTTGATAATGGGCTGTGTCCCTCAAAATGTGGTTTAATATAGATTGCATTGTTCAGGCTACAACCAGCGGATTCCTCCTTTTTGCCAGGGAGTTTTTTCAGCCGTAACATGAGCAAAGCTCCTTCAAATAAAGGTTCATTGTCTGGGTGTATTAGCTGCCAGTGGATCAGAATGTGAGATAGGCCTAGGGCTGTTCAGTTTGAAGTCTGTTCTCCAGGCTTAGCCCAGAGAAATCTGTCAAATGACATTTAGCTTTAAACTGTGCAAGTGCATTTGTGCTCAGATTCACAGATGCTTAATGCAGTATTGTGTACTGCTAGTTAATGAATATTGATTTTCTTCTATTTTTAAACTACTCAGTAGTATTTTTAAACTACTCAGTAGTTATTACAGTGTAGTAAGTGTATTTCTAACAAAAGCTTTCAAATTTGTTCTGCTTTCAGGAATAGAGCATGGCTCAAGTGAAAGTACAGACCTCAGCGCCCCTGGCTGGTCCTGGCCTCTCCCCTGGAGTCCCTCCAACGGCCATGGCCAGTCAAGGATCCCTGGGTCTGCAGCCCTCCGTCAATGGCACAGGCCCGGCCCCCACACCCGCCTGCCCTGCTCCTGCAGTCGGATATGGGGACGCCCCTGTGTCTGTCACACCGCCAGGTAGAATTTCCCCCAAGTTTGTCTTTAGGGGAAATTAGTTATTATTTTGCATCATGTGTGGAGTTGCTACTTATCTATGAAAACTAAAAACTGTTACAGTAGGTTAACAATTTTGCAAATAAAATCCCATCACCCACGGCAGTGGTTGGTATTTAACTACTTATCTGTAAAATTGTGTTATTAAATTTCTGCTTATTCAAAAAATAGAGTGTTGAAGGGCTAAAATATTTGATTCCTGGTTTCACTCTTGCAACAGGGGGCAATGTGATTTAAAAAAAACTACACATACGCACACAAACAAAAACACTGACTATTGGCTTTCCATGGCCAGTACATGCTCAGCGATCAATAGTTTCTGCGATTTCCAACAAATGATGGACTACATTTCATTAGTGTGTTTTCATTTTGGGGGATGATTCAGTGAGTTATTCTGTGAAAATTACATAACCTCAGTCATAATATATTATGACTCTATAATACTGATATAGATTTGAGACCTTAACAATGATTCATACAGACAACTGCGTGCATGATGAAGGTTATAGTTGTACCCAAGTGTACAATACAATGTGTGTGTTTGCATAGTTATTCTATAATAAAAAATTGACTTTAGGCAATTAGGTAACTGGCCTAAAGGGCTCTATCTCATGTTCCTTTTACTGCTCATTATTTCTCATGACCTAACCTAAATTCAGAAACGTTTCGGTACCACTGCTTCTTTAATAATGATTTAGGAACTGAATTTCTGCCAACACTTCCTGTCATATGTTAGCTATAATAATAATAATAATAATAATAATGGATTGCATTTATATAACACTTTTCGAGACCCTCAAAGCGCTTTACAATTCCACTATTCATTCACTCTCACATTCACACACTGGTGGAGGCAGCTACAGTTGTAGCCACAGCTGCCCTGGGGCAGACTGACAGAAGCGAGGCTGCCATATCACGCCATCGGCCCCTCTGGCCAACAGAGGGGTAGGTGAAGTATCTTGCCCAAGGACACAACGACTGAGACTGTCCGAGCCGGGGCTCAAACCGGCAACCTTCCGATTACGAGACGAACTGCCAACTCTTGAGCCACGATTGCTGCACTATAAAGCCAGTAGCTCACGGACTGACCACAACACGAAGGAAAAAACACTTTACAATATTGTCCTATAAACAGATTCATTTATTAGTTATTTATTAAGTGCTTGTTTACTGATTTTTCCCCTTAATTACATATAAAAATAAAACAAGTTTGCATTTTATTTGCAAGTTAGAAGTGTTCCAGTGGCTGTATCCGCTGCTAATATCTCATCCCTTGTCACTCAGTGGAAGTATCCAATTCTTATATTAAAAAATGATATTTGTTCATGAATATAGGTGGAAGAAGATGGATAGATGAGTGCTTTAGTTACCATGTTTTTAAATATGTCATCTTCTGATATGATTTAGGCCCGCCCCAGGAGAACATGGCAAACCCTAAAGAGAAAACTCCAATGTGTTTGGTGAATGAGTTAGCCCGTTTCAACAGGATCCAACCACAGTACAAGCTCCTCAATGAGAGAGGCCCTGCACACGCTAAGGTAAAAAAAAAGTTTTTCAGATGTAGCGTTATCATGTCAATATGGAATAATATTTAATAAATCTCAGGAGGTAGTTCAGTGTAATTCTTGTTTTGACACACATCCACATGTGCTAAGTAAATAAAGCATTTGCACTTTTTGTAATTAGTAATTAGTTATTGGCTGTGCTGAGAGCACCGAACTCCTGCCAAAAGTTCTGTAAGAAGGATATTGATAAAAATGTTGGGTAATGTCTTCCTCTCTGGGTGTCACTTCCAGATCTTCACCGTGCAGCTGACTCTTGGGGAGCAGGTGTGGGAGGCAGAGGGCACCAGTATTAAAAAGGCGCAACACTCCACAGCTGCCAAAGCACTGGCTGAGAGTGTCCTTCCCAGGCCAGCGCCCCGCTCCCCTAAAGCTGACATCAACAGTAACCCAGGTACTGCAGCCACAACTGAATTTCTTTTAACTGTTAAAAAAGCAAGTGGCTGGGAAGGATTACAATGAATTGCACCTTTTACTGTTTCTATGGCTATGCGTGTGATAGCTGCTATAGTTTCAAGAAGAATGTTTGAACCATTTGGAAAAAGCTGCAAAACAAGTTGATGCTTGGTTATAATCTGCTAAACTCTTAAAAATGGAGGTGTCTTTTTTTTACAGGAAACATAGACAGCACTCTATTCATATATTATTAGGTATTAAATTAATGATTAACACTGTATGTCTTATAGAAGAACTTAAATGTTAACTTGGGCTGTGGCTCAGCTGTAGCAGCAGAAAGAAGATATTGCCTTTAGATCCAGGGAGAATGAGGCCGCCAAGAAGGAGGTACTTTTACTCCCTGTTCATTAACTAAGAGTGTCAAGATTTCTCAAATCTTTGAGGGCAACAAAGCAGGTTTTCATCCTCCAAAAGTTTTACAGTATTTTTTAACCTTGTTGTAAGGAGGAATTTTTCTCAAGCTAAGCTTGTTTCTTTGGTCCACTGTTATCCTAAAGCACAATCCGGGCCTATCTTAAAGTTAGTTGCTAGCACTATGTCTAACATTTAAAAGCTTAACCTCTTCACTGATACTGTTTGAAGTTGGAATCATAGACCAGCAAATATTAAAGCTATACATTGCTTCTTACTTACTTCTTAGGATTATTGAGAGGCTGGAGCGTATCTGGGCTGTTGAAAGGTGAAAGACAGAGATAGACAGTCACACACACACTTGTAACAAATTTAGAATCACCGGTTAACCAAACAAGCATGTCTTAAGACTATGGGAGGAAGCCAGAGTACCCAGAGACAACCCACGCAGGCATAGTCACTACCATGCTTCCTGGAATAGCAAATACGCGCCAATAATCAAAAAGTTAAGAGTGTAACAGAGTGAAGATCAGATAAAAGGACACATTTTTTTCATCTTTTCTTCATTGGACTTACTGGCAGTTTAAAAGGCTGTAGTGAGTTACTGACTTGTGATGCTAGTGATACATGGATAAAAAGGTTAGGGTCCACATCCTGTGGACAAGAGTATCCAATGGAATAAATGGCAAATAAACAATGGATGAACTTGATAAAGCTGCTGCAGGGTCAGGTCTTGGGATTATACACTCCACTTTACTGTCAAACTGTTAAAATACTTCAGTGGAACAGAGCCATTGTCAAGAATAGGCTCACAGTTTTTAAAGTCTGGTCACCATATGAAACATCTTGTTGTAATTGTTCCATCTATTTTTACTGGTCATGGTAAAATCACTCCCTAGTTTCCACGTAGGAGATGAAAGACAAAATCTACAGTCATCTGTCTGTGCAAACATAAATTTTGCAGTTCATCTGACATAATATTAGACTCCAGCAGTTTACCCTAGATATTTGCAGACACGAATCAATCCTGTGCTTTTTTTTATGGCAGTTTGCTGTGAACAAGATCTAAAATTACGACAGCACTGTGAACATTTTTCAGTTTTTTAACCTGTTTACCAGAAGCAGTTTCATTTTCTTGCAGATGGTTAAAACCAAGTTTGTGCTGTTCATTTCTGTGTGCACACATCTGCAGGAATTTATAGTTAGCATTAAAGCCCATGCATTTACACTTCTAGTAGCTCGCCTTGTCTCATCCTCCTAAAATTGGAAACAATGTTTAGATTTTTTTAATTGAAACTCACTAATGTTCATTCATTTTAAAGTCTGGTGTTAAAATAAAAGTATGGATTGGATGTTAGCACACTGGATAGAACTAAAAAGTCCATTTACAGAGGAAGTTAATTTATACCTGTCTGTACAATCATGAACTTAAAGTGCAATGCATTTATGTACTTAGGGGGCATTTTGGTTTTTCATCTAAGTGACTTTTCTTCCCAGCATTGCTGCCAAGCAACTGGGAATATTCAGATAATTGATGTTCACGGAAACAACAAAAAAACAGTATAAAGTGTCTCAGTAAAACCTAGGAACAGGCTTACAGTTTATCACTAGCCAAATTAATACCACTAGTCTGGACTTACCTCCCTTGCCCTCTGCGACTTTGTAGTGGTAAAAGGCCCCAAAGCCAGGCTTTTAATGGGATTAAGAAAGTCCAAAAAATCCTGTGATAAATTATGCAACATCACTGAGAAGTGGTGGTATTAGTGGTGCATGCATCCTGGGGGTACTTTTTACTTAGAATGCAGTTTCACGTGGCAAATGTTAGGCTGCACAGTGCAGCTTTCTGCCTGTGTGTCTTTTCTAGAAAATATTTTGTTTCCATCTTTTTAGACTGCTTGGACCATTTTAAGCCATTTTGTTTGCTGCTGCCAGAAAAACAAGTTCACATCAGTGTTTATAAAAACCTCCCTGTCTTGGTTTTAATCTTTTCCGTGCTTGCATCTGCAATCTCACTCACACAGGCAGTATAACACCCACAGTCGAGCTGAATGGTCTGGCCATGAAGAGAGGGGAGCCGGCTATCTACAGGCCTTTGGATCCCAAGCCGATGCCCAACTACAGAGCCAATTACAACTTCAGAGGGATGTTTAACCAAAGGTGAGCTCCCAAAAATGAATGATTTGATTGGCTCAGCTGTTATTCATTTTAGTTTCAAAGCTACTTGCTGATTGGTTTATTGTTCAACCTTTAAGGGTGGGGGAAAATTATTCATGACAAGATGAGCTTCTTTTTTTTTAAGTAAAGTCTTTTATACTCACCTTTCGACCTGGAACCCCAACCAAAGTTAGATTTAGGTTTTCTTTGTTTTACCATCACTGCTGCATTGTTTGTAACAACATCACATGCTTGCTGATTCTAATGCAACAGCTTTTGCTTTATCCAACCACCAAGATTAGCATTTCTCTTTGTTGTGGGTGTCGATAATCTGCGGTAATATACAAAGGAAGAGAGGGTCTTTGACATTCATCTGACTTGGTGTGGACATGGTCTTGATAAATTTTAGATGATGTTTCTTTGATCCCAACTGGCTTAAATGTGTGTCAGGCATGGCTCTCCGCTCCATATGTTTTCTAAACTGATGAACGTGGTGCCCTCATGGGTTCCCTGTGCACTCTGTCTCTGTCAACTTTCTTTCGTTGTTTTTTCTGTGCTGGAGCCACCCGACCATTTCCTAAACTCTGTAAAAGTGCCACAGAGGTGCAATTAATGATCTCCTCTCCCCCAGGAGAGAAATGCTATGTAGGTCTGTGAATTTGCTGAGCTAATCCAGGTATACCCTGTTACTCCCAGTTAGGAAAACAATGGGAAATCTGTTTTCTGTTTTGGACAGTGCACAAATAGTTTGTTTGGTTTTTAGTTTTATCCCACAAGCGTATCTTCACAATTTTACTCAACTGTCAGCTTAGGATAAACATTACATTTAGTTATATTAATTAGTCTCCTAAATGCTATATTATTTTAAATACTGACATAGTTTGTGATTACAACTTAACAGAAGTTGAGTTATGCGGCTCCAAAGAGTGCACTGTTCCTAATAAAGTTAGTATTCATCTAGGATTGTTTGACATACTTGGTGTTATTTTCAGGACAAATTATAATCCCCTCAAGGTGGCAGTGTTTCCTCATGTAAAGTCCCATAACACTTCTTTCTAGGTGCCTAGTGAAGGCCTTAGATCCCATTTTGTAACCTGCAAGTTAGGAATGTGGTGAATTTATGAAAGCTTTTCTGTGTGTATGGGTTCAGTGTTGTAATCATAAGGATTTTAAATTAACATCTTCAATATTAAAGCACTAAGCAAAGTGAAATGTCATGAAGAAGAGATTTTTTTTCCATCTATATTTTTGTTCATTAATGTTATTAGGTGCAGCATTCTGCCATCAGTTCTGCTGAGCGCAGTTTATTTTTTAAAAGGTGTCAGTCAATCAGTTGCACTGTTGGGTAACCGAGTGTAGTCAGGAGACAGTCTAGCATCTGGCTCACATCTTCTACTATTTGATCCATGCAGGAGCAAACAGGGGTGAAAGATAAATGGGGTAGAGAAGAAAATCTGTTTTCCAGCATCTGTCTGTCAATGTCATATGTCACAGTGAGGAGACAGGCAGTATCTATTCCTCATGGCCTGTTTTGTTTTCTTATGGCACTGTGTAAAGGAAGCAGAAAGGGGGTTGGAGGACGTGTGTGTCTCAAACAGAAGTGACATAAGAAAGACATTTATTATTCCAAGGTCATTATGTTTCCATGAGGTCTCTTTCTTTCAGTGTAGTCAAGCCCCGATTAATGATAGTAAGACCTTCTGAATATGAATTCTCTTACTTAGATGACTAACTATGTGGCAGAGTGACAGGCCATATCCACAATCGGTCACCTTAATGATGGTGCAGGGAAACGAAGGTTTCCTCATGCCCATGCCCTTACCTATTATGATGAATAAGAGTGATCCAAAGTCATGTTGATGGAAAATCTGACCATTAAAAGGGCAGTCTGGCTATGATCTATCAGCGCGCTAATCACCGCCCAGACCAGTATTGATTCATTCAGAAAGTGCCCTGATGAGAAAATACAGCGATAATATGAAATGTACATTTATCAGAGTCTTAATGAATCTTATTTATGGCGAAGGACTTATGCATAATTCTTTCCCATCCAAGTCCATCTTTAAATCAGTGATTCATCTCTGCTATCATCCAGACGTGACCACACCATTGAACAACAGTGATCAGCTCACTCAGTCAGTTACTGAGCTGCTATGAAACGTGTGGAAATTTAGCCCGAGTGATTATGAAAAAAAATGATCACAGAATTGGAAAATATTTGTGTTATCATGAAATCTGGTTACATCAACCGTTTTCACGGACAACCCCTGTGTTATCATTGGAACACCTGATTCCAGTGAGTCATACTGCGCTCCTCCAGTTTATCCACGACGCTCCCAGCTTTCCTCCTGCTGCTCTGATCTCAGGGGGGCGGGGCGCCTGCATCCTGCATTCTGTCAGAGTTGGAATTTGGATAGGACTTTCCCTGTTAGAGCAAAGCTTAGCGGCCTGAAGCCGCCTACCTCCTCCCAGTCCTCATTTGGTTATGACACCAACATCATGTCTGTTGGAAGAACAGTGGGCTGAAATACTGGGGGTGCTTTGCACTGTGACATTTCCTCCTGTGATGATGTTCAGATACTACGCTGGCCATTACTGCTTTCTCTGTAGGAAACTGAGAGGAAGAGTGACTCACCTTTACTGCTGAAAATTCAGTGCCTGTTTTATATTATATTGGCCAGTCTGCTGTATGTAGGAGAATAAGTAAAGACCCAATTTGCTTTGGTTTGTAAAGCATTTTTAGATCAACTGTGAGAAACATTACTGTTTATTAAATCTCTACTTGTATTGAGAAACCCACAGATACGTTTTAGTGGCCTCTAGCTCATTGGATGGATGTAGTGGTTCGATGTCATTGCTCCTACTGACCTTGGTTCCAGTCACAGCAGGCACTTGTTTTCAGTGGAATAACTTTGATAAATCCACTACATTTTATCCATTTTGCAGTTAGTGAGCATTGAACATAGAGCATTTAGCAGATAAAAGGGGGCTTGAATAATACTGAGCCTACACTGAGGGTTAAATGGGATGTCTCGTGTGTTTGGTTTCAGGGTTGAGTACATGGGTGCACATCAGCAATAATTACAGGGAATGCTTTTACACATAAAGGCCTGCTTTGAATATATTGGTGGACTTATGATAAAAATAATTTGAAGTGTTATACAATACATAAAATTACATGAAATCAGGAAGGGCAGAATATTTATATTCACTATTAATGCCACTGGGTTATTTGTACCAGTGTCCCCCTTTGAATAGTCCCGCAGAGAGTTCACTTATAGCTCAAATATCCCAACTAAACTAATGAACTATTTATAAGGGCAAAACAAAAAAAGAAAAAAAAAACAATTAAGTGAAAATTCTTTATATTCATAAATCATCCAAATAATTTTTATGGTATAATAAAATCCATTTTCATTTTTAATAGGCTGCTTGCTGCTGTGTTTTGTTAGTCACTTTGATGATTAGAGAGGTTACATCTGCATGTTGTTTTTGAAACGCCTCCCTGTACACAATGATGCCACTGCTAAGATGATCTGCGTGGGAGCATAAACAAAAAAGACTAACTCATGGTGAATTAAAAAATCATCCTCAGGATGGTTGCTATAAAAAGATGGTTTATTCTGTGATGCTTTGTATGACGCTAACCTCTTTCGGGTAAAAAGAGTACATCTTCGAGTGTTATTTACTGTTCTTGTTCTTTATGCTGTAAGAACAGTAAGAATGCTGTTGTTCTCACTGTTCTTGATCAGTTGTACCTCCATGTCCACAATTTATTATAAGTAGACTACAGTACTTGAACATATTTAAAATGTATGCAAAACTTTAGCTTTGGAGGTGCTCATATGGATCCTGCTGCTGTATGATGCTTAAAGGTATGTAATTAACACAGAAGAAAGACTCCTACAAACAACTGGAGGGAACAAATTTAACTTTAGGTCCTGTGAAAAATTACATTCAGGGTTTACAAATATATCAGGTATAATTTTATATTTTTTGGTCTATACACAGGCCTCAATAAATGCTGCATATTCCTCAATTGTTGAATGTCACATCATGTAAAGGGTTAATCGCATTACAATTGTGCTCCAGACTTGGTCTGTAGCTGTATGGAAATGTCAGTGTAAAATCACTTTCATGTAAGAACTATAAGAAGAGACAGTTGCAATGGAAGGATATTTGAGTACCCTTCCCATGCCTTCAGGAAAACGGTATAACATCAAACAGCAATGACAGCAGCACAGACACAAAGGGCGCACACAGACACACAGGTGTACTTTGTCATCTACATTTCTAATTGGGGCAACCTGTCCCATTGAAAAGGCAAATCTGCCCATGAGCGCTTTTTTATATTCAACATTTCATGTCATCTCCTCTACTGTGGAGGTATTAGATATCCTCCGAGGTTCCCTTTGCACACACAGTCATCTTTTTTTCACTCACTTTCTCCCACTCAGGTTTATTTTTCTGTAGTGCTCTCTGGCCAATTGGGCTTTGTAGTCTCAAACGGCCTAATCGGGACACTGTGTGCTCTTTTGTCCAGTAAGGCATTACAGATACAGTTTTCTTGCCCATCCAAACCCCCCAAGGTAAACTTCAGAGGAGTTACTCCTATTGCATTATTCCTTAAAAATTTTCCACATATTCGTGTGTGTCTCTAAATCATAAATTACATAAGTAGATAAATTAACATTGGCGGAAATCCAGTCTAAAGGATAACATGTCTTAATTGCATAAATGGGTGTAAACTCATAAAGCAGTGTTTTATTGAAGAGACTGGGGGTGGAGGAGTGAAATACAGATCCAACATAAACAAATGCTTGGAATGATTTGTGCTCAGCAGACTCACTGACAAAGAAGTCTGGGCTCTCCTTTCATCTCCTCTCTTCTGAGTGGATTTTCTTGTTTGTGTATCCCTGTGTGTCCTCCTCTCCTCCTTTTCTTTCTTGATGCATTGAATTTAAAAATGGAACTGAGGCCATGATGTACAAAGTAGGCTAAATCAGTGGAATCACCTTTCATAATGCTGCCTTTTAGGATGTTTGTCAGGGGGAGTCAGAGGACTAAATAGGCATTTTTACAAAGAACTGACGTCTGTGCATTTTTCGCAAAAATAACACTTGAATCTCTCCTCAAGAAATTGTGCACTTTGCTGCAGCACTCAAAGCGATTAGCCTTACCTCCTTAGTTGCTGTGCAATATCAGTACTTTGCAGTAAACATCTGTCAAGAGGAATGGTTGACGTTCCTGGCTGTTTGCTGAGTAATTTGGATCGCTCTTTATTTAGGGCATTAGACACCAGAACCACATAACACGCATCATAACATCTGCACCCATTGTTGGCATGGTTCATCACGGGTTAATGCACATCAGCTCATAGGGACACATTACTGTCCTACTTTCTGGTGCTGCAGAGTATTAACAGCAGCAATTTCATTATGTTCACCCATTATGTCTGTAAATTGGAGTGCACCTAGTGTAGTCTCCAGAAAAACTCCTGTAGTTTTTTGTGATCTCATTTAGACTGTTAGATTATTTCTTAAACATTGCCACCAGGATACGGATTGGCAAATTGCACTTAAAGGTGTTATACCTGTAAGAAGTGTTTCAACCGTTTTGTAGATAGACATTTCCAGTTTAGTTTATATTTCAGGGCTACACCCAGATGTTCTAACCTCAGTCGTTGTAGGCGGATAGGTTCCTGTTTCTGGGAAAACAGATTCAAAAGTTTTTTAAACCACATTTTGAACGAGGTCCACATCACAATCATCATTCTGCTGCAGTTGGATCCGTCACTGGAAGATGTGACGAAGATTACAGAAATATCACAAATCTATTACAAATTTATCCTTGGTTTACTTTGAATTGAATAAAGCCAGCAGCAGACACACGGTTGAAATATGCATCTCCCCCTTTTTAGGAACTGTCATCTTGCATCATTATAATTTTCTTCAGAGCGTGCAAAGTCAAAACAGAGTTTGTTTTTTAAATGATTCTGCATTTCTTCTTTGGTGGTCCTACAAGTGGAATCATATCATCCAGTCTTTATTTTACATCCTGTACAATAAGTAATTGACACTGTGTTTCTTTCTCAGCATAAGCAAACCACAGTTCAGCCAAAAAAAGGGGAAAAAAACACTTTTAAGCACACATCAGCAGGATATTTGCTTGTTTAAACAGCTTTGTTCTCATCTGGTTGAAAGACTCAAAGAGCAGTAAGCAATAAAGAGAAATAAATAGTATTGCCTAGAACATTGCCTTTGTCGATAAATTAACTAGTTAGCCTGCTGCTAAATCACTAAATTTGCTATTTTTTATTTCTTTATTAGTTGTATAGTATGCAAATATTCATACATACTGTCTCCTATCTGATGCCTGGAGCACTCAATTAGAGTGCTTCATTAATTTTTAGATGCATTAAATGGCAAAAATTGTGCTGCATATTGCTTTAGAGATGTTGGTATAAAAATACAAAGTAAAAACTGTGACAGGCATAATGGCTGACACAGAAACCACATCGTAATAATCTGGCCATAAGAAATTCGTAGTATTTATTTTCAGAAAATGGCATGAGATTTTTTTTTTTAAACAAAGCAATTAGTTTTTCCCTTTTAATGACAATGAACATAAAACAGCAGGTCTCAAAGTAATATTCTTAATGAGGACAGAAGGCTCTGATTTTATGCTGATCCTCAGCCAGCCATTCCTCTCAGTCAGCCAAGACTTAACAATTGGCACTAAAAGGGCACAGGGGCTAAGAACTGTTTCTTGCTATGTCACATAAATGCACAAGTGGTATAATTGGTTTGCGCACACTGGCACAGTCTTCTGTGCTTAAGAAGTCAGAATTATTCACGCGATGCCTGTTTTCAGTCAGATTATTAACGAATAGACTATTTTCCAGTGGTTGCTTTTATTACTAACCTAATGAAATCAAGCCTTGTTTTTTGTTTTACTCTAGCACATTAATATTTTTCCCTGGAGTATGCTACCTGTCAGTTTCGCTACTATAAATGATACTATCATGTATGGAAACAGTACTTAATGCACCACTGCAGCTCAGCAATAGAGCGGGCAGGACCTACACACAGCTGTGATGGGAGTACAAGGAGGGCACCAAGACAGCACGCTGATTACAGAGCATGCACAAAGAGAGCTTTAATCTCTTGTAGAAAATGAAAACCACAACAGTAAAAACAATGAACACTGTCATTTTTGACAATTTAATTAAAATAAGTCATGAAAGCTTTGGTTTATGCACAGCGCCTGTTCGTTATTCCAGATTAATATCTTCTGTCCTTAAAGTCGGTGATTTGAGTTGTCCATAAGAGACACCAGCTGTCTGCAGTACAAAGACACAGCCATGCATTACACTGGAGGAATATGAGGGAGGAAATAGATTGCTCCCATGGTGAGCTTTAATGAAAATCTACAGAATGTAAGGTTTAGTTATATTAAATCTCTGATTTAATGCAACGGAGAGACAAACCAGTCGATGAATCTTGAACAAAAATCTATGGGAAAATTTTATGTCACTGAATGTGGCAGTTCTTGTGACATATTCCACCCCTTCCCCCCAAAAGCCAGTCATCTGCAGAACCTAGAAGCACTAGCCAATCATCTTGGCGTCGTGAAGCATTCTACATTCGCAGTAGAAGTTCAACCTATGGGGCAAAAAAGCTTTTTGAACCTTATTGTGATGGAAAGTCACCAAGACTATTAATTGTTTCTTATCAGAGTTTACTGGTGACTCTACATGGACAGCTTTTTCTCTCCCAGTTATAATGAAATCTGCCGTTATGGCTCCGTCAAGGGCTAAGAGTGGCAAGACTAGCTTTTAAGGGATGCTAAATGAACTATAAAATGAGAGCTTCAGTCTTAGGTCGACACTTTATTTTACTAAAGTTCTCTCACTGGACACCTGAGTGATTTGACACGTTGTTGTGTGTTTGATGTTTTTATATTAAAATGCCACGAGATTCTAAATTCTATAACACTAAAGGCTTGACAGCAAATCTGTTTATCTCTGTCACAGTTGCCTAATGGAACCACTCACTGAGTAACACTTATTGTGGCTTTTGTGAAACTGACACAGATCCTACACACACTCTCTCTCTCTCCCATTATTCCTTTCTGTTTCTGTTTGTGCTTTCAAAAACCTCCCTTTGTCTATATAGTATTAAAAACAAAATCTAAAGCCAGACATTGTTTTAAGCTACATTTTCAAGCCCCTTAACCAAAAGCTTATTTTTCATTTGTATAGATTTAGATGGGTTATAAATTGGTGTTAGGGAATAAACAAATGCTTTCCATTGACACTTTCAAAGCTCTGGGTGGTCTTTGGCTGTCACTGTCTTTGTCTAATGATCAACATAACAGAGAGCATTTATGCATACTGGACACTTTAGTGGGTACGCCTTGCTAGGTCTATGTTGGACCTCCTTTTCCTTTCAGAACAGTCTTAATTCTTCATGGCTTCAACAAGGTACTGGAAACAGTCCCCATTTTGCTCCATGTTGATATGATAGCATCACACAAGCACTATTTTACCACATTACCTAGAAGTGCTCTATTTGATTGAGAGGCCAAAATGTTCCAAGAAAATATCCCACTCTACACCACCAGCAGCAACCTGAACCATAAATACAAGGTAGGATGGATCCATGCTTTTATTTTGTTTACGCCAAATTCTAACCCTACCATCTGAATGTTGTGGCAGAAATCAAGACTCGTCAGACCAGGCATCGTTTTTCCAGTCTTTGTCCTGCTGTGCTCTTCTGCTGCTGTAGCCCATCTACATCAAGCTTCAACCTGTTGTGTATTTTGAGATGCTCTTCTGCATACTTTGGTTGTAACAAAGGGTTTTTTGAGTTACTGTTGCCCGTCTTCTGTGGTCAGAGCCTCAGTTGTGTGCCTGATATAACCATATTAATAATAGCCACTCTTAGTGACATCAGACAGAGCCCAAAGTATCAAAACTTGTAGAAACTTTGGCTTCTATATGTTGATCCATTGATCAACATCCATCCATCGCATCCATCTGTATAACAGTATATATGGGAGAAAAAATAACCCTGAATTACCCAGCGGTTTTAGATGCATTGCAGATCCCCCTTAAAGAACTTGAATATATAATAAAAACGTCTGTAGTGTTTCATACAAGTTATTAACAAAAGAAGACATTGGCCATGGACATATTTGAGTTAAGCACCCATAATCTTTGTTTTTGAGTTTCATGTACAGGGGGCTCCAGAAATCATGCTTAATGAGCAATTAGAGCCAAAAAAATACTTTCATTTGGAACCACTCCTCGAACATCACACTGGATCAGCTTCTCCCATGTGGATTAGTGGTTTGTAACCTCAGACAGGGTCCAAAGAAATCTTAATACACAACCTAACACCATGACACTAGATGTTTTGAAAACTGTGTTTACTTGACAACATGGGCTATTTTCCTCACACCGCTTTGTATTTTGCATGTGCAATCGCGTGAGGCTGAAGGGAAGGAGAGCAATCAATGATGGACACAGGGAATGAAGTATGGAAGTTGGGAGGGAGAGAAAACAAGTAAAGGTCTGGCAGGAGTTTGGAAGAAAATGCAGCTGGTGGAAGAATGAGTCTGTCCAAGTTTTTGTATTTTTTTCCCCCCAGATCTCTGTCACCCTTTTGCTTCCAGTGCAGTCCCATCCCCCTTCAAAAGCTTAGTGTGTGTGTGTAAATGTGGTTCCATACATACCGCTATTCATGTTTGTATGTGTGGTTAGCAGATCTTGGTATTAAAGCTCAGTGACCCTGGAAGACAAGTAGGCCAGTACCCTCCCTCATTCATGCTCTGTCATTTATCTGTGTCTGATTAGCCCACTTTTTTCTCATTGCAGCATTTTGTTGTAGCAGAATTGTTACCTTTTCATCCCATGTATAAGAGGAACACATAAACGATGCTTTACTTACTTTAAAGCTTTTGGTAGATGGGCTAAATGGAATGGGTCTCAGTATTTTTCCTTTGTTAAAACAGAGCTTTTTTGATTTTCCTTATTTTCTGTCATGACTCTTATAATCATTAATGCTCAAGTTATAAAAATAACAACATCAATGAACGTGCAAGTGATCTTTGATCTTAAAAATGCTCTAATGTTGAGTTTCAGGAAGTTTTTTCGAACCCTTTCTCCCAGTGATGTCAGTGAGAGTAGAGAGGGCCCATTATGGTCGCCACATTGGTTGTTTTGTGAGCCAACTGTGACATCACCACAGCCCTGCCACCATTTATACAGCCACCGAGGGCGCTCCAGACTTGCCGCTGTGAGCACAGAGGCCCCATCCACCTCCTGTTGAAACCTTCTGTTTGAGAGGGGCATCCAGTCAGATGAAAGCTGGCTAATAAGGAAGGTGAAGGATATAAAAGAGCTGGTTTCAAATAGTGGATGAAGCGAGTGTCTTTGTAAAGATCCACTTTGAGTTAAATAAGGTTTATTTTGAACTGTGAGTGAAGCAAAGCTACATTATTAGAGTCTAAGAATTATTCTGGAAATGAGCGTAATAGATTTCTTTCAAATCTGTAAAGCCCATCTTTGCTCTCACAATAGCTTTAACTCATCATGTCAGAGATTCCACAAGTTGTTGTAAATATTCTTTCTGGTGAATACTGACTTGACAGCGTCACTTCCTTTCTTCGGAGTCATCAGCTGCATTTTCATGCTGTAAATCTTTTTTGTCTGCCATGTCCCAAAGGGCTTCTTTTGGATTCAGATTCTGGACTAAACTCATTGCCTTGTGAAATTTATGACACCGGTGTGAGGAAAACAGTTTTCCTTTCAAGCTGTAGTGCAATTTAATATTAAAAGTAGTAATTTCAAGATGGTAAAGAAGTGAGAAGGTGATGCAACTTCTATTTAAACTCAAAACCATGATGATTGGTATTAAGGGGCTCATAATTTGCCACATAAATATTTCGCTCACCATTAATCACCACTTCCACCATCTTGTATTAATCTTATATTAATGTTTTGTTCTGCACTGTTTCCACTGAAAGTTATGAAGTGTACTTCCTATAAGAGGGCTGGGGGCATGGGGCGCACCAAATTAGGCTTTGTTAGTCAAACATGTTTGAAGAGAGTACGGGTCATCTTGTCTTAGCCGTCGACCAACAGCTGATTTAGAGCTTTTGTAGTAAAAAGACTTTTGTTAGAGAAAAAAATACTCTAATGTGAAATGTGACCTATGACACCATACTGATACTGGCTAAAAATACTTTATCCCATGCAATACATGTTTTTTTAACCATAGTGTAGTGGTTAACACATTCAGTTAACACACAAAGGACGTGTGTCTCCTCCCTGCTTCAAGACCGGCCTAAATATTTATGCCAAATCACTAATATAGATCCATCTACTGTTGCGACCCCTTAGAAATAAGAGACCAGCCAAAGGAAGCTTTTTTAAAAGCATATTTTAAAGAACATGTGTGTTATATTTAAGATGCATAATCAAATGAACCCAGCAGCATAGATCTATGCCCAACTGTAAAAATGTTTTCAGAGCAACAGCTCAACACAGAATCAAATCTGCAAAAAAAACCCAACAAATTCGTCTTTCCACTGTAAATGCGTTCATTTATATGCAACATGCACTTTTATATAACAAATGATATTGTTGCGCTATATTTTCAAATAACTGAAGAACAGTTGAATGACATCATGATAGTGGAGTGTTTCTGAGGTCATGCTTACCTTTTTGTTTTTTCTCTTTCTGCCATCTCTATAAGTCCTTGAGCCATCTTGAATTACATTATTGATAATATTGATTTTTATTTATTTATTTATTTATTTTTACTGACTGTGCAGAATTGATTTGATTAATTTGGATGATGGGTCTCGTATATTTAATGATGCCTAACTTGAAAAATGAAGGCAAGGAAAACTAGCTTTAAGTGTGATACATTTTTATTAAATTTCCTGTGGTAAAGGCTCTCTGACAGTGGTATTTTTCTCTGTGTGAGTGTGTGAACATATCGTTAGTGTAAGAATTTACAGATTTACAGGCAATGAAAACAAGTCTGTTACTGTGAATATAAATATACTGAGAAATAATAAAAATGTCAAGGTAGAGGCTGAGAAATCAGCTCATTTAGGAACATATTTAACATATACGGTAACGATTTAGAAAGGAAATACTTTTCATGCAACTAAAAATGGTTTCCAGCTCACAATGTCACACTGTCATTTTTAGTGATAATTAATACGCCAAATGTCCAATTTCCCAGCAGGCCTGTGTGTGGCCTTGGAAGGAAAAAAACTAGAACCTTTGAGTGTATCTGTCTCTTTGTATGTTCAGACATAAGTCTTTGAATGATTAAGATGAAAAAGTAATATCACATGGCCAACATCAAAGAGAGCCGCAGGGAAGGTTGTGCCTTCAAAGTCAATTTCATTACTCACTGCTAAACATTGATGAGTTACCATTTGATTGAGCTGCAGCATTTGGGTTTTTTTTTCCCTTGAGTCATAACTAGATACGCACATGCACTCATCTGCGTCATCAGCCGACACAATTTTTGTTTTTTTAAATAGTTTTTCTCTTCCTTTTGAGAATTTTCCAAACATTCCCTCAGATGTTCTGGTTCAATTTGCTCTCTGTAGCAGTAATAACAACAAAAATAATGATTGATAACACAGACCATGCTGGTTTAGCTGAGGTGTTTCTCTTTCAAGCACTAATGTGATTTTCCTGCCGTGTGTGTGTAATTTTTTCGGAGTGTATATGTGCTCGCCTGTGTTCTTGGCTTACTTGCTTGTGTGTAAGCCACTACTTTCCCACGTTGTGGAGTCGAGTCTCCCACAGGCATCCCTCCATGTCCCCCTCTCTCTCTTCTCCCTTTCTTTTCTTTCCCTTTCTTCTTCTCTCCTTCAGTCTCACTCCTCTCTCTCTTTCTTACCCCTCTTTCTGTTCTTCTCTGCACCTGTATTCAGCGCTTCAGCCCCAGCTGCTCCCGTCTCAGCTCTGCGCTTTTGGCTGGAGCCCATGTTGCACTTGGCATGTCCTCTGAGACCCTGGGGCCACACTTGACGTGTGAGGGCCAGACAGGCCCCCGCCCAGGGAAGGCCCCTGTGGCCAGAAGTTGAGAGCAAACGAATGAGAGGAGGCCTGTGGGCTGGAGAAAGACCTGCTGGAATTCTGGGAGCAATATGCTGACTCATTCTTAGGCCTGCTGAGCAAGACATTAAGAAAATTCAAGACAAAAAAGGGAAAAAAGGGAGGAGATTTTAAAAAAGAAGCAATGTGTAACTATAACAGATACAGTGGGGCAAAAAAGTATTTAGTCAGCCACCGATTGTGTAAGTTCCCCCACTTAAAATGATGACAGAGGTCAGTAATTTGCACCAGAGGTACACTTCAACTGTGAGAGACAGAATGTGAAAAAAAATTCCATGAATCCACATGGTAGGATTTGTAAAGAATTTATTCGTAAATCAGGGTGGAAAATAAGTATTTGGTCAATAACAAAAATCCAATTCAATACTTTGTAACATAACCTTTGTTGGCAATAACAGAGGTCAAACGTTTACTATAGGTCTTTACCAGGTTTGCACACACAGTAGCTGGTATTTTGGCCCATTCCTCCATGCAGATCTTCTCGAGAGCAGTGATGTTTTGGGGCTGTCGCCGAGCAACACGGACTTTCAACTCCCGCCACAGATTTTCTATGGGGTTGAGGTCTGGAGACTGGCTAGGCCACTCCAGGACTTTCAAATGCTTCTCACGGAGCCACTCCTTTGTTGCCCGGGCGGTGTGTTTTGGATCATTGTCATGTTGGAAGACCCAGCCTCGTTTCATCTTCAAAGTTCTCACTGATGGAAGGAGGTTTTGGCTCAAAATCTCACGATACATGGCCCCATTCATTCTGTCCTTAACACGGATCAGTCGTCCTGTCCCCTTGGCAGAAAAACAGCCCCATAGCATGATGTTTCCACCCCCATGCTTCACAGTAGGTATGGTGTTCTTGGGATACAACTCAGTATTCTTCTTCCTCCAAACACGACGAGTTGAGTTTATACCAAAAAGTTCTACTTTGGTTTCATCTGACCACATGACATTCTCCCAATCCTCTGCTGTATCATCCATGTGCTCTCTGGCAAACTTCAGACGGGCCTGGACATGCACTGGCTTCAGCAGCGGTACACGTCTGGCACTGCGGGATTTGATTCCCTGCCGTTGTAGTGTGTTACTGATGGTGACCTTTGTTACTTTGGTCCCAGCTCTCTGCAGGTCATTCACCAGGTCCCCCCGTGTGGTTCTGGGATCTTTGCTCACCGTTCTCATGATCATTTTGACCCCACGGGATGAGATCTTGCGTGGAGCCCCAGATCGAGGGAGATTATCAGTGGTCTTGTATGTCTTCCATTTTCTGATGATTGCTCCCACAGTTGATTTTTTCACACCAAGCTGCTTGCCTATTGTAGATTCACTCTTCCCAGTCTGGTGCAGGTCTACAATACTTTTCCTGGTGTCCTTCGAAAGCTCTTTGGTCTTGGCCATGGCGGAGTTTGGAGTCTGACTGTTTGAGGCTGTGGACAGGTGTCTTTTATACAGATGATGAGTTCAAACAGGTGCCATTCATACAGGTAACGAGTGGGGGACAGAAAAGCTTCTTACAGAAGACGTTACAGGTCTGTGAGAGCCAGAGATTTTCCTTGTTTGAGGTGACCAAATACTTATTTTCCACCCTGATTTACGAATAAATTCTTTACAAATCCTACCATGTGAATTCATGGATTTTTTTTCATATTCTGTCTCTCACAGTTGAAGTGTACCTCTGGTGCAAATTACTGACCTCTGTCATCATTTTAAGTGGGGGAACTTGCACAATCGGTGGCTGACTAAATACTTTTTTGCCCCACTGTATGTTATCTTTAATCATTTTGAAAAGAAATTCATGGGGAAAAGGTGTAATGCCAAGTGAGTCATGTTGTTACACAAAGAGGTTCATGATTGTGACATTTGTTCAGATGCTTTGGATTGAGCTGTAATGTCAACAAACTCCAGGAACCTGTAACAGAAGTCTAACTTGTGAGTGTATAAAATGTTTTTTAAACCCTAATCTGTGGCACAATCAGCCAAATATTTATACATTTTATCAAGTTTCATTGGTGAGTCGTGAAGTGTTGAAGTCAAAGTTATGCCTCTCCCACTCATTTCTTGTTAACTTGAACTAATCTCTCTGAAATGTTACCAAGATGGTTGCCAAATGGCTCGAATTTCTTCTAGGAGACCTTTGTGATGCTGTAAGTAATGAACGAATGTTTTTATTGAACACTGTAAAACAATTATCAGTGTTAATCTTAATGAAGTCTTCAAGTTAGATTTTATTGTTGATTCTTAATTACATAGGCACTTGATGCAGTTTCCATCAGTTATGGCAAAATTGGAATTTCCAAAGTAATAACATCTTGGAACAAGGCAGGAGTCGATGAAGAATTTAAAAGTAAGAGCATGTTTGTCACTACGTCAAACACTTGGCCACAACTGTCCACAGTGAATTGTTTTTGACTAAGAAGGTACTTACGGTTACTCCCATGTTTCCCCAAGAGATCACCAACGTGGATGGATCCTAATATTTAATTTGGCACAGGTTTTGATGCCAGTTGCTCTTCCTCACCAAACCCAACCATTTATTCGAGCTACTGGCACTAGCACAGTAACTTTTTAAAAAATGTGTCTCCTCCCTATCTTAAACTGGGGAACGTTTGCAAGTAAGGTGAATTTTTAATGATGACACGGTGGAGCCACTGTAATTTTTGAGATTAAATCCCTGAAAAATATCTAATCCCCAAAAGAAACTGAAATAAAAATGAACTGAACTGAACTGAACTGAGGCCATGATCCCCATATTGTGAACCCCAACTCATATTGTGTATATGGTAAATTTCAGTATGTTGTTAGCATTGTGATGTTATCATTAGCTTAGTGCTCCACTGTTGGAAGCTGCTAGCATGGCAGCTCTTTGTGTTGTTGTACTGTACGACACTAGATAATAAATTAATGATAACATAAGGCCTTGATACCTTTTCATTTAATAACGTGCATGTGTGCAGTTTGTTGAGACAGAAACTGCAAAAGTTTCCATTGCACGCTGATTTTCCTGTCCAGCATCATCAAGCTTCTTGGGTTTCCCCAAATTCCCACACGCACCCAATCAGTTATTTGGACTATGACACCAAGTGGGATGTTGCTCTATAGAAATGTGAACACAGAAAAAAGGAAAGCTGTATATCTCTAAAGGCAGTTTCAGTTTTCTACAACTAGTCGTTGTACAAGACAAAGATGTCACTGTATTTACTTAGTATAGATATAAAAGGTTACGAAAAAATTAAATACAGTTTGGGAACCAGACTCGAGTCAAGACCCATTTCCATAAATCTTAACTGCTGCTATCCATTTGTGTCGACCACATATGGTGTCTGTATGTCCTCATGAGTATAAGTGTAAATTGGCAGAGAAGAAAGTGAACAGCGCGGCGGATATTAAAAAAAAACGTCTCTCTTCTCTTATTAGTTTTCCCACTATTTCTCTTTCCTTGTCCTCAGTCCAGCAGACGTTCTCAGCCCTTCTCCTACTGACCCGGGAGGGGGGTATCACACACGCAGACCTCTAAATCTGCTCAGTGACAGCTCAGTCCCACTCTGTCAGGACCCAAAGAAAGAGAGAATAATCTATGTTTGGGGCAAGAAGAAAGAAGAGAGGATATATGTCCCTGCGCTTTGTTTTGCATGCCTGAGCTGAGATTCAATAGCACTGCATTTTTCAAGTGGTTGGCCAACAGGCTATTGTGTAGTAATTGACCCTGATGAAGTGGTGGGCCTTTAATTTGGAAATGGTGTAAACGGTGAGAATTGATAACTTGGCTCATTATGTTAGAGCCAGTTCTTTCCCTAGCATCTGTTTTTAAAGCGGATGTAAACCTTCGCTTAAGGTTAAGACGACATATTGATCGTTTAATGTCCTTTAATGTGCACTCCTGATCTGCCATATTTTGCACTACTAGTTTCGTGATACATCTTCTCTTCTTGCTAATGTTTTTTTGTGGGTTTTTTTTTTTTTTAATTCCAGGTACCATTATCCTGTTCCTAAGATCTTCTATGTGCAGCTGTCTGTAGGGAGTCATGAGTTTATTGGTGAGGGACGCACTCGCCAAGCAGCCAGACACAACGCTGCCATGAAGGCCCTGCAAGCCCTCCGCAATGAACCCATCCCTGAGCGGCCACCACAGGTAAACACGCGGAAACACATAAAAACAGAAAGGTTACAATAACATTGCATATTTCCCAATGTTTAACCTGCACTTACTAAGTTCTACTGACTTCTGACTGAGTCTTATTGACTTCCGGACAATTTTGGACAACCAAACTTGTGAATGTGATAACTTGAGAACAAGTTGATGGAAGATTTTTAATTCATTCCATAGATGCATCTACTGAAAGTCTCAGACAAGTTCCACTCTCAGTGACCTCGACCTCAAGGTCATAGGTCAGAGGTCATGTTTTCAGAAAATCTTCTGAATGTGATAACTCAAGAAGGAAGTCACCTAGGATTGGTAAATGGACTGGTTCTCATATAGGGCTCCTCTTCTCTGAGAATTCAGAGCGATTTTATGCAACTTGCCTCATTCACCCATTCATACAAGCACTTTTTTTCTACACTTTTCCTATGTAAGTGCTTTCGAACATTCACACACTGATGCACGCTCCGGATGCATCAGAGAACAACTTGGGGTTTGTATTTTACCCAAGAATATTTGAAAATCGATACTAGTGGTGCATCGAATGGAAGGCTGATGGGTAGCATCTGAACATTCTGTGATTGTCTTACCTGGATGACCGAGCATGCATCAAGACAGTTGTACTGCCAGGTACACGCACAGAAAATCATGTTAACTGCTGACATCCAGAGTCCATCCAGGACCTCATAGATTTGAAACAGATTCAGAAATTCCTCTACAAATAGTGACGTAGTTCTCAGAGTTCATATTGAAATTTTTAGAAAGCGACATTGAACTTTACTTTGATTTGGTTCACAAGTAGGATTGACTAGAGTTCAATGACTGGACAGTAGTCCTGTTGGTCTCGTCACTTTTTCTGAGAAAGTGTTTTCATTATCCAGTGTACTTTCTTTACAGTCTTTATCCTTATTCTGGGGAGTGTACACACATGGAGTTGGCTCGTACTTATATTTGGGCATGTTCAAATACACTGAAAAAGAATTGAAACTAGTGGTGTTCAGTACCATGAGTTTCCTACTAAACCGATACCAAATAAAAGCCCTGGCTGCTATTCATGATATAAATCTGATACCTGTTCTGTACAACAAGTATCACTGTCAGTATCAACGTGACGGGTATTGCTTTCACCTAGTGTAGCAGGACCTACTACAAAGGCAGTTTTGAGTACTTTAGTGGGTCTTTAAATGACTCTCTGGAGGTCTGGATGGATTTTAACATATAGATTCACAAAACCTTGCAGCTTTGAGAATCCTCAAGTTATAAATATTTCTTCTGCATCAAAGTAATCCAGTGGTAGCTGTCAGTCCATCCGATTATAGACAACTTAAGGGGAACATTCGGTTAAACTGGCAAACGTAATTTTCTAAAATGTACACAAATACAACACAAATCAACAGAATTCAGCTTTGAGAGCTTTGTACATGCTTTCCAGCACCCACGAGCACACAGTCTTGGACATCTTATGGCTGCTTTCTAAGCTTTGGCAAAGCTAATAAACACTTAGATTGTTCCTCTGTTCTTTGGAGCCTCATCTGCAGCTTTCATCCTACCCACTGTTATAAACGCCTTCATTAATTAAAGGTGGAAGGATTTTTTCTTTATTTTGATTTGGTGTTGCTTAGAGGATGCCTCTAAATCATGTTTTGTAATATTTCTGCAGTTGCTAAGATGATTGCATATTCACCTTTCATCAGATTGAATCCAGATTCAACTCAGCTCTAATTACTCCAATGTATAATTTAAGCCCTGCAATCTCCATAGTTTTAGTTTGCACCTGGCACAGGGTTATTTTCTCTTCCCCTGTTTCTTTTTTCTTGTGCTTTTCTTTCTGCCTACTCCCAGTGTCATTGTACCTTTCCAGAGTTTCCCTCGGGCATAGCTGTTAACTGTTGTTATCATCTCCCACCGGAAATCAAATTACCCCATATCCTCACAGCCTGGCATCGCTGATGGTTATTCAAAACGCTTTGGCTCTTCTCACTTGCCTGCCTTGCTGTCTTGTGGCGTCGGCCTCCATAAATGAGCTCTTTGTTTGCTGCTGCTTCTGAGTCTTGATTTACAAATTGAGGAACATTCTGTCTACAGTATACGTCTTTCATTCTGTCTCTGCATGAGTCTGTGTGATCCTACATGTGTAAGTGGGCGCCCTCCGGCATAAAATGTTTCTTTTCACCACGGGCTGTCAAACCTTTATTTTGAGGAAGACCGCAGGTAAATATCAATGACACTGTAATTATACTGTTTATACACCAGTGGGGCAACAAGATATATTCCCGGGAATCATAAAACACCTGCAATTTTAATGATTAAATGCTTAAATGAATGACTATATCCCCACTAGTGAGTTTCGCTTTGAGCTAGCCTTCGTTTCTTTATACTGTGGTGGGAAATTGGGAAATAGGTGCAGTGACCTATTAGAACATGCAAACATGCAGGCCTGAACTCTCTTAGAAAAGCTTTCTTGTCATTTCTTTAAAGGCACAGTAAGTAATTTTTTTAGTTTCTTAATAGAAAAAACAGATACTATACTCATAAATATATGTTACCATATAAGTTACCTCTTTCAAAAAAATGATGCATTCTCATAAACGTACTAGCCTCGAACCATGACAGAGACTCCACTGTGACTGTAGACCTCTCTCCTGACTCCCTCCATACATATTGACAGTGATGATAGGCCTGATGACTGTTCTTTTGTCCTCCACTTTATCAGTTTCCTCACATTTTTTTAAGGAGATACTGCACAACATCCTGGAGTTGGGACAAGTGTTTGGTTAGAAGTTATTTGTTGGTGCAAAAAGACATGGGAAGAGGAAGTGTTTTTTGCGTCAGGCTGCTCATAACAAATTGTTTCTTTGCTAAATTGTATGTTATGTGTAGATGCACATGCACTCATTCTTCCTTTGATTTAGGTACCAAATTAATTACACCTGAATGATCCATAGGTCAATGTTAAGCGTCTTAACAAACAAAATATTCTCTGAATAGGTCAGGTAAATTGTAAAAGCAGGTAATGTCCAAAGAAAAACTTTGAATTCATCAAGACTGCTTTCAAAAATTACAAGAAAGCCTGGCTCCTTGAAACAAAGTTTAAAGAAATAATAGCTAGGTCAAGATTTTTGCACAGTTCTGTATATGCATGTTGCTCTGGGAAAAGTTAAAAGCTCAAGGTGCAAGCTCTGTGAAACAAACAAGCTTGCCTTTAATTTTACTGAATTTCATTTTCATCCTCTGGGAGCCCCTTCTTCCTATCCTTCGATGATCCCTTTTAAAATCAGTTGACCTAAATATAAAAATGAAATGTTTTTCTTCTTTTCACTGACAATAGCTACTTCAAGGTGATTGTTAATATCTGAGAGTTCTGTATGGGTTCTTCTTATACTTATATTTATATACTATTATATAAATAGATGAATTGCTGGAATCAGAGTTAGCCCTCTATTTGTCTTTGTCACTGGAAGGTTGCCAGGTCTGCTTAGTCATTCCGGTTTGCACCCAAACTTATCGAGCAGCTTGTTAATGCAGCTTTGAGATTAATTCATGCTATTAATCAAATATATCAGTGAAACAGAAACATGTGATCATGATAAATATGAATCCAAATTAGAACTGAAATGAGAGCAGTGGGAAAAAAATGAGATGTGCTCTGAGTCACTTTCAAGTTTCTCTCATGTCCGTGTCTATACAGGGCATTAAGCACATTAGATATGTATTGTATAGTATAGCAGTGCTTATTTATTAGTTAGCCATAGTTGTGACAAATAAAAAATAAATACCAAACAAATCATTGTCACCACCTTTTATTTTTTTAAACCTAACCAGCTCTCTAAGGTTCTCTTGAGGGAGTAAAACTGTGTCTTTAAAATGCTATTAATAATAATAATGGCATAAAAAAAAGCATTAAATTGCCTTAAATTAAATTCTGATCCGTTTTAAATGTTTTTTGTTTGTGTAGAGGGAGAATAAGTAGCATCATTGTGTGCTACTTATGCCCTCTCTACATATTTAGATCACGGGAAGAGTGTCCATCCTTAAGGCCATGTTATTTTTTTAACAGCCTTTACTCCAATCAGCAGCAAGTTAGCTTTGTTTTGTTTTCACATTAAATTTATTTCACATTTCTGTTCTGAAACTTAATTAATACTATGTAACACAATTGTTGCTGTTTCAGCCTCAAGTTTAGTCCTCATTCTGTTTGAAAGGTCTAAAAAAGACTTTTTTACCTGCTTGCAGGTATAAACAATTTTCTACAGTTTCCAAGTTCTTTCTCTTATCCCTGAGTTGAGTTCTTCACCCTGCTATGTCTCCAGTTGCTAGTCCCCGACCAATTGGCAAGTAGTTGCTGAAGGTTGCTGGCAATTGCTAGGCAGCAACAGCTGATTCATAAACCTGTGACCTTGTTTTTATGTTTATGATCAATATCACACTAATGTTACTGTGTGATTAATGCCAATCTAAGTGTCTTAGACCAAATTAGAATATGGCGTATATCTCAGCATAAGTTAGTCACACATGCCTCTTACCATCTGTATGTCTTTAACCCAGTGGGGTAGGTGCAGTAGGACTCCTTCCTGTGAATTTTAAGAGACCTCACAGTGTTAGTCATGTGCCATCAGGTCATGTACTGAGGCAGGAAAAGGAAAGGAGTCCAAAGGGAAAGACTGCAGTCATTCAGAGTTAATCAGACAAAAAGTGAGACGGCTACATTCATCAACAGATAGCACCAAAAAGCCCCTTGTTGTGTGCCTGGTGACGTGATATCTGTGTTGCAAACTAGGTTTTATCATCAGCAGAGGATACTGTGATGACAAATTGAAAGATTTCAATTCAAACATTAATGGGAACGAATTTAAGAATTACTGTAAGTTGCTCTTATCACTAGCTTCGTAATTTCAACCGTAAGTTCAACCCAGAGCCGTCATATGTTAAGTCCAGAATTGCTTCATAGGTTAATTAGTTTTTGCTTTTGTGGGAGACAGAAAATAGTTTTAATTTTTAACGGTGAAATGGCATCGAGCCTGTCTCTTAGATATAAATGTGTGATTCTCCCCGTGAGCGCTGATCCTTTGATCTTAAGCTTTTCTTGTTCTCTAGTTTGTTTTAAGGAGGACACAGTTTACGATGTTCACAAATTATAACCGATAATTTAAGCTGGAACAGTTTGTCACTATAAAAATTTCAAATTTAATAGAAAATCAATTTAAGAGGCCTTCCAGTGCAGACAGAGGACCACCAGTCGTGTCCATGTAACCAAGTTTTTAATTCCATATCAGATAAGGATTGTCTCCAGAATACAGACAAGCTTCTTGTTGTGGCAGGTTGGCCGACGTCCACACTGCTGGTGTGCAGTTCAGTATTGTCCATGTTTGATGACATGTCAAACATTGAGTCACTGTTCATTGGAAATTGTGAAAATAAAAAAAAAATATTCGTTATCATTTTACCATTGTATCAAATGACAGACCTTTGTTAAACATTTCCCTCTTTTGAATCTTGTATTTGTTTTCCAGAATCCAGAGGAAAAGGGGGAGACGGAGGAAGGCGCTGATGCCAGTAAATCAGAGATCAGCCTGGTCTATGAAATTGCCCTCAAGAGGAACTTGTCTGTTAATTTTGAGGTGAGAACAATATGAGAAATACCCACAAGGATATGTTCGTGCAATGTTATTATTATTGGTACCAAGGGGAATTGCAAGTTATGATCTTCCTTGAAGTAATTTCAGAAGGAATGCAGAATGAAGATAAACTGTGCAGTGAGATGATGTGTAAATAGTCGTGGTGTCCGGGGTTTGTGTAATGTCAAAATGTGGGAAGTGTTTCTAAAATTGTTTTCATCAGTAGCCGTGTGAAAAGATAACATGCTGGAATTTGAAGGAGTCACGGTGGGAATCCTTCATTAATAATGCATTTTTTTTATTATTATAAGGACGGACGTTTCCTTTACTTATGCGTCAGTGAGCTCTGTTATCTTAGTGAGACACATTACATATGAGAGTGTGTTTCAGTGCGGTTATGGAATTGATTAAGCATGTGGGAATGGATTCAGTGGTGTGGTGTTGTGACTGGTGACTCAGCTTAGCTGGTGCTAATCGAGTACAAACCCCTAAAAGACACTTTACTTTATTAAATCACATTTCAATCTAGACACCCATCCCTGCCCAGAAGGCAAAACGGTTACACAGCACAAGACTGCAGAGCTTTGTTCCATTATTTGAGTGCTGCGCTCTCTGAGTAGGCTTTATTTGTACAAACTTACTGTTAAATTTAACTATGATGACAAAATCACACCATTCAAAAATCTGCCTCCTAACTCGTTTGTTTTATGCTTAACTAACTTAAATTCGGTTCCTGAGTCAAGCTCATTATACTGACTTTACATTGTATCTGATTGTTAATAGACTCATTTAATAAGGCTTTAAAACCAGGCTTATTTATGAATGAACTTTACTTACTAGCATCATCTGCTAAACCAAGCTTCAATATGTTATCAGAATTCTGCCTTTTGCCATTAAAACAGGGATTACATGTGTTTCTCAAAACCTGAGCAAAGGCACTTGGTAATTCTGTGCATTTGGCTCACTTTTGGTTTTACAGTTAAGGATGTGTAATCATTGTATTCAGGGATTTTCGTTTTTGTGAAGTACATTGTCTGTCATGTCTAATGCCACCTCAGGATGGGCTTTCTTGGCATACAATAGTTTCTGTTTCTTAATCACGGCTGCTTCTGGGAAAAGCTTTTTGCATCAGCTGGTAAAACCCGACATCCAAAACTTAAAACATAGTTTCCCCTCACATGGTCCACTGGATATGACCAGGATTAAGTTCCTTACTAGCTTTGCCTGGCAAGATTCCTTTGGATTCTACAGGGAATCCTACCACATCTTTTCTGACCATTAGAGTCACAACACAACTTTTTTTTTTTTAGTCCATGAAATCTAGTGTGTCCTTGTATGACCCGCTGGTTCAGTGCTCCTTGGCTTTCACCATATCTCAGCTGACTCATCCAATATTCTCTCCCTCATCGCTCCCCACTTCTTCTTCTGCACTCAGCAAGGTGCCAAAAACAAGAGAGGCTCAGTTTACAATGTGTGCCCCCTCCCTTCCTCCACAGAGTTCCTCCCTTCCACCTCTCTTACATCAGTCCCAAAATTACAGAGGGCAGTTCCTCACAGACACTAGGGGGATGTGAAGATGGGCTGAGAGGAAATGAACTGTAAGGAGAGGAAGGGAGGTAAAATCTTCTCACTGTGTTTACTTTGCTTGTTAATAAGAGTTTACACAACAGTGGAAAAATTATCTGCAAAGCTATCCAATCCTCCCTTTTTCCTTCCACCTTTCAACTTCTTTGTTAACAAAATGTATTTACTCACTAGGGTATGGAATGGCTACCCTGTGAGTCCTACCTTGCGTTGAACCAGAGGAATTACACTTACCTTCCTGGAACTGCTATTAATAATTTCATCCAGCTAAGTCTGGATTGACATGATTCATTATCTGTTATGTCTTTGTCACTGGCAGCAGTCATTTCACTTTCATTTTCAGTCCCTCCAAACTGGAGGCTGAGAGCAGCAGTTTTTAAAAGAAGAACATAGCCACATTCCTCCGAGCGGTCTCTCCTCTGCTCACTGTCAGTCTGGAGACAGACTGTTCATTACTGCTGTCTGATGAGCAGTAAATCAGTAAATATTCTCCATGTGCTTTCTCTCACAACACTTATTCTCTTTCACCATCTCCCTACATTTCTGTCAACAGTTCATTTTCTTTGACTATTTCACAAGTTACGAGTTGTGTGCGCTTTTTGACAGCAGCGTTTAGCTTGGTTTGTTTGGTCTACCCTCTACTGTAAAAGGATATAATTATTTAAATCAGAGGGATCAGGTTCATTTTTTTTCTGCGCTACATCAAGCAAGTGTTGAAGTGTCAGATGGCAACAAACAATAATCAACAAATTATTTCTTTTTAAATAAATGAATAATAAATAATTGGCAAAGCATGTGATTACATATAACAAGGCATTTGAATCAAGCGGCAACCTCTAGGGATTAAACATTAATGCAGAAATACAAAACTTTTCAGTCCCTCCAGTGGCCTCCTGATAGCTACCCCCCACCCCTCCCATCACAGACTCCCATTTGTCTTTGGTAATTCAATGTTGAACGTCTTTGTTTTATTTTCAGCCATGAAAATAAAACAAAGACAAATGGCCACACACATTTAAAAAAGAAGAAGAAAAAATTACTTTAAAAAAGGGAAATCAAAGAAATAAGTAAATGAAGGGAAAAAAGAAACATCCGTCCATCAATTTTCTTAACTGCTTATCCAGTTGCTGGAGCTGCCATTTGGCGATGAATGGAAAGAGGACTGAAAAGAAAACCCGGATACAGTTAATCGAGTTGAATCACTTTACAATAGAGTTACCTTCTATTTGTGTCACTTACATGTGAGAATTAAATGATCCTGAAGCACTTGAACCCCATTTTCCTTATAAAAAGACAATCATATTCTCACTAGTTTACATTTTTCGGTAACACACTGATGAAGTGTCACTAAGTAAAAGGATAAACTACTAATGGAATTGTGAATGTAACCCAATTATTTAAGAATTGCACAATAAGATATCACACTCAGTATTTTTTTTTGAGAAACAAAAATAGAGAGCACTTTTTGATGGATCTCCCCTCATTAAGAAGTCATTTGTTAAACTGCCGCTAAATTAAATGATTGTTCCACTGACAAGTTGACTTGAACCGGCAATTTTCTTCAGAGTAGTCACTGGTGGCAAGACTGTTAGCGTTTGATCTGTTAAGATTGACGGCAGTCTTTCTGGACGTGGAACTCCATAAACCAACATACTAGATAATAATTAAAGATAAAACTAAAGAAAAATTTACAAGCACAGAGATTGAAATCTATCCTCTCCCTCTCCTTGCATAACATACATTTCTCTTTCCCTCATAGCTTTCATTTCTCTTGAGCAGATTCACTTTAATCCCCACTCTTAGATGCAGTATGTTCTCGCTCTGCCAGTATGCTGTGGTTGGAGATCAAGTGTGAATTACTGAATTACTTGTTTTTATGGATTTCATTTTGCACACTCAGTCCATTAAATTCCAACTAAGTTGACAAAGTTTAGCTTTATGTCTTTCCTCTTTACTGAATCTTCTTTGATGCACACCCTCGTCTAACACACATAGATGCGTCCCACATAAAACAGTAATGGTCATCTCTCATGTGAATGCCTTTCACAGAAACCATGTTTTCACATCAGCTCATCCCTGCCCTTACTGTTGCATGAAATTACCCGTGAGTCACTGTTAGCGAGTGTCTGCTTTCCCATCCCTCTGCAGCGATGAGGGTCGTTGCCACCCTGAGAGCCAGTTGGCTCATTTAATCCCCCCGTCAGGCAATATCAAACAGATGTCAGCATCAAAGAGGAACCAATCTATAAATCACGGCTTGTGTGTTGGATCGGAGGCTCCTTTTCCAAGGAGGACACAAGAGAAGAGGGTCCGAGCCAAGAACCACCCATCTTACAAGAATCAGCTTCCCTCAGGGCTTGTCCATCCACCACTCATCACAAAAGAGCCTTTCTTCCCTTTACCAGTCCCTACTATTGTCCTACCCTGCTCCCATAGCCTCCTCTTCTAGAGTACCTGAGTTCTCGCATGCTCAAATCCTCAGACTGCTCAGGGTATTAATGTCTCCACGCGAAGCTGGAGACATGATTGAATAAGAACAAATAAAGAGACAAGAATAGATGGGATTTTTAAAAAAAATTCAACATTGAATTACCAAAGGTTTCCTGTATACAATCTGATCCTTGTCATTAGGTGGCAGACGGGTGTGTTTGTCTATTTGTTTGCATGTATGTGTGCCTGACTGTGCGTGTAAATGAATGGAAGTGCTGAAATCCCATCGGTGTGGCGCAGATCCCGTGTCGTCTGCCAGGAGACTGACTGCAGCTTGTCTGCCGCCATCGTGTGCCAAGAGTAGGTGACATTGAATGCGTAGATATATACGCATTGTCTCATACTTTTTGTTGACTTGCCATATGTCCATGTAGGCCACATTTGATCTCGTTCTTCCCATTGGTGACTTTATGTTTTCAATTTAAACAGCACAGATGAATTATAAGCAAGTGGAACACTTCTGGAGGGCTCATGCTCCGGTATTTGTGTGAGTCTGTCACTCTGAAAAGCCTGTTATGGTAAAAAAAAAAAAACCCCACAAAAACACCTTCCTGAATGACAAAGAGGATGAATGTAGTTACAGAACATTGACTTTTCTCTGTTAATTAATGTAACTGCTGTACACATTCAAAACAAGAAATAGTAGATTTCTCACCAAGAGTTAGATGTAAAGATCAATGCCCCTGTAAGATGTGTAAATGCTAAATGGACTAGTTCTATCTGCTTTTTCTACTGCTCTACCTCCTGAGCTACAGTCATCCCTAAAGAAGAGTCAAACATTTAACTTGGCTCTGTCCAATAGTGACAAATTCTGCCTGCCAAAAACAGCTCATTAATTAATTGATGTCATACCTAATTTAATCAGTATGAAAACCAAAATATTGTCTCTTTCTTTTAAGTTTTCTGTTTATGGAGATTATGTGCCAGAACATTTCTTGACTGAGTCTCTGCTTATTCACTAAATGTTAAAGACTTGATGTTCGGTGTGATTAACAAGGAGACACAGAAGGTTTGAGTGACAATAGAACTGAGAAGAGGTTAAAAGGTTTCCTGTCTTGCACATCTGATTATTTGTTACAACAGCATCAAAGATTTGCCTTTTACATATAGGTCCTTGGGTATTTGTAAAAATATGCTAAAGGTGAATTGACAGTCACTTTTGAGCCCTGTTCCCTTGTTTAATCATGTCATACTAACCAGATAAAAAGTCATTATTGAACTTGCATTTGGTAACTGTTAAAGATAAACCTTCAATAATAAAACTCTACGAGTGACAAGTCCCCAATCTGGTACTTCTGAAAAACAAGCACTGACCATCTTGGCAACACCCAAAGATCTGAAAGACTGCAGAAGACAACTTAAGGAGATGATTGCAGAATATTTTCAGTGTTTATAAAAATCTAGCCAAGTTAAGAACACTGTTGAGGAGGCAGGCTTATCGTTGTCAAAGTGAATGAGTAAATAAATGGATAATGGCCCAAGAGTTTCTCAGGGCAAAGAAATAGGATATTCTTGAATTGACCGAGTCAGCCACCGGATGTCAACCCAAGATTTATATTTAATTTGTATTTAATACTTTAATACCTGATTTATATTTAATACTTTTTAGTTATTAAATGCAAAACTGAAGACAAAGAGACCCACAAACAAGACACAAGTGAAGATGGCTACAATAAAGGCCTAGCAGAGCGTTGCAAAAGAGGAAACAGCATTAGGTGATGTCAAAGGGCTCCAGACTTCAGACGTTAAGTCATAGATTTTACAGTAATTTAGGGCTTTTAATGGTGTCGTTGAACTTCTCTCTTTCTAAGGTAAAGTGACTGTAGAGCATGCAGTACATCTTTTATTACTTTAAAAATATGAATTGGGTGCACAAGTTTATTTATTTATTTCGGATTTTCTGTAATCCACACAGGGTCAGAAATAGACATACATAGTCAGATATGTACCTGCCCCCACCCCCCCCCCCCCAGTAAGTTTTGGTTAAATGTCACTTAGCAAGTTGGACCTTGACTAGATACTTTTAGTAACCATCAACAAGCTTCTGGCATAGTTCTGTCTGGACATTTGACGACTCTTCTTGGCAGAATTGGCAGAGTTCATTTAAATTGGTTTAGTTTCCTGGCACGTGCCCTGCTTTGAAGCATAGTCCACAAACTTTCAAAAGGGTTGAGGTCGAGGCTGGAACGCCGTTAGAGAAGCTCAATTTTAGCCATCTTTATCCATTCCAAAACCAGTTTTGATGTGGGTTTGGGATCGTTGCAGGAACAGCTATCTAGTTAATTTGATTTGAGGTGAAGTTTAAGAATTTGAGGTTGTCCTTTTCTTGATTATTCCATCCACTTTTTTGCAATATACCAATACAAGTGGCAACAAAACAGCCCTGGAGCATGATGGTTCCACTATCATTCTTGCCAGCTGGTACATTGTTCTTAAATTTTGAAAGCCTCACCTTTACTCCTCCAAACATCCTCTTGTCATTGTGGTCAAATCTACTGCCATCATAGCTCAGTCTTTGTCTCGTCTGACTATAAAACCTTTCATCCAGACCTTTGCAAAGTGGTGACACATCTGAATAACTTGTATTTATGTTTTTTGTTTTTTTTTAATTTATGATGATCTTGGAATCTGCAGTTGTTTAGAAAATGGCTCCCAACTTGTATAAAGCTCCCGTTCTCAGAACTACTGAGTTGCCTGGACTTTCCCATTGTTCTAAGTATTGGTCAATCTAATGAGTGCTGTACAACAACTTCTTTTTTTTATGCGGAAAGAAGAAAAGCTACCAGTTGTAGTCAATCATGATCACAAACAGTAAGTTAGTAGGGCTTAGCCTTGTTAAAAGATTTAATAAGTGGATTTGTATTTTTACTCGGTTGTATATCGCATTTGTATTCTATTTTTATCCTATTGTATATACTATTTTATTTTATTCTACTCTAGTCTGTACAGTTTTGCACAGTATCTTATTCTTATTGTATTCCTGTGTTCTCTAATTTTTGGTATATAACTTTTAGGGGTGCAACGATACACAAAATTCACGGTTCGATATTTTTTCGATACAAAAAAAAATGTTCATGCCGTTTTAATTTGTCATTTATTAAAATTATAAATATATATTTTAACTCAAAAGTACAGTTTTTAAATTTAATGTTGCTGAAACAAAAGTAATTAAAAAAATAAATATATCTCAGGGCTCTCAAAATTTCAAAATCCCTGGTAGCCCTTCGGGCAGGGACTTTTGGTAGCCCAAAATAAATGTAAGTAACCCGAATAAAAAAAGAGAGCAATTTTTTGATTGATGTTTTGTTTCCTGTTTTGTTTCCTTTACAATATTATACATTAAAGTATAATATTGTAAAGGAAACAAAACATTAATCAAAAAATTGTTGAAAAACAAATTACAACATTGTATAAAAATTACAATCATCAACTCAAATACTTGGTTCTAATTGAACAGAAAGTTCTATGAACTTGTAAGAACTGTGTAGGACATGAATCAGTCTGTGTCAGATCCTGAATTTGAAATTTCCGCTGAAGTCACGGGTAAGAGACAAGTGGAACCAAGATCTAGGCCATTTGCTTTTTGAAGTTTGCAGACTGCTAAATTGTGCCAGTGGTAGTTCACTCTTTGCAACATAGTACGCTGTTCTAAACAGATTTTTCAGGTTTATTTTTAGTATGTTATTTGCAATTGGTGTTTGTTCTGGGAAAGATATTGCAGACTGAGCAATAATGCGTTTCTTGCATTTCTCATGGGTTCTAATGGGGGCCTTTCTTAAAATGACTGGTCCCAGTAACAAAGGCGCTTGTCGACTCAGAAATCGAGAGAAAACCAACAACACACCCGTGTATGTTATTTACACGGGTGCACATGTGCGCATTCGCTGTCAAAATAAAAGACGCGCACCAGATAAGAAGTTGCAACGCGCGTTTGCGTCCATATAAAAGGCAGTGTTTTTGTCCGCTAGAGTGGGATTTTCACGGCACATTCCGCACCACATCTCTGTGCGTTCATCATTTGTTTGAAGCCAGCTCACCTCCTGCAACCACTTTTCCGAGAATACGCGCTTCTTTTGTGGTTCGGACTCCTTCTGACATTTGTTTGGAGGTAGAGGAACACCAAAGTAATTGCTTAAAGGAGCTTCTTCGACATCTTTAAGAGTTTTAAACAAATGTCTGTCCTCCTCCAGAAAATCTTATGTATGCAAACACGCGTTGCAACTTCATATCTTGTGCGCGTTTTATTTTTTATTTTGACAGCGAATGCGCACCTGCGGACCACTTATGTGCAGCCCCGGTTATATAGCTCGTCATATTGCAGCCACAGAAATTCTTTTGTCCATGAAACCATAAAGCTGCACTTTCTTTTTGCCTTATAGTCTGATTTGTCATAACTTTTCCGTTTTGTGGTAAGCTTTTCTTTGGCTGTCACTTCTTCACCCTGACCTGTCTTATTTGGCTCAGCAGAACTAAAATATATATCCTGCTGCTTTTACACACACACACACACACACACACACACACACACACATAACGATCAGCGATTCTCTGCGCGATCAACCTCTCATATGTTTAAGCTTGCTGCGGGAGATTTCACTTGTCATGTTTGCATAGTAAGCTAACGATTGATAAGACGATGTCAGAGGAATTGGTGCGCAAATTATCATCACTCACCAATCAGTGCTGTCACTCTCTATACACAGTTGCAAAGTGAAAGTGAAAGCAAAAAACAAGCGCAAATTCAAACGCGATTTCAATATGTCACATATTGACAGTGGCTCACCGATGCCAATGACATAATTACCCAGCTACATTTCCGAAAGAATGCAAAAGCATTGACATATATTTTTCCTTCCTACAATAGATTTTGGTAGCCTGACTGGAAAAATCGCTAGCCCCAGGACGTCGGGTTAGCAATTTTGCGAGCCATGTGTTACAGGCATGGCCCTTTAAGGATGAAGCCTGATGGGAAATGTATTCGGGATGTGTGTAGCGGGACTGCCTGGTGTGTGTGTGTGTGAAGAGAGAGAGCGGAGAAGGGGAAAAAGTAACGGTTAGCTACAGAAGAGACGAAAAGAAAAGAAATAAAAGGAATATAATAACTCCCTCGACAGCCAGAGTTGTGTCGGCGATGCTCGCTGTGAGTAAACTGTTTCAGCCCACTGTACGCGGTGTTCGTGCCTTAGAGAAGAAATAAAGTTCGGTGAAGCAGTTTCCTAGGCCTCCTTCGATCTTTTTGCTAGCGAAGTTGACCTGTATAGTAAGCTGTTGCCGGCTACGAGTCAGTTACGGAACCTTCAAGTAACTGCCAGAGGTTTCCTTACTATGGTTCGGGCCGCGGATCTGGCGCGGTAAACACTGTATCTGATTGAGGAATCACTCATCTTTGGAAAAGAGAGTTTATTACAGAGAAATGGCTCTTTCCAAAATAAAAGCTATACTATACGCTTCTTCTGGGCTATATTCTCAGCAGCATATTGTAGCGGGTCAGGGCTGTTCCGGGTTCTGTTTGTACAGTTATGTTTTGTTTATGTTGCCATAGTGACGGGTGACGCCCTCTCGCTGCGACGGTGTGTCCTTCCGGGGTCAGAGGGCGCCCTGTGTGTTGTCGTTGTTGCTGTGCGGTTGTCGCGCTGTGAGCAGTTAGCTAGCGGCAGTGTTCTTCTGCAGATGTCAATAAACGGCTGTGCTCCCTGGCTAGCTCACGTGAAGCAAGACCAAACGACACCTCCGTCTCCTCCTTGTCTGAGCTCGCCACACTGGTGTCAGAAGTGGGATGATGGTGGCACCCCATGTTCTGACCCGAGTGACTTTTCCCCCGCCGGTCGTGACCAGCCGGTGCGCCAAAAGAAGGCACCTGGACATTTGCAAAGTGAAAGCAAAAAACAAGAGCAAATTCAAACGCGATTTCAATATGTCACATATTGACAGTGGCTCACCGATGCCAATGACATAATTACCCAGCTACATATCCGAAAGAATGCAAAAGCATTGACATATATTTTTCCTTCCTATGATAGTCCAACGGGCAGGGCAGAGATAGATTTTGGTAGCCCGACTGGAAAAATCGCTAGACCCGGGACGTCGGGTTAGCAATTTTGCGAGCCATGTGTTACAGGCATGGCCCTTTAAGGATGAAGCCTGATGGGAAATGTATTCGGGATGTGTGTAGCGGGACTGCCTGGTGTGTGTGTGAAGAGAGAGAGCGGATAAGGGGAAAAAGTAACGGTTAGCTACAGAAGAGACGAAAAGAAAAGAAATAAAAGGAATATAATAACTCCCTCGACAGCCAGAGTTGTGTCGGCGATGCTCGCTGTGAGTAAACTGTTTCAGCCCACTGTACGCGGTGTTCGTGCCTTAGAGAAGAAATAAAGTTCGGTGAAGCAGTTTCCTAGGCCTCCTTCGATCTTTTTGCTAGCGAAGTTGACCTGTATAGTAAGCTGTTGCCGGCTACGAGTCAGTTACGGAACCTTCAAGTAACTGCCAGAGGTTTCCTTACTACGGTTCGGGGCCGCGGATCTGGCGGTAACACCTGTATCTGATTGAGGAATCACTCATCTTTGGAAAAGAGACTTTATTACAGAGAAATGGCTCTTTCCAAAATAAAAGCTATACTATACGCTTCTTCTGGGCTATATTCTCAGCAGCATATTGTAGCGGGTCAGGGCTGTTCGGGGTTCTGTTTGTACAGTTATGTTTTGTTTATGTTGCCATAGTGACGGGTGACGCCCTCTCGCTGCGACGGTGTGTCCTTCCGGGGTCAGAGGGCGCCCTGTGTGTTGTTGTTGTTGTTGCTGTGCGGTTGCCGCGCTGAGCAGTTAGCTAGCGGCAGTGTTCTTCTGCAGATGTCAATAAACGGCTGTGCTCCCTGGTTAGCTCACGGGAAGCAAGACCAAACGACACCTCCGTCTCCTCGTTGTCCGAGCTCGCCACATTGTGTCAGAAGTGGGATGATGGTGGCACCCCATGTTCTGACCCGAGTGACTTTTCCCCCGCCGGTCATGACCAGCCGGTGCGCCAAAAGAAGGCACCTGGACATTTGCAGGACTTTGTGTGGGGTAATGGGGTCGTCGGGGACGACTGACCCCTTAGGTGGGGGGCTATGTAGCGGGTCAGGGCTGTTCAGGGTTCTGTTTGTACAGTTATGTTTTGTTTATGTTGCCATAGTGACGGGTGACGCCCTCTCGCTGCGACGGTGTGTCCTTCCGGGGTCAGAGGGCGCCCTGTGTGTTGTTGTTGTTGTTGCTGTGCGGTTGCCACGCTGAGCAGTTAGCTAGCGGCAGTGTTCTTCTGCAGATGTCAATAAACGGCTGTGCTCCCTGGCTAGCTTACGGGAAGCAAGACCAAACGATACCTCCGTCTCCTCCTTGTCTGAGCTCGCCACAATATTAAACATATCAGGTCCCCATAAGGAGAATCATGTGCTAACGGCTGCCTAAATGACTCGGGTAAAGGTTGTAGCATGCATGCTTGTTGTTTTTGTCTGCTTCCACTTGTCTTTGCACTAGGATGATGTCAGCGTAAATGTGCAGTCATATTCGTTGTGTTCCCACTAGTGCTGTCAGCGTTAATCTCGTTGAAATGACGTTAACGCCACAACATGGCCAATCTCCATTAACGAGCTACCCCTGCATGGGGCTAGACGGCCAACATGTTAATGAGCTAACTGCGCTAACACACTAGTTCCCACCCATGTAATTGAGCATTGCGTGGCACATCCAACATACTGTTTTACTTTAGTCCATGACGCGCTTACCTTCAGGGTCATACCTCACATGAAAACCAAAATAATTCCAAACGCCAGATCTGAATGAGGGTGGGAGAGGTTCAATTTGCCATGTTGCAAGGGGAGCTTAACTTCTGTCTCGCTAGCTTGCCCTGCGCTCTTCCTTCTGACAATGCTGTCTGTGTTGAACGCTCAGTGGATCTGCGCTCGACAGTGCAGCCTAGGCAGAGTAGTCGAACGCAGATTCACTGAGCGCTCAACACAGACAGCATCATCAGAAGGAAAGTTGATAAAATAAATTACAAATTTTGTATTGTTCGATACATATGCGTACCGAACCGAAAGCACTGTATCGAACGGTTCAATATCGATACGAGTATCGTTGCACCCCTAATAACTTTGCACTGTCCACTTTCTGCTGTGACAAAACAAATTTCCCACGTGTGGGACTAATAAAGATTATCTTATCTCATCTTATCTTATTTAAGTGAGTGTATGCATATGTTTATGTTTATTAGAGAAATAACTTTAGCAACCAATTCTTCTTTTTTAATGTCATTAAAGATGTGTGCTGTACAATCATTCCATCCTAGAAAAAGAACTTTTTTGATAAGGCCAGAATTACTGTGACATTCACATCCAGGATCAGTATATGTGAAGTTCTGTATAAAAATGAATAAAAATGGCTGTAATTCCTTTATGCAGTACTTTTGTTAAGTCTCCTGAAGTAAGGCTGAAAGTCAGTCACATGTTGATTGTTTGATTCAAAATCTTTTTGCAAAAATGTTATTATCTAGATATTTATGGCCCCAAATACACATTTCACTGTTAATCCATTTCTATTTCCTCAAAGTGACATAATCTTAGCTGAGTGCGGCCGGTGATGTGCGACGTCATCGTCAGCACTATGCCTTAAAAAACTAAAGCTGACTCGGGATGCTTCCAGTCCCACTGAATGTTGTAACATACAAGAAGCTGCCATGTTACATTTCCCTTTTCTGGTGATGAGCAAGACCAGAGTTAGATCCCTTGGGTGGGAGTAAGTTTGCCTGATGTCTTGGACAGCTAGTGCTTCAAGGCTTCACTACAGCGCACATGCTAACCTACTGTATACTTGAATTCCTTGTGCAGGACTGCCCACAGGCTGACAGGTTAACAGTGATGGGAAACATGGGGGCCAGTGTATCCTCTGTTATGAAAATGTTGGAGTCAGTTGAGTAGGAAGAGAAAAGAAGTGATCATGTATGTGATAAAAGGTGTTAGTTGCATTAACATTATGCGTGTCTGCTCTGAGTATCGGTATCTGTCTAAACATTCACTAACTGATTTCTATTTGTTTAGATTTCATGCACAGGACTTGCCTTGTCACTTGAGTTTAATTGAACTAAAATGTTTGTTTTTTTGGGTGTCGTGTAGATTGAAGAGGGGGTATGGACACATTATCCTTTGTTTCCCCAAAGGTCTGGTATTAGTCTGTGTTGATGTGTGAAGTATTTGAGGAATGCTCTAGGTTCCGCTTATCAGTTTAATCTGTTTTATCGGTCACTGAGTTCAAATCAACTGTTGCTAGATTGCATCTGATTACTACAATTTGTGCTGTCTGCACCGCAAATTAAGCTCAAAAGAAGAAAATCAGGAGAGAGCGTGGGAGGGGGCTGAAAAAATCCAAAGCAGCACACAGCTGCTGCAGCAAAAAAACAAAAAAAAGCAGGGAAAGCAAGGGAGAAAGCCATCGAGCTAGGAACCGATCCACGTTCACCGAACATGTAGAGCTGGACTCAGTAAGTGTGTGAAACTTAATTCTTCCTCCAGCATGTTTTCCTATATAAGAACCCCACCTGCTACACACACATCCACACACTCGCACACTGTGGTTGGACTTGAAGTAGATGTGATTGCAGAAGCATGACCTAACGCCAGCCGGTGTTTGTTTTAGGTCTCCCAGGTGACCAGAGGCTAGAGGAAGGAAACTGAGCCTTCATCACTAGAGACTGTCATCTAGGAACATGTTACTTTTCATATGTGTGTTTGTGCGTCAGTGTTGTTCAGTTTGGAGTGTTTTGTATATGGATAACACACCCACATGTGGGTGGGTAGCAGTGTGTGACCATTGAGAGCAGATGTTTTGGACCACCTGGTGTAGTTGCTCACAGAGAGCTTTGCACACACTCCTTTATACATATTCCACACAGGAGAAAAAACCCACACATATATAAATTCAGATTTTGTACTATCATTTTTATTTAATTTCTCTTTTATGAAAAAAAACCCCTCCCATCTGTGTTTCTCCAAAAACCTTTCCAGGTGTTGAAGGAGAGTGGGCCCCCACACATGAAAAGCTTCCTGACCCGTGTCACCGTGGGGGAGTTCTCTGCCGAGGGTGAGGGCAACAGCAAGAAGCTGTCCAAGAAACGTGCCGCTCTGTCCATCCTGCAGGACCTGAAGAAGCTTCCCTCCATACCCACTGTGGAAAAACCCAAGACACACTACAAGAAACGAACCAAGACCATCCTCAAGGTACTTTAATAAAGTGAACCAACACACACACACAGGGATGCACGGCAGAATAAATGATTATGGTTATTACAAGAGATCATCACTGGCTTTTTTTCCTTGTAGACAGGACCAGATTATGGACAGGGCATGAACCCGATCAGCCGTCTAGCCCAGATCCAGCAGGCCAAAAAGGAGAAGGAGCCCGAGTACCTGCTGCTCTCAGAGAGAGGGATGCCCCGACGTCGGGAGTTCATCATGCAGGTACATTCCTGGTCACAGAATATGCTACTACAAGAAAAGACATTCTCAACTATATGATGTCCTGCAAATACTAGACCACTTTCTCATATTAAAGTAGGGATTAACAGCAGACCATACACAAAGAACACATTGTACTCATCAAACCCACCTTGTCTCAGTCAACTAAGTCCACTTTCCAATTTGCGCTTCTGAATGTTAGATGTTTAGCAAATTAGGCTTTTATTTTTTATGATGTCACTGTTACTAATAAACTGGATTTTATCCTTCTAACAAAACCCTGGCTTGATAAGAGTGATTGAACAGCTGATTGAAATATCGACGAGTAATTGTAGTTTTGAATGCTGCATGCGTGCGAGCAGGAGGTGGTGTGATCGTTGTATAGAATCATTTTTAGCTGCAAATTTTTGCCATTTGACAGTTAACTGAGTTTTGAATATAATCAGTTTATTGGCGTGTTTTTGGATGATATTACTGACCCACATATACAAATGTTTTAGACTTTGATATCTCTGATTATTATTGCATATTTTCAGAAGTATTTCATTCACCTGCCAAAACAAAAAGGAAAGTAAAAAGTACACATTACCAGTACTGTTGTCATGTGATGAAATGATGGACAATTATCGATTGAGCACCTTGGAGAAATAGTGAAAACGTAAAGATGGCTGAAAGAACCTGCTGTAGATCTGAGAGAAATCATAGAAAAATAAACTATAAATTGACTTTAAAATCTTTAAGAACTAAAAGAAATACACAAAATGGAAATATTTGTTGTTGCTCCAGAAAGAGACAGAGACAGAAAATATATTCATACTTATAATCTCTTTCTCTCAAACACAGTGAGCAAGTCAGGAACTGTGGCATAATTTTGGGCAGTGATCTCAATTTGACAATTATTTTATTAAAGTCACCAGGACTGCTCTTATCTCAAACTAAGACATTGCCCCCTGCGTTCATATCAAACAGGATAGAGTAGTCTAACGCTTTATTTACGGGATTATCTAAATCATCAGTAGGACGTCTTCAGCTTGTCCACATTGTAGCAGCCTTACACGTATGTAAGTAACGTCATTGGTTGCCAGTTCAATACAAGATTACCTTTAAAATCCTTCTGTTAGTTCATAAATCTCTCAGTGGTTTGGCCCTCCAGTGCATCTCTGACTTGCTCAGTGTCTATAACCCAGTTACAGCTCTCTGGTCATCAGGTACCGATCTTTCAACTATTCTCAGTTAGATCTGAGTGTGCTGAGGGTGCTTTCAGTTACTTCTTTGGAAGAAACTGCCGGCTGACCTGATGTCAATTCCATTTGTGTCCGCATTCAAAAACAAGTTAAAACCTTTTTATTCTCACAGACGTACACTTAATAACTGTGTGTGCCTCAAGGTATCATAGTCCTACATAGCTAGGTCTTTATTGTTGTGTTATTTTACCGTTTTTTAAGCACATTGAGTTTACTTGTAATGAAATGTGCTGTGTAAATAAATAAATTGCCATTGCCAATGTGGCCTGCTAAGTAGTCCTAAGGAAGTAAAAGGGTTATAGACAAGGAGCTTAGCTCATATCTGCTGAATCTCAGGCTACTACATACACGGAGGATGGCTATATGTGGATAATGGACATGGGTGCGAGGTTTCTTAGGTTTCCACAGGGATTATGATCCCTAACTGTGTTAGCATGACAAGCTCCCCTTTGTTCAAACAAGATCGTTTTTGAACAGCCTGCTAATGTGCAGAAAAAAAATCTATTCCCCTCCTGCACCACTGACCAGCTTTGTTCTTTTAAGTGTGGAACCTACTTCCAGTTTTGCAGTATTTATTATTTACTATGTCAAAGAACAGGAAAAAATGTTGTTGGTTAATGTTTAGTCACCAGAAGACATGTAAATAATTTAATGCATTTGGTGCAAACATGGTTATTTTGTCAGGAACATGTGGTAGAATAACTGAACATTAAAGTCTGTTTTCATTTACTGCATTTCAACGTTGGATTAAAATGATTTGGGCCTCCTCATGTTTCCTTTCACCGTTTTCTCTTCTCTTTGTCTCTCATGCTCGGCATTCCTTTCTGAAACATTCTGTTTAGCATTTATTATGTTTATAGATGCAGTTAAAGCTTAGAATAGATGAACATCCATCTTTACAGCCCTGTTTCCATCACTGGAGCAGCCAACTTTTTTTTATGCTATTACATTTCAAGTTGTCGGTGGCACGAAGTCTGTTTTCTGTACCACAGGATGATACTGGAATTAAGGAGCTAGTATTCATAAAATGTCATGTTCCTCTGTCAGCTGCAACCTTTAGTTCCGGGTGTTTTGGTGTTTATTATTAGTCCAGTAAACAGAGTAGGATCTTTGTATGAGGAAATCTCATCAGATACCACAGTTATCTCTTTCAGAGTTGTTTAGCCTATTTGAGGTCATGCATGAAAAACCACAGGAGAAAAAAATAATCTGTGTCTGCAAGTTGAAATTAAGTTTATTAACTGAAGCCAAGTTGAAATTGGCTTCAGTTAATAAACTGTGCACTTTAAACTTGGAATTTGCCCTCTTTAATTTACCTGCCCTACTTTTACAAGTTAAAGCTAAACTACTGTTTCTGCCAAATGTGTTTCTTTAATTACCCACGTGTTAAAATTAATTTGCAATTAAGATTAAAGGACAATCTTGAGAAATGCTTTGTTGATTTTAAAAGAACTTGTCAGGTAAATGCCGATGACATTTATGTAAATCAGATCATTACATGATTTTGAAAATGTTTTATTAAGCTCTAACAAATCAGTCAAGCTCATTGTGTAAAGTAGGGAATCCATACAGTGCTATAGTTCAATAACTATTCAATTATGAACTCAATAAATATTCACAACACAGTGATTCTGCAGTATACAGTCTTTAGCAGTATGCTGCAATAGTTTTATAACAGAAGAAGAGAAAATTGAATCTTTGTGTATTATTGCTCCTCACTTTTAATTAATTGATTCAATGAATTAGCTCTTTGATTTGCTTTCCCCTGCTAGCCGTGTTGTCTGGTACTTTCCCTCTGAGTTTCTTCCTAACTTCATCTCTTGAGAAATTGTACCAGCCAGTTTACAGTTGGTTTAGAGTTTTAATAAGAATATTGATATTTGGCATCAGTGTGTATTGAAAGTATTTCACATGAGGAAGTGATTAGTTATGTTGCTGCTTTGATATTCTGTCACACCCTTCATGTGAAAAAAAAAATGTCTTTAGATGTTGGACTTAGTGTGCTGCTTGTAATTCACTTATGTTTCAGCAGAGATGACAAAAAGCTGTGTTTTAAAATTTTCTGTGACAGCCACACCTTCACATAATTTGTATCTCTAAAACATTTCTAAATTTTTTCAGGTACAACAATATTAATGAATCACTGATTAGCATGTGAAACATTCATATGTATCGTAAACAGCAAACCAAAAAAAGAGATGCTCAGAATACAGGTAAAGAAAATGAAATACCAAATGAAAAGGCGATTGCTGAGTGTCATATACAGTTCTTGGTACTGTTCCATGGATACCGGGGAATCTAGATTTCTTTTTTCCATTGAACTAAGTTTCTCATCTTGGAGTGACCAATCTGGTTGCTCCTTGTGCTTGATCTTTTTTTTCTTTTTCTTTTAGTCTTTTAGTGCTTTATTTTATTTTTTATGTATCAATTCGGATTTCCAAACTGTTTTTTTTTTTCTTTTTTAAAAAAAATTGAGCCACAATGAGTTTCTTGGGTAGAGATATTTTAGCCCTTTTAACCTCATATTTTAACCTCAATTATTTCAGCCTGAGCTAGTGTCTTCAGTTGGACTTTCACCCACGTGCAGGATTCTCTCATAGATCTCTTTCTCTACGTCACCTGGCATCAAACATCTTTCTTTATATAAAGAAATTAGCTAATGGCAGTGAATTTGATAGTCATTTTGTGTACGTGATTGTTTTTTGCACAGGGTAAGAATGTTTCCATGAAAATACTCATGAATGAGCCTCATTGATCCAGAGAGCTTGTGGTTTGTTCTTTGCAAACCTAAGCCATGCGGTCATGTTCTTTTTAGAGAGAAGAGGCTTTCTCCTCGCAGCCCTTCCAAACAAACCACACTTGTTCAGTCTTTTTCTAATCGTGCTGTCATGAACTTTAAAATTCAACATGCTAACTGAGGCCTTTTTTTGTTTGATTGTTTATTCGTTTGTTTGGTTTTTTGCAAATTCTTTGACCATATTTTGGGGTGAATTTTCTGGGACATATACTCCTGGAAAGATTGTGGCATTGTACTAACCCACGCCGCTTCACATCGTAAAATTGCTAAACGTGTGCATTTAGAGGTGTTATTTATGCTCGCCATTTTAACAGCAGTCTGTCTTTTTCTCTTCCTATTCATCTTTCCCTGGCTGCCTCTCCTAGTCAAATTCTCCCACTTAGTCTCTCGTTCCATAATCCTTTTCTTTCATGTGAAGAACAGAGCTTCTCTTAGCATCAGGCGGTAATTCAGCCTCAAACCTATTCTCCATGCCTCTTTGATGCACACATTAGTCCCCGTGAGTGTGTGTGTTCTTTTGTGCAGTCCACTCCATCTTCTAAAATTTCCACATTGTTTCCTTTGGTAGGCAGCAGGGCTCAAATGAGTCTCTGTTTTCGTATCGTTTGTCTGAAGCCATCACTTCAGAAAGGGCTCCACCTTTTTGTCAAACGCTTTCTGAGGAGCTGATCATCGTTTAAATTTTGATAAAAGAGTGATTGTGTTTGTTTAGTGATTGGGGAATTTATTGAGGCCTTCCTTCCTTCTCCTTCTGTTGTGACCTTCGTGATATATTCAGATGAGTACTTAGCGAGCATGTCAGACCACTTTGACTGAGTGCGCTGAGGCCTGGCAGTTCACAGGCTTTGGCTCCCAGAATGTTATTTGTACAGTGTAATTGTCTGTTTGGATAACATAACGACGTCTGATATTCTCTTGGAAATTTCTGCTTACATTCTGTATAGACAGATTTAATGTTTTGGGATTACTGAAAAACAAACACTTCACTCAGATTCTTTTTGTGCAATGTGCACTGCATGGCTGCCTCAGCTCTGAAAAAGAGAGAAAAGAAACTTTTTTAAAAAAAACTAAGGAACAGTTAGCCATTATCACAACAGGATGCATCAGCAAAACCAGAATGTTCAGTTGTGAACCAGAAAATATTGCTAGTGTCTTTATCTCACTTGTGTGTACTGGTTTCTTTATATGCGTGTTTTCCTCCATTCCCATACAGGTGAAGGTGAATAATGAGGTTGCCACGGGAACAGGGCCCAACAAGAAGGTTGCCAAGCGGAATGCAGCTGAGGCTATGCTGCTACAGCTGGGATACAAGGCCTCCACAGTCCCTCAGAACCCGGCTGAGGTAAAAACGCCTTCGCCAGCTTGTATATTTCATATCTGTTTTATATACAAGCCTCCCACTTTGCTGCTCAACTGTTTATTTATCTTACTTCCTGACTGGTAGTAGTTGTATATTGTTGAATGTTATTTGAAGTTTTAAAAGATTCTACATAATGGGGGGAGGAATAAATCACACAATTAATTATACAGAAGGTTTTGTTCACAGCCGTTTTAGAAATGTAAACTTTCCCAGCACTGGTTTCTTATACTGCATCTATAAATTACCTCATTTGTTTCATAATGATATGAATATATCAATATGATCCACAGATTACGTTTGGTTCCGATTTCTTGTAGCTGCTAAAGTGAAAACATGTTAAAACTGTTGAAGAGGTGAACACTTTATTAGTTATACCTTGATAGCACTAAGCTGGCCCCCCTTTTGCCTTCAGAACTGCAATAGTTCTTTGTGGCACAGATTAATTAAAGTGCTGGAAACATTCCTCAGAGATTTTGAACCACATTGACATGACGTCGTCACTCAGTTGCTGCAGATGTTGTCAGTTGCACATCCATAATGTGAATCACATCCCAAAGGTGCTCTGTTGGATTGATTGTGAGGCCATTTGAGTACACTGAACTCATTGTGATGTTCAAGAAATACATTTGTGATTTTTTGAGCCTTGTGACATGGGGTAATATCCTGCTGGAAGTAGCCATCAGAAGATGGATATTGTGTGGTCATAAAGAGGTGGACATTGTCAACAACAGCTCACCTTCCTAGTCAAGTAGGGTGTGGCATTAAAAAGATGCTCAGCTGGTACCAAAGGACCTATGAAAGTATGGAAATGCTAAAAAATATCACCCACACCATTATACCACCAGCAGCAGCGTGAACCATTGAAACAACCCAGGGTTGATCGGTGTTTTCATGTTGTTTACATGAAATTATGATCCTGCCACTTTTCCAATCTTCTGTTCTGCAATTTTGGTGAGCCCTTGTGAATTGTAGCACCTGTTTCCTGTTCTTATCTGACAAGAGTGGCACCCAGTGTGGTCTTCTGCTGCTGTAGCCCATCTGCACCAAGGTTTGAAGATGCTGTTCTGCATACCTTTGTTGTATCAAGTAATTATTTGAGTTACTGTTGCCCTCCTAGAGAACTGGTACTCATTTTCTCTTTTTTGGACCATTCTCGGGTTTACAGAGAATGGTCAGAAGTTTCTGGAATACTTAGATACTTAGACCACCCTGTGTGGCACCAACAACCATGCTACGTTCAAAGTCACATAAATGTCCTTTCGGGTACCTAATATAATGGCTAATGAGTGCAACATAAATGTATAGTATGTAGGTTGCTTTAGGTTACTTAATTACAGACACTCATGAGTTATTCCAATGGGTTTTTATTGCCTCTGTCACTTTTCTGTTTGCCTATCAAGGTCGGGGCTGCAGGGGGCAGCAGTCTAAGCAGAGACACCCAAATAATAACACTTTGCAATTGTTATTAGCATCAGAGCTATAAGAATGGTGATAACGGATGGTACCTATAAAGCTGTATGCCAAAGAACTAATTAGGAAACTTCATGCACTGCCCTGACTTTATCTCATCTCTACAACCCCGCACAGTAATTCTGATACTCAATTCCCAGATTTATCTCAAATCCCAGTGCTGCTGACCTATTATACAACCCGTTCAGCTTCTCTGAACCTTGTGTGTTTTGCAAGCAACCATTGATCACCAACATCTTTATTCACCTCGTTGGTTTTTAAGCTCAAGGGAGCAGAATCAGATAGAGTTACATAACCAGTCTCTCTGTAGAATGTTAATTGTTCCCCAGACAGCTCATTAGTTTGATATATGATGCTGCATATACTGTATGTATACTATTCAGAAAACCAAATCTTAGAACTACAGGAGAGTTAAACATGACATGCTCCGAAGAAAGCGCATCTCAGTTTGCAGCCAGTAATTTCCTTCCTTTTAGTTTGATTTCCTCAGCTCTGACATTAATTACCTTGATCTTCTGTGTAGTTACTGCTACTGAGACTTCAGCAGAGGAGTTTTTGAAAGTTTTAAACGCTCTGCACACTGAATGCCCCACACGAGTCTCCAGGGGAATGTCAAACGTTACAGACATGTAATCAAATCACATCATTGGATGTTTCATTCTTTAGTCCTATAAACCACTGTGTTTTGTTTTCTAAGGTTTCAGATATGTGAGTCTGCTGTTATGGAAATAAGCAGTGAGTATCCCTGTTTAAGCTAATTTCTGGCAAGAGGTGAGACCTGTCTGGTTACACTCAAGAAACAATATTTAGACAGAACAAAGTTATTGGCCGATACGTGACTCTGCAATAGCTCGACAACTCCGACAACGTCTCTGTACGAATTAGTTAAACGCCTTACTTTTCTTTTGATCTCAGACAACCCAGAGCTCTGTAGCTTTTGTAAGATAGGTTGTCTTTCTTTTGAGTGCTTTCTCTCACTCCGTCCTTCCATTCCTCCTTTCTCTCTGTGAGCTGTGAGCTCTCTTGCACTGAAATTCCACTGTAGCGTGGGTGAATTTGTTTACAGCAATGTCATCTCCTCAGCTGTCACACATGTGAGAAATGATTTGTTTGTGTTTCACATGTGTTTGTGGCTGTGTGTGTTTGTGCAAGCAGACGCACGCACCACAGCAGAAGTAACACATTGAATAGGAGCCTCTTTTTTTTGTTACTAAACATTGACAACCCCCCTAATTAAGTAGCTGGCCTAGAGACACTAGGCTCCTTAAGCATCCCCTCCTGTGAGCACTCGTCTCTTTGTTGACCAAACAGTAGGAAGGAACTTGTCTGACATGCGTGAAGAAGCTGTCTGTTCAAGAATCTACATCTCTCTTACCTCCCCCTTCTCTCCTTCTCTCCACATCACTACAGATGGACAACAAAGGCTGGAATGGACAAAAGGCGTCTTTTACTGAAGCGACAAGCAACAGTGAGTATCGGCACGTCTCCCCGTGTTTCTTTCCATTTCCTTCTCCTCCTCCTCTCTGGCTCTCCATCATTCCCTCCATCCTGCAGGTGGTTTTAGCCACCGAGATGGCCCGGCGTTTAATCTCTGTGACTGGTCAATGGGCCTCTGACTGTCAGCTTAATTGGCCGTGCGTCCTCGTGGGGAGCCTGCGAATTCAGGCTCATTCACACAGGCTTACAGGGCCGGCACACAGAGGCCCTCCGGGGAGTCCCTCCGCTGCCTTCCTGTGCAGAAAACATAGCCTTTCACTCAGGATTAACACACAAGTGCACAGGAGTATAGGGTATGTGCACATACACACACCCTTAATCCTCAACACATAGAGACACTGCAACTGTCATACATGTTTACAAGGTTTATCACATCAGTGGTTAAAGTAGTTAGCAGATTTCTCAAACTGATGAGACCAAAAACAAAATAGTAAATAAAATGTACACAATGCTAATTACACAAGGCTAGTTTGCTATAAAAGATTTTTAGACTATTTACTTGAGAAATGTTTTGCAGTTGAGTAGTGATCTCGTAAAGGTATTTCCATGTGTGCTCATGCGGTTGCACTCTGATCGGACCTTAAACATTAAATAGAGCGGGTAACTGCCTGGTTTCCAGTGGATTGGGTAGATGTGACCTGCCTTGAGTATGCTCTACCTAGCCAACACCACATGATAAAAATTGAGTAATTTTCAGGTAGACTATCACCTGTTGTTCGTTAAATGTATGAAAGGAAACTGTTATACTCTAATCTGATTCCCCTGACATTGTCTGGCTTACATTATCCAGAAGGCCACGAGTGCATCAGATAGCGGACTACCTGTGACTCTCATGCTACAGGTTCTGGCTCAGCTTCCTTAGTAAAGTTTGTGTTGTAACTAGTTGCTGAAACAGAATAAGTAATTAATAAATCATTACAACTAGTATTACAGAATGTCAAACTAGTGCTAAAAAGGACCAAAGTAGTGGAAAAAACAGAAGTGGTGATATCCATGCTCTGGAATAAATGTTCAAAAAGGCATTCGGTAGTTAAAATGTGCATTGAGCACACAAGATTAGTAGTAGGTCTTTACTAGATATTAAGCTATTTTTTTTATTTCAATTTGGATCTCTGTGCAGGTTTTTAGCAGCATGGTTGTGAAAATCACAATACCAGTCAATTAACTGGTCCAGTGTGTAGGTCCAGCATGAACTACAATGAATGAATACACTTGTGGCTTATGGACTAAAGTCTTCTTCTAAATTTCTCACTAGTGGGATAATCAAGTACAAAAAGGAATACATGGCTTTGACTTTGGTTTATAGTGAAAGACCAAAGCTAATGGCATCGCTCACTATAATTAGCAAATGTTAGCATGCTAACAGTCTAAACTATGATGGTAAATATAGTTAACCTCCTAAACATCACCATGTTAGCCTTGCCATTGCTGTTATATCTGGACAATACCCAAGCCTGTTAATATACAAACAGATACAAAGGAGAAACAGATCATTATCTCACCTTATGGATATCTTCAAAAGGTCAGCAAATGCAAAATACATTCCCTGTCTGGATTTATGTAAGATCTTACATAGGAATGTGATGGCCTTAAAGGGCATTTTATTTATAGAAGAGGCTTTGTCTCAAAGGACTCTTCACTGAGAACCTTAAGGGTGTAATTTTAAAACAGCTGGCCTCCATCATTGTCTCTTGTTAAGTTGGTTGTCTTGTCTGTAATCAAAATAAAAAATAATGCCGAAAATCTCACATTAAAGTCAAGAAGCTATTTCAAGAATTCACATTCTATTTTTAGTTGTTTTGTTGTCTCCGGAGCCTGGCGGTGGTGTTATTTTTCTAGTCGTGCCACATGTGGCATAAGTTTTTTTTGTTGTTTTTTTAATATTACGTGTGAAAGAAGTTTCTAAAGAATTAATTGTCATGGTGTTGCTTAAGCATGTAAGTATCTGAGCTTGATTATATTTTTGTGATGTTCTAGATTGAGTTTTTAAAAAAGCAGATGTAAGCAGTTTTAAACTAGGAAAGTAAATGCCAGCAGCTTGAGAAAGAGCAGTTTGTGACTCAAATGAACAATCTGTGAGATGTCGAGCAGCAGAGGGGAAAACAGATAGCTTTAATAGATTCAAATGTGCTGTCGTCACTTTGGTCTAATGAAGGGTTTTGGCAGAGCTCCGGCTCCCTGACATGGGGCATCCAGCTTCACTCTGGAGAGGAGAATGGATGTCATGCTTAGCACACTTATGTTGAGAGAGTAATCGCCCAGATTTGTTGCATTGCTCACTGCTGGTTTAGACTTGATAGGCAGGACCCAGATGAGAACTGAGCCTGTGCCACAATTTTTATAGCACTCAAATCTGTGATTTAGTCGAGTTTCTGAAAGATATATTATCTAAATTATATTTGTAGATAAATGATTGTTCTCTTGGAAAAACTATTTTGGTGGTTGTGGTTTCTATGGAAGCCCGAGCTTCAGTCATTGCCCAATACCTCCAGAGTAGAGCCTCTTGGGAAACAAAATCTTCCTTTTTTCGATGACTGTTCCTATTGTTGGCTTGGAGTGTGCCTTTGGTCCATTGCCATTTCCACTTAGTTTATCTCACACTCAGCATGAGGCTTAACTATCTGCTAATTAGCTCTTTAAAGTTGCCCAAACCGCACAACGCTCACACGACACTAATGTCTGAATAATATTTATTTCATAAACACCATTTACAACTCATTCAAACAGATACAGCTGGTCTCAGTTTTCTGTGTGTGTGTGTCTGTCAGTGCTGAATGGAAGATGTTTCTTGTTTGTCTTTTGTTTTGACGTATAGTGTGAATAAGTAGAAGTCTGGCTGGGGGGTAAAAAAAAAAAGGGGGGGGGGGGGTGAAAATCTTTTCTTTTCCTCGCAGCTGTTCAAACTTTGCGAGTGTTTAAACAGGGCCCGTGTTTATTGGTGAATAAAATTAAAACTTTTAAACTTATAATCCTCAATATTTTAGCCATCTTTGTTGATGTAGCAACATCTGTTTTCGACTCTTTATAACGGCAGTGTTACTTATTGTGCGGATCTTTTCTGAATGAGACTTTTTTTTTCAGAAGCACTTTAATCATATGAGTAAGAGTCCAAGAATAACTCACCGTGCAATACTATCACAGTGTGTCACCCACAGTGATGATATATCACAACACATTTTTCCGTAGTGATTACACCCCCACCCCCCCAAAAAAGCATAAATTCTCTACATTCACTACTACACTGTGTAGTCAGGATGGGTTTTATTTATATTTTTTATGTTAAATTTTAATATATTTCAGTTAATTTGCTTTCTTCCACTGTTCAAATAATGCCACGAGAGAAAGCAATATGTTTGATTCCACCCCGTATTTTATATCATACAGATTTTTAGTGCAAAATGTGTAAAAATGTTAGAAAGCCCAGCCCTGAGTCTGAACCAAAGGAAGGTTACCGTAGAAAAAACTGCTTCAAATCTGTCTTCCTCAATGAATTTAGAATTGGCTCAGTCACACTAGAGTAAAACAAGGGCGGCAGTCTCTGTGCTGCTAAGAAAAATCACATTCAATATCAAGTGCAGGTAGCTGCAGCAGTCAGCTGCAATCAGAGGTTAAATGCCTGTAATGACTTCAATTCTAAGGTGTTTGCACCGGTCGTCTGGTGAAAGGCAACCTGTCTCTAAACAATCATGGCCTAACTGCACGTACTCTCAGATTTGTGAGCTGCCATGTAATTTGTAAACGCAGACAGACTGCCATTTTGCTATCAGTCTGAGTCACCAATGAGTGCAGCACATCTGCAAGAGTGCCTGTGTCATTTTACAAATTGCTTTCCTGCAGCAACTACATCACTATTTGTGGAGGAAAGCAACAGATTTACTACAGTTTCTCACAGTTAATAAGCATATTTTTACTAACAGTGACAGATTGTGTGTAATTGCCAGCTTCACCCCATTCAGCTGCAAACTGATAGCACACTGAGTCAGTCTTATTGCTGTTTTTCACCATCATGACGCACCAAAGTCACCTTGAAGACAGCAACTGAATCTGAGTGGTCTCAGACCTGGTCTCTGTCTTTGAAGCAAATGTTATAAAAACAAAAAAACACAAAAGCCTAAGTTCACGTGGTTGCAATCATTTGGTTGTGCCATGCTCTTCCCTTGTCTCACTGTACCGTATGTGGATATACCTATTTTCTCAAATTAACTCCAAACAGCACAGGGAGAATGAAGTCATCTCCAAAGTCCCTTATTACCTCAAGTGTTGCATGCTTGAGGTAATAATCAGTTTCAGAGACATTCTCACTATTGGAAATGTTTAGGCAAGGGAGCTGCTTTGATAAATTGTGCAGGAGGACAGACACAGAACCCCAGCTTGTACACTGTAAAGTCACCAAAGAATTATGAATTTACAAATTAGACTTTATACTATGGAGCAAGAAGGTCTCTAGTACCTAGGCCCCTGGCTAGTATCCACTCTGACAGTATCCCATATTTGCACTTGCTTCTTTCAGATGCCTAGAAAAGTAAACAATTTGTTTACTCCCAACCCTATTGGCTAGTTTAGTACACTTTCAAAAGAAAAAGAAAACAACTCTAACCCAAAATGATCTTAGCCATGAACAAAGCCTGCAACAAAGGTCCGGACCATCAAAGTCCGGACTTGAATCCTATCCAAAGTTTTCGTGTGACGTCAGAGCTACTGGGACACGCCCACCTGACAGTATTGCAGTTCTTTACCCTCCAGCTATACTTTCAACATTTTCAAGTTTAACTCAGCCAAAATGCCAGATAGTTGCTGTGCTATTGGATGCACTAATCAATGCACTAATGAACGTTTATTTATAGCTGCCAGAATGGTGTAGAAAATGGCACCAACATGTGAGCAAACCTCACCTAAACCTGCCAAATGAGGACAAATTGCATCAATCCCTGCTTCTTAACAGCAACTCAGGCTGTCAGTGGCGTCTCATTTAAACTGCAGGGATGATTTACCTGACATTAGAAAAATACTCGCTCAACTTTACTCTTATGACACAACAGTAATGTGATGATTAATACTACCAGAACTTTTCTGGTCCTACACTGTGAATGTCCAAGTCAACAAAACTAAAGATTTACATATAGTAGTTTGTTTGAGTTAGTTGGTAACACTTACAATTACCTCCAGATCGAAAATTCATGTAGCTATCCTTACTTTAAAAGCTTTCATCCAGGCGGCAGTGTAGGGTGAATTTTCTTTTTACATACACATACAGATACAGGTAGACATGACCAAATGGGTACTCTGGGAAAGACAATGCCACTTTTAGGGATTCAATAAACCTGCCAGGTTAAAGTATGGATGTAGTTTCTCTTCATATCTTTGTTTTTCCTCCATGGATAGATAATAATTGACGGCTAGGATAATGAGTCGGTCACATGACTGAAAATTTTGAATTGAGATGCTTTGACATGACCTTAAGCAGTTCATTCATGCTCAAAAACCCGCCAGTGTAGCTGAATTAAAAGTTTTGCAAAGAAGAATTCAATGTGAAAGGCTAATTTCCAATTATTGCTTGATTGCAGTTCCTACTACAAAGGGTGGAACAACCAGGTATAAGGGTCATGGAACAATTACTTTTTCTGACTGCCACGTTTACAAGTCTTTTTTTTTTGTTGTGTCTTCAGGGTTGGTATTTGCACCTTGGTCTTTTCTCATTGACGCCTATCCCCTAAAGTAGCATACTGTGGTTTATTTTAATGTAGATGATAACAGTAGATCATATCCTACTATCAGCCACAGTCATTCCTGTTGTCTGTCTTAAAAGACTGTTGGTCACAATTAACACAGTGTCACAATTTAAGAAAAAGAAACTTATGCAAAAATATAAATCTGTTGCTGCTGAAATTTTAATTTAGTGCCAAAGGGTATACAGTCCTGTTATTAGTTACCAAGCGGTGGTAAAATGATACTAAGACTTACATAGAAAGTTACATTTATAGGCTATCAGGAAAAAGGTTTTCTAGCATTTCCTAAATCTACACTTATAATAATGGCATTGCATTTACAATCAGGCCGTGCATTTTTATTGCAGTCTGCACTGTTATGGCATAAAAACAGGATATTCAAGTTTTTAGATTGATTGTTAATAGAAATTCTAGAGAGACTTTACTGTGTGATTTAATTATTGCTTCTAGTGAGTGGATACCTCAGGTCAAACAAATTTTAAATGGTTTGTTTTTGGCTCAATCCTGAAATTAGAGCAATTAGAGTTCCTGCTGGAGGTTATCATTGGCATTTTATTCATTGTGTGTCTGCTAGGTTAGTAGAAACTAGGCTAGGTTAGAGGCGAAAACTAAAAATCACAGGCAAAGGAAGAACCACAGTCCACATTTTAGGTGTAGCTCGAGATATGTGTTTAAAACATTACCCACAGGCCTCTCCGTGGGGCTCAAAAGTGTTAGAGGGCCACAGAAGGCTGGCAAACTTCACTCTTTTCCCCCCAAACAACAAGTGAACCATTTGCAATGGCATCTTAGTTGGAAAACTCACTACAGGGGCCCCATGTAGGGATGTGTGCAAAGGACACCAGCTGCTTCAAAATGTGAGGATGATATAGAGGCCTAATAAGCATTATTGTCAGCTGATTTTTTAATGTTTTATGTATGTAACTGACGTGGCAAATATCATGTCCTTTGATCCATTTTCAGGTAGTTATAGCAGAAAAGGACATAAAGCAGGAAGGAACCCTTGAAAAGGTTTCAAAAACTCAGTTCTGTCGAAGCCTTTTTTTTAATTTAGCTTTAAAAGCTGTTGCATATTGGCAAAATGGGTTAACTCTATTTTTGATCTTCTTCCATTTACTAGCCTGAGGTAACACAAACGCAATTTCCTACACATAACCAATGCTGTCATTGACGAGCTATGCTCCACACAAAGAATGTTTCTGCGTTATATAAGGCATAGTGGGAGAAAGTAGGTAAATATGTCAAGGGCTGTCCATTTATCCCTCTGTCTTTCTGTTCTTTCCATTCCCAGACAAAACACCCACACACGCACCTCAGGCACCTACAACCCTCATTTTACTCTTTGTGTGTGTGCGCGTCAGTGTCCTTTGCCCTATGTAAGCTCTGGAAGGCATTGCTACAACAAACAGGGTGGCTTAGAGACAGGAAGAGAGCATAAAAAGAAAGCCTAAGTAAAAGAAGTAAGAGGGTGATTTTTCTCCCTTCTATTCCCATGGGTCTTGCAGCACGGCTTTTCACTTGAGTTGCCACATTTCATTTCCTGCTGTTCATATGTGTGTGTGTGTGTGTGTGTGCATTGTGTGCATGTGTAAGCTATGTGAAGGTCTTGCTCCACAGTGGTGATTTATAGCGGCGGGCTTCGGCCCTATCTGTTTTCGATCAGTCTCATGCTTGGCTCTGGCTTTCCTCCAATGCTCCCCTGGCCCACCGGACACCGAGTCTGGGTGGGACCCCTCTGCAACTGCCTGGAACCGGTACCACAAATAAGCTCTCCCTACTCCTCCGTTCACCACTTCTCAGGCTCAGCCTGCTTTTCTCCCGCTCTCCCCTTTCACTAACTTTCTCCCACTTTATGTACACAATTTCACAATCACTGTCCAGCATCACGCGCAAACACATCCAGCCACTCTTGCTTATTCACTCCCACTGTCTCTCGTCCATTGTCTCACTCTTGTTGTTTCTTGCTCTCACGCTCTCGCTTACCATCTGACACCAGCTTTAAGTACTCAATCACATGCAAACATGCAAACACTCTCACATGCACTGGGCAGTCACTGAAACTCACATGGATCACATTGACTGCCTCCCCCCTCCTATTCTCTTTGTCCACTGCTGATGTCATGTTGGCTAACACCTTTCATTTTTTATGATGCTGCATTCAGAATGTGCAGGCCTGCAAGTTTTACTTGTGTAAATTCAAATTAAAGTTGTCATCATGATTGGGAGGAGGGGGGAAAAGTCCTAGCATTTGTGTCATTGTTGGCAAGGGGCCACTTGTTGTAGTACGAGCAATAAGTTCTGGATTTCATTTGTTTCCTTCAGCTTTTCTGCTGCTCTGGAAAGGAATGCAAACTTCATTGTTCATTATGGGAAATACTGTCAGCAGGTTCCCAGAAACCTTACACTAGAGTAAGCTACAATTGTACAAAACTCTGTCCTTGTTTGTGTATTTCTGTCTGTGATTGTAAATGTTAACTGAAACAGGAAGTGACCTGTCAGTCAAGTGCTCGCTCCAGCGCTTTCTCCCAGCTGTTGGTCCATATGCACACACAAACAAGCCCACAGACATGTGCACAGACACACAGACAGCTGGTCTTCCTGTCTCTGGTGACCTTGGCTGGGCTTGGAGGCTCCTCATGGGTTTCACATTCACTCATCCCCACATCCTCTTCCATCTGAACGAGCTGCCAGCTCATCCTCCTTCTTTTATCCTCTCTTTACAATTCCTTGCATTCTTTTAATGCCTTGTACTCCTTCCTTTCACTTTCACCACGGCCACAGAGTAACAAACGTATTGAATCCCAACCCACGGGCATTTCCTGCTTCCGCAACACTTTCAGGTCAGTGATATCAGAGTCCAGAAAGCTTTAAAATGGTGCTGTTGTGTTCAGCTGGCTAGAACTACAGCAAGTATTGTCCAGTTTCACTTGTTAGACCACAAAGGTGCCTCGGCCAGGCCATTTGGGACATTTCCTCATTATTTTCAAAATAATATAACAAGAACCTTTTTTCTGTGACTAAACTTCCTTTGAGGTTCGGGTGGGTCTATGTTTGAAGACATAAAAACTGGAGCAGGATACCAGTGAAGTGACGGTGCTGTTTTCCATCAAAGATGAAGTCATAGACACTCTGTTGATATTGGTGGATGCTCCGTTTGTGTCTCTGTGTTTGTGTTTGAGAGTGAGAAAGAAAGAGGCTGTGTGTGTGTTTCCCAGCAGACGCTTTGATAGTGCTTGGACCTGCCAAAACACAAGTAACTGTCAACTATGTTTGGTGATGAAATGCCAGTTTAGGAGCTCACACTTGTAGGCACACAAATGGACACAGTTGGGCACCCACATAGACAAACACTCCTTGGTATTGTCTTAATGTAAGTGGCTAAGGAATCTGTATTCATGAGATTTCAACGCTTAATTATGAGATCCATAATAACCTTTTTCTCTGTTCTCTTTCCTAATGTCATTCCTTTATTCTGTTTTGCCTCTTTTAACTCTTTATACTTTTCTTTGTGTCCATTTATCTATTCATACTAACATCTTTTTTTTTTAATCTTCACCTCCCTCCCTTCCTCCCGCCCTTCTTGACCCCTCCAGCCCAAAAGGGTCTGCTCCACCTAAGCCCAGATGTCTATCAGGAGATGGAGGCCAGTAGAAAGCAAGGTGGCAGTGCTCCAGGCCCCGGGAGCACCAGTAGCAACTCCGTTAACTACATGGCATCAAAAGACATGGGGCCCTGCTCTGCCCCGCTACCCCCAGGACACCCTTCTTATTACAGTGGCTCATCCTCCTCACCCAGCCCAACCGCTACCATGGCCAGGGAGCTGCTGCTGAACGGTCAGTCACCCACAGCCGAAGCCTCACTGCCCATGAAGGGGAAGAACCTGGCCTGTGGTGTCTCGGTGCAGCCAGCACAGCAGCTGGACTACCTGGCTCGCATCCAGGGCTTCCAGGTAAGATGCAAAAGAGGTGAACCTCTAAAATTTCTGTACATCTAAAAAATAATTTTTGTTACATGGTAAGTGGCCTGTTATGCCCTACTTTTGCAGTCTTACCAAACATTTTTAATTGGCAGTAATATAGGTGAATTCATTAAATGTGTCACTCTGTCACTGGAAGTACCTCAGCATAGTTAGTACAAAGTTCATATAAGCCTTAATAAGTGAGTGGCATGATATAACAACATTCTGTTTACAGCTTCATTGGTTGTCTGACAGATTTTGTTTCATTTCCATTGGACACACTCTCAGATCTCAACATGCAGTTTGTTATTGGCGCAGAATAAAATAGGATGTTGACATCTTTGCTCCTAGGAAACATTGGTGCTTGCCCATTGATTACATTAAAATCTTTAGCATTTTTGAGGCAACCAACTGATTGCCCAGAGAATATAACACTCTCAACCTCTGGGCAACTACTTTTGATAGCAAGGTGATTGCACAGGTCACCTAGTAGGACGAAGCCTGTCTCCAAATAAAACACCTGAGTCAGCAACCCAGTATCACACCAACATGTGTAATAGACACGCTGGTCCACCGTGTCCATTTCATGCTTTGCCTCTCCAAAACATGAAATGGAAACGCATGCAGATGTTGCATTTCCAGCAGGGGAAGATAATATCTTTAAAGCCAACAAGTTGCTAGTGAGCAAAAATCATATAAAGTGTGTTCCAGGGTCCTTAATCATCAGAAATGATTAAGCTAGGCGGCTAATATGTATATACATGTAAATATGTTATTAATATCTGTTTAAACACTTTCCCGTGATTTTTTTGTATGTTGGCTTGAAATAAAATATCTCTCTCTGCTGTTACTGCAACTTCTGCATACATGTCCATTTCACATTTTTGAGTGGAATGGACACTGTGGACCAGCATGTCTATTACACCCTTTGCTGGATATCTGGTTGGAGTCGGTTTCTACCAGTGAGCATAACTAGTTTCTGTCTTTCTTTGCAATAGGGGACTCGATTCAACTGGTTACCAGCTGGTTTTGTTCTGGTTATATTCCTATCAAAAAGGAAGGTTGTCACCCATGTCATTTTGTTGCTAAATCGTCATCCTGTAGCTACTGCACCGCTATATATAGAGGAATTTCTGCTCCAGATCTATGAGGTTCTGGCTGGACTCCAAATGCAAGTTGTTAATATGAAATTCTGTTTAATGTGAATTTCTGCATATGTAGATGCCAACAGATTTGAGGTTTTCACAGATTTTTCACAGTTAATCGCCATATCATTACAAACAGATTGATGCATCAAGACAGCAGCAATTAGACAGAGTCGGTCTGCTGCTATCAGTCTGCAGTTAAATGGGATCGAGATGACAATTACATGCAATATGTTTGTGATAATATGGCAATTAACTGTGATAAATCAGTTAAAAATCTCAAATCTTTTGGCATCTACATATACAGAAATTCACAAGTCGATTTGACGATGCCAACTGAACACAAGCGAATTTGATCAGCATCTTTGAAGCAAATGTTTCAAAGTTTTAAAAAAAAAGTTAAAAAATCTGAATTTTCCTGTTTTGCTCAGTGAACTTTCTTGCTGCTTTAACCTTTATTATTCTTGTGGAATAAAGTCTTGTCATTTAAACTGGATTCAATTATGTCATAAATTTTATAATTCCAACTAAAAAAAGTTAAAGACACCCCCCCCCCTTCTCCTCCAGCACTACACCCATACAGTAATCACATATGACATGACAGATGTTAGCATGACCATGCATAAATATGATCAACAACTGTGTCCAAATTCTTCTCCCTCTAGAACAGTGCTGCAAATAAAAATGTGTTCTTCATCAGCCGTGTGTTTATAAAGAAGATATTTGGACAGTTAAAAAGAAAAATGAAAATACACATTTAAAGTATGTGCTAGAGGTTGCCGAGTCTACAGTATCTTAGAGTCATCACAGCGGTTGTCCTACAGCACAGTGGGACTTGTGTGTGGAGCGTACAACCTAGAACTGCTCGATAACACCCTATCCATTTTCTGTTTCTCACATTATTGGCACGCCGAGGATTTAAAGCTGGAACTAAACCTCACAGGTGTTTCTGTCAGTACTAGACTGGACGCACACATACACTTGCTCTTAGGTCTCTGTGCGTCCAAGAGGGAGACAACCCGCTGTCTGTTTTAATCTGTCCCGGCCGATCTGCTGCACATACCTCGCCACTGATACCAGCGCCTGCTCATTTAAGCTGCAGATGCTTTTTATCAGTTTGAGCGAAAACATTTTATCTTAACCTGCTGAGGGTTCCTTTGAAAGGCCTTTGTTATTGCTCTGAGCCTTCCTGTGTGTGTGTAACCTGAGAGAGCTCTGCTGCCTGGCCAAGCCCAGACACACTTGTACATATGCGCAAATACACACACACACACAGCAGGTTCTGTTTAGTGGAAATGGAAGAGCTGGGCAAAGCCTGTGTGTAAAGTTTAAGTTGGTGTTGTTGCCAAACATTACAAACTGTAACCCATTTCACATTGCTGCACATATATTTGTCTGTTCATCCTCCCATGCGTTTCTGTGAATAAATACACAAACCATAATCGGTGTACTCACATATTCCCGTGTGCTTGTGTGTGTGTGTGCATGTGTGTGTGCGCATTTCTTAAGTGAGGAATTCAGGCTGTAATTGAGACACGCAGACAATATGTGTTCTATTGAGGGGATGTTTCATATCATGTGGGTTTGTAATGAGAACCTCTGGTTGCTTACAGAGCCATGCTAGGCAGGCTTTTTAAGGCTTATGTATTCTTATGTGTTTTTGCGGCCAAATCACCACAGATTTCAAATGTTTTTGCCAAAAGCTGCACTTGTCTGCTTTTCCAGTGGTCACGTAATGTGCTGCTTTGTGTTGAGCCGTCTTCCTGTCAGCCATACTCAACAGCAAACGAGTAGTCAAATCCACACTAAGATCTTTTTAGCAATTTAATATTAATCTGCTTGTCTGATGTATAATTATTAAAAAAATGTAATTATGTCATCCAAGTGAGCGGATTACAGAGACCCCCTAGTGGTGGATTAAAGGAACAAATCAAAAACGAAGGACATTCTCATAGTGTCTGTTTCATCCATCCAGCGCTGCAAACAAAAGCCGGGGCCTACCTGCTAAGCCCCACTTTGATTTGATTGGAAAATGGCCTCTAGTGGAAGCTCCGATTGGATAAGCAACAGTGTGTTGTACTCATGCCAGTTTGGAGCAAAGATGCTGTCACTTATTCCAGTGTTTTTGTACGTATGTGTGTCTTTGTGTATTTGCTATTAATTTGGCTAGTGTGTTGTTGGCACGCTGGGTATGTGTGCTGGAAGTGGGGCAGCAGAAACAAAACAAAGCAGGAGGTAATAGACAACACATGGAACAGGATGAAGAAGTGAATGAAAGCTACGTAACAGATTCTCAGTTTCTGTGTCCACGTACCTTTTTTCTGGCCTACTACTTCTATCATGTTTCTGTATGTTATGTCCATTTCTACGTGTTTGACTCTGGTAGTCACCAGTCAGTTATTGCTGACCGCCTCATATTATTAAATGTTACCTCAGTAAGAAATGAGCAGGGGAAAAAGTTTATATAAGATATCGGTGATTGATGGAATGCTAATGATATTTTTTCCCATCAGCTCCACATGGTGCTATGGTACACATCTGGACCACAACAGATCTGCTGCTGTGGACCTGATTTATTCCTCCTCATGCCTTCATACCTGAATTTTATTTTTTAAAACTAAGCAGGCATTTATCAGAGCGGCACTTTCTGCTTGGCAGGATTTCACATATTTAAAAGTCGATAAATGGAAAAAGAAGGGAGTATAAATGTTATCAAAAGTAGTCACATATGTGTGCACCAATATTGAGTGTTTCAGCAGAAAATTCCTTTTCTTTATAAAATGTTTTCAGTCTACTTGCAGATTTATTTTCAAGATACTCACTTAATGCATTCCTGGTACTGGGATGTTTGTGAACAGGTTATGGAGTCACTAAGCATTCAGTCTACAGCAGTATTTTCCTTGAATTTTGCACATTTTAGATACTCCACAAGCTACTGGTCAAACTCTCAGCTCATGTCACACTTGGCAGAATGTGTTGGGGCACAATATCGCGCTTTCAGGTTGGCCCCATTTGTATTTATGTGCAAGCGCTTCAGGTCATGTTTCATGATTGTGTAGCAGGAGTAAAATGCAAGCCATTACTCTGCCTCTCCAGACAGTTGGGTCGTTAAAATATGAGAATATCTGTTCGGTCAGGTGCAAACAACACAAGGCTGTACTGGGAGAAACTGGGTTTTACTACTTAAAAAAATCAAATTTTTCAGTTTGAAGTGTAAGAATGGGCTTCTCTGTAAATAAGGCCCACTATAATGGCAATGGTAATAGTGTTTTGCTCTTCATACTCTTAAAACCCTAAGCTATATCGGCAGATAGAGTGAAAGGGGTAACTTTTTTTCAGCAAAAGTTAGAATTTACACCCTTCCTGAGTTTGTATCTTGGATTTGCAGTGGGACACATGACAGAATCACTTTCTTAAGTGTAACCTAGTTTTCAACAAACCTGCAGAATTCTTACATTAAAGCATAACATATTAGATTACTTGATGTTTCCCAAACCATTCACAGAATCACAGTAAAAGGTGCACAATGAAATGTACAAATATGTAACCACTTATTGGATTAAAAAAACTGATAAGGTCTACTTACTTGGGTATGCATTACAGTGGACAGAGATCAGCACACTGCACTGTCATTCCAGTCTGTGTCTAGAGGAGTTGATTTGTATCTACTGTGTCTATCAGTTCTGTCCAAAGCAATAACACAGCAGAGATATTAATCAGCTGAGTTATTTTAACTAGTCACGGCAGGCTTAACTTGGAAGATGGATTTGGAGAAAATGGAGGGATGTAGTTGTTGCCATGCTGGAGGCAGAACTTTTGTGGGGGGAAATCCCATGTTAATGAAAACACTATCCTTGGCGAGTGACTGGTGTTGATATCCATTCAGTGCAGTTCCCAGGATTTCTCACACTTATACGGTATTTGTTCTTCTCTCTACGCTTCCCTCTTTGGCTTTGCAGAAAAACCACTTCAAATGGTGCCGTCTCCACCTCGTACCCACCCTGGCACTTTCTACACCACTCCCTTTCCACCTTTCCCTCTTCTCCAATCTCCATTGCTCACTCTCATCTCTCTGTATTAACATCAAACGCCTGATCTGGTACAAACGTTCAAAGACTCTAACAGTTTGTTTCCAACTTCCTTGTCATCATCTCATCCCTCTATTCTCTGTTTACTCTGGGATTTGCATTAGAAAATACATTTTGGGATGGCTAATCCTTCCACGTTTGATTTCCGCGGCAGGGTGATGGCTTCCAGCTGCGCTCTGCGGCATATTTGTGTGAAGAGCGATCTTCGAAAACAAGTTTTGTCGGTGGTATAAATCAGACCACTAATGCTGTGCTGGCTCGGCGCGCAGTCTCTGCTTACATGGTGGCCCTCCGTATGCGTGTTAGTGGATATGCCTGCGTCTGTGTGCTTGGCAAAACTGAGTGATGATGTTTTTACACCACAATCAAGCCCATTTGCAAACCTTTAAATCATATACCCTCAAGTGCGAGCGCAGCATATTGCAAATTTGAATATGCAGCATAATCGTTTTTTACTCGCCTTTGTTCTCTTGTATTTTGATAGTATTGATCATATTTCATGTAATTCTCAAAACTACACTGTGATTGCAGTTTTGTGTCAGTGCAGGCTTAGCATTAGGAGACCGAGGGCGTGTTAACCAACCACTTTGATTCCCAAACAGTTATTTATTTTTATTTTCTTCACATAAGCCGCCGTTCTCAGAAAGTCTCCAGCCTGGATGCTTCTATTCATTGCGACTCCTTCTCAACTGAGTGAGCTGTTTCACAAGCTGCAGACAAAGTCACAAGTGATCTGTTGACAATTTAATGATATAAAATCACAGAATGAAAATGCCCCCTTTGTGTTGTTTTCTGTCCCCAAATCTCTCTGGATATTTGGTTCGTACTATGATAACTGTGACCACAGAACAGCGTAATGTTACAATAGCAATTTCATGAATGTTTTCTTTTACCACTTAAAAAAATTCTGCACGACTTGTGGGCATTTTATTTTAGCACTGAGAAAACAAACACTATCCATTTTTACCTCACCGACCCTGACGATCCAATACCCGGTTGCAAAGACTTGTCTTAGGATTGGTGGGACTTCAGCAGAGATGCAGCTGCTGGCCTGATCTGTTGCGGTGAAGAGACGGTGGTGGTGGTCGTGAGAGCAGAGCTGCTGATTTAAGTTAATAGATGCTTCCATCCTCATCCACGGCCACGAGCTGTGGGCAGCGACTTAAAGAATGAGATTACAATAAAGTGATCATTTTTGAAGTTGTAAAAAAAACATTGGCTTTTACAAAAGTTACAGAAATACCCATAATATGAAACCACAGTAAGTGACAGAGTAGTCGTGGACTGTTGACTATAGTTTCATTCTTACATTTGAGTGGTATCAGTCTCTTGAAGGGAGGTAAGGGTATTTCCAAAAGTGTCTGCTATCTCTTTACTAAATGAAGGTGTGTCTGTGTGTGTGTGTCTGTGTGTATCTAGTTGTTTTGGTGTATTGGTGGGGACCTGATAAGCTGAAGTGTTAAGTTTGGAGTTCTATTTAATAGACCCTTGTAAATGTATTGCTGTACAGTTATTCTGTCTTTTCAAAAGCAGTAATGGTGCGTGTGTGTACATTTGTGCTCCTCTATTTGACTTTGGTGTTTGTGTTTTTATTATAGAGACACACACACTGAGCTCAACATAGATGCTGGCCTCTGCAGATCGCACTAGATAATGTCATATTTCTGGATTTCAGTTCAAGACCAGCGTTGTTGAATTACTGCAGCTAAATTTTGGCACCCTGAATCAGCTGTGTGTTTTGCTGACACACCCCATTCCTCCTGCCATGATAGACTTCACTCACTCCTGCTGCAGAGTTTAAAGGGCCCTGCACTGGTTTCTATAAATCGCAATTCCGAAAGAGTAATCAAGAGGATCGTTCTAGGCAGAAATAGCTTTTATGGACTATAGGAGATATTAAAATGTTCGTATCTGTTTAAACACACAGTAATGTTTTTCTAGCTGTTGAAAAAAAGTGGATAATTGCTCTGATCTTCGAATCAGTAACTGCTCTGCTGCTACTTTGGACCTTTGGCTCCTTACATTTGTAATTTTAACCTCAGTTATTGTCTCTTTGCATTATTGCTTGCTTAAAGGTACAGTGTGTAAAATCCCACCACTAGATGTCAGTCTATTAGAGATTGCAGTCAACTTAATTCTGTGTTTTTTACCCCTCACAATTCAAGTACATAATCCTAGCTATGGTGGCCACAGTAGGACAAACAGGCAGATTGTAGGCTGTCAATCCACTGTTTACCGCAGCTGTCAATATAGCTAGAGTTTCGATATGCTGTGTTGATCTTTAGGATGTTCGAGCCTAACATTAGCTAGCATATTGTTAGCTTTTAAACAGCTGATCTGAGATGCGAGGCTCACATGTCTAATCTGCTGACAATAAATAACTGTGACAATTTTAGGAATAAATGAGCAATTTTATGCATGTTTTGTATGTTACAGCTCTGACTTCATATAAAGTTTTAAAGAACTATTTGTGATCTTTAAATTACAAGTAACTTATTAGCCGCAGTATGTATGTAGCCTGTCTCTAGTTACATGCAAAAAAAAATGAGCCACGGTGTTCAAGATGGTGCTTGCTCCTATATATTCCTAATGGGTTATTACCTAAAAAGTTTGTTTATTTTGTTAGAAGATGTAATTGCACACCAATCTATGTATATGTCTGATTACATCATTCTTTTTTTCTCTTCAATAACCTCAAAAAATAACTTTTTGTACCAATCAAAATACGATCTTATCTGTTTTGCTAAAACAGCAGCCTTCGGACTGTGTCAGCAGTTGAAACAGATACCTTTTACAAATTTTGAAAAGGCTTGCATGCCTGACATGTGTGATTGCAGTAAAATATTCCATTGTTAATTTTTCTCATGTCACTCATTGCACTTATTTTAGCAAACTCCTCTGGGAAGTTTCTGATAATGGACTGGTTTCAATAGAAGGTCGAACTTGCTTTGTTCTTTTTCTTAGGACATCTCTCTGTGATTCAGGCAAAGTGCACTTAAAGTTTTTAAGAGCAGCCACTTTGTTTGCCTTCAACCTCCTGCCCATTATAGAAGCCAAAGGTATATTAACAGAGTCCTTCGAACACTCACAGGCCTTTGAGTCCTCACTGAAGTTGCTCAACATGGACTTCTAATTGGTTCTCACCAACAATGCCAGCCTGGGAGACTTTATTGTGAAGTCCAAGTTATTTCTGCGATTTTTGACTGTGTGCCACTCACACTCAGTTTAGTGTGCAGTCACATGGAGAACGTGACTACACAGATATTTGTATTCATAGTTACCTTAACAGCGTTGTGTAGCACAATCCTCATTGTGGATTGCTTGAATTTGGATATTTTACCTGTATTTTTGTCTGTGGACGTGCATATTTGTGCACTAAAGATAAATTCTTAGCATGGCTGCAAGAGCGATGACTGCAGTTGTGTTTCAGTTTGTGCATGTTCATGTTTGTTCAAATGAGGAGGAGCACTGGAGCTATCCAGCTTTAGAAGCCAGATGTCAAAGGTCGTTCCACATTAGTGCCGCCGATCAATCGCAGGCCTTGCATAACTCTCCTGCCTCTTTGTCTCTGAAGGAAGTGGATTAGAGGCTGTTTTCTGTGATGGGACCTGGGATGATTAGTTTGGCCTGTTTAGAATGCATGCGCTCACAGATGCATGCAAACATGCACTCAAAACAGACGGCCTGGATGGTAGAATAGACCTTTGTTTTTAAGATGCTCATTTATTTTAGTTTCCAACAAATCATCATAAATCAGAGGATGCCATTATGTTCTTTGATGCTGGGAGATCACGAAAATTTCTGTCCTTCCTCTAGGTCACAGTCTCTGGTAAATACTCATAATCAGGCACTTTTATCAAAAAGCCACCAAGAAAGAAAACCCTCCTGTTGATGTTTGGTGACTTGCCAACTTTGCTATTTTAGCTGCAATTTTGCTGTTAGCTTGACTACGTCATGTGTACTTTTATGATCCAGTATCATACAGCGTGTCAGGGGCATTACAGTCTTAAAGAGGAAGTGTTTCCAGCTCCAGATCTCAGAGGGGGGACTGAAACATATACCCCAAAGAAAACAAAGCATAATCGACCAAGAGCTGTGCTAGGGGATAGCCAAATTCATTAGGATACTTTGGATATGATCCAGTAGTTGTTAAGATATTTAAGTGTAGGAAATCTCAGGGGGAGGTCAGAAAGAAACCCTACTCCTTACATAGTTTTGCAGCTAAATGGTAATGACAAATAATGAACAGAATGCAATGCTACATAGAAGAAAAACTATGACATCAGGAACCACTGTTCCTTCATAATAGGTTTAACAGTTTCTTTATTCTGGGAAATGGATCACACACAAAACTGCAGTCATGCCATATCCCTCCTGTTACAAAATGTTAGCTCAGATAGGATACAGCCCTGTAGTTGGATAAGCGGTTCACAAAATAGATGGAATCAACACCTTTACCCGGTGCTGTAGAGATCCCAGGAGCTACTTTGTTGGTGGGAGTTTGCCCCAGTATTGTGTCTCAAGGCAAATTGGTCCTGGGTAGGGAACCAGATGAAAAGCGATTCAAAACACCACTATGAAGAGAAAACGAACAAGGGCTGATTGATCCATGATCGACTGATCTACGTTGCTATTCTCACCCCTGGCCATGACCAAAGTGACCAAAACAATGAGATTTCTGATGCAAGCGTCATTAGAACCTTCCATCAGAGAGTATCTGGAATCAGCCTTTGAAATAGGATCCAGAGGGACTTGGAGTAGACCCACTACTCCTCCACAATGAAAGTGGGCAGTTGAGGTGGTCTGGAGATCTGACTAGGATGCTTCCTGGGTGAGGTGTTTCAGGAATGCCCTCTCCTGAGGCAGATCCAAGACACCGTGGAAAGATTCCATCTTTTGGCTATTTTAGGAATATCTTGGTGTCCCCCTGAAGATCTGGACAAATTGGCCAGGACAAAGGAGGTCTGGGTGTCTGCTTACACTGCCGACTCAGACTCAGATAAGCAGTGGATGGATGGATGAAAACAAGTTTATAGTTAATAATTTTGTCATGACCAAAGGCAACAGAGCTGCCACTTACCTTACTCTGTGTATGAGAGCTCCTGATCTCTGCCCGTTCAAAGTCAGCATACTGACTTTGTAATTTGTACTCACTATTAGCTAAAAATATACACGTGTACCCTCGCAGACAATGGCAGAAGTTGTGAATTATAAGAAATCTGATATGCATATAAGTGTATATCTCCTTCCAGTGAACGACTTTAAAAGAACGCCTGTTTCCTCCAGCACCATTAAGGGCCTCACCCTCAGCTGGAGTCCTGACAGCTTATGACAGACGAACCGTGCAGAGTACACGCTGATCAGACAGCGTGATTACACCATACATCACAGGTTCCTAAACACAGGCCTCCATCCTGCCTAAACGCACCAGCATACGGGGCAGTTAAACACATACAAAGATTTGTATGTGTCTCTGTGTTCAGACGCTGAAGTATAACTGTGTAGTCTAAACTTAGTCACACATGGTTATTGCTCAAGAATATGAGTATTTTTAGCTCATTTGCAAACTTTGTGCCATAGGATTACTGTTGCAAAACCTTTTTTTTCTTACCCCAAAAAGTACCTCTTTTTTTCACCCCTCCTTTCTGTCTTTTCATCTCTTTAATGTTGAAGTCTAGACAATTTATTGGAGAATAACTTGTCAGGGAATGCTTTTTTCTGTGGCTCACTTTACTGCATTAATGATTCATACACATTTAAAATAGCTTTCCACAGTTTATCACCGTGGCCCCATCTCTTCATCAGCAGGTTTGCATGAATTTTCCCACAAGTGTGTGCATGTTTTGGATGTAACATGACGAGCGCACACAAACATATCTTTGTGTGCGCATATTCATATCTCTGTGTGAGTATATGTTATGATGGGTGTGTGGGTATGTGAGTGTGTGTGTGTCACGATGGGTCTGTGTCTTTAGGCAGACTTCAGTGTGTCTGGCTGGCTGATCGTAACTCACTGGGAGGGAAAGGCACACATCTCGTTCTGGAAGCTTTCAGTCACAGATCGTATACAGCCACTTTGGTGTGCATACCCTCTCACACACACACACACACACACACACACACACACACACACACACACACACACCTACACACACGTTCAGCTTGTACGACCACTGAATTAAGGTCTAGATAAGATGAAACTTTGATCCAGTCGGATAGTTGGTGCACAGAGGAGCACACACAGGCTTGTGCTTATAACACACATTTTCTGTTAATTGGCATGAAATGATTCTACTCAGACAACTAAAATATGACGAAGCTCACTGCACACTTGTTGTTTAGAGATTTTGCAGTTACTGATATCAAAATATTTGCTAGAATACATGCTGTAATGTAAGTGATGCATAAGATTGTGTGTGATTAGGCTTATATATGATGAGAGTTTGAAGCTTGTGCCCTTTTGTACTGCAGAAGCTTGAAGCTGTGTTACAGTGATAATCTTCCATACCTGATTACTTGTTTTTTTACCCTTTTTCTCACTCAAATGTGAAGTCACTGTCTTGTTCCTTCTGTCCTGTTGTCTTTCTGCATCAGTCAGATATTTTACTCCTTTCGGTTACCTCACAGTTATTGAGAAACCTACTTTTTATTCAGATGCCTGCAGCTGTCTTGGACCGAAGTAGGGCAGGCTAGTACGCAGATGAACCAATGCAAATACAGATACATGCGCAGAGTGAGAGCTAGTGAGAAGTAGGGCAGACAAGCAGGCAGTATTACCAAAAGCCCTTGGATATCAGGGGCAGGCTGTCCCAGAGGAGCATCATGTCATAACAGTCCTGATTGCACACCATTTAGGAATGCCTGCAGAGTTAACCTTTCAGTGATGAGGGGTCACCAGTGATGTGATCACTAACCCCTCTGATGCTTCCCTGCCAACTGCATATACACACTCTTGCATTCATTCTCCCCTAATGCCATCTCTGTACGGTGTGGGATAATTGCCCACAAATGCTCCTTGGTGGCTATTAGACATGGAAGATTTACTCTCAAGCCAACCACTTCAAAAAATATTGTATCCCACTAAAAGCTTGAGATGCTTCAGTTCCCTTGTGTTTTCTGCGTTGATTTCTTTTTCCTGCATTATCTGAGGTAACTCACTTTATCTGCCTGCCTCTGTCCAGGTGCAGTACAGCGATGCGCAGAGTGGTAAGGATTTTGTGACCTATCTGACTCTCTCCCCTGTGCAAATGACTTTCCACGGCACTGGGAGCACCCTCCAAGCCAGCCATGACCAGGTGAGTCTGCTTAGATGCATTCAGTATTGTGTAAAAGTTGTATACAATAACAGTAAAGTGAGGATGCTTTTAAAAAATATGCCCATTTTGGGTTTTTTTGGTTTTTGTGGTTATCAATGAACTGAATGTAAAGTACACTAAACAAAAAACCCACAACATTCATGCTTTATTAAAGCACAAGTTAGCAGTTTACCTCTGGAGTCGATTACTTTATGACTTTTTTAAGGGTCCAGTGTAATGTGTTAAAACATCAAAGTCAAACTCAGTGTTTCAAACAAACTAACAATCAAGGCCATTGACTACCAGCTTCAGTGTTCTGCAGAGAAAGTCATGTCAGTCAAAGAAGTCCAGTCGCTTTGAGGAGACTGATAACATGATGTAACAAATCCATAACAGACCCTGCCATGTTTTCATGCTCTCCAGCGTACTTCTTTTATTAACCGGTTGCTGTTACAAACACATGGCTGCAGCTTTTCGGCTCGCAGCCGAACATACACACCAACAACAACAACAACAACAACAACAACACACTCAGGACACAGCACAGATTTTAATGCACGGGAGGCGTGATGAGCTGATGCAGCTCTGGTGTGTCAGCCTCCCTGCAGCAGTGCTACAGAGCACACCCCGCCACATACCCCCATCACCCGACTGAGTCTTTTTTAAGTCGCCTAAAATGTATTTTGATGCATCCACAGCAGTATGACGCTTCTGTGCTGATCCTTGTGTTTACTTTTTCAAACTGGGGGGTTTCCTACCATAATATATTTTAAGAAGTACATTGACTATAGATATATCCGCTTTAAAAAAACTGAAATATATTTCTTCCTACGTTTATATATTTATAAAGCGCTCTGAGTTGACCAAATCTTCCTGTGGACTGTAATCAATGATCCTTCATGGCAATTAAATTGGATTTTTATGGCTCCATAACAGTGACAGCCGTGGCCCGAGCGTTTATGCTTTTGGTTGCCTGTCCATCCAAATCTGGTGAACATGATATCTCTTGGATGGCCTTGATGTATTTTAGTCACATTTGGCTCAGATGGTCACTTGGACTAAAGTCAGGGCTGAATAGATTTTGGTGGTCAAAGTCCAAGGTCACTGTGATCTCAAGTCTACCCCTTGTGAAGGGGATATCTAAGACACCTGCAGAGTGTTCATTACAAATGACACTACATCTGGCAAAAATGTGTACTTGGACTCATGGAAAAACAGATTTTTAAATCTGGTGGTCATTGGTAATGGTTACAGTGACCTGACAAAAAAAAATGTTTTTTCCAATTTAAGAATTAATTTGACAATTGCAAAAACATTTCACAGAAATATGAAATAGCAAGAAATGAAATAATGATATTTTATAGTTAGTTAGCTGGTTAGCAGTGCTACAGAATCAGTACAATCAAGTTGGTTTTTCCAGTTGAATCTAATACTGATAGTCATGCTTGTGAAAGATAACATATCAAATATTATAAACAGATACTTGTAATAATCAGGTATCTTATTAAAGACATTTGACAGTTAAATCAAAGACTTTATCCATCCAAAAATCGGACCAAGAAGTTGAGTACATATTACATAACTGTAAATATCATTAGCTAATCTTGATTTTATATTATATTTTGCAATAATAATAAAAAATAAACTGCAACTGTCCCACTATGTTATCAGATGGGCTTCCTTTCCTGGTGCAGTCAAGTGTACCGTATGCTGTATATGGTGTACTATATAGGACGTATTGTGAGACTTTGACAGGTCTCATCCTCTAATTAACAGAGAATCTCTGCTTTTATTATTAATCACCAGGGTGTTAGACCCGCCCGTGTTAATATTCACTCACTGCATTTCTTCCCGACAGCTTTAGTTTTTCTATCCATCAAAAATAATCCTCATCCACAAATCTGATTAAATTTATGGCAGACCCTGTCATTCTCTCTCCCTCCCTCCCTCTCTAGTTTTCTCGCTCACTCTCTTTCGCATACTCACTGCATTCAGAAGGAGGTTCTTTGTCTTGTGTTGCCCAAGCAGAAAACCAGTTGCTTACAATCTATCATCTAAACATAGGACGCCTCTTTGTTCAGCAGTCTTCAAAGCTTTAATAAAGGGCCTGGTCGGCCCCGATTGGGCCAGCTGACAGGGGGCTAGTGTCGCCACCGCTAACTGAGAGCCAAGCCAATATAGGCCAGGCAGGTCTGCGTCCTTGGGACCTGTTGTTGCCAGGAGCACTGGGGCATGACCGACTGTTAGAGAAAGCCTTTCTTTTCCTCTTCTCAGTACAGTGAAGAGTATGACCACAAAGGGAGCACCTAACAATAAGGGGTTACCCCCAGCAGCCCTTCAGTCCACAACACTTTAACAATTCTGAAGGCATCACACATTTGGATGGCTTTACCATAGACCATTTTCCATCACAGGAACTAGCAGGTCATATTAGGGTGTCATGCTCCTTTTTTACATGTTCCAACCATGGAAGCTATCCCTGTTTGACCTCTTTATGGGCTGTTTCCGTGGTGGCAAAAAGTATAAATTCCAGGATAAGTAGCTCTGAGCGCCCCTGAAGTACTACTAGGCAAGACTCAATGCTGAGACAGCACTTTAAAAAAAAAAAACAGTAAGGCAATGCAACAATCAGCAACACAACAACTATATTTGTTCCCTCAGTCATCCTGTTTTTATGGACTCACAGTTCCATACTTACATCAATGACGTCAAATTATTTAAATGTTAGTTAAAGCAAAATTATGACGTCACATGTGTGTCTTGTTGAAGCCCTGTTACAATTGAAGCAGAAAAGCTGAAAGAGCCAATTAGTCAGTTCCTGTAAACGTGCATGTCACTTAGTGGCTGCACCTGACTTACTTATAAGTTATTGTAAAAGGTCTCCTAGTTCATTTTAGGCATGCGCTTTCATAAATTCAGATTGATTTGCCAATTACTAAGTGAGTGAGTGAGCTATGTGTCCCCTAGGCCAAATGCCTCAGCACCCACTCACAGGCACTCTCATCTCACAATTTAATATGTACATTTAAAGATTGTAAATCTGATGAGATGGAACTGGGAATCTCAGCGCTAAGACCTGATAAAAAACTTTTCCTGGAGCCTCTCTCTGTTGCTGCACACACAAAATTACCACAGTGACATGCGGCGACTCAATTTATGATCTCGCTGGGAATTTCCTGCAGTGTTATCCGCACTCTGGTGGAGGTTTATGTCTACTAGGCCAGAGTAACTGATAAAGATCCACAGCCAGAGGAAATCCTCTCCATACTTCTCTGCCCATGATGTTAAAGGAAAGATATGCATGATACAGAGTACAGTTATGAAGGAGTTTGCAAACACAAAATAGAGTTGAATAAACCCCATAGTACTCATTTTCTATTTGTGTTTGCATGGTTCTGGCATTTCAGGCTTTACTTAGGTTTTTGAACAAGCGCATGTCCATAAATGAGGTGTTAAATAAAAGGAAGATTAGTGATTAGGGTTTAATGATAGATTCCTTTATTTAATATGGAGGAACAGCTTAGGCACACATGAGCTGAGAAATCAGATATAATGTATTCTTTTAAAAGTACCATAACCCTGTTTTCTAAGTCACATAAAAGCAAGGATAAATTAACATGTTATTAAGATTAGGTGTATCAGGTGATCCTGAACCCTCCCTTAGTTACTCTGTAATAGCCTAGGCTGCTGGGGGCTTCCCATGATGCACTGTTTCTTCTTCTCTCACCTCTTTTCAGTCTCTGTGTTTGTTCACCACTCTGCATTTAATCATTAGGTAATTTTAATCCCTCTCTCTTCCTTGGTGTGTCTTTTGTCCTTTCTCACTCCCAGCTAGTTGTAGGAGATAGGTGCCCCTTCGTGAGCCTGTTTCTGAAAAAGGTTGCTTCCTGTTAAAAGGGAGTTTTTCCTTCCTACTGTTGCCAAGTGCTTGCTCACAGGGGTCATTGGATTGTTGGGGTTTCTCTTTATTGTTCTATAGTCTTTACATGATCAAAAAAGCACTGTGAGGAGACTGTTGTTGTGTTGTGGTTTTATACTGTATTAATTCATTTTAGTTAAATTAGATTTGCTTGGTTAAATTCACATTCAAACAGCTTTTATCTCACTTCCAAAAACAAATAACAGGCTCCGTAACATACTGTATTTAGACATATTTTTGATAGGACTACATGCTTTCTGGACAGGCTGATTCCTGTGTTTGTTCTTCAGAGCTGAACTAACTCTTCTGGCAGTCCCTCTGTGGCGGCAGTGGGACACCAGGGGGGCCGAGGCCCTCTGGTCTGAGTGTAAGGTGTCGCTGGTCCAACATGAGTGGCCTGCAATCGAAGATGACAGGGTGACTGTTGTCTGCCACCAGACTCTTGTGTGTGTCTATGTGCATTTGGTTGTGTGTGGGATTGCTTTGCGTGCAGTAATGTCCTCAGCTGAGCCACCCTAGGTCCCAGGAGCCCTGTCTCCCAGATTGTCAGCTGTGACTGCTTGGGTTTCCTGCAGCAAAGGCACTTTTTGGCTGATTTGATGTGACACATTGACTATAATCTGTTAGGATTAAAATCTGTTGCAGACATTCTTTCAGGTAATGAGGGCCACTTTTTTCTGGATTTGTTTGGTTATTAAGTTGTACCAGGTTTTCCAGGTATTCCTTAACAATTTATCATGAAGCTGTGAGGCAAAGTTTTGCATAAGTGGTTCATTATTTGCTGAGCCAGTGCTATTATTCCCAATTCATTCCACGCCAGGGTTACAGTAGGTAAACACTGTTTACTTGCTCTCTTGACCATTTTTGTTCGTTTATACCACAGAAAATGTAACAGTTCTGGTAAAATTGACTGGGAATCTGATCGTGCTCTGGCAGAGCAATGATATTGGAACAAAGGATGAAAGGGCAGAGCTATAAGGAGCCCGTTTAGGGACTCTAAATGTTACACACATTCCTGTCTTTGTTTACATGAAATGTGTTGAAAAGGCTTGGATTCATGTTTGACCCAAGTGAGTTTGGAATAGGCTACAGCATGACCACTGCAGATGCCTGAAACCTCTACTTTGATTTATATTTTTAAAATGTATATATTTAAAAAGGAAGTTGCCTTTTAAGGCAGTGAATACAACACTTACTACAGTGCTAGTGGATAGTTTCTTGGTTGCATTTAAGGGCTGGTAATCACTATTATAAACCCATGTTTACTGTGTTTAAGTTAGGAGAAAAAAGCTGAAAGTAACGAAGTATAGTGGAAGATAGTAGGATAACTGCTGGCATGGTCTTCAGAGATCCCCCGTGGAGCTCAGGGGAACAGCAGGAGAGGGAGCTGCAGAGGGCCAGAGGTTGTACAAGCCTTGTGTTTGAAGTCTTCCTCCCTGACTGCAGTGCAGACGTTACCCCAAGCTGTGCTCCTCTCAGGGGGTCCTCTGGAGTGTTACCCAACCAGGCTGGCAGCTGTTGAACAGCTTCTTCTCCCTGCTTATCTGTCTTAGCTGTCTCCTCTTTATGTGCCAGTGTTTTGTAACCAAAACCAGCACCTGGACATATCCTAAATCACTGAATGTGGAGAACACAGGGCACACTGGTCTGTCACTCAGACATCGAAACACCAATCACCTGAATGAGGACTGGAGACAGTTTTTAATTAAACGTATTAAATGTGTATAGTAACTGATTGCCTGCATGGAGGGTTTTTTTTTGGTGGAACTAAAGAAAAGGAGATTTTTATTTGCGGTTTCACTTGTGACGTGATCAAAAATGACAGGAAGATAGATAAATTTCAATCAGCTGGAGTAACACAGTGTCCTGCCCTGATTCTATACTTACATGCCAGTCGCCCATCAAGGACCAGTTTCTGAGCCAGGAAGACCCTGGTTCGATTGTGTTTTTGTCGCTTTTTCTGGCAAACAACATCCTGACACAAAATTTGGGTCATTTCAGAACAAAATAAATGACGCCATAAATATTTGGCTGATATCAAGTCACGGCTGAGTGTAATGATCCAAAAATTTGGCTTGCAAGAGAATTGGTCTGTTGCTTCTGTTAACTGGGTCAGTTGAAGAACTCATCAGCTAGAAATGCAAGTATTGTTTACACTACGTTATTGCGAGTCACTGCAGACCACTATTGCATATTTGGGTTGGATGTCTTTTTCTTTATATAGTACATAATGAGACCTGGACTTTGTTTAGTCTTAAGCTCTACATTGTTGTGCCTAGCCAAAAACAGCAAGTAGAAAATAAACTTATTGCAGTTGCTGGTTTATAAAAAAATTACCTGTCTTAGCAGTCACCAACATCAAGCAATACAACCCTCACCCAGAAGCTACCTGAACATTTAGAGATTACTACAGGTGGTGCCCGTAGGTTCCTCTAAAGGTTCTGTAGAACCTAAATCCTGCTAAGGAAAAGCTCATACCTTACATTCACACTGTCAGACGTATCCAAACCATGATTATCCCCTTACCCATCACCACCCTTTCCCTACCCCAGAGAGAGACAAAGCGAAGTATCTATAGAGCGATCCATCATTCCTGCCTGTCTTCCCACTTGCCCTCCTCAGGAAACACCTTTCAGACCAGGAGATTAGAGTGTGACGGGAAGAGAGAAGAGCAGTGAAAGAATGACGGAGGAGGAAGAGGAAGGTGTAAATGATTAAGAGGGAAAGGCTAGAGAAGAACTGCAGAGAAACTGATTAATTGGGCAAACAAAAGACTGCTGAGGCAAGGAATGAGAAAATGGGAGATACAAGTGTCTTTTTTCGCTACCTAGAGAACGGCAGTAGGAATAAACATGAACTTGCCCATTAGGGGACTTGTTGATATCTCCTAGTGGCCTCTTGGAACATTAGCAAAGCTTTTAAGGGTTGACATCAGCCATTTTCACACATGCACTATAACCTTGAACCTTTCTAGACATTATGTGAGAAAGTTGTATGTATGTGTAAACAATACAAGTCTGCTCCAGTAGACTTGTATCATTTACAAACTCATTTGCCACAACAGTTAATGTGTGATAAGTCTTTTTAACATGGAAGATTTTGCTGGGAGACCTTGACACGTACCACCAATGTAAACATTGTAGTTCAAGCTCCCCCAGACACACACCAAACCACAAAGCTGCTCTGTATTGGCTTGGAAAATGGCCCCAAGGCAATGGCTTAGACCCATTTCCCCTTGTGGGACTAATAAAGGTATATCAAATCAAATCAACTCCTCGGATTCCAATTCGATTGTGCATCCCACAGATTTGCCAAAACAAGCTAATCTGTTTTGATTTTTGATTTTTTTTTTTTTTGGTCAATTGATTAGTCCATTATTTAGCAAATTGTTTTTGTTCCACTACAGTGGAGAAGAATGTACTCAAAAACCTGCACTATGGTTCTCGGGCCAATCAGATTTTCACTTCAAAGTAATCTAAGTAAAAAAGAATGGACTGCCATTAATAGAGCAATTTTCTAGTAATAGAGACCATATTTGTACTATATGTTTTAAAACATTTTATCTACCTCATGTCCACAGCCAGTTTAAAATCGCTATTTCACCTAACACCAATGTCTTTGGGCTGCCCACACAGAACACCCCACTCAGGGTTAGAACCAAGAACCATCTTGCTGTGAGGCAATAGTGCTAACCACAAAATCTGTTAGCTACTCACTTATCCACAAGGGGTCGCCACAGCAGATGCATTTGATTTGGCCAATTTTTTACGCCAGATGCCCTTCGTTACATAGCCTGTCCGGGAATTTGAGTGTTTTCCTAGTGACCATCACTGAACTAACCGTCATCCATGCTTTGGGAATATATGAGCCTGGTTCTGGTTTCACCAAGTGCTTGCTAAAAAGGAGTCGTCTGTGTTATCGTAGGGTTTTTACCTTTGCAAATACAAAGCATCTCGAGGCAACTATTGTGATTTGACACTATATAAATAAAATTGAATTGAATAATTAATATGTACTAGTAATAACACATTTATGGATGACTGCACATCCAGAAACACAGTTTACCCACAAGTGCTAGCAAAACATATGATAACTTCTGTTCCAAAACTAAAATTAAAAAGGCCTGCGTTTCAGGCTGTCAGCACGTGTTGGTAAGGTATGAGCTACAAAGTAATTTGACACGTTTTAGTACAATTTTTAGACACTCACATACAGGCATTAGTGCAATTTTCGCTCGCAGATAGTGTTACTGTGCCTGCCAATCTGGATTACGTTCCATTGCTTGGAGTGTCTCTGAAGCTGGAGTTTTGGAGATGTAATACACTTTGAGAGCAAATAACGTTAAGAGTGAGATCCTTTCTCTTAGCCGATTTGTCATTCTGTCATATATTGGCTTTTTTTGCGCAAATAACTCCTTTTTAATCAAAATTCTGTCAAAAAGAATAATTTATGTTTTTATTGAAATGAATTGTTCTCCCAGACCAGTGTGACTACTTTAGAACAAGCAAAGGTGCCGGATTCATTATCACATTCACGGTGAGAGGAGCAAGATGTTTTGGCAGTGACTTTGCAGCCTTCAGGGGCGTCAGGTTTTGCGCGTGATTTCTCACGCACACAAATTAGGTGCGGATAAAGGTTTGTAAAGCAGTCGCACCTTCTTTCAGTCTGCACCTCTGTGGGAGGTAAAGGAGAGCTGGGCTACCCACTGCTCTTTGTAGCGTCTTTTGCTCATTAGCTTCATGTCATTTGATACTGAGTGATAGCTCGCCTTGCTGAAAAGGTCCCCAAGATAAGGACCATGCATTTAATCTTTTCCTCTGCTCTGCAATCTTTCAGTAACAATGTGTGAGATGTGTCATCTGAGGGGAAATCACCTTTTTCTAATGGCAGCACAGTGATGTTTTACTCCTCAAAGGTTAATATTTCTCCTCTGTTTAATAATCTGTGTTATGCAAGCTGTTTCACCGAATCCACTTATGCTTTGTTGACCTAATATACAAGCCACACAGCAGCAGAGTGATGCCAAGAAGACATTTTCAGAGCTTCAGCCTTCCTCTGTCTATTTGAGCTCTTTGGAAATAATCCATTTGGTGCACAGTTGTGACAGTGATGTGCATTAATCATCCTAATCTCTTCATCCACTGCCATCCAGGCCAATGTCTTACGACATAGATAAAACACAAACCAACATTGAAACTGTCAGTCTCATCCTGTTCTTGGAAAGTTGCAAAATATACCAAACTCCTATTGTTCAAGGAAAATCTCTGGATTTAAAATAAAATCCTTTGACTTGATATGGAACGACACTTCTTGTGGTTAAAAAGACTTAAAGAAAAAAAGAATTAATCATCGCAGGACTGCTCCAAAACCATATCACACCCTGACAGTAATTGCAGGCATACATGTCTATCTCACAAGCATAAATACAATCACACACACACATAGACAAACACACATGCTGCACAATGACCTGTATTATGAGTTGTAATTATGCTCTTTGTTGCTTTCCTGACTTGATGAAATCTGATCTCCGAGATGCGTACACCCTATTTGTTTGCAACGGTTGTTTTTGATTCCCACTGAATACTGTGTCATTATTTACCGAAATTACTGGCATTCAGGTTTTGCTGACAGCTTCTTGGGGGGGGAGCAGAAGTCGAGGTTCCTCCTGCCTTATACAGAATTACCAGTGATTTGTTTTATCCAATCTACTTAAGTGTTCAGCTGCAAATAACTAAACCTCTAGCGGTGATCAGTGTGTCTGGATGTGTACTGAGTTATGGAAATGACCGTAGCAATTGGGGAATGTTATTCTGTCTGTCTGAGTCCCACCACCACAGCCACCTCCCCCTCATCCCGATGTGAACAAATTCTCAGGCCTCTAGCAACAGACATTTTGAAACACTCAAAACAACAGTCCCATAGGAGGTTAACACCACTTACAATTAAGGTGTCACTTACCCCTGCGGTTTAACACTTTCTGTGTGTGTGTGTGTGTGTGTGTGTGTGTGTGCCTGCCCGCCTCCTAACAGTATCTTCGTGATCTACTAAATCTCCTCTGTAAATAAAGTCACAAGTGACAACTTGTGTTCTGTTTTATATGCAAATTCAGCCCAGCCCTTTGCATTTAAAGGAGATAAGGAAAGATTAAGCAAACCACACTGTCACTACATAAATGTGAGAGGAAGAGGCTACAGTGGCAAGTGAAACATGGGCATTTGCTCTTTTTTGTTAAGGTTGATGAGCCCCTATTTTGCACATATTAGCAACCAATGTGCCTCCTCTTTTCTCTTCAATATGACTTCTATCATATGCTCTGCATCCTGCACCAAGTTAAATATCTGATTGATCAAATACTTACGTGATTCTGATCTACTGGTAATTCAAATGACTCTATACTGAATTGTTTGAAAGTCACAAATAATGGGTAACGGGCACAACTGCTGTCCAATATTGAAAGGGCTGAGACTACAAGATTACTTTGGTTAATATGTTTGTCACTGTGTCAGATTAGGCAATTATAGAACCATAAACATTACCGACATTACTGAATACACACTGCTCCCCTACAGGGCTGCTAGTCTTTTTTTTATGATTTTATTTTGTCATTCTTTTATTTGTTGGAGATAATGACACGATTTTCTTGTAGACAACTGCTATGTTCTTGTTTTGAAAGTGTAGTTGCTGTCTTTTCCTATCACTGCCTGCTCTAAAGAGCGTCTGCGAGCTGGAAAGCTTCTTGCCTATAACAGGCTCTGGTTAGAGAAACCTTCCAGGTTGACCTGGTTCATGTGTTGCTACACCAAGAGCAAAACAAGGACTGCTGTCAGCTGTGGTAGAGCGTTGGCAGTCTGTGAATGGTCCATATACCTGTAGAGTCGATGGAGGCAGTGTACAAAGTCTGTGGTACCAGTCTTTGGGCTAGTCTTGCTCGTGCTGCTGTCAAGCCATCAGCCAGTTGCTGAGTAGAGCGGAGTTATAATGTTCAAAGAGCTGAAGTTGAGCTGGGTGTTAAAAACAATGGAAAATGCAGCATGCAACACTGCAGCCACTGTCTGGGCTTTTCATGCTGTATTTTTTCTTTTTTGGATGTTTTGTTGTGCTTTTTTTCACACAGTTTTTTCTCCATTAAAATCCGCTGTAGCACTCTTTCCTTTTCCAGTCTAGTTGTCAACCAATCAAGCACAGTGTCATCCACATCCAGCATTATGCACTTGGGATTTTGGGGGACTGCATGGGAACATGTTAGCGTTAGGTGAAAACCCCTTTCTTTAGGTTTTTGCTGGGGAAAAGCTTATATGTCTTTGTGTATGCATATGCAAAGGAACATAATTGCAGGGCAATGAATTACATATATACAGCAGCTTTTATTGATTTTATGGGGACTGAGATTAAAGATAAAAAAAACCCATCTACCATCATTTCTTAATCTCACTCATTAACAACTTATATCATAATTAAATTGTTAAAGCTTCCTTTTTATGGATTGCGCTGTATGATTGCATGATGGCAGGGACCTTAAATTTCCCACAGGCATGTCATCTCCTTGAAATTGCTTTTCTGCTCTAGAGATGCTACTAGGTAATTTTTATTACGTGTGAAGAGCATTGATTCCCCATGTTCCAGTGTTTTTGTTTGTTTTTTTTTACTAAGCTAGGTTAATCACTGACTCTGGTTATATAAAGCCATTTTCACACATGCAATGCAGCTCTGGACTTCACTAGAGGTCACACAATGTAGCTGCATGTGAGAAAGAAAATGTCAGTTTGATACTCTCATGTATCATCTTTGTGATGTCTGTTGGACCCCTTGGGAGACTACACATTTAATTGTTCGTATTTCTAGCAACATGAAGTGAACTATATCCTGTTGTGTGTTATATGTTAGAAATGACTACTTCAGATAGTGTACTATGCTTGGAGGATGTTCACAGATATGATAGAAAATGTTATTTAATTGCTGAACAGTCTGGCTTATTGAAGCATAACTCAAACAGGTTGATTTTTTTTAAATGATTTTAATTTATGGCATTTTTTAAGAGGAAAAAATTGTTTTAAATCAAAGCTTAATATGCAAAATAGTCCGATGTTAAAAGTGTGTGTTTGCATATCTTAAGAAGCTGTTGCACCTGATCGATTTAATGGAAGAACAGCCCCAACAAGAGAGCTGTCAGCTGAAATGCTCAAAGGGTTGTACAACTCTTTTAAGATGGAAACCCAGCAGAGTGTGGCAAGAGATGCTGGTTGTTCCCAGTCAGCTGTGTCTAAAACATGGTACAGGCAAAACGGGAAGATTACGAAAGGAAGATCTCAAAGCAATATGTCCTGAAAATGGAAAATTGCACAACAAAAGAAATGAAAAGCAAATGGTCAGAAACAGGAGACAGTGCCTGTGACAAAAACAGTGCTAACAACAGAAGAAAAAAAGGTTTTAGTGGGCTAAAGAGAAACAGTCATTGACTGTGATTTGATGAGGCACTATTCAGTGATGAATTACAGATCTGCGTTATCCAGAGAGTTGATGCTAGAGCTTTTAACTTGTGCTTTTCCAGTGAAATATATAAGATGCAAAGAAGAAGTAGCTAATTTCCCCTTTCAATTATATTATTGGGTTGCTTATATGGCTGGTAAAAGGGGAGATATGGCAAGCGTGACCTCAAGGGATAAGGCATAACCGCTGGTTACCAAGGGGTTAGTGACAGCTCTGTGAATGAGGCTTCAGCAACCACGAGCAACCAGTTAGGGAATGCTAATTTTTCTGTAGTGACTGGTGGTTGCCAGGCGGTTGCAACTGGTCTGTAGGACTGTGTGACTGGAGAATTATGTTTTTTTAAGGAGTAGACTCCATACCTCAAACAGTTTAGCCCATTATGAAAGAAAGTGCTAATTGTAATCTTTTTGTTGATTAGTTTTAAAGTTTGATATTCTCGCTTTACAAATGTGTGTCTCTTTAGAAACCATATTATTTCATTGTTTCCTTTTATGATGTTTATGAATGCTTACTACAACAATAAGCTGCAGTCCAGAAAAAATTATTTTAAATCCATATGTTACTCATCTGTGTTTGCTGTGATTACTTCCACTAAAGGAAACCGCAGTGTTATTATCTCAGCGATTGCATGTACTTTTGCAGAATGTACACCTTGATTTACCACAAGGGAGGGAATTATGTTTTGATTGCAGTTCTATAAGTGCATTGTAAACTGTGTGTGTTCAGTAGAGGAAGTTGTTTTATCTATTTCATTTGCAAATGCCCACATGCACATATATGCACGCATCTTGTTTGAGTGATGCAGTTAATGGCTTTCCCCAAACTGGTGTGGTTTATTGGAGATGCTTTCAAATAGGAGCTTTAATTCAGCACAGTTGGTACATAAACCTTTGTTTTTTGGTTCCCACTTTCCCTCAGGGACCCCTTCCAATGTTCTATTCCTGATTTCCCTCTCCTTCTCTCTGAACCCAAACTCGTTCCCTTTTTTTTTTTTTGCTCTCTGCTTCTCTGTCTGTCTTTCTCTCTTTGAGTCTCACACTGACTCCCACGTACACTTCTCCCTTGTGTCCAGTGAGTAAACGTGGAACCGTGTGAGCTTTCAGAAGGACTTTGAAATGAGACATGGCTAGGACATCAGAGGACCCTGACACTCTCAATGAAGCCTACTTGATTTATAAGTGAGCAGAGAGTGTTGCTGGTGGTGGTGGAGGGGGGAAGTGTTTCCAGAGGCACACAAGGCCACAAGGTCCTCCATTAGTACCTTGACCCCTGCTTCATGGGACCAACCACTGCACAGGAGAAGACAGAAGTAGAAGAATAGAGGGATAGGGGTACTTGGTGAAGGGGGTGGAGGGGTCTTTTTTACATAAGAAAGTCTGTTATTTACATTTTCACCACAGAGAAGGCAGCACAAATGAGAAACCCTACCTCGATCATTTGTCAGTGGCCTGCTGTGTCCTGACTCTGACGTCTGTTACTTGTACCTGATCCCTCACTCAGACCTGTCTCTGCTCCCTGTTTTACGATTCTACTCACTGTTTTACTGTTCACCATCTAATTAGCTGTGTCTTAATACACATAAAAACACAGCACAGTCTTGGTGTTTACTGTCTGTTTGCCATGCTGTAAAAATGTGTGAGTTTGCTCATAAAAACTTGCCCACAGATAAATCCTCACTTTCATTTTAAGTGTTAATGGGCAAGATCAAAGTGTTGATAACGAATAACAGATTATAGCCTTTGTATTGTGCAGCTGCATAAAAGTTAACACTGATAGACTTATTTAGTTTGGCTATACCAGGCAATGCTTTTAATTGTGTTCTTTATTTTATGAAAAGCTTCATTTTAAGGAAGTTTGTGACTAAGCAAAACATTTACAGTGTTCACATTTTAACCAAATTACATTCTAGTGTTGTACTTATCCACCAAGTATTGATGCAATACACAGGCATGGGAAAAAAGCACACAGATCTGAGGTTTTCACTAATAAAAATTATCTTATTATTATTTATTTACCGTTGGTGTGAGGTGTTAATGCAGATTTGCTGTGGTTGCATGATTTATGCCCAGAGTGGCCAGACATTTCTACTTTGGTCTCATCTTTTCAAAAGACATTTTGTAGTTTCTTCAGACACAACTTTACCAACCCTAGCCGTTCTGCTTCTTTTTAGAGAAAAAAGGCTTTTTCCTGGCAACCCTTCTAAGCAAGCCATACTTATCTTTAACATTTAACATGCTCAATGAGGCCTGTAAAGTCTAAGATCTAGTTCCTGGGTCTTTTGCAATTTCTCTAAGCATTGCACTGTCTGATCTAGCAGCACCTTGCATCTGCTTACCATAATTTCTATTGAAGCAGTAAAGGTGTGCTTAGTTTTTCACCTACAGCTGCATTTTAGCTTAGTTTTTTGTCAAATAATGTCAAAGTGCAGTGCATGTTGTTGTTCAGCTGAAGTATTTACCCAACTTTAACTTGTAAAGACCAGACAATATTTTTATTATGTCCTGACACATAAAACCTTAGAAATGAAGGAGGGTGTACTTTCTTTTTACCATGGCAGTATACTATACATATACAGATAGGGATAAACAGAGACATAGAAATCCCTTCCCTTTGGAAAACATTGTGTCATGCTGCTTTTATGTTGTGTGTAAGGCTATTCTATGTTTGCTTATTACGTCACCTACTCTGTGTTTGGCTTTTGCTCATGTATGTGCTTGCAATTGGAGTCCATAACATTGGTTTCTTTCTGTAGAGGTCGGTTTCATGTTGTTTGTGACAGGCCTGCCAGCTATATGCTAACTTGGCAGATGCATTAGGCTAACATTTAAAAGTCTTTTATTCTCTTCTAGTTCCATCTTTGGCTAGTTTATGTGGCCCCTCAACCAATTCATCAGAAAACCAGCCTTTTAGGGAAAGCCTGCCTCTTGATATAAGCATGCTGGAATTTATTGTTTTCTGTAAACATGCCTTATACATAATCTGTCTTCTCAATACACACTGCCAGTTGCCATAGGAACAAAGTAGGGTTTTCATAACACATGAAGGGCTAAGGCATGATGGGTCTCAGTCGCTCCTGTCACACAGTGAGTTTCAGGCCCAGCTCAGTATTTCTTTGGATTTTAGTGTAAGATAAAAATGTCTGTCTTCTTCTTATGATTCTAATGAAAAACACTCACCAGCTTTGTGGGGATCCATTGCAAATTATAAAGCAGCACAACAGGTTTTAAAAGATGGGTCCCTTGTGTGTAGTAGGTGATTAAAGTCCAAAAAGGAGCTGAGGGAGCAACAAAGCACAAGAGACAAGAGGAAGAATGTGTAAAACGCTGTCTGACTCCATGTCCTCTCTTGTTACCGGATGTCCTTGTCCAGCAAACATGTATTCGCATACACACTGCTGTCTCTAACACAAAAATATAAAAAGGCTCATGATGGAGGGTCGAGGATTATTACATACAGCTGGTTTCTGTCACTATATAGCCTAAGCACATCTTCTACTCTGTATCTTAACCCTTTCATATACTGCTTTCAGAGGCTCCTTTTTTTTAAATATTCACGCCTACAAGCTTCTCCTGAAAAGGCAGCAAGTTATAAAGCTTAAAAATCATTTTTTTTCTAATGTATGTAGCACCATTTCAGAACAATTTCCTGTATACAACCACTGAGAAAGCCTCATCAATGACTGGCTATCTGTGAACTATTGGGAATTTTTGGTAATATTAAATATCAGTGTGTCAGTTTTGTCACAATCGACAGTTTTCAGCATCATTTTAAAGTTTTGATTATACTCTGACACACCAACAGCTTGACACATGACGGCCAAAGTTGTTGGCAGGGGCACATGCGCAGTTGGTGCGTTGTAAAGTCTCTACGATCGAGTCCACACAATCCCCCCCCCAAAAATGGCAGACACGCAGACATCAACACGGATCCTCATATTCACCAACTAATGACAAAATGTATGTCACTTGGATTCAGTTGTAGTAAGTGATTTGCTTTATTTTGGTCTCTTACATAAATAAACTATATGGGCAAAAGTACTGGGCCACCTAGTCGTTACGACTACAGGAGATGCTCATTCATGGAAACTGGGGGTGAGCCTCAAAATTATATCACAATATTTCAAGAACATTTGCGATAATAGTATTTCTTACGATGTGGTCAGGGGTGGGGGTGCAGGCAGCAACATTTAAAGTGAGAGTAAATGAGCTTCTGTCACTGATGACTCACTGGCTATTTCAAAATGGGAATTTGTTGCCACATGGTGCCGGTAGCAGTAAGCAGTATAAAGCAGTAAACTTTATAGTGCAGTAGTAGTGACTCAACAATATATCTAGTGATACAGCAGAAGTCAAAAGTAGCACAGTTACTGTTTGCCCCAGACATTTTACGTAGTAAATATAAGAATAACTGCTTAATGCTTTAGTTCAGCGGTCCCCAATCCCCGGCCCACGGAGTCGTTTGGTACCAGGCCGCGTGAGTTGAGGCTCGGGTGTGAAATTCATGGTTTTCAGGGTTTTTATCAGGTTTTAGCGTTATTTTTGAAATAGTTTTTAGCGTTAACTCTGTTTCCCTGTGTCTTTTCCCGTGTGTTATGAATAAATCGTCCTTTATTTTGGTACTGGTTTTATTTTGTTGTATTTATCAGCGACCCCAAAGGCCGGTCCGTGAAAATATTGTCGGACATAAACCGGTCCGTGGCGCCAAAAAGTGTGGGGACCGCTGCTTTAGTTAAGTAACTAAAGTAACTTAACCTTGTGACTCGTCAGGAGCCTGTGCAATGTTTTCAATCATAACACTGAAAAATAATTCGTATCTTCTGTCAGACTTTTTAGCCAGCTGCTTAAAGCTGTGCTTTTTTACAATCTTAACTGCATCAGTAATTTCCCTGCACTGGTTACTCTTCCTAAATGATGTCCACCTAGCAAGTGAAGCTAGTGATGCTTGGTTGAGTCATTTGTTTACTTTTGAGTCGCTCATCAGTAGCTCCTAGTGTGGCCTCCTTCATAGCCTGGTTGTAGTTGACAGTTTGTTTTTGCCTCAATTGTTGTTGATTCCACTTTTAGAGGAAATTTTGCAAAGCATTGTCTGTTGGAGGTTGTTAAATTAGCTCACACACTGGGGGACTTAAACACTGAAGGTGATATGATACTTTTATATCATGTAAAAATTTATACCAGTATTATCACAGTCAATATAATATGGCATAGCCCTTATGGAAAACCACACTATGAAGCTCCCAGCCCACAGGTTTTGTGCTGATGTTAATGCCAGACAAGGTTGTTGAGTCAGCATGACAACTTTTAGATGCTGTGGGTCTGAGCGTTTGGACTGTAACTTTACATGGTCTGCCGCTATGTGGCTTAGTAGCTGTGGCTCCTAAACTCTTCTGTTTCACAATAATACAGTTGATCATGGAAGCTCTACAAATGAAGAAATTTTATAGACTGGCTTATTGCAATGAAAGCATCCTGTTACAATACTTCAGTGGAATTCAGTGACCTTTTTAGAAAGACCTATTCTTTCACAAATGTTTCACAACATTGTGTCTGCATAGCAGTGGAAGCTATTCGCTAATAATTTTGCCAAAATGAAGCTTGTATAACATGAAAACTCGTGGTGCTAGCACAGAGACCTGTAAACCTCAATTTATGTGTTTCAACAAACGATCATTTACATGAACTAATTGGAATCTGAATTTCATAAATTTGACTTAAATTAGCATAGTACCAGTTTATTTAATCCTACTGATGTGTTCTGGTCTTTGAAATCTAGGACAAGTTATTGACCATTGCTGTTTGTGTGCTACAGTACAACATGCTATAAATCCGAACTGAAAACACTCAAATAATTTCTGCGTAAGTGTTCATGTAATTCATTCGTTTAGTTTAAAGATTTCATGTAGTAAGTTAGATGTAATGCTATACTGTTGGAGTTTTTAAGTAAAGATTAAATTCTAACATTTTTCAAATCCTGCAGCACCTTTTCACAAATATAGATGGGTTACATGTAAATGACACTGGAACATCCTTGACCAGTGTACTTGGTATGGTGTATAAAATACAAATAGGCATTATCGATATTTCTGAAGCTCCTGTACTTGTCAATGCAGCTGTTAGATTTGAGGGAACGTTTTTTATTGACTTGTTTTGGGGTGATCGTGGCTCAAGAGTTGGCAGTTTGTCTTGTAATCAGAAGGTTGCCGGTTCGAGCCCCGGCTCGGACAGTCTCGGTCGTTGTGTCCTTGGGCAAGACACTTTACCCGTTGCCTACCGGTGGTGGTCAGAGGGCCCGGTGGCGCCAGTGTTTGGCAGCCTCGCCTCTGTCAGTGTGGCGACAATGTAGCTGCCATCACCAGTGTGTGAATGGGTGGATGACTGATTGTGTAAAGCGCTTTGGGGTCCTTAGGGACTAGTAAAGCGCTATACAAATACAGGCCATTTACCATTTGTTTTCTCTAATAGTTTTTGTATTTCTAAAGAGCTCATGTAGTCAAGTAAATGGATGCAATGCTCAACAAACCTTTATCTCCTATATCCCTACAAAAAAAACTTGGAGTTGTTTTCCTGCATTAACAGTTAACTATTAACTGTCCCGACCGATCTGCGTCGGAACAAAATAGATAGTGTGATTAACAGCAATGACCAGGTTCATTGACAAGTCAAATGAGTGTAATAATAAACTAAACTAAACCTGCATGCTTGTTAGTCAACTACTATAATCACTTTATGTGTGCCAAGCATTCAGTTAGATAAAAATGTAAAGCCAGTAAATTAAAAAAGGGGGAGGTGGATAACAAACACAATGAATATAACCTTTTAATGTTTTGGGTGTAAATTCAAAGAGTAATGCTTTAGAATGAGTCACAGTATAACTATATTTAGGTTTTGGGATGATTAATAACTTTAAGTCTCTATCAGTCTTGCACTCAAGTTCTCTTTTTGTTCCTAAACTGTTAAAAAAATTTCGTAACTCAAGACAATCACATTGGTATAGGAGTTTTTAACTTGCATGAAGTTACTGTCCTGATGACTCATCTTACCCAACTTCTCATTTGTCTGAACCATTTTTAATACAAACAGGATATTAGCTTCTATCACTTATCCCACAATGAAGAAATAATTGGACTACAATTTAAATTGGGAGGGCTGATAACAGCGAGCAATGCTCTTTGACATCCACCCTGATATCCTCATTAGAGATTGATTTGTTTCATGTGGTATCTCTGCTAAGGTTATTATCTATGCAAATTGTGGATGCGATTAAGACCTTGGATCCTACCTCTTGTGTTTGAGCTTCCACCCTGCACGTAGGAAAGGTCTTTTTCCTTTGGTTGTGTAGCAACAACCACAACTATTACATTTGCATCCCCACCCTCGTACCACTGCCCACTTTAACTTGTCTGTGCACTTCATCACCAAGCAAACAGTGTGAGTTTGTCATTTTAAAACCCACACACTGAGAATTGGCAGGGAGACAGCTGTTGAAAGGATCCATCTTTGACAGTCAGATCGAAAGGAAAGGTAGATTAGCCCGCAGAAAAGAGAGAAATGGGACGTCTCTTGGGGCCGATCACTATCTCTGCGTTGATAAGAGAGCGAGTGCCTGAAGGCTGGCTTTCCTTCCCACCGCTTTTTGTGCCTTCCCCAGAGCAATTTGAGTCCAATTGTCCAGGATTATAGAAGCTGCTCCCTCTGGCATAGAAAGGTGGATCCCTGCAGGTGGAGACGGGGTGATGTAACTCTGTTTTGCAGTCAGCGGGGAAACCTGATAGAAATGGATGGTTAGGTGCTGTTTTCCAAACCTCCCACCATGACTTTACTATAATCTCAGAGAAGGAACTTGAGAAAGACATTTTATGAAAATCTCAACTTCCCAGTACTTTGAAAGACTTACAATCAGAGGTTTTTTTTATTTGTGTCATCCACATAGGCATGCCATTAACATTATGAATCAAATAATCTCAGTTCATTGAATGAATCATAAAAGAATAGTCCATCCAGATGGTCTCATTATCCAGGTTGTGTCTGTATGGTGGTTTTTTCTCCATAAAAATTCAAGGCATCTACGTTTTAGGGAACTTTCAGCTTAGTCAGTGGTCAGGTTGGTGAGTCACCGGCCTTGAGGCTGTTTTTTTGACAGACTGAGTATCTTCACAGGCAGTAGTCCCATCACTAATGCATTCCACACGCTCTGTGTCTCATCCAAAGGAGAATTTAGTCAGTGTTTCATTAACAATCATTGAGTAATTTGGCAGGCGTACACAGGTTCTCTTGAGTAAATCCATTCTCACTGAAAATGTGTCCCTACCTTCATTTTATTGGAAATGTAAGTTTCTCTGCTGTGTCAGAGACTCTTGATGGCAGTTGCTTATCATTGACCTAGACTGGATTATAGTGAAGGCAAAGGACTGGTATACTACACACAGCAGCACAGAAATGCAACTGACTGGTGTTTTTATGTTTTTAAGGAAAATTGTGACTTCCAGTTAAAATTTAAATCTGTTCTCTATTTATATGTATGTATGCATACACAATGTTAGAATAAAGAATTCTAGCAGAATACTAAATAATATAGTATTCTGCAAGCCATATATACTGAACGGTTCATACAGGCTGGATAGTGCTAACAGTTTAAAAATAGTGCTAGCAGTTTTATCTGCTTCATGCGGCTTCTGCTGATGTAATGTTATCGTATCAAAAATAACTGAGCCCAGTGATAAAATTCCTTGAAAAGTTATATCGTGGCAAAGTTAACTCAGTCTTATCACAGAGCCCGTCTGTATCTGCTTATCCTCTAAGATGCTTTGCTGACAAGGCAGAAGTATGGTATGCTGAGGTGATTCTGCCCCTCGCCCTTTGCCCATATGTTTTGTATTTACGCCCTAGGAGGTGCCATGCTCAGCAGCGCGGTGGTGGAAGGGGATAAAGCAGGCCTCTCTGGCCCAAATGACGCATGACATGGTGCTGCGCCCCGGGCCCTTATTTATGGCTTCCCATGTCAGCGGAGGCTTGCTCCCCTGGGGAGCCCCACAGCCGTTATCCGCTAACTTAGCTCAGCCAGTCCTCAGGGCTAATATCACGCCTGGAAGATGCACAAAGGGAAACACTATCCACTCCCGGAATTCAGATCAGCATAATGTGGAAGCATGCACATGTGACCGAGTCGTACGGAGAAATCAAATTGAATTCCTCATAGAGAAGGTTTTTTTTAGCTGTCACATCACAATTGCTACACTGTTGGAAAGAAGCAAACCCACATACATGAAGTGCTACTTCAGAGGAATTAACGTCATATCAGGCTGAAGCTAGGCCACTGCCAGGCACACACTGCCTCTTTTATTCATGCCTCTGATGTGGGAAAGGATGTGAAATCTGGAGAGAGAGTGAGGAAGAGGTTTGGTGTGTGGATCTGAATACATTTTCTCTGTAGTTACTCAAGAATCCATGTACATATCACACCGCATTAACAAATAGAAGCATACACTGCCAGCCCTCATGCACACACAGGTGTTCTGCACGAGCTGTCCCGGAATGTTCCAGTGATCCCTGTCCAGGGTTTTGATGTGGGTAGAGGAAAAAGGAAAGAATTTAGCGGAAAACGAAAGCCAAGGGATGAGATGAAGCCGAGGAGTAGATGGCAGATATTTAAGAAAAAGAGAAGAGAGGGTCTGCAAAGTATATCTGACAGAATTTATTGGAGATCAGAGGAAGGTTTGACGTGATGACATGATGGTAACAACAGGGTTAACAAAGGACAAAAAAAGATGGCTGGGGTTTTCTCTTCCCGGGTATCTCATATTTCTTTCTGCTTTGAGGAATGAGCGCAAAAAAGGGAGCACTGTCAAGGTTTTATGTGGCCTTTTGAAAACAGAACAAACCCTCTACAGAACAATATATCCAGCCTCAGAACTTCTCCGACATGAGCGCACTCATTTTCTCAACTTCCCAGGTCCTCCCTGTAAAACACCCTGTTTGATATCCACTCTGGTCATTGTTTAGTCTAGTGGATATCCCTTAGATCATCTTCATCAGCAGCTGTCCTGCATCCCCTTCATGTTCTTTGCGTCCCCATCTCATAGCAGCCCCAGAACAGTCACCTGTCGTCAATTTTGAAGCATTACTAAGATTGGGCATGTTTTTTTGCGGGATGAGAGGATGAAGGGTTATTGCACTATTGAACAAACAAAAGCGAACAGTTTGAGTTACAATTCGTCCACCCCATCGCAGTCTCAAGTTCTTCAATGAAACTGGAAGTGCTTGTGTAACAATGCTGTGGTTTGTGTATAACAGGGGTGTGTGTAGTGGTACTTGGTAGAAGTGAGGAAGTGTGTCTTGGCTAATATTATTCCTGTAAGCGATGCAGCGCTCCAATTTCTGCCCATAATTATTATTATTTGTCGAGCAGCTCATGAATGATTTCAGTTTTGGTTTCATTTCAGGTTAGTCTCTCACGCTTAATGGGTTTTATTTTGGTATGCATGTTGGCGTAGCAGCTTGGGGTGGATTGTAGTCTTAAGAACAGGAAGAATTTGTGTTTTTTCCTTTTAAATGACACATGGTTTAGACCAGGGGTCCCCAATCCCAGTCCACGAGGGCCGGTGTCCCTGCAGGTTTTAGATGCGTCCTTGATCCATCACAGCTGATTTAAATGGATAAATTACCTTCTCAACATGTCTTGAAGTTCTCCAGAGGCATGATAATGAGCTAATCATGTGATTCAGGTGTGTTGACCCAGGGTGAGATCTAAAACCTGCAGGGACACCGGCCCTCGTGGACTGGGATTGGGGACCCCTGGTTTAGATAATGAAGCCTGATCAAAGTGAGAATGGGTGTGTGGTGGGGTGTGGTTTGTGGCTCAGCTGCAGGGGAGGGGTGGTTGCCTCTGATTCTCATAGAATGGACTTGAGATTAGAAAAGGGTTATTTGTGCTGGACTGCACAGAACCAGAACAAAGCCTTTTCTTGGTTAAAAGGGAGACACTTCAGTACTCTGTGGATTATCCCAGAGTGTACTGATGACTGGACTGTCATCTTGCCTTCTGTAGAGCATAAACAGGATCTTATCTGATAACCCAACAGAATGAAAAAAACTAGGCAAATGTTTTCTTTCAGAATACGTGCAGAAAGCAAACATGCAAGACTGAATGATATGCTGGTGGTCTTCACCTAATTGGGGCCTCCTTGGTGTCTTTGATGGCTGCTAAAGGTCAGAGAATGAAGTGATGGAGATTCAAAGTCTGAAAATGCTGATCCCTGGTTCTCAGCATTCTGCTGTGTCTTCTCTTTGTTCCCCAGATTGTCTATATTGCTTCTCTGAAACTCAGTTGTCTAGTAGTGAGAGCTGATACAGGGGTCTGATTTGTCAGGGTCAATGTGATCCAACGATCCATCAGATCTGACATGCTGATGCGGTATACTCCTCTGGGACTTGAACTTTGTTTGGCTAAGCCGCTGATGGAAGCGTAGCCTCTGTCGGTGAAGCTATTAAGAGCGCAGCAGGCCCAGAAAAATGAGCCACCCTTGTCACTCCACATCAGGAGCTCAGCCACGGTTACAGATCCTCCTCAGACCTGTCACATTCAACCAGTGTTTGTCTAAGCCTTTGAACTCGGGACTGCTAGATAGATAGATGGATGAGCTCATGTGTGAAGTGCTTTTGGGGTTCTTCAGGTTGGCTACCAGGCTTGCATTAATGATGGGTGCTGGTTTGTTATCTAAAGCTAGAGCAAATAAAGAGGAATAACTGGAATAACTGGAGTGGTTTCCCTGTAGATTCGACAAACTGTGCTTCAAGCGTCCAAACATTTGAAGAATTGGAAATACACACACAAATGCACAGGATGTTTAGTAATTGCAGAAAGTACACAGGAGACACCAGTGTTTTACATCTCTATGACTGTGAGGTAAAAAGAGTATAATGCTGTTTTCTTGGGATTGTTAATTTACCCAGTTAGCCAATGTCATAAATAAATATACGATTAAAACTCTTTAAGCTCTTTTTCAAACCATCTTATAACATCTTACCAGCCAAAAATGGATATGACACAACAAACAGTTACCAGGCACCAATGCAGTACGTGTCCTCTGATTTTCAGATCAGCCCAACCCAACTGAAGTTGGGCTGATCCGTGCATCGTTACTAGAATTGTACATGTTATAACAAAAGGTAAACTTGTATGTAGAACTTCATGCTTGTTGCTTCCTGCTGGGGGGCTCTGTGTCAGCACGTTGCTTTTGCAAAAACTGTGATCTTGTTTTTGGCTTTTGTTTGTTTGTTTTAAAGTTGGCTACACAACATGGCGTATTAAACATTTCATATGTGAGGTTCGGCTCGGGTCTAAGGGATGAAAATTTCCTCATCATGTTTTTTTAAATTTCTGACACTACATTCCTGAATATATAGGCACCGTTGTCCATTTGTCCAAGCAGACCAGGGCATAGTTTAATAACAACAACTAATAGTTTGTGTTGTCCATGATCATATGTAATCCTGTTCTTATGCTATACTCAGAAATGCTTGTCAGGGGATCTCACCGTTTCAGACAAACTGCCTTTCCCACACCTTTTCGTTTTTGGATTTAGACCTGGCTCTATCTTTCTCAAACTCACAACCAAATATTTACACCACTGAAGCTATTGCGAGGTATGTGGGAGTGGGAAAAGGCAGGATCCATTCTCGACGCGGGTGAGGGGGGGCGCTGAATCCAGTCATAGGCGAGAGGGGGGTACACCTGGACAGCCAGTCTGTGCAGGCCACGTGGGACAGAACCTTCGCACTCATTTCATTCGCACATTCACAGACATTTGGGTATCCAATTAACCTATCCAATAGAGGATATTAAACAATTTTCTAGTTAGTTAGTTTTAAGCTTCAAATTCAAAAATCATTGCTTTCCTCTTCCATTTGTCAACGGCTTGGGGCACAGCATCCTCCTCATTGTCTCCTCACCCGCCTCTCACTGTCTCTTTGCTCCATGGCAGAGATGGAACACCTCCACCTTGCGTTTCCCGGCCTCAGACTAAACACACTCTCCTTGTGTTGATGCATCAGTGTAGCGACTGACTCTAACGATGGTCAACTTATCACATTAGAAAAATAATGATTTCACTGGCTGCCATTCCCACAGATAGGCCCAGTGTTTGTCTTAGGCTCCGTGTCCTTCACTGTGCTGCTGTGCCTTATGCCTGCCTGTCGTATATCAGCAACGCTGCCACTGTCAAGCACCCTGATTTATGGCTGTTTATCTCTAGCCCCTACCCCACCACCAGCACCCCTCCCACTCCAACAGATGGTCTCTAGCTATTTACTCAGGGAGAAAATGGTCCCAATCTGGTTGCTTAAATACAACAAAAAAGAAGTTTATGGGAAGGCTGATTTCAAGTTATTTGTCATGTGAGAAAACAGGATCTCTGCCCCTGTTTTTGTGATCAGGAATGATACTGATAATATCTGCTAGATGAATCTGACTGGTTACCTTCTTATCTTGATGACTTCCCACTTCAGTATGTGGACAACCTTGACCATTGTAAAATGACATGTAACTGCATATTTATAAAACAAATCATCACAAGCATTACAGCAGCGTTCCCCTGGTATCATCTGTGGTTATTAAAAGTGTAATTGTGAAAAAATCCCATCATCTGTCATGTTCTGGGCGGTTTTCGCCTTAAATCTCTTCAAGTATATTCTACCTCTAAATCTTTGTTGGCTGTCAGATGCTCACAGAGTAAAAAAAACACACATAGCCCAACCCGAACCATAAATTATCTGCTACAGACTCAGAAGGGCTTCACTTGAATTCTGTGTCTCTGGAGAAAGGGCCTATAAGTAGTAACTCAGCAGTATCAATTTTTTACATCAGTTCAGCTATTAGCGTTGTAGATTTTTTAGTAGCTGTACGCATCACAGATTTTTTTCCCCTCAATTTGATGGATACAAACCAGATTTTGACCCTTGCACCTGTCAGTCATAAATTACAGTTCCTGGTTTATGTTTCTCATAGATTGAAGTGAAACACTTTTAAAATTATTTTGGACACAAGCACACAGATAATAGTTTGTAACAGCCTTCTGGGCATATTGCATTCCATGGAGACATAGTGATATGGCATGTACTGGGATTCATATTTTCTCAGGATTAAAGCATGATTAATGTTTCCTCTCGCTTGCATATGGCTTAAATACAAATGGGTATTCACATGGAGACGTCTCTGTCTGTCTATTCTGGACTATCAGAGAAAATGCCTCTCAGTCAGATATCCTTGTGAGGAGAATGGCTAATTTATTATGAGAATAAAGTACTGAGTGACGTTGGTGGGCTTCATAATGAGGTAAACTCAGCCAGTCATCACATCTCACTCATCTAGAGCGCAAAACCACTTGTGTCTTATCTCGACTCTGATTAACCAGTGATGAAGTGTAACGGGTCCTGGCTAGCTTAGGCCACTGTCATAGCAGATGTGTGTTGAATAATAAAGTGAAACTGTTGGGATTTTTCCTCTTTGTTACAATGAGTTGTTAAAGTATATGAAAGAAGTGTAACTGGATATACTGGGTGATGAAATTTGCTGAATTATCAGGGACATTAAAATTCACTTGATCTGATTCCACTACGCAGTACTACAATCACACTAAGGAAAACAATGGTTGGAGACAACAAGTTTGTGGTCTCGTTGCCTTTGAAATGGCTGCTACGAGGTCGATGATGATTCACAGTCAGATGCTGTCTTCAAACCAACTTTTAAGCAGGAAGTTGGCAATAAAATGGGAAACTCGGTCTGCTATCAGTTGGCAATCGGATAGTATCAAGTTGGCAACTACATGCAATCTGTTACATGCAATTTGTTGCATTGGACATACACAGAAAATCAAATAAACTCCTTACACTCGGAGTCCAGCCTGAACCTCACAGATTTGCAGCAGAAATCGACAACTATTGCTGTCTGAGAGCAAATGCAGCCAGTTCAAGTGGAGCCGCGATTATTTGCACACAGGTTGCCTCCCAAAAGGTGTCATATATAATCACCTTTCAATTAATAGTCACCTCAACTACTTTTTAGTTGATAGATGCAAAAAAGTTCAATGTAATCACCAGGCAACCATTGATTTTTCCTACTCATAACGGAGCTGCCTTTCAAGTTTTACTCAAGTGTAACTGAGCTATAAGGTGGTGGAGTGAGTCAGCTGACTTCCATCCCATTTGGTTTTGTTGTGTTTGGCCTGTCTTTATATTTCTTTTCATTTTAGGTATGTAAATCTAATTATATAAAACTAATTCAGTTTTAATTGTATCCCGCGGTCTTTCTTCATCTCTCTAGCACCATCACAGATACTGTAATTGCTCAGAGACAAAACAGTAGAACAAGTTCCTCCTCAGACAGATAATATGTGTACTTTTAGACACAAAGTGTTAGTATCTCCAACAGTGATCACTCGTGTAGACATATAGATTGATATTTTTTCCTTAGGCAGTGTTATTAGAAAACATAGCATGCATTTTCATTACTATGCAGATGATATCCAGCTTTATCTATACGTGAAGCCAGAAAACACAGACCAATTTGTTTAATTACAGGCAGGTCTTAAAGACATAAAGACCTGGATGATCTATGATTTCCTGCTTCTAAATTCATATAAAACAGAGGTTATTGTACTAGGCCCAAGAAACACGATATCTAACCATATTACTTGGTCTGGATGACCGCAGACCACGGCCTCTCTGTGTGAGGATCTAAACGTATTCTACGCTAGATTCGACACAGCGAACACCATGAGACCGGACAGTGTGCGCACCGCGGATGACGTCAGTGCACACACTGTGTCTGAGGAGGATGTGCGGAGGTGCTTCAGGAAGGTGAACGCACGCAAAGCTACTGGTCCGGACGGGATTCCCGGCCGCGTCCTCAAGTCATGCGCGGCTCAGCTGGCTGGAGTGTTCACGCACATCTTCAACCTTTCCCTCTCTCTGTCTGTAGTCCCAGCCTGCTTCAAAATGGCCACCATCGTCCCTGTACCCAAATCCTCCACCATCTCCTCATTGAACGACTGGCGACCTGTAGCCCTGACCCCCATCGTAAGCAAATGCTTCGAGAAGCTGGTCAGGGACTTCATCTGCTCTGCACTACCCGACTCACTGGACCCTCTACAGTTCGCATACCGCCACAACAGGTCCACTGATGATGCCATAGCCCTGACACTACACACTGCCCTGTCACACCTGGAGAAGAGAGACACGTATGTGAGAATGCTGTTTGTAGATTACAGCTCAGCATTCAATACCATCGTTCCCTCGAAGCTGGATAGGAAACTGCAGGATCTAGGACTGAGCAGCTCCCTCTGCAGCTGGATCCTTAGCTTCCTGTCTGACAGACGCCAAGTGGTCAGACTGGGCAGCATCACCTCATCCCCCATCACACTGAACACTGGTGCTCCACAGGGGTGTGTACTGAGCCCTCTCCTGTACTCACTCTACACCTACGACTGCACAGCCACTAACAACTCCAACATCATTGTGAAGTTTGCGGACGACACTACAGTGGTGGGTCTTATCACCAACAGTGATGAGACAGCTTACAGGGAGGAGGTCAGCGCCCTGACCCACTGGTGTCAAGACAACCATCTCACCCTCAACGTCGCAAAGACAAAGGAGTTGATAGTGGACTTCCGGAGGTGCAGAGAAGTACACACCCCCATCACCATCAGCGGCGCTGCTGTGGAGAGAGTGAGCAGCTTCCGGTTCCTTGGTGTACACCTGGCTGAGGATCTTACGTGGTCAGTACACACAAACAAAACAGTGAAGAAGGCGCAGCAGCGCCTCTTCTTTCTCAGGAGACTGAAAAGATTCGGCATGAGCCCCCGCATCCTCAGGACCTTCTATCACTGTGCCATTGAGAGCATCCTCACTGGATGCATCACCACCTGGTATGGCAACAGCACCGCCTACAACTGCAAAGCTCTCCAGCGAGTAGTGCGGTGCTCTGAACGGATAATTGGAGGTGAGCTTCCCTCCCTCCAAGACATCTACAGGAAGCGGTGCCTGAGGAAAGCGGGGAGGATCATCAAGGACTCCAGTCACCCCAGCCATAAACTGTTCAGACTGCTTCCATCAGGAAGGAGGTTCTGCAGCATCCGGTCCCGTACCAGCAGACTGAGAGACAGCTTTTTCCATCAGGCCATCAGACTGCTGAACACTTCATAGACACCTCAGCTTCACTACTGGAACTTTAACATTATGCACTCCATACTGTACAGTAATGCCACTGTTTTGCACATGTGTCACTCTGTATATTTTATTTTATTTATTTTAAATATTCTACTTATTGTTTACTCTATTTAATTTGTAAAATATGGCATAAACTTGAGGAATTTCTCACATTCCTCTGTGAGGAATCTTGGAGTCGTTTTTTGACCAGGATATGTGCTTCAATGCACATATTACACAAGTATGTAGGGCTGCTTTCTTCCATTTGCGCAACATCTCTAACATTAGAAACATCCTGTCCCTCTGTGATGCTGAGAAACATTATGTTTATGGATTTATCATTTCTAAACTGGACTACTGTATCCCTGAAAAGCTTTAAGTTGATCCAAAACGCTGTAGTGAGAGTACTGACAGGCTAGAAAGAGAGAGGATATTTCTCCCATATTGGATTCTCTTCACTGGCTCCCTGTTAAATCCAGAATTAAATTTAAAATCATTCTGCTCACATACAAGTCTTGAAAGTCTTTCACTCACAGACTGCTAGTTTACTTGTGTCTCCTCGGAAAAGTAAAATGAGATTTCAGGTCCCACTCCCAGTTTGGATTCACGAGATGGATACCCTCTCTACTTTTAAGATTATCCTTAAAGCTTTCTTTTTTGATATGACGTATTGTTAGGGCTGGATCAGGTGACCCTGTAGATATCTGCCCCTTCCTGAGCCAGAGCCTGATTCTGCTGGAGTTGTCTTCCTGTTAAAAGGGAGTTTTTCTTTCCCACTGTCGCCAAGTGCTTCCTCGTTAGGGGGTCATTTGTGTTGATACCAGTGGTATTAATTCTGCTGTTGGATATATTCCCCACCTACCCTGTATCCTCAATCTGTATCAAGAGGAACAAAAGTGCTAAACACATCCAAGATGAAGGTTAAGAATAATGGAAGGATCTATGATTTTTCCTTCACACTTGTCAAGATCAGGTTGAACAGTTCATATTGGGACATGTAAACAGCTGTTATATCAAACTGTGGTCAGTGGTTGTAAACTTTTAATGTCACAGTACAAATGTTAAGAAAACACTGGTGAAAAAACTCGCTTGTTGTTGTTGTTGCCTTCCAGGCCCAAGTTGCATTGTGTGTGTGTGTGTGTCTATGCTGCACCCCTTGACTCCCACACATGTTGTATATGTTATGATAGCAGGCGGGACCCTTCTCACTTCACTAGCAGCCCCTCGAGCTGCCACAGGCAGGCAATGAGCAGGAAGGAAATGACTTCATGGGATTTTTGGTCCAAGTTTGAAAATATAGATAGCATGTAGTGCCGTTTTTTAATGACATCGCATCGGATTGCTTCAAGTGGCTGGTTGTGATTATGAGCTAAATGTGGCAGACACGGTAAATTCTAAGATAAATACTCTGTCGAGCACATGAGGCTGCACTACAGTTTTCTTTCTCGGCCACAAATTAACCCTAATTAAGTCATTACACAATTAACAATAAAAATGTTACATACACACTTGTCTGTCTTTAGTATGTTTTTTAGGCTAGACTGATTGGATTTTTCTGCGCACTGTGCGCCGAAAACTTTATGATTTATTCCGACCTGCTGCTTTTGTTTAGCTACGGTCGCCACGAATACAGATGTCACTCTGGATTGACGTAGGAAAATGCGGAGCAGCCAAAACATAAAGTGGAAATGTTAACCCAATAACGCTAGATAAACAGTGAGAGGAGAGAGGCCAAAGACAACAGAGAGTGAAGGGAAAGTGTCCTGCTGGCATCAGGTTTCCCAGACTAAGTGTTATTTGAAAAGCAGCTGAAGGGTGACACTCTCTCTCTTCCCACCCAAATCTCCCTTCCTTTTCTTCCCTCCCTCCCCACTCACTCGACCATCTGTTGTTCCTTCTCTTCTCAGGCTGCTCTAAGTGCCTTGAAACAGCTGTCGGAGCAGGGACTGGACCCAGTGGATGGCCCCATCAAGGTACAGTAAGACCTGAATGATGCCCACATGGCTGCTGGGTTTATTAACCAGCTCCAGCCAGTGATGGTGGGCTTAGATCAGCTCCGTGTACACCCACGCACACACGTCCATCACTTCCGCTCGACATTTTTCTTCCATAGGAAAGCAGCGGTAGGCGTATGTATTTACATGCACTACGTTCCTGTCAGTGCCGAATACTTTGCATGATCGCTATCACTATTAAGGCTCAGTCATGACAGACACAAGGGCTTCCCTTCATTCATTCTTTCCTCCACGATGAGGAAGGAAGGGAAGGAAGGAGGAAGGCCGACAACGGAGAATCAAGTGGGAAAGCAGGAGCACCGCAGGGGGTTTTTTGGAAACCGGGGAGGAAATTACTGTCAAGCGCCTGTGGTGTATTTTCATAGTAGGTGTGCCCTGGAAGAAAAAAAAGAAGAAGAAGAAGAAGAAGAAGAAAAAAGGGTTTTTACAGCCCCGTGTCTCCTTTAGAAGAAAAAAAGGGGAAAGGAACAAAAGGGAGGAAAAACAACTGCAGTGTTGCAACAGCTTTATTTACGTCACCAACAGAAATGAGGAGCAAATATGGCAGCAATTACTCTTTCACCTGAGCAGTTAATCACTCCTTTCTCTTTCCAGTCTTTCCCCTTGTGGTCCTCAGACTCATTAAGTCACCCATACTTTTCTATTAGCACATTCTCAGTTGTTGTTTTCAGATGGTTGCCGTTGCCAAGATGAAAACACAAAGCAGTACAAATTTGAACCTACTGTCTTATCATTGTCAGTGCTATCAGAGATGATTATGTCCTCCTAATAAAACAGCCCGAGAACAGGAGCCACAGCTGATCAGTTAGTGTGAAACAGACTGAGGTCAAGGGCTTGATAAGTGTCTTGACTCATAGCTGAAGCACTTTCAGTCTGTCTGCTTGGACGTTCTTTTACAACAACAATCACCTGTTTTTCTTTTTGACAAAGTATTACTCATTAAAGACTGATGGAATCTTTTCATGAGAAACCCGTAGAGTAAACTTCCCAGTACAGGAGTAATTATTGGCAGCATTCCCCTCCTAACTCACAGTTTCACTTTTCGTTTCAGACCACTGAACCATGTGGGAGGGAGGACGGACATTAAACAGACTAACTCAGGCACCACCACTCAGGTCTGCAAGGATTCAAAGGCTGTCGTCTAGGAGCTGACAACCCCCCGAACCTCTCCTTCAACATACACACTCCCACCCCCACCTCCTATAACCCTGATCCCACATAACCTCCAGCCACCACCTGCAGTCCCCACCCTACCCTCTCTACCCCTCACGATCGCCACTGTATCCTGCAAAACCTGTCAACATGCAATAGGGTGGATGTGCACCGAGAAATGACCGACTAAAACACCATTACCCGAGTCTATGTGAAGACAACGCTATCTTAACACGTTTATTGATGATTTCAGTCAAAATTTAGAGGACAAGATAAATGAATAAATACAATACAAGCTAATGATAAATGCATGGTACTGTGTAAAATCAAGGGAAGTCCAAAGCGATACCCTGCATAGACAATTTTCCCTTTGGATAGATGTTGGTATGGTTAAAACAAATAATGTACATCATGCCATTGAAATACAAAAGAAACACATTAGGGGAGAAAACCAACTTCCATACAGTAGCTTTTCTTTTTTTTTTCTTCGGGGGTTTTATATTTCCTTTTAATTTTTTATTTTGTTTTTTATTTGATCTTATTTGATTTTATCAATCTAACAATGCTTGAGTACTGTATTTAAAATTAACCAATGCCAGTGCTGTGAAAGTTGTAGTTGTTGTCTTCATATATAGTCACCCAGCTTACCTTGTATGCTGACATAAAAAAAGAGTTGATCTATCTATATGGATGTGTATGACTTTGCAAGAGTATCATATTCCAAAAAATAACACAGAAAAGTTTTTTTCATGTGGACAAAAAGGACAAAACTGGTGTTAGCAGTAATCAGTAGAAGTGTTGACCCCCCAGGAGGAAAGGTTGGGTTAACCTTTTCACATCCTGAGGGGGCCTACCTGTTTTAACATGACCCCGCACTGGCATAGCATCACTGGAGCATCACCTGATCAACGGCGGTGAATGGGCCGCCCCATATGTACTTTTTAGGTCATAAAATAGGCCAGTTCTCCTCAACAGTGGCTAGGTTTTTCATTTTTTTGCACACATCCTCCAGTGCCAGTAAGCTTTCAGAATAACTCCAGAGAGGTTTTTTTTGTACGGTCTGCATGAAAAGTTCTCTCCATTCCAGTGATTTTATGTCAGTGGATCGTCCCCCCTTCCTCCCCCCTCAGCCCCACAGTTTTGTCGATCACATCTACACCCATTGTGTGTGTTGTATTGACCCACCAAGGCATCAACTGGGTGCTTTTAATGCCTGCATTCTGGAGTGCAGCTTTTGATTGAAGAGAGCCTGTAGCTCTAACCTGCAGGCTCTCTCTCCCTAAAGGCCACTTTGGATCACTTTGTCCACTGACATTGAGGATGTGTCTTCTTCTTCGCTGTGAGTGCGATGTGTAATAAGGCTGTGTCTGTTACTGAAATGCAGTAAAAACACCTCAGTTCATGTGGAAAAAAACTGTTTCTTTGTCTCTTCTTTGCTTCTTCAAACAGGTGTAAAAAACCAATATCTCAGTGAATTAAAATAATGCCATTTTCTTTCTAAAAAAGCCACTTTTCTTTGGCACATTTTTAAAGGAGACAATGTGAGCTTAGATTAGCTGTAGAGCCTAGCGCTGGCGAATGAACACTGATGGGATGTTACCTGCTGCTATTTAAATGGATTTTCATCAATTTTCCTTAAAAACTTCCTCCATCATACTAAACCAAAGTAAAAGCTGTTCATTTCTTTATCATGTAGAAAAACTCGTAATTGCGCTTGTTTTTTCTATATTGAGAAATCTCAGGGATTAAATGTGGAGGTAAACTATGTTACAGTGACAGGAAGGGGGTGTTTCACAGGTGTAGCCCACTATCCCTCAAAGTGGGAGATGTGGTCCTGCTGGGGAAGACTGCTGCCATCGGGGAGCGCCATTGGGCCGTCACTCACCAGTCCTGGATGGTATTCACATGAATCCCAGAACCCAAATTTTCTTAGCATTATTATGATTACAATGATTTTAAGTTTTTGGCTGTCAAAATTAGTCATCAGTAAAATGTTGATGTCCAAAATTAACATCCCAAACTGCCCTGCAACAGATTGGCGACCTTTCCAGGGTTTATGTCCCGCCTCTTGCCATATGGTACCAGGGATAAGCTCCAGCCCGCCCACAACCCTGATAAGGACAAGCAGAAGACAATGGATGGATGAACTCCCCAAACTGCTGTTTCTCAGTTACATGAAAAAGTTAGTGAGTCCTCTGGAATTGTCTGTATCCGTGTGTAAGTCACACAAATCCTTCTGTCTGATAAAGATCTTCCAGTGTGGGATGTTGGTGGATTTTCTTATGACATATTCACACATTCTTATTGGATCAGCATCATGGATTTCACTCAGCTGTTCTAAAACACTACTCTTCTCCTACCTTTCTTTGGTAGATTTGAATTGATTCCTGAAAATGTAAATCTTTGAGAAATTGAGTAATTTCATAGCTAAATTTTGCACTTGTTGAGGACAAATTTCAGCTGCTTCCTTAATAAGTAACAGTTTAATTTCCTGAAGTGTCTTTGAGGGAAACAGCACGTCCACATTGACCTGCTTATTTGCCAAAAAGTTCCCAGATGTCCTTCACTTTCACTTTACTTTACAAATGAATAACTACAAAATCTCCGCATCATTCCAGCTAGTTAATCTCTACCACAAGCAAACCTACTTCTTTTATTTTTCTTCCTTGTCATGAAGGACACAGTTGTGTGCTCTCCTCGTAGATTATCAGCACAGGGGTGTATTATATCCACCTTATCGATCTCACACTTCTGTTGCCGTTCTGTCACTTTTACTTGCCTCCTTCATGTAACTCCACCACCTGTGCCGTTCTCCAGAAATCCAACAGTCTCTGCATCACTAGACCCGCTGTGCTCTCCCCCATTAGAGAAATGGATGAGCGAATGGGACAGTGGCGCTCTAATTCAGCTTCACTGACTAATGGACTCAGCTGGCAGCTACATCTGCTAGCTATTGAGGAGCGCCAAAGCTGTTCACATACATTAGCAGCAGATCTCTGTTCCAGAAGCTTGTTCAGGTAGTGGCGGACCAGCTTGAGGCCATGTTAGACCCAAGATGAATGGCCTCACTTTGAACCAACCAATATGGGAAGTGAGCCTCACGTCCCAAAATAGAACAAAATCAATGGGACTGTGAAGCCTGTCTGTGCCATGCAAAAGGAAATGCCAGAGTCATTGATTTTTCCGTCTGAATTATGTCTCATTGACCCCCCCTTCCTGAAGTCCTCCTACTTAACACCAGGATTTTAAAAAAAGGGAGGGGAATCCTGTAGAAGTTGATGAATGTCCAAGAAACGCTACAAGGCAAAAACCTAATAGTTTTCTTGTATTTTGTGTACTTCACCACTCTATGTAAAGGGTTGTTTCACATACTTACTGAGCTCCACTCAGTCCCAACAGTAGCTGGAAATGGCTGCGCTCGGTGCTGATTGCCTCTGTACACAGAGGGATTGAGACTGTCAGTACAACGCTCCCTCCTATAAGAAGTAATTTGCCACCGAGCAACTTTATCCAGCCCCGATTAGTCACAGCAGAGGAGCGCTGTACGAAGAGGTTCGATAGAAACTCGCAGGGACCGATCAGCAGTGTCTGAAGGACGGCTGTGTTGTCTGTGGCGGACAAAAGGAATCGATTTGCTCTGTGGGGAGATAAGTGTCCGCGATCACACTGATAGCTGTTAGGAAGATTAACGCCAAGACTTTCCAGTTTAACAACTTAAGCATTTTTGGACATGACATTGATTAGCTGAGTCCAGACAAGGGGGAAAAGAAATCAGCGTCTGGTAATGAGTTTTATTCAATTGGGTTTTTGTAATCAGATTTTTGTAATCTGTTTATGGGAAATTAGATTCTAATGAACCCTGATCACATTTAAACATGTGTTATTAGTTAGAGTGACGAGAATTATTTGATTTTCATAACTACTATAAAATATGGTTGTTAAAATGTTTAAAATACTTTTTTTTTTAAAGATAACTCATAAAAAGTGCACAGGACCTGCAGTGAGTATGTACTGCAGTGCTGTTTTTGAGTCATTTTACTAATTCTTAACATGAAAGATGCTTAAAGAGAAAAATGTATTTGCAGATTTGTATTATGCCAGTGCTTGGTGATAATCCAGTACATGAAAAATACAAATGCTTGCTTATTATGAAGTATTTCAGTGTCATTTTGTTTTTGGTAGCTACTATATTTTGAGATAGTTTAACCCTGCTTAACTCACATTTACAAATGTTTCTAATTTCAGCTCGAAGAAAGTGTGCAAGCCACGTCTACAAGATAACTGCAAGAAATGCCAGGGCTTACAGCACAGTCGGTTTCTAAAATTGTCTTTGTCTTATCAGTGTTTTCCTCAAGTTTCAGTTAATTCACTGACATAATTCGGAACTGGTAATGTTCTACAATAGATTTACACAATTTTATAAATGAAAGCAGTCAGTTTTTCCATGCTGGTGTCCGACTTTCTGTAATAAACTGCACTGTCTCTCACTAAAATCCCCCGAGTTGTTGTCAAATACCAAGAATGTGACCTCAAAGGCAACTCCAAGCCTGGCACAAACAACTCAGCAATTTGAACATGTGAATCCAAATGCAGCTCATGATAATGTGATGCTTTGTTGACACCAATTAGGAAATTTGATTTTCCCCTCCTCTGGGTAAGAAAAAGGTCAGGGTCAGATACATAAACAGCTCCGACAGAAGCGGTAGAGTTTTTGTGGCACCGATGGGTCCTTATTGTTCTTATTCTGACCTTCTGATGCCTTTTCTGTCATTTGTAACTTTTAGGTCCTCTTTCCTTTTTAGTGGTTCAGCGTGACACGCCTGACTTTCTGTGACCTTGATTGACTATTTCAGACTGTTGGGTAAGCACAAACAAAAAAAAAAAATCACATGCTTGCGTGTGCTGCATATAAGAGTATATTTACTTACAAAGACAAATGATTCTTACCATCTTTAGCCAACACCCATGTCTAAAGGGTGCCTGAGTCACCGTTTGAGGGCAGTGATACCGATACTAGTCGAAAAGAGAAGAAAAGGGCTGGGTGGGTGTCGCTGCAACAATGGAAACTGCACCCAAGAAATTCATCAGCATTGCAGAAGATCCTCTTTCCTGTCACTCACTGCAGTAATTCACTGAATTCAAAATAATTTCATTGTGCTCTGTGCTGAATAATGGTTTGATCTGAAGTTAGAGTGGATAACTACAGTCATCGCTGTGCAATTTATGACTGCAGCTCAGGTCACCAGACTTAGAGGCAGGAATGTGGGTGTAAACACTTCGCTGGAGGTCAGGATGCGAGTTTTCCCTTTTGATTATATTTAGATTTAGAGCATTTGTGCCTTTATTAGATGCAGAGATGAAGTGTGGGAAAACAGGAGTGGAATGACAGCTGCAGGCTGGATGTTGCACTCATGTGGTATGTCAGTATAAGTCAAACGGACAGTTGCGTGCTGACTGGCGGCTAAGAAGACACCGTGTAATAATCTAAATCACTTTATTAATTTAAGTTAGGTAGAGACACTAAACATTGGAACCACATTTGCTCTTCTATGGAGCAGTCTTCAGAAAAATTACAAAAAGAGGCTTATGTCATACTGTCAAAAAAAAAAAAAAAAGGCAAAAAATAAGAGGTAGAGAATTTAGGCTCATCACTGTGACTGAAGGAATGATGCCTATTGGAATGTAGTTGAAATTCAGGGAAATAATAATAATAATGATAAAAAGGGTATATAAAACAGTCATTTATCAAATATGGTGGACACAGTTAGTTGGGGACACTGGGGTAATTCACAATATTTAAACATATACACTTTAACTGGACGAGGTGGACACTGGGCAGGTGTTAACTTTAGGGGAAAAAAATAATAATGAAAAGCTGTCTTTAATACATTTCCCTCAATCACATCAGTGTTGAAACAGCAGTTTAAAGTGGAGCTTTTTTTAAAAAGAAAAAAAAATACAACAATAGGTAACAAATTTACATTATGAACGCATTAAAAAAAGAAATTAAAATCATCAACTGGATTTCTCCCTAAGCAGTACATTCTGAATGTGTCGCGCATGCCAATTCAGCCCAGGACGCTACTCCCTCGTGCGCTTTTCCTGCAGTGACAGGACCGCCGAGGGACACTGCTGAATCCCATTAGATTGGAAATGCTGTGAAGATTACAATCCGCTACAATCTGGCTATTGCAACGTTTCATTTGGATTGATATTAATATACGCTATATGCATCTAATGCAAGTATTGAACACAAGAAAAAAAAAAAGGAGTATAGTTAACTTAAATGGTGGGATTTTTTTTTCTTTCCTGTTACTTTACTTTTGATGGCACGAGCTAAAAATCAGAGCCGGAGAAACTTGTTTCCTGACTGAAAAAGAGCCTCTGTGTGGGGTAGACGGAAACGCTGTGTTAATCCTTTCTACACGGAGAATGCTGGCAGTGTAGAAAAATCAGAAGAAGATAGACAAAAACCATCAGAAATTACAGTGCATGTCTACAAAAATAAAATAAGTGAAAAAAAGATTACTGTTTGTACAGTAACATACTGTATATTTCCACAATGACACTAGATAAGGCTGGTGACTACATTACGTAAATAGTTAATTACTGGATATCTTTTTCTGTATGATTTCAAAACTAGTGACACAGTATATAGATGTTGGTTTCTTTAAACAAACTTAAAAAAAAAAAGACAAAAAATAAATCCTTTGTAGTACACAGCTTTCTTTGTTCCAGAGGAACAATATGGTAAACCTTTGCATTTGCTCAATGCAAGTGCACCAGTCTAGATTCAGTCTTTTTTTCTTTTTCTTTTTTTCCTTCCATCTCCGTCCTCAGTGGTTGTTTCCTCATACTTGCAGGTTTAAATTCCCCTGTTCATATTGCAAACAGCACCCCCTAGATCCCATTCTTTGCCTCATTGTTGTTCATGGCCTCCTTTCTCTGAGCTAGGAAGGGGTACATGCACTTGTCGGCGCCTAGGAACCGGTACATGCACACAATGGCCTCGAAGGGCAGGATGCTGTGGAGACAGGACGGAGATAAGATTAGCGAGGGACACTGGATACCCCTGCGCAGTACACTGAAGGCCGATGGAGTGGGCCGGGAGGGTGGGGGTGGAGGGTTAAAACAAAAAAGAGGCAGCTCACCTTTTCATGAAGTTGACCATGTAGACGATGCGAGGCGTGCAGATCATGGGCTGGTCGGTGAGGATGGCCCTCATGGCTTGTTTCACGCAGAACTCTGGCTTCAGAGGAGGGAGAAAGGGTTCGATTTCCTTCCTGAAGGGAAAGAAATCACGGTCACCATTGAGAAAGGAATTCAGGGAAAATGTGCGTCAAATTTAGTTAAACTAATTAAATTTATGAGGAAATACGATTAGGGATGATTGAAGTCATTCAGTAAATTAACGTGGATGGAAACATGAGAGGAAGTCTGAGAACACTTCAAGGAGTGCTGACAAACTTCAGGAAATCCATGAACATAATTGATACTGGTACTAAGGATTGCTCCAAAATGGTGGGGCAATAAAGACAGAGCACATGCCAGCTGCTGACTGCACCCATCAAACAAAGTGAGGACTATTAGAGCAGCACGGAGGGCGGAGGGGAGAGGAGGCTAGCCCAGGTGCACCTGTTGGTGAGGTTTTCCCCTGGGAAAACAAAGTAGCCCTCTTTGTTTAAGCAGTGTTGACCTAAGGAATACCACTCACTTTATAATAACTGTAACACCACAGATTGTCAGCTGCCGCTTTGAAGTTTTAAAAATGGGTGTTTGAGGCCGTTTAATGAAGTGGAGATTACAGGTGACAAACTCACTGTAGGTGCACGAAAGCTTATTAAAGAGGACACACTGGCTGCTAACCTTATCCTGCAGCCTTTAAACATTCCTGTGTCGACCAGGTACGGGCACACCAGAGTCATACTGATGCCGTCCTTCTCTGAGGCCTTCAGCTCGTGGCTCAGCGACTCGTGGAACCCGATGGCACCGAACTTGCTGGCACAGTAATCCTGAGGGAAAGAAGAGAGGGAGAGAGAACGGGTTAGCTCCGTAAACCCCCTGCCTGCACCCAGGGACTACAGAACACTATGAAACATGCCCCGTGGCCACAGAGGTCTCTCTTTGCTGTTAATGATACATCCTCCACGCACAAAAAACAACAAGAACAAAAAAAAAAAAAAACCCAGAGTGAGTCCGCTGTTCTACGGTTTCATTAGCATTCTTCTCCAATGCTTCAGGAGACTGCGCTGCTTGGCGGGAAGGTTTTGATGTGGTTCACTGTGGAAATAATCTATTTTTTTTAAAGAAAAAGACCTGGGCAAACACAGATGCATGTCGATAAACAGAAAGAGGACAAAGGGATTGGTCTGTGCCCACATGACAGGCGATGGCTTTGGTTCTAACTTGCACGTCTGAAATGACATTTCAGGCATTTCCAGGAACCGTAAAAGCGTGACCAAAAAAAGAGTAGGCTTAATTTTTACGGATAAATGCTTAAACAAAAGTCAAATGTTATCCCTACAGACTGTTAGAAATGGATACTGTTCTCAGCTAAGGGGATAAATGAGAGCTCTGTTCCCTGACATATGAAAATGAAACATTCTAGGAGGACCACCGGTTAAATGACCCCCCAGTAAATATTTTATTATGCATTTAAAAAAAAAAAAAAACTATAGGAAGGAAAACCAAAACCATATCCATTGGAAGCTGCTGTGAACTGAATACTGAGTGAGCACCAAGTTGTTCACAAAGCAGTGATGAAGATGTCTCTGTCCCTCGGGGGAGCTGTCAGCTCATTCTGGCCCTGGGGCCAGAGCCCAATAGGGGCCCCACACCCCCACTGCTGAAGATAGAGGAATCTATAAGAGGCTCCCAATGCTCATCTGTGTTCCTAAATTTAACGGGTGGAGGGACAACTAGAGAAAGGGGGCCTAACCTCCCCCCGTCTCAGTGTGCTAGCTGGCACGGACGCCTTTGGGGAACAGCACTGGTTTTGGATGGTGGGAAAGATGGGATGTGCATGTGTTGTTGTGTATGATACTAACCTCCACTCCAGCTGTGCTAAATAAACCCAGGGAGCTGGCAACCGTCACAATGTGGCCATGATTCAGCTCCAGCATCTTGGGGAGAAACGCCTTGGTGGTCTAAAGGGGGGAAGGACAGAAGAGACAGAAGGGCAAAGAGAAAAAAGAGGAAGGTTAGTTCACTTGTGCAGTTTGTCTGTGCCAGAGCCCTTTGATCCTCTCTGCCTTCCCTCTCATCCCCCCCTCCTCTGTTTCTCTCCCTTCTCCATGGTGATGCAGAGAGAGGCGTCTGAATGAGAATTCATAACATGCATAAAAACAGACCGAGCGCTGGAGGTGCAGCATTTGAAAATATAAACATAGAACTTCTATCCTTTCCGAGTCAGTTACTGAAGAGGGGAAAGATGAAATGTCGCCCTCTCCGTACAGTCTGTGCTTTTCCCACACAGATCTGGTGCCCGCCGTTGGGCCCTGCACTAAAGAGCTGGTGACAACACCAATCACGGGCCTCCGTTCACTCAACACTTCCAACAATACAGTCCGGCTTCTCATCTACCTACACGGCCTCGCGCACGGCCGGAGCGCCAGCCAGCAGAACAGTCTACGAGATGAAAGCGTTTCTAACTGGAGCGGTTCCACTGGTGAGTCCGGTGGCGCTAGCGAGGGCGGTGAGAGGAGCAGCACACACAGAGTTAGCCGTTACACTTGATTAACCTATGGATTCATTCCTCATTCTGCCCGTCAGCTGACTTTGGAGTTGCCCTGGACACAGCGTGAGCCAATCAGCAGGTGTGACATGTGACGGCAATGATAGGAACTGACCAATCACTCTCCCACTAGGAGGTCTACAAAAACAACCATCAGGCCTTTTGTTGGGAGCAGAGCTAAATCTATTCCAGTCAGATGTGTGCTGCCATAGTGAAGAACAATGCACGCGTCCTTGAGGACTGTTAAAATGTTACTGAGGCAAGACACACACACACACACACACACACACACACACACACTAGACTGAGACTTCAACTACCCTAGTAATTAATAAATAATGATCATCACAAGGGCTACAGCTACAGCCTGCAGTATGTATTGCTTTTCAGCCCAAAAACTGGACCTTTCCAAGACATCTTTGGGAAAGAAAGCTGTTTTCTGTGGTTGCTGTTATATTGGTTAGCACTGTAGAGAAACGATTCAGCCTCCTTTATAAACATTTTCCTGGATCGGACGCAGAGCCAGCGAGACGAGAGAGCGCGGTACCAGGTAGTACAGCCGTGAAACCTCTGGTAGGGGGAGGACGAGCCTCATTAAAACTGCACCCAGAGATTAACTGCATCGGCCCTACTGACCTGAAGCGTAATCTCCGTTAAGCTTGACATTTGCGTTTAGAGGTCCCTCTCCTTGTTTAGTGAGGTAAATAAAATTGGAAGCAATAACTCACGTTTACAGAGTGGTTTAAAGGAAGGTGACTTCATCGCTTCGGAGTTTATTCTACAGTCAGGTATAACTGATCTAACTCCGTTCCAAACATCTGCACTTTTCCAGGACATAAATTGCTGCAATATTCAACTCATTGAATGATGGGGCCTAAAGAGAGGGAGTTAGAGAACATGAAGCCCGGGCAAAAGCTGAGAAAGACCTCTGCGAGCCAGAATGGCAGTGAAAGAGGGAGGGAGTTGCGTGCAAATGAAGCATTAACTTAAGATATGCCCGTAGCTGATTTGAGCCAGCGTCCCCCCCACCCCACTCCCACAGCAACTTTTAGAGAGTGGGGAATGACTCGATCTGGCACATACATTACTAGCAAAGCCAATACACAAATTCAATTGGACAATTCTGCTGAGTGGTCTGAGGGGAACTGAGAGGAAAGGATGATTTCCTCTGATCGAGGACGGGTCTAAATGTGACCGACCGTCCCATCTCTCCCCACCCGCCCTGCTTCTCATGGCAATCCTGGCATGTGGGTATGACCCCCACTGACCTCTCAGACACAAAATGTGTGAAGGCAACCGGGGGCTCGTGTCTTACATCAGAGCTGCCGTAATTGGGTCTCAACGCTCCCTTGTTCCGCTAAATTACCCGCTGACACAGCCGGGCCTCCTTGGCCTATGTGGGGGTGCCCTGCCCGCTGCACCCCCTAATTGGTGCGTGCCCCCAGGAGCATTTAAGCCACACAAAGCTTCTTGCAGCTGGGGTGTCAGGCTGCATTAGTGCTAGCGCCTGACCAACAGGAATATGAACAAAATATTGGCCTTTGCGTAGGACCAGATGGCCATTTAATTGGGCTGACTTCTCCCTGGACGAGAGAACCAAGTTGGGAGGGAGAAAAAAAAAAATGCCTGAGCTCCGGAGCTTGTCCGATCCTGTAGTAGATCATGAAATCTGAGTGGGCTGGGCTGACATTAGTGGTCATCGGGGATGACTGATGCAGATTGTTTATGTTGTATTGACCATACCAAGTGGTAGCCATCCCCTGCGTACAGCTCAAACTCTCAGTTTGGAGAACTGCTCTCTAGAAAACATCAGTGCACAAACATAACCTCAAAGCTCATCTGTAGGCTCAGGTTTTCCCCAGGTATGGTGTTTTATGACTGGTCAATTTGATTTTCTGGACAAATTAGGAGCTGGATAAGGAATTATAATTGTTTTATAGTCACGTTTTAAGCCACGGGCTTTATCTGAATAATGAAATCATAATTTTAATTCTGCTTTTGTGGTGGTTCAGGAGGTAGAGGTCATCTACCAATCGCAAAGTTGGTGGTTTGATCCTTGATTGCTCCAGTCCAACGCCAAAGTAACCTTGGGTGAGATACTGATCCCCAAGTTGTATAGAAAGCACTTACGCAGAGAGAGAAAGTGATTATATGACTGAGTGAATGAGGTAAGTTGTATAAAGTGCTTCGAGAATATTAAAGCACTATATAAGCACCAGTCTATTAACATTTTCCTATAAAAATGTTTTATGTTTTTTTTATAAGTTTCTATAAAAAAGTAATGAATATTGTATGAGAACCATTAATGTCACAATAGCTGCTCAGAGTGATGATTCACAGAATCTCATGATCTATTTTTGTTCTTTATCCCTTTGCTTTTCTTAGTATCCACTTTATTAGTTTAATTCTATTTGAACTGAAAAACAACTTTTTCAAAGAATCAGTCAAGTTTTTGTTTTTGTAATGAAAGGAAAAAGATTCTTTAGTACCATCTTATAAAATCTTTGGACAGAACAAGGAATTTAAAAGAGTTAAAAAATAAAAAAAAGCTCCCAAAAAAACAAACAATCATAATGAACACTCTTTCGCAGTCATTTTAAGAACTAAACTGCTAAATGGACGGGGGTAATCTTCAGACCAAAACACTAGAAAAATATAATTATCTACAGCCCATGAACAGGTATGTACGGGAGGAGAACAGTGACACGGCCATGGCTAGCTTCACTGTGGGGTACAGGTGCACTGGGCTTGAGGAGGGGCCCATATAAAACCAGTCAAGTAGGACCCTTCTGCCTGGCTGCCTCCTTTCTCTGGCTACAGCAGGAATGCGGCCTGCGGAACTTGGCTCCTGTCGCCTGGCATCTTGTCAAGCTGATCCACAGACAAGAAACCAATTGTCAGATAAAGTGGGTCAGCAGCAGCTTACCATTACCCTCTCGCCTGTGGATGGGACGGCAGTGCCTTCCTTCCCCTTTTCTTTCCCCTGCTCTTTTCCCGCCGTGTCGCTCCCGAGCGCTCGGTGAGTTCGTGCTGTCGCACAAGAGGTGTAGGATTTCCACGAGAGGGCGGATAGCCGCTTATTGTTCACGAGCCACCTGTTGGATAACCAGCTCAAGATGCTGAGGATCATTTCCTCTCATGTCATTCCACTAAACACACACGCTAATCCTCAAAAACAAACTCTGGTGACACTGGTGGAATGACTGCACAGCCCCTTTCCCAGCATGACTAAGAACCGAGTTGCAAACATCACAAATTGCCAGCTGGACTAATCAAAGCATCGTCAGACAAATTCAAAGTGATGACCCCCCCCCCCCTTCTCATAAAAAACCTAAAGGGAGGAAGGGACTGAATCATAGCGGTTAGCGTGTGTGTGGCAGAGCCGGATGAACAGCGCTGGCCTCCGTGACTCCCATGCAGCTGCACCCACTGCCTCCAAATCATGTTGGGAGGAGTCAGAGGGGCCTGTGGAAGGAAGACAGAAGAAGTGTGGGGTCTGAGCCGGGCCTGTTTGGCAGACACCCACGCGACACTACGATTACCATCCGCTTCCTGCTCACAACTCCATCCCTGCCTTATTCCAATACTCTGTCCAACAAATGAGGACTTGCTTATTTTTACACCCAGCTGTGCCATTTGTGGGAAATGCTTTGAACTTGCAGCCATTTGCAGTTGAAATCGTGGCTGTTTAAAAACCGTCCGGGATTATGGAGAGGAGGAAGCTAGGTTTGGAGGGCTTGACATTGCCATTACAGTGTTTTGCCAAACAGTGACACAGAAAAAGCAGAGTACGATACGTGCCTAAAGAAAACACACACCAGGCCTTTTTACGCGCACTGCTGAGACATCAAAATATATTTTTAAAAAAAGAAAAGAGAAGCTTGTCAGTGTGGGAAAAAATGACAAGCACACTTGGAAACCTGCTTCTGTAAACTGATCATAATAGCTGTTCTTGCACTTTTCAAATACAAATTCTCCTATAACATACCTTTAGGGATAGCATTTTGTAAAACATGTGAAAACACGTGCCTTAACAGGTTTTTAAAGCCGGCCTAAAAGCCTTTCACGAGGCGGACATAGACTGAAGTCATTTGTTGAGTCAAAAACCACAAGTAAGCCGTTGGAGGTACCTGTTGTTCAGAAAAAAAGGGGAGAAAAAAAAATCAAAAATCAAAAGGTTTATATAATACCTGCCACCTGCATGCAGTGACTAACTGCAGTGAGTTTGAAAGGAAAGTGGACAGTGCCCCTGTTAGTTTAATCTCTATTCATCTAGCTTGTGTCATTAATGAACCACATCCTCCATTCTGGCTGTCACCATTCATTAAGTCCTTCTTTCATCTGCTCCCCCCCTCCGCACACACACACCTCTAAAGAAACCACGTTCACCATAGAATACAGGAAAACACAAACATCTATTTAAAAAAAAAAATCTACTACCAAATCACTGGACCCTGACTCCAAATCCTGGATTTAAAGAGCACTGAGATATCCAGCAGAATGCTTGAATGGGGCATCCATTAAAGAGGAAATCCGCACAACCTACGTGAGCGATGCCACAAGAGATTTTTCATGCTCGATTAGGAAGCTTGAAGTCACTGTGGTTTCATGGCATGACTGAGAATGCCGTTCTCTGTAAACAACAAATAAAATAAAAAGACAAGAGCCTGGGGCCAAAGCCTCAAAAATGAAGATATTCTGGATCACTTGACAATATGTTGTGACAACTAAATTCACGCATGAAGTGGTGAATTCAGAACCAGTCTGCCAGGTGAAAGACTTATTCTCAATCCATGCGGTTTACTCCAAACAAAGCTTATAAGCCAAATTTACACAGTCGTTGCTGCTGTTCCACAGGGGGTGGCTATAGTGAAGAAATGCAATCGATTCTCATAAGGTTGGTCTAAAGGCTCCAAAAGAGTAAACATCCATCTTTAAAATGAATAAAGCTCTTTATTAAATTTCTAATAGCTTTGGGAGTCTGCAACCACAGTCTTCCCACACCCCAAAAACACACAGACACACAAAAAAACCTGTGATAGCGCTTAACTGGTTACACGCTACAGCTTATGCTTATCTAAAGCGGAGCATATTCACTCTATCAAGTCCACGTAGCCTCTCAGATAAGTAGTCACACTGAAAGGCTCGAGGAACGGAGCCAGAGTAAAAATCTGATATGCAACAAATCACCAACTGCCAGCAAAATGTGGTGAGCTGATCTAAGACAGATCCAACCTACGTACAGAACCCAGTTTCCATCACGCACAGTCGGTTTGTGCAGATCTGTGCAGCTGAGGAGATGAGACGGAGCCGCTGACATACCTCTGGGATCATCATCGGCTGTGGCTGCCAAAGCGGAGCAAAGGCAAAGATTTTAAAAAGCCAAACCCGTGACTTTCCTCTGGCAGAATGAAAGCAAGTGGAGCTGAAATCTGAACATGCAAGGCAACTATTTATGGTCATAGTTTCTTAGGCCTGGAGGCACACACACACACACCTTTGATTCTTCAGTTTGGCACAGAGAAGGATAAGATTATGAACAGGCATACGAGTCAGAGCGGAGACATTCCTGTGAACCTGGCATCACAGTCAACACATTCAGCAACACTGTTCTCACTGAAACTTGGGCACACACATTATAACTTCACAATAACCTCAGAGTCGCCTTATTACAACAGCTTCTACATCGGCTCACCCAGAAGTGTGCGTGACAGTTGACCACCATGGTCCGCTCGATCAGCTCGTCGGGACACTCCAGGAGGTGATGGCCAGAGACGACGCCGGCGTTGTTGATGAGTATGTCCACCTCTCCCACCTCCCGGCGCACCTTCTCCGCTGTGGAATACACACTCTCGCGCTTCCCTACATCACACACATAGGTGTAGACCTGCGGCTGGAAAGGTGGGACTTCCTCTACCCCTCCAACAGGTCCTGCAGAGAGAAGGGGGGGATAAAAGACAGGGAAAGATTAAGATTATCAAAGTTAATACAGCGAAATTAGGTGAAACTGTTTAAAAACGTTCTGTCTCCATATGGAAATATCATTCCACTGTTTGGTTATTTAAAATGAAACTTTTGAAAATCTGAGGCTGTGTCCAGTTTAACTGACTCCCTCTGACACACTTTAGTTTATTCATTCTTACACTGATCAGGACTGCAGTGTGTGTTCTTTAAATAACACTCCACCGTCCAGAAAGCCGGCTGCCAGCCTTAAAGCTTCAAAGAAAACACTCTTACCGTCTTTGGTTACTGGAGTGTCCAGTTCGTGGTAAATCTGGCGCACCATCTCCGCCGTCTCCTCGTTGCTTTGGCTGTTTATGTCCCATAAGACCAGTATCGCTCGTCTCCGGGCGAACTCCTTGGCGAACAGCCGCCCGAGGCCGCTTCCAGCGCCGGTGATCAAGCACACCTGTCCCGCCACGCTTTTCTCCTTTGGCCGCACAATCCACTTGGCTCCGGCAGTTAAAAAAGCCCAGAGCACCTTCAGAATAACTACGAAGAACTCCGCAATTATTATCATCATCTTGGCCAAAGCTTTCTATCAATTCAAATAAGCGGCGGAAGACGCGCAGGGGACTGTTTCCTTCTTGCAACCTGTTTGCAGCAGACAGGATCAGGGAAACACCGACAAACTTGGATCACAGGAATAACGGCCTATAGAAATATGGTTTAAAAGACACAAAAAATACGAAAGAAACTTAGGCGCATGCAGGACAGATGTATGAGTGGAGTGCGAGTTCAGATGCTGCTCGGTAAGAGTCCAGTTGCCACTATAACGCACAGTTGCAGTGAGTTATGAGCAGCTACTATCAAGTGAGCCTCCTACTTCCTCTGCTGCCTCTCCACTCATCTCACTCTGGAGCGCACCTCAGGCGCTATTTATGCTGTTCAGCCATCAACGCTGGACCCAATAGGAGAGGGACTTGAGCGCCTGTCAGAATGAAGGTGATGTAACCTGAAAGATTTTAACACGAATCTCGGACTTTTTTTGTATCCTCAAGGAAGATTAGACATTAAGCTTCCCTCCTGTTTGAAAAGACTGCTTACTTGTGCGTCTCTGCGTGCGTGTTTGCGCGTTTTAGGAAAATCCCAACAATGTAAAGTTTGATAACAAGTTGTTTAAAGATATAATTAATCTTAACAGCTTAAACTCAGAAAGCCACGAGCCACCGATCAGGCCGCACTGGACCTGTAAGTCCAGGTCAATGTCCAGCCATACGTGGAGCAAACTAAAATATCATGTTTACAAAGTATTCCCACTTTACGTTATTATTATATGTTACACATTATTTTTTCTGTTAATCAGAAACTACACTTAAAGTTATAAGCCAGCTCAAGACATATCCCAGCTTTGCCTGCAATGATTCCCTGAGATCCCCACGGAGGAAAGTGAAGTCGGTCGGTTAGGTAAGCCACGCACCCGGCCAGAAAAGTGATACTTCCACGCGCAAATCGTTACGCGATCACGTTTCTTCCTAATTAATATAGCCTAATTACCCTTTAATTACAATAATAATAATAAACAAAACAGGCGCACACGAATCGTCTCCATTGTGAACACGTTCATTGCCGCTTTGCAGCTCACCCCACACCTCAGGCTATTGTTTACACCTCTTCCAGGTTGTGCAACCTTTGCCAGCAGCCTCTCACTTGTGCTTGTTTTGTGGGCGTGTCTGAGGAACAAACAGCTGATGGAAGAATCCTTTGTAGATTCTAAGGATAAAACAAATACGTGAAAAACACCTCCGGGGAAATGTCCTCTCCAAATGTAACAATGTGCCCAAAAAGGCAAGAAAATTACAGATAAAAAAGGCACTCTGCTTTTTCAAGAGTATTAAATGATTGATGGGCTTTAACGCTGGCTCGTTTAATACAAGGCAACATTTTTAATATAAAACTACCTGCACTGGAACAGTCAAATTGAGAAGCTGACCAATGGCAAAGCTCTATTTGGGCGACGTTTCACAATTAAATTAAAACTTGTGTCTTGCATTTTGCCTGTAAAATAAAAATAAATAAATGAACAAATAAGTGGCCTTCAATCGAGTCTATATCATTTTATGATTTTTTTTCATAACCTCCTGGGACAGAACAGTGTCTGTTATACAGCCTGAAGCAAAGTGCTGGGCGGGAGGTTCAACACTACAGGCGCTCTCTGATCGTGCTTTGCAAAATGAAGTGTTCGTGCCCTCTGCTGGTCAGATGGCTGCATAACGCCACCTGTAGCACGGAAGTCGGGCAAAGTAGCGTTTAGATTAATTAAAAAACGAAAAGAAAAAAAAAGAAACAATATAAAATAATGTATCAAAATAAGGCCAGGTAGGTCTACACCAGAATACGTATTATAGCGTTGTCTTACCTTTAAAGCGTTTGTTATTACAATAATATTCCTTGCAGCAGTCATAGAAAATAGTTGTTGATATATTAACCTATAAATTTAAGGGAGCATTTATCCAAGAGCATTATTACAGCGGGTTTTGCTTAACTTTAGTTTTGAATACATCGCTATAATTTATCCATCAGGCAGTCGGAAGGACGCTCCGCAGAGGTCCTAACGCTTTTATCCCGCACATGCGCAAATGAAAAAGCCTCTTTCTCGGTGATCGCAATGGCGGACGCAGAGTGAGTGTTTCCCTCTGTGTTAAAATCTAATCACATCCAGCATTAAACTAGTCTCTGCTGTTAATTTTACAATGCGAATGAGCTATTTAGTTCATGTACGATAGAATAATAGCAGTATTGTTACAGATGGTGATTATTACTGTTGTTAAGGGTACTTTATAATAACTGAGTCCATATAGCCGAGTTCAACATGGCTGTCTCTTTAGCATCTGTGGATTTTACAAGTGTCCAGTTCTTGTGGTTAAAAAATTAGAACTAAAATAATAGTCAGCTATTTCAGCAACCTTTGAGTTTATGCTGCTGTAAAACCTCTCTAGTCTCGAGCTATTGTATGAAGTAGTATTTACCTGTGTGGAAGCCGGCAAGTGACTGGCAAGCTAGCAGCCCCCATGATTCAGTCATCGTTTCTGTTGAGCGATGTACATGTGTTCACGTATCTTGTCCACCACCTCGCTTCGGATTTTTTCCTTACAACATATTTTTTTAACGTTTAAACAGAAAAAAGGTTCCGGCGGTCCCTGAGAGCCTTTTGAAAAGGCGAAAGGCCTACGCGGCCATGAAGGCCATGCGTGTCAAGAAGCTGCTGGCTGAGAAAAAGGTAAAGTGAAGCTTTGTGCAGACAAGTATTCCCGTATGGATGGAGATATCGGATAGAGCTTTGAACTGCTTCGACGTGTTTTCCCTTTTGCATTCAGGTCCGCAAGGTGACCAGGAAACTGATCTACAAGAGGGCTGAGAAGTACCACAAGGAGTACAGGCAGATGTACAGGCGTGAGATACGAATGGGCCGTATGGCTCGCAAAGTGGGAAACTTCTATGTGCCTGCTGAGCCCAAACTGGCCTTTGTCATCAGGATCAGAGGGTGAGTGATGCGCACTGCTTGGGATTCCTCTGTATCTGGCTTAAAAGAACTGCACAATCAGTTGTAAGGTGTTGTGCAGGCAGTGCCACATGAGAGGATGTCCAGCAGCTGAGCCTCATACATTACTACTTTGTGTTTAGCTGCTCAGTTGCGTGTTAATTCAGTTGCTATTGAAAAGTCATTTTTATTGAATGATTAAGCCAGTCCTTGTGGATAAATACAGTTGAGTGGTTAATGATGCATGCTCTTTCCCCGACTTATCGACTCTGCTGATACACATTTGTAATAAAAAGCCAATAATGTTCTGAAACCACTCTAAGCAGCTTAATTAGGAAGTTGTACTTTGATGGTAAGTCCAAACAGTAATCACAACATTTTTTGTTTGTTTGTTTTTTCAGCATCAACGGTGTGAGCCCCAAGGTCCGCAAAGTTCTGCAGCTGCTCCGTCTGCGCCAGATCTTCAATGGTGTCTTTGTCAAGCTGAACAAGGCTTCAATCAACATGCTCAGAATTGCAGAGCCTTACATCGCTTGGGGGTAAGGACTGTGTCACTCTGAAACCTGCTGTTCAGAAATAAGAAGCGATGGTGGGGGGTATTAGCACATCTCTAAATAGGTGATACACTTGGAATGTGGTTAATGATGCTGAACTTTTTTCCCCGTCTTATCGACCATGGTGATTACTGACTGAAACTAAGCCAGTTTTGTCTGAAACCACATTCCATAGTGGTACGTGCCAGTGTGTTGACAAATGTGAGTGTGTTGGCTTCATGCTGTAATGATGCAGCCAGAAACTTTTGTAACCTGGCATTTACTACAGTGGTCATTCACTGACACTTGAAATCAACACATTAAAGCACTGTTAAACAGTTTATAGAAAAATAAGCCAGTGTCAAACTAAACACAGTAAATGCTTGGCTATATTTCACAAAGCTTTAATGTCTTGATGTTAAAGACCCAATGGAAATGTTTGTGCTCTGTGTGTTTGACATTGCTGTGTGCTGCTGTAATGGAAGAATTTACCTGATCTTCACTACAACAGCCCTGTGGAAGTGTGTGTTACTTGGCACAGGAGTACACTGTAGGTTAGACTTGTAGTGTTTGCTTTTGGTCACCTTAATACTTCCATTTTTGATATTGATATAGTTGGTTGGGGTTACTCCTGTCCGGTCATTTATGTCAGTCTTGTTTGGATGTGTCTAAGTGACACTTTTGATGCAGATAACTTGATCTGTATTGGTAGATGCAATATTGTTCCCAATGTTGTACTAGGTTACTGATATTTCTTTATACTATGATGGAGTCCAAGAAACACCATCATCTGCCACTGTGTAATGCTTTGTATTTAACTGTATTTAACTTTGTATTTAACTGACTTAACATTTTTTGCATGTTGTTGACTGTGTTAATTTGGCACATCTGCATTTGGGAGGAATTGTGTAGATTTAATATTTAAAACCTAAACTTTTTCCTTCATAAGATCTTAGCAAAGCAGGATTGGTTATAACACAGAACAACCCTATAGATGCATTACACAGTGGAACAATATCCTGAAAGAAGCATCAAAGCTGCAGAAATTTGAATTGTTACCATTCAATCATACCAATTAGATTAAAACAGGATCCTCAGATTGGTCAGTTGAGTCTTGAGCCTAAATTTGAACTGTCAGGTTTAGTATCCAGGCAATCTGTAATGTTAATGCAATGAGTTTTACTAAATCTGTGGGGAGAATTGCCATTCAGATTGTAGATCATGCTTCTTCCCCAAAACAATGATGTACATAATCTTCTTTTGGCAAATTACCCACCACTGCTTAGACATGAAAGTGCCAGGTTTGGAGAGATGAAATCTGAGCTCTTAATGTTTTGGGGTTCATATTTTAATATTTTGTAAATGCCTCTTAAATTAAACTCATTAGAAGAACTCAAATGACTTAGATTTACAAAACAAATGCTTTTCAGGTATGCTTGAAATTTAAAGTACCTTTTGAGCTAAATAAAAGAAAAATGAGTATTTATAATCCTATTTCTTTATAAATTAACACACGTTAACATCATTGATTTGTGCTTCTTTCAAAACTGTAACCTTTGCTCCCCCCCCCCCCCCCCCCCCCCCCCCAGATACCCTAACCTGAAGTCTGTGCGCGAGCTCGTCTACAAACGTGGGTACGGCAAGATCAGGAAACAGCGCATTGCCCTCACAGACAACGCTTTGGTGGAGAAGTCCCTCGGTATGGAAACGTTACAGTGCTGTTGAAAATGTTTGTAGTATACCTTTTAGGTAAATGGTTGGCGGTTGATGTGGTTAATGATGTACACTTTTTTCCCCGTCTTATCGACTTTGGTGAAAAAAAGGTTGAAAACTTTGCCAGTTAAGTCTGAAGCCACATGCCAACCTAACAGGACTTTACCAAAGAGAGATTTGTAGTTGATAATTCTTGGCTTGTACTGTATTTGTTGGTCAGATGTTTGGGAACATGAAATGGAAAGATGAGGCTTGCTTATCAAGCTCGAAGAGTTTTACTTTGTGCCTGAAAAGATTGAAAACATCAGCGCTTCAAATGGCAGCAAGCACATCTGGAAATGAGTCTTGTTGTCTAAATTAAAAGAAGAAAAGGCAGAGTTGCTCCAAGCAGTTTCATTCTTGGATTACCTCTATTGGTTTAATCAGCCCTTCGCTTTTAAAATTTTGAAATGAAACACTTAAATGCTAAAGCTGGCACGCAGTTCAATTTATTAAACACTTTTTATCTGTAGGCAAATATGGCATCATCTGTGTTGAGGACCTCATCCATGAGATTTACACAGTTGGAAAGAACTTCAAGCCCGCCAACAACTTCATGTGGCCCTTCAAGCTGTCGTCCCCACGCGGTGGCATGAACAAGAAGACCACACACTTCGTGGAGGGAGGAGATGCCGGCAACAGGGAGGATCAGATCAACAGACTGATCAGGAGGATGAACTAAAGTCGTGGTGAGTTTCAGTGATATTTTGCAGGTTTTGAAAGTAGACTGATTCAATGTGGTTAATGATGCATATTCTTTTTTCCCCATCTTATCGACTATGGTGAAAACCACTTGTTAATAAGCCAACATTGTCTGAAACCACATCTTTAGTCATTGAGCTTTAAATCACCGACTGGGAGATCTTTCTCTTTGAAAATCTATTTAAATCCAAACATGGATACATGTTGAATGCTATCTATTTTTATTACAGATGTGTTGCTGAGACTTTATATAACATCAGAATTCTTACCTCATTGTCTTATTTTCTTCCCCCAGGTTTTCAAAAGGACTCAAAATGTACAATAAAAATTTGGAGGAAAAAAAACCTTCCTGGTCCTGTCATTAATGTGTAAATGTGTCATGAATCACGCAGGTTGTTTGGTATTTACGTGTGGGTGTGGTTGTGTACATTACTACTTGATATATTAGTAATATAATATCCAGCGTTAGCCAGCATTAATATAATATCCACCCAGGGAGTTAACTACATAAATTGGGTAGTTCTCAAGGACACACACTTTTAACTTGTAAAAATTTACTAAAAACTATATTTGAAGGCAATTTACTGCATTTATCAAATAATTGTGGGCTAGCTGTAGCCTGTATGGATAATGGATAAAATACATATATATATTTTTTAGGTATTATAGGACATAGTATTTGGGTACATTTTTATTACCTAACCTGGTTAGGAAACACAGAAAGCTAAATATAAAAAAAACCAATGCAGGCGAATTTTGAAGCCTGTTTCCATGGTGACGTGATGACTCGTTAGCGTTGTACCAGAGTGAGCTGCAGCCTAGCACTGCTGCTCGGGGATAACCGGTTTTAACCCATGTACCGTTAGCTGTGTGTAGCACTAAGGTAATGTCTGAAGTAGATGTTCGTGCGGCTGCTCCATCATGATAACTTGCCAGTTAGACCCGTCGATAATCACCGTAAAGGGGCTAATATCCCGGGAAAGCTCGAACTGCGGGCAGCGCGGCCCTGATGCGGTTGGATATCCGACATACAGGAACTTGAGGATGGGAGCAGGTGGAGGGCAAGCGTCTTTAAGGCAAAGTCAACCAAGGAAATTTCCTGTTATACAACCTTTGAGCAGTGAGTAAGCGTGCTCCATAAATGTGCCAGATTCATTCAAAGAAGCTAGCCTAACGGTCCGTAAAATGCTGAGCGCTGTCTGTGTTGTAGAGTCCAGGGACGCGAAACCTCAGCTGACTGGCTTCATAATTGGAGGGTAAGCTATGTGAATATTTTGGAAGCTATAAAAACGCTACGCCACAAATATAATAAAAGAGATGTTCTCACAGTGTTTCACACTCGTTGTTTTTAACCACTATGCTAGTACAGACTGAAAGAGAGTGGATAGCGTTACTGTTTCCGTGCCAGGCTTATATGGAAGACCCGAACTACTGTAATCCAACGTAATTAACACTAGACTAATGTCTGCCTGTTTTATTTATTTAATTTTATTTTTACCTATTATGCAAGTAAGGGAGGCTGGCACCTACTTATTGGCTACTCCACATCATCAGGCTTGCTCAAAAACACATAAAGATAGGATTGCAAACATAAAATAAGACAAATTAATACGGAAGTTCCGTAAAAACAAATGTAAAAAATTGCATGGAGATGCAAATAAATACAAAGGAAAACGAAAACACCAATGCATTTCAATTTATCTCATACTGTATGAATAAAACGCATTTTTGAATATTTGTGCAATTAATTGCATATCAATATATTTATTCAGTCATTTAATTTTGATTATGGCATTTTTAGTGCTACATAGATAACCATAAATAATTCCTTCCTGGGTTCCATATCCAGCCAACAACATGAACCACTTATTTCCTTTATAGAGCCCTGTTTTAGGGTGAGTATAAGTATATTAAGGTATTTTACATGATAAAAGATCCAAGAATTATACATAAACGGACTGGTACTTATATAACTGAACACTCTTTGACTCAAGCCTCATTACATAATAATATACATAATAATCACACTCACATTCATACAAGCACTAAGGACCTTGTCTAACATTCACACCCTGATGGATGCATTGGGGGGTAACTTGGAGTTCAGTATTTTGCCTAAGGGTAAGGATCCTTGCAGGACTTGCAGACTGGAAGAGCAGAGAAGTGAACCACCGACCTTCTGATTGGTAGATGACCCACTCCCTGAGACAAGGTCGCCCTGAATATAATGCTCAATAACACCAAGAAAATGTCATATTTTTAAATGAAAATCCATACTTTTTTGCATACCGAATAGGAAATACTGTCAAGACATTGCAAAAATAATGATTTGCTAATGAAACTTTATTGTA